>NW_025814829.1:39244166-40647500 GCF_022079265.1 Lynx rufus | reverse complement strand
AATTTTTACAACCATGACATGTATTTTCTTTACTTCGGGATCCTGCCAGAGCAAGATGTCAAGAAGTTCAAGAAGCACACTGGAGGTTACCTTGAGGCGTTTGTGTGATCTGCATACTAGTGGAGTAGCCATGGAGACGGTAGCCACATGGGTGTTCTGTTGCTGTTTTGCAGGTTCAAACCTTGTACTACTCAGCTGATCACAAGCTGCTTGATGGGAACCTACTAGATGGACAGGCTGAGGTGTTTGGCAGTGATGATGACCACATTCAGTTTGTGCAGGTACACATTGCACATCTGAGGTAACCTCAGGTTAAAATGTGATTAGAGCATTTTCTAGTATACTGAAATTTTCCTTTAAGAAAGGAAAGTGGAAGAATTTCATTGGTATATCGGAACAGAAACATTTTCAGGACAAAACAAGCATATCTTTCTTAGATTTACTACTGTTTCTCCACATAAAAAAAAAATTCAGCAAATTAGGAAACCACATTTAGATTTTTTTCTCAATGAAATAGGATTTACAAGTAGTAAGAAAACAAGGCCAATAAGATGAAGCAATGTAGAAATTGATTTTTTTTTTTGTTAGATTACAAAAAATTGTTTGCAACAGGGAATGGGTGTTGTTAGACCCAATTTTTAAAAAAAAAAAATGTCAGGCATAAAAATTTTTTAGTTTCTAGACAAAAATTTAGAGAAAAGGACACACATCATAAGTGTCAAATAGTGAACTCACTAGTTTAAACACTACTTGGGTCCAGAAGAGATTTCTGTGGCCCGGGAAGCCTTCCCTTGCCTCTTCCCAGTCATGTCCTTACACAGCCCTAAAGGAAACCATTATTCTAACTTCTGAAACAATAGCTTAGTTTGCCTTTGAAATGTATATAAATGGTCATACAGTATGCATTCTTTTTGTTTGACCTTTAGCTTCAACGTTGTATTTGTGAGGGATAAACTATAAAGTAGGCAGAGTTAACCCAGTTTTAAGGGGTGTTTTCTTTACCAGTTAGAAGGTAAATGAGACTCAGAAGTGACCTGAATGGCAGTTGTCAGGTATTCTGTGGTAGTAGTGGCCAAGTATTTTTATGTTTTACAAAAAGTGTTTGGGTTTAAATTAGTTGAGAACTTTGTTCATAGTTTGCATTTTGAACATTTAGGTATTTTCCCTCATACTCTAAAGATACTTTGTTTTTTTTTTTTTTTTTTGTTTGTTTGTTTTTTTTGTTACTTTTTCAGTAAGCAGCCGTTGAGTAAAATGGTAGACCATGATGTTAGGACACAGAAATATGTAAGAGACAGTTTCTGGTTGCAGAACCATCTATAGCAGTAGATGAAAACCGTACAGTCTTATAAGAGGGATCTACAAAAGGCATAAAGGGGAAGGGATAGAGGAGCCAAGAGGAGAGAAACTAAGGAAATTTACAGAAGAGGCAACATTTGAACAGTCTTAGGATTTAGAAGAGCTTGCAAAGCAGATGAGAGTGTGTCAGATAGCAAAAAATACCCGTGCGAGGTCACAAGATTGGGAAAGTAGGTAAATGCCACTGGGTTAGGGCTTAATACTTTATCCTACAGGTGGTGGGGAATTTTCAAAGAATTGTAGACAAGGAAGTAGAGTGACATGAACAGATCTATTTCCTTTTTTTTTTTAATGTTCATTTTGAGAGAGAGAGAATCTCAAGTAGGCTCTGTGCTCACAGCCTGACGTCACACAGGGCCTGACGTCATAACCACGAGATCATGACCTAAGCCAAAGTCAAGAGTTGGATGCTTAACTGACTGAGCCACCCAGGGGCCCCTGGACAGATATATTTCACAACCTTAATAATAGTGAAAAACTGAGCAGTAGTCCCAACAGTAGGGGCATTGGTTAAATACTGTATTTCTGTACAGCAAAGATCTGTACATTAATCATTTTAGACGCGTGGTTAACTATCAGGTGGCAGTCTCTGGGTCATGGGACTCCAGCTGATCTGTGGTTTGTTTCGTTTTGTTTTTCTTTACTAAATGATTGCGTTAAGCCCTTCTCTTTTTCTGGCCAAGTACAGAGGGTAGACCCAATTGTGAGACCAATTTATAGATTACTACAAGCAGTAGTTTAGTTAAAAAAAAATGAGGGCTTGATCCAGGAGCATGAAGGAGGAAAAGTGGACTCTAAGCATTTATAGTTTCAAAGGTTGAGTGAGTCCTTAGTGATTGTTTAGAATAAGAAAATTAAGGAAAAGGAAGAATTTGAGAAAGCAGGATTCTGATGTGACCCATTAGAAGGTGGTTCCCTGGATAAAGATCATGAATAAAATAGGATGAGGGGACACATTAGGCTTGAGAAATAGGAAAAGAGGCTGAGGAGCCATTAGGAAGGAGAAGATTAGAATCAAATTGTGTTAGAAAGCTAGCTAACATAAGCAGAGAAAGTTTGAACAGAGGAAGACTAAATTGTGTCAGATCATTCTTTTGGAGGTCATGTAAAATATGGTTATGGGTATCTCTTCACTGGTTTTGGGAGGGCACTTGGTAACCTTTAGTGGGTATAAGTTCCAAAGAGTGTAAAGTTAAGAATATCTTAGCTTGAGAAGTAATAGTGGTTGAAAAAGAAATAGCCACCGGAGATTACCCCCTGGGGAGCCAGAGGCAAAGAAAGTGGGGCCAGTGGGTAGCGCGTGGGAGGAGTTAATACAGGAAAGTGAAGATAAGGGAGAGGAAGGGATTGTATTTGAAAATGTTCCAGAAGGAATGTAAAGGCGTTAACCAGCACCTCTGTATGACTTGTTAGTTATAAAACACTAGTAGTCTTCATTGTTAATCATGCTTTCCTCTTTCACATTGATTTTTTCAATTATAATCCATACGTTAGAACAGTTTTGTTACTATAATAAAAGCTCTTAATGCCAGCAAAAAATGAGCAGACATATATCCAGTTCAATTCCTCTGAAAAGTATTTTTCAGGACAAAAGTGGCAGTTACAAGAAACACGTAAAAGTATATTTCTTCAGGACCACCATATAGGTATCATAGAGTGCTTTTCTAGACAAACCATATCAGACAAAAATAAAAAATAGAAAGAAGACAATACTAAAAGAACCAAACATTCACAAAAGTAGTATAGGAACACTCAGAGGGAGAAATAGGCAAAGCTACAAATTTTCAAATGATTATAAAAGAATTACATTGTGTACTCGTATAGGAGTTCCTTTGATGGCATCATCAATTTGTGATACTTTGGATCCCTTCTTCCCACAGGTTGGGATGGGGTTTTATGTACCTTGGAGTTTCTAGTGGCAGAGACAAAAACCTGTCATAGTATAAAAAGAGTGGCTTTATACTCAGAATTTCTATTCTTTTAGTTGTATTGCCTTGGGCAATACATATCTTTTCTGAGTATTGTTATCTATAAAATGGATTAACAGCATTGCCCTTACTCCATTAAAAGATATGAGGTGAATAAAGTGCCTAATTATACCTAGGTATATGATAAATGTCAAAATAGAATTTAATGGTAACCATTAACATGGTACATTCTCTGCCTTTTCTCAAAATAGCCAACATATGCTATAACCATGCTTGTTGACTGGCCCACACCAAACTTGTGATAGTTTTTTCACAGCTTTAAGTAGCTACCAAATTTTTTTCCTCTAAGTTGTTAACATAGCTTTTTGCTTCCATAAGAAACAAATTTCTACTATAAATCTTAGCTACCCGTGTGGCTCTGGCCCTGGGGATCAAAAGAAGTGGATCAGCACACTTGGCGTCAGGTACTGAAGTGGGGGTGGTACCTGTTCATTTGGTAGGTCCTCTTAGGATGTCTCTGACTCTTCTAATGCCATATGATCATATACTTTAAAAGTGTCAAGGACTAATAACATAAGAAAACCATCAAAGGGAACTCCTACACAAGAACACAATGTAATTCTTTTATAATCATTTGAAAATTTGTAGCTTTGCCTATTTCTCCCTCTTAGTGTTCCTATACTACTTTTGTGAATGTTTGGTTCTTTTAGTATTATTGTTTTATTTCTGATTACCATATTTTGTCTTTTGATATGGTTTGTCTAGAAAAGCACTCTATAATACCTATATGGTGGTCCTGAAGAAATATGCTTTTAAGTGTTTCTTGTAACTGCCACTTTTGTCCTGAGAAATACTTTTCAGAGGGACCGAACTGGATATGTCTGCTCACTTTTTGCTGGCATTGTATGAAGGATATCCGTACATATGATTTAATTAGGTTTGATAGTTTCTTGGAGACAGTGGGCTAAATGTAATCTTTCAGATAATTCATACCATTTTAAATTAATAATCTCTTTTGAAAGATGATTCTATACTTCATATAAAGAGTATGTGAACTTTGAGCTTATGTAGATTAAGGGTTTTTTTTTTTCTCTCTTTTTTTTTTTTCCATTGAGGTATTCTCATACTTGATCTACAACTTGCTTTTTAATTGCTTAAATTGAGCTTTTCCTGACCAGGCTCCTTGTGTAGGTGTAGTTGTTTCATTATAAGTGGAGATGGAAGTATGCTAGTAATTTGTGTCAATTGGAAAGTGTTGGTTTGTGTTAAATTTAGGGTGCTTTAAATGTCATACATAAGTGAAGGATTCTAGGTGTTTTTTCAGTGTTGTGGAATAGCTCAGGAACAGAGGTACACCAGGTATGGTCTTTGGCTAGGTTTCTGTAGCTACCTTTTGATTTTGCAGAAAAAGCCACCACGTGAGAATGGCCATAAGCCGATAAGTAGCAGTTCCACTGGATGTCTCTCTTCTCCAAATGCTACAGTACAAAGCCCTAAGCATGAATGGAAAATCGTTGCTTCGGAAAAGACTTCAAGTAAGTGTATTACACTCATCAGATTGTCTTTGACTTACTTTTAAAGAAGAGTGTTGAGTGGAACCATTTAATAACTTTGAAGTTGACTATTTGTGGGAAAAACTCAGAAGCCATTAGATTTGGAAAACAGTAGCAGATCGTTCCAGTCTGGGATCCGGAATCCAAGTCAGGATCACACAGCAAACAAAAGTAGTAATAATTGCATCTTAAACATAGAACTCTTATGCTTACAGATAACACTTACTTGTGCCTGGCTGTGCTGGATGGTATATTCTGTGTAATTTTCCTTCACGGGCGAAACAGCCCACAGAGCTCACCAACAAGTACTCCAAAACTAATTAAAAGTTTAAGCTTTGAGATGCAACCAGATGAGCTGATAGAGAAGCCCATGTCTCCCATGCAGTATGCGCGGTCTGGTCTGGGGACAGCAGAGATGAATGGCAAGCTCATAGCAGCAGGTAAGAACAGAAGGATGAGTGTTTTCTTATTGGAAAGTTTCAACTGGCTAAGCCCCTGCATGGACATTTGTGCTTGCTTTGATGTGAACTTTGGAAAGGGAGGGTTTAATATGCCTTCTTCCTTGGCATTCTACTTTACCACATTCTAAAAAGACCAAGAAATACAAAAGTAAATACTATTGTATTGCCTATCCTTTAAGTAAATGTCTGTTTCTAATTCTTAAAAAACTATAAAGTCATTAAATTGTTCCATCCTAATTTTCAAGCCAAGACTAAGCAATTTACTCATACTGATAATGTTGTTCGGCTGTTAGAAGCCCTGAGTTAAAACATCACCTAATGGGACCTTAATAGGTTTGTGGATAAAAATTCTTTTTCTCTTTGTGCAGATTACCTAAATCATTCTAGACAAGAAACCCTCATGTGGTTTGAGATCTTAAGCATGAATCTTGATGGTTCTTTTGCCAGGTGGCTATAACAGAGAGGAATGTCTTCGAACAGTTGAATGCTATGATCCACGTACAGATCACTGGTCCTTTCTTGCTCCCATGAGAACACCAAGAGCTCGATTTCAGATGGCTGTACTCATGGTAAGGAAGAAGCAATCCATGTTTAGCTGTTTCTCATAACTTCAGAATGGCAGAAATTCTGATCTTGTACTTTTGACTTAGGGCCAGCTCTATGTGGTAGGTGGATCGAATGGCCATTCGGATGACCTGAGTTGTGGAGAGATGTATGATCCAAACATAGATGACTGGATTCCTGTTCCAGAATTGAGAACTAACCGTTGTAACGCAGGTAAAATTACTTTCCTTCTGAGATAATCAGTATTTAAATATGGTAATTAAATTATCAATATATAACCTTATTTTATACTCATATAGGAGTATGTGCTCTGAATGGGAAATTATACATTGTTGGTGGCTCTGATCCATATGGTCAAAAAGGACTGAAAAACTGTGATGTATTTGATCCTATAACAAAGTCATGGACAAGCTGTGCTCCTCTTAACATTCGTGAGTTGATTTGGGTTTTTTCCCCTCAAGTTTTTTTGTTTTTTTAAGATCTCAAAATCAATTATGTGTAGTATGCGCACTTAAAGTTTTGGGAGATAAAGTAATTTTGGTTTGACTCGATTTTATAGGTAGACACCAGTCTGCAGTCTGTGAGCTTGGTGGTTTTTTGTACATAATCGGAGGTGCAGAGTCTTGGAATTGTCTGAACACAGTAGAACGTTACAATCCTGAAAATAACACCTGGACCTTAATTGCACCCATGAACGTGGCAAGGCGAGGAGCTGGTGTAGCTGTTCTTGATGGTGAGTGTTGAGATTTGGAAAGGTGAAGAATAGGGAGGGGCAAGAGTTTGTTCTAATATTCCCAGAGAATGTCCATGATAACTAAACACTTTTATAATAAGAAGTCAGAAGCAGACATTTTTTCTGATGCAGTGGGCATTGGTGGTTTGTCTTTTAGAAGTCATTTCTAATCAGACTCGGTACTTGAAGTAATAATATAAATATATTAACACACTAGTCTTTTGATGGGTTCACTGAATGAAGTTCTCTAAGTCCTTTCCTTCCATAAACCATATGCAAAATGTATCATCTTAGAGTTCCAGTTCCTTTAGAGCAAGAATTTAATGGATTTGACCTGCAAAGCAAAATAAGTGCAAATCACCTAGATTCTAGTCTCTTCTGTCTACTCCATACCTAATCGGAAGGAAAACTTAAGGCTTTTTTTTTAACAGATCTTTCCAAAGTTAGTTTTATATGGATGCAGCTTTCTTTTCACATTCATTGTATTGATTTACATGTTTAATTATATAATTACCATAATGAGTTTAATTAGCATTGTCTTGGGAACAAAGTGGAATCTTAGTTAAGCTTATGGCTCACCTGCTGAACGTATAGATGTGTAGACATGCCAGCAAGTAGCCCGCAGCCCACGCTGAGCCTTGTCAGTTCTTCTGTAAATATGTGGTTGTAGATAGATTTTGGACAATCAAATGAGAAAATAATGAAGTTTTTATTTTTTAATGTTTGTTGTATTTTAGAGAGAGAGACAGACAGACAGTGTGAGCAGGGGAGGGGCAGAGAGAGAGGGGGAAGCTCCAGACTTTGAGCTGTCAGCACAGAGCCCGACGCTGGGCTCAAACTCACGAACCGTGACATCATGACTTGAGCTGAAGTCGGATGCTTAACCGCCTGAGCCACCCAGGGGCCCCAAGAGGATGGAAGTTTTTAAACGTACACAGTATTGGGGCGCCCAGGTGGCTCAGTTGGTTAAGCATCCGACTTCAGCTCAGGTCATGATCTCCCGGTTTGTGAGTTCGAGCTCCTTGTCGGGCTCTGTGCTGACAGCTCAGAGCCTGGAGCCTGCTTCAGATTCTGTGTCTCCTTCTCTTTCTGCCCCGACCCCACTCATGCGCTCTCTCTCAAAGCTAAATAAATGTTTTTTTTTAAAAAAATTTAAAACTACACAGTATTTAATGCTGACATTTTATGTGTCTGAAAATAATTAACTGCTCTGCATATTTGAAAATAATTAACTGCTCTGCATATATATTTGAAAATGTAATAACTCTTGGTCTGTTTCCAAGAAGTTTTTGTACTAAAATAATTTTATAGAATTGGAAAGCTCAAGAAAATGTTCAGTATCTGAAAACTGCTTTTCTGTAACTTTTTTTTGAATCTTAATTCTGAGGCACTGGACTAGTACAGAATCTCCAGTGCACAGAACTACTCTGGCTTGCTGCGTACTAGCTGCTTCTTTAGGCAAGTTGTTCAACTTCTTTGCGCCTCATTTCATCTGTGAAATGGCAGCAGTAGCAGTTACCGCAAAGAATTGTGAGAATTGTGCTTCAGTTAGAGGCTGCCCCTCTCTTTGTAAATTGCCTGTGTTCCATCTATGAATGGGTTTACTTGCCGCGTTAGGAAGGCATTTAACAAGGACTTTTGGTAGAATGAGCAGGTATTTCTACTAAGAACCACCAATTTTAGCAAAAAAGACTTAGGAGTTTTTTTCCTTCTCTAGATTTACCTTGTTTCATTCTCTTTTAGGAAAATTGTTTGTAGGTGGTGGCTTTGATGGTTCTCATGCCATCAGTTGTGTGGAGATGTATGACCCAACTAGAAATGAATGGAAGATGATGGGAAACATGACTTCACCAAGGAGCAACGCTGGGATTACAACTGTAGGGAACACCATTTATGCAGTGGGAGGCTTTGATGGCAATGAATTTCTGAATACGGTGGAAGTCTATAACTTTGAGTCAAATGAGTGGAGCCCCTATACAAAGATTTTCCAGTTTTAACAAACTAACAGGCTTAGTGATGTAATTGTGTTTAGTAGAGGTACACTTGTGAATAAGGAGGGTGGGTGGGTATAGATGTTGCTAACAGCAACACAAAGCTTTTGCATATTGCATATTATTAAACATGCTGTACATACTTTTTGTGTTTATTGGGAAAGGAATGCAAAGATGAAGGTCTGTTTTGTGTATTTTTAGGACTACTTTGGTTATTTTACTTTTTGGAAGTTGATATTGTAAAAGAATAAACCAAGACTTGATCGGGCATGTCATTTCAAGAAGTCCCCTCTCCTCCACATTTGTTTTGCCAATTTGCACATTAATGACTCTTCCCTCAAACATGTATTATGGGGCAAGAGGGTAAGGTTTAAGATCGAGGCAGTTGGGTTTTTTAAGGGCCCTTTTTCAATAACTGGAACACTATACAAAAGAGACTTATTTAACTAGATGACAATGACTATTTTTGTTTTTATTAAAAGAAAGCTGACATGCCTACCAAGATTTAATCTTTTATGATTGCCTTTTTATAACTTTTTATATTCTCAGCACAGTGCTTTACATATTGAAGATGTGGCAGATTCAAATTACTGAAGCAGACTGGTGGTCTTAAAGGATGCAGGGTGAGGGGTTTCTGTTTTACACCCAGAATGCAAACTTAAAAGCTTTTGCCTCAGTTACTGTTTTTTTTTCTTTTTTTTTTGTTACTGTTTTTTTTTTTTTTTTTTTTTTGGTTTTTAGGTTTTTTTTTCTTTTTTTTTTGAGAATACAGTACTGATGTTTATTTGAATGGAGTTGCTGAACAGTAACATAGCTGTGATTTTTATTTGAAACACTGATTTCACATACTTTGACTTCTTGAGGGTATATTTTATATAGCAAGACATTTAATATATAAGAACGGTGAAGTACTTTATTTTCTAAATAATTCCTGTCTTTATTTATCATTAACAAAACAATCCTAAATAGCAGCCCTCGATTGTGGAAGAAAATTAAACTGTATTGGGTTTAAGAATTCAGCGTTTATCAGAACTATGTTTTTGTTCAGTTTTTCTATTCACATGGATAAATACTGGTTGGGGTGACTTTATCGAATGTGTAGTGCTACACATATAACTGATGGTGCCAAAATTAGCACATCCTAATGCTTGCTGCCGATGCAAACATATTAAAGGTACTTTGCAGGAAATCCTTGCACCATGGAATTAATATCCAGATGTTGTTTGTGTACTCATTCATTACTAAAAGTCTTGGGGACAGTTTTTTTTGTTTTCCCAGTAATGATGAGCTTAAAGTATTTGTGGGAAAATAGTTACCTGACATGTCTGAAATGAGAGCTGATGGTGAGTTTTTTTTTTTCTCAAAGAAGATGAAGAAGCACACAGGAATCTAATGAGCCAACTAGGACAAGATTACCAGTGGCTGACTTGGGTTAGGAAGAAAATTGTTCCCACTGGTACTCTGACACCGTATTTCTCTCATTTATTCTACAAAGAACCATCGTGAAAGTTAACCTGGTAGCATTGTATTGCTGACTATATTTGTTGCTGGTTTGGTTCTAGACTAAAACTAGGTTGGCAGATTTGAATTTGCCTCACAGGGTGACTATTTTTTTAAATGGATCTGCATATGTTTTATTTAGTTCAAGGAAATAAAATTTTAGTTGAGGATTCAGCAGTAAAACCCTTGAAATTACTTCTCAGTTCCTAAGTAACCTAAGTGGCATTAAGCAAATATGTGTCAATATTTTGGGTTAGAGTTTTCCAGTATTGTTATTAATGCCAAACAGGTAGTTTGGTGGTGAAAAGTATGTTTTTCAAGTATGTTTTGAATATAAAAAGCTCCCATAAAGGGAAAAAAACAGTGCTCAATCACAAGTTGTTTATATTTATCTGCATCTAAAAGGTACCTCTTGAGGGAAAGGAGAAAATGTGAATATCCTCAACATAAAGTTTTTACCACTAGTATGGGTTTTGGAGTAGTTTAGAAATACCATTGGTAATAATTACCCTTGAGGTCAGTTGTAATACCACATAAAACATACTAGATTCCTAAAACAGCAAAATTTTAAAATGACCTGCTTTAATTCACAATAGTTGGTTATACTCAGGTATGACTTTTACTGTGACTTTCAAGGTAGGGTTTTGATTTTTGGCTTCTAGTTTGTCACATATACTTATCCATTCAACATGTTTTAGAATTCCTTATAGTTTAGGGGGAAATCTGGATCTGGGATTGCGATGCAGTTCTAGAATCCTTGTCTAGTATTCTAGGTGTGCACTCTGTGATTTCTCCAGATCGTACAAGTCTTAAACTTGAAGTAGGTAACAGAAAGAGTCCCTGGAGGAGATTTCTGCAACTCCAGAGTTGCCTTTGGAAGAGTATGAGATCACAGAAGATTTTGTCTCTATAATATTAGTCATTTATTTGTATCCCACTTGGTTCCAAAAAAGGATTTGTTGAGTCTTTCGTAGAGTGACGCATAAGATACACAGTAAATTAACTAGGTGAAAATAAAGAAAAACAAGGAGACACCAGTGTATGAATCTTTATATTTAATAAGGCCACAACACAAATTTGGTCCTGTAAACAAGAGACGTGTTAAAAAAGTTAAACTGTACATGAGAAAGGAAGATGGCAACAATTTTGGCAACAACATGGATGGATCTTGAGCCCATTATGCTGAGCAACATAAGTCAAAGATGAGTACTAGATGAATACCACTTATATGTGGAATCTAAAAAAGTTAAAGATGTAAAAAAAAAAAAAAAAAAAGTAAAATGGTGGTTACCAGGGGTGAGGGAGGTAGAGAGGAGTGGTGGTATTTAAGGGTACAAATTTGTAAGAAGTAATAAACCTGACCTAATGCATGGTATAATGACTATAGATAATGTTATGCTATAATTATGTAATGTGATAAATATCACTCCATGGCTGGCAGTTATGTTGCAATATATAAATGTATCAAAGTAAGCTGTACACCTTACACAATATCAAATTCATTTTTTTTTAAATCAAGGAAAAAAAGTTGAATCCTCTGTAGGTTAAAAAGTAATTACTATGAAGAACCAGTTTCTTTCATAATAAAACCAGAACATTCTCAGTTGTAAGATGATGCTTAGCAACAAGTACCAGCAATAGTGGCCACAAAATATTTAAACTTCACTATTAATAGCTCCATGCCTCACTGGGGGTTGACTGAGAGAGAAGCAAAAACCTCAGTGTGTACAGGGTTGATAATCATGTGGAAATCTAAGAAGGACCTACGTCTGGGTACATGGCTACACATTTGCTCACAGTGAGCAAAGGAAGAAATTTTAGCCTGGAGAAAAGGCACACACAATACCAAGCTGGGATGAATGAAAGAAATGAGGGAATGACCCAGAGATGAACTCACCTACAGCAAGTTCAGAGTGAGAGTAGCTGTATTAAAAAGTTGAAAGGCATCTACCGAATGCAACTAGTCCAGTAATTAGCAGGGCCAAGTATCTAGTAAGGTTACTCCCAAATCAAAGTAATATCTACCTCCTGCAATAAGCAAGTGCTTTGTCTCTATCTTAAGCAAAAATGGTACCAAGTCTTTAAAGGTACAGGCTTGAAAGAATGTGCCTGATAAGTGACTGGTGCCCAGAACTCAAAACTTTAAAAAAAAAAAAAAATTGGCAAAAGATTTGAACATGACACTTCACCAAAGAAAATAAATGGATTTCAAAATAAACATGAAAAGATGTTATCATAAATCAGTAGGAAAATGTAAAAAGCAAAATGACCTACCTATTAAAAATACCAAGTTCTGGTTAGGATGCCGAGAAACTGCTGGAGGAATTAACAAAATGGTAAGGTCACTTTGGAAAAGTTTGACAGTTTCTGACAAAATTAAATGCCCTGTGATACAGTAATCACCCTTCCTAGGAATTGATTCAAATGAAATGAAAATGTTCACACAAACCTGTATGTGAATGTAGCTGCTTTTATTCAGTCACCAAAAATAAGTCAACATAGCCTTCCAACTGGTGAATGTATAAATTGGTGCATCCATACAATGGAATACTACCTAGGAATAAAAAAGATGAAGTACTGATTAAAAACAACATGGATGCATCCCCGAAGCATTATGCTAAGTGAAAAGCCAACCTCAAGGCATTTACATAACATTCTGGAAAAGAGGAAACCAGCGATAGCAGACACCTGAATGGCTTCCTGGGGTGTGGATGGGAACTGACTACAAAAGAGCACGAGAGCTGGTGATTATTCTGAAAAAACTCAAAACTGCACTTAAAAAGTTTTTATCTTTCTAGCTTCACCAAAAGGGTGCCAAACCTTTTAAAAGAAAAGGCTTTAAAAAGGGGACTAAGAGATACCTGTATTTTACCTCCCTAGAAATCCCAGTAGGGAACCATTGATTCTACTGGCAAGGATTATATACAGACCTAATGTAGTTTAGCCCATGACCATCAGTCTACAGTAGAGTTGCAGAAGCTAACTAAGGATTAGAACTCCTAAAGAATAGGATGTTAACACCAGTTTGAGTTAGCAGAACTGAGCCAAACAACTAGCTGGGGTCTGGGTGTCTACCACCTCACCTTCCAGTTTCATAGCTGATAACTGGGGTTGTTTTCACTGGAGTGGGTTTTTTTTTTGGCAGGATAGCCAAAGAGCTATCAATTGGGAGGCTGATTGGCCTGTCTAAATCAGCAAAGGGCTTTGGGTGGCATCACTTCCTGAGAGTGGAAGATGTGTTTGATTATTCAAAAGTGAAATCTATTTCTTAAAGAAGAGGTAAATTCATCCTCATGGAATGAAAAAAATATGCTTGAAAAGGGCTCCAGGGGTGTCTGGGTGTCTCAGTTAAGTGTCCAGCTCCTGTTTTAGGCGCAGGTCATGATCTCACGGCTGGTGAGGTTGAGCCCACATCAGGCTCTGGGCTGACAGCTCAGGGCCTGCTTGAGATTCTCTCCACCCTCCCAGACTCACATGCTGGTGTGTGCGCTCTTTCTCTCTGAAATTAAATGTTAAAAAAAGAGGGGGGGGGGATCTCCAACAGATAGGTGGGCTGGGGTGGAGCTGTCAAAAGGAGTATGAACAGTGACCTAGGCTCCGACCAAGACACCATCTAAATAAACCTGGATCAACCCTGAAAAGGTAAAAAGACTTATGTTCTCTCTCAAGGTGATGGTCAAAAGCTAAAGGAAATGAGCTTTATGTCCTGTCTTTCAGGTGACAAAGTCCAAAATGGGAAAGTGAAATTCATCTGTTAAATTCTAGTCTGTGCAGTCCCAATTGCCCACTACAGGTCCTAACATTCCCAGTGGGGCACAACAGAAGCCAATTCTTTAAAAAAAAAATTTTTTTTATGTTTATTTTTGAAAGAGCATGAGTGAGGGAGGGACAGAGAGAGAGAGAAAGGGAAACACAGAATCTGAAGCAGGCTCCAGGCTCTGAGCTGTCAGCACAGAGCCCCATGCAGGGCTCAAACCCAGGAACCGTGAGATCATGACCTGAGGTGAAGTTGGATGCTTAACTGAGCCACCCAGGAGCCCCCAGCCCCAATTCTTAGAACCAGCATTCCTTTGGCCCAGAATGCTGGAATTGCTGGGGTGGCTACACCCGAAGGGTCCTCCCTAGTCCTCTCAGGAGGGAAGTAGATTCTGTTTTGTAACAGTAAGCTGGAAAAGTCTACTAATGTAAGATAGTGCCCATAACTTTGCTGGAATAGTACTCCTGGATGGCCCTCATGAAGTTATCACCAACTCCTAAGGCCAAGGGAGCCCTTTCCCTGGTGTGACTTTGCTCATTTGTTCCTACTGGCATACATATGATGGCTTCCGCCCAAAATATGATAGCCATACATACATATTGAAGAATGGAGATTTTAGAACTGTAAGTTCCTCTCATAAGGATCTAATAATTCTTCCACTAAAACAAATGTGTTCTACAAGGTGGAGCTTATGATCCTTCTGTCAGCTGAGTTATTTCAATCCAGAGTGGGGGACCCAGAAAACGAGTAGAGGGTGGGGGAAAGGGATCCCTCACCTCCTGCATTGGACTATTAGAAAGTATAAAATTAAGATTAGAAAAGACAGCAACAAAGAAAAACCTGACATTTTAAAAAAACATTAAACATTTTTAAAAGAAAGTTTCTAAATCAAAAGAAAGAAGACTAGAAAGTCAACATCTTCACATCTCAAAATAAAAAATGAAAAAGGTTGAAGTAATTGACAAATTCATGTACACCGTAAAAGATACAGACTAAGATAAAGTCTACATGCATAAGAGTGAAATGTGTAGGGGCACCTGGGTGGCTCAGTCAACCTCCAACTCTTGGTTTCAGGTCAGGTCATGATCTTATGGTTCATGGGTTCGAGCCTTGCCTTGGGCTCTGCACTTCCAGCACAGAGCCTGCTTGGGAATCTTTCCTGTCTCTCTCTCTCTGCCCCTCCCTCCACCCCCCAAACTTTTATTTTTTTATTTTTTTTTTTAACATTTTTAAAATGTTATATTTGAGAGGGGGAGAGAGTGTGCGCAGGGGAGGGGCAGAGAGCCACAGAATCCAAAGCAGGCTCTAGGCTCCAAGCTGTCCACACAGAGCCTGATGCAGGGCTAGAACCCACAAAGTTGAGATCCTGACCTGAGCCAAAGTCGGACGTTTTACCGACTGTGCCACCCAAGCGCCCCTCAAACTTTTTTTAAAAAGTGAAATGTGTGGACAGGAGTGAAATTTCCTAAAGATCACAACCTATGTTAAAAAGATAAGTGGGGGAGGGGCGCCTGGGTGGCTCAGTCGGTTAACCGTCTGACTTTGGCTCAGGTCATGATCTCACCGTTCATGAGTTCAAGCCCCACCTTGGACTCTGTGCTGACAGCACAGAGTCTGCTTGGATTCCTTCTCTCTCTCTCTCTGCCCCTCCCCTGCTCATGCTGTTTCTCAAACAAAAAAAAAAAATTTTTTTTTTTTTAAATAAAAAGAGGGAAGAGGAGAGGGAGTTTACAAAGCAGAACCAAAACCCAGTAACAAACCAGAAGCAGTTGAAGGATAAAAATCTGAAGAAAAAAAAACCTGGAGGGGTGGGGAGGGCGATGCTTTTCTGGCTCCTCCAGGAAGAAAAGGAAAGAGAGCAGAGATCCTCTGGAAGCTTCTCCTCCCACGGGGCTCGGCTCATATTCCTGATGGCATTTGAGCCCTAGGTAGAGCTGTGGCTTCCTATGCAAACATAAAGCTCGGCGGGGCCCTGCACAGATTGACACTGAGAATCCGGCGTAGATTCTCTTGTATTAGGAGAGGGTCACTTTTATCATCATACCTTGTACACAGTTCAAGAAACACAATTTGGAAGTAAAATGAAAAGCAAAACCTTACTAAAAATAAAATTTATTGCTTTTTTGTAAAAAATAAATTAACATTTATCATAGAATACCAAATTAGATTTAGTCTAATGTATTAACAAAAGCATAATATACTCTACTAAACAAGGATTTCCAATGTATTGTATAACTAAATAAGTTGATTAAACACTTGGTTTAGCTAGGGGCAAACATTAGTCACTGCCACTTAATCCCATAAATCCATGCCTCTTTCACATTTAAGGGAAGTCTGTTATAGGGGTCTCCTCTGCTTTTTCCATTAGAAATGCACTGAAAAGTGACAAGCCTAGGGTAGGAGAAAAGAAACTATATAGTAAGTAGGAGCTGAAGTCAAAATTCTACTTTTATTACCTTGGGGGAAGTGGAAGGGATGTATGTTACGTTCACCAGGTCTAAATGGAAGACAGTGTGATCATAAAACAGCCCAGGGTAAGATTTCATTTGTGGAGCATGGTAGGCATGGCCATGTCCTAATTGTCCTATTTCTTTCTTGGGGTTTGGAAGTGTTTCTGGCCATGTATTCATGTTTAGGGTTGAGAGAGATGCTAAAGTTGTGCCCCTGGGCCTTCCACAGATGCCAAAGTGGCTCCTGCCCTAAGAGATTAAAAAGACAGCTCTCCCTTCTTTAGACAGATTGGCTCAGTGTCAGGAGTAGAGGTAGGGAGGTATTGTCAACTGCAATGAGTTGAGTACACAGTTTATCCCACAATGGATGCATTAGGCTTTTTAGAATCTCAATGAGATTTTCAACAATAAGCAATCACCTTCTTGCACCTATGAGACATTTTTTTTTTTTTTTTTACAAGACTTGGGTTTAACTCAAAAGGTTGATAGCCACTCTATTGTTCTTGAAGACAAATGCCATTCCTTTTAAGTTATAAATCAGGATTTAGGTCCTATAGTTAAGCATGTCCTCACACCATCCCCTGTTTTTGGCCTCCATATAGACAGATGCATTGCACTGCTGCATGGAATTTTCCATCTCGACCAGCTGGCGGCATCCAATGGTTAACTTTTCCCTAGAGGATAAAGAAATGTTAAATCACTGCAAGACGGCTAGTCAGATGAAAAAATCTTGACACGACAGGATAACATGGATTTGAAATACATTCTTTGATAGTTGAGAGATTAAAATACCAAGAGAGTTATAGTTTCTTAGCACAGACAAAACAACATGAGAAGATAAGCACACAGTAGTAGCACAGATTCTCAGACAGCCAACATGGCGAGCTTGGTGCAATTCCTAGAATTCAGGAGTAAGGGTTCCTATGGCAGACCTGCTGCCAACAAGCGCAGTCGGATGCCGAAAAATAGTCCTTGGAAACCAATTTGACAATAAACTTGATGTATTGAAAAAAAACAACAAAAAAAAAACCAACAAAAAAAAAAACTTTACTGATAAAAAAAAAAAAAAAAGTCCTTAGTATGGTCTCTGAAGGATTCTCCCAGCAGGAGATGGAGTGATGTTCCAGGGTTCTAATCCAAAGGGTAAAGCAGTGCTAGAGCCTAGATCACACATCTTTGTCTTATTTGGTTTGAGAATTAAAGAACAGGTAGCCTGGAGGATACTACGAGATGTAATGGAGCGGCAATGGGAAATTGACAGAGCTTCAACTTTCTATTTTATTTATTTTTATTATATATATATATTTCCAGAGCTTCAACTCTTAAAAAGAACTGCTAAACTAACAAATGAATATTAACTAATTACTCTCAAGCAGCGATGGGACACAGGGAGTAATGGCTGACTCAAAATTTTACTTCAGACTAAGCCTAGCTGGTCTGTCATTAGCTGACTTGGGCTCACAATCTGTGGGATCTGTAAGTCATCAGAGCACCAATCCATTACATCTGGTGTCTAGGGTCATGCAAAACTATTTAAATCTACTGGGAGATGGTCTATAGAAGCTCACGAAGAATATCCGGCATCTAGCAAGCATCTGGCACATTAGGTGTTTGAGAAAGGACAGGTTCTTAAGTGTAAATTACACTGTTATTACTTCCTTGGCTTCTAAGATCATCTCTGGGCCATCTCCATGGTGTTGGGGAGGACCACTAGCCACCTCCCTGCACTGTCCCCCTGCCCCATGGATCCCTTGATGTAGGATACAAAGGAAAAAGAAGTCAGCTGGAACTCAGGGATTAGGATGAGAGGTAGTAGGGATGGCACAAGTAAACACCCCATATTCTGAGCAGCCTCACTTCCTCAAGATGTGTGGTTTCTCTGACACTGACTAAAACCTGACTTTTGGTTTTGTGTTACTCTAGTCCTGTTTCCTATATTTACAGTGCTTAAAATTAGTGTTGTGTTGCTTTCAATTCTTCACAACTACTCAGAAGATGAAACTTAAAAATGAAACAAAAATGGCAGGCCCCATTCCTGCTCTTGGTGATTTATTCCACATTTGGGGGGTGGGGGGAAACACTCCTTTAATAACTAGACTTTGAATCTAGTTGTGTCTCCTGTCTTCTTTCCCCTCCTCTCACAGTTAAGAGGTGAGCTGTCTCCTCTTCTGATCTTCATCTCTGTGGGTCAGCTTTCTGTGGATTATCACCTTACAGACTCTCTCTGCTGCAGTGAGCTGTCATGCTTACTGAGAAAAGTACCACGTGTTTTTCCTATATTATGATAGGAATTCTTAAGTTCCTTTTCCACAGGGCTTATGGAGAAGGGCAGAATAACAGATGTGGGGGCACCTTAACACCTTTCTGTGCCATTCTGCAGCATTTCTGTGAGTCATATCATGTTAGCTTTCACCAAGTTGTGACAATGCTCACAATCGTGAAAGGTAGCCCATTTCATATTTGCTCTTAATTTCTAGGAAGTTCTTCCTTTACACTAGGCCTTAAAAAACCTCCATTTTCTGACCTGAGTGGCCTAAGTTAAAAAAAAAAAAAAGTCATTATCTAATAGCACAAATATTTTAGGTCCCTTGTAGAGATCCTATTTCTCTTTTGCAAACTAAACAATCCCAACTCCTAATAGGTTCTGGAACAGAGATCAAGACTGGAGGTTGCTTCTAGTTTTGTGATTCTATATTGCTCATGAGATTTTTTGCAAAACTTCTATTTCTCTAAATTGTCCTATCATAGTATCAAACTTGCTTTGACCAAATCTCAGATAGGTCAAAATAAACTGGAAATTCAATCAAATCAATTTAAAAATATTTTCAGTGGTTATTTGATTCATTTCCATGGCTAATTTGGTCAAAACAGTATGGCAGTAGCGAACTTCAGTGATCTAATTACAATATTGGATGCAGTTTTTCTAAAATTCTTTCTAGGTACAAGAAGAAAGTCTACAATGGATATGTTTTACAGCTCTATGAACTTTTCTATTTATTTGCTGTATGTATCTCAAATGAAAGAAAAGTGGAATACAATGTAATGCTAATATAAAAACAGTACAGGGCCCAGGTGGCTCAGTCGGTTGAGCGTGCAACTCTTGATTTCAGCTCCTGTCATGATCCCAGGATGGTGGGATCGAGTCACGTCAGGCTCTGTGCTAAGCATGGAGCCTGCTTAAGATTCTCTCTCGCTATCACCATCTCTCTCTCTCTCTCTCTCCCTCCCTCCCTTCGCTCCTTTACCCCGCTCTTGTGGATGCTCTAAAAAATAATAATAATAAAAAGAAATAAAAACAGTATATGATAGCTAACCTCATATTCAATGGTGAAATACTAAAAGCTTTTCCCTAAAATCGGCAATAAGACAAGGATGTCCATGTTCACCACTTCTATTCAACACTGTACTGGAAGTTCTAGGAGCACAATTAGGCACAAAAACAAATCATAAGCATACAAACTGTAAACAAAGAAGTGAAATTCTCTATTTACAGATCCTAAAGAATCCACAAAATAACTGTTAGAACTAATAAATTAATTCAGTAAAGTTGCAAAATAAAAGATCAACACACAAAAAATCAGTTGTATTTCTATATACTAGAAATGAACAATTAGAAGAGGAAATAAGGGTGCCTGGGTGGCTCAGTTGGTTAAGCGTCAAACTCTTGATTTTGGCTCAGTTCATAATCTCACGGTCAAGAGATCGAGCCCCATGTGGGGCTCTGTGCTGACAGTGTGGAATCTGCTTGGGATTCTCTCTCTCTGTCCCATTCTCCACCTCCCCTGCTTGCCTGCTCTCTCTCAAAATAAAATAAACAAAATTTAAAAAGAAAAGGAAAGGAAATTAGGAAAACAATTCCATTTATAATAGCATGGAAAAGATTAAAATACTCAGAAATAAGTTTAATTGAAGAAGCACAAACTTGTACACTCTAAAAAACACAAAACATTGCCAAAAGAAATGAAAGACCTAAATTAGTGGCATCCCATGTTTATGGATTGGAGGGCAATGATAATAACTCCCAAAAGCAATCTACATGGCCAATGCAATCCCTATCAAAGTCCCAATAATATTTTTTTTGCAAAAACTGATCCTAATATTCACACAGAATTGCAAGGGACCCCAAATAGTCAAATCCTGAAAAAGAAAAACAATGTTCAGAGGACTCACTCTTCCCAATTTTGAAAACTCAATACAAAGCAACTTTAAGAAAAATTTTCTTTTAATGTTTATTTTTGAGAGAGAGAGAGAGAGAGACAGAGAGCGCGAGCAGGAGAGGGGTAGAGACAGAGGGAGACACAGAATCCGAAGCAGGCTCCAGGCTCTGAGCCATCTGCACACAGCCCGACACAGGGCTCGAACTCACGAGCTGTGAGATCATGACCTGAGCTGAAGTCGGCCGTTCAACCAACTGAGCCACCCAGGCGCCCCATAAAGCAACTTTAATCAAAACAGTGGCACTGGCATAAAGACAGACATACAGACCAATGGAACAGAAATAAAGTCCAGAAATAAATCTCACCTACATGGTTGACTGATTTTCAACAAGGGTGCCAAGAACATTCAATGGGAAAAATGGCCTCTTCAACATTTGGTGCTAGCACAACTTGACATCCAGATGCAAATGAAGTCAGACCCTTACCTCACAACATATACAAAAATTAACTCAAAAATGCATCAGTGACCTAACTGTAAGAGCTAAAACTATAAAATTCTAAGAAAAACACATTGGGGTAAATCTTCATGACCTTAGCTTTGGCAATGGAGTCTTAGGTATGATGCCAAAAGCCTAAGCAACACAAGAAAAAACACATAAACTGGACTTCATCAAGTTAAAAACGTGTGTGTGTCAAAGGACGCTATCAAAAAAGTGAAAAGACAATGTACAGAATGGGAGAAAATAGTTGCAAATTATACATCTGATAGGGTCTAGTACTCAGAACGTGTGACATGTCAAGCTGCCAGGTGCCAAGGTGGTTAATGAGGACAATAAGCCAAACTGAAAGTAAAATCAACATTATTCACTTACTGCAACACTGCAAATCAGAGACAAAATTAAAGGTGCCAGCCCCCTAGTACTCCATTTTTTCTTGTAGAATGGCACTGGGTGAGGGTCAGATGATACGCAGGGCAGACAGGGGCTATCATCTCACTGCTGCTAAGGATCCCTAAACTAAGGCTCCTGCCTGTTTACGGACCCATGGGGCTAAGGGGCAGGAAGGGTGGAGGTCTCAGTTCATTCAGGCTGCTGTAACAAAACACCACAGACTGGGTGGTTTAGAGACAACAGAGATTTATTTCTCACAGTTCTGGTGGCTGGAAATCCAAGATCAAGGCACCAGTATGGTCACATTCTGGTGAGAGCCCTCTTTTAGAAGAGCATTAATCCTATTCATCAGGGCTCTACCCTCATGACCTAATCACCTCCCAAAGGCCCCACCTTCTAAGAAGATTACATTGGGCAATAGGATTTCAACATATGAATTTTAGGGAGTGGGGGGACATAAACATTCAAAACATAGCAAAGGAGAACAGTGAGGAGTAGGAAAGCATGGAGTCAGAATGGGGAAAAATACCTCAGCCAAGGCTTCCAAAAGTCGCAGCTGAAGTGCCTGAGAGGTGCCTCAGCCAACGTGCCCAATAAGGTGGCCTCCAAATGAAAACTGCCCAGGCTAGGAATGCAGACATGCGTGGAGGCTCACGGGCAGGCGGTCTGAGCATTGCCCGCAGCTGCCTCTAGAAGAGTGCAGTACACTCTTCTAGAAGACAGTATACCCAATCTGGTATGGGGAAGGCAGCTTCCCAAAGGAGCCTGCCAGACAAAGTCTTAGAACTGCCTATGGGCAGGCGTGAAAGATCGCACATAGGATTTTGGCCTGGATCCAGATTCCCCATAAAGACTTCTTATCACTCAACAACAGAAAGAAAACAACCCAATGAAAAACGGGCACAAGACCTGAGTAGACATTTCTCCAAAAATGACAGACAGCCAATAGGCACATGGAAAGGTGCTCCACATCATTAGGAATTAGGGAAATACAAATAAGAATCACAACGAGAGCATACTTCACATTCATCTGGACAACCTTCATCAAAAAAAAAAAAAAAAGGAAAATAAATTTTGTCAAAATTTGGAAAAACTGGAACCCTCATCTACTGCTATATTGCTGGTGGGAAGGTAAAAATAGTGTAGCTGCTATGAAAAAAAGGCAGTAGTTCCTCCAAAAGTCAAACACAGGATTCCACTCTTAGATATACACCCCCCAAAATTTGAAAGAACTGGAAGAATTCAAACGAATACTTGTACACAAATAGCAACACTACTCACCACAGCCAAAAAGTGAAAACAACCCAAATGTCCATCAACAGACAAGTGGATAAACAAAATGTGGTCTGTCCATACAATGGGACATCGTGCAGCCATAAAAAGGAGTGAAGTACTAATTGATAAATACTACAGTGTAGATGAACCTCAAAAATATCATGCTAAGTGAAAGAAACCAGACACAAAAGGTCATATGTTGTAGGATTCTGCTTATAAGAAACATTCAGAATAGAGAAATCCAGAGAGACAGAACGCAGATTAGAGATTGCCAGGGTCTGGGGGAAGGGGAGAACACACACTGACTACTTAATGTGTACTGAATTTCCCTCCGGAATGATGGAAATGTCTTGGAACTAGAGAGGATTGCACAACACAGTGAATGCACTAACTGCCCCTGAATTGTACACTTTAAAATGGGTGTTAGTTCCATTATGTGAATTTTATCTCAATTAAAAAAAAGAAAAAAAAGTATACATTTATTTTATAATATCTTCTGTCATAAATAACGAGTCAAATTTACTGCAAAGTATTACTGAATCAATAGACACAAAAAACAGCGTCCCTTTCTAATTAAAGCAGAAGCATCAAAGGTGTAAATTTGGTTTTGAGATTATTTTTCTCTAAGGCTTTTTTCTATCTGAGGCTTCTTGGACAGACCAGGTCATTAATTTAGTGCAGGGATTCTCAAACTTTAATGTTTCCTGGAGGGATGGGTAACACAGATTGCTGGGCTCCACCCCAGAGTTTCCGATTCAGAAGGTCCACAGTAGAGCCTTACTAGTTGATTTCTTGCAAGTTCCCAGGTGAGGCTGACACTCAAGTTAAGAAACCATGCTTGTGTGAACCACAATTCTAATGTGATCTGGAAGATACTACCACGGAGTTGATTCCTGGCATCAGAAAGCAGTAATTCCCAAAAGCACCTGCCCCAAGGGAAAAAAACAGCTTCTGACCCAGATGCTAGGTTAGGCAGCATATTGTTTGGATATGCCAGTTACTTTATGAGGCTGATGTCGCAAACTAATTTGCATTTCATACAGACAAAATGACCACAGAGGCCTGCCTCGCAAACATGCTGGAATACACTGCCCAAGAGCTTTCAAGGCAAAGTGAACTACATGCTGTTCCTAACTTATTTCTCATACATATAAAAGATATCACCCAGGATATCTGTTTGGTCATCTATTTGATAATCTCATTAATTTACCATCCTGGATTTTCTGAGCAGGCTCCTCGTCTGCTCAGGGTAAGCAATGCTCAGACCTCACTGGCAAGCCCAAAGGCTCTGCTGAAGACTCTACAAACTTATCTATAGATAAAACACAAACATATTTATAAACTTATTTATAAACACCAAGGTTCTGTCTGCTGTGTCATGGAATTCAACTTTTGATCAAAGCTACTTTCAGTCTGAAACCTTAACTCCTTGCTTTATCAGAACCTAGGAAATAGTTTTCTGTTCTTGAAAAGGAATTTAATGACTTCCCTATTGCAGTAAGTGTGGTAAGGGGTACATCAGCAGTGTCCTCCTTTGCAACTAATACTTTATAAATGAAAAAAACAGATTAATAAATTCAGGCAATGTAAGTAATCATTTTCCTCAGCATTCCAGAAAGTGGTCAGCTATATGCAAGTTAAATCCTTCTGTTTTCACCAGGAAAACTCTGCTTCCTTTCATCTGGTGCATTTGGCTCTGTGTCTAGTACGAACCACGGAAACCGAAAGAACCTCTCTCTTTTGGCAGCTTATTTAAAAACTGTGAGCTGTGGAGCACATGTGAGGCTAGTATGAGAGCTACTGATCACTGTAGAGACAGCAATTTCAAAACAAACCACAGAGTAACAACTCTAAAAGCTACTAACCAAAAGCCTTCTAAGCAACAACCACCACTTTTCAGTGCATTCAAGATATTGGATATATTCCATCTCTCTTCAAAATTATCCTTTTGGCTGTAAGAGGGAGTTTATTAATTAATATTGTAGTTCAAATCCCTGGCATAAGGAGACTTAGAAGAAAAAAATAGGTACAACTACTTTAACTCTGAACATTCAACTTTGACCCCAGTACAAACCCATAAAAAAGAACTCCCAACTATTCCAATGGTAAAGTGAAGTCAAAACAATTTTAGACACCTGACTGGAACCATCCTGCAAGGAACTCTGCCTTCTAAGTTATCCACAGTGAGCTTTTCTACCTTCAAAAATATGTCCAAGGTTGACAGACATTATATATTTTTTAAGCTTTGATTTCAATTCTAGTTAACACACTGTTATATTAGCTTCAGGTGTACAAGATAGTGATTCAACAATCCCATACATCACCTAGTGCTCATCATGACAACTGCACTCCTTAATCTCCATCATCTATTTCACTCATCCCCCACCCCTCCTTTCTGGTAACCATCAGTTTGTTCTCTATAGTTAATAGTCTGTTTCTTGCTTTGTCTCTCATTTTTTTCCCTTTGCTCATTTGTTTCTTAAACTCCACATGAGTGAAATCATATGGTATTTGTCTTTCTCTGACTGACTGACTTCGCTCAGGATTATACTCTCTAGCTCCATCCATGTCATTGCAAATGGCAAGACTTCATTTTTTTATGGCTGAATAATATTCCTTTTCATATATATATGAAAGGACATACACACACACACACACACACACACACACACACACACACACACACATACCACATCTTCTTCATCTATCCATCAGTCAGTGGACACTTAGGCTGCTTCCATATCTTGGCTATTGTAAAGAATGCTGCCATACACATAGGGGTGGTGCATGTATCCCTCTGAATTAGTGTTCTTATATTCTTTGGGTAAATACCCAGTAGTGCAATTACTGGATTGTATGGCAGTTCTATTCGTAACTTTTTCAGGAACTTCCATGTGGCATTCCAGAGTGGCTGCACTAGTTTGCATTCCCACCAACAGTGTACAAGTGTTCCTTTTTCCCCACATCCTTGCTAATACCTGTTGTTTATTGTATTTATTTTAGCCATTCTGACAGGTGTGGGGTGATACTTCACTGTAGTTTTGATATGCATTTCCCTGAGTGACGTTGAGCATCTTTTCATGTGTCTGTTGGCCATCTGGAGGTATTCTTTGGAGAAATGTCTGTTCTTGTCTTCTGCCCATTTTTAAATTGAATTCTTTGTTTTGGGGGGTATTGAGTTTTAGAAGTTCTTTATACACTTTGGATACTAATCCTTTATCAGATACGTCGTTTGTAAATATTTTCTCCCAAGTAAGTTGCCTTTTAGTTTTATTCATTGTTTCCTTTGCTGTCAGAAGCTTTTTATTTTGATGTAGTCCCAATAGTTTATTTTTGCTTTTGTTTTCCTTGCCTCAGGAGACATATCTAGAAAAAAGCTGGTAAGACCAATGTCAGAGAAATTGCTGCCTGAGCTCTCTTCTAGAATTTTAATGGTTTCCTGTCTCACATTTAGGTTTTTAATCCATTTTGAGTTTATTTTTGTGTATGGTGTAAGAAAGTGGCCCAGTTTCATTTTTCTGCATGTCGCTGTCCAGTTTTCCCAACACCACTTGTTGACGAGACTTTTTCCCCATTGGATGTTCTTTCCTACTCTGTCGAAGGCTAATTGACCACAGAGTTGTAGGGTCATTTCTGGGTTTTCTGTTCTGTTCCATTGATCTGTATGTCTATTTCTGTACCAGCACCATACCGTCTTGATCACTACAGCTTTGTAACATACCTTGAAGTCAGGAACTGTGATGCCTCCAGCTCTGCTTTTATTTTTTCAGGATTGCTTTGGCTATTCAGGGTCTTTTGTGGTTCCATACAAATTTTAGAACTGTTTGTTCTAGTTCTAGGGAAAATGCCATTGGTATTTTGACAGGGATTGCATTAAATGTATAAATTGCTTTGGGTAACATAGACATTTAACAAATTTGTTCTTCCAAACCAGGAGCATGGAATGTCTTTCCATTTGTTTGTGTCATCTTCAATTCCTTTCAACACTGTTTTATAGTTTTCAGAGTAAAGGTCTTTTACCTCTTTGGTTACATTTATTCAGAGGGATCTCATAGTTTACGATGCAACGGTAAATGGGATGGCTTTCTTAGTTTCTCTTTCTTCTTATCATTAATGTATAGAAATGCAACAGATTTCTGTATACTGATTTTGTATCCTGTGACTTTACTGAATTCATTTACCAGTTCTAGAAGTTTTTTGGTGGAATCTTTAGGGTTTTCTATATAAAGTATCATGCTGTCTGCAAATAATTAAAGTTTGACTTCTTCCTTACTGATTGGGATGCTTTTTATTTCTTTCTGTTGTCTGATTGCTTTGGCTAGGACTTCCAGTACTATGTTTCATAAAAGTGAGAAAAGTAGACATCCCTGTTTTATTCCTGACAAGGAATGATCATATGGTTCTTATCCTTTCTCTTACTGGTGTGATGTATCATGTTGATTGATTTGTGAATGTTGAACCACCCTCCGAACCTAAGAATAAATCCTACTTGATTGTGGTGAATGATTTTTCTTAAAGTATTGAATTTACAGACATTATATTTTTGACACAAATGTCATGTACACAAACCTTTCTGTGGCCTATTTGTGAAGTTCTATCATAAGAGTATAACTGATTGACACTCTAAAGATTAAAGTTAGAAAAAAAAATTGTTTTCACCCACCTCCAGCTACAACGGACATGCCCAATAATTTTTCTTGGAAAAACTACTTTGATGTTAACACTGTCATTGCACCTGCTCATGAAGTTTTGTAACAACACAGGTACATGTGCAAGTTAAAACTAGCAAATAAACTGGTTTAGTGATAGAAATGGCATATTACACAGCAGTGAAAGTACAGTCAGTTTTGCTACAGCACTTGTTTTGAACACACGAATTTGTTCCAACACCACTGCTATATTAAAGAATTTGAGCATGATGCAAATTTCATATTTTCTTATATCCAACAGTGATGAACAGAGAAAACTGTACTCAGCCAAACCAAGCTACTTAGAAATACACAAAACACACACCTGCACACACTTTAAACATGTACCAGTGCCTCATTCACATTTGGTGTGGCAACTTTACATTCAACTTCAGACAACCCTCCCTCCACCACACTGCATGAACCCACAAGCTACAACCCTTCCAAGGACAACTTCCACATGCAAACCTCAGCTTTTTTTCAAGGAAAAGAGTCAGATTTTTTTTTTTTATCACATTCATATATTTCTTAACCATGTAACAGGTGTAAAACTGATACGACTTTGATTAGGTTCCTTTTTTTTTTTTCAAATAGCTTTCTTATTAAGTTTTTGAGTGATGTGCCTCAGCCCATTTTTCCCAAGAGCCCTTTTCTTGCTTGATTTTGCATGGCACAAAGGTGATCATTTGGAATGAATATGTTATGCCATAACAGAACTATTAGCAAGCCAACTACTGCTCCATGCCTCAACACGGATAATTTTCAAAAGTCAAAAAATAATAGCAGGGCACGGAGGGCGGGGAGTATGAGATGGAGGGCAACACTAATAGCATTAAGTGAGTTTTTGCTCCTCATGAATTTGTTTGCCGGGGCTCAGGATTGGAGGGAGTCACATACACACCTTGAATATTAAAGAATCAGATTTTCTACTCCTTTCCCTTTATTACACATGAATGCAATAAACAAAATTATTTTTAAAAGAACATATATGATACTATTACGTACATAAACAGATGAAATTGATCAACGTATATTTACTGATACATACACCCATAAAGATGAGAATTATAAACACAAATCTCTGAGGAGAGGATGAAAGGGAGGATATACACAGAGATGGGTAAAGGTCTGTTTTGTCAACTGAAGGGTAGGCGTGAGTAGTTTTTATACTAGTTATTCTTTGAAACATGGTGTGGGGAAAATAAGGGGCTGCGAGGTCAAAGGGGTCAAAGCTATTTTCATAATAAGAAAAAGACATGATTTGCCTTTTGCATTCTCATTCTTGCAAGAATGTGCAACAGTTTTCCAGTGGTACATGACATTATCATCAAAGCAAACTCCATTCAAAAGCAACTATGAGAACCCATCTGTCTTCAATTAAACCAGATGTTAAGAGACTTGCAAAGTGTAGAACCTCACTCTTTTTGTTTGGGAAAAATTATTTTCATAATTATATGCTCCTATCTTAACACGTAATTAATTAGTTCTTATTTTGAAATGAATGTTTAAAAAATTCTCAATTCTAATTTATAATACAGCAAATATAGATAGAGATGACCTACATAAACAAAACAAAATTTTGTAAAATATAAAGGAGTCCTGAGGCCAAAAAATTTGAGAGCCACATTAAACCTTATACCTGCTTTTATATATGCACGCACACACACACACAGAGCTCTTTTGTATGTATGAGCTATTTCATATTAATAAAGGTAAAATAAAATCAGAGTGTAGTAAAGACATAAAGAGAATCCTCTGCCAACACATCAAGTGGAGCCATGTACAGTAAAAGCTGATGACAACAGCGTATCTAAATACAGATGGGACTTACCGATACTCAGTCTGTGAGACACAATCATAAAGTTCCTGGGCAGTGAATTGGACATTTTTATTCACCTGAAAAGAACCAAGATGTAGTTACTTAAAATGCATATGAAGTCAAATGAGCAGAAAGAGCACAATTAGAGTGACCCATATTCTGAGAGAGAATGTCAAGTTTCCAGCGTTTGCATAAAAACAGCAGGAACAATCAGAAGTTTGGTGATCACAATGCTAGGCTAACACCGAACTATGTGTAAAAATACTAGTCCTGTAGTTACAACTTAATCTGTTCAAAGAACCAGAAGTGATCTATGGTTCTGGGGTTAGTGGAATTGAGTATTAGAATTAAGTATCATTTTGTAGATCAAGTGGAAAGAAAAAAATGTGTTCTCCATGAAACACTAAATTCTACTACTACTGGCTCTTATCAATAGATTCAGGCTTCAGGGTGCCTGGGTGGCTCAGTTGGTTAAGCACCGGACTTCAGCTCAGGTCATGATTTCGCAGTTCACAGGTTCAAGCCCTGCATCAGGGTCTGTGCTGACAGCTCAGAGCCTGGAGCCTGCTTCAGATTCTGTTTCTGTTTCTCTCTCTCTCTCTCTCTCTCTCTCTCTCTCTCTCTCTCTCTCTCTCTCCCCCTCCCCCAATCTCACTCTGTCTCTCTCTCTATATCAAGAATAAATAAACATCTTAAAAAAAAATAGATTCAGCCTTCAACTAGCCTAGCATTTTAGAAGATTTCTAATGCACACATTCAATATTTCTTTTCTAAAAAAAAAGCACAAGTTTTTAAAGAAGTTAAAATAATTCTATTTAAAGGACTGAAGCAGATTTGGGGTCACATAAGTAGACTATTTTATTTTAAAGATTTTATTTACTTTTTTTAAGGTTTTTTTTTTTTTATTTTTGAGAGAGAGACAGCATAAGTGGGAGAAGTGCAGGGCGGCAGGGGGGACAGAGGATCTGAAGCGGGCTCCATACTATCTCCATGCTATCAGCAGATAGCCCCATGCAGGGCTCAAACTCATGAGCCAGGAGATCACAACCTGAGCCGAAGTCAGATGCTAACTGACTGAGCCACCCAGGCACCACTATTTATTTACTTTTCAAGTAATCTCTACACCTAACGTGGGGCTCGAACCTACAACCCCAAGATCAAGAGTCTCATGATCTACTGACTGAGCCAGCCAGTTGCCCCAGGTAGACATTTTTATTTTAATTTTTTAAACATTTATTTATTTTTGAGATAGAGAGAGAGTGGTGGGGGGAGCAGAGAGAGAGGGAGACACGGAAGCCGAAGAAGGCTCCAGGCTCTGAGCTGTCAGCACAGAGCCTGACACGGGTCTCGAACTAGTGAACCATGAGATCATGACCTGAGCCGAAGTCGGCCGCTTAACCAACTGAGCCACCGGGGCGCCACCCGCCCCCTGCAAGGTAGACTATTTTAAAAGTAGAGGCAACCATATCTTGTTTATATCCTGAACATTAGAAATAACTCAAGCTGAAAGAAAATATTATTCAACTCTAACAACACCTGAGTATTATAGTTGACCCTTACTGAAGAGCCTTCACTTTCATTTAAATACTAAGTTTATAAACTGTTGGGAAAGGTCTATTTAGGAAAAAGTTTGATTTACAGACATTTTCTAAAGAAATGTCTTTTTCACACTATCAAGCTAATATGTTTAAACTAATAATAATTAATAATTAAACTAATAATATATTTAAATATGTTTAAGTTCACAAATATCATAATTCAGATATAATTTACAATACTATAAATACAAAAGTCATTGATCATACAAAGATTAGTCATGACACACTTGGAGCACACAGTCAGTGACTGAATTCTATATTTTTTGAGGCTTACTATTGATTTAGGCTATATTCTACTCATGTGCAGGGAGTCTGGAAATTTCCAGAATCTGGAAATTAATAGAAATTCTTTTTTTTTTTAATGTTTATTTTTGAGAGAGAGAAAGAGACAGAGAGAGACAAGAGCACAAGCAGGAGAGGGGTAGAGAGAAAGGGAGACACAGAATCTGAAGAAGGCTTCAGGCTCTGAGCTGTCAGCACAGAGCCTGATGCAGGACTTGAACCCACGAACTGTGAGATCAGGACTTGAGCCGAAGTTGGATGTTTAATAGACTGAGCCACCCTGGTGTCCGAGAGATTCTTTTTCTCAGATAACTCAAATAGCACAGTGCCTAAATTTTCAAAAATTGTGAATCAGTGATGGAAAACACAACTCTTTCTATAAAATAGGTAACACCATTGAACACTCTGTGTCTGGTACTGTTTGAGGCACTTCATATATGTTAAATTATTTAGTCTTTACAAGATTATCTATAATTTATCTACTGATGTTATTCCCACTTTACAGATGAAGAAACTAAGGCAAAGAGAACTAAATAACTCTTTTTGAGCACACAGTTAATAAGGGGTAGAACCATCATTTGAACACAGGTAGTTTGATCCCAGTATGTGTTCTTTGTATGTTACATCCAAAAAGTTAAATAAAGAGCAAACCAGAAATAAAAGGGAATATATTTTAAAAAGTTTAACTCTACAAGAGATGTGAGACTTGAATGTCACATTCTTTCACTTAGAACATTAAAAAAAAAAAATTAAACACACACACACACACACACACACACACGCGCGAAAAGAAAGAACGTTCAGGAACATGGGCAAACAAACTGAAGATCTACAGAATACTTTTCCTGGATCAGCACTGATGGGGAAAGCCTTCAAGTTACGTGACAAACTACACCAGAGTCACACCTCTAAGCTCCACCACCAGGGCCTATGCTGCTGCTACAGAGGAAACGAAATTATAGCTTTCCTTTTCCCTGATCACCGGCTCTCAAACAGAGGTGATGCTTTCTTGCGAGGGGCCGCTGGTGTATGTAAGCTGAGTGAGGTGTACTCACAATGACTCAGATATTGGGATTTAGCAGCTGAGGAGCAGAGATGCTAAATACCGGCCGTCTTCCACACAATGATGAAATGACCTGTCCAAAATGTCAACAGCACCCTAATGACAAACAATTCTGTGTTGGACAAAGTGTAGGATTATAGAACTCTATGTTTTTACTTCAAGAGTGAAAGAAAAAGTTTAATAGGTCTTTGACAAACTTCTGTGGTATTTAAGAATGTAAAGCAAATGTCAGTTAAATAGAATTCTGTCGCATTTTAGAATTCTACCATGTTTATTTATAGTAAAACTTGCTTATGGTGGAAATACGATAAACATGTCAAAATATTTCTCATACCTCATACTTGACTAGGAAGTTATAGAGGGTCTCAACATCTTGAAAATTACTGTTAGGGGCCAAAATCCTAAAAAATAAAATAAAAACAAAGGAATGGGAATGAATGATTAAAAAAATAACACCTTGAACTTCCTCAAAATATATCCATACTGTGAGATAATTTATTGTAGGATAAGCTTATTAAAATGTTCACAAACTTTTTGGTTTTTATTTATCCACTAAAAATGATAAAACCATCAGTTTAATTCAACACATCACTTTATTAAAATTTTTTTGCTTATTTATATTGATACTTACATCACCATTTAATCAACAGCCATAAGCATTCTTACATGAAATTTACCTTTTGAGTTACAATAATACATATGTCTCAAAAGGTAGATAGAAATGGAAGGTGCATTTAAACTCCACACCTTCTAAGCAGCAGGTAACGCTTGAAGAGTTCCCACAGAAATGTTCAACCAACCCAAGTGGACAACTGATTAAACTATCAGGCACATAAAAGAAATCCTAATAAAATATTTCTGACTAAAGTCAAATAATACTATTTGAACTATCAGCATAGTATTCTATGAAAAAGCATGAGTAATCAGAGTATGTCCATTGCTGAAAATAATACTGATTCATAAAATAACAATGGAAAGGAACATACATAACATAAAAATAAAAGTATGTAAATAACAGAAACATAAAAACAACAGATGAGAACAAGGGAAAAATAAAAATAAAGAAGGAAATGAAAGAACATGTTTCTCCATCTAGCATTAAAGTATCCATTCTTATTTTTTTATACTAAGGATTTTTGACCCTTTCATGTTGAAGCCTTTTTTTTTCTTCTGGAAAAAAAAAGGAAAACAGTCCTTTCATTATGGTATAGTGATGATGGGCCTTGCCTGCCTGCCTACATTTTCTAGCTGTGTGACCTCGGGGGAGTTGTGACTTCTTCGCCTTCATGTGTTAAATGAGGATGGTAATAGTCCTCACTTCATAGTATTCTTATCAGAATTAAATGAGTTCCTTAAGAAAAAAAGCCTTTATAACAGTGTCTGATAGACAGCCAGCACTATATATATTATCAATTATAATAGTAACATAACTATTGCCATCTAATAGTTTCAGGCCACAGAGTAATTGCACAATGATCTAACTAATGAGAAATCAAGCCACCTCAATTAATTCTTAAAATCCAAGTGCCTTTTACTTACAATGTCTGAGGTCCTCACATCCTTGCCAACGCTTGATACCTTCGGACTTCAGAGTTAACTGATCTCAATAACCTTAATCAGATCTTTACACGATTTGGCTTTTATTAGACTTGTGGGAAAGCTTTCATAAATCATTTTTCAGGGTACAAATTTTTAAAGGGGCTAGCTATACTCTGGAGGAGATACATACAGAATACAAAAATCTGCACAAGAATACTAGTTTCATGGAAAAAAAACTTTTCTCCCAACAAGTAATTTTAAAATACAAATAATCTCTGGTCGAGTGTCCTACTCTTGATTTCAGCTCAGGTCATGATCTCACGGTTAGTGAGTTCAAGCCCCATGTCTGCTGTTAGCACAGAGACTGCTTGGGATTCTCTCTCTCTCTCTCTCTCTCTCTCTCTCTCTCTCTCTCTGCCCCTCCCCCACTTGCACTTGCTCTCTCTTTCTCTCTCTCAAAATAAATAAACAAATTTTAAAATACAAATAATCTCCTAACCAAAAAAAAAGGTGGGGAGAGAGAAGGATAGTACGTGAGGGAGAGTCCATAATTTCCTTTAAACAACGAAAACAAAGCAATCTAAATAAACTAATCTTTCAGAAAGGCAACGGAAGAAAATAACATGTCCTACTTTTGTAACCAAATATAAACAAACTATCAGCAATGTGGAATAATTTACATCTATTCATTTTATAGTTCTGGATTATTTCCAATAAAGATGGTAAGAAAATTAGATGAAACAAGATGTTTTTTATTAAAAGCCTTAAAAATTCCAAGCCAATATCACAGAAGAAAGTACTTTACCAGAGAATAAAATGAACATTTCTTTGTCCTGAAATACTTCACAGAAAAACTGGTTTTAGGTAAATTAGTCATTTATCTATAGCAACAAGTCCTACCCAAAGTAAGAAATAAAGAAAATAATTACATCATCCTAGTTTTCTAATTAGCAACAAACTGAAACAATTTTAAACTCTCAACTTGGTTTTATTTTCTTTTCAACAGTTTTACTGAGGCACAGTTTACATACCATAAATTCACTCATTTAACAACTCAATGATTTTTAGTAAGTTTACAGAGCTGTACAACGATCACCATGATCCAATTTCAGAATTTCCTTTACCCCAAACAGTTTCCTACTGCCCACGTGCAGTCACTTTCTGTTCTCGCCTCCAATCCCAGCTCCAGGCAGACACTAATCTACCTTCTGTCCTTACAGTGTGGACTTTTTGGACTACATTGTTTTCTCAGTTTGTAAGTTCTGTCCCTCTTATCATTACAAAGCACAGCTGTGACTATAAATGATATCACACTATAATTCAGAGTCCAGTGGATGAGTCAAAATCTAGTGGATAACGGCTAAACCCCACAATGTATTTGGTAAGTATAAAAAAGCAAGATGCATACCAAAGATGCCCAAAAGCAGAACAAGAGACCCTTTATTCTCTCATTCAGCAAATATTTGGGATCTACTACGAGCCAAGCTCTGCTCCAGGCTCTTGGATACATCAGCGAACAAAAAGACAAAGACACATGGTAGACCAATGCATCAGAACTCTAAAGGGCTTGTGAAAGAAAAAAAATCCTGACCAAGCACAGGAAGATAATGAAGGAAGAAAAATATCTCATTGTTATGCATTTGACAATCTCTTTCCACTTGTTAATTGCTACTTGTAAACAAACAAGTTTCTAGTGATGAAACACGGGAATTTTAAGTTTCTAAGGAAGAAGTCATTTGCTCCAAATATAAAGATTTGATTATCTCTAAATATCACAAAATTATATTCTAATGAAGAAAGGTATATTGGTATGTCAGCATCATTCACAGATATATTACTTTTATCAGACTAAAACTACACATACCATTCTTTTAAACTAGGATATACATTACAAGACTCATTATAAAATGTACTATTCTTTTTCCCTTTAAAGTTTACTATTCTTTTTTTTTTTAATTTTTTTTTAACGTTTATTTATTTTTGAGACAGAGAGAGAGACAGAGCATGAATGGGGGAGGGTCAGAGAGAGAGGGAGACACAGAATCTGAAACAGGCTCCAGGCTCTGAGCAGTCAGCACAGAGCCCGACGCGGGGCTCGAACTCACGGACCGCGAGATCGTGACCTGGGCCGAAGTCGGACGCTTAACCGACTGAGCCACCCAGGAGCCCCTAAAGTTTACTATTCTTAAAGAATGTTTTAAGGTAAACTGAGCCCTAAATTGACAATCTTTATTAAAATACATTCAATTTAGGGTTGAAGTTAGACTTCATTGTGTCCTATGAACTCTGAGTTTATGAGAATGGAATTTGGCCTGATACTAAAAGAACTGCCAACTTTCACTAACTAGAAGTACAGTTTGTTGAAAATATAAAAAAAAAAAAAGAAACTAAATGGAGAAAAATGGTTTATGGACTTCTATGCCTTAGTTAATTCCCCACACAGAAATTCTTCAGAGGTCAGCTTTCTCTATAGCTTTCTCATTTTTTTTTTCCTTATATCAATGTGAAAACAAAAGACTCTTATAATGAAAGTCCTAAAATTATCCTCCAGTGGCAACTTTTTAAAATAACAGAATGAAGAAATTAGCCCTTAAAGGAAATGCTATTTCAGAAAATGGCCATTTTTAATTTATAAAAATGTCCACACTTGTCTTTTCAAGAGAAATTCACAATCATCAATAAGTACTTATCCAATGCATACTATTTTCTCAAATGGATATTTTACTAAAATAATACTAGCTATGAATAGAAGAGAAAATTAAAAAACATGGTTGCCTATCTTCAAGTTGTTTACAACCTGGAAATTTCACTTTGGAATTCTGGAATCAGAACTGGGGAACAGACATCGGAAACAGGATGCAGTTCTCAGCTCATAGATTATTTATAACCCGTATCTGATCTGAATGCACTTGAGTTTCTTTTAGAACAGCATCAATAACAACATATAGTGTCTTCCTGAACACTTAGAGACTGACGCTGTTTTACATATTACATACATCATCTCTAATTCTTTTACAACCACAAATTCAGTTACATGACCTTGATCAAATTATCTGCTTTTCTGCACCCCCACTCCTCACCTGTGGATGAGGAGAAAGTAGTAAATATTACCAGTTTTCAGATATAGAAATCAAGGGTGAGAGTGGTAAAAACTTGCCCAAGATTATACAGAGTGGTGGTAAGCATCTCTCTATTGGTTTGACTCTGGAGCCCATGCTTTTTCCACTAATAAAATGGGTAACCACCACTATCTTCTTGCCCTTAAATGATTTTATAAAATCAAATGAAATAAAGTTTTAAAAAAAATTTTTTTTAATGTTTATTTATTTTTGACAGAGAGACAGAGCATGAGCAGGGGAGGGGCAGAGAGAGAGAAAGACACAGATTCCGAAGCAGGCTCCAGGCTCCAAACTGTTAGCACAGAGCCTGACGCGGGGCTCGAACTCACGGACCGTGAGATCATGACCTGAGCCGAAGTCGGATGCTCAACCGACTGAGCCACCCGGGCGCCCCTAAAGTTCTTTTAAAATAGCTAAAGAGGGGTGCCTTGGTGGCTCAGTAGGTTAAGTGTCTGACTCTTGATCTCAGCTCTGGTCTTGATCTCAGGGTTGAGTTCAAGCCCTGCTCTGGGCTCTGTGCTGGGCGTGAAGACTACTTAAAAAATAATAGTAATAAAATCAAAATAAAACACCTAAAGAATTTTAAATGTAAGCAAAGAAACGCTTTAATTTGCCTTTTACCAAATGCTTCTGGTAAACTGTTTTATGTATGTTCAAACATTTGATCTTTGCAGTTGTTTTGGTTTTCTCAAAGCCACAAAGGAAGTTAGTACCAGAACCAACACTCAACAAAAGTCCTGACACTTAACCACAGAAGCACTTTGAATTTTCTTTTTATCTATAAGCAATTAGCATTAAGTAAGCAACATGTTAATCTCAATTGCACAAGTTTCATTTCCATCTTGTCCAATATCAATACATCTCTTTAAAAAAAAAAAAAAAGAGGGGCGCGCCTGGGTGGCTCAGTCGGTTAAATGTCCGACTTTGGCTCAGGTCATGATCTCACTTTTCTTGAGTTCGGGCCCCATGTCAGGCTCTGTGCTGACAGCTTGGAGCCTGGAGTCTGCCTCCAATTCTGTGTCTCCCTCTCTCTCTGCCTCTCCCCCGCGGGTGCTGTCTCTCTCTCTCAAAAATGAATAAATGTTAAAAAAAAATTTAATTAGTTAATTTAAAAAAAGACTATCCACTCAAATTTTTTAAAAAGACAGAAGTTAAGGGGCGCCTGGGTGGCTCAGTTAGTTGAGCATCCAACTTTGGGTTAGGTCACCATCTCACTTTTTCTGAGTTTGGGCCCTGCATCAGGCTCTGTGCTAACAGCTTTGGATTCTATGTCTCCCTCTCTCTCTGTCCCTCCCCCCGCTTGTGCTCTCTCTAAAAAATAAACTTAAAAAAAAAAAAAAGACAGAAGTTAATAGAATAACCTGACTGAAATTAAAAATCAAACAATGCACTAAAATGGACTAATTTTTAAGTTAGAATTTTGAAAACTGAAACAAAACTCTTCTAATTACGTTAAAAAATAAAGCAACAGACTCAGGAGCGGGAAAAGAAGTCTAGAATATTCAAGTTTTATATCTAATTCTAGACATTCAAAAGAAGAGAGAGCATGTTCTTAGATATTTATAAATCATAACTTACATACCACAGAACTGAATAAATTATGTTCCCTGCTGGCAAGACAAAGTTTTACATTAATATTTTAAATAGTTTTGAGAGTGAAAAAATTAATAAGTTTATTTAAAAATAATTATATGGCTTATTTCACTTAGCACAATGTCCTCAAGGTTCATCCATGTTGTAGCAAAATCAGAACATCCTTCCTTTTTAAGACTGAATACTATTCCATTGTATGTATTACACCATAATGCCTATCCATTCATCTGTTGATGGACACTTGGGTTGCTTCCATGTTTTCTCTACTGTGAATAATGATGCTATGAACATGGGTGTGCATATACGTCTCTGAGACCCTGTTTTCAATACTTTTGTATATATAATTAGAGTAGAGGCTGTCAGAGGCTGGGGGAGGGGTAAATGAGGCTTTTAGAGGCTGGGGGAGGGGGAATACAGTTTTAATTACAGAGATGGATGAAAGTTATAGAGATGAAAAGTTAGAGAGATGGATGGTGATGATGGCTGTGCATTATGAATATATTTAACACCACATTAACACATTTTTAAGTACACTTAAAAATATACTTATGGTGTGTTTTACCAAAATAAGCAAATCAGATTTAAAAAAAGTAATTACAGAGTGAAAATGTTTGTGGCATTATTTGTAACACTTATTTTACATTCTCTATGGTAAGAACTGACTCAAGGCTCAACTATTATTATGAGCCACTATTACTTCATTATTGGGGATAATGTAATTTATTCAGCATCTAACCAGTGCCAGGAACTGAACAAATGCTGTCTCTAATCTCTGCAATTTAAGAAAGGAACTATCATAAACTCCATTTTCTAGATTAGGAAACAAATACGAAGAGGTTAATGGTGACAGTAAATTGATGGAACTAGGATTCAACTGCTGATCATTCTCTCAAAGCTCTGCTCTTCTCATTTTTTTTTAATGTTTATTTTTGAGAGAGAGAGAGAGAGAGAGCATGAGCAGAGGAGTGGCAGAGAGAGAGGGAGACACAGAATCCGAAGCAGACTCCAGGCTCTGAACTGTCAGCACAGAACCCAACAGGGGGCTAGAACTCACGGACTGTGAGATCATGACCTGAGCCAAAGTTGCAGGCTTAACTGACTGAGCCACCCAGACACCCCTCTTCTCATTTTACTATAGTGACATATGTGGACAATACTACCAAACTGGATTTTGCTGATGATTTAAGTTGTATTACTCATAAACTGGGTGAAAACTGACCTCATTGACAATGAGGAAACACTCAACCAGGAAAAAAAGGTCTTAGGTCTTAGAGCACACTCTCCACCCCCCACTTTTTGGGTTACTTATTACACACAAAATTAAAATTATATGTTCTCCATAGTTAATTTGGTGAAATCAGCTATGCAAGTATGAGATATCTACCAGTGCTAAATTTCGAAAGAATACCACATATAATTAGGGATGCCTGGGTGGCTCAGGTGGTTAAGTGTCTGACTTCGACTCAAGTCATAATCTTGTGTTTTGTGAGTTCGAGCCCCACGTCGGGCTCTGTGTTGTCAACGCAGAGCCTGGAGCCTGCTTCGGATTCTGTCTCCTCCTCTCTCTGCCCCTCCCCTGCTCATGCTCTGTCTCTCAATAATAAATAAACATTAAAAAAAATTAAAAAAAAAAAAGAAAAGAAAGAAAGAATACCATATATAATTAAAACTGGTGAAAAGAAAGCCGCCTGGGTTGGCTCAGTCGGTTAAGTGTCCGACTTCAGCTCAGGTCATGATCTCGCAGTTTGTGGGTTCCAGCCCCGAATGCCCCTGTGGTGACAGCTCAGAGCCTGGAGCCTACTTCAGATTCTGTGTCTCCCTCTCTCTCTGCCCCTCCCCTGTTTGTACTCTGTCTCTAAAAAACAAACATTAAAATAATAATAATAAAAAAACTTTAAAAAATTTTTAAGAAACTGGTAAAAAGAAAAAAATTAAATGATTTAAACAAATTAGACAAATTATTTTATGTTCCTGTTTTCCCTTCAGAGATAAAGAACTCTACAAGGTGATTATACTAATTAGATACAAGTATTAAATATAGGAACTTTTATTTTTTATTTTATTTTTTTTTTTTCAACGTTTATTTATTTTTGGGACAGAGAGAGACAGAGCATGAACGGGGGAGGGGCAGAGAGAGAGGGAGACACAGAATCGGAAACAGGCTCCAGGCTCTGAGCCATCAGCCCAGAGCCTGACGCGGGGCTCGAACTCACGGACCGCGAGATCGTGACCTGGCTGAAGTCGGACGCTTAACCGACTGCGCCACCCAGGCGCCCCTAAATATAGGAACTTTTAAATAGTCAAAATTAATAATTGAAATTTGATTTACTCTGAATACTGGCGATCTTTTTTTTTTTCCCCCTAAAGTTGGTGGTGGGACAAGAAGAGTTTATAGGTAATTTTAATGACTATGTTTGTAATTTAATCATAAAGGCAATTCTATAGAAGCAAAATATAATCCTGTTAAAGGAACAGACTATATGGTTTACTTATATGCAAGACATATACACATACAATAAAAATACACTGATAAATACTACAGCTTTCTGTTAATTTCATAGAAAGGTTAAAATACTATATATCCATATACTTTTATCTGGGTCATTAACCTGTACCTCCAGTTTATTTTATACATTGGCATTTAAGCATAATAATAAAATGGTTAGGGGCACCTGGGTGGCTCAGTCGGTTGAGCATCTGATTCAATTTCTGTTCAGGCTGTGATCCCAGAGTCATGGGATCAAGCCCCACGTAGGGCTCTGCACTGCGCATGGGGCCTGCTTAAAATTCTCTTTCTCAATAAATAAATAAATGTTTGTATGTATGTATCTATGTTATGATCTCAGTCTCTCTGGAGTCAGTCTGAAAAGTCAAACAGTAGGGATTGAAACCCAAGGAAGATGGCTCCAGTGTCCATGTTCCTACCCACTATACAAAATGCCTCTAGATATACGCAACACGTGAGGTGAATACTCATCCTAAAATATGGTTTGCAAATATACAGCTGAAAGAACCTTAAGGATCATCCAATTCTAATCAAAGACCTCAAGATATCTCCTTAGGAAACAGGAATGTAATGAAAGAAACGTAAACAACAACACTGATGTCTGTCTGTCCAGTTGTGCTTCCAGATTTTGAGATAACAATCAGACTGACATAGTTGATGAAGGAAAGTAATAGTCTACATAGAACTTGGAAAAAGGGATTAAAGGAAAAGAATTTCCCTGCATGGGGGAAAGGGTGACCTTACTGAAGGGCAGATTAAGCTCTATTGTAGAAAAGAGACTATTTTAGCTCGAGGCCAACAACCCCGGGGGGGGGGGGGGGGGGGGGGGGAACAGCAAGAAAACTTGGTAATAATCTAGTATGCAATGTAAACATTCCTTTAGGAGTTTATAAATATTTTGGTTCAGTTACTGATTTCAATGTAAATAAATGAGCATACTGATATATCAGCTTACTTTGTTCTAAATTTGATTACGGTTGAGTCTGAGAAGGTTTCACAGTAAACTGATAAAATTCCTAAACTTGCAAATTTGGGTATTGAACTCTCTACACCAGTAACTATGGAATCGTGGCATTAAGATCCAGGTAGCCAGGTATTTCCTATTATTTTTGCAACTATTGATTATCACATGTTAACCCTTGTGTGGAGTGGGGATATATTAAAAATCAAAAGAGCTCCTGCCCTTAAAGAGCTTACCAGGTATTCTCTCTTTAAAATGGGTAGTATAAACAAGAGAATCTTCAGTAACTAATGTTGGTTGTCCTTGAAGAGAACAAGGTAGCTGAGGTAAAAGGGATGGAAAGAACAATTTTCATTTACTATATATCCTTTTTTGCCTTTTGAATTATTTTTAAGCAACGTGAAGGTACTATATATTTTTAAATGATTAAATAAAATTATTTACAATTGGGGAAAAAAAGAATTGATGGACTAGAAAATAAATCTGTGGAAATTACTCAGAATATGGCACAGAGGGATAAAAGAGATGAAAAAACAAAAAACAAAAAAGGAGTTAAGAGACACGGCTCAGAGAATGAGGAGAGGCAGGAATAGAAATTCCAAAATAAGAGAAGGAGAATGGGGGAAAGGCAATGATGGATGAGACAATGAATGAATATTTCTGGAATCAAAAATGCAAGTCTTCAGATTGAAGAAAGCATACTACATCTCAAGAAAAGTAAATGAAACAAAACCCATACCTAGACATATTGTGATAAAACTGCCAAACAGGTAAGTTACAGAGGACAATCTTGAAAGCATTCAGAGAAAAAAGAAGACAGGTGACCTACTAAGGAAAAACAATATGCTGACAGCTGACTTCCCATTTCCAAGACGATAGTAGATAATGAAATTTTGTCTTTGAAGTGCTCAGGGAAAACAGCTCTCGGCCTGGAAGCCACACTCAGCTCAGGATCAATCAAGAATGAAGGCAAGGCAACACTTGGAGTCAGAATGAGAGCACTTACCACTAATAGAGCTTTGCTACAAGAATGAGTCAAACATTTGCTTCATCAAATAGAAAGCTGAATCCTCAAAGAGTAGGAGGAATAAAGCAATGAGAAAATGCAAACACCTAATAAATATGACAGGGCTAAAAACAAAAACTATTTTATATAAAAATAATTTGGGGGAGGGTGGTTTAAAACAATGTGAAACTAATGTCAAGAAGTACAGACAAGGAAGATGAGAGGAGGGAGAATATAAGTAGTCTTAAGATCCTTGTTTTACTCAGGATCTGAATAAGCCTGATATTTTAAACTTTATAAGTCAAGTATGCATTTATTAGTTTAAGGATAACAATATAAAACAGAAATAAAATGTGCAACTTTCCAATAAGTAGTGGGATAAAAGGAGGATTGGAAAAACTAACAACAGTACACCTGAGTTGATGCAATAAAGGGCAAACGAGGACAAAGGAAAGGATAAATACAAAAGGTAAAGTGAGAGCATACAGCCCCACATATGGCACTTCGGGATGGCCCTCATTGTGGAATCACCAGCAAAGATCTTTAAAGGAATTTCAATAGCTGAACTTGTGTTTTGGGGAACATAGTTTTTGTTTAATAAGAACACAAGCCAAGATTTTAGTTCAGTGATGAGCAAGAAATTTCCCTTCATTTAAAACATCCATTTGTATTGCATTAGGAAAGGTTTTTGTTATTTTAGTTCATTCGTTGTGGGGGTAAATGTCTGTGACCTCAATTAGTTTAGACTTCTGCACTGTATTCTTAAAGTTTCCATAAGAATTATTTAACCTTAGGGGTGGCTGAGTCAGTTAAGCATCCAACTCCTGCTCAGTCATGATCTCGTGGTTCGTGGGTTAGAGCCTCACGTTGGGCTCCTGTCTGACGGTGTGGAGCCTGCTTGGGATTCTCTTTCCCTCTCTCTCTGCCCCACCCCATTCGTGCTTTCTCTCTCAAAAATAAACAAACTTAAAAGAATTGTTTAACCTTAAAAATTTCAACATTTACAAATACAGGGCAGTATTTCTGGATTAATAAGCCTGTTTGAAGCTTAAAAGAAAAAAAGGATGGTAAATGTAAGTCCAAATATACCAGTAATCATAGTTATGTAAACAGATTTTACTTACTATCAAAAAACCCAGACTAGCATTATGTCATGTAGAAAACAAAAGAAATAATGACCCAGAATGTTTGGAGATAAAGAGAAAATACTAACAAAAAAGAAAAGAAAAAGCAAGTCTGGCAGGATTAACACATGACAAAATAAACTTGAAGGGAAAAGTTATTAGCAGTAAAGAAGGCCAATTTGCCAGGCAGATATACCATAACCTCACAATCTAGAAAGCAAATGTTGACAGGATTACAAGAAGAAATTGAAAAGCTCACAACTACAATTGGAAATTTTAACAAAAATCACAGAACTGTTCAGACAAAAATCAGCAACCATACACTAATATGAATATACAATGAACAACTTTGACCTAATGGACACGTAGAGAATCCTGTACCTTAAAAAAAACAGAGTCAGTCAAGTGGCCCCAGTTTAAATGATGAGTTCGGTTTTAGACATTTAGAGTAGCAGCAGAAAGCTCACAACTGAACCAAGGAGAGAGGTAATACTGAAATAAGTTCATGAAAGGGTTGGGAGTAGATGAGATCACAAAAGGAGAGCATATACAGAAGGGAAGGTGGTAGTGATAGGATACACCTAGCGGTGAGTCTAGAAAACAAGTTGCAAAAGCTTGGAGTGTATCAAGTTCCTGAAGTAACAACCAAATTTATTCTAGGAGTATTATTCAATATTCACCTTTAACAGGTTTGGCAGGAAAACATGGTTTAAAGAGGAAAACAGTAACAGCATTACTGTAAAACCTTGAGCTGAGATCTCAGAAAGATCTAAGGTGCCTTGGAGAAACTTTCACACAAAAGGCCCTTTAAGGGTCCTAAGAGTGTGGCTCACAAAATCTGTTGAGCAACAGGACTTCCAAAAAATCTTAAGGGCATTGCCCTGTAGCAGCTTCACAGGGAACCCAAGGTCGGGTTTAAATGCAAGGGTTTATTTTAAAGAAATATGAGGTTGTGATTTTTGTCTAATGGAGTGAACCCCAGTAAGATTCACAGAAAACAATGTTTTGGAGGACTGTCGTGGTAGAAGTGCAACTACTTGGGCTAAATGGGATAGAGGTAATACAAAGTGAAAAGAGGTTTTGTATTGCCTACCTTTTATGAACAGGAAGCAGACTGAGAAAGCTCCTCAGTTGCAGCTTACTTTTCTCCTGTTAAAAAAGCTCAGAGGCTAAAGCCAAGAACCCAGAGAAGAGAGTTAAGAGCAGCTGTAAGTAATTCGCAGGCACCAGGACTGAGGCCTCATGAAGTGGTAACACGTGCATAGCTGGAGTTTTGAATTGCCAGGAATCCTGCGTGCCTCTGGTTTCCCACCCCTGCCCCCAACCCCTGTTTGGAATGAGAAGGTATATAGCAGTTATCCAATGCCTCGCTTGACTATTATGTGCTGGGAGATGAGGGGAACTAACTTGTCTCTTTAGTCCACAGTAAAACCAGAGAGGAGTGGTACCCAAGGAGTCACACCCAAGAAGCTTTGCCTCACCACACCTGGACCTGATTTAAATAAGATCCTAGAGGTTGATGGGGGGTGGGAGGGAGGAGAGGGTGGGTGATGGGCATTGAAGAGGGCATCTTTTGGGATGAGCACTGGGTGTTGTATGGAAACCAATTTGACAATAAGTTTCATATATTAAATAAATAAATAAATAAGATCCTAGATTTTAAGCTAATGTCATAATGGGGTAAAACGTGGTGGTCTTGAGGGGAGGGATGAGTGTATGTGGCTAGGGGAAGGCACGTAAACTGTTGTGGCCAGAGGGCAGACTGTGTTAGACTGTATTTTCCAAGATGGCCTCACCACAAGATCTCTCATCTCACATGTTCTTCTTATAATGTAATATTGACATTCCTCCTCCTATCAACAGATGGAGTCTATGTTCCCTTCCCTGAATCTACAGTCTGTGACTCCGTGGAAAATGACACTATATAATTTCTGAGGCAATGTCATTAAAGGCAAAAGAACTTTCACCTGGCATTTTTGGACACTCTTAGAAACCAGCCTTCAGCCTGTGAGGAAGTTAAGGGTACATGGAGATGGTACGTGTTGGTGTTCTAGGCAACACCCAGCATCAGCCAGACTTTGAAATGCCACCAGATGCCATGTGACCGCAACTGCGTAAGAGAGCCCAAATGAGAACTGCTCAGCTGCGTCCAGTCAACCCCCAGAACCATTAGAGAATATAAGTGATTGCCAATGTTTCAAGCCAGTAAGTTGTGAGGTGATTTGTTATGTAGCAGAACAGGGCAGGTGAGGTAAGGGAAGTCAACCACCAACTAAACTGCAAAGTATGCAGTTTCTTGTGCACCTAATCTTTTGATTGGCTCACCACAAAGAACTGCTTTTGCCTTTTTCTTTCTGCTTACTCATATATTCATTAGCTTTTTAGTGAAGATTCCCTCGATAAAGTCCTACTGTATCTTGGTTGGCTCTGTTGGTGGTAGACAGGATAGTGGCAGTAGGAACCAATGACCCTAGAGCCCGGGAAAGACACAGACCTGAGGCAGAGTGTAGAAATCCATAAGGAATAGGTGTCTAAACAATGGTCCTTTCCCATGAGTCATTACATCATAGAAGTGTCTAAATTGAAGAACTGGCAATAAATTTCTGAACGTGGAATTCTATTTAAAATGAGTTTCAATACAAAGTTGAAAATGCATGGGTATGAAAAGTATGTTGGTTCAAGTTATAACACAATTATATCTCTTCAACTTCTCTGGAAATCTATACATTTACAAAAAAAACTAATTACTGATTAATGGCACTGAAAATAAGTTGTATTTTCTTTGTTTTGCTTTGAGGGCAGATGGGTGCTAGTACATTGGCCCTAAGCTTAAATATGTAAAGCAAGAATAACAATTACAGCTTAACTGAATGGAATATCCTGGACTGTAGAATGCTCTTTTTTTGCACGTGAAATACTTCCTAGGATCACATCCATGTGTCTTTTTGTTTGCAACTATTTCCAAGCAATCTGTAGGAACTGCTGACTTTTTTTTTTTTTTAATTTTTTTTTTCAACGTTTATTTATTTTTGGGACAGAGAGAGACAGAGCATGAACGGGGGAGGGGCAGAGAGAGAGGGAGACACAGAATCGGAAACAGGCTCCAGGCTCTGAGCCATCAGCCCAGAGCCCGACGCGGGGCTCGAACTCACGGACCGCGAGATCGTGACCTGGCTGAAGTCGGACGCTTAACCGACTGCGCCACCCAGGCGCCCCTAGGAACTGCTGACTTTTAAAAAACAATCATAGTAATCACGATTGTGCTCCTATGGTACAGAGGGCACTGGGATACAAGATCTTTTCTGAATACGTTAAAAACCCTCTTCCGCACCTCCAGATATTCCCACTTTCTCCCCTTTGCTCTTCCAGTCCTTCCAACAGTACTGAAATTAAGTATCTATATTAAATTTTCTGTCCAAAATATCCAGAGTTGTTTGTTTTCTTGACTAAGCAATGACTGAAACAGTACTTGTTACCAGGAGAAGAGTTATTTGGTATAATAATAGAGAAACCATCACCACTTACTTCCCTTGATTCTTGAATTCTACATATTCTAAGGGGAAAAGGGCACCATATACAGCATTATTTAGGACAGAACCCAAACTCAACAGGTTATAGCTGGTGTGGTAAATAAGATTTTTACAGGTCACTCCAGTGTTTTGCAAAGTCAGTTGCTTAGGTTAGCGTATGACAAAGACAGTGAATTCCACATAGCTATAGCTGCACTTTGCTATAAAATTTCTTGGTTGTATGGCATATCAAGAGAGTGGCCAATATATCCCTTAAATTAATAGATGGAGCTGCTGGCAGAATCACTACCATGAGGGAAGGCAAATCCACATCCAAAAGAAATATCTATTCCTGTGAGGACAAATCACTGCCTCATGATGGAAAGGGTCTGAATCACTGCCACTCTAAGTGGCTTACTGGTCTCCAAGCAGATGGTGCCTTATTGAATGCTTAGCATTTGCCTCTGCTGCTGACAGTTTGGGCTCTCAACAGTGGCAGCAGCCAGAGCAGGCTTCTTGAGGGGAAGTCCCAAGTTTGAGCTCATGTTTTCTAAGACTGCCATTGTCCCTTTGTTTAGGAGCTCACTGACCAAACACTGGGGTGGCTAGGGAAACACTGACATCTACAGGACAGCTGATCTGGTCCACCTGATTACTGAGTCTCCTCTGCATACGGTAGGTAGCCTTTGATGAGTATTCACATGGGACACAAACACCCCCATATTCTGTGCCCATTGCAAGATGCCCATCCACAAACCTCTTCTCCAGACGTCCCTGTCACCAAACTTCCAATCTTGTTTTTCCTAAGCTATCAAATGAACCAGTAGTTACTGTTTATCAATCAAGGTTGATTTGTCTCACTGACCATTTCTCCAACTATGGTGGAATTTAGGTCCCCAGAATTAGTATTCACTCAGAGCCAGTATCTAGCAATCCCCCGCAAAAGTCTTAGTATTTCACTTTTTCTACGCTAACAGCAGCCCTGCTAAATGGACACAAATCCTTTTGAAGAAGACTGACTTGGTATATTCTTCACACTCCTTTATGCTCCACTAATGTGCCAAAGTACTCACACTTTTTAATCTATATTATCAAAAGGGTTTAAAATAAAATCTACATAGATTACCATCTTTAATATAGAAACTATAATTTTGGTGATTTTCATAATCTAGTTTAGCTCAACAAATAAGTTGGGGAAAATACATAGAATGCTGTCAAAGTAAACTAGCTTAATGTTAGCAAAAAGAAAGTTGAATTGGAAATTTACAATTTATAGCTTCAGCTACATTATTAAGGGTAAGTATATGTTGATTCTAGAAGGTTTAGTATGCCTTATTAATAGGAATTGGCATATCAAAACATTAGGTAATTCCAGGGGTTTCTGATATACAATAATATTTATTGTCTTCTATGTAGAAAACACTGTCCTGAGTTGGATTCCACCTTTTTAAAAAAAATTTTTTTTAACGTTTATTTATTTTTGAGAGAGAGAGAGAGAGCGAGCAAGCAGGGGAGGGGCAGAGATAGAATCTGAAGCAGGCTCCAGGCTCTGAGCAGTCAGGACAGATCCCAACGCAGGGCTTGAACCCACGAACTGCAAGATCATGACCTGAGCTGAAGTTGGACGCTCAACCGACTGAGCCACCCAGGTGCCTTGGATTCCACCTTTTATATCCAGGACAAATAGTCCTGAGGACACTGATTGTATCACTTCTTAAAACAGGCAGACAGCTGACCTACCACTGTGTTAAGAGGTCTTCAGAGGCCCAACAGGATATTTCTCAAAATAGATGGGAATAATCTTAGAGTCTCTAACTTTAAACCTTTGTACAACTATTCTGTAAGAAAGAATTAGAACTGGTCATCTGGCTTTATCTCCTATGCTTACTATTTAAGTAAAATCACAACAATAGCACTTATTCAGCATCTTTAATTAATTACTTTCCCCTCATTTTCATTTATTTTACTAATGTTTAACCCCACTAATTTGGTCAGTCATTTATCCCATCTGCTCCACTGAAAAACATAGTTTTAAGTGGATTTGGCATTTCTTAACATAAGACCTAAATAGCAGGGAATTTTAATCAAACATGAGATCAATAAATCATTAGGTAGAAATAACCAGCAACAAACAAAGGGCAAATTTAAAGGAATGTTGGTTTTAAATAAAAACAACTCCATAAATAAATTCAAATATTTGTCGTCTTCAAAAGTAATCTTTATATTTGATTGCTTAATTCTGTTATGATCAAGGAGTTTATGATGGCAGATATTTAACTCTGTCACCCAAAACTGGATTTTATTCACTAAAATAAGAAAAACCAACAGCTAGAAATGCTTTGGGATGGGAGAAGTAACTATGGCATCACTCCCCTGCTATTTAGAATAAAAATAAAGGTCCCTGAATTACAAATGCTGGGAAGCATACGTAAGAGCTTCAGATGTGTCAAATAAAATCTAGTTATTCTAAAAATTAAGTCATGAGTGATCTGTTTTCTTCAGTAGCATTAAATGGCCAGGTTAAAACAAATCAGCTAATGCTGGGTAATTCAGTCAGATTAATATGTGGATGCCACATATTTTGTTAACGAATATAAATTTTATTATGTATTATATATAACATTTGATATAAATGTTAAGTTAGAGCAGTGTTTATCAAACTGCAATACAGACAACATAAAAAAGTTTTTACTTATAAAATAACTGTCTATGTTTTATATAATACATTACATATGTCTTATATAAGAAAGGTCTGGTTATAGTCCCTGGATCTCAATCCCTCCCATTAGATTTCATCTTTCCTTCTACTAACCCTAATTTATAAAGTTGATACAGAGAGACCAGGATTAAGTAATCAAGGATAACGTGGGACTCCCAAAAGTTATTTGGGAAAATTACTGGGGGCTCCATCATCTGTTCTAGACATAAATACCGTTTTTTATCTCCTCAATCTTCTTCTTTCATTCTCCTTTCTCCTTTTCTTACTGTTTCCCTTTTTTGGCTTACACTTCTCTCTTCTGTATCACTTTTAAAACGTCTATGTCACCTATTCCTCAAATGTCATAATGTAGTACTTATTGGTAGCATTCAGCCCTAAAGAAGATACCCTCTACTGGAAAGACTATAAAGAACTCATTCAATACTTTTCCCCCCCATCTACTATGTGTCATTGTGATGCAGGTATATATCTAGATATACAAAAGTAAGACAAAGAAAATAAGTGAAGTTTCTTCCTTAAAGGTATTCACAATCCCATGGAGCTGGTTACAAAATAAATTAAAAGAAAGTTAAGTACAAAATGATCACATGGAGGGGCTTCAGGGTGGCTCAGTCAGTTAAGCATCTGACTCCTCATTTCAACCCAGGTCATGATCTCATGGTCATGACATTGAGCCCTGTGTCTGGGCTCTGCACTGGAGGGAGAGCCTGCTTAAAATTCTCTCTCTCCTTCTCCCTCTGCCTTTCTACCCGCTCACTCATTCGCTCCCTCTCAAAAAAAAAAAAAAAAAAAAAAAAAAAAAAAAAAAAAAAATGATGGTACGGAAGGTGAAGCAAGTAAGTCCTTTCATTTTTAATTAATAGGTTGTATTATATTTTTCTCTTACTCAACACAGTAACTGATACACTTGATGACAGACAGGACTAGGGGTGTGAAAAGAGTCTGATAAAGAGGTGCAGTGATATGTGGGAACCCCAATGGGAGAGCAGAGGTAAAGGCAATTATCTAAGGGTAGAAAGGCCAAGACTCAAAGAAAATAGGCGAGACCTAAATAAACACCAATAAACCTCCCCACTCTAGATAAGGACAATATTTATCAGTGGCTAAACACCTTGCACATTGCAGTGAGTTGAGATGTTGAAAAGCCACTTTTTAATGTCATTCTATTCTACACGTGTCTCTAAGAGAAACTTTTGTTTGAACAATTAGCTTAATCTATAAAACAGCCTAAAGAGTGTTATCTTTGTGTCAACTGATGGAGGACCTTTTCTAAATAACCTTTCTAAAAAGCCTCAAGAGGTCAGTCTTCAAAACACACACTAGGAAGTTAATAAAATATTCTTGCAAATGCAAACTCCACATTCTTTGAAGTGGCTAAATCATTAGCAGATCTGAGAAGCTGCTGTGATTAAGGGCTCCTGCTCAGAGGAATCATGTATGGTTACACCAGTAAATGTTTTGCTCTAATGTTAAAATGCCATAAGAAAGTAAATAGGAAAATTCATTTCTAGAGGCTTAATAATATAAAAATATATGTGAATGACAGACTGAAAAAATCCCAAACTTCATGATTATTATTGTGCTTTACAAAAACAGCTCTACAAAATATTTCAAACCAAAGCCATAGGATTGTAACAGAGGTTACTAAAGTTCTGAGGATCATTAAAGCATTTGAAGATGATAAAAATTAACAATCTTCCTTTCCTAAATCCAAGCACAAGTCTCATTTTCCAAAATCATATTCTAAGATGAGGCATGAAGCCCATCCAGAACGTGACCAAGCCCAATGCATCAGTTAGCACTCAATCCTCATTTAAAAACAATCAAAACAGGGGCACCTGGGTGGCTCAGTTGGTTGAGTGTCCAACTCTTGATTTCAGCTCAGGTCATGATCTCACAGTTGAGAGATTGAGCCCCTAGTTGGGCTCAGCACTTAGCCTGGAGCCTACTTAAAATTCTCTTTCCCTCTCCCCCCGCTATCCCCCACTCACACACACTCTCTCTCTCTCTCAAAAAACAACCAAACCAAATATGACAGCTAGAAAAAAAAAAATGTTATCTAAAGAAGAAATACCCTCTCATATAAGAACATTCCCCCCTCTAAAATGTGACAAGTTACTTATAATGAATAGTAACTCCCTCTCCCAGCCCCGCATATGATTCAAAAGATGAAAATAAGAAAACATTATTTCAAACACTTCATCTAAAGCTACCTGAGCTAGAAATCTAGAATTCATTAAATTAACACAGAAGTGCACAGTTTTACATGTTCACTCAAGTGTTAAAATGAATATGCACATTGAGACACGATCTGCTTATATTTTTGGATTCAAGATGCTACCATTTTTCTTTTCTTTTTTTTTAAATAATTTCAACCTTATTTTATAAAGGTGAAACACATAAACATGATTATAAAATCTAGGCAGAGTGCAATTTCCTATGTTCACTCCCCACTTTCCTCTCTGCTTCCAAACCAGGCAGCTCATCATCTACTTCAGACACGAAAACATACTTAAATCACTTTCATTGTTGTTTTGAGTATTAACTTTTGAGTCAAAGCTACACACATTTATGGTATGCTTTGAAGTTGGAGAACATGACCTGTTTAGTTAACTTTGTAGAGATGCCAGTTTAAGCAAACAGATATTTTAAATAATTTTTTAAATATTTATTTATTTTTGAGAGAGACAGAGCATGAGCAGGGCGGGGGCAGAGAGAGAGGGAGGCAGAGAATCCGAAGCAAGCTCCAGGCTCTGGGCTGTCAGCACAGAGCCCAACATGAGGCTCGAACCCACGAACCATAAGATCATGTCCTGAGCCGAAGTAGGACACTTAACCAATTGAGCCACCCAGGTGCCCCTAAGTACACGAATATTTAACAATGCTGTTTGATTACTATAGAAGTAGAACTTCTCGAGAATGTGCCATATGACTCTCCAATTAATTTTTCACTTCAAACGAAACTTTATAACCTTTATATACCAAGCAAAAGGTTTTTGTGATCTTGAGAGTAACCTGATCATGCTTACTAAAGCATAAAATGACACTAGATAGTACAGATCTAAAAAAAAAATTTTAATACAGTTTTGTCTACATGGAAAGAGTACTGACTCTGGTTCTCTAGTGTTTAGATAAAGAAACCATTAACAAAAGTGCTCAAATTGGTCCTATCTACACAAAATGGGAAAGATGAGAAAGAAAAAAGCAATTTCCAAACCAATAGCAAATAAATTAAGTTCACTCTCCCACCCAAGAAAAAAGTATACAGAAAGTGTAAGAATCATCAATATTCCCACCTCTTTTTCAGTTTTTGCAAACTTAGGTATTCTGCTCCCATTATATAACTGTATGGACAACTGCTCCACCAATATTTTCCACCTTAATCAGAATCATGTTTAGAGCATCATTAAAATTGAAATACATATTTTTGAACATTTCAAACTTAACATATCAGCTTTAGGGAGAAAACAAAAGCTAACACTTGTAAATACATTACGGCTGAAAAAGTATTTTCGCATACATCATCTCATTTATTCTGCTAAACAAGGCATCAGGATTCTCACTTAATAAGGAGAGAAACTGGGTTAGAGAGGGGTAAGTGACAAGCCTGAAGTCAACTACAAAGGGATAAATCTGGAACTAGAAGCCCAAACTCTTAGTTTAATAAAAACATTTTCATTCACTTCTTTAACTGAAGGACCTGGTTAACAGGTCACCTTCTCACCGATTCCCAATGTAACATCATGCATGATTTGCTATGATAAAATAGAGTTGAGCTATATTCACTGGGTATGTATCTCAACATCCAATGAAACTACTCGATTTTCACAAGCATCAGAAAATCCTAATAATATGCAGTTACTACAAAGTTGAGTGATCTGTTGGGATGAGCACTGGGTGTTGTATGGAAACCAATCTGGCAATAAATTATATTTAACATAAAAAAAAAGTTGAGTGTATTTTTCAATGTTTAAAAAATATAAAAATCTACCCATAGTAGGCCACCCACAAAATTTTTAACTGAATTTATTTTGATTTACTGTGATTGTTTATTAAAGGTTTTAAGACTACATATACACTTGAAAAATAATTATTCACTTCTATTACATTTTTATTTAAATGCCTATTGTTTGAAGGTCTAAAAAAAGAAAAACATCGCGACTTTAGTAGTTTCCTGTAGATTAATGAATGCTGAAATGAGCAAACTTTTTTATTTACAATGCCCTCTACTGGTAGCAAAAGTGGTTCTAATATATTTATTACAGGAAGTTAGATCAGTTTCTTTAATGCAGTCCCCCCACCATGGGCCTATAAATTCCCTGGAAAGCTTGTTAAAAATATAACTTTCCTCCATCTACAAAAATATCCACAAATATTGTGATTTCACTACAATCCAGAACTCTCTATCTTTAACAAGTTCCCCAACAATTAAGTGGAGAATCACTGGTTTGGTAAGTTATATCAGCATCTGACTTTCAAAGCACAAGAACTTTGTGAAAAGCTTTTGAAAGGTATTATTATGCCGTTTTTACAGATGAATACAGAGGCTCAAGAAAATTTATTATTCCAGGTAACGTGCTAAAAAGTAGCAGAACCACTAATATTTTCTTGTTCCTGGAGGTATTGTGTCCTTGGAGGAAAGAATAACAAAATTATATCATCCTTAAAACTCAAACATTTACTTCTTTAGACACAGCTTATGTAAGTACTACATGCTATAATTTCCCAATCCTGGCTTGACATGAGAATCACCTGGGGAGTTTGTAAAAATGCTTATGCCCAGGTCCCATGCTCAGAGAAGCAGATTTAATAGGTTTAGGGTCAGGCTGGCCACTGTTCTTTGTTTAAAGCTCCCAGATGATTATAGTCAGCCACTAAACCAGTGGTTCTCAGCCTCTGATGTGCAGCGAATCACCGGGAGGACATAGACAACTGGGCCCCACCCCCCACAGTTTTGCACTTGGTAGGGTCTGGCAAGGTTTGAGAATTTGCATTTATAACAAGTTCCAGGTGGTGATGAGGATGCTGATTCTGCCAGTACCTGTTGAGAACCTCGGGTTAAGAAAGTTAACTAGTGCTTCTCAACTTTGGCTACATATTAGAATCACCTGGAGAAATTTTTAAACTCCTGATAGCTGGGCACATATTTAAACCAATCACATCAGAATCTCTGTAGAGAGATTCTGTATGTTTAAAGCTCCTAAAATTAAAAAGGTTTCTCTATAGCAAAGGTTTATAAAACCCATCAATATGTAAATGGATACAGATTGGTTTTGCAAGAGAGTAGTGTAGTATACAATATTTCCAAAGCTTTTGGATTAGAAACCTTTCTGTCTGGGCACATAATTAACAGATCTAAACATGTAGCCTATGGGACAAAGCAGACACTGCTCTGAATGGCCCACAAGACATTCCCCTACAACATCATCTACTGCCAAACCCTTCCTTCCTCACTGCTTATGTTCCTATTAGAATATTAACAACTCTATTGTAATTTTTTTTTTTTTTTTTTGAGAGAGAGACAGCACAAGCGGGTAAGGGACAGAGAGAGGGGGAGAGAGAATCCCAAGCAAGTTCTGAGCTGCCAGCACAGACCCTGATGCAGGGCTCAGACTCATGAAACCTTGGATCATGACCTGAGCCTAGACCAAGAGTCAGATACTTAACTGACTAAGCTACCCAGGCGCCCCTGTTAATTTTCTTTTGTAACGTGACTTCATGATTTCCACGAGCTCTTTGGAGTCAGAGATCACACTGAATTCATCCTTAATGCCCCAGAGCCTGGTATGATGTCAAGGATAACTGGTGCTTGATAAACGTTTTTTGAGTAATTGAATATAGATTGCTATCCCTACTTTCTGTAGAAAAAAGTAGTGTCAAGAATGGCTTTTGTGCAACCTAGAATGTGAAATAGCTTTTGCATAGCTAAAACAAAAATTGAATATTTCTCCCTCATAAAGCTACTCTTATTTAGTATTGCTTTACATTAAAAAAGGGGGGGTGCTATTTGCGCTTAGAGATAATATTTAACTTGCCCTTGGGATCTTCCACCTCTTCAATCCATTAGTAACTTAAGAGTACCAAAAAGCTATTCTTTTTTTTTTAAGTTTATTTATTTTTGGGAAAGAGAGAGAGAGAGAGCGCGCATCCCAAGCAAGCTCCACACTGTCAGTGCAGAGAATTGTGAGATCATGACCTGAACATAGACCAAGAGTCAGACACTTAACTGACAGAGCCACCCAGGTGCCTCCCAAAAAGCTATTCTCAGAATCATTTAGCCAACTGTGATCCAAAAAGTGGTACAAATGCTCTGTGCATTAACAATGAGATGAAGTTTCCAAAAACCCTTAAGAGAAAAGAAAAAAAACTCAAAAACTACTGTTGTTTTAAAAAATACCAAGTTTTTAAAATTTGGACATAATATCAAATCAAATCAGTTTTGAGTTTTTGGTTTTGTTTTTTAATCTATAAAGAAGAGTAGTCTTCTGTTAGCAAGCTGCATGTTGAACTCAGGTCAAGCAATTTTGGTACATATCAAAATAATTGCAGGATTAAGCTTTGTATTCTCCTTTCTTGCCGCAAAAGAAAACATCTGACTTTATGCTACAGTCCATTCTACAGCTTTCTGGCACTATGTTTTCTATATGCTTCACAAATATTTAAAATAATCACATAAATATAAGTCTCAAAGCATCATTAAGATTATGTTGCATCTCAGGTGCCTGGGTGGCTCAGTTGGTTAAGCGTCCGACTTCTGCTCAGGTCATGATCTCACGGTCTGAGAGTTCGAGCCCTGCGTCGGGCTCTGTGCTGACAGCTCAGAGCCTGGAGCCTGTTTCAGATTCTGTGTCTCCCTCTCTCTGACCCTCCACCGTTCATGCTCTGTCTCTCTCTGTCTCAAAAATAAATAAACGTTAAAAAAAAAAAGATTATGTTCCGTCTCAAACTTCTTCATTTGGTGGTACTGTGAGACTGTATTCAAATAGTAACACATATTTGTATTTAAAGGGCAGTGATAATTACCTAAGCATTATTTTTCAACAAGTAATTACTGAGTGCCCATTATACACCAGGCACTGTTTTCACAGCTACAGCTGCACCATAATGAAAATAAAGTTCTTTACGAAGCTTCAAACCTGGTATGTTTTTTCTAGAAAGGAAAAAACTAGAAACATTCTTGTGGTCCAAACTACAAATAGAGAATTCTTTGCAAAGGAGAGGGAAAAGTGAAATCTAAAGGTCATTAGCTTATAAATCTTGCTGAAAGGCTCCCAGCACCTCTGCAAAAGCTAGTCAACTTAGAAGAAAGAGAAAATAAATGAAACTTCAAAATTAATTAGTGGTTACCTCTGAATTCCTTCAAGAATATCCTTCACAGCTGCCATTAACTTTTGAAGATATACAAATGCTTCCTCAAATGATGCTATTTTTGAAGAAGTCAAAGCTGCATTTGAGCCCAATCTTTGAAATACATCCATGCTAAAATAGAGTGGAAAAAAAAGATACTCATAAGTACATATGCATTATTTATTTATTTAATTTTTAAAATATGCACTATTTATTGTAATTCAAGCATTTCCATTTATAATATATAAAATAAGGTAATATTTATAACTCTTCTCTCATTATCCTGATTTATTTAAATCAGAAATAAAAGACACTGACTTGTGAATGTCCAGGCTACCATTCATGCAGAGGATCTAGGTCAATGACTATATGCGTCTAATCTAAAGTAATACTGTAAAAGCTATAGGAATAATGTTTCATATCAAAAGACCATAAGACATGCAAGTAATAGTATTTTTTTAAACATTTACTTGTTTATTTTTTAAGAGAGAGAGAGAGGCAGACAGAGACACACACAACAGAATCTGAAGCAGACTGCAGGCTCTGAGCTGTCAGTGCAGAGCCCGATGAGGGGCTCCAATCTGAGAACCGGGAGATCATGACCTGAGTCGAAGTCAGATGCTTAATTGACTGAGCCACCCAGGCATCCCTGGAAGTAATACTATTGATCTACATTCAGGTCAGTACATAAGTATTGTCAGTGCTCCAGTACATAAGGATGCAGAAAAGATGCAGATTTACCTGTTTGCTGAAACTAGAAGTTATAAATGTTAATATACTTTACTCTGATCATTCCAATTTTAGAAATCTATCACATATTAATAATAATTTTGCATTTGGTAAACAATTAGTAACCATGTAAATGTTCAGCAATATAAAAAGTGCTAAGTAAATAGTGAATTAGCCACCTGACGAAATAACAAAGAACAATTAAAATAATACGCCATCTATACATTAGAAACATAAAGGTATACAAAATTTATTTATGTAACATAACAACCACCATATAAAAAGTCAAAACATATGCTGTAGTGGGTTGAACAGTATGCCCCCCAAATTCATGTTCACCCAGAACCTCAGAATGTGACCTTAAGATCTTAGTCAAACTTCCCAATAGAATAGAGCCTACAGACACCTGGATTTCAGACTTTACAGCCTCCAGAACTGTGAGTGAATAAATTTCTATGATTGTAAACCATCTAGCTTGTGGTAATTTGCTATGGCAGCCCCAGGAAACTAATATACATGCCTAAAAACAAAGCTGGGTGTACATAACAGTAACAATGTTAACTACTGGGTTACCTTTAGGTAGTAGCATTCAAGGGAAGTTTCTCCCCTACTTCACAGTACTTTCCAAAGCACTTTTTAAAATAATTGTGGTAAAATAGGGGTGCCTGGGTGGCTCAGTTGGTTAAATGTCTGACTCTTGATTTCGGCTCAGATCATGATCTCACAGTTTGTGGGATCAAGCTCCACATCAGGCTCTGTGCTGACAGCATGCAGCCTGCTTGGGATTCCCTCTCCCCCTCTCACTCTGCCCCACCCCTGCTCACATTCTCTCTCTCTCTCAAAATAAATAAAATTTAAAAAAAAATTGTGGTAAAACATAAAATTACCATTTTAACAATTCTAAAGTGTTCCAAATTCAGTGGCATTTGGTAGTTCACACTGTCTGCAACTATCACCACTATCTAATCAAGACTATTTTCATCACTCCAGAAGGAAATCCTGTATTCATTAAGCAGTCATTCATCATTCCTCCCTCCCCCCAGTTCCTGGTAACCACTAATCCATTTTCTATCTCTACAGATTTACCTACTATGGATATTTCAAATAAATGGAATTATAAAACACGTGACCTTTGTGTCTGGCTTCCTTCAATTAGCATGTTTTCAATATGCATTCACGTCATAATGGATGTCGATACATTATTATGACTGAGAAAGATTCCATTTTAAACATTAACATTTAACATTAACATTTAAACATTAACATTAGCATGTTTTCAATATGCATTCACATTATAATGGGTGTCAATACATTATTATGACTGAGAAAGATTCCATTTTATAGATACAAACATTTTATGGCAGGCCACAGTTTGTTTATCCATTCATCTGTTGATGGGCAGTGGATCTGTTGTTTCCACTTTGGCTATTGCAAATGGTTGCGAACATTCATATGTAAGTTTTTGTTTGAACACTTGTGTTCAGTTCATTTGGGTATAGCTCTGTGAATGGAACTGCTGGGTCACATGGTGATTATATATTTAATGCATTGAAGAACCAAAAAATTGTTTTTCCACATTCGCAGAAGTGATATATGAAAAAGGTGACCATTTTGACAGGTCTGCAAAAGGGAAAACTTAGAAAATCTAAAGAAATGCAATTGTTAATAAGTACAGCTTTACCTTTCCAAAAGAAAAAGTATTTCAAAGCATAAAATACATAGGGCCTACCAGACCTTCAAATGAGCATCTCTACATGAAAGGCTCAAGCATGAATATATTGGAAAATTATACAGTGACTCTGGTACACAATCAGGCATGAGAAGCAATGAAGTGGGCTTTAATAACCATGCGCTGATAAAGCAATATAAGCATTTTTCATGTACTGAAATACTACAAAGTAAAGTCTATTACACAGAAATTACCCAGAATTCTAACATCCACCACAAACGTATATATATTATAGGTCAACTCCAAGGTAAAAAAGTACTCAATTGTTTTGTTTTTATTTTTTAATTTTTTTTAACGTTTTATTTATTTTTGAGACAGAGAGAGACAGAGCATGAATGGGGGAGGGGCAGAGAGAGAGGGAGACACAGAATCGGAAGCAGGCTCCAGGCTCCGAGCCATCAGCCCAGAGCCCGAGGCAGGGCTCGAACCCACGGACTGCGAAATCGTGACCTGAGCCGAAGTCGGACACTTAACCGACTGAGCCACCCAGGCGCCCCATGTTTTGTTTTGTTTTTTTAGAGAGAGAATGTGTGAGCAGGGGTGAGGGGCAAAGGGAGAAGGAGAAGAGAATTTCAAGCAGGCTCCACGCTCAGGGCAGAGCCCAACACGGGGCTTGATCCCTTGACCCTGGGATCGTGACCTGAGCCAAAATCGGATGCTCAACCAACTGAGCCACACAGGCGCTGCAGTATTCAAATATTTTCTAAATGAAGAGAAGATTAAAGCATCTTACAAATGGCTTTAATCTATTTTATTTTGAAAGTGATAATTTCTGCCTAGCATATATGGTAACTTTCAGCTAACAAGAATCTCTGATTAGCCAAAACATTACAAATATGTTAAGACTGGACAAAACAAACACACAAAACCTTTGCTTTATAAAAAATACAAAATTCCAAGGACTAAAAATGGGCCCTCAATCTACAGTGTTGTAAATAGAGAATAGACGGTTAAGAAGAGTGCTCCTATTCCTTTGCTGCTAGGACAGATGGTATTAATCTAAAATAACAGTCACACTGGACCCTTGAACCAAAATCACACTAAACCGCATACAGTATGACTGGCAAATTATATAATATATATAAAATTATATAAAGGTTATGGGTTTGGGAGAAAGTATGGGAGAGACTGTTGGCCTACTTTAAAATCAGTTGTTTTAAATTATTTTTTAAGTTACTCCAGCAGCATTTATTTAAAAAAAAATTTTTTTTAACGTTTATTTATTTTTGAGACAGAGAGAGACAGAGCATGAACAGGGGAGGGTCAGAGAGAGGGAGACACAGAATCTGAAACAGGCTCCAGGCTCTGAGCTGTCAGCACAGAGCCCGATGCGGGGCTTGAACTCACTGACCGCGAGATCATGACCTGAACCGAAGTCGTCCGCTTAACCGACTGAGCTACCCAGGCGCCCCTAACTCCAGCAGCATTTAAAGAACTACTCACAACTGGTCTCTATCTTTTCATTTTACCAGGAACATAGTATTTCATGTGTATCAAAGGAATAAAAGCATTTCTTCCTTTCTTTAAAAAAATGTTTAATTTTGAGACAGAGAGAGAGCTCACGTGTGAGTAGGGGAGAGGCAGAGAGAGAGTGGGACAGAGGATCTGAAGTGGACTCTGAGCCGACAGCAGCAAGCCCTATGTGGGGCTCGAACTCACAAACTGTGAGATCATGACTTGAGCTGAAAAGTTGGGACACTCAACCGACTGAGCCACCCCGGCGCCCTGCATTTTTTCCTTTTGAATAAAAATATTTATCTTCCTTTTCAAAAAGCCTTATATGAATTTTCCCTAATCCAAAATGACATTTTCTTAGATTATTTTAAATTTTACTAAGGCTTTAGGGGTGTCTGGGTGGCTCAGTCGGTTAAGCGTCCAACTTCAGCTCAGGTCATGATCTCATGATCCAGGCGTTTAAGCCCCATGTTAGGCTCTGTGCTGACTGCTCTGAGCCTGGAACCTGCTTCTGATTCTGTGTCTCCCTCTCTCTCTGCCCCTTCCCTGCTCATGCTCTGTCTCTCTCATTCTCAAAAAATGCATAAATGTTAAAAAAATTTTTTTTAAATAAATTTTACTAAGGCTTTGTATCCTGCTAATTTGTTCAGCCAATCTAGGTGGCCTTCACTGGTTTTTGACGTACATGGGAAATGCCTCTCATCAAGAGTTCACATCTGAATCACCGGGAGAGATTTTTTTTTTTATGCACTATTGCAGTGTCAGCTCAGTCTTAGCAGACCGAATCAGAACTTCTAGGGACAGAGCCTAGGCATATATATTTTTAAAACTCTCCAGGTGAATCTGATTGCATCCCTATTTAAGCATCACTGTTTCTAAAGCACCGAGTTGGTAAAAGCCTCTCAGTAAGGTAATCTAATGCATTCAACTCACAACCCAAACACTAACTGTCCAATGAATAACAGCAATGATGGAAAACCCTAGAATTCAAAAATTCTTAGAAATTTAGTACCTGTTCTGATATAATGTTGTCCAAACATTCTCTAGGGTAGACCAGATTGTTTGATGCCTGTTGGGCTGGGGAAGATGAGAACCTGAGAAAATGGTGACTTCTTGGTTATTAGATTTCATTAACGAGGTATCTTCTTGCTTTTTACGCACTGTAGTTTCTGAAGGATTTTGCTTAAGTTTTGCCTTGACCTGGGGAAATAAGAATTAATAAATTTCAGCTAGTCCTTCATCAGTAAATGAGAGAAACAGAATGTCAATTGTGCTTACATTGTTCTAGCTTTCCGAGAAATGCTGACTATTCTTTGTCCTTGACTGTGTACACAATATTCCCATCTAGGCATCAGAGCTAGAAAAAATATTTTCCTTTTCCACTTATATCAAACAATATTTCCAATGTGTTTATTACAGTGACATCTCTTTTTTTAATTTTTTTAAACGTTTATTCGTTTTTGAGAGACAGAGTGTGAGTGGGGGAAGGGCAGAGAGAGGGGGAAACACAGAATCTGAAGCAGGCTCCAGGCTCTGAGCTGTCAGCAGCAAGCCTTATCTGGGGCTCGAACCCACCAACCATGAGATCATAACCTGAGCCAAAGTCAGACGCTTAACCAACTAATCCATCCAGGCGCCCCTATAGTGACGTTTCTTAGCTAACATGCTAATATCAACTTAAGAATACTGTTTGAACACTTTTACATGTATGGCATTAAACTAGACAGAGAACACCTAGGATACAATGATAAACATGTGTAATCAAGCCTCCAAGCACCTTACAATCCATTAATAAGAATGTGATTGCAAAGGGCTATTATTAAAAAAAAAAAAATCAGAATGGCATGTAAATCTTATGCCACTGAAGAAACCACTGAAGGTTTCTAACTTAGGAAGTGACAGATTCAGGACTGTACTCTAAGACAAATGGGAACATAAGAAAGTAGAGGCATGAAGACTGGTCAGAGGCTACTAAAATGATTCAGAAGAGGAGTCCTAAGAACTTGAATTAAGTAGGAAAAGGCAGTAAAAGAAAAAGAAAAACTTTTGCAAGAAATATTTATTTTCATTTTAGAGAGAGAGAGAGAGCACGAGTGGGGGAGAGGGACAAAGGGAGAAAGAGAATTTTAAGCAGGCTCCATGCTCAGTGCAGAGCTAGATGCGAGGCTTAATCCCACGACCCTGGGAGCATGACCTGAGCTGAAATCAAAGAGTTGGACACTCAAGTGACTGAGCCACCCAGGTCCCCCATGCAAGAAACATTTTTAAAGACTTGGCCAGAAAGAGCTAGAATGTATTAAGCTAAGCAGAATAACTCAATCAGAGAAAGACAAATATGTTATTTCACTCATATGTGGAATTTAAGAAACAGAACAGATGAACATGGGGGAAGACTGGGGTGGAGTGGGGGTGGAAAGAGGAGAGAGAAAAACAAACCACAGGAGGCTCTTAACGATAGAGAACAAACTAAGGGTTGATGGAGGGGAGGTAGTTGGGGAGATGGGCCAGATGAGTGATGGGTACTAAGGAGGGTACTTGGGATGAGCACTGGGTGTTATAGGTTATAAGTGATCAATCACTGAATTCTACTTCTGAAACCAATATTGCACTGTATGTGAACTAAAATTTAAACAAACAAAAAAATACTACGGCTTCCACTAGAGCCTCCAGGAAAGGAGACTGCTGGCTGTATGCCCTAGGCATGCATTCCACTGTTCCAGTCTACAGGGCCTCTGCATTCCCCCTCCCCTACCTTTACAACTCCTCCACCCAATGCAGTCCCTAGACAAAGCCTTGGGAGTATAACAGGGAAGCTCAAAACAAGGCTCCAGGGTATGACAGTCCTGCTAATGGCTGTCACCAGTATCAGACTGTAGCTGTTGCTCAGGTACAGATTAGTCTGAAGGAATGTGGAGCCAGCTCCCACTTAACACCTGTGTCTGCTCTAGTCTCACAGCTTCTAAGATGGCAGTATATCCATGGGTCACCCCTGTGAAATCTGGCCACATGTCTGGTGTTGGCGGAGACGAATATGGCATCAAGGCCTCACTTCTGTTCTAGGAATGGATGGTTTGGGGACGTTGGCTCCTGTGTAGGCGGAATGGAGATGACACTTGTGGAAATTTGCAATGTTTTACAGAATTTTAAGAGCTGACAATTCTCTTAGCATTCTTGTCCTGGACTTCTCAAATTGGGGTAAGTAATGCTATAAGCAAAGTTAGATAGATTTGGCTAAAGTCTAGATTCAGGGAACAGGGAGACTCTAAGATTTTTTGAATCTGGATGCGTAGAAGAATAATGGTACAAATAATACAAATATAAAGTGTCCATAAAGTAGAAATAGATCAAACCCCCCTTGATTATTATTTCTCCAAAGAATATAAAGACACAGTTTTATTCAGTAAAAGTCAAACATATAAACACATCAACACATCACAGATACATGTGCAAGAAGTGATGAAAATGCTATTTTAATATGCCACATTCACTGCAGTTTTAAACAGTACATTAAACTATGCCTTGATGATGAAGGAAAACACACTGAACATGTCACATAGTGCAATAGCAGTAAGCCATTTAATGTATATTTATCTGTATTTCTGGATTTTTATGGCCACCTGCAGTAAAGCCAAGAAGGGCTGGTTACAGAAAAGAGGAGAAACAGACTACAAGTTTGTGTTCAGAATGTTGTCTGTGAAGAATAAAAAGACATTTAGGGTAGAGATAGCTAGCAGGTAATTGGATATGCAGATCTGCAGCCTACAAGACACAGTTGGGAACTGTTCTCAAGGGAGACAAACCTCTGAAGTAGATGAGATTGTTAGGAGAGAATACAGCAAAAAAGAAGGACAAGGGTAGACGAATTGAAGGAGGGAGGGAATTAGCAAAAAGAAAAAAAGAGATCAACGAGATAGGGGAAGAGTCAGAAGTATTCAATAGCAATAAAAGCCAAAAGAGAGAAGTTTCAGGAAAGAAAGGGTAGACAACATCAAGTGCTGAAGAAAGGTTGAGAAATGAGAAAGAGTAAGAAAGAGTGAGAAAAGGGTGCATTTGATCATTAAGAAGGAAATGATAACCTAATTCACTTACCAGAGTGTGGAGGTAAAATTCTACTTGTGAAGGATTAAGGAAGAAGTGAGTGAAGAAATGGAAACCATGGTTATAGATTGCTCTTTAAGAAGTTTGGTGGTTGACAGAAAGAGGTAGTGCAGTAAATAGCATGGACAATGAAAAATATTTAAGCATATTTTATTTTATTTTAGAGTGCGCACACACACACACACACACACACACACACGAGCAGAGCAGGGGAAGGGGCAGAAGGAGATGGCTAGAGAGAATCCCAAACAGCACTGAGAGTGGAGCCCTATGAGGGGCTCGATCTCCTGACTGTGAGATCATGACCTGAGCTGAAATTAAGAGTCAGATACTAAACCAACTGGGCCACCCAGGTGCCCCTAAGAATATTTTAAATATTTATAATAATGATACTGAGCAGAATAAACTGCTATACTATTGATTCAAATAATTTTTTTAAAATATCACCTTGGGGGAGGTGTGCCTGGGTGGCTCAGTGGGTTAAGCATCTGACTCCTGATTTCGGCTCAGGTCACGAGCTCACAGTTTGTGGGTTTGGGCTCCCATGTTGACAGAGTGGGGCCTGCGTGGGATTCTCTCTCTCCCTCTCTCTCCACTCCTCCTGAGCTCACCTAAAGCAGGGCACAAGCTCACCCAAAGCTCGTGCTCATCCAATGTGGGACTTAAACTCACCAACTGTGAGATCATGACCTGAGCAGAAGTCAGAGGCTGAATGACTGAGCCACCCAGTCATTTTTTAAAAATGTCTATTTATTTATTTTGAGAGAGAGAGAGTAGGGGAGGGGCAGAGAGAGGGGGAGAGAGAATCCCAAGCAGGCTCCAGCACTGTCAGCACAGAGCCTGATGCAGGGACTGATCTCATGAACTATGAGATCATGACCTGAGCCGAAATCAAGAGTCAGGTGCCTAAGTGTCTGAGCCACCCAGGTGCCCCTGTATCTATTATTTCAAAGATTTTATTTTTTTAAAATAATCTCTCTACCAAACGTGGGGCTTGAGCTTACAACCCCAAGAGTCGCATGCTCCACTGACTGAGTCAGCCAGGCGTCCCAGAACTCTGCATCTATTAGCTCTTTTAATCATCACAACTACCCTATCAAACAGATACTATGATTATCCATATTTTATAACTGAGACATAGAAAGGGTAAGTAACTCATGCAAGGTCATACAGCTGGTAAGACTCACAAACAGGACTTGACCTTCAGCAATCTATGAGATTATGATCTCTCTCCAAAATAAAAGTAAATGTTACCCTTTTCTATCTTTGGGTGCAGGAAGACAAAAAGAAAAAGTTATTCTTTCTGGTTTTGCCTGTTTACATGAATCATGAACTATAACATATACATGAATGAAAGACATATTTTGTTCTGAGATATGTTTCTTAAATCATCACATGCTGCCTCTTTTCCTCAGTTCTCAAATAGTGATGTGTGCAAGTATGTAGATGGATTCCTTTATCAAACACCTACATAGCACTCACTCTGTGTGAGGCACTAAGTGCTTTACAAGTATTAATGTATATTTAATTCTCGTGACAGTTCTGAGACACAGATTATTATATTCATTTTACAAAAGAAGAAATTAAGGCTCAGAGGGGTTAAATAACCAGAGGTTAAAGACATAACTAGCCAGGATGGGGATCCTGAGGCATATAGGTCTAAAGTTTAAGAAGACTGACTTTCATGATTCTAACATCCTGGCAGAGCAAGCCTTATTTATTTATTTATTTTTTGATGGTTGGAAGGCTTATAAAAGAATACTGTAGGGGCACCAGTTCGAGCCACATGTTGCATGCAGAGATTACCTAAATAAATAAATAAACTTAAAAAAGAAAAAAGAAAAATGTATGTCTCCTTTTCCTGTTCCACCTCATTTATATAAAAATCTCGAAAATAATCCTTTTGGTTAACTTTCCATTTTGTTTTCTCACAAGCCTTCTCAGAAGCAAACAAATGAATATCCCTATTTTCCTAATTTTCTACATTTGGTAAATAAAGTTTGGGGGGGATTATTTATTTTTTTAATTTTTGTTGTTGTTGTTATTATTATTTTACAGTTACTGTATTCAGATACCCTATCCCTGGAGGTAATCTATTTGTTGCTCAAGTTACTGAGACAGGACTAAGTATTTAGGTCATATACCAAATAAATCTAATGCACTCTACAAAACAACTCCTACCATAAGTGTATTTTACTTTAAATATTTAATTTTATTTTAAAGTAATCTCTACCCCCAATGTGGGGCTCGAGCTCATGACCTCGAGATCAAGAGTTGCATACTCCACAGACAGAGCCCACCAGGTGCCCCTGAAAGTATATTTTAAAAGCCCAAGCTAAATCACAAAGTTCCTGGCTGACTCAGACAATGAACTGTTTCTAAACATGAAAATAAAGGAGAAATGCTTCAGAGCTCTAATTGTGGAAACATCACAGGTTGTTTCCAGCAATCACATTAATGCCAGGTGTTAAGGGAAAAGCACTAATGAGGATATAGATTCTTCACCAGTGGCCTTCATGAATCTCTTGCTAATGTAGCAACTGGAAAATCAGGATCCAGGAATAAATAACAATTCAATATTTTTAAACACTCAGTGGGCAACATATAGTAGGCATACCATTATCTGATAAACAGCACTAAATTTTAACACCACATTTTCATGGTAACTCCCATCTCTAGGTTTCCAATTGATGAAAGGAACTTAAAACTTGACATTCATTATTATTTTTATTTCAATCAATCCTATTTTTTTAAGTTTTCAATAATCTTAATCCAAAGACTGATAAGCCTATGAGTATCCTGAACGTTCCATCTTGTTCACTATGTTTGTTTCACTAAAGATAGGGTTTAGGGCTCAGTTCTGTGATGGGAGAGGATAATGTATTTTTCCCTACACAACTCCAGTCACAGATCAAGCTGCAATCCCCTAAATTCACAGGTCCATTCTTTCCTACCAATAATTCTCGAAGTCACATTTGCCATGGAAAAATACAAGTACCAATATTTTGGTCATCTTAACCCAAAAGATAATTTCACCCCTTAAGTCAATTCTTTCCATAGGAATTATCACATATTTCTTATTAGTTTATTAAAAAGATGCTTCTTTTACTTCATGAGATATTCTCTTAAGCAAGTATGTTCTTTCCTTACTGGTGATGTACAAAACACATACTACACCTAAGAGGATGTGTTGTATAACTTGTAATAAAAATTGCTTACTTTCCTTCAATTCACTTAAGATATACCTACTCCCTTAGTGTGTTCAAGTAAGTTACAATTAAAATATCCTCTATCTCTGTTATCTGCTAATACATTTTTAGAACACATGTAATTAGCTCCTCTAAATGGCATTCCAAAGGTAACTTACCTCTGCAAATGTCTGGAGTAGTTTGTTAACTTGAGCAAAGGCCTGTGGAAGAATACCATCATAATTTGACCTTGTACTGAAAGCATGTAACAAACTTTTAGAATCCTGAAGCAGAAATTTCACTGTTGTAAAATCCACTGCCTTGTTAGCTGGTAACAGAAATTAAGAAGGAAAACATATGTAAGAATGAGTATACAGTATAAAAATGTGTTTTGGAAAGCCAATCTAAAGTTAATTATGAAACTTAAGAAAAGTATGCATTTACACCTATACCCTACTCCTAATTTATTTCTTGGGTGTAAAAAACATTAGAATTAAATTTAGCTAAAGACAAAGTTCTTGGAGTTGATCCAGGTATTCTGGATTCAGATTCCAGGAGAACCCTCAACATAGTAAACTTTAAAGTGAAAGAACATTATACTTTTCAGAAAAGAGAGATAATTACCAAACAAGTTAAACTACAGATTTTCAAAACTGAGGTTGTTTCATATACAGATTGCTATGCAGGCATCAGAAGAGTCACATTTTCGGGGTAAGCAGGTAAGTTACATGCAGTCCCTCTCATAACCAACTTAGTTAATCACATAGAGATTTAACTTCAAATTCCATTACATCAAATGTAATACTAGATTTATTGAAAATAACATTTTCTCTCTTCGCTCAACACAACTTTAGCAAAAATATAAATAATCTGAGTAACAGCTGTGGGCAAGATAAGCCAGCAGTATTTTTTTCCTTATAAATTAGCAAAGTGAGTTAATCTACAAGAAATAATTTAAAGGTATAACAATTTTCTCTCAACTAAAATTACTTACATTAAGTTCTCAGAGGTGGTGACAATAATTTCAAAGATTTTAAAAGTTATGAGCAATGAAGTTAAGCAAATTTCTAACAACATCAAAGCCCAGAACTGAAAAATTCTTTCCTTATTAGGGTAGAGTGCCATATATAATATACATGTGCCATATATTATATATATATATAATATACGTGTGCCATATATTTTATATATATGTGTATATATGTGTGTGTGTGTACACACACACACACACACACACACACACATATATACACACACACATACTTTTCAAAGCCATTTAAAATAACCATGCTACAATGTATTTGTTTTGTTTCCTTTTTTTTTTTTTTCAACATTTATTTATTTTTTGGGACAGAGAGAGACAGAGCATGAATGGGGGAGGGGCAGAGAGAGAGGGAGACACAGAATCAGAAACAGGCTCCAGGCTCTGAGCCATCAGCCCAGAGCCCGACGCGGGGCTCGAACTCACGGACCGCGAGATCGTGACCTGGCTGAAGTCGGACGCTTAACCGACTGCGCCACCCAGGCGCCCGTTTTGTTTCCTTTTAAGGTTCTCCGTTTCAGAGAAACTTGAGAGACCAGTATGGTTTATATTCTGAAACACCAGCATGGTTTTTCACTGGTACTATGAGTTTAAAAAAGTAAATAGTTGCTCTGTATCATTTATGTAAGTATTTGCTTAGAGTGGTGCTTGGGTGGCTCAGTCAGTTAAGCATCTGACTCTTGATTTCGGCTCAGGTCATGATCTCATGGTTCACGGGACTGAGCCCTGTGTGGGGCTCCTTGTTGACAGCGTGGAGCCTGCTTGGGATTCTCTCTTCCTGTCCCTCTCTGCCTCTCCTTTACTCACACATGTGTGCTCACTCACTCTCTCTCTAAATAAATAGGCAAACACACATTTAAGGGGTGCCTGGGTGGCTCAGTTGGTTAAGTGTCCAACTTTGGCCCAGGTCATGTTCGAACAGTTCCTGACTTTAAGCCCCGGTGTCAGGCTCTATGCTGACAGCTCAGAGCCTGGAGCCTGCTTCAGATTCTGTGTCTCCCTCTCTTTCTGCCTCTCCCCCACTCACACCCCGTCTCTCTCTCTCTCTCAAAAATAAACATTAAAAAATACTTTTAATAAAAAAATAAACATTTAAATAAAAATAAATTAATTAATATAAAAAACAAAAACAAAAACAAGTATTTTCTTGGAAATTACTGAAAAATCAAATAAAAATCAAAAGTAGATTTAATTAATTAATTATACAATATTCAGAAGTTCTAATCTAATGTGATGGCTATAGCCAGGCTTCTGGCTTCCCCTTTATCAAATAAAACAAACAAGTATATTTCCTTACAAAACACTTAGTTATTTTTAAAGTCAATGACTAGTTTAAATTCCTGTGGGAAAAGACAGATAAGAAATGCTACACAAAGGACAGAATGTAGATTTGATGAACCTAGTAAATCTCCTGAGGAAAAGAAACTGGGCACAATTTCTTTCAAGGGTGCTTCTCCAAGTCAGTCAATGTTCAGTTAGGCTTGTAGCCTTGAATTAATCATTTGATTTCTGTCTCACAAAAAGTCTTTACTAAGATAATGTGCTGAAGGGAAATAACAATGATAAATTCAGTACCTAGACACAACATAAAAAGAAATCTACATGGTTGAAATACTTTAATGCTTATGTAAGGTCAATAATCATTTTGACTAAAGTTAGTATGGATAACAAAATCAGGAAATGCTACTAGTCATTTTCCACACAATTTTCTATGAATTGATCTAAGGATACATTCTTTGGGATTACTGAAGTTAAACACAATCATAATTTAACAGCTGAGTATACTATTAAAAGACAGTAAACAAAATCATAAACTGTGACTTTTCTTAAAATTATTTTAGAGCAGAAGGCACTTTTATAGTTCTATTATATATTCTTCACAAGTCAGTACACATTAGGCATTAGATTCTTCTAGACCAAGGATCAATAAATTATGCACACAATGATTCCAAAAAAGACTTTTTAGCAAAAGGAACAGCCATCATCTCTTCATTCTCTCCTATTACCTACTACCTCTAAGCTGTGTGCAAAAGACAAACACTGCCCACCCCTGGAAAAAGAGAAAAATGGCAACTAAATATGCCATTCTTTAAAGTAAATCTTATTCAAGATCATACATGAATTATGGGCTTTCTCTTTTGATAGAACTAAATTATGCTTCTACTTAAGATATGAAAGACATTTCTATATGTTTTATAAAAACTGGTTTAAAGGCATGTCCAAGGAGTCATTCCCTGTCTCTTCTCTTATATAATAATACCACCTATAAATATCTTCTATAGTTAAAGAATTATCTTTAAATTATCTTTAAATTTTTAAAATGTCTTTTAAAAATTGGTAACTTTTAGGGGTGCCTGGCTGGCTCAGTCAGTTCAGCATCTGGCTCTTGATTTCGGCTCAGGTAGTGATCTCAGGGTCATGATCTCAGGATTCGTGAGTTCAAGCCCCACATCAGGCTTTGTGCTGACAGTGTGGAGCCTGCTTGGGATTCATTCTCTCTCTCTCTCTCTCTCTCTTCCCCTCCCATGCTCTCTCTCTCAAAATAAAGATTTTTAAAAACTTGGTAACTTTTAAAAGTCATAAGGCATTGGACCAGGTACTTTAAATCCCCTGAAGTAATTTCCAAAGATATAAAACATTTCCCAAAAGGTTACACTTCAAGGGAAAGATAGCCATGGTATACCTCCCACAGAATATATTTGTTTGTGTTTTGTTTTAGCTTCCAGGAGGATTAGTGTTAAATCAAGTTTTATATTAATTGTTTGCATATGTTTTATGATGAAATTATCTTATTCTTCACTACCTGGCTCTTGTGCCTTTAAACTTAGCTTAAATCCTCAAGTACTCAGGTTGTTATTTAATAGTCCTCTATATTCACAGTTATTTTTCAAAAGCAGACAGGATATAACCAATACAGGAAAATAATAAACAGAACAGATCATGTTAGAGGAGTTAAAAAAAAGTCCAGAACAAACTGAACATCCCAATAATTGTTACACACATTTTGCTTTTTAAAGGTATAGCAAGAAAAATCCAGTAGTTTGACTTTGGACAATCACTTACCTCTTAGGGATAGTTTACCTGATTATAAAACATGGGCTCTTGTAACATTTGATCAGTGCTTTTCCCATCTTTTTTTTCTTAGCAGAGAAACATTTTCTTCAAAACCTACATGGATTCTCCATATATAAACTGATAAAAGAAAACTGCATGGCTAAAGCTGGGGTTGAGGGCTAAAGGCCCGCCAACTTTCCAGGCTCCCAGTTAGCCTTTCCATCTCCAATCTGTGGCAGCTCCAGAGGCATTTCAAGAAGGTTCTGTGCAACATGGCTTAAAAATCACCAACTAAGTTGTTGACTCTAGTGTCTTCTGGTTCTAGAACTCACTATATACCAAAGACAAACACTTTCTATTTCCTAAACCATATATTTTAGATACATACTTTGATATACTATTTCTAAAATTAGTACATGAAATGGGGTCAAAGTTTGTGTGTTAAACACAGTGAGAAATGAAAAAAAAGTCTAAATTCTATTTTCATACCTGAATAAAATACGGTTTTAAAAGTTTTCAAACATTATAAAAAACTAAATATTCACTATATCCAGGAATATCAACAGTGGTGATACCATTAATGGTCATAAGCTCTATGAACTTCATTCATTCAGCTTCCATAAACTCCCTTTAGTAATTAGAAGTGTAAATGGTTAAAAAATAATTGACCAATTTCTTATTAACTCACCTTCACATTCCATGGAAAATATCTGCTAGTCTGACTTTAACACAACATTGCTAAAGACAAAATAAAAAATTCATACCTTTACAGAGATTTTCATATAGGCTCTCAATGGTTAAAAGCACGTTCTTCTCCATAACTAATCCAAATACAGCCAACCAATGTTTTCTAAAGCACTGTAATAAATGAATTAGAGTCCATGGTGGTTTCAAGTACAGCATCTAAAAAAGTATTTAGGAAAAATTACTACCTACTAATTTATTTATTATTCCTATTATTAAAAAGTACTTAGGAATTACTTAAAAATATCTATATATATTTCTGGGAAAAATACAGTTAGTTGAATTCTTTTTAAACTAAGAGATATTCTATTAAAAGCCTTGTGATCTTAAAATTGTGATCTTAAAATTCTAATTCCACTGCAAATTGTTTTTGTAAAATTCAGATTAGTATTAATCCTTATAGTTTCAGAAACTGTGCAAAACGAAAGCACTGTTTTAATCAGAAGAAGCATAGTTTTAATCAGGAAAGATACTCAATTTACTTTCCAACATAGTCAATTCTAGGAGGAAATCAATCTAATTATTTCACATAGCTGTGGGAAAATCTATACAGAAAAAAGACGTCAGCTAGCACTAACACTTGCTACACTCTTGCAAAGGCATGTTTATAAAGGAGATTCATCATTTAGCACTACAAGATGTCAGCACATCCTTTTTTGAATTATTCATATGCAATGACTTTCCTAGACTCTATTACAAAATATCCAATCCAATTTAAGTCAACCCTCCTAGAATCTTTTGATCATTCCTCATCATCTTCGCTCAAGACTTGATCATATAATCAAGCAGCAAAAACATCATATTGACAAGTTATTAGAATCTACAACTGAGGGGGACTGTTCCTCCTAGCTATACATATGAATAGCAAACAAACATTAACTAAACTAAAAGGGCCACTATTGCCAAATGTGGTGTTTTACTATCTGCAGAAAAGATGTGAATCTAGAAAATACAAAATATCTTGTTGATATGATATTTATACTTTGATATACTTTGATTATTTATATGACATAAGCCAAAATATACACTTCTTTTTCTGAATACACATTGCAATGGGGATTCCCTATACTAAACATTTTAACTCAAATAAACTAAACATGAGAGAAGTTTTTCTGAATTCAATTTAAGCTCCATGGGGGCAATGTGTTTGACACCAGTAGATACATAATAAATACCTGCTCATTGAAAAAAAATTAAATGACAAAATATAGTTCTTAATCTATAGGAAATGTCCACCATTTAGTTTTCAAGAAGTTATTTAGAAACTATATGAAAAAATATAATGGGATATAAATTATCACAATGAAGCTTACACATATACATGTCCTATTTCTTAAGATAAGGTCATAAATCTTTAGCAACGAAAAAGAAATTTGTCAACTAAGAGAGTTGAAATAATCACCTCCATCCAGAGGTTTCCAAAAGCAATTTTCATTTCTGTTTCTAGTATTGAAGATAAAGCTGTTCCAAGAGATTTTTCAAGATCAGATATGATGCTTTCAAGTAGAATGGGTAGTCTGGAATGTACAGATTCTCCCTTATAGCTCTCTTCTAATGGTGTCGCTTCTTTAAAACAAAGAGTCACAGGCTTTATTTAAGACACTCACAGTAAATATTTTATTGTTTTAAAATTAGCATTTGGCCATAAATAATAAGCATTTTATGTACATAAATTTAGTACCTAAATTACACAGAAACCAAATCAATACTCAACTTTTCAAACAGTATTTAGAAACATGTATCTGTAATTATTTTAGATATAAACATATCACATTAGCAAATGCTTTACCTTTTTGACAAAAGGCAACTAAATATATTTACTAAAATAGGAATTTAAGAAATGTGTGATATTTTAACCACAATTCAATTGTATTTTCAAAAAAGGAAAAATTAAAAGAATGCTTTGCATCTATTTATAATAGAAAATGAAGAATTATGGATCAAAGTGTGCTTTCGTCCAAAAATAGTATATTCTTCCCATTGCAGCTCACATCAGTAAATTGTTTTGAAAGGACGAGAATCTCTGGTTTAACTACCTTTATGCCCTCCCCTTTTAAAGTAAGGTTTTATTATTTTAATTGACCTCATTTCATTAACATTATTAATTTGATGCCTGAAGGCAGCTGCAATTTCTTTATGGCAAAACTCAAAACATTAAGTGGCTTATCTCTACAAATACTAAGGACTTAAAGTGGTAGTAATACGAAGGGCAAACTGAAAGCATGTTACCCCTGAAAAAGCAGAAACCAAAATATCCTGTTACTTCTTCTAAATGTCATTTTGAATATTATGACAAAAGAAATTTTAGTACCAAAGGGGTCAAATAAGTAGCATGTATATATGTCAATTTTTATACAATTACATATAAAAAGTCCATATGATATTAAAGATTTCAATAATTATTTTCCCCACAGGGGAAAAGGTAGAATGTATTTTTAAATTATGTCAGATTTAATACAACATTCCATCAAATATCAAGCTACAGAACAGATTATTCTGGTAAAAAAAAAAAGATAAAACAATGGTACTGCCATTAATTTCTTAAGTATTAGTTTAAAATTAAAAATTAAAGTATTATTAGAATCTTTCAAGTTTCTCTTATTACTAAGTTTTTATTGCATTGATAGAAGGTTATGAAGAGGAAGCTAACATTAAAAAGAAACCAAAAATTTCTCCTACCTCAAATGAATATTTTCTATAGTTACTATTAATTTAAAAGATACACTCCGCAAGGCACAAAATAGTATATATACGGTGATTATAAACATGTAAAAATGCATTAAGTGTATGGACAAAAATTCAAATTAATTTGTAAAAGCGTACGTAGAAGACAATAATGTTAACTGTTTTCTTCTGGATTACCATTATGATTTTCATTTATTTCTACCATATACAAGCTGGAAAGTATTTCAAACAATGTTATTTTAAATGTACAAGATGGAAATTTACTATTAATTCCAATTGTTATCAATGTCAGTACATAAAAGAAGATATAGTTCAAATTAGTTGCAGTAAGAATACTACCTGCTTTCAATTGTTGTTTAGATAAACAAGGTTGATGACATACATCTGTGTTCGGAGATAAGTTTAATAAATCTGCACTCAATTCTTCTTTACTGAGTGACTTCACACCACTTATTAGGCCTTTGTTTCTTAAATTTCTATCATCCCTAAGGTTGGGGTTAGGAGGAAAGAATTCTTTTTATAAGATAAATCACATGGTAACTCAAAACACATGGGATTTAATCAAAGGTTGGAGATTCTCAACATGTATATTAACAAAGGATAACATTTTTTTTTAAACAGAGAAGATAAAGGAATTAACATACAGTAGAATAGCTTTTGAGAATAATTACTACATATTGAATGTTTCCCTGGTACCAGGCACTGTTGTAAGTACTATATATCTCTATAGATAGCTATATGTCTATAGATAGATATACATATACATATATGTTCGCAACCCATTTAATTCTCACAATAAACCTCTTATGTAGCAGTGGTACTATTTGTATCCCCCTTCCACAGATGAGGATCTGAAGTGCAAAGAGGTTAAGTAATTTGCCCAAAATTGTACCTGGTAAGCGGCAGCCAGATTTGAACACAGGAATATGATCATCCAAAAAGAAATAAACAGAGAGCCATGGTAAAAGAAATAATTTCCACATGGCAGGCAATTACAAATTTACTCAGAGTGAGCATAAGACAAATGGTGAGATTTGCTATTTGCTGAAAAAATAAAGTATGATTAGAGCATAGTGCATGAGAACAGTTTATGTGGCTAAGGCAAGGGCATTAATAAATAGAAAGACATTTAAGGGCTTCAGTGGGTAAGTGACATAATCAGATCTGTGTTTATTAAATTGCTATTCTGGAATCCAACAGGCTTCCAGCTTTTGTTAATGGCACAGTAGCTTGGTCAGATTAATCTTTCCACAGCTGAAAATCAGAAGATTTGGACAAAAAAAGAAAAAAAAAAGCTATCTGAAGGCACTAGGGATCAGAAAAATGAGGGCAGAAGCTGGAGACAAGTCTATCTTCATCATAGAGGTTCTACAAGGTTCTACCTTTTTGCCCGAGGTCATTCTCTAATTCATCAATGGCCTACAACAGAAGCCTCAGCCACAGTAACTTGAAATGTCAGAGACCATGTTCAGGGCCGGCCAGAGCAGATAGAGAGTTAAGTGAGGAGCTGAAGAAGGGAGGAAACCACAGAGCAAGTGAACCTTAAAATCTGTATATAAATTCTGCCCAGAAAAAAATTACATGCAGCCAACAGACAAAGCAATCAATAGAACCAGACTTACATATGGCACCGATGTTGAAGCTATCTGATAGGGAATTTTAAATAATTTTGATTTGTTAAATGCTCTAATGGAAAAGGTAAATAGCATGCAAAACCAGACAGTCAATTTCAGGACAGATGAAAATCATGAAAATTAAATGAAAGCAACTAAATGCTAGCAATAACACACACACACACACACACACACACACACACACACACAGTCACAGAAATAAAGAATGCTTTCAACAGGTTCCTCAGTATACTTGACACAGGCAAGGAAAACATTACAAACTTGAAGACAGGTCAAAAGAAATGACCCAAACTGAAATACAAAGAGAGTACAAGTTTAAAAAAAAAAAAAAAAGATCCAGAAGCTGTGGAACAATATCAAACAGTCTAACATATGTGCCTATATCAGTTATCTATTGCTGTATACAAGTTATCCCAAAACTCAGCAGCTTAAAATAAACATTTATTTTCTCACACAGTTCCTAAGAATCAGAAATCTGGGAACAGCTTGACTGGTCGGTTCCGGTTCAGAGTCTCTTACAAGGTTGTAATATGCTATTGCCTAAGGTTGCAGCCATCTCAAGGTTTAATTGGCACTCATTCACGTGGCTATTGGCAGGCCTTAGTCCATCACTGGCTCTTGGCTGGAGGCTTCAGTTTCTCACCATGTGGGCCTCTTCCACAGGGCTGTTTATGGCATGGCAGCTTGCTTCCACAAAGCAAGTGATTTGAGAAAGGAAGAGAAAGGAGAGAGGAAGAGAGTGCCCGAGGAGGAAGTCCCAGTCTTTTATAATCTAATCACAGAAGGAACATGCTATCACTTCTGATGCATGCTGTCTGTCACACAGACAGCCAACCCTGGTACAATGCAGGAGGGGACTATACAAGGGCGTTCATACTAAGAAGCAGGGATCACAGGGGTCACTGGCTACCACAGTATAATTCTATAATATGAGGAGGAAAGAGGGAATGGGCAGAAAAAATATTTGAAGAAATAATGGCTGAGAATTATCTAAAACTGAAGACAGATATGAAACCAGAGATCAAAGCAGCTCAGAAAATATCAAGCAGGATAAATCCTTCTCTACTCAGCCCCCCAACCCACCACACATATACAAACAGAGACATATCTGCTAAAAACTGCTAAAATAAACTGCTAAAAAAGCAAAGGACAAAGAAAAGTCCTTGAAAGCAGAGAGCAAAAAAAAAAAAACAAAACACATTACATATAGAGGAACAAAGATAACATTTACATCAGACTTCTCATCAGAAACCATACAAACTAGAAGAAAATGGAGTCACCTCTTTAAAATACTGGAAGGGAAAAAAAAAAAGTCAACCCAGAATTGTATATCCAGCAAAAATATCTTTCAAAAATAAATTAAGAGGGGTGCCTGGGTGGCTCAGTTGGTTGACCATCCAACTCTTGATTTCAGTTGGGGTCATGGTTTGTAGGTTCAAGACCTGTGTTGGGCTCTGAGCTAACAGTGCGGAGCCTGCTTGGGGTTCTCTGTCTCCCTCTCTTTCTGCTCCTTCCCAACTCTCTCTCTTAAAAATAAACATAAAAAAATAAACAAAAATAAATGAAGAAATAAAGAAATTATGAGATAAACAAAACAAAAAGTTCGGTGCCAGTAGGCATGCATATGTCAAAGAAATTCATTTAGGCAAAAGGAATATGACACCAGACAGAAACCTGAATCTATATAAATAATGAAGAGCCAAAAAATGGAATGCAAGATTAAAATACTCACTTTTTCTCTGCTTTAAGTGGTAAATGATGGAAGCAAAAATAGTAACAAAAATATTATGTGTTTATCATTTCTGTAAAAGTAAATATTACAATGATAGTACAAAAAATGGGAGAAACTGGAAACATCCTATTATAAGATCTTTACACGGAACGTGAAGCAATATAATATTTTCTGAAGGTAGATTTTGATCAAGTAAGATATAAACTTTAGATGCTAGGGCAACCATTAAAACGTTTTTTTGAAACAGTATAAATAAATCAATAATGGAGATAAAGTGGCACCATAAAAAATACACAACTCAAGAAAAGAAAGAAAAAGAAAAAAGAACAGATGAAACAAATAGAAAATAATTAGCAAAAAGGTAGATTTTGATCTAATTAAAAATGAACGGTATAAACTTATCAATTCAAAGAAATTCTCAGAATGGACAAAGAATAAAGTACTGACCATAAAACTGGAATGCTAGTATTAATACTAAACAAAGGAGACTTCAGGAACAGAGAGACATTACACAACGAGAAAGGTTCAATTCTCCAAGAAGATAATCCTAAACAATCCTAAATGTGTATGCATCTTACTACAAAGCTTCATAATACATGAAGCAAAACAAATAAAACAGAAAGGAGAATTAAACAAACCCATAATTATAGTTGGAGATTTCAACACTCCTCTCTCAATAATCACAGAATAATCAATCAGTAAGGTTATAGAAAACCTGAACAATACTACCAACGAACTTGACCTAACTGAAATTTATAGAATACTCCACCCACAAGAGGATACAAATTCTTTTTAAGTGCACATAAAACATTCACCAAGGTAGACCATATTCTTGGCAATAAAACTAACAAATTTAAAAGAACAGAAACCATATAAATTAATGTTCTCAGGCCAAAGTGGAATTAAAGTACAAATTAATAAGAAGATTAAAAAATGTGCAAATATTTGGAATTAAACAGCAATCATCTAATTGTCAAAGGTAAGTTCTATTGAATTGAATGAAAAAAATAGAACATCAACATTTGTGGGATACAGCTAAAGCAGTGCTTACAGGGAAATTTATAGGAGTCTCAAATAAATGATCTCAGCTTCCACGTTAAGAAACTAGGAAAAGAGGGGTGCCCAAGTGGTTCAGTTGGTTAAGCATCTAACTTCGGCTCAGGTCATGATCTCATAGTCCTTGAGTTCCAGCCGTGCGTCAGGTTTTGTGCCGACAGCTCAGAGCCTGGAGCCTGCTTCAAATTCTGTGTCTTCCTCTCTCTCTGCCCCTCCCCTGCTCGTGCTCTGTTTCTCTCTCAAAAATAAAATAAAAACATAAAGAATAAAAAGAAAAAGAAACTAGAAAAAGAGCACAAAGGGGCAGGGCATAAAAGTATTTTCTGGGGTGACAGAGGTTTTCTATCTATCAAGAGGCATGTGGGCTACACCAGTGTATCTGTTGTGAAGATTGTATAGTTAAGATTTATGCATTCCAAAATGGCACATTTTCCCTCAAAACACAAAAAATCTGTATAAAACCACTCATGGGGGGAAAGGGAGTGAATGGAGATATAGATAATAAAAGAATGGAACAATTTTGAAAATTGTAGCTGCATACTTAAGAGTTTATTAACTCTTCTTCACTTTAAGTATTTTGAAATTCTCCATAATGCAACTATTTTTAAAATTAAAAATTTTTAAATACATTACTTTTGAAGAATAAATGAAAGAGAGCAAGTATGGAAGTGCACAGCACAATCAGTCTTAGAGTCAAAAAGGCAGTGGAAAAATAACCTGGTTGACACAGGTTGGCAAGGAAGATAAAGAAAAGATCACACAGGACCCCTTACTTGACTGGATATAAATTATGACAGAGAGGCAAGTATCAAAAATGACTCCTAGGTTTCTGGCTTTAGCAAATGGGTGGAAGATGGCACTTTAAAAATTTTTTAAATGCTTATTTATTTATTTTGAGAGAGAGGGAGACAGAAAATCCCAAGAAGGCTCTGCACTATCAGCAGAGCAGAGCCTGATGCAGGACTCGAGCCAAAAACCATGAGATCATGACCCGAGCCGAAATCAAGAGTTGGATGCTTAACCAACTGAGGCACTCAGATGCCCTGGTTTTGTTTGTTTTTTAAAGTAGGCTTCACATCCAGTGCGGAGCCCCACGCAGGACCTGAACTCATGACCTTAAGATCAAGACCTGAGCTGAGATCAAGAATCAGATACTTAGCTGACTGAGCCACTCAGAAGCCCCAACGGTGGCACTTTTTATTCAGATGGATAGTAGTTTAGAAGGAGAGACCAAGAGTTCATTTCTAGAGATGGCAGGTCCCAAATGTTTACGAGACATCCAAGTAAAGACAGCAAATAAGAATGAATATACTAGTCTAGAATTTAGAAGAAAGAAATGGATAGAGATATGAACTAGGTATTGCTGGCCCATACTCAGGGTTGCAAATGTAAAATAATGTACTTAAAATAAGGTATAGTAGAAGGGTTCTCCTAGCTCTATCATTATCAATATTTTCATCATTACCATTATCTATTTAAGTAAAACAAATTTATCCTCACAGTAAGTAGGTGAGACTTACTCAGTAGGCATGATTACAGCCCTTTAAAGGAAAAAATAAAAATGAAAAAACAGGCTCACCTGGAACATGATAGTGCTAGAATTAAAAGTACAGTCTGACTACAAACTTTCGTTTCACTAAGAAATGTTACCTCTGTTAATCCCAAAACACTGACTGCAGAAATAACGGAGAATTGTTAAAGTCTCACCAATTTAAGTTTCATTCTAAGTTGAACTAAAAAAACAATTACATAACAATCATTCCTCAAATTTAGCTTAGCTCATTTCAAAATGATTAACATATTATCTATTTCAACCTTCCACAAACTCCATGATATATTATGCCCTAGATAAAAAATAATTTTAAATATGCTAGACATAAATCTCTAGTATTTCCTCTAATCCTGAAAAGAATAACATCATCTTTGAAGACAGCTAAAATGGGAATTTTTTTTTTACATTTTAAAGAAATTTTAATTCCATTACAGTTAACATGTAATGTTTTATTACTTTAGGTGTATTGAACAGTGAGGGAACAGTTACATATATTTAAAAAATTTTTAATATTTATTTTTGAAGGAGAGAGAGAGAGAGAGAGAGAGCATGAGCAGAGAGGGGCAGAGAGAGAGGGAGACACAGAAGCCAAAGCAGACTCCAGGCTCCAAGCTGTCAGCATGGAGCCTGACATGGGGCTCAAACCCATGAGGCGTGAGGTCATGACCTGAACCAAAGTGAGACACTTAACTGACTGAGCCACCCAGGCGCCCCGAAAAGTTACATATATTTAAAATGATAACTGACCAAGCCCCCTTACAAGAAAAACCTTAGGTCTATTCATTTCTCTCATCACTGCATTTCATAGTGAATTTAGGCATGATTGTGAAAGAGTAAAAGCTCCATTTCTCAGTGAAAAAAAATTCAGACTAAAACTGCAGTTCAATATTGCCCTTCTCAGGTCCTTCAGAGCCTTTTTTCATACACAGTGAATACAAATTTGTTTAACATTATGTTAGTTTTACCTTAGAAATAAGTTATGAATAGAGGAAAGAAAGGAGGAGAAAGGGAGGGGGGGAGGAGGGGGAGGAGGAGGAGGAGGAGGAGGAGGAGGAGAAAATTCCCACTGAGATCATTTTATGATTAGTATCCCCCCTGTATTTTACATGTGAGGTAACTAACTAAGCAACTTGCCCAGGTCACAAAGCTGGTAAGTGGGAGATCTGGCATTCCAGCCCTCACTCTATTAACAGGCACCAGGGGCATAACTGCAACATAAACTGCCTCTTCCCCACAAACTAATTAATTAATTAACCTTTTTGCCTCATGACCACAAATTTGTCAGAATTTTATTTCTGAACTATTTTATTGGAAGATAAAATTGGCTGCCCCCAGCTTTTACAAAAAGTTTCTGAATGTCTTATAAATAAAACCAAAATGAGACTTTATAAGATTCAAATCTCATTCTTCTATAGCTTACATGTTATGAGAATGTGAAATAAAATTGAATATGTTTACTAGCAGATTTAGAAAATGATGTATGTTCTCCATCCTTAGCATGGTGGGTACATTATGACTTTTAAAAATTCTTTGGTATGGGGAGCCTGGATGGCTCAGTCGGTTGAGCATCTGACTTCAGCTCAGGTCATGATCATGGGTCCTGAGATGAAGCCCCACCTTGGGTTCTGTGCTCACAGCATGGAACCAGCTTGGGATTCTCTCTCTCTCTGCCCCTCTCCTGCTCATGCTCTCTCCCTCTCAAAAATAAACATTTTTTTAAGATTAAAAAATTAAAAAAGAGTAAAATGACCATGAAACTCACGTGCACAGAATAACAACAGAAGAAGGGAATAATTCCTGGTACTGAAGACAGCATTTTAATACTCGATCATCATTGTTCTCATCACTCAGCCCATCTGCAAATTTAGCAAAAGCAACAGTCAATAAGCACACCAAAAATCTAAGCAGCCCAGGCCATATTTACAAATCAAAAACATCTAAAAGAAATAAAACTTCTTAAATAAAAAGAGAAAAATACAACACGGCAAAACAATGCCTTAAAAATTCTGGATCTAGAATTCAGGTAGCATACAATCGCATATTTAGTAAAGTATGTAGTTTACTACTAAAATGGAATAGGATATGCCTATTAATAAATGCAAAGGAAAGAAAAGTGGTCAGTGAGTTAAATGCCATACTAGAAGCCTAAAGAAAGATATGAATTCCAGTCTCTCAATTCAGTCACGTAGAGATCATAAGTAAGTTAGATGATTACATCATTCTTGAAATTATCTCCACTTAACAAAAAGGTCTGTAAAATAATAAACAACTGTTCTACCAGCAATGGAACCATTTTCATGTGTCTGCTTTTCCTTAATCTCTGAGCAATTAACATTCAGAGATGTATAGGAAAAGGTAATATGGGCCCCAGGCAGAAAACACAAAAAGTAATTTCTACCAAGTGTCAGTGGCTGACAGAGTGTCTGCTGTCATTCTGCAAGCCCTAAAGCATGATGTAAAAGTCTGGGTTTTGAGAAAATAATGTAATGTGTAGAAACAGGACCAAAGACAGTGTTCTTCCTAGGTCCTTATACTGCCTGCCTCAAAACTCCCTACGGTGCTTCTTAAGATTTCAGGGTCACATCCTTTGGCGCCTAGACACAAACACCAATTCAACCCCTTGGCAAGTCTCTTACACACTAAAATTCAATGCATAGTAGACAATGAGCTCCAACTTTGTTCCAGACTATACCCTTTTTACCTAACCTCAACGTTTAGCCTACATTACTTACTCTTCTAAACGTTCAAATTAGAAAACTCATTCATTCAAGTAATACATTTTATATAAGGCTGAATTTGTACCCAGGCCCCTGCACTAAGTAACTGGATATACAAACTCCTGAGGAGTTGACAATCTCATAGTGAAATCTAGACTGAACTGAAATGATTGCAGAGCATAAGCCTGAGGGAGATGTGATTCAGTCCTTTTATCAGAGAACCAGTGAGCCAGCAGACATATATTACAGCAGCCTATTTTCCTTCTTTTAGTCCAGAGTAAATACCACAATAAGGCAAAATGGGCAGCAAAAAGCAAAAACAAAAACAAAACAAAACAAAAACATGTTAGCTTGCAACAACCGAATTCAGCAGATGAAAGGAGGTTAAAGGTTACAGTATACTGCTCTAAAGGTATCAAAGTTCAAGATTATCTGTTCCCTCACTTTTTCTAGAATATGTGGGGCTTGAAAACACACCTAAAATTGCAAGAATATTCATGAAATATTTATTCAACAAATATTTTTGAGCACCTGCTCAGGTGCTGTTCAAAACTGAACAAAACGAAAACTCTGGAAACAGACCAACGTGGGTTTGAATCCCTGCTTTCCCACTTACTAGATACGTAATCTTGGGCAAACTGCTTACTCAGGAAAATGTAATAAAATTAATATGAAGCAGTTGGCCCAATAAATGGCAATAACAAGTGCTTTTTAAGTAATATAAACTTATTACCTAAAATGCAGCTTAAATGGCACAACAGCAATGACCTCTACTCTTAACATCAAAAACCCCACAAAATTATGTATAAACTATGGTTAATATAATTTTTAATATTTAATAGAATTTAAGCTTCTCAACAGCAGGCTTTGTCTATGTCATTCACTGATGCAGCCCCAGAACAGTGTCTGTACAGATATTTGGCAAATAAATGAATCAACAAAAAGATCATAAAAGAAAATATAAAAGTGATGGAAAAATGTCATGTGTGGGAGTGGCAGATTATTTTGCCCTTATTATAAAAATAAGGATTATAGAAGATCTGGAAAATACAGAAAATATGAAGAATTAAAAATAACTCATAATTCCATCAGCTAAAATATATCCAATATTCATCATCTGTAAGTATACATAATAATCTATATAAATCTAACAAATTTGGGATGACATTTTTTATTCTTTTTTTTTTTAAACTTTTTTTTTTTTTAACGTTTATTTATTTTGGGACAGAGAGAGACAGAGCATGAACGGGGGAGGGGCAGAGAGAGAGGGAGACACAGAATTGGAAACAGGCTCCAGGCTCTGAGCCATCAGCCCAGAGCCTGACGCGGGGCTCGAACTCACGGACCCCGAGATCGTGACCTGGCTGAAGTCAGACGCTTAACCGACTGCGCCACCCAGGCGCCCCTTTATTCTTTTAAATTCTATCTTGTTATTAACATTTTTGAAATATAGTAATATTCTCTCACATAGCTATAGTATTGTATGTAACTTCTCTAATTGTTAGGCAGTAAGGTTGTTTCAAATTTTTTGCTGTATAATGTTGTCATGAATATTATATAAATCACTGTAAGCATCTGATTATCTGTTTACAATACATTTCTAGAAAGAGAATTTTATCTTTAGGCTTCTCGATAACACTGATAAATTGCTCTCCTGAAAAGTTACTAATTCATATTCCCAAAGCACTGAAGCACTGATTAAAATGCAAAAGAATAGCTTTCTCAACTTAGAAGCAATAAAAAGAAATAAGGAAAGAAAAAGTGAAAGATATAAATTAAAAATGTCTATACATAAGATATTAACAACATTAAGAATGGCAAACAGGAAAATATTTGCAGTGAACAAGGAGCAGACTAGTTGTACTTCTTCTTTTGTGAATTATCTATTATTCTTTGTCCATTTTGGAAAAAGGGATTTTTTTTTTTTGTTTTGGTCAAGCTGTATAAGCTTTCCATTTAACAAGGACACAAGAGAATTACGCCTATTCTAGGCCATAAACCATCAAGTACTTTAATATATGAACTCAACAAATCTTCACAATCATTTTTTGAGCTGGGGGTTATTTTTCCCTACTTCATTTCCTTAGTTTCCTCAACTTTAACTTTCTCCAGGTCAGGTTAATCAGATTTCAAATCCTATACTCTTCTCACCATACTGAACACTATATAAAATAAACACAATTTTGGGGCACCTGGGTGGCGCAGTCGGTTAAGCGTCCGACTTCAGCCAGGTCACGATCTCGCGGTCCGTGAGTTCGAGCCCCGCGTCAGGCTCTGGGCTGACGGCTCGGAGCCTGGAGCCTGTTTCCGATTCTGTGTCTCCCTCTCTCTCTGCCCCTCCCCCGTTCATGCTCTGTCTCTCTCTGTCCCAAAAATAAATAAACGTTGAAAAAAAAAAAATTAAAAAAAAAAAAAGAAAAAAAAATAAAATAAACACAATTTTGAAAAGGGTTAAAAAATGCATTGTTATCACACTCAATGATTATATAAAAGGAATATAATACATACAAATTAGCAATTATTAGAGTTGGTTGCAAACGTGCTTAACATTTGTAAAGTGTAATAAAAGATCAACTTGTTCTTGCCTTTTTCCAAACAAGCACTTTAATTTTACTCAATAATCCTGAATTTTTTTATAAGAATATTAGTTCATCATTAGAATATAAAATGTAATTTTACTATGATAAAAAAGCCTAAAGATATTTCTAATGGATATCATAAAATCATTATCAACAGAATAAACTTATTAAGTACACTGTACTTTATACAAAGAATGTTTTTAATGATCAGTCTGAAGGGAACAGTGATACGGAGAAACGCATTAAGTTCTTTATGTGACATAAATACCCGACATAGATAATTACACAAATAACCTAATTTTATATCTACAGCCTTATAACTAAAAGTAATTTCAGCAATTTAATAAAACTAAGATAGAATAATACCATTCAAATATTAAAGGGAAATATGGATTTCAAGGAAGACACCCAGAAATTTAAACAACACAGAAGTTTGAGACCACTACTATAATTTATCCTCCTTAATCATCAAAAACAGCACAGAGTGAATAAGTTAAATTATCAAAAAGCACATGAGGGGCGCCTGGGTGGCGCAGCCGGTTAAGCGTCCGACTTCAGCCAGGTCACGATCTCGCGGTCCGTGAGTTCGAGCCCCGCGTCGGGCTCTGGGCTGATGGCTCAGAGCCTGGAGCCTGTTTCCGATTCTGTGTCTCCCTCTCTCTCTGCCCCTCCCCCGTTCATGCTCTGTCTCTCTCTGTCCCAAAAATAAATAAACGTTGAAAAAAAAAAATAAATAAAAAAAATTAAAAAAAAGCACATGAAAATGGAAAAGTCAAAAGAATCATTCTAAGCATCTATAAATAACAAATGTGGCCAATCTATTCAAAGTGAACTCTAAAATAATTTTCAAAGCAAATCTGTTGAAGAAATAGATATGCTATATAGGATAAGTTCTTAACCTCTCTAGGTCTCAATTTCCTCATCTCTAAAATGGGGCTAATAAGAGTATCTTCTACAAGTACTACATGGTTTGAATGATATCAGCTGTTAAAGCACCTGGAAAAGGGCCTGGAGAATAATGGCCATATAAATGTTGTCTATTATTATCATCCTTATCCATGCTGTTATATAACAAAATATAATTTATATCAACAAACCAAAAAATTTTAAATAAAAGATTAAGAGTAAAAAAAGTTCCCATCTCTTTTTAAGGTTTGGGCTTTCACTGACATGATGGTTTGGATGAGGGGTTACGTTTGTTAATTGTTTGGTTGTTTAAAAATAAAAGGATTGTCGGTTAGCAACACATACCACAGTATTTATGGGTAAAAATGATACGATATGATAAATCTAAGATCTGCTTCAAATTCCTGCAGCAGTTCTTGCAAAATGCTGATAATTACTGAAAATGAGTGATAGGTACATAGGGATTCATACGTTATTCTACCTCTGCATTTGAAATTTTTCATAATGAAAAGTTCAAAAAAAAGACCATCTAAGATGTTTGGTTTAATATGAATGTTCAAACATTTTGGTCTTAACTCTAATAAGTGATATGTGTGGTTTCCCTTTGAAAGCTCTTAAACATACCACATGAAGCTCAAAATGCACAAAGATTGTATATGGAATATATATACTAAGAGCTAATAAACATTTGTAAATGGAATGAATGAGTGAATGAATGGGGGAGACCCTTTCTCTCCAAAGATTGGACTAACAACTATTAACAGGGCTAATACCATAATTAGATTCATCATAGGATGAATTCTTTCATATCTTATGGTGTATGTGAATATAGCAGAAAACATATACCCACGATATTTAAAACAGAGTGACTGTACATAATATATACATAATTATGAATTAACAAGAAACAAAGTTTTAAAGAATGAAATAAATTCTCTAAATATATGTATAAACTCTGCAGAGACAACAGTGTTATTTTACACACAGATTTTTTCCACAAAGTTATATATATAAAACATAAAGAATATACTTAGGTCCTAAGACTAGAGTGATTTAAAAATGGCTTAAAAGAAAATCTAGAGACCTTTATTATACAAACACCTCCTTATTACAGATTCTGACAAACCAGAGGAAAACAATGCCTCTCCCTGCATTATACTAACTGCATACAGTGACAGATTCGAAACCTAGATCACTTACTGGCTTCATCACTCAACAATGATATTCACACACACACAAAAAGAATCCAAAGTATTGTAATAGAGAAAACTATACATACAGAATTGTACAGTCACTGTGAAATACAGACATAGCCTAAGAAGCAGAAAAATCAAAATCAAAACCTCTGAACCAAACCTAACCGAATATCCCAAACCATCACTACACCTGGCCATTCCATATTCCAATGATTATAAATTATTTTTTAAGATTTTTTTTGTTGCTGTTGTTTTTATCAGGCACCTGGGTGGCTCAGTTGGTTAAGCATTTGACTTCGACTCAGGTCGTGATCTCATGGTTTGTGAGTTTAAACCCTGCTTCGGGCTCTGCACTGGCGGTGCAGAGCCTGCTTAGGATTCTCTCTTCTCCCTATCTCTCTGCCTCTCCCCCCCACCCTCCCTTCTTCTTCTCTCTCAAAATAAATAAATAAATTTTAGAAGAAATAATAAAGATTTTTTTTTTTTTTTTAAGTAATCCTTCCACCAAACCTACGACCCTGAGATCAAGAGTCACTTGCTCCACCGACTGAGCCAGCCAGGTGCCTAATTATAAATTTTTCTTTTACATTTTGCACCACTTCCCTCCAATCATGAGTCAGCACCCAAATAAACCTTAATTAGAAAACATCCTGAGAGAACCATACTTACAAACTTTTTGAGATGCGAGTTGTATTGATTGACCCCATAGCTTTTTATCTTGATTTTTGAGACTGTCATTGATAAAATGAACTGCAGGTATAGCTTTGTGCTGGGCGTGTTTTAGTAGTTTTCCTGCCTTCATACGATCTAGCTCTTGTACAACCACCCAGGGAATTATTAACACAAGTCTATCAAAGCCTGAAAAATAAAAAAAGATTTCTTAGAAGTCAACAAATGTTTATTTGGTTACTAAATTGAATTGTTTTAGGAGAATTGGAAGTTTTGAAGTAAGGAATTCACAGTCTAAATGAAGAGATAACACGGGGCACTTAGGTGGCTCAGTCAGTTAAGTGTCTGACTTCAGCTCAGGTCATGATGTCATGGTTCAGTTTGTGAGTTTGAGCTGTCGGCACAGAGCCCCCTTGGGATCCTCTGTCCCCCTCTCTTGCTGCCCCTCCCACGCACTAGCTCTCTCTCTCAAAAATAAATAAACATGAAAAAAATTTTTTTAATGAAGAGATAACACATAAAAAATGGAAATTAAAAACAGATACAAGAATCAAATAATTGTACAAAAACAAATACTATTGGAGATCAAAGAAGAGTAAGTTTAGATTGTTAGGTTAACCTCTCAAGGCTCTTTTTTTAATTTATGCTGATTATTAATATACATATATTAATATATATACTTCATAGCATATCCAAGTGGAAACGTGTTTGTGAAAAAAAAATACCCCACATCATTGTTGATATAAAATATCAACTCAAGTAAGAAAATCAGAATCACGTTTTATAAGTACCTGGGATTTCTGTGGTCTTCAAAATTCTAACAAATTTGAGATGATTCATCAGAATATTTGTGTCAATAACAATTAGAAGCTTTTTATCTGAAGCACTTTTTGCTAGAGAAAAAGAGTAAAGTTAGGATTTCATGGCACTTGATAAAAGACTTGTATAATAACTAAAATTTGGTATCATAGAACTTTGATGGTATTCTTAAGACAAGGCAATCCTTTAGACAACAAAAACAAAACTGTTTAATCCTTAAAGGGACAGTAATCAATGTTTAATTATCTACTAGTAAAACATCATGAATTGTTTCTGAGTGGACTTTAAATCATGAACTAATTTGCCCTGGCAGTTAACTATGCTCCCAAGCCCCGTTCTGCATCACTAGCAGCTGTGCACTTATAATTTATAAGCTAATTTTAATATACGGTGAGTGAAATGTAGTTGAAAAGAAAAACACATGAAAGTAAAAGAAAACAGATAACACCAGCATTGTTATTTCACAGGGCCATTGTGAGGATCAGACAAATTAATGCACAGGAAAACACTTAGCAAACTGAAAAGTGCAATGTGACTGTGATGTAGCAATACTATTTTTATAAACACAACTCAAACCAGTATGCTAATAGATTTTGGATAATATCTATCATTATCTTCTCCCAGTGGTAAAATTGATCAAAACTTTACTACATAAATAAAAAAAACCATGAGTATAATACCTTTGAGCAATTTGCATTATTTCTGATCAGTGCTTTACATAAGCTGACATTGTCAAAAGTTAGGATTAAGACCAAGACTAAAAGACAACTCTGATCATTGATAGCACAATAATAGATAACTGTGATTACTGATGCTTGGCAAAAATATGGCCAACTGCCCAATAATGTGATGATAAACAAATATTTGACCAGATTCCTATAGCTAGAAGAAATATATCATACTTCCTTATTTCAAATGAGCACACCTTAACATCTTTCATCTAAATATTATAAAAATTGAATGTTCGCACATTAGGTTCCTAAGAAAGTACAGGAGATCATAAACATCATCATCTACATATAGGATATACCAGGAGAGGAATGTACATCATCGTCCACCAAGTCAATCTCCATGCTCGTTAACTCCCCGGAAGATAAAACCACAGGTAAATCCACACTTTTCCCCACACGTACAGCATGGAGCTCTTCCACTATCTGCATCTAAATAGCAAAAGACCCACAGTAAAATATTTTGAATTATCTCCTCTGCAGATTAAAAAGGCTTGAAAGCTATTAATTCTAATTAATTCACCGAAGATGAAATGGTTTGTGGGAAAAAAATTACAAAAATACGGAGGCCGCAAGATGAAAGAATACAGATTTATAAACAAAATGCAGGGTTTTAAAACTAGCTCTTCTCTTACTACTTCTGTAACCTTAGGCAAGCAAAGTATTTAACTTGGGTCTCCATTTGTTCACCTATGAAATAGGAATGTTAAATATCTATTTCCTGGTAGTAGTTTTGTGAGGACTGAAATAATGTGAAGTTCCCTGCACAAAACCTACTCCCTAGTAGCCCTTCAAAATAAGTTCATCCTCATCCCATGTTTTCACTTCAACGTACTCTGGGAGCCAAATATGTTTATATCTGGATGATGAACCTCTTCTTGCGATTTCTAAGACTGTTTATGAACCATCAAAAACTGAAATCTAGACTTTAAGACCCTTCTCACTGATATATTTTGATGTGAAGGATTGTAAATATAATCTAGTTTTAGAGAAAGGGTGAGAAATCTTTCTTCTCTCAAGGAGCACCGACCCACAAGACAGAAAAATACAACTGACCATCACAAATAAGAAGTAATCAATATGGTTGTAAAGTCTTCTTCAAATAGGAAACTGCAACAAAGTGTTCCACGAATTTAATTTTAATATAGGACCAAGAAACATAAAATTCTATGCAATAATTTCATGAGAGTCAAACAGGAGATTCCAGCTGGGAAATGAAGCCAACAGGTTAAAAAAAAAAATGCAGTCACTCTCATTTTCAATAATATTTTCATCTTATTGCTGATTAGAAAAATGAAGCCAACAAGTTAATATCACACTGCAGTTTGGCAAGCCTAGGTATAAGCATGCAAATGTGTGATAACATTAAATGAGAATTCATATAACTTGTGGACACAGGCTCCATGCTCTTTATTCAAACCAGTTTAGAGCTTATTAAAAACAAAGACATAAAGGTGATCAAGTAAATTAAGTATTTTTCCAGCTAGTTTTTCATGACTTCACAAACTTACATATTAGGTAGAGATATCACTGTTATTTTCATATTATCAAGGTTTTCATAGCCATTTTTTTAATCTATAAATATAGGAACTGTTTGACTTAATTTCATTAAAATATTCAAAGTAAATAAGTATATCAGTAACCTCTTGATCTGTATCTTGAATACTTTCAAGGGACACTGAAGAACATGGAGCTTCAAAACTCTGAAATGAAAAGTAATTTCATTAGTTAAGGATGAAGTATATACCTAGGGTAGGGTTTGTAACGTTGGCACTATTTACATGTGGCATCAGATAATTCCTTGTTTTAGGGGTTATTATGTGCATTATGCTGTTTAACAGTATCCCTTGCCTCTACCCACTAGATACCAGCAGCACCTCTCCTTCCCAATCTTGACAATCAAATATGTCTCTATCTACTTAACAGCCAAATGCCCCCCCTAAGAGGCAAATTGTCCCTAGATAGAAACTTCCCCTAAAATAAAAAAGCCTCATTCTGTTAAGTCAGTGAAACAAGGGGCACCTGGGTGGCTCAGTCAGTTGAGCGTCTGACTTCAGCTCAGGTCATCATCTTGTAGTCTTGAGTTCGAGCCCCACATCGGGCTCTGTGCTGACAGCTCAGAGCCTGGAGCCTGCTTTGGATTCTGTGTCTACCTTTCTCTCTGCCCCTCCCCCACTCACACTCTGTCTCTGTCTCTCAAAAATAAATAAATGTTAAAAAAAAATTTTTTTAGAAGAAAGGTTAAGTCAATGAAACAAGATAGAAATTGTTTAACGTTTACTCCTTCACCTAAAAATACTTGTAATACTTGTATTATAAGAGTAGAACTACATGCCACCCTGAGAAACAGAAAGAACCATGACCAAGGTAAACAAGCTGGCCTTCAATGGTGGGAAATTTTCACCCAGGAGTAGCTGACCCACTTGTAAGAGTGACATGACAGGGGCGCCTGGCTGGCTCAGTCGGTGGAGCATGTACCTCTTAATCTCGGGGTTGTGGATTTAAGCCTCACATTGGGTGTAGAGATTACTTGACATCTTCTTACAAAAATAAAAATAAAAGTAACATGACAAAACAAAGGGAACCTAAAGATTATGATATGGCTGAAGGAGAAAAGCTGAAAAATGCATAGGTGTCTTATACATGGGTAGAGCACCAGAGGTCTGTGTTTTAATTTTTGTCTTTCAACAGAAGTCAAAAATCTCTCCATTTTCCACTGGCACTTTTGCTAAGCAGATGAGATTTACCTGACCCTATGTACAGGTAATAGGGAATTCAGCAAAAGCCACTGCTAAATTAAATCATCTTCTAAGAATTCTGCAAAATAGCACCAAATTCACATGTATTTTACAGGCAGCTATATATGGTATAAATTACATATTCCCTTTAAACAAGTATATCATAGGTTGCTTTACTGGGAATTCAGCTTTCATCCTAAATTCCCAACGCCAGTCTTCACATGCTATAATACCATATACATCACACACATAGGCTCATTATAGCTTTACTGTGTCATGACTCTGATTTTGCAATCTCTTCTCCAATTGACTTTAAATCTCACCAGATCCTTAAGGTTCTCTTCCATTAGGAAGTGCCAAACAAGCCAGAGAATATTATCAGAATTTCCTACAACTCCTGATATTTAAAGTCCTGTTGTTCATTTACATAGGTCACTACTACCCTTCACTCTCTTTGACCACAGGCCACTTCCAGTGACTTTAATAAATTTTCTATCACTTCTCCAAACCAAAAAGTTCAGGTCAATTGTTCCTGAAGACTTCTCCCTATTAAAAAAAGAAAGTCTCAGTGGGCATTTGTTTGCCTCCTCCTACCACACTTTATTAAATAAATGAACTGGGATACAGCCTTCCCTGGGGATGACAAAAAGGAGTATCAATAATGAGAGTAACAATGGCTTTATCTACTGGAGTGATTCTAAACTGAAAACCAGATTATACTGCTTCCCTGGTTATATTTCAGTGGCTCTCTACACCATCTAAGGCACACAAGATAAAACAGAACAAATCTTTCCCATGGGATACAAAAAAGTCCATTGCCTGACCTTGGCTTCCTCTCCCACTCCCTCTCCTATATGCAGATTTTCTACACATCTCAACTCTAGTCATACTGAACAACTTAAGTCCCCATGTATGCTCTGCCATGGGACAATCTCATGACTTGCTACCATTACCATGCTGGCCCTCCACCCTGGGAGAACTCTTATTCTTGCTCTACACACCCTTCACACCAAGCTCAAGAATCTCCACTCTGTCAGCCCTTCCTTAACTCACCCCCAAATTTATACTAACACCAGCCCAATTCTTAGGGCTCTAATGTTTATTTCACTGTATTGCAACTGTATTTGTCTACTAATCTGCCTCCTTGGGAAATTCTTGAGGGTAAAGATCATCTTATTCATCTCTAAATCCCTAGAAACTAGAAGTGTACCTGATACATAATAGGCAGCTTTAATTAATGTTTGATAAACTGTTGAATTGCTACCTCATAGACCTGTAGGAGGAGGATGCTATTTATAAAAGTGGCCTATAAAAAAATAAAAATAAAAGTGGGCTATGAACTATAAATCTCTGGACCATTAGTTTTCAATGGTGAGGGGAGGGTGCAAATGAAGGGGTCTCTATCAAAGGGCTATAAAATATAAGAAACAAAAGAAGGTATTTTCTCTTTGGAAAGCATAATGGAATTACTAAATAACAGGATTACCAAATCCAGAAAATAATAATTATTTCCTTGTGAAGTACACTCATAATTTTAGGAAGATAATTATCTATTAAAGAATTTGTGAGAAAAACAACAAACATAATGTTAGGAAGATTAACTACTGTCAATAATATGCTAAGGAGAATATACTAAGATAAGAACAATATTTACTTGCTGCTCCTGTGTTTAAAGGACTTTAAGTCAGATTAGATTGCTATCAAAGGAACAGTTTATAAGGAGTTTTAATGCCAAGAACTGGAAAGTAATCATGCAAAAACTGCTTCTCCTACAACTTAATTAATATTCATGCTAAGTACCTCTTTTGATTTATGTGGTAATTCTATTTAGAGACAAAAAGAGACTGTAAGGTGTACTGCGGGGCTTTCTCGTACTGTTCCTTACATGCACAGTACAGGGGGAACATCAAGCAATGACACCAAAGTGTTCACTGAACATCTTGCAACTTCAAATTCCTTTCTCACATTTTCTCTAGAGAACTGGTTGTAACCCAAGAAAACTGGAGCTTTCTTTTAAGAAAGCAATAAAAAGAACAAACTCAACTGTTTTCTTCTTTGGACTCTTTCAGTTTCACTGAACGAAAAGTACTCTCTCCAGCTCTTCCAGCCTCCCTAGTTATAATCCCTCTGTGTCTCCTAGGAAGTATCTTATAGTCTTCGTTCCTAAATGCAGGTAGGCTCAACTACCCCTGTTTATAAGCAGTCTCTAAACATCAGGCTGTCGGAAGTTGTGAAATTCCAAAGTTCTTAAGTTCTCTTAAAGGTAAATAATTCTAGGGGTGTCTGGGTGGCTCAGTTGGTTAAGTGTCCGACTTCAGCTCAGGTCTGAATCTCACGGCTCCTGAGTTCGAGCCTAGCATCGGGCTCTGTGCTGACACCTCAGAGTCTGGAGCCTGCTTTAGAGTCTGGGTCTCCCTCTCTCTCTGCTCCTCCCTTGCCCCTCAAAAATAAACATTAAAAAAAGTTATAAAGATAAATAATTTTATTTGCCACAGGAACGAGGCTAGAGAGATTAGGTTCTCCAACTAGTCCACACGTGTTGATTTATTGCATAATTTAGAGGCAAAAGAGATGTGCCAAACTTTCCAGGCTGGATCTCTGTATACTAGTTCCGTTTGCTTGGAACATCCCTGCTTCTCCCATCCCACCCTACCTGGCTTCACCTGAATAACTCCTTTTCATTCTTTAGCTCTCAGTTTAAACGTGACCCTGTCCAGCAAACCTTTCTTAAGTAACCCCTCTACAGTGTACAAGGCCATTATTCCCTGGCTCTGTATTCCCATGTTAAGTGATAAGTACTTATTAGACTTAAGATGATTGCTTGTGTGTCTCCTCACATGAAGGAGTCTCTGAAAACAGAGACTGTGATTGCGGTGCCTGGTAGTGGCACTCCAAAACAACTCGTTAAAGGAATAGCTCTTCAGAAGAGTAACCTGGATGTTCCATAGCAACCAGGGTTAGAGAAGAGCCTAAGAGACGGTCACAGTGCTTTTTTGAAAGGACTCTCTGTAAGTGCTGCTTTCTACCTTTTCACAATTACCTTCTATTACCAAGTATCCTTGATACTTACTGGGATTATCTTCCTAAGGAGGTTGGAATTAAAAAGGTAAAATAAAGGAACCAACAAATATCTTTCTGACTAAGGTGAATCCGCTCTCTGTGATCACTATTAATAATAGAAAAAACTCAAACCTGACTGTTACTAAAATTCTTTGCTACAACCGACATTCTCATTTTGCACCACCTTACCTGGATTGGGTTTTCACCAGAACCTGAATCATTACTTTCTCGATGCTCATGATGATATTTTCCTTTCCACTCATGTACAGCCTGTTTATATGTGGATTCTGAAAATAAACGTTCACTTTTGTGCCTAGTCAAATTTAATGAAGCTTGGGAACCTTTCAGTCTTTCTTTCTTCTCCTGCTTAGTCTTTGAATTGTTAGACTCTAAATTGAAGACATTCTCTTCTACAAGCTTCTGGAGAGTATCACGGGATTTTATTGGGATTTTGAAACTGATCTTCCTTCTTCTAGATTCAAGGGATTCCTTGATTATCTTGTCGGAATTACAATCCTGAGAAAAATGGATTCTCTTGCGTTTCCCCAAAACACATTTTTCAGAACTGTCTCTAAATTTCCTGTACCTTTCTTTCTTGAGTTCTTTCAACTTCTCCCCCTGAGTGAGTAAATGAGGCCATTGTTTTTCACTTGCTTGGCCTTCTGTTTTTGGTTTCACATCTTTGGCAATCTTAGGACCGCAAAAGTTTTTAATTCCATGGTCAGCCTTGCTCCTAACATTTGTCAATTTAATATCTTTAAAATTGTCATATTTAGTTAAATCTTTTTTAGTCCCATGTGAAGAAGGGTTCTGTGAGACAATTTGATTAGCATCGGAATATGATGCTTCCTGGAGTTTAACAGGCCCTTGAGGGGATAAAGAACTGATTTTTGGTCTCCTTCCTGGAGTGTCGGTTTCTACATTCAATCTGTAAAGCAGCACAGAAACCTAAGTTACATTACAGTTACACATGATTGTATGTACTGTTGCACTGTATCATTTTAGTTAGGGAAATGACAGAACTGGCTTGACACAAACATCATAAAAAATACATGACTACACTAAGAATGAAATGTAAAGAATTACTCTACAAATGGTGTTGGAATACTGGTTTGCTATTTGGAAAAAAATCAAATTTATAGCTTCATATAATATCAGGCAATATGAATTCCTTACAGATTAAACACTTAAGTGCAAAATAATTACCATAATTGTTACACTTCATATTAATCCCTTAAAAGCCATATGGGAAAAAAGGGAGTATTTATCCGATTTCTTAATAGAGAACTTCCTAAACTTCACAGCGGTGAGAAAAATTGCAAAGGGAAATAATAAACATAAATGACTATTTACAAGGCGACTGGCTGGCTCAGTTGGAAGAGCATACAACTCTTGATCTTGGGGTGGTGAGTTCGAGCCCCATGCTGGGTGTAGAGCTTACTTAAATAAAACTTTAAAAAAAAATGACTATTTACTTTAAAACTTTAGCATACTGGAGCACCTGAGTGGCTCATTCGGTTAAGCAGCCAACTTGGCTCAGGTCATGATCTCATGGTTTGTGAGTTCTAGACCTGTGTCAGGCTCTGTGCTGACAGCTCAGAGCCTGGATCCTGCTTCAGATTCTATGCCTCCCTCTCTCTCTGCCCCTGCCCCACTCATGCTCTGTCTCTCTCTCAAAAATAAACATTAAAAAAATTATTTGTAATTAAAAAAAACCCTCTAGCATATTGAAAGATAATAAAAATTTTTAAACTGGGAAATGGTATTTGTTATATATGTGACACTTATCAACCTTAGTAAATAAAAAGCACATCAAAAAGTACTGACTCTAGAATAGGACATAAGCAGAAAATTACTGGTGAGAAAAAGGGAATGGCTAACGGACATTTGAGAAAAAAAGTTTAACTTCCCTACTAATCATAGACATGCTAATGATAATGACATACCATTGTCTTCTACCAAATTAGCAAAGATTTAAAAATAGCATTAAGTCTGGCAATGGGTTGAAAAATGGACTCTCTCATGGTAGAAATGCAAAATGATGTAACAGTTCCACAAAGGAATTTTTGACAATATAATTAAGAATTCTAAAAATGTTCATATTCTTTGACTTACTAGTAATTCTCATTTTAGAAATCTATACCAAGGTGAAAAAAATTAAAAATGGACTAAAAACTTTTTTAAAATCCAGGATTATTTATAATAGCAAAAGTAAGGTAGTAAATACTAAAATTTTAGAAATGACTAAGAAATATGCTATTACATTATGGCCATTTCAAATGATACTTATGAAAGTTTTCAATGATCTAACAAAACATATTGATATAACATACTGATATATCATTCAGCAAAACATATTGATATAAACATATTGATATACCATGTTGATATAACATTCAGCAAAAATCAAGCAGGGCACAAATCTGTATATATAATGTGGTCTCAACAATTTAAATAAGCATAATAAAAAGTCTTCAAAGAAATGTACTAAAATATTAAAAGTAGCAATAGCTAGAGGTGATATTTTCCTGCTTAATAAAAGTATTATTACTTTGTAGTCAAAAAGAAAGGTGAAAAAAAAATCAATGAAATACAATCTGTTAATTCATATCAATAAATCCTTGAGTCCATTCGAATTGACTGTCTTGAAAGAAATGTACTAAAATGTTAGAAGTAGCAACAGCTAGAGGTGATATTTTCCTGTTTAATAAAAGTAGATACTACTTTGTAGTCAAAAAGAAAGGTGAAAAAAAAATCAATGAAACACAATCTGTTAATTCATATCAATAAATCCTTGAGTGCGTTCGAATTGCCTGTCACTGTGCTAGGCACTGGAGAGGCAGTGGAGGATACATCCACTGAGTCCTTACTCCCAATTAGCTTATAGCCTGGCAGGGGAAAAAGAAATAGTAAATAGGTGACTTCTCAAATAATTCATTACAAAAGAGCAAACTATAAACATCTCGGAGTTTTTAATAGGAGTTTCACCTAGGTCTTCATCTGATTTTATCTTCTATCTCCTCCTACAAAAAGACTACACATCATTATTTATCTGTTAGTAAATAATGATAAAATTTAAATTTTAATTTTAATAGGACTTTGTTTGGCATCTACTGGTATACCCAGTTTAAGATGCTGGCTGTATTAAAGAAAAATCAGGAAAACAACAAACAGAACATAACTCAAGAATTTTAATGGGACCCTGTAGTTCTCTGAGCATTTTCACATTCCTTATTTGTTCTTCATAACACTGTACTGCATCTTTTGTAGCAATCTAGGCACTATGGTCTACATGGTCATAATTAATGAAAACTGAATACAATACCTTTTAAAAGGCCAACAAAATTAAATCTTAAAAATCATCTCTTATCAACTAGTTTTGCAAAATGCTATATACTGTGATAATGCGGTTTTATACTTGCAACCCCAAAATACTAAAGTTCTGAGCTCTTTTTAGATATAAGTTAGACATGGAGCAAATACTCTTCATTTTTTTAAAGTACTTATTTTTTTATGACTGACTTAGTGTAAAATCAATTTTCAGCTGAAGTTGAAACACCATTCTTGATGAACTCTTGTGATATAAGAATAAATGTGAAATTCTGTCAAAACTATTATTACACTTGTGTTATGTAAAAGTTTAGTAGCCATTTTAAATTTGACATCCTACAGAAACAATTTCTCAACACTAGCAGCTGTTAGACTGCTCTGTTGGTGATCATGATGTACCTTCAGGATATTGAATTGTATACTTACTTTCAACTTAGCTCAACTGAAGAATAAATTACTTTTTGGCTAATTCTGCCAATAATGGGCACTGCTGGTGGCAATACTGCCCTCTATCTAATAGTAACTGAGGTACAACTTCTCACCTCTTCAACTCCTGGACTTAAAAAGATTTGGTCAATAGTGATGATGCAACTTACCGGAGAAATCCCACAAACTGACAGTGCACTGTTCACAAAAATGCTTTCTGAAACTTTCAAAAGCAAACTTAAGATTGTTACCCTTGCTAATGTTTTCATTGCTGATACATCCATGTATACATCAACCATGGATCGAGAATTGTGGTAATGGAATGATGTTAAGTGGCTTTCAGGATGACAAAATTGTTTTTTCATCTGTACCTCAGCTTTCACTGAGGTCCCACCAATTTGGGGACCTTCCCTATAGGTGAATAGGGAGATTTTTACAGAAGATGCCATATATCATAAAGAAATACTTAGAATCTTGAGGCAAATAAGTTTGTTCACTTTTCCAATAAGTAAATAACAGCAAATGAACCACTTTCTTTGCAGACAACCAATGGTTGTTAGAAGTTCTGCACTATTGATACTAATGTTTCCAAAGCACAGCTTTCTTTTGTCCAAACTTTTCAATATATAATAGCTTCTATCCCATATTGTTTAAACACATGATGAGACAGTTCTAAAATACCTACTGTGACATATAGTTTGTCTCTGACAAAAGAAAATTTCACATAAGTTACATCTAGAGTACTTATTAATATATGAAAGTGAATATTCAGATATTAACAATAAATCCAATATGCCACATATTACTGATGTTGTTACTCTCAGTAGATACAATGATAACCCACACAACATCATTGATCACACATGGATTCAGGAATGCAGAAATGTTGCAGTAGGCATTCAATTATTCAGCATTGCAAGAGCTAAAACCAAATAGCATATATTTTTTTTAACATTTACTCATTTTTGAGAGACAGCATGTACACCTATGGGAGACGGGCAGAGAGAGGAGACAGAGGCTCTGAAGCAGATTCTGCACTGACAGCAGAGAGCACCACAAACAGAGGGCTTGAACTCACGAACCACAAGATCATGACCTGACCTGAAATCAGATGCTCAACCGACCGAGTGACCCAGGCGTCCCCAAATTTTGAATAAATACTAAAGCCAAGGTGAACTTCATTGCATCCTTGGAATACTTTGGATCCCACTCTCAAAATAATTCAACAATATTGCTTCTTCTTCCCCCTAAAGACAACGTGGACAAGGCTAAGGGGGTAGTATGTAAATTAGAAGTCTATTCATGCTCTTGTAACATAGATGTAAAATCAAGAGCTACAAAATGTGCCCTTAATGAGGCAAAAAGTAACTAGTGAAAAATCAAGCAGTGTTTTAGAATTAAAAAAAAAAAAAAGAATACTCTATGATAAAAGGCATTAAAAATCCAGTTCAAAAAGTTTAGAAGGTGAGGGAGGAGCCAAGATGGTGGAACAGCATGGAAGTTTTTTGTGTGTCTCACGTCCATGAAATACAGCCTGACCAACAATAAACCATCCTGCATACCTAGAAAACTGATCTGAGGATTAACACAACAATCTTCACAAGCTGAACCACAGAATTCAGCAGGAATTCACCCCAAAAGAAAGAGTAGGAAGAAATGACACCCAGGGACTTAACCAACACAGATACAAGCAAGATGTCTGAACCAAAATTCAGAATCATGATAATAAGATTACTAGCTGGAGTCGAAAATAGATTAGAATCCCTTTCTGCAGAGATAAAAGAAGTAAAAGCTAGTCAGGATGAAATAAAAAATGCTATAACTGAGCTACAATCTTGAATGGATGCTACAGTAGCAAGGATGGGTGAAGCAGGACAGAGAATCAGTGATCTAGAGGACAAACTTATGGAGAATAATGAAGCAGAAAAAAAGAGGGAGAGTAAGGCAAAAAAGCATGGTTTAAGAATTAGAGAAATCAGTGACTCATTAAAAAGGAACAACATCAGAATCATAGGGGTCGCAGAAGAGGAAGAGACAGAAATATGGGTAGAAAGGTTATGTGAGCAAGCCATAGCAGAAAACTTTCCTAACCTGGGGAAAGACACAGACATGAAAATCTAGGAAGTACAGAGGACTCCCATTAAATTCAACAAAAACCAACCATCAACAAGGCATATCAGAGTCAAATTCACAAAATACTCAGGCAAGGAGAGAATCATGAAAGCAGCAAGGGGAAGAAAGTCCTTAACCTACAAGGGAAGACAGATCAGGTTTGCAGCAGACCTATCCACAGAAACTTGGCAGGCAAGAAAGGAGTGGCAGAATATATTCAATGTGCTGAATCAGAAAAATATGCAGCCAAGAATTCTTTATCCAGCAAGGCTTCATTCAAAACAGATGGAGAGATAAAAAGTTTCCCAAACACACAAAAATTAAGAGTTTGTGACCACTAAACCAGCCCTGCAAGAAATTCTAAGGGGCACTCTCTGAGGGGAGAAAAGATGAAAAAACAAACAAACAAATAAATAAAGACCAAAAGCAACAAAGACTAGAAAGGACCAGAGAACACCACTAGAAACTCCAACTCTACAAGCAACATAATGGCAATAAATTCTTATCTTTCAGTACTCACTCTAAACATCAATGGACTAAACACTCCAATCAAAAGACACAGGATAACAGAATGGATAAGATAACAAGATCCATCTATATGCTGTTTACAAGAGACCCACTTTAGACCTAAAGACACCTTCAGATTGAAAATAAGGGGATGGAGAAGCATCTATCATGCTAATGGTCCACAAAACAAAGCCAGAGTAGCCATACTTCTATCAGACAACCTAGACTTTAAAATAAAGACTGTATCAAGAGATGAAGAAGGGCATTATATCATAATTAAGGGGTCTATCCACCAAGACTTCACAATTGTAAACATTTATGTGCCAAATGTGAGGGCACCCAAATATATAAATCAATTAATCACAAACATAAACTCATTGACAGTAATACCATAACAAGTAGGGGACTTCAACACCCTACTCACAGCAATGGACAGATCATCTCATCAAAAAATCAACAAGGAAACAATGGCTTTGAATGACACACAGGACCAGGTGGACTTAACAGATATATTCAGAACATTTCATCCTAAAGCAGTGGAATATACATTCTTCTCCAGTGCACATGGAATGTTCTCCAGACCACATACTGGGACACAAATCAGCCCTCAACAAGTACAAAAAGATCGAGATCATACCGGGCATATTTTCAGCCCACAATGCTCTGAGACTCGAAATCAACCACAAGAAAAAATGCGGAAAGGTAACAAATACTTGGAGACTAAAGAACATCCTGCTAAAGAATGAATGGGCTAACCAAGAAGTTAAAGAGGAAATCAAAAAGTTCATGGAAGCCAATGAAAATGATAACACCACAACCCAAAATCTCTGGGATGCAGGAAAGGCATTCATAAGAGGAAAGTATATAGCAATCCAGGCCTTCCTAAAGAAGGAAGAAAGATCTCAGATACACAACCTAACCTTACGCCTTAAAGAGCTGGAAAAAGAACAGCAAATAAAACCAAAACCAGCAAAAGACAGGAAGTAATAAAGATTAAAGCAGAAATTAATGCTATTCAAACCAAAAAACAGTAGAACAGATCAATGAAACCAGAAGCTGGTTCTTTGAAAGAATTAACAAAATTGATAAACCACTAGCCACTTTGATCAAAAAGAAAAAGTAAAGGACCCAAATAAATAAAATCAAGAATGAAAGAGAAGAGATCACAACCAGCACAACAGAAATAAAAACAATAATAAGAGAATATTATGAGCAATTATATGCCAATAAAATGGGTAATCTGGAAGAAATGGACAAATTCCTAGAAACATATACACTAAAAACTGAAACAGGAAGAAATAGAAAGTTTGAACAGACCCATAGCCAGCAAGGAAATTGAATTAGTAATCAAAAATCTCCCCAAAAACCAGAGTCCAGGGCTAGATGGATTTCCAGGGGAATTCTACCAAACATTTAAGGAAGAGTTAATACCTATTCTCTTGAAGCTGTTCCAAAAAATAGAAATGGAAGGAAAACTTCTAAACTCCTTCTATGAAGCCAGCATTACCTTGATTCCAAAACCAGACAGAGACCTCACTAAAAAGGAGAACTATACAGCAATTTCCATGATGAACATGGATGCAAAAATCCTCAACAAGATATTAGCCAACTGGATCCAACAATACATTAAAAAAATTATTCACCACGGCCAAGTGGAATTTATACCTGGGATGCAGGGCTGGTTCAATATCTGCAAAACAATCAATGTGATTCATCACATCAATAAAAGAAAGGACAAGAACCATATGATCCTCTCAATAGATGCAGAGAAAACATTTGACAAAACACAGCATCCTTTCTTGATAAAAACCCTCAAGAAAGTAGGGCTAGAACATACCTCAAGATCATAAAAGCCATATATGAAAGACCCAATGCTAATATCATCCTCAACGGGGAAAAACTGAGGGCTTTCCCCTTAAGGTCAGGAACAAGATAGGGATATCCACTCTTGCCACTGTTATTCAACATAGTATTGGAAGTCAGCCTCTGCAATCAGACAACACAAAGAAATAAAAGGCATCCAAATCAGCCAGGAGGAGGTCAAACTTTCACTCTTTGCAGACGACGTGATACACTACATGGAAAACCCAAAAGATTCCACCAAAAAACTGCTAGAACTGATTCATGAATTCAGCAAAGTTGCAGGATATAAAATCAATGCACAGAAATCAGTTGCATTCCTATACACGAACAATGAAGCAACAGAAAGAGAAATCAAGGAATCAATCCCATTTACAATTGCACCAAAAACCATAAAATACCAAGGAATAAATCTAGGCAAAGAGGTGAAAAATCTATACACTGAAAACTATAGAAAGCTTATGAAAGAAATTGAAGAAGACACAAAGAAATGGAAAAAGATTCCATGCTCCTGGATAGGAAGAACAAATATTGTTAAAATGTCAATACTATCCAAAGCAATCTACATATTCAATGCAATCCCTATCAAAGTAACACCAGCATTCTTCACAGAGCTAGAATAATCCTAAAATAATCCTAAAAAATCCAGAAAGACCCCGAATAGCCAAAGCAATCTTGAAAAAGAAAACCAAAGCAGGAGGCATCACAATCCCAGACTTCAAGCTATACCACAAAGCTGTAATCATCAAGACAGTACGGTACTGGCACAAAATCAGACACTCAGATGAATGGAACAGAATAGAGAACCCAGAAATGGACCCACAAATGTATGGCCAACTAATTTTTGATAAAGCAGAAAAGAATATCCAATGGAATAAAGACAGTCTCTTCAGCAAGTGGTGTTGGGAAAACTGGACAGCGACATGCAGAAGAATGAACCTGGACCACTTTCTTATACACAAAATACACGAAAATAAACACAAAATGGATGAAAGACCTAAATGTAAGACAGGAAGCCATCAAAATCCTCGAGGAGAAAGCTGGCAAAAACCTCTTTGATCTTGGCCACAGCAACTTCTTACTCAACATACCTCCGGAGGCAAGGGAAACAAAAGCAAAAATGAACTATTGGGACTTCATAAAAATAAAAAGCTTCTTCTGCACAGCGAAGGAAACAATCAGCAAAACTAAAAGGCAACGGACAGAATGGGAGAAGATAGTTGCAAACAGCATATCAGATGAAGGGTCAGTATCTAAAATCTATAAAGAACTTATCAAACACAACACCCAAGAAACAAATAATCCAAGGAAGAAATGGGCAAAAGACATGAATAGACACTTCTCCAAAGAAGACATCCAGATGGCCAACCAACACATGAAAACATGCTCCTCATCACTCATCATCAGGGAAATACAAATCAAAACCACAATGAGACACCACCTCACACCTGTCAGAATAGCTAACATTAACAACTCAGGCAACAACAGATGTTGGCGAGCATGCAGAGAAAGAGGATCTCTTTTGCATTGCTGGTGGTAATGCAAACTGGTGCAGCCACTCTGGAAAACAGTATGGAGATTCTTCAAAAAATTAAAAATAGAACTACCCAATTGCACTACTAGGTATTTATCTAAGGGATACAGGTATGCTGTTTCAAAGGGTCACATGTACCCCAATGTTTATAGAAGCACTATCGACAATAGCCGAAGTATGGAAAGAGCCCAGATGTCCATAGGTGGATGAATGGATAAAGAAGATACATACACACACATATACATTTGATGGAGTATTACTCGGCAATCAAAAAGAATGAAATCTTGCCATTTGCAACTACGTGGATGGAACTAGAGGGTATTATGCTAAGCGAAATTGGTCAGCCAAAGAAAGACAAATATCATGTGACTTCATTCATATGAGGACTTTAAGACACAGAACAGATGAACATAAGGGAAGGGAAGAAAATTAAGATAAAAACAGGGAGGGGGACAGAACATAAGAGACTCTTAAATATGGAGAACAAAGGGTTACTGGAGGGGGAATGGGCTAAATTAAGGAATCTACTCCTGAAATCATTGTTGCACTATATGCTAACTAATTTGGATGTAAATTAAAAAAATAAAATTAAAAAATAAAAAATATTTTAAAAAATTTAGAAAGTAATAGTCAATGTAATGTGAAATTTATGACAGAATGTACTTCAACCGATAATAATATAAGAAGCAAAGTATCACAAAGAAAGAAGACAATAAAAAAAAAGCTGAAGAAAAGCTAGAGGCAAGTTGAATTTTCTTGTTTTTAGCAAACATTGAGTTTGTGAAGCAGAAACTTTATGTATATACTTAATGCCATTTTATCATTTTCCCATAACTCCTTATTTTCAGAGAAACTATGATCTCATCAACTTTTATTATGCATACTTTTATAATTATTTGTACCCTATTAGTGGCAAGAAATGCCTTCACCACAAAATTCTCTGAAATTTTTATCCAAAGAACACAGAAACTAAAGAAAAATAATCTCCACGGTTCCTACCATTTTTCCCCAAGCTATCTAGTTGTGGCCATATCCTCTTTAATTAACACAGTTTTGAAACCATACCAATTCAATATGCACCACATTCTCTTCAGAGGTAATATGTAATTCATCTTTAATTTATAACATTTCTAAACCAGCCACACAACTTCTATCACTATATGTAACAAAGTCATGAAACTTCTAAGGGTGAGTCAAAATCAAATCACCTGAGATAAAAATTAGCATTTTACTTGAAAGGATCATTTACTTGAAAGCACAGAATTGTGACAAGACTTTTTATTTCACTCAACTTTTTATTAAATCTACACTAACATTAAGAAAATTCAATAATGAAGGGTTAGCGTCGGTCTCTTAGTTTCCGCTCAGGTCATGATCTCACAGTTTCATGGGTTTGACCCCCACATCAGACTCTGCACTAGAAGCAAAGAGCCTGCTTGGGATTCTCTCTCTCCTCCTCTCTCTTTATACCTCCCCAACTCATGCTATCTCGGTCTCTCTGAAATAAACTTTAAAAAAATTTTAAAAAATTAAAAAATCATAACCTGTGATATAGCTAGAAATATTTATATGCAAATCAGTACTAACCAAAGTAAAAAAAAATTTGCAAATCAAAATATTTACTTTCACAATTCTAAGGCCCAAAAAGTAAAAAATATCAGTAAAAAGGGGGAATTTACCTTTTCACTTCTTGTCTTTTTATATCACAGTACAGAATGTCTGTATGATCCGATTTCTGAAAGAAAAAAAAATGTATCATTTAGGAAATATAAATTGTGCACTTTTACCACAGTTACAGGGGAAAGAGACTGGGAGACAATATTTTTTTCCACACCTATGTGTTAGTGAATAGGATGACACAACAATTTATTTAATCCTTCCAATAAATCCTGTGAGATAGATAATATCATCATTCCCCTTTTACAGATAAAGTACCCAAGGCTCAAATACAGCAAAGTATCTTTCTCAACATCACACAGCAAGTCAGCAGCAGAGCCAGGACTGAAACCAGCTGTGGCCACTATCTCTACTCCCCCACCTTGTCTCTCTATGTACTTGGGACACGGGGCCTTGGCACAAGGGAAGTAAGAGAGAAATAGGATATAGTCCCTGTCCTAAAGACTTTAAAGAATAGAGAAAAGTAGAAGCACATGCACGGATAACTTAACGAAAGGACATACCTCAGTGTCAAAGCAGAAAAATGCACAATAAGTTGTAAAAGAATTCAAAACATCAATCACCAAGACTTGGAACATACTTAAGAAAAAAGATGGACAAAATATATGCTAACGACTGAATATAGATGGAATAAAGATGAATGAATTAAGGAAAAAACGTTTTCCCAGCTAAGAAAGCTTAGGCATTCTAAGAAGCTGCAGACGACTGGCGCACATTCAGCAGAGAGAAAATAAACCAACCTAGCTAGAAACAGAAGGACTATTTTGAGGAAGAAAAAAGAGAACTGGAGAGTTAAGGTGTGACTGAATTTAAGAAGGTCCTAAATGACAGACTAAAAAGTGAGTGAAGATTTTTCAACAGAGGAGAAATATGATGAAACCTATGCTTCAAGGAGATTAATACAGAAACAATCGATTCAAATAGCAGTGTCACTGTACAAAAACAAATTCTTAAAAACAGAATTCTACATTCACACAACTTTCACAACTACTTTCTCTCATTACCTGCAAACCTGTAGCTATCCCCACATACACCTACTTTCAACTTGAGTGTAGTTAAGCACTTCACCAACCACCCCTGAGCTAGCTTAATGTGTTTCTAATTATTTATGTGACTCTGGACTTGGCTCTGTCGCTATAAACAATTTTGTGTCCCTGGACAAGTCACTTAACCTTCTGGATCTGAAAACACAAACACTACATATCTGCCATCGCTATCTCACAAGAATATTGTAAAGCCAAATATAATTATATATGGGACGAGACTTTTTAAAACTATCTTAATTTATATCCATGTTGTCTGATCCCACATGGTAGGTTCTATTTTTCTTCCTCAAAATAGTCCTTCTGTTTCTAGGTAGGCTGGTTTATTTTCTCTCTGCTGAATGCACTCCAGTCATCTATAGATTCTTAGAATGCCCACGCTTTCTTAGCCAAGAAAACCTTTTTTCTTTAACTCATTCATCTTTATTCCATCTATATTCAGTCGTTAGCATATATTTCGTCCACCTTTTTTTTCCTAAGTATGTTCCAAGTCTTGGTGATTGATGTTTTGAATTCTTTTAACTTATTGTGCATTTTTCTGCTTTGACACTGAGGTATGTCCTTTTGTTAAGTTATCTGTGCATGTGCTTCTACTTTTCTCTATTCTTTAAAGTCTTTAGGACAGGGACTATATCCTATTTCTCTCTTTCTTCTCTTGTGCTGAGGCCCTGTATCCCCAGAAAGAAATGAAGGCCTTGATTAGTGCTTTTTGGTGAGAAGGAAGAAAAAAACTAAACACTGGTTTATTTTTTTTCTACTGGCTATCATAAAGTATAAAGAAAATATGAGTAAAAAAGTCGTGGGGGAATTTATATCATAAACTTTCCAATTATACATTAAAACTTTAATATAAATACTGTTTAGAGTTAGTTATAGTATATGAACACTTACCAGTTTTCTCTTCTCTGATGAAACAGACCTTACACAGCAAGCTGAACTAGGAGAACTTGAAGCTTTTTTCTCTTTCTTATCCTAAGAATCCCAAGTGGAAAAAAGGAAAGAAAGACACAAAATAAAGTATAGTGTGTTATTTAACCATTGTTATTATAAATTAATATTCTTTCTATATTAATAATAACCTTCAGGGGGGGAAATGTTTAAAGGCACACATCCTTTGGTAAGAGGGAGGGAAATTCAGCCAGAAAGAAGACAACTAGAAATCAGAGGATCTAGATGCTCTTGAATTAGAGATGAGATAGGATACAGGTGTTACAGCAGAAGACAGCTGATGGCTCAGATAAAGGTACGGGGAGGTGGCACTGCCATGGTGGAATTCAGTCTTTTATAAAGCAAAATCATACATCCAGTTATGTTTCAGTGGATCCAAAACTCAGCAGACCCGGGACAAACTCTGAGTACCTACCATGTACCAAAGCCATTCTAGACAGTGGGGACAGATTAATGAACAAAAGCCCTTGCCCTCATGGAGGTTAAAATTTAGTGCAGGAATTTACAAATAAACAAGTAATAGATTTAGTGTCGGATGATGCGATGGAAAACAATAAAACAGAGAAAGAAGGCAGGAAGGGCTGGAAGGTGGGGGTGCGGGTGGCTGCAAATTTAAACAGTAGTCAGAAAAAGGCCCCACTGATAAGCTGACATCTGACTGGAGACCTAAAGAAGTGAAGGAAAAAGCCGCATGAATATCTAGGGAAAGAGCTTTCAGTTCAAGGGCAAAGCCCCCGAGGCAGTATGTGCCTGGCTTGTTGGAATAATAGCAAAAAAACACAAAATGGAGAAAGCAATGAGAGAATGAAAGGAGATGAGATGGGGAGAGCAGATTGCTTTGTTGGCCCCAGCTAGGACTTTAGCTGTTACTCTGGGGGAAATGGAAGACCACCAGAAAGTACAGAGCAGAGGAGTGACATGATCTGACTTACATCTTAATAGGATCATTCTGGCAGCTTGCTGAGAAGAGTACATGAGGAGACAAAGGTGGCAGCAGGGAGATCAATACGAAAAGTACTGGGACAACCTGGAGAAGCAAGCTGATTGTCTGGATCAAGGTGACAGCACAGGAGGTAGTCAGGCTCTAAATATATTATTAAGAGAAAGCTGATAGACTGGATGCAGGTAGAGGATGATGACCAGGACTTTGCCCCAAGCAACTGAAAGAATGGAATTGCAACTTACTAAATTGGAAAAACCGAAGCTGGGCATTTGAAAGGTTATAGTTTAAGAAGATGAGGAATCAACAGAGGACACTTCCAGGCAGTCACCAGTGTGGAGGAAAATCAGGAGAATATGGTGTTTCAAAAGTTAAGTGAAGAAAATGTTTCAAGGAGAAAGTGTAATCAGCTATGTCAAATACTGCTGATGGTTCAAGTCAGATGAGGTCTGAAGAGCAACAAATGGATTTAGCAACATGGAAACCACTGCTGCTGGCTTTGATGAGAGCACATTTGGAGGAGTGATGGCAACAAAAAGTCTGATTCAAGGAGATTAAAAGAGAATAGGAGGAGAATTGCAAATGGCATGCCAATTATCAGTGCCAAATAGAAGATACATAAACCAAAGATACCATAGTACTGTAAGGCCATACTCCAGGGTCCCCTTTCCAATTATCCCTATATCTGGGAGGTCAAATTAGTAATCAGATAGTTAGTAAGAAAGGAACAAACATCAAAAAGTGTAATGATCCTTAGTCTACTTTATCCAGGTGATGTAAAAGCCTTATGAACTAATCTGCTACCACAGAAATCACTTCTATAGTGAATATTCACCTTTGCTAGACTTTAGTCTCTCATCTTGGATGGTAATATAGCATAAACATTGTCTAATTCTGATGATGCACTAAGCAGACTATTCAGAGAGTTTATAATAAAACTAATTGCAGGGTTTTCGTTTGTTTTGGTCACATAAATCATGTTTCAGTCTTGTTTCCTAGAGATAACATTTCACTCAATTAGTTGGGACACCCTAAATTTCATCTGCTAAAATACTTCTAGTTTGTCTGGGCGGTTCAGTCGGTTAAGTGTCCAACTTTGGCTCAGGTCATGATCTCACATTTTGTGAGTTCGAGCCCTACATCGGGCTCTGTGCTGTCAGTGCAGAGCCTGCTTCAGATCTTCTGTCTCCCTCTCTCTGCCCCTCCCCCACTCACTCTCATTCTCTCTTTAAATAAATAAATAAACTTAAAAAACAAAACAAAACTTCCAGGGAGCCTGGGTGGCTCAGTCAATTAAGCCTACAACTTCGGCTCAGGTCATGATCTCACATTTGTGAGTTCGAGCCCCATGTCGGGCTCTGTGCTCACAGGGCATAGCCTGGAGCCTGCTTCAGATTCTGTGTCTCCCTCTTTCTCTGTCCCTCTCCTGCTCTCTCTCTCTCTCAAAAATGAATACACACTAAAAAAAAATTTTTTTAAAGTACTTCCTAAGGTAATGTGTTGAGAGTCACAGAGAAAGGCACATGGTGAGCATGCCGTCCCTACCTTTAGCCTCCCCCACACAGGGTAGCCTATTCTGACTGATGAGCATATAATCTTATCCAGTGCTGAGTAAATGAAGAAGGAGACACACAATAAAGGTATAATGGTGAGTTATTTCTATGTAAAGGAGGGCCTAGAACTCAAGTCAGGAATGGCTAGGCAAATTACATACCTCTCTAAGCCTCAGTTTTGGCATCTGTATAATTGGGATAATAAAGTACCTACTTCACAGAGGTGTGAGGAATAAATAAAATAATGCAAGAATGGGTGAAAAAAAAGGATGGGAAAAACAAATTACTTCTGTCTCAGAAGGGCAAAACAAAATATTTACATAGCTCATTTTAAAACTGAGGTATTTTTTTCTTAACACAAAAGTGAACTGCAAAAAAAGGTATCTTTGGGTCAGTAAAGCAAAATTCTTACTTCTACGTCAAAGTTGGGTGATGCGGTGCTGCCTTTTCTCCGAGACTTCTCTTTTTTTCCACAAGATTCTTTGTTGGACATTTTGAAAAGCTAAAATAAACATTAAAAACACATTACGTGTGTGTGTGTGTGCGTGTGTTTTACCACCACCACCATAAAATACGTTAGAAATTCGTCTTCTTTCAGTTATACAAAGACTGGAGTTTTACAAAATGATTTCCATTTTCTAACCATTCCCAAGACAACAGAATTCTCTCATTGTTCCACTTTATTTCACTTACAGTTTCCCTCATAATGATCTCTTCCTCTACTTCAGTTTCATCTACCACCTTTTTTAGGAATGACTCTCAAAACTGTGCCTGTAGCCCTGATTTCTCTCCCAAGCTTCAGATCACCATTTTCCAACTGCCTGCAGAACTGCTGTATTTTGCCTTACCTACACCTCAAAACCAGTTAGTCCTAAGTCTTTACTCTCCTGACACACCCTCTACACTCAACTCAGTGTGCACCAGAAGCTTCCAGTGCTGGAATAGAAAACCTAGGGGTTGGAAATATCATCAGGTCTGTTGGAACGGGAAGATAGACAGGAGTCTAGAAGCAAAGCCCAAAGGAGAGTTTATTGCTGACAGTGACACATATGGGGACCCTGAACATAAGAAAAGCTTTAGAAACCAAACAATTGCAATTACTCATGGTCAATCATGACCACGGTAAGTGAAGTTATATAAAATAATGCAAGTATACTAAATCAAACTTTTAGAATGCTTTGATGAATGTAAAGAGAAAGAAGGAAAATGCTGATAGCTAACAGAAATGCTAACAGTAAAAATTAACAAAAGCATATTCAACATAGATTTCCAAGCACTGATCCTTTTGCTTTGTAAGATAATGTATGGCAATAACTGAATTCACAGTTGTGCTTCCGGATGAGAGTAATAATCTCCTTTTTCCTTCTCTTGTTCCAAGGATTCTATTCCATGTTGGGGAAAGGTATAATAAAAATTTAACTGACCCAAGTTAGTCTTATGTCACTGCTTTGAATACAGAAATAAGCCCAATTAAAAAAAAAAAATCACTGAAGATAATGGACTATCCAAGCAAAAACACCTACATGTTTACCATGACAAATGTTTCATATTTATAATGGTGTGAAAGTCATGTTGGTTTTATGAAAAAATATAAGCTCAAAAAAGGGGAGACTTCCTGTGCTGGCCAGCCTCCAAAGTGGCTCCTGATGATCTCTGCTGCCTGGTAATTACACTCTTAGGTAGTCCTCTCACAATAAATAGGGCTGACCTGTGTCACCAATAGGAATTGCTATATGGCATACGTGGCTAAGTTATATAAGACACTGTGGATTCTGTCTTTCTCTTACCCTAGGGAAAGCCAGCCACCATACCATGATGACTTTTAAGTAGCTCATTGAGGCCCACCAGTGAAGAACTGAGACCTCTTGCCAAAAAAGAACCAATTGCCAAGCATGTGAGTGAGCCAGCTTTGAGGCTAATCCTGAAGCCCTAATCAAGCCTTTGAGTGGCAGCATCCCTGGCTGATATCTTCACTGCAACCTCATGAGACTCAGAACCAGGTACCCCAGAAAGCCACTTCTTAATTTCTGACACACAGAAACTGTGAGGTAATAAACACTTGTTGTTTTAAACCACTAAGTTTTAGGATAACTTAGGCAGAAAAGATGAGTAATACGCTCAATATAATTCTTCAACTTTTAAGATTCTTTTTTTAAGCTGTCTCAAGAGCACAGAGCACACTTAAAAGTTCTTATTGAAATTCCCAGAGTCCACACACTAAAATCTAACCCTTTCCATCTTCTGGTTTCCAGCTGATATACTGAATCAAGCTTTCAATTAACCATCTAGCCTTTTAGAAATTTAAAAAAAAAAAAAAACAACGTTTGGATGATGCACAAATATAATTAGCCACTACTTATTCCTATAAGATATAACTTTAACAGTCAATCCATGGGTTCAACTGTTTCCATTAAACTGGGGAGGAAGGGAAAAAAAAAAAAAACAACCCTCCAGATACACTTCCTAACTATTGGGCGGGCTGGGGGGGCTTCGGCAGGTGGCAACTAAATTCCTATGACACTCTTAAAGTGCCAAATAATCACACTTGCTCTCACCTGGGCTCTGAAACAAGTAGGAAATAAGGAGACCAATGAGATAAGTAGGCATTTAGTATCAGATTTATTAACTAAGAAAACCGAACTCGAAGTGTGGAAGTGTGAAACTAAAGGGGGCTTCCTTCTCCTCCCCTGCTGCCTATAACATTCGGACCAGTCCCAGGAGGAGCAGCCAGAAAACTCCAGCTTTCCTCTGCCTGCCCCAGTGGTTCTGAATGAGTGAGGCTTGGGCTCAAGCAGGCCAGAGAGTAAGACAAGTACTGGGGCCAGGGGACTCACTGGGCAAATGCTGTGGGGAATCTGAATCGCATCAATCAAGTGACCTAAAACTCAACACACTCAGAGCTCTGGTTATTAAGTCTAAATACAAGCGTAGGGCGCCCGCGCGCGCGCACACACACACACACACACACACACACAACTTCCCTACCCACAGGACTCTTACAACCACAGGGCAGTGCTGATAATAGGAATCTGAGGTTAAAGCAAAATAAAGACAAAAGGAGAAGTGTTCAGGTTACGGTGTGGATGAGGGTGCGACAGGAAGCGCAGACCCCAACTCCAAGTCAACCAGACTGGCAGGCAAGCTCGTCAGCAGCTCGTAAACCGACGCGGCCCACGGGCTCCGCAGAAACAAACCAGACCTTTGCTCTGAGCGAGGGGCAGCTCGAGAGGCTGACCCGAGCCAGAGCCACACCCTTCACTGAGCTGGCTCATTCCCCGGATCCGCCCACAGAGTCACCCCGCCCAGGCTCGAGGGGCCCCGGAATCCTCCGACCAGCTGGCCATCCGCTAGGGTACCAGTGTGAGAGAAGTGGAAACTTGCCCAGCCAAACGTCAATTTGCGCCCCAGTTACCTTACTCGCGCCCGCGACGGTGGCAACTCCAGAGGCCCAGGACGTCCCCTGGTCCCGATGCCCGCTGGGAAATGTAGTTCTGCACTCGAACCAAGACTTCTCTACTCGAACGCTCCGAGCGTTTGTTTAGTTTCGCGTTTGCTTCCTCCAAGGACTTGGAACTCGGGCTCCGCCCCCAGGTGGCGCGCTGCACCCTGGGTATTGTAGTCTTGGTTCGCTTCCGTGGTTGACGGCTGGAACGGAGACGCACCGCGGAAGCGGAACTCCGTTACCTCATTGGATGCCGCCCCGATACGTTACTGCGCAGGCTGTGGTGGCGTCGTAAAGCCTCGGGGGAAGGGAAGCGGACGGCCCCGCGAATTGCTGCCTCTGGCTTTTTATTTTTCTGCTGACAGGATTTGGTCACTGGTTCTTCATCTTTTGTCTGTTGCACGCATCCAGCCCTCCCCATTTGCTTTCCCACTCCTTGGATCCAGCCCTCTGGGCTTTCACGCCAGTTCTCTCACCCCGCCGTGAGCCCCTCCTGGTCCCCGGGCGGGCCTGGCACGGAGGCGGTAACTATGGAGAATATGGCGGAGGAGGAGCTGCTACCCCAGGAGAAGGAGGAGGTGGAGGTGGCCCAGGTCCAGGTCCCGACCCCAGCTCCGGCCCCGGATTCGGCCCCGGCCCCGGACTCGGCTCCGACTCCGGCCTCGGCTCCAGCCCCAGCCCCTGCCCTGGCCCAGGCTCCGGCCCTGTCCCCGTCCCTAGCCTCTGCCCCTGACGAGGCTGAAAGCAGTAAGTGCAGGAGGCCCAGATCTTTCTGCCGCAAGAGAAGCGAGAAAGTGCGCCTTGCTGGGGAGTAGGGGAGGCCCTTCACTGGGATGGTTTTTATGGGGAAAGGCAGGTTTAGGGATGTGGGGGGAGGAAGGAGGGACCCGTGTAGTGGGTGAAGCGGGTACAGAATGGGAGAAGGCATCTCCACAAACCTCGAGGACATCATGGTAGAGGATTTGTGGAGGCCAGGGGTGCTGCAGATAGAAGGAAATGATGAGGTTGAGGGCTTTTTCGTTAAAGGGGGTCTTTTCTGATAGGAAAATAGGAAGTTACACCTAATTTGGTAGTTTCCCTCTCAGCCCCGTCTGCCATGGTTCACGAAGTCCTTCGAAAAGTGACATGGTAACCGAGGCAACCTGTTTACTGTAGTAGATCCTAGCTGCCAGATTTAGAAACCATTGCTGTCAAGTAGCTTTTATGCTCGACACGCACAAATAGATGAGTTTTTATTATTTAATTTTCTTCAGCACCTTGCTTCCAAAAAGAATTTGAGGCTGATAAGTAGTTTAAGAAAGCGTCGACTAAATTACAGATGTCTTCCCTCAGACATAAATGCCAGTTGAGTTTTGTACTCCAGTTCCATCAGAAGTCGACTGTTGAAAATTATTAGCCCGTTATTACTGTGCTTCTGTATGTGCGTGCATGTTTTGTAAGTGGTGATTTAGGGGACCGTAAGGAGTAACACTCAAGAATCTTATGAATGTTTTAAATGTAAAGTCTAAGGGTTTTGTTTTGTTTTGTTTTGTTTTGTGGGCCATAAATTGACCCTTAATGCTCTATCTGAATTATAACAAAATGATTTAAATTAATTCATTTTCTTTCCTACTTCTAGGCCAGTTGTGAATTTAATGTTTATAAAACACTTGGATAGTTATAGTTTAATAGAGTTGTGCAATTTTAAAGCCATATATAAATTGTTATAGTAGATTAATAAAGAGTAGAGCTGATCACAGCAAAGACAAAGACAGCATGCCTCTGGTAGGCCCCTCCTCCTCATACTAAATCAGAACTGCTAGGTACAAGATAAGGACAGTTGCTTCTTCACCCACAACTACAGCTGGGGTTGGGGGTGGTACATTTTCCTGAGTAAGTAGCCTCCCTTCCTCCCCTCCAGGTTGGATTTGTTTATATTAATCAGAATTGGTTCAGCAGCTTTAGGGAATGCATGCTTCTTCAACTCCCCACCAGCAACAATATTTTAAACATAGTTTGGGAAGATATATATTCTAGAATTTACAAGTATGTCATTTGAGGAATGTATGATGTTTGAGAAACCTGAAAATGGATTACAGGGACAAATATATAATGATTTAGAAATCTGAAATGCATTGGAAATACATATTAATCTCACTTTAAAAATTATTTTTATACGGTCTAGTTATTTGAAATCAGTCTTAAGTAGGCAGGATGAAGATGACACATCTGAAATAGAATTGAAAAATGAGGAAAAAGTAACAGAAGTTGTAAAATAACCTCCTAGCGTTTTGGATTCATCTGTTTAACAGGAGGTTTGCCTATTGACTTCTGGATTATTAGTGTGTTAGAAAAAGTTTGAGTGATTTAACTACAGATTGTCTGATATCTACTATTTTGAACCAGAAAGTAATTTCAGGCATATCATGAATCTTTAGACAGATCTTTGAGAGTTCTAATAGTGGACCAAAGAATTTTCATTGTTCTCTTCTAACTTATCACGTCCTTTTCTCTTATTTTATACTACTTAGAAAGATTTCAGAAAGCATATCTTTACATAGTACTGTATATCTTGTTTCACATACACAGATCTTTGAACTTTGGAAGCCAAAAGCCTTTATGACTACAAATGAAATGGATTGGTTTATACACATGGATTCATTGCCTGAATCTTACTGTCTCATCTAACAAAAGATTTTGCTCAAATGGGAAAAAAATTTTGCCTATTTATAGAAATTTTCTCTTCATAAAGTCACTTGAACAGTACCTAGTGTAATAAGTTAACCAATAACATACGTTGCTCTTTTTCTCTTTTAAAAATGAAGTAAAAATTTGTCTTTTAATAAATTTGAGTAGGAATATCTGATGGTGCTGAATTGAATTCCAAAATTACTGACTTTAGTATGCTACTGCATCTAAAATTGACTAATGATTTTTAAAGAATGTTTAACAAACTGTAGTGCCTGCTGTGTGCAAGATATTGTATTAGGCACGTAGCCATTACAAAACTGAGTAAGGCATAGCCCCTGCCTTCTTACTGCTTATTTGTGGAGGAGACAAATAAGGGCACAAATTATACTGAAGAGTTAAAAAAAAAAAAAAAAAAAAGAAGTGGGAGTGAAGCTTGGAGAGGAATAGGCAGGAAGGTAGCAATGACAAGAACAGAATTTAAAAGGCTTAAGGTTCTAAATTGTATAACCTAATTGTATAATGACTATTAGCGAGCCCTACGGTTTACCGTTTTCTGTCTAGTTAAGGATTTTTCCTGTCAATTTTCATCTCCTAGTCTTGTATTTGTATTTTCAAGCTCCCACTTAGTAAATATTACTTTCCTTGGAGATATGTATATTCAAGTCTCTCCTTAAAAAAAAAAAAAAGAAAAACTACAGTCCCATCTATCTCCTTTTTTATACTGCCACCTTTTTTGAAAGAAATAATCTATATGGTTTTCTATATTTTGTGTTTTTTTTCTAGTCCCATTGTATTCCACAACACCTCACTGAACCTTTTTTGTAAAGGTCACTGGAGACCTGCTAATACTAAATCCAGTGGTCTTTTATTGGTCTATGCAACTATTTGTGATACTTAGTGTTGAACATTTGTCTTTTACATTCTCTTTTCTCTTGGCTTCTATCTTATCTTGATTCTCCTTATCATTTATTCTTTTTGAATCTACCCTCCTGATTGTTTTTCCTTAGTGTCTCTTATGTTACCTGCATCTCTCCATACCTCATTTCCAAATTGCATCTATTTATACTAATCAGCAGAGTGTTCACAGCAGCTTTGGGTAATGCATCTTTGGGTAATAATCTTGGGTAAGATTTATTCATATATTCCAAAGTTTACAAGTATGACATTTGAAGAATGTATAATGTTTGAGAAACCTAAAAATGTGTTACTGAGGCTGGACTTTGCCCTTTTTCTTCTCTTTTTTCACAATGTTTTTTTCCTTGGGCTTTCTTAAGCTCCTAGTTTCACCTTACGCGTATTTATGATTTATATCCCTCTTGAGCTCCAAAAACAGTTCAACCGCATAAACTAAACTCGAATATGAATACTGGTATTACTTCAAACACACTATGTCAAAAACTAAATTCCCTTTTCTCCTTTCCTTTTCTACCCAAAATATTTTCCTCTTCCTTCATTGGTTAATGGTACCATTATTCTCAACTATATAAACTTGAAATCTTTTTAGAATCATTCTTGAACTTACTTTTCATTCACAGTTATTTCTCAAATCCAAAGTTCTCTGTTTTTTTTTTTTTTTCTTATAACCATCTATTCTGTACCTTTCCATTGCTAATTCTCACTTCATTACTGTCTTAGGTTCTACAGCCAGAGATAACCTCCTTAAATGCATTCAGATCATATCATTCACTTCCTCAAAATCATCCAGACTTCACAATTAACTGAAGATGAAAGTCCAGCCTAGCTTTCATAGAATTTATGTTCTTCCATCATCTTTATACATTTTTGACTGCTTGTTCTCCTACCAACCCCATTCTCCAGACATACTACATTCCAGCCAGGGACGGGATAGAGGTGGCTGTATTTTTTTTCTTTTTTTTCACATCCTGTGCCTTTGTTGATGAGGTTACTTCAGTTTATAAGGGCAGCCACCAAATCTCTGCTTATTGAAATTCTGTGCATACCTTACATCTCAGTCAAATGCCACCTCTTCAGTGAAGACATTCCCAGAGGCAGTCATTGGAATTAATTCCCCCTTCCTATGTATGCCCACATCATAGTACCTTTACCTCAGTATTCATTTCATTCTGCCTTGTGTTATAGTTGGTTAACATATTAATATGACTTCCACCTGGTTGAAATTTCTTTATAAAGATAGGGGAGATGGCTTATGTTTCTTCAGCATTTTGTTCAGCGTAAAAACATTTTTTGTAGAATTATATTGAATAATTAAAGTTTAAAGGTGTGAAGTTACACAGTGGCATTTTTTTACCCAACTTTTTGCAATCTGAGGCACGCTTGTCATACATAAGCTGAGTTGCAGCAGTATTCCCCATCTAGGCACCAGGATGCCATGCTACAGGAAATACAAGTGTCGGAGTCTGTTGACGTGATCAAATAACCGGAATTCAGATTGTTAAAACATAATCTTCTAACTCTTAAAATTTCCTTTCAGAGAGACACATCTCAATTCAAAGGCAGCTTGCTGATCTAGAGAAGTTAGCTTTCGTAACTGAAGGGGATTTTGACTCTGCCAGTTCGTTGAACTCAGATAATCTTGATGCAGGTACTTCCATATTTGGAGGGGTTTGTCTCCCTTAATGTCTGATTTATATCAGAATTTCAACTCATGAAAAATTGCTGAAAATAGACTTGTTTATTGCCATTGAACTAGAGCAGTAATAAATAAAATGTTTTCATTCAGGAAATTGGTAGCCTTCTACATGCACAGGTGTTATGGGAATAAGTTGTTCATTCCTCCTCGAGGAAATTATAATTTCATGATATATAAGTGCTGTCCATTCTATAAGTTAGGAATTGCATTTGGCTATGAGTAACGGAAATCCCAAGAAATCGTGCCTTATGTAATAGAAAGGCTTATATTATGTCATGTAAAAGAAGTCCCACGGTGGGGAATTTTTAGGGCTGGTGCAAGAATTCCTCATTGCTGTCACTGCCTCAAGCTCCTCTCTTTCTGCTTCGCCATCCTTAGTGCTTGAATTCTGTCCTCAGTATCACTTCATGGGTTTTTGAAGTAGGCAGAACATATTGAAAAATTAATTTTGCCTATACCTGCAGTGTGCTATATGGATTTAAAAAATAAGTCACTGATGATTTCTGTATATTTTTATTGCTTTAAACCTGAATTTGAGATTTTAGTTTTTTTGTCCCTATCAAAGTTTATATTTGAGATCTGTTACATCTCTAATTAAATAAGACTTGTTATTTTTATGATCCATATCTTTTCATTAATAAAGAAGGAAGAATTTAACAAATTCTCAAATAGGATACAGCAGGTTCTAACTATGCTCCCTGTCCCAGAATGGCAGTTATTTTGGATCCCATGTACTCCTTCCACTCCTCCCGCTTTTCTGACTCCACCTGTTAACTGTTTTTGTTGCTGCCCAGAGTGGAATGCCACAGCAGGTGCTTATGCTTCCTGCCCAGCTCCTACCTCTCTGGGAGTGTGACAAGTGCTGCCCCTGATTCTCTCCCTGGCAGGCATTTTGGCTGGAGGGATATCATGTAGTTCATCACTTTCTCATTCTCTGTGTTCCCAAGGGCAACAAGGATATCAGCCACAGAGAGGAGAGTTTTAGGGTAAAAAATCAATCACTGACCATGTGCTAATACAGTTATTGTTAACTACCTGGTGAGGCAGAGATGACTTCTCCCTAACGTTAACATAGACATTATCTAAGAAGTGTATGTGTTGTGTGGAGGGAGTCCCCTATGACTTCTTTTGTAGCTAAGTCAAGGTATTAGTAGCTAGTATATTCTGTGCTTTATTGGTTTTTTGTTTTGTTTTGTTTTGTTTGTTTTTTGTTTTTTTTGGCCAGGAAACAAACAGTCTTGTCCATTGTGCCCTAAGGAAAAATTCAGAGCTTGTAATAGCCATAAGCTTCGTCGTCACCTTCAAAATTTACACTGGAAAGTCTCGGTTGAATTTGAAGGTTAGTAGTTTTATGCTTGCTAAACATAAATGAAATTCAAGATTCAGTACCAGTTTTGAAATTTTATTGTGAACATAATCAAATATTTTCCACTTAAAATTTCTGAGGGATTTAATGACCCTCTTTTAACGTGTTTATTAATAAAAGGCCATGTAGCTCTCTGGCAACAAGATGTATATTGCAAGTGTAGTTTAGTTTAGCAAACATTTATTAAGCATCTGTTCTACACTGGGTACTTTGCTTGGCCCTGGGGGGTCCCCATAACTTGTTGAACGACTACCATTTGACACATTCTTTTGAAGGTATAATGATTGTAAAACGAAATAAAATATGTAAGTATTGGAAAAGAGAAGACAATATCTTTTTTCTGCTGATAGCTTAAAAAAACTAGAGTTAATTAGAGTATGTAGAATGGTAGTGGGATATAAGATAAATATTTGAAATCATTGCCTTTCTCTACTCTAGATAAATGGAAATTAGGAAAAAGATACCAATTGTGATAATGACAAAAATGACATAATTTGGGGGACTAAATTTAACAAGAGGGCTCATATAAAGAATAAAGTTGAAGGACAAAAAAATGAGATCTTAGGGGTGCCTGGGTGGCTCAGTTGGTTAAGCGTCTGGCTCTTGGTTTTGGCTCAGGTCATGATCTCACAGTTCGTTGATTTGAGCCCCACATCAGGCTCTGCACTGACAGTGCGGAGTCTGCTTGGGATTCTCTCTCTCTGCCCCACCCCCCCTTGTTCTGTAAAATAAATAAACATTTTTAAAAATTGAGGTTTTATCAAGTTAAAAGATTTCCTAAGTATAATGAATTATTATTAGATTTTGGAGTGAATTGTGTGAATTATACCATTTTTGGAAAGAGATCTGGCAACATTTTTAAAATTTAAAATGTATATATCTCCCAGGCACTCCCTCCTTTGGGAGTAAAAGAACCAATAGGCAAGAATAGATATACAAGAATATTTATTGCAGCTTGTACTTAGTGACAAAAACTTGAAACTAAAATAAAAGGAATGGTTGAATACATTATGGTACATAAGTGCCATGACATATTATGCAGGCATTGTAAAAAGTATGTGTTAGATGAGTACTAGCTTACTTGGAAGGATTTCCATGATAAACTGCAATTGAATACAGTATATATGGAAGATTTTGTGATACTATATTTGGATAAAAACCAAAAATACCCCCCCCAAAGCCCTAAATATCAGTCTTAAGCATATGTATATTTACATTTGAATATGATTTTGTGAGTATAGGTGTTATTAAGTGTGGTTATCTGGAGTTTGAACCAAACCGGATGAAATAGCCAGTATGAGACACCCAGAAAAGAAGCCAGAACTATTTTCTTAGTGGAACTGGTACAAGGTTCTCACTGGTTCCTTAGGGAAGAAGGAATTAGAGACTTAATTCAGAAGCCATCCTGTCTTTTATGTTTAATTATACATAAGAATGTGTAGTAAATCATGTTGACTTTTTATCAAAAAAGAGAAATGTCTCATTTTAATTAAAAAGGTCTCTTTTGTATTCTTTATTTAAGCCATTGTTTAACCATTAGGTTTAGTCTTCCTCCTTCAAGTTATTCTGGTAAATGGCTCGTGGTATTTCTTTACTCTCTTAAGTACATTAAGTTGGGTTTTTTCACATGGTGATCTGGTAGATGGCGAGTGTCATAGTTTTTGTCCTAGCAAGCAGGTCTCAAAGTAGTTGACAAATATGTTTAAGGTAGAAGCATCAAGACCTCTCAAAGGGATAGAAGTGAGATGTGAGGGAGAAAAAAGCCAAGAATGGCGGTAGTCCAGAGCCGGTTCTGGTGGTCCAGAGCCGATGGCCAAGAAAGAATTCTTGAAGACGTCTTTGGTATAAAAAGGTGATTTTATTAAAGCATGAGGACAGGACATGTGGGCAGGAAGAGCTGTACTATAAGTGTGGGGGGTAACTAGTTTACAGAGGGGGTGGGGGAGATAGAATCAAGGGGGAATTTCCAAAGAGACTTTCACATGCTAAAGGCTTATTGGAGGCCTAGCTGTAGTTAAGCTAAAGTTGTTTTTCCCTCCAGCAAGACATTAAGACTGTAGAGAGTTCCTATACTCTGGTTTATTGATGGGATTGCCTTTTTCTAGTAAACTGGTGGAGACTTAATCAGTTTGACCATTTGTTTTTTGGGTAGCCAGGAGTGTCCAAGGAATATCATACAGGTGTGGGGGGGGGGGAGGTGCTTTTAGCCTCACTTTGCCCTCAGCTCTCCCCATCCTCCCTCATCATTAGGACCAGGTACTGGGGAACAAGGCCAAGACCGCAGATTTAGGCATGCAAAGGTTTAGATGCATCTGCTGGAGATGTCAGTAGCTTGTCCAGATATGAATCTCGGGTTTGGGGGAAAGGTCTGGGCTAGAGATACAAGTTTGGGAATTGTCAGACTACAAATAGTATTTAAAGCTATATGACTGGATGGGATAACCATAGGAGTACATATCAGTGGAAAAAAAGAAGTTGCTGATTCCGGAAATACTTCCGTATGTACAAGTAAGAGAAACGATTAGATGTAAGGAATGAGAAGAAAGGAGTTGGATATCACTTAAAGTTAGGAGCAACTGGAAGGCATTATCATTCATTTAAAAAGTGGAAAAGAGACCTGGTTCAAGGGGAAATGATATATTTATAGTCCATGACAGTAGATTTTGAAATGCTGACCTGATAACCCAGGCATACATCCTCAATAGGCAATTAGAAATAGAGATCTGGCCTTCAGTAAGGAGTTAGTAACTACAGCTAGAATTTGGAATTCCTTCCCCCAGTGGAGATAGTTGCAGTCATAAAAGGCATTAAAATTACCAAGGAAACGAGGGAAAACAGTCATGTAGCAGAGCAAGCCTACAGAAAGTCTGCGTTTTAGAGTATAACAGAGGGAAGAGGAGCTGTGAAGAAGATTAAGAAGGGTGGGAGAGAACTAAGTGCCATATCATCAATGGAAGAAGAGGCTATGTAATGGCAAATGTAGCATGAGGCAAAGAAGATGAAGCCTAAGAAAAGTCAACATGACAGAGAATAGATGAGAAAATTGAGTCCCAAAGAAGCTAACTAACCAAGACAATGCACGGTCTTGGCAGAACCAGAATTCAAACCTGGATCTCATATATTTGCTTTTATGCTATATCTTATATAACAAATATCTAAAACTAACAGTCTCATTCAAATAAATTACAATATTATAAATACAAGAAGAATTCCAGTTATTCTTATAAAATTTGCTAATAATTTTTAATGATAATGGACTATTTAGTGAACAGTGATATGACAACCAGCCATTCTTCACTTTAGGTTACAGGATGTGCATCTGTCACTTACCTTGTCGACCAGTGAAACCAAACATTATTGGAGAACAGGTAATCAGATGTTAGATTTATTTTTAAATTTTGCCCTCTTTAAAGAAAGCACAATTTTTACTTGCTCTAAGGCTATGGGCATATTTGGCAATGAGGTTTACTTTAAGATTTTGTATCTGAGTGCTTTCAGATTATCCTAGCAGGAAAAATATGAACTATATGGAAAAAAGAGTTGCTGTATTGAACTTTTCATTTTATAATTTTAAATTTTAGTCAGAGAAACTGTTTTCTTATGTTCAAAAGGGAAATTGCCCTATTTACTAATTTTGGAATGGAGAATTTAAATAAAAAGTAAATTTTTTCTTTTGTAATAAATTTTGATTCTGGAATAAAAGCCTTCAATTTCTGTGACTTAGTAAGTATCTTTGTGTCAATTCATATTTATCTTCTCTATACTTTTAATTTGTCAAAGGACAGTATCAAGAATCTTTCTGAAATCTTAATAATTCTTTAAAAAGTACATGTGTTCATTTTTAGCACAGATGTGAATTTTGGGGAATACAAATTACATAATATTTTTTAGTGCTGCTATCTTGAGTGAATACTAGCTTAATGAGGCCTCGTTATTAATTTTTTTTCATCTCACTAAAAAGAGTAAAGTGCTGGGGAGAAAAAACCCAAAAATTTCTTACATAGTAATTAGGACAATGCTTGGCCCATCGGCCTTATCCAGGACATTTTGAATATGATAACCACAGTACCATAAGGAACTCTGCAGTGTTCTCAACTTGCTGTTTGATCCCAAGTAAATAGGATCTAAGATCTTAGAAGGTCTAAGAGTAAAAGTCATCAAAACTAGGAAAAAGCCAGTGGAGTAGTCTTTTTATTCTCAACTAAATTTTAAAGAAATTTTCAAGTGAGAATTTTTTACTTGGACAAATAGACTTTTAAAAAAAAGTCTTTTTTTAAGATTTAAGTAATCTCTATACCCAGCGTGGGGCTCGAACTCACAACCCTGAGATTAAGAGTCGCACATTCCACCAACTGAGCCAGCCAAGTGCCCCAAGACTTATTATGTCTCTAACATTTTGTGATGTGCTGAAACTAACTGAAATTTCTAGAAATATTGAAAGCTGATTGTTAAATATGGCCATTATTAAAAATTAAATTGTATAAACTTTAAGGTGAATATATTACAAAGGTGATAATATTCAAATCTCATCACTTCCTAATTATTTTACTACATTTTTGTATTATCCACCTGGTAGCCATGTTTTCTAGTATGATATTATCTATCTCTTCCCAAATTCACATTTAGTGATAGCATATGAGTAGCTTGAAATCTGCAACAATTATAGTTTGAAATTGGCCATGATAGAGTATATATGCCACAGAAAGCAGCAAACACTATAAGTCAGGGCTTTATTTTCCTGGAGAACAATTGTTAAACATCTACCAGCACAGCGCTGCTAATGTTATACCATTTGTAAGTGCTACTTATAGAAAATAGGGTAGTTATTTGCTGATTAGAATGAATGAACAAAACAAATTAAATCAGTGGTCTATTATAAAGTAAGTAAAAATCATATGTAAATATAGATAAGGAAATAAAGATCCCTTCAAAGTCCCGTGGCAATATTAATACTCTCTTCTCTACCATTAAACCCAAGATATGCTAACATACTTAAATTTGCAATCTTAAATAAACTTCTGTTTCATTGTTTTAGTAACTTACCTGTATATTTAAATTAAATACTCTGTTTGATAGATATCCAGTAAAATGGGCGCCCATTATCATTGTATCATTTGTTCAGCAACAATCACCAGAAGGACCGATATGCTGGGACATGTTAGGCGACATGTGAATAAAGGAGAGACGAAATCCAGGTATATTGCTGGTAAGTTGAGCAATATATTAATAGGTAAATTCTTAAATAATGGTCCAGTTATTATTTTCAGACATCAAGTAGATAAAATATAGTGACTTCACCATTTAATTGACTACTAATCCATGACTTCAGGTTTCTTTTCTTTCTGTGAGGCTCCTCATAACATTTAACTGATTGATGCCAAAGTAAATACAGGTATCTTAATGAAAGATTATAGATAACTATGTTATACTTTTGAAAAACACTGGAAAAAGGAAATAGAGTGATATAAAGATCATTTATTATCCTGAAGTGCTATCAGGTTATTAATAGGTTATTATTACTGAGGCAGCCCTTCTCAAAATTAAGATTAATTAAGACATCATGCCCTACGGCATCCATTGGATGTAATGAATTAACTTCTCTCCTACACATCTAAAATGGTACTATGTGCCTTTTAAGAATTGAAAAAAATAATTTTCTGTAGAGCTTAATTTTCTAATAGAATCTGGTTTGAGAAAGGCTGATCGTGTGAAATATGTCACATGCCACTTAGGTAGGCGTAGAATATATAATGCAACACTAGGCAAGGTTACAATGATTTGGCACTGTAAAAAAAGAAATATGGGGGCGGCTGGGTTGCTCAGTCAGTTGAGCATCTGTCTCTTGATTTTGGCTCAGGTCGTGATCCCAGGCTTGCAGGATCAAGCCCAGGGGTGGTCTCTTTGCTGAGTATGTAGCCTGCTTAAGATTCTCTCTCTCTCTCTCTCTCTCTCTCTCTCTCTCTCTCTTCCTCTGCACTCTGCTGCTCTCCACTGCTAGTGCTTTCTCTGTCTCTAAAAAAAAAAAAAAAAAAGGAAAGAGATATAGTTGCCATGTAGTTAACATTCTGATCATAATATTATCAAGAAATCCAAACATAAAGAATCTCGGTTATTTTTCCCCACACATGATATGTATGTCTCATTTCTTAAATATTTAAAATATACCCACACAAATATATCAGTATTTCATTTGGGTTTATAGCTAAATGATTCTAATGTATACTAAATGTAGAATCTTTTTTTTTCTGTTACTTTATACCCATTTGAATGTAATTTGTGATTTAAAATTATAATCATAAGAAAGTGTTCTGAAGGGGCACCTGGGTGGCTCAGTTAGTTAAGCGTCTGACTTTGGCTCAGGTCAGATCTCACGGGTTTGAGCCCCACATCAGGCTCTGTGCTGACAGCTAAGAGCCTGGAGCCTGTTTCCCATTCTGTGTCTTCCCCTCTCTCTGTCCCTCCCTGCTTGTGCTCTGTGTGTATCTCTCTCTCAAAAATAAATAAACATTAAAAAAAAAGTTCTGAAATCTAGCATGCTCAGGAAGTATAGTGATTCTTAGTCATCCATGATAGCTAATGGAATGAAACCATACAGAGATACTAATTTTATAACAGTTATACCACAGTAAGATATGTTTAACAGCCAACCTATGTAAATGCAGCATAGTAGTTTGATGAATAATAAACGTATTTTAGAATTTTTATAATGGTTTTATGTTAGGTTAATTGTTCTTAACTAGGTTTCATAATATAGATGTATTATGTTCTAGGCAGATAAGATTTTAACTTAAACTTTAATTGCCCAAATACTTAATTGAATGCTACTCTTTCCTACAGAAGTACTGAACAGATAGATCAGTTTAGGGTTTTTCTTCTTTGATATCTGCCCAGTTAATTACATTAACAAAGTATTATAAAGGAAAGTTATTTCTTTTAATGTATATTGTTTTAGATACTTAGAATTATTTTGTATTTCACTGGAAATCTTTGTTTTTCATCTTAGCTTCTGCTGCTAAACCACCTAATGAAATTTTGAAAGAGGCAGACACAGATGTACAAGTTTGTCCTAACTATTCTATACCTCAAAAAACAGATTCCTATTTTAATCCCAAAATGAAACTAAATCGGTAAGATGAATTGAAAAAAGGGTTATGGGATGTTTCAAATGATTACAAATGTGACCTTCTTTTTATGTTCTAATATATTGAAATTTAAAACTGGGTACAGAATGAAAATCATCTGTTTTAGTATTTTTCAGAATGATTGTTTTCTTTTTTTCCTACCAAACTAATTTCTTTCTCAGTAAAATAGGCCTGCCTTTATATAATTAATGAACAGGCTGGTGCTTTAGTGGGCAAGTTTTATTTATGAAACCATTATTCATGGTGAATGCTTGTTTATAGAACCCAGTTAGATTGATAGTTTAATTTCACACATGTTTAGTTCTTGTACTACTAGGTAAAGAATATGTTACTACGTCTTCTTTAAAAATAGTTTGTATAGTAAATAGGAACCCTAATTCTTACTATTCTTAAATAAAATCTAGAGTGATGAAGCCATGATGCAGTAAGATTATTTCAGATTATTATACTTTTTTCTAGACAGCTAATATTTTGTACATTGGCTGCTTTGGCCAAGGAACGAAAACCTTTGGAATGTCTAGATGCCTTTGGAGCCACTGGTAAGTAATGAAGCTTTTTTTGGATCCCACTTTAATTAACAGATTTATGCAGTATCTTTTCTTGGAAAATTTATATGGATATTGTATCTAGCAGAATATTTTTACATAAAAAGTAAAGACCCAAGGTAAATATTTTTATTGTGGAAAAATTTCAAATGTATACAAAAGTAGAGTATAATAAATGAATCCCAGTGTATCTGTCACTCACTTCAAAAATTATCAACTTATGCTTGTTCGTGTATATGTATCTCATGCACTTACCCTTATACCTCCTCCACCATCTTTCATCCCTATTACTTTGAAACAGATTACAAATACGTCATTTTATCTGTAAATATTTCAGTTGGATCTCTAAAAAATAAGGACTTTACAAAAATAAAACCTTGATACCATTATCACACATTGATATCATCAAATGTTTAGCTATGCTAAACATAGCTAGAGCTAGGCTCTCACAGTTTCTTAAAAAATCAAGTAGGAATTCAGATGAAGACTATGCATTTTCATTGTTTGAGATATCTAAGTGTCCTTTTGCTCTGTATTCATTTCCATCATTTTGTTTGCGTGTGTGATGATTATTTGTTGACATACAGCTTGTCTATATGTCTACTGTCTTTTCCAGAGTCTAGATTTTTGCTGATGGTATCTTCATAGCTCATAAAACCTGTTTCTTTATCTCTAGTATTTCTGTATACTGGTAGTTATCTCCAGTATTTCTGTATATTGGTAATTATCTCCAGTATTTCTGTATATTGGTAGTTGAATCTTCAGGTTTGATCAGATTCAAATAGGATTTTTTTTTTTTCAAGAATACTTGTTTACTGCAATTAGGAAGTATTTGATGTTTGGTTGTCTCTCTTTTTTTGTGATGTGATAAATTGCCTAGTCATTAGGCAGTGGGGTAAGGTGAAATTTTAAAGACGGAGAACATTTTCCTAAAAGAACTTAACAGTAAAGAAACAATCATGGAAGAGTAGAAAATTTCTAAGAAGCCACCTGTACCTAATCCAAGTCTTTCTTTTTAAAGGTTAGAGGAGTATATTCTTGGGAAGTTTGTAATAAAAGGATGAAAGCGTGAGTTAGCTCTCCTTTTCAAGTTCCTCTTCACAGGGAAAAGTAGTGGTTAAAAGCAATTTAATATCTTGCATAATCTGATCCCAACCTACTTTTCCAAATTTAGTTTTCAGCATTTTCCCTTGTACATAACCCTTTACTTTTTTCTTTTTCTTTTCTTTTTTTTTTCCTTTCTTTTTTTTTTTTTTTTTTTTTTTACATTTTATCTATTTCACTCATCCCCTTACCCAGCTCCCTTCTGGTGACTACCAATTTGTTCTCTGTATTTAAGAGTCTGTTGTTTTGTTTGTCTCTTTTTTTCCCTTTGTTTGTTTTGTTTCTTAAATTCCACGTATGAGTGAAATCTTGGTATTTGTCTTTGCCTGTCTGTTTCACTTAACATTATACTCTCTAAGTCCATCTGTGTTGTTGCAGATGGCAATATTTCATTCTTTTTTATGGTTGAAAGGTATTCCATTGTATATATACCCCATTTTTATTCTATCAGTGGATACTTGGGTTGCTTTTATATCTTAACTATTATAAAAAATGCCGCGGGGCGCCTGGGTGGCGCAGTCGGTTAAGCGTCCGACTTCAGCCAGGTCACGATCTCGCAGTCCGTGAGTTCGAGCCCCGCGTCGGGCTCTGGGCTGATGGCTCAGAGCCTGGAGCCTATTTCCGATTCTGTGTCTCCCTCTCTCTCTGCCCCTCCCCCGTTCATGCTCTGTCTCTCTCTGTCCCAAAAATAAATAAACGTTGAAAAAAAAAAAATTAAAAAAAAAAATGCCGCAGTAAACATAGGGATGCATGCATATATTTTTTTGAATGTGTTTACATTTTCTTTGGGTAAATAGTCAGTAGTGGAATTACTGGCTCATGTAGTAATTCTGTTATTTTTTTGAAGAATTTCCATACTGTTTCCCACAGCAATTTACATTTCCACCCACAGTGCATGAGGGTTTCTTTTTCTCTGCACCCTCACCAACACTTATCTTGATTTTTTTGATTCTAGCCATTCTTACAGGTGTAAGGGTGATACTTCATTTTTATTTGCCTTTTACTCATGATTAGTGATGTTGAGCATGTTTTGATGTGTCTCTTGGCCATTTGTGTGTCTTCTTTGGACTCTTGACCACCTTCACCCAATTCTTCCACCCTCTGCCCCCAACTCTGGCAACCACAAATCTGATCTCTGTTTCTATGAGTTTGGTATTTTTAGATTCCACATATAAGTGAAATCATACAATGTTTGTTTTTCTCTCTTTCACTTAACATAGCGCCCCCACAGTTCATCCATGGTGTCACAAAAGACAGGATTTCCTTCTTTTTTATGGCCAAATAGTATTTTATTGTGGGTGTATATGTGTGTGTGTATATCACATTTTCTTTATCCATCAGTGGACACAGGTTGTTTCCATGTCTTGGCTATTGTAAATAATGCTGAAATGAACTACTCTTTTTTTCACCTGAAATCATTAAAGCTAATGTTTGGGGAAGATCTTTTCAGTCCTTTCTTTTATGTTCCTTTGTAAATTTATATCCGTTCATAGCAGTTAGTCTGCATGCTTCCCCATCTCTAAAATGTGAATATCAGAACTTATTTCACAAGCTTGTTATGAGAATATGAAAATTTTTGTAAAGACCATAGTGCATAGTAGATGTTAAATATTTACATTTATGAGGCACATGTATGGAAAAGCTGGTCTATACTTTTAGTACATGGGGGTTTTCTAATCCATAGTGGCTGGGCCCGTGTCACCATCTCCTTTGTAATGAATGTCCCCTCTGACTCTAATCCAGTAGGTATAGAGAGCCTATGAGAAGAGGCTTTCTTGGTCTGAATTCTTGATCTTTGCTTACATATACAAAGTTGTTCTCGTCAATTCACAGTGATGCTATTGTGCAGTTTTGGAAAAATATTGGTCCAGTAAAGTTGTTTTCATATTTTGGTGCATTAGGTAAACTTTAGCAGTGGGAGGAGTTCCAACTTCCCACCCACCAAGCAGAGTAACTCCACTCTTACATTGTATGTTGGCTTTCTCTGTAAGATTTAGTTTGAAAAAAGCATTCCATTATGAGAAATTTTAAAAAAGAAAACCTATTCCCCATAATAAAGAACAAACAAAAATTTTATTTGAATCTGGATTATAGAAAAGTTTTGGAAGAATTATTAATGGAAATCTGTTCAACACATTTTTTGTGTGTGGTTACTTTTCTTCAGAGGCTTTGTAGTGAGTAAGTAGAAAAAGTTATGTATGAAAATACTAAGATTTTGAAACGTGTTTTTGTTTTTATAAAGGAGTATATACTTTATTATTATATAGTGTTTTTATTCTTTAATTAATTTAAAAAATTCATTTTCTGGGGCACCTGGGTGGCTCATTCAGTTAAGCATCTGACTTCAACTCGGGTCATGATCTCATGGTTTGTGGGTTCGAGCCCCGTGTTGGGTTCTGTGCTAATAGCTCAGAGCCTGGAGCCTGCTTTGGATTCTGTGTGTCCCTTTCTCTCTGCCCCTCCCCCACTCGCACTCTGTCTCTCTCTCTCTCTCTCTCTCTCAAAAATGAATAAATGTTAAAAAAAAATTTTTTTTAATTCATTTTCCCTCAAATTTTTCCTAAGGGATAATGGGATTACAATGGGCAAAACATCTCGGAAATGCAGTTAAGGTTACAATTAATGACTTGAATGAGAACTCTGTGACACTGATTCAGGAAAATTGCCATTTAAACAAGTTGAAAGTGGTGGTAGACAGTAAGGAAAAGGAAGAGAGTGATGATATTCTTGAAGAAGGAGAAGAAAATCTTGGTAACATTAAGGTGACCAAAATGGATGCCAATGTACTAATGCATTTGAGATCCTTTGATTTCATGTAAGTGAAAAACTTTGCTGTGTCACTTTCTAAACTGGCCTGGATTGGGGGGGGGGGGGGCGGGTGTTGGAGGGGTTAAAAATTAAGATGGTTGTTGTTTATTTGAATTAATACAGTTTTTTACCATTGGCCTAAGGAAAGCAGTAGGAACATTTTCTAGCATTTGAAATAAAATTCCTAAGCATGACAATTTTTCTCTAAAACTGATTGATTTTTATATGTCTAACATATCATATGATCATTTTCTTACATAATTTAAAAACAGAATTATATGTTTTAGATAGATTTGTAAAATACTTTTGAATCCATGGAATTTTATCATTAGACATAATGACAATGGTACCATTTTGATTACTAGTATGATTTTAAATATGTCTGTATTCTTTCTGATTTTAGACACCTAGACCCTTTTGGAACATCGGTGAACTATCTAGATTCTGCATTCAGAAATATAAGAAACCTTGGCATAGTGTCTGTGACTTCTACAGATATCAGTTCTTTATATGCCAAGGCACAACATGTTGCCCGGCGTCACTATGGCTGTAATATTGTCCGAACTGAGTATTACAAGGAACTAGCAGCCAGAATTGTTGTAGCTGCAGTGGCAAGGTACCAGACTGACAGCAATGTGCCTAATATGTTTGGCTGTGTGATAGAGCTACTATTACAAAAAGTGCCAGTTGCATTTTTCAAAAAATTCACAGGGTACAAATTCTGTATTCATGTCTGTGATCTTGATTTGTTTGGTAATCTTATGTCGTATCTGTTACAATTTGATTTAAAAACTTTTGTGTCTAGAATAGTTTACTCTCCAATTAAAAATTTTATTAAAGTAAGTAGTAATAAAGAAGAGATAAGAATGAAAGTTAACTTCAAATCAGTTATTTTAATAACGTAGGGTAGGTGGGGATACCACCGTGAAAAGAAAAAGCAAAGGTTGTTTTTAGATTTAGAAAAAAATCACTGTTTTATGTCCATTTCATCTCTTTACATAGTTTGAAAAAAATGATGGCTTATATGGGCGCCTGGCTGGCTCATTTGACAAAGCATGTAACTCGTGATCTTGAGGTCATGGATTCAAGCCCCACATTGGGTGTAGAGATTACTAAAAAAATAATAATAATAAACATAAATAAATTTTAGAAATGATGGCTTATATACTTGATTCTGCAAAGTGATCTCACCCACAAAACAAAGTTCTTTTTTCATCAGGATTTCTAAAGAAAGCAAGGAAGATTTCTTTGAGCACCAGTTTTATTCAAAAAATTATGCTAGAAGAAGAATATAACAATATAATATAAATTGACACTGAGAACATAGCTAATGCATGATCAGCCAGCTTGTTCACTAGCCTCAACACTAGCTTTCACAGCAGTTAAATTGAAATTCCTACCTTAGCATAATACAGATTATTAAACTTCATAGACCTTTGGAGTTATTCCTAATTAGCTGAAAACTCTGATATTCAGTCAGTCCTACCGAGGACCTAGTATATGTGCTTAAAAATGTTTATAATGTAACATCAACAAGTTGAAATTAATACATATGAAATAAGTTTAGTACATATAATTGCAAAGGGAAAACTACATAAATGATGTATCAGTTAGAATTTAACCCAAAAGTCTATAAAGTTAACAGTGTCAGAAACTTTGCCTATTCTTTTTCACTTAACATTCAGCATCTGGTATACTATCCTGCAGGTAGTACTCAATCATATTGTTTAGAAGCTTTTATAGAAAAAAAATAGATAAAAAGAAAGGGTGGTGGTGATGACAAGAAACAAATTGACACTGAAAATCAGAGAACGTAGTCTTTTTTTTTTTTAGATGTTTATTTTTGGGAGAGCATGAGCAGGGGAGGGGCAGAAAGAGGGGGACAGAGGATCCTAAGTGGGCTGCTAACAGCACAGAGCCCAGTGTGGGACTCAAACTCACAAATGGTGAGATCATGACCTAAGCTGAAGTCAGACGCTTAACCAACTGAGCCACCCAGGCACCCTGAGAATCTAGTCTTATTGACTAGTCTTATTGACTTATTTCCATAATGGAAAATGTCTAGTCACTAAAGATTCTGTCAAGCATCCTTTATTTCCTGTGTTTCAATTTGTGTAAAGGTTATACTAATGATCTTTTAAAAACACTGCCACTAAGAATTGAATTTTCCGTATTTTCCCATAATCCATCCATAGTTTACTGTCCAATTAATATTGTCAATATAAAAATGCCAAAGAAACATGATGAGCCCCCAAAATAACTTAAAAATTTTTTGCAGAGCTGCAGCCCGATGTAACAAAGGCATTGAAGTACTGTTTGCAGTGGCTTTGGAACATTTTGTGTTGGTTGTTGTGCGAGTTTTGAGGGGGCCTACTTCTGCAGATGAAACAGCCAAGAAGATTCAGTACCTGATCCATTGTCAGTGGTGTGAAGAGAGAATTTTTCAGAAGGATGGTAATATGGTAGAAGGTAAATTCAAGCTTCTCTTGACTGTATATCGATCGTGTTTATATACAAGCCTCCAATGAATAAGTCTTTATCACATCCCTAATTATACATGTTGTTGTCCTTTGATTTTAAAGATTACAGTGCTAACTTTATTTCCTATACTGGATTTCCTTTCATCAACAGACAAGACATGCGTGTGAGTTTATTAAAGTTATTTACTCATGCTGTATTCAATTTATGCTCTCTAGCCCTGCCCTCTGTTGAAACATCTAGAAATAACTTAGATTCCACTGTCACTAATTTTAGGAACATAAGTCAGATTACCTCTTTGTCTGGGTGTTTCAAATCATTAATTTTATAAGAATAATTATCATGTTTCTGGCTGAATACAAAAACCATCAGTTATAAAATTCATTCAGTAAACACATTTACTGAGACTCTACTATATGCCAGGCATGGGGATCAAAGAAAAAGATGAGGCTTATGCTGTTTCTATTTTACTTTTCTGGGACATAGAAACAGTTGCCCATTATTTTCTGTTAGAGCCTTCACATTTTTTAAGAACTCTTTAGATATTAGAGTGTAACCCCAGTGATACGAATTGCAAATATTTTTTCTCATTTTATCACTTCTGTTGGCATCTATTTTTTAGTGTTATTTTGATTGCATTAAAGAGGATAGATATCATTGTGGTTTTCAAGGTTCCTAATAACTTCGTATGCTTTTCATTTGCACAAGTACTTTTGCTACAATGTTAATTGATAGTGAGAATGGAAGGCATCCCATCATTGTTCCTTTAGTTCTCTGTGGTGCTTTCTGATTCAAGCATGAGATACCTGTCATTTATCATGTCAAGAAAATATCTTTCATTTCCAGTTTTACTGTATTTTAGCAAGATGTTGAATTTTGTCATGTATGTCAGCATCTGTGGAGATGATTGTGTGGTATTTCTCCTTAGGTCTACTGATTTGAGTAATCATAATAAAATTTCCCAATATTGAACAATTCTGATTTTCTAAAATAAACTACTCTGCCAGGAAGTATTTTCTTAAGATGGATTCTGTTTGCAGGGCACTTGGGTGGCTCAGTCGGTTAAGCGTTGGGCTCTGCACTGACAGCATGGGACCTGCTGTAGGTTCGCTGTCTCCCTCTCTCGCTGCCCCTCCTCTGCTCGCACTCTCTCTCAAAAGCTAATATATAAACAGGAAAAAAAAAGATGGATTCTATTTGCTAATTTTTTTTTAAGTTTTTAAATTTATTTTGAGAGAGAGGGTGAGAGAGAGCAGGGGAGGGAGAGAGAGAGAATACCAAGAGGCTCCATGCTGTCAGTGCAGAGCCCCATGTAGGGCTAGAACTCACGAACTGTGAGATCATAACCTGAGCTGAGATCAAGAGTTGGATGCTTAACCGACTGAGCCACCCAGGGCTCCCAATTTGCTAATTTTTAAAATTTTGTTTTAATATTCATAAATGAGATGGTATATAGTTTTCCATTTTAGTAGTAATTTTGGTTGGGCTTTGGAGTCTGTTTAAAAGGAATTTGGAACTTTGCCCTGTTTTTCAGTGGTTGGAAACAGTTTTAGCTTTAGCTTTTCGAAATTATTTACATAGAGTTGAGCCAAGTGGTATTCATTGGTTCCTTTTAATTTTCTTGGTTTCTGTAGTTATATTCTTGTTTTTTTTTAATTTTTAGTAGCTGTCCTTTGCTTATGCTTTTGAACTTTTATCTACAGTAGTTGTTTTTTTAATCAAACATTTTAAAGGATTTTTGACTTAATAATTTACTGTAAAGAAATTGGATTTATTTTTGCATTTTGCTTGCAATCATATAGACCTTGCAGAGTGTAAATGAGTCTTTCAAAGAAGTCAGTTCACTCAGAATTTTCTATAATTTTATCAACTTGTAATACATTGTTTCAAAAGTCAACTAGTCTCATAAGTCTTAATAAAATAATGACCCCTGCCATACTCCCTAAAGTTACCAGCTAAAATATCAGAGCTATTTCTTCTAATGTTTACATCCCTATTTCTAAATGGCATGTTTATAGTACCTATAACTTCTTTCCATGGAAGAATATTCAGCTTCTTAAACCAACCTAGTCACATGCGTGTACCTCCCTTCTCCAGTGTTGGCTAAATCAGTATTCAGTGTTTATATTTTTATAAATATAAAACTATTGTTTACAAGTTGTATTAGTTATCTGTTGCTATGTAACAAATTAGTCCAACATTTAGTGGCTTAAAACAACATTTATTGTCTCATAGTTTCTCTGAGTTAAGAATCTGGGCATGGCTTAGCTTGGGTCCACTAGCTCAGGGTCTCCAGGCTGCAGTTAAGGTGTTTGCCAAGGCTGCAATCAAGGCCTGACTGGGTTAGGATCTGCCTACAAGCTTATTCACATAGTTACTCCCTGGATTCAGATCCTTGTAAGTTGTTAGACTGAAGACCTCAGCACCTTGCTTGCTGCTCAGTGACTTCCCCAGTTCCTAATCATACATTCCTCTTTATCTAGTTTCTCATGGCAGCTTGCTTCATCAGAATGATCCAGCAAGAACCAGAGAGAGCGTGAGAAAAAGCAAGACAGAAGTCATGATATTTTGTAACCTAGTCTAATAATATCCATCATTTTTGCCATATTTTAGTAATTAGAAATGAGCTCTAGATGTAGTGATCTCACACTTAAGAAGGGGGACTACACAAGGGTATGAAAACCAGGAGACAAGGTCATTTGCTATCTTAGAAGTCTTTTCCAACACAGATGAACCAGTTAATATGCTGTAATAATGTTCCCTTTTGTGAATGCAACTCTTGGATAACTCTGGAATTAATCATTAGCTGTTTTTGTTCCTTTTTTTGTGTATGTGCACTTTTCATAATCCATTCCTAAACCCTTTGCTACAGTTTCACAGCTTCTTCCTGTGTGGGTAGGTGCATCAGGCTATCTTCAGTCCCAGTGTCACCTCCCTGGAGACAGTGCTCCCACTCTCCTCTGGGTGCTTTGTTTTGCAAGTCCGCTGAAAGGTGTCGTCCTGGGGCTTCCTTTTAACCAGCGTCTCGGAGATGTTCTTTGGCTTTCTCCTTCTGATGAGTCTCCTATATCTTGGCTCTTGTGTATTTTTCCACTATCCTTGTTTATTATCTCATTTTGAATGAACACTTTGTAGCTTCCTGAGAAGAATCACGTGGCCAAGTATAAAATTGTAGGTTATAAATCATTTTTCTTCAGAATGCGTAAGGTATTATTGTATTCATTGTCTTCTAGCCTCCAATATTGAGAAGTCTGCTATCGTTCTTATATCTAGTCCTTTGTGTGTTTTTCTCTGTGAATGCTCTTAAAACATCCTTTGTTTACCCAGTATTCTAAAATAATTTTGTAATATGTGTATTAATTCATCTTTTTAAATTTATTGTGCCTGGATAATGTGAGCCCTTTAAGGAACTTGAGTTCTTTAGTTCTGGGAAATTATTTTTAATTTTAATTCTGGTGTAGTTAACACACAGTACTATATTAGTTTCAGGTGTACAATGCATGATTTATCAGTTCCATACATTACTAAGTGCTCACTAAGACAAGTGCACTCCTAATCTTCACCTATTTCACACATCCTCCTCAAGCCACTTTCCCTCCGGCAAACCATCTTTTCTGTATAGCTAAGAATCTGTTTTTTTGATTTCTCATTTTTTTTCCTCCCTTTGTTTGTTGTTTCTTAAATTCCACATGAGTGAAATCATGTGATATTTGTCTTTCTCTGGCTTATTTCACTTAGTATTGTACTCTGTAAACCCATATATGTTGGAAATAGTGAGACTTTATTCTTTTTAATGGCTGGATAATACTCCATTTGTGTGTGTGTGTGTACACACACCATATCTTCTTTACCCACTTATCTATCAGTGGACACTTGGGCTGCTTCCATAGTTTGGTTGTTGTAAATAATTCTACAGTAAACATAAGGATGCATATATCTTTTTGAATTAGCGTTTTCGTATTCTTCGGGTAAGTAACCAGTGCTGCAATTACTAGATCATAGAGTGATTGTAGGATAGTTCTATTCTTAATTTTTTGACAAACTTCTATACTGTCTTTTTATTTTTAATTTTTTTTAATGTTTCTTTATTTTTGAGAGAGAGAGAGACAGAGCATGAGCGGGCAGGGATAGAGAGAGAGGAAGACACAGAATCCAAAGCAGGCTCTAGGCTCTGAGCTCTCAGTACAGAGCCCGACATGGGCTTGAAACCACGAACCAGGAGATCATGACCTGAGCGAAAGTCGGATGCTTAACCAACCGAGCCTCCCAGGCGCCCTTTCTATACTGTCTTCTACAGTGGCTGCACCAGTTTGCATTACCACCAACAGTGCACAAAGGTTCCTTTTTCTCCACATCTTTGCCCACACTTGTTGTTTCTTGAGTTTCTTTTCTTTTCTTTTTTTTTTTTTTTTTTTGTTTCTTTATTTTTGAGAGAGAGAGAGCAGGGGAGGGGCAGAGAGAAGAGGGAGACACAGAATCCAAAATAGGCTCTAGGCTGTCAGCACAGAGCCTGACGCAGGACCCAAACCCACAAACCGTGAGATCATGACCTGAACTGAAGTCTGATGCTTAACGGACTGAGACACTGGGGTGCCCTTCTTGAGTTTTTGATTTTAGCCATTCTGATGGGTGTGAGGTGATATCTCATTGTAGTTTTGATTTGCATTTCCCTGAGTGATGTTGAACATCTTTTCATGTGTTGGCCATCTGTATGTCTTCTTTAGATAAATGTTTGTTCAAGTCTTCTGCTCATTTTTAATTGAGTTATTTGGATTTTTTTGGTATTGAGTTGTGTAAATTCTTCATATATTTTGGATACTAACCCTTTATCATATATGTCATTTGTAAATATCTTCTGCCATTCCGTAGGTTACCTTTTAGTTTTGTTGGTTGTTTCCCTCAGTGTGCAGAAGGTTTTTATTTTGATGTAGTCCCAATAGTTTATTTTTGTATTTGTTTCCCTTGTCTCAGGAGACATATTTAGAAGGATGTTGTTATGACCAGTTTCAGAGAAATTACTGCCTCTGTTTTCTTCTAGGATTTTTATGGTTTCGAGTCTCACATTTAGGTCCTTAATTCACTCTGAGTTTATTTTTATGTATGATATAAGAAGGTAGGCCACTTTCATTCTTTCCCATGTAGCTATCCAGTTTTCCCAACGTCATTTGTTGAAGAGACTGTTTTTCCATTGCATATTCTTGCCTCCTTTGTTAAAAATTAATTTACCTTATATTTGTGGGTGTTTTTTCTGGGCTTTCTATTCTGTTCCATTGATCTTTGTGTCTTTTTTTTTTTTTTCCAATACCATACTGTTTTGATTACTACAGCTTTGTAATATAACTTGAAATCTGGAATTGTGATAACTCTAATTTTGTTTTTCTTTTTCAAGATTGCTTTGGCTACTTAGGGTCTTTTGTGGTTCCATGCAAATTTTAGGATTGTTTATTCTAGTTCTGTGGAAAATGCTGTTGGTATTCTGATAGGGAGTCGTATTTAAAAAAAATTTTTTTAAAGTTTATTTGTTTGAGAGAGAGAGAGAGAGAGGACAAGAGAGAGCACAGGAGGGGCAGAGAGACAGGGAGAGAGAGAGAATCCCAAGCAGGCTCCACACTGTTGGTGCAGAGCCCCACATGGGGCTTGATGTCAAAAACCATGAGTTCGTGACCTGAGCCAAAATCAAGAGTCAGACATTTTAACCAACTGAGCCACCCAGAAGCCCTCATAGGGATCACATTTAATCCTTAGATTGCTTTGGGTAATACGGTCATTTTAACAATATTTGTTCTTGCAATCCATGAGCGTGGATTTCCGTTTCTTTGTGTCATCTTCAGTTTCTTTCATCAGTATTTTATATTTTTCAGAGAACAAGTCTTTAACTTCTTTGGTTAAGTTTATTCTTAGGTATTTTGTGATTTTTTTTTTGTACAGTTGTAAATGGGATTGTTATCTTAATTTCTCTTTCTGCTACTTAAATAAGTGTATAGAAATGCAGTGGATTTCTGTACATTCATTTTATATCCCACAACATTACTGAATTCATTTACCAAGTTCTAGCGGTTTTTTTGGTATAATTTTTTGGGGTTTTTTATATATAGTATCATGTCATCTGGAAACAATGAAAGTTTTACTTCTTCCTTACCAATCTGGATGCCTTTTGTTTCTTTCTGTTGTCTGGTTGCTGTGGCTAAAGCTTCCAGTATTATGTTGAATGAAACTGGCAAGAGCAGACATGCTTGTCTTCTTGACCTTAGGGAGAAAGCTCTCAGTTTTTCCCCACTGAGTATGATGTTAGCTGTGAGTTTTTCATATAAATCCTTTATGTTTCCTCTAAACCTACTTTGTTGAGGGGTTTTGTTTTGTTTTGTTGTTTTAGTTTATTTTGAGAGGGTGGGGGGAGGGGGAGACAGAGGATCCGGAGCGGGCTCTGTGCTGACAGCGGAGAGTCTGATGTGGAGCTTGAACTCATGAATCATGAAATCATGACCTGAGCTAAAGTCGGGGCTTAACCAACTGAGCCACCCAGGTGCCCCGAGGGTGTCTGTGTGTGTGTTTTAAGTTTATTTATTTTGAGAGAGACGGAGAGAGCACAGTCAGGGGAGGGGCAGAGAGAGGGAGAGAGAGAATCCCATGCAGACTCCATGCTGTCATTGCAGAGCCCAATGCAGGGCTCCATCTCATGAACCATGTGATCATGACCTGAGCTGAAATCAAGAGCCACTGACTGAGCCACACAGGTGCTGCTCCTTTCAGCACTTGAAATAGGTCATTCCACTCCCTTTTGGTCTGCAAAGTTTCTGCTGAAAAAGCCACTGATAGGTTTATGGGGTTTCCTTTGTATGTAACTTTCTTCTTTGCTCATGATACTTTAAAAATTCTCTCTTTATCACTACTTTTTGCCATTTAAATTACTGTGTGTATTCATGTACCTCCTTGGGTTGATTTTGTTGGGGGATCTCTGTGCCACCTGAATCTGGATATCTTTTTTCCACAGATTAGGGAAGTTTTCCACTATTTTTTCTTCAAATAAATTTTCTGCCCCTTTTTCTCCTCTTCTTCTGGGATCCCTATGATGTGAATGCTCTTGTGCTTGATGGAGTTGCTAAGTTCCCTAAGTCTGTTCTCATTTTGCAGAATTATTTTTCTCTCATCATTTGAGCTTGATTACTTTCCATCACTCTATTTTCCAGATTGCTAATTTGTTCCTTTGCTTACTTTAGCCATCTAGTATATTTTTTATTCCATTTATTGTGTTCTTCATATCTGATTGGTTCTTTTTTATCTCTTTGTTAAGGGTCTCACTGATGTCCTTTGCTGTTTTTTCAAGACAAGTGACTATCTTTATGATCATTATTTTTAATTCTAAGAATATTACTTCTATCTATTTTGTGTAGATCTCTTGCTGTGGTTTTGTCCTATCCTTTGATTTGGGACATATTCCTCTGTCTCCTTGTTTTGTCTCTGTGTCTATGTGTTAGGAAGGTCAGCTACATCTCCTGCTCTTGAAAGTAATTACCTTATGAGGAAAAGGTCCTGTAGTGCCCTGCAGTGTAATGCCCCCTTCACCAGAGCCTGGTGCTTCAGGCATGTCTTCTGTGTGTTAACACACCCTGCTGTTGTGTCCTGGCTGCTTTTCCCTTGAGTCCAGTCATCCACTGAGTCTCTATTTGCCTGTTATGGGCAGTGTTTGGTCCCCAGGATGGGGTGTGCAGTTTTAACAAGGTGCATGGCAGTCTGTTTGCAAAATGAGACCTGCAGGGACCCAGGGATGTATGGGTGGAGCGCACAATTTTAACAAGGTACACGAGACTTCCAAAAAGCCTGTGTAGCCACTGCCACTGAAACTGAGGCCACACAAAACATATGGGTCAGGAGACCTAGTATTGCAAGGTTTGTACAAGTCTTCTAGGGGAGGGTACTTGCAGCCCTGGGACTGAGGCAGGTCCGGCTGGAGGGGTAGTGGTGTGGTGTAAGCAGGTTATGTAGTGAATGTCACTGGTTTCCACATAGCCATGTGTTTATGCTGAGGGTGGGACAGGGAGATTGTGCCTGACAGCTCTTTTGACCCTAGAGAAGTCCCTTGGCAATCCCTTCTCCTCCAGGACATGATCCAAAATGAGTAAACTACTCTCCCTCCCCATGTCCCAGGCATTTTCAAATTGCTGTTTCTACACTGAATCTCCATGGGCTTTTTTTAAGGACAGGGCTTTTTAAGGGCTCCATGCTCTCTTTAAGGGCAGGGACTCCACTTCCTGTTGCCCTCCAGGCTCTCCCAGAACCAAGTCCACTGATTTTTAAAATTCTGGGCTTTAAGTACTATTGGTTTTAAGAACTGATGAAATTCAAAGCCAAACGTTATGGTTATCTGTCTTCATTGAGTGAGCTTCCTTCCAGGTGTAATCATCTGTTCCTCTCCCCATGGCAGATGGTGACACTGTTTTGCTCCCCACTGCATTTCTGCCCTTCCTACCCTCTTCAGTGTGGTCTCTTCTCTGCCTTTAGTGGTGGAGTTTGTTTTTCCAGTCTTCAGGTCATTTTCTGGGTTATTTATGATGTAACTGTTATCTAGTTGTAGCCATGGGACGAGGTGAGCTTAACATTCCTCTTACTCTACCATCTTCCCAGCCCTGGAATATTTCTTTTCTTCTCTCTTTTAAACATTTATTTAGTTATTTTTGAGAGAGAGAGAGAGAGAGAGAGAGAGAGAAAGAGAGAGCAAGAGAGCTCATATACTCGTGAGCAGGCGAGGGGCAGAGAGAGAATCCCAAATAGGTACCATGCTGTTAGTGCAGAGCCTGACACAGGACTTGATTCCATGAACTGTGAGATCATGACCTGAGCTGAAATCAAGAGTCAGACACTTAACTGACTGAGCCACCCAGGCGACTCTTTTCTGTTCTCTTTTCTTTCTTTTCTTTTCATAGGTGAGGTCCTTCCTTTCGAACTTATGTTTTTTCCAACTTTATCCAGATACAATTAACAAAAGCTGTGTCACTTTAAGATATACAGTGTGTATCATTGATTTTATATATATATAGTGAACTGATTACCACAATAAGATTAGTTAACACTTTCATCACCTCATAGTTACCTTTGTGTGTGTGTGATGAGAACATTTAAGATCTACTCTCTTAGCAAATTTCAGTTATATAGTATAGCATTGTTAATTACAGTCACCACACTGTACATTATTAGATCCCCAGAACAACTTCTCTTTATAACTGAAAGTCTGCAGCCTCTTACCAACATCTCTTCATTTCCCCTGCCCCCAGGTCTTGGCAAACACCAGTCTACTCTTTTTGTTGGAGTTCAACATTTTTAGATATCACATATAAATGAGATCATAAAGTATTTTTGTTTGATTTCTTTCAGCATAATGCCCTTAAGATTCATTCACGTCACAAATTGCAGGATTTTAATCTTTTTTTGTGGCTGAATAATATTCTATTATATATGTACCACATTTTCTTTTTTTTTTAATTTACTTTTTCTTTTTTGAGTATAGTTGACACACAATGCTACATTAGCTTTAGGTGTACAACTTAGTGATTTGACAAATTTATACATTATGCCACAAATATAGCTACCATCTGTTCCAGTACATCACCATTACAGTATCATTGATTGTATTCCTTATGCTGTGTCTTTTATTCCCTTGACTTATTCATTCCATAACTGGAGGCCTGGAGGCCTGTATTTCCCTTTCCCCTTCACCCATTTGGCCCAGCCTCCCATACCCTCCCCTCTAGCAACCATCAGATTTTCTCTGTATTTATAGGTCTGACTCTGCTTTTTGTTTATTCATTTCTGGGGCTTTTTTTAGATTCCACTTGTGAGTGGAATCATTTGTCTTTCTCAGTCTGACTTACTTCATTTAGCATAACACACTCTAGGTCCATCCAGGTTGTCTCAAATGCTACAATGTTGTCCTTTTTTATGGCTGTGTAATGTTCCATTGTGTGTGGAGATATGGAGATGTACATATATCTCCATAATTTGGCTATTTGTAAATTTGGCTATTGTAAATAATGCTGCAGTAAACAGAGAGATGCATATATCCTTTCGAATTAGTGATTTTGTATTCTTTCGGTAAATACCTAGTAGTGGAATTATTGGAGCATATAGTATTTCTACTTTTAATTTGGGGGGGAACTCCCATACTGTTTTCCAGAGTGACTATACCAGTTTACTTATTATTTCTTGTCTTTTTGAGTTTAGTCATTCTGACAGGTGTAAGGTGATATTATGGTTTTGATTTGTTTCCCTGATGATTAGTGATGTTGCACATCTTTTCATGTGTCTGTTGGCCACTTGTATGTCCTCTTGGAAAAACATCTATTCAGGTCTTCTGCCCATTTTTTATTCAGATTGGTTTCTTTCGGTGTTGAGTTGTAGAAGTTCTGTCTGTATATTGGATATTAACCCTTTATTGGATATATCATTTGTAAATATTTCTCTAATTCAGTAGGCTGAATTTTTTTGTTCGTTGTTTCCTTTGCTATGCAAAGCTTTTTATTTTGATGTAGTCCTAATAGTTTATTTTTGCTTTTGTTTTCCCTGTCTCAGGAGATATATCTAGAAAAATGTTGCTACAGCTAATATCAGAGAAATTACTGCCTGTGCGGTCTTCTAGAAGAGATGGTTTCAGGTCTCACATTTAAGACTTTAATCCATTTTGTGTTTATTTTTGTGTATGGTGTAAGAAGGTGGTTCAGTCTACTCTTTTACATATAGATGTCAAGTTTTTCCAGCACCATTTTTTGAAAAGACTGTCTTTTTCCCATTGTATATTCTTGCCTCCTTTGTCATAGATTGACCATGTAATTGTGAGTTTATTTCTGGACTCTGTTTTGTTCCATTGATCTATGTGTCTATTTTTGCGTTATTTTTTCTCGATAATTTTCTTCTCGGTCTCTTTTCTGTCTTCCAGGAAATAATTTTAGCTATATATTGGATCTTCTAGATTGATCCTCTATTTTAATAATCCTATTCATTTCTTTGGCATTTAGTTCTCCTTTATAGCCATCCCTGATTGTTATTTTCCAACACTTCTTTTTAAAGTTTTGTCATATTTTGTCTTTTTTAAAGTTACTTCATATTTTCTTATTTCTTTTTTAATAGTGTCCTATTCTTATTTCACAAGAATCTTGGTTCAGCCTTATCCAAGATTAACTTCATCTTTTGGAATGAGGAAGCACAGAGCCTGGTTGTGGGTATTAGAGAAGGAAATCTAGGGGTCTTAATTGAACCCCTTCAAAATTTTTAGCCAGACCTCTTTTTTGCAGTACCAACCCTATACCCATCTTTCGAGATGATCAGTACCTTCAATTCTCAGCTCTTTCTGGAGTCCCACAACACTAGCGGTCTTGCTGTTTTGTTGGTAGCCTTCTGCCCATCTAATCTGTGCTAAGAATATTGGTTATAGTTGAGTATATTTTATATTTAGGGGAGGATAGATTTTTTAGTCTTGTATAATTGTTGCTGTTATTTTGTTTTTCTGTTCCCTATTTTTCTGTATTGTAATTTGGTTCTCTGTCGTGGTAGATCTCAAATGTCTGATGGTCTTGGTGCTCACTGAAAGTTGTTTGGAAGCACTGGAGTCAGGGCTTGTAAACTGATGGATTTTACCGTATGTAATGAGAAGGCACCAGTTTGTCTTGTCACTAGGGGACCCCCCCAAATGACAATGAATAATACGTATTCAGTCTTTTTTCTTGGATTGGTAATTTTTTCTAGAAAAATCTTTGAATCTTCCACCAGCCTTCTAGGAGCCATGTTGGGTAAAGGAGACTTGGAAGATCTTACATTTATGATGTCTTTTACTTAATGCCTCTTTTCCTAAACCTCCTTATTCTCAACTGTGACTGCTGCCCCTGGTTCCAGATCCTCAATGGTTCAGCCTTACCCAAGATTAACTTCATCTTTTGGAACGAGGAAGCACAGAGCCTGGTTGTGGGTATTAGAGAAGGAAATCTAGGGGTCTTAATTGAACCCCTTCAAAATTTTTAGCTAGACCTCTTTTTTGCAGTACCAACCCTATACCCATCTTTCGAGATGATCAGTACCTTCAATTCTCAGCTCTTTCTGGAGTCCCACAACACTAGCGGGCTTGCTGTTTTGTTGGTAGCCTGTCTGCCCATTTCAGGCTTAGGCTTTAGCATTTTCTGGCCTGCTAAATCAGTTATCCCCTTGTGTACCTTATTTCCACTTCTAAAATTTTACTGACCTCTCTCATCTTGTTACTTCCTCCCAATTTATTTATCGTTTGGTTCGATTTTTATTCCTTTGTTCTCATTTTAATAATGCTTTAGGAGACAGCAGAGATAAAGTACACGTTTAATCCATTGCATTTAAATAGAAGTCTCCAAATATTTTTAATTCCTCATCTAGAATTGTCTTCACAGCCTATATACCAATGACCTGGACATAACTAGTTTTCTTTCTTTATTCCTTCGTTTTTTGCTACTAGTAACTTGAAATGATAGCCCTGACCTGTCAAAGAGGGAATTTGCTATTGCTGACCTAGCACTTAGAAATCCTAGGTAAGAGGCTTGGGAAAAGACATAGGTTGGTATGATGGGAGCATTTTGTAGATGCATCAAGAAACAAACTGACTAATAATTCATGTGTGTGCTGCCGCCTGCCTGTGGTAAGTGGGTATAACTGAAAGAACTGTAAATATAAATTACCCTAATTTGGATAATACTGCCTATAGTTTTGTAGTTTAGTTATTTAATGGTTCCAGGAAAGACTTCTTGAATATATTCATATAACGTTGGAACATAGTTCTCAACAAATCTAATGTTGATGATAAGGCTTAGAGTTCAATAATACTGAAAAGTCAATCAGTAGAAACAGTGAGGGAAGAAGGCTTTAAGTAAATCTAAAATAAGATCTCGTATCTGTGCATTATGGCATTTAATTACGTTGAGTAACAGTGATGTTGGATAGCAATGGGCTATAGACCTATGGCCCTACCAAGTAATTCTGAGTTCTGAATATATCTAGAACTGATTGATCAGATCAGGCCATTCCAAGAAAGTGGATGATAACCTAGGAATGCCCTGGGGGAAGTCAGTTGGAGAGAGTCTGATTTAAAATGACTATTCTGGGGCTTAAGTGAACTGAATAGTCCATAGTAAAATATTGCCCCATTTTTGGAAACTAAGAATAATGCTAGTATTTCCCCAATTTCCTTGTGATTATAAGGTCTCACACTGTTCTTTAAACTGAATTAAGATTCTTCTAACCTATTTGGGGGGCTGAATATGAATCAAGCCTAAGGAGTAATTTGTTTTCTTTCCAAATGCAGAAGTAACTAATGAGAAATGTCTTTATTTTGATGGGATGTTGGTTACATTTATTAAAACTCAACCTTTTCACATAACACGTATAAATTTTATTGCATACAATTTATACCCCAGTTGATTTTAAATGAGTATCTTGTGGACTTCTAGACTTTCTCCTACTTAAATTGTTTCATGTAGCATAGTGACTAAACCCTAGTAGAAGTTTTGCCTCTAATAAGCCATTTGACCTGGATTTCTATGACCTCTCAAGTTTTAATTCTCTGATCTGGATAATTGAGATTTTAACACTACCTACTTCAAGGAGTTGTAAGGATTAAATTTTTTAAATGCATAAAATACTTAGCATAATACCTGGCACATAGTAGATCCTCATTATATAGTAGCTGCAAATTATTATTAACAATTACTATTTACATTGTCATTTCTCCTTTGAGTTCTCTTTTTATATTTTCACAGAAAACCCATATAGACAGCTGCCCTGTAACTGTCATGGAAGCATGCCTGGAAAGACAGCAATAGAACTCGGACCTCTATGGTATGTGCTTAAGCATAAGAATATACAGATGGTTCCTGACTTAGGATTTTTTGACTCTATAGTGGTGCAAAAGCGATACACATTCAATAGAAAGTGTATTTCAAATTTTGCATTTTAATCTTTTCCCATGCTAGCAATATGCAATACGGGTCCTCTCTCATGATACTGGCAAGTAGCATTAAGTCACAGTTCCCAGCCAGGCAAACGATCATGAGGATCAACAACCAGTACACTTAACAACCATTCAGTTTTTCCACTTTCAATATAATCAATAAATCATATGAAATAATCAACACTTTATAAAATAGACATTGTGCTGAATATTTTTTGCCCAACTGTTAAGTGTTCTGAGAATGTTTAAGGTAGTTAGGTTATGCTATGATGTTCGGGAGGTTAGTTCTAGTACATGCATTTTCAGCTTGTAATGGGTTTATCGAGACATAATTCCGTCATAGGAATTATGTTAAGGAAGGCCAGTATTCAAAATTGATTTACATATTGATTTATTATGTGTAGTAAAAGAACAAATTTCAATTTAATTTTTTTTTAAGTCTAGGTAAATAATTATAATTCTTCTACCCCTGTGAACCTAAAGTGTTCTCGGTTTTCAGATTTTTCTATACCATTATTCTCACAAGTTTGTGACACTGTTAAGAGATGGTGAGATCAAAAAGAGCCTGGCAGATCTGCAAACTAGATCATTCATTTCTGAATTAGTAAGAATGAGGCTTTTTTCAGCTGACAAGTTTGCAGAACTAGAATGTGATTATGAAATGATCACTGTAACTTCTTATAGAAGAGTCAACTGATATAAGAAGTCTTCAAGGGGCGCCTGGGTGGCGCAGTCGGTTAAGTGTCCGACGTCAGCCAGGTCACGATCTCGCGGTCCGTGAGTTCGAGCCCCGCGTCAGGCTCTGGGCTGATGGCTCAGAGCCTGGAGCCTGTTTCCGATTCTGTGTCTCCCTCTCTCTCTGCCCCTCCCCCGTTCATGCTCTGTCTCTCTCTGTCCCAAAAATAAATAAACGTTGAAAAAAAAAAATAAAAAAAAAGAAGTCTTCAAGAAATTAGTTTTAAGTGAGAAGGACATGTGAACGTACATGCTTTTGTTTTAGGTAAAGCTGTTTAGATGGGACTCACCTGCAAAGGTTTCCTCACTCAGAGCCATTGTTCATGTCTTTACTCTCATGCACACTCTTCCCCTTTCCCCAGATCCAGTTCAAATTGTGTCCTCTTTGAAGTTTCCGGTGTTTCACCCAAAATTTTTTTTTTTTTTTTTAAATTTAACATTTTATTTATTTTTGAGACAGGGAGAGACAGAGCATGAACGGGGTTGGGTCAGAGAGAGAGGGAGACACAGAATCCGAAACAGGCTCCAGGCTCTGAGCCATCAGCCCAGAGCCCGACGCGGGGCTCGAACTCACCGACCGCGAGATCGTGACCTGGCTGAAGTCGGACGCTTAACCGACTGCGCCACCCAGGCGCCCCTCACCCAAAATTTCTAAATCCCATTTTAGTAAATCTCACATCGATCATTCATTTGACACTTTAAAGTCATACATCTTTTCGTATGTATTTGCTAACCAAATAGTAATAGCTGTCATTCATTGAGGATATACTTAGGATTTTCTGTGTGCTATCTCATTAATTCCCATAACAAGACTGAAAAATTTTATTTTCTATTTTGTGATGAAGAATAAGAGACTCAAAAGCAGTAATTACTCAAGATTACATAGATAGTAAGTGGTGGAGCCAACATGTGAATTCAGGTTTATCTGACTTGGAATTTCATATTCTGTCCATTATACCGGTCATTCTCAAATTAAATGGGAAGTCGATGAGACTTACCCTTGTGCCATTTTTTAACTGAATCACCATCACCACTGTAATTCTCCTATACCTACTCCTGTCCCACCCCACTTTACCATACACAAGGTGGATTAAGATTTACTGACAAGAATATGCATTATGAAAACTAATGTTTCACACTGTGCGCCTGTCTAGGTCCTATCTAGATTTATAGGCTCTTATAGGGTAAACAGTGTCTTTTATACTTTGGTATATCTTCCACACCCGTATGTACCACAGGGCTAGTCTTTCACACCTTACCTGAGGGCTCAATAAATTCTTTGTTGATTTACTGTGAGTGAAATTTCCACAACTAATCCCACTAACTTAGAGAAATAACATGATAAAAGGTGTGGGCAAATAGAAAGTAATTTTAAATTAAACCATAAATTCTTGTGACGCCTGGGTGGCTCAGTTGGTTAAGCATCCAACTTCGGCTCAGGTCATGATCTCACGGTTTGTGAGCTCAAGCCCCTCATTGGGCTGTGCTGACAGCTCAGCGCCTGGAGCCTACCCTACTTCAGATTCTGTGTCTCCCTCTCTCTCTGCCCCTGTCCCCCTCTCAAAAGTAAACATTAAAATAAATCATAAATTCTTTAATTTCAGCATTTACTCCATCCTATAAATTTAGTTGTGATTAAATTATGGAGACTTTTTTTTTTAAGTTTATTTATTTTGAGAGAGAACATGTGTGGTGGAGGGCAGAGAGGAAGAGAGGATACCAAGCAGGCCCAAGCAGGCTCTGCACTCAATGTGCAGAGCCTGATGGGGGCTCAAATTCACGAACCATGAGATCATGCCCTGAGCCAAAATCAAGAGTGCTAGCCAACTGAACCATCCAGGTGCCCTGAGACTTTTATTTTTAATAGACATTTCTCAAAGCCAGTTCTCTGTATTTTTTTTTTTTTCTTTTCCAGGTCAAGTTCCCTTTTCAATACTGGATTCCTCAAAAGAATGCTATTTGAATCTCTTCACCATGGTTTAGATGACATTCAGACCCTAATAAAGACATTAATCTTTGAATCAGAGTGTACTCCTCAAAGTCAGTTTTCAGTTCCTATGCCTTCAAATCTCAAGCAAGGTGACATTTACATTCAGGGCCTGAAATGAGTAACAATTTTATTAAAATGTATTTTTTTTTCTCATTTTAGTAGACCAAAAGAACTAAAAGTCTGTTGTGGTTTTACTATCCTATACCTGCTTTGTACAGAGAGAAACCTTGGGTAATTCTGAGAATAGTGTGGTCGAAAATTTTCGTAATATCCGAGACACAGAAGCTGTACACTTTGACTCATTACAACTGTTTTTTGTCCTTTATTTTCTCTTTGGTATAAAATAGGCTTTTGTAGTTTTATCTGGCTGTTGATACAAGGGTGGGCCTATTAGACATTCTAGTTAAGTCATTAAAAGCAGCAGCTATTGTTAGTTAAAAATGTAAACCTTGTAGCCTGTTTTTACCACAGAATCTCGTATTTCATAAAAGCAGTGTGTATAGAATTTCGTAAGATTTTATTTAAAGTTTGAATTGTTGCTTAAGGTCATTCTGTAAAATATTTTGTTATTCCCATGTTTTTATTTTAGAAGAATGTGGTGTGTTTATTAAAACTACAGATGATACCACACCAGATAACTACATTGCACAAGGTATGTATATGTCCGTGTGTGTGTATATGTAAATATGTATGTATTAGTGCAAAAACGCAGTTAGAAGGGCAGGAAGAGATTGCTCTGGTGGCCTACTTTAAAATGCTTCTTTACCGTATTATACTGACAACATAACTATAGTAAAACTTGTTTATCTGGCATTTGCACAGTTCAGAATTTCTTTTTTTTTTTAAATTTTTTTTTTCAACGTTCTTTATTTTTTTGGGGACAGAGAGAAACAGAGCATGAACGGGGTAGGGGCAGAGAGAGAGGGAGACACAGCATCGGAAACAGGCTCCAGGCTCCGAGCCATCAGCCCAGAGCCTGACGCGGGGCTCGAACTCACAGACCGCGAGATCGTGACCTGGCTGAAGTCGGACGCTTAACCGACTGCGCCACCCAGGCGCCCCCACAGTTCAGAATTTCTATTAACATGTACTTGTTCACATCTCTAATATATGGTGATCCCCTTGAAAGAACTAGAAGACCTTGAAGAACCATGTGAACCAAACTAAGCTCAAATTATATTTGATACAGTAATAAAGATTCAGTTTTATTCTAATTCTTTTAAACTTTCTCATCAACATATATCACAATTCCATTAACCGTAAGACCCTGTTCTCTAGCCATGAAGAATTTACTGTATAGCCTTTCTTATAATTTGGGATGTGTGCATGCACACTTTAAAATATGGTTGTATTAGGGATTACAAATTCAAATCCAAAGGATTTTAAGATTTATGTCAGTGTCTTAATGTCTAAGGTTTTGTTTTGCTTTTTAAAAGCTTAGATTCTAAATGTGTTTTGAATACTAATAAAAAGAACTAGATAGCGTTAAGACAGAGGAACAGAACAATGCCCTTTCATGTCACTAATGTCATTTCACAATTACAAAGCTAAAATATGTTCCCAATTTTCAGAAATCATACTTCTTTCCACATTGATCTTTTATTACTAACTTTTGAGAATTTAAATACTTGCCTGAGATAGAAATACATTTTTCTTGTAAGTTTAAGGTCAGATGACTAAAGTTAGAGTAAGATTTTGTCAAAGTAAATTGAGACCATTGTTGTAATAATTGTTCACAAGCACTGAAATTCTGAAGAGGAGAGTTTTGCTGTAAATTAAATTGGGTGATTTCAAGTGCCTCAGTTAATGCACGTACAATATTCCTTTGCTTGTTTGTGCTACCTGTGAGAAGTAAAACTTGCCACCTTTTATAAAGTGAGGATTTGGTGGGGAGAGGGGATAGATTTGTTTTGCTTTCAGTGTGTGTAAGTGCTCATTTTTTGTGTAAGTAGCCCAGGCTAACATGACCCCTATACTGGAGGACAGTCGGACGGCCACATCCAGCCAGCATCGGAGGATACAGTGGCTGACAGGGTTGAAATGTCAGTGAATGACAAAGGACAGAATTACAATTTTTTATTAGTTGCTCAACATTTTAGTGTTGATCTTCAAAGCCAAGAAAACTTCAACTCCTTTTAATAGTATATGGTTTAATAACTACTAAATGCTCCTTCCAGTGGTCATGTTTAGTTGGCATCTTCAACTAATTTGCTAACATTTACAATTCTACTTAATCCTCAATTGGGAGAGTAAAGGCATTATGATACATTGCAATAAGCATTGGATTTAAGAGCATCATTTTACTCCTATTTGTTGTGTAACCTCAGCCAGGCCGCTCACCTTCAGCAGGGGTGTCTTAAATCCTTTTTAGAATAAAGTAAAATATAAGTTTTAAAAATAAAGTCTCTGAGCTGTTCTTATATATAAAGAGAATCAGACTAATCTCTATGGGTTCTCAAAAATTATTATAAGATTGATCAATATTTAAATCTTTCACAATAGAACATATCAGGCCAAAAAGAGTCATTATTAAGGTGTTCTGATTTTTTGTATGTGTATGTTTCAGGAAAAAGAAAAGGTAATGAAACAGTCACAACTTTAGCCAAAAGGCAAAAGACTGATGTCAGTACTGAACATCCTCCCTTTTATTACAACATCCACAGACACAGCATTAAAGGAATGAATATGCCAAAGTAAGACAACCAGTGAATGGCAAAATGTATATGTTATATTTTAATGACATTGTGATTTACATAAAAATACAGAACCTTTTTTTTTTCCTTTCCTTCCTGCAGGTTGAAAAAGTTTTTGTGCTATCTTTCTCAAGCAGGCTTTCGAGTGAGCCGAACTCATTTTGACCCAATGGGTGTTCGTACAGATGCACCTCTGATGCAATTTAAATCGATCCTTTTAAAGTACAGCACCCCTACATACACGGGAGGACAGTCGGAGGGCCACGTCCAGCCAGCATCCGAGGATACAGTGGCTGACAGGGTTGAAATGTCAATGAACGACAAAGCAGAAGCAAGCAGTTGCAGAAGATGGTAAATGTAGTCAAGAGTTACTCCAGATGTCTGTCTAGATGGCCTGGTAGTTCTCTATACCAACTGTAGTTCTTTTTCTATTCTTTTAATTCAGTGGTGTAAAAATAAAAACCAGTGCTGTTTTCATTCAGAAAATTAGCAGTTTCTAACTTAGCTAGTTTGGGAGCTGTGCTTTCCAGTTTTTTCTTATTGTAAAGAAAACTTAAAATTTTAATGAAAACATTTCATATGAAGCCAGGTTTATGACTGAGATCACCCTACCATTTAGGAACTCAGAAAACTTTCACTTGCAAAGTGTTTGGAATTTTATGTATGTTATGGAACCATCCTTTACTGTTCTTAATCACATGTCTACTTAAACTGATTCATGTCTTTCTGTTCAAGCACACAAAATGAAGCTAAAAGCCTTTTACGTATTACCCTAAATAGAACAATGCCCTTTCATGTCACTAACATTATGTCACAATTACAGAGCTAAAATGTGTTCCCAATTTTCAGAAATCATACTTCTTTCCACATTGATCTTTTAATTTATTACTAGCTTTTGAGAATTTAAATACTTGTCTGAGATAGAAATAAGTTTTTCTTTTAAGTTTAAGGTCAGGTGACTGAAGTCAGAGTAAGAGTTTGTCAAAGTAAATTGAGACCATTGTTCTAATAGTTGTTCATAAGCACCGAAATTCTGGAGAGTTTTTGCTGTAAATTAAATTGGGTGATCTCAAGTGCCTCAGTTAATGCACGTACAATATTCCTTTGCTTGTTTGTGCTACCTCTCAGAAGTAAAACTTGCCACCTTATGAACTTACGAAGTAAGGATTTTTGGGGGGGTGGTGGGAGACAGATTTGCTTTGTTTTTGGGTGTGTGTATGTGCTCATTTTTTTGTACAAGTAGCCCAGGCTAACATGACTATGAAAATTAGTAGAAACTCCATTAATAAATTTTGTTCTTGCTTCATTTGAATGTAAAAGTTTGGATAACAGGATTTGGTATAAAATTTAGATTTTTGTCTCAAGGACTTAATCCATATTTACCCTGAATTATTTTTTAGAGGAAGTAACTTTTTATCTGAGCATAAAGCTTGGGGGATGGAGAAGAGTTATAACTGAAAAGGTTTTAAATACACTATGGAAGAAAAAAAGCACACCCATGACATATTTAAAAATCCAGGGAGTGAGATCAACATAGTAGATAAGCAGAAATAAAAAAAAATTCTTTGTGTTGTTATAGCATAGTCCTAGGAGAATGTGTTTTCTCCCATTAGTAGAATCATATTTAAATAAACGAACAGGTGAACTGCAAGTGATATACTAGAATGACCCCCCAAAAAACCCTGTGACTTTTGCCAGTTAAAATTATTACAAATGAGCACAAAAAGAAATAAAAGTTATTACTTTTTTGTTTATATACTTAAAAATTACTATAAATCCACAAGGCAAATCAGCGCTTGGACCATCTGTACATATTGTTAAATTGAGTATCCGTCTCAAATCTTGCCAAATGCTTATCAGCATGACATATTTTGATCAGTGATAACGTTGGGCTTTATGCCAGGAGCCTAATTTGATAGAGAAATTATAAATTACTGTTATTTAAAATATATGTTGTGTTTTAATTTCACATACACAGATTTTCCAAAGAAAGGTGTGGTGAGAAGTAGTCAGGAACTCTGTTAAGGTAATGTTATCAACCTAAAGAGGAAATACTTTTAAAATTCCAAATAATGCTACATTAGCGCCTTGTCCCCATTAACTACTGTGGTAGTTTGGGGCATGCAGATGTTGAGTGCATTGTAAAATAGTATCAGTTGTATTGCTCCATTAAATTTTGATTAATACAAGCAGCCAGTTTTTACTCTACCATCAGGAAACCAGTGTGTTGACTCTGCTAGCTGCTTACGTCACTACTCTAACCATACACTCGAGAAATAGAAGAAGAAAGGAAGAAATGGGGCTGGGAGCCAACGTGGTGGATTTGGGTTAAAACCCCGTTTATCACCTGAGTTCAACCAGACTCCACTCTGAATAAATGCATGATGTTCTGGTTTCCAGAAATCAGAACTTAAGACCAGTTCAGTAATCCCAAAAGGTCTAGGAATTTCTTTCCTCGGTGCATAATTGCTCTGGCAAATGGCCCAGGTTACTCTGGAGAAGGCTAAGAGGAAAATACCTATCATAGCCTTGTGATGTTTTGGCAGGGTCCTTTCTCAAAGTGCTCTGAAAATACGAATTAAATCAGGCCTGGGAATTGCTAAGGTATCATGACAACTATTGTGGCTCAAGTCAGACCTGTAGTTTTCAGTTATATAAATCAAGTAGGGCCACTCTGGCCCTTTAGATCACATGACCAATTAGCCAAAGCCAAAAAAATCCTATGTCAGACTATACTGATCATCCTGTCAGTCCTACTGCCTGTTATAGTAACTCTAACTATGTACACCTTTCTGGGCCAGCAGTTAAGGGAACTAAGTTTCTGACACACTGCTGCTTGGGCAATGTCCACTGAATAATCATCTTCCACAGGCATCCCTGGCCAATTGACATACTATTCAAGGATGCCCTGCTCACCACTGTATTTCCCAAGCCTAGGTAAAGAGAGCTGACCAGGCTCTTGTGAGATTATAATATAGTGAGACAGTGGTGAGCAGATCACACATAATACATTCTCTCCAATATTCCCCCTTTTAAGTCTTTGATTTCCTTTCTCTACATTATATCACAGCATTTCTAGCATCTTCCCTCCAGTTTAGATGAGCCAGTCCTGAGTTTTTCTTTCAGTCAGTAAACAGAGCCACATCCCACAACATCCCACAAGCTGACAACTGAGCCAGAATTTCGGGTACAAGTGTACCCATATCAGTAATTTAACCCAATTTAAAATTACATTCCTGCAAAACCCAACATAGTCTATTTCCACGGGTATACTCCACATATTAGTATATATGATCAAAAAGCATTCTTTCAGGTCACACTTAGTACTTGTCCCCAAGGATATTCTGGGATCTGACTCTATATCCTGCAGGCAATAAAGGATTGTAGCTACCTATACAGCAAACGGGCTGCTTTTTGCAAGGTAACTAACTCCTTGAAGTGCACTTAAGGGGTCATCTGCCAAGGCAGCAGACATCCAAGGGGCTTCTTCCATTTTCAGTGAGGGTTAGTGGCGTTAAGGATTTAGGATACTCATTCATCCAAATCTTTCCAAAATTTTTATTCCAATTCAAAGAATATTGCTGTTTACTGACCAGTATCTTTACTCTCACTTGAAAGACTCCACCACACAGCAAATTCAGCCAATTTACTAGAACAAACTTTCTATCCAGTATCTCAGGCTTAAAGCTACAGGGGAGGTTGGAAAAGTGAGCACCTCACAATTTTAGTCTCCATACAGAGATTGATTTTTCCTCTTTAGGGAATTCACAAAGCCCAGGAAGAGGTTACAAAGGCTGAACATCTTTTAAAAAAAAAAAAAAAAAAAAAAAAAAAGTGGGGGCACTGGAGTGGCTCAGCTCAGTCTATTAAGTGTCCAACTCTTGATTTCAGCTCAGGTCATGATCTCAGTTTGTGGGTTCCAGCCCCACATCACGCTCCGTGATGACAGTGCAGAGCCTGCTTGGGATTCTGTCTATCTCTCTCCCTGCCCCTCCCCTGCTCACGCTGGCATACTCTCTCAAAATAACTTTAGAAAAGTATTAATAAAAAAAAACAGTGACTGCATTTGTCTACAACACCTTGTCATCCACAGCTATATGATCCCTTTCTCTGCCGCCACCCTTTCCGCACCCAGAAAGGACCAACACCCCCCCCCTTTTCTAGCCTAAAGATCCTTTTCTAGCTCTCAAGTGTAGATAAGACTGTGAACTTTGAAATGTGAGTAAACTGAATCTGAATTATCCCCAAACTGTAAACTTCAACCTACTTTATGTAGGAAAATATTTCCTAGGAAGTGGCATATTAACTGCAATAGCTTGTATTTATGAGATTTAGCACTGCACAGTGTTGTTTCTACACAGATTATATCCTATAAATTACAGCAAGGCTAAGCGAGATTAATTTATTCAATGCCATTCTAAAACTGGTAGGTGAAGGAGCCAGGACCCAACCCCAGGCCTTACCGAAGTGCTCTTGCTTTTAGCCACTTCATGATCTATCTTCAGCAAAGGACATACATATGTAAGACAAAAGTGGAATTGTAAAAAAAGTGTAATTATAAAAAAAAAAAAGAAGCAGTCCCACAGAAAATTCTGATACATAATTATTACAAAATTATAGTTAACCACTAGCCTCCTGCACATTTTCTATCTGAAACCCTTTTAACCAGTATACCTTATACTCAATAATTATCAATACATATGTGGAAAGCACTTTCAGCTTTGTTTCCATTTTCTACTGCCAACATTTTCCCAGAACATAGTTTTTGATAGCAAAATCATAGCAAACTACAACTCCAGCATTTCTAGGGACTTTATGCTGGAAGGGAACAGAGTCATCTCACCAGAAGTATGGGGCCCCCTCCACTATGCCTGGTGTCCCAAGTCTCACACAACTCTGGGTCATTTTCTAGAGAACTAATTGCCTTATCCTGCTGGAACAGTGGAAAGAGTAATCTGGTGGTAAGGGAAAGTTTCTGTGGGTCCAAATACTCCTCAGACACACCATTAACCTATCCCATTTTCACACCGATTTTGCTGGAAAGGCAAGCCAAAGTCTCCAATTGCTAAGCATTTTGTAGATGTTTTCAATCTTCCTCCACCCTGCTAAATCAGTTACCACCGTCCATGTGAAAACATCTCACTTCTCAATATGTTGACAACACCCATTATCTCCACAATTCTTTTTTACCTGAGTTTATTCATTAAAAACCCAAAAGTATTCCTTTGGCATCATCTTAGTGGTGTTTGGTTTAAACTTCGCAGTTTAGGGGGCACCCAGGTGGCTCAGCTGGTTAAGCCTCTGACTTGGGCTCAGGTCATGTTATCACATACACTTCGTGAGTTCGAGCCCCATGCTGGGCTCTGTGCTGATAGCTCAGAGCCTGGAGCTGCTTCGGATTCTGTGTCTCCCTCACTCTCTGCCCCTTCCCTGTTCATGCTCACACTCTCTCTCAAAAAAAATTTTAAAAAAACATAAAAAAAAAATTTAAACTGGGAAGTTTACATTTTAATCCACAGACTAAACAGAGAAAGTACATTTTTAGAAAATACCTTTTGCCAACTGGAAGCAGTACTGCCTTCAGTGTATTCTTATTACTGGTCACCAAATAAAATTTAGTTATTTTTTGTTAAGAGATTAATTTAGCATAATACAGTACTTTCATCTTTACCTTAGGAATTGCCTGCTAAATGTTTCTAGGCCCCTCAGTATTGATGTCTCTCTAAAATTCATGTTTAAGTACTCAGATGTTTGACTATCACAGAATGTGGCTGTATTTGGAAATAGGGTAATTAAAGGTCACTGGGGATGGGCACTAATCTGATAGGACTGGTGTCCTTAGATTACAACACACAACATGCACAGGAGAATATGTGAAGACAAAGGGAGAAAATGCCATCTACAAGTCGAAGAGAGAGGCCCCTAAGGAAACACCACCACCTTTGATCTCGGATTTATAGCCTCCAGAACTGTCAGAAAATGAATTTCTGTTTAAACCACCCAAACTGTGGTACTTTGTTATGGCAACTCCAGTAAATTAATACAGCCACCTAAAGAAAGTAGAGACTGATACTGAATGTTATATACTGGAAGAAAAAACACTTACGATTTTCAGGGGTTCAGGGGTGCTGGATGGCTCAGTTGGTTAACCGTCCAACTTCAGCTCAGGTCATGACCTCACGGTTTGTGGGTTTGAGTCCCGCATCGGGCTCTGTGCAGACAGCTCAGAGCTTGGAGCCTGCTTTGGATGCTGTGTCTCCCTTTCTCTGTCCCTCACCTGCTCTCACTCTCTTTCTCAAAAATAAATAAAACATTAAAAAAGTTTTCAGGGGTTCATTTGAAAGAAATTTAGTGGAACGTTAACACTGAAGAGAACTCTCCAATTACACCTTGCTAAAATAATCAGTTTAGCTACACAACTAATTTACTTATGAAGTCAATTCCTAATTAAAATCAGAAAAGGAAATTTGTGATTTCCAGCTTTAAACTTCCAAAAGTACAGCAACTAGGGGAGAATTTCTTTAACAGGAAAGAAATATAACGCCATATTCAAAAAGACCATAGTTTTACACCAAATAAATAATCTGTGGTATAAAGACATTCTAAGTATGAAAATACAACATTAAATGTTTAAGCTGGAAGAAACTCTAGACACTAACACTTACTTGGACCCAAAAGGCTAGTATGGTTAGACCAGAGTATGTTAAATGGCACAGAAAGTTGTGTCCGTAAAAGACTTTTCTAGAAAAAAGAAAAACTTTTAAATAACCTTATTGAGGGAGAAGGCATCCACCATAAAATGCACCCTTTTAAAGTATTAAGGAATGATTTCAGGGATTTAGAATATACAGAGTTGTGCAAGTATCACCACTAATTTTAGAATTACTAATTTTCACTACCCCAAAAAGAAACCCCATACCCATTACCAACCAGTCACTCCCTATTCACTCCTCCCCCAACCCTTGGCAATGACTATTTTCTGTCTGCCTGGGAGAACACTACTCTATCTTCCTGGAAGAAGTGCTGTATTAACTGTTCTAGGTTAATGGATTTGGCATGTTAGTGGGATTTTGTTTTTCAGATGTGTCTGCACGCACACGAGATAATGATCTGTAGTTTTGTAATGCTTTTGTCTGGCTTTGGTACCAGAGTAATACTAGCCTCATAAAATGAGCCTCATCTTATTTTTGGAAGTACTTATAAAGAAAAAGTTTTAATTCTTCTGTAAACATTTGATAGAATTCACAAGTATCTGGGCCTCAGCATTTTTCTATATGGTAAGTCTTATTACTAATTCCATCTCTTATTCAGATTTTCAACTTGTTTTAAGCCAGTTTCACAGCTTGTGTCTTCTTAGGAATTTGTCCATTTGATCTAGATTTTCCAATTTCTTGGCATACAGGTGTTCACATTATTCCCTTATAATTTTTCCTACAATGTGATAGCAATTGTTCCTCATTCCTGATTTTAGCAAATTTTTTTTTATCATTCTAAAAGTTTGTCAATTTTATTGTCTTCAAAGAACCAGCTTTTAGTTTTGATTACTGTTTTCCTATTATCTATTTTATTCCTTTTTTTGTTTTGGTCCTTGTTTGGGGTTAGTTCTTTAGTGTCTTAAGTTAGAAGGTTATGTTATGGAGATACTCTGTTCATACCCACATCCACAGCTATAACTTCCCCTCTAAGCACTGCTTTAGCTTCATCCCGTAAATTCCAGAATGCTGCATCTTTTCATTCAGATTTTCAACTTTACTTTTTGACTTCTTTGACATACTAGTTTTTTAGTAGTTTAATTTCCATGTATTTGTGAGTTAACCAAACTTCCTTTTATTGATTTCTAAATACACTCCATTACAGCCAGAGACTGTATGTTGCTGTGTGTGTGTGTATACAGATCTGTATGTTTTTTCAATTTACTCAGGCTTAATGTAAACCTGTCCACCCTGGAGAACATTCCAGGTATTCTGCTATTGTGTGAAGTTTTTTGTAGATATGTTAGGTCCAGTTGGTTTTACTGTGCTGTTCCAGTCTTCTACTTCCTTGCTATTGTTCTGCCCAGTTGGAACTGTCCTCTATGACAATAGGTATTAACATCTTCAAGTATCATTTTGAATTGTCTATTTCTCCCTTCAATTACACCAGTTTTTGCCTCATCTGGCAATGTACCTTAAGGTCCTGTTGTTTGAATACATGTTTTAATTTTTACATTTTTCTGATGAACTTTCATCATTATAAAGTATCTGTCTCTAACAATTTTTGTCTAAGTCTATTTTGTCTGATATTAGTATAGCTATTTTGGTTCTCTTTTGGTTATTGTTTTATGTTCTAGCCTTTACTCTCAACCAATCTGTTTCTTTGAACTATTTTCCTACGGACAGTATATAACTGTATCATATTTTTAATCCACTCTGCCATATCTGCCTTTTTTTAAGTTTATTTATGTATTTTGAAAAAGAGAGGGCACACGCACATCTGAGCAGGTGAGGGGCAGAGAGGGAGAGAGAGAATCCCAAGCAGGCTCTATCCACACTGTCAGGGCAGAGCCCGATGCAGAGCTCAAACTCACAACCTGTGAGACCATGACCTGAGCTGAGATCACGAGTTGGACACTTAAAAGACTGAGCTACCCTCATGCCACCTAATATCTGCCTTTTAATGGAGCGTTAAACCCATTAACATCTAACATACTTAATGGCAACAAGATCTACAATCTGACAGTTTGCTATTTATGTCTTATTTCTCTATTCCTCCACTACAGCTTTCTTTTGTGTTAAATGTTCCTTTTTATATACCATTTTAATTTCTTCCTTTTACTATACTTGTGGTAGAATTATTTTCTTAGTGGCTGTGCTAGGGATCACAACATCTTAATCTGAAATATTCCAGCTCTGATTAATACCAACTTGATTTCAATAGTCTAGAAAACCTTTGCTCCAATATTGCTCCATTCTCTCTTTGATGTTTTATGCCAAAAATTATACATTATAAGCCATTCAGCAGTTTTGCATTACTTGATGCAGTTTTCTTTTAAATTAGAAATGTAAACAAAGCACTGTTACAGACTGGATGTTTTTATCTCCCCACCCCAAATCTACATAGTGAACCCTAAACCCTAATGTGATGGTATTTACAGGTTAGGCCTATGGAAGGTAATTTGTTTTAGTTTCGGTAACGGTGGGCCCCCTTATAAGAACAGAAAGAAACCAGAGCTCTCTGCCTCCCTCTACCATGTGAGGAAACAGTGAGAAGGCGATTGTACACCAGGAAGAGGGCCCTCACCAGGAACCACACCTACCCACAACTTATTCTTCGACTTTCCAGCCTCCAGAACTATGACAAATAAAGTGTAATGTTTAAACCATCCAATCTATGGTATTTTGTTGTAGCATCCCAAGGCAATACAAATACATTTATAGTATCTCTTCTATTTAATTATGTAGTCAGCTTTACCAGTTCTACTTATTTGTGTAGATTCATGTTACTATCTAAGATCCTATCACATCTAAAGGAGTTCCTTTAATATTTCTTACAGAGCAGGTATACTTGAGACAAATTCATTGTTTGCGTGTGGGAGTATCTTAATTTCTTTCATTTCTGAGGAGTAACTGCTGTATATAGATATTCTTGGTTGACTTTTTCTTTCATGACTCTGTCATTCACAACCTCCTGACCTCTGTGACTTTCATGAGAAGCAAGCTGTTAACCATGGGGTGCCTGGGTGGTTCAGTCAAGCATCCCACTCTTGGTTTGGGCTCAAGTGATTATCTCACAGTTTGTAAGATCAAGCCCCACATCAGGCTCTGCATGGACAGCATAGAGCCTGCTTGGGATTCTCTCTCCCTCTCTCTCTACCCCTCTCCTGCTCACACATGCACGTGCTCTCTCAAAAATGAACTTAAAGAAGTGGTTCATCTTATTAAAGATCCCTTGTATTTGATGAATCACTTTCCTTTTGCTGTTTTCCAAGAGTTGTTGAGCTTAGTTGTACAGATTCATGTTTTTCATCAAGTTTTGAAAATTTTTAGCTATTATTTCTTCAAATACTCTTTGAGTCCCTTTTCTTCCTCTCCTTCTGGGACTCCCTTTATGTAAGTTAATACACTTGGCATCCCACAGGTCTCTGCAGCTTTTTTCCCTTCTTGTTCTCTGATAGGATACCCTCTAGTGGCCTGTGTTCACATTTGTTGAATATTTCTACCAGTTGAAAGCTGTTGAGCCTATTTTTTTTTTTTTTTAAGTAAGCTCTATGCACAACATGGGGCTTGACTTCACAACCCTGAGATCAAAGAGTTGCATGCTCTACTGACTGAGCCAGCCAAGCACCCCAGGAATTTTTAAATGAATTTATTTCACTGTACTTTTTCAATCCAAAATTTCTATATGGTTCTTTTGTCATAATTTCTCTAATGTTACTCTCTATTTGGTGAAAAACTGTTCTCACATTTAGTTTTTAAGATCTGGTTGCTTTTTGTTCTTTGGACACATTTTTTTAGAAGCTAACTTAAAGTCTTTGGGCTCAGGTCATGATCTCATGGTTCATGAGTTCAAGCCCCATGTCAGGTTCTGTGCGGACAGCTCAGAGCCTGGAGCCTGCTTTGGATTCTGGGTCTCCCCCTCTCTCTCTGCCCCCCTCTACCCCTGCTCACTCTCTCTCTCAAAAATAAACATTTAAAAATAAAAAAATAGGGGCACCTGGGTGGCGCAGTCGGTTAAGCATCCGACTTCAGCCAGGTCACGATCTCGCGGTCCGTGAGTTCGAGCCCCGCGTCAGGCTCTGGGCTGCTGGCTCAGAGCCTGGAGCCTGTTTCCGATTCTGTGTCTCCCTCTCTCTCTGCCCCTCCCCCGTTCATGCTCTGTCTCTCTCTGTCCCAAAAAAAATAAATAAACGTTGAAAAAAAAAAATTAAAAATAAAAAAATAAAATAATGTGCCAACTCTGGAGAACAGAATCCTTTCACTTCCTCAAGGTCTACTGTGTTTGTGCTTTCTTGAATGACCTTCCTGGACTAATTCTGTGAAGTCTGCATTCTTACCTATATGTGACCATTATATACCCTGCTTCATTAGCTGACAGATGAGGTAAGATTGAACAGAAATTCCCTTAAATGCCTCGAAATTACTCCCCTCGCCTTGCTGAAGTGCTCTGTAAATGTGTGGAGACATGCCTTCAACACCCCAACATGCAGTTTTTTCAACCCTACCTTAGCCTTCACTTCCTGCTTGCAGAGCCTCAAGTAATGCCACAGGTACAATTAGTGACTTCCTTTTTTTTTTCCCCGCCTTGGGCATGCATACAACCTTGAACATGTACATGGCCTTCTATATTCATAGAAATATGCTGAAGCTTTTCAGAGATAGGTCATTCCTCAGCTTTTCCTTTTATTTTTTGGTCAGCTTATTTTTAGTCCCAGTTGGTATCACTGCCTCAGAGAAGCTGCTATGTTAAATAACTGAAACTGTTTCTGAACAAGAGGTTGTAGATAGGGCTGTAAGGCAGAGTCACACAAAATATAAGACAAGTTCTGGGACTAGAGCTGTTCAGTGAAGAACCAGACAGGTCAGATAATGACAGTTCTATGGGGTGGGCTTTTTAGGGAGCTGTAAACCCCTTCCAGTGGCTACAAGGCTGCTGGTTTCCATTGCTACCATAGTTGCAAGCCTATTCTTTTTCAAGGCAACCCAGGAACGTGGGAAAGGAGGGTAAGGCAATCTATAATGCTACAAAATTCATGTTACAGTTTTTACTGAATAAACGCTTTTTCGATTACTGACAGACTTTGGTTCAGTTTTAGAATTCTAAAAAACTTGATTTTGACAACGTTTACAATGTTCTCACTGCTTTTATGAAAGCAGATTTCCAGAAGTCCTTACTCCATGAATTGAGAAGAGTTCTCAAGTAATTTTTCCAGTGACAACTACTACACACTAATACTCCTTTAACTGTTTCTAAAATTTAGAAAAGTGTAGTAAAACCTTGAATTGTGAGTAACTTGTTCTGCTAGTGTTCCGGCAAGACAAGCAAACTTTTCTAATAAATTTTAACTTGAAGAGATGTCTTGCCCTATGAGTAGTACGTGACACTGAACATCACATGATCACAACTGAGCCAATGATTCTAGAAATTCACTTTGATAATATGAGTGGCTTAGGATTAAGAGCATGTTTTCGGAACAAATTTTGCTCTCAAACCAAGGTTTTACTCTATTTCCAAGTAGAAATGTGAGGGGATTTGAAAAAGATGCCTTTTCTCATCTTGCATTTCAATTATTCCATATTTATTTATCCAAATCAGAATCCTGAACCTTAATTTCCTAAAATGTACAAGGGAAACATCTTCTTCACAAGGTTCAAAGGATTTAAAATTATAATTTTAAACTTATTATAACACTTATTATTATTATAACACTTATTATAAAAACTTATAACACTACAGTAATCAAAACAGTGTGGTACTAGCAAAGGGACAGTCATACAGACCTATGGAATACAGAGCCCAGAAATAAACCCTCATATATATGGTCAATTAATTTCAACTAAGACTGCCAAGACAATGCAATGGACAAAGAGCAGTCTTTTCAACAAATGGTGCTGGGAAAAGTGGCTATCCAAACACAAAACAAAATTGCATCCATGGACAAAACTCAAAATGGATCAAAGATATAAATTTAAGAGCTAAAACTTTAAAACTCTTAGGAGAAACAAAACATACAGGAGGATCTTCATAACACTGGACTTGGCAATTCTTTCTTGGATAGGACACCAAAAGCATAGGCAACGATAACAAAAATAGGCAAACTAAACTTCATTAAAATGAAAAATTTTGTACAAAGGACACTATGAAGAAAGTAAAAAGGCAACCCACAGAATGGGATAGATTTGTAAATTGTATATCTGATAACAGATTAATATCCAGAACAGATTTTAATATCTCCTACAATTCAACAAGAAAACACAACCCAATTAAGAATGAGCAAGACTTGAAAAGATATTTTTCCAAAGACGATATACAAACAGCCAATAACCATATGAAAAGATGCTTAGTTAGTATCACAAGCCATTAGGGAAATGTAAATCAAAACCACAATGAAATTAACACTTTTTATTCATTGGGATAGCTATTAAAAACAACAAAACAAAAATAACAAGTGTTGGTAAAAATGTGGAGAAACTGGAATCCTTGTACACTGCTGGTGGGAATATAAAATGGTGCAGCCCCTGCCAAAAACTGGGGTTCCTCAAAAAATTAAACATAGAATTACCATATGTCCCAGCAACTTTGCTTCTAGATATACACTCAAAAGAATTTAAAGTAGGGACTCAGATACTTGTATAAAAATGTTGATAGTAGCATTACTCACAATAGCAAAAAAGTGTCTATCAACCTAAGTGTCCATCAATGTCCATCAACATAAAAATGGATAAACAAAATATGACACATCAACACAACATGGATGAACCTTGAAAACATTATGCTAAATGAAATAAGACACAAAGGACAAATATTATACGATTCCACCTATAAAAGGTGCCTTGGATAGTCAAATTCAAAAAAAGAAGAATAAAGGTTACCAGGGGCTTGGGGGGTTACGGTGGGGAAAGGAATAGGGAGGTTATTGTTTAACGGGTCCAGAGTTTCTGTTTGGGATACTGAGAAAGCTCTAGAATTAGACAGTGATGATGTACACAACACAATGTACTTAAATTAATGCCACCGATTTGTACCCATAAAAATGGTTTAAATTGTAAATCTGATTATGCATATTTTGCCATAATAAATTTTAAATTGAGAATGTATCCAAAGGCCCTTACCACATTTGGTGAGCCTTTTGTTCCTCAACTGAAAGAGTGGGTATAGAAGTTACTTAGAGAATACTTTACAAAACCTTGATTGGTAGTGATGGTAAAACAGTACCTAAGCCACCAACACACACACACACACACACACACACTACACTCAATGCTCTATCAAATACCTATTATATTTTGCAAAGCATTACAAATCTAATAAATTTACATCCTCCCATACTGACAAAACACAAACATTCTCTAAGCACAAAGCTTATATTCACAAATAATTTTCTGCAACAAGACAAAATTTCAATTAATCACAATGGGAATTTAGTTATTTAATGCAACCACTAATCTAATATCACCAATAAAATGTAAGCAGTTATATCACAAAACCAGGGTTATATTCAGTGGACATGCATTAATAATAATCTATACAATTTTAACGTTACACCAGAAAAGGAACTGAATACAAAATTTCCCTTGATTTATGGTGGTCTTCAAATTTCATGGCACAGATTACCAATAAAACTGTAAAAACAGATTGTAAATATTTTCAATAAAATGGTAAAAAATTTAATGAGCCTTTAGGTTTCATATTGGGCTAAAGATTCAAAACATCAAGCTGGCCCCAATCTGTCAAAAATGACAGATAAATATATACAATGACTAGACAGGTTATTTAGTTACAATGGTACTGAAGGACTACTCACCCCTGTCCAAAAACAAAAAACAAACAAACAAAAAACCCACTGGGGTTAATTTCTCAAAGCAAACAAAAGTATTTGTAAATACTGTGATTATTATAAACTTGGAAACATACCTGGAATCAGGACAGTGATGAAAGTAACACACAAGGTCAATCATATTTCTGATCTGTCTTCATAAAGCCTTCTGGCTCCAAAAGCCCAACACTGTCCCTCAATATAAAACTAAGAAGAGAATGACTTTACCCTACTTGCTGACATTCTTCTACAGAATAATCTTTCACTAGGGCAGGGCTCAAGCTCCATTAACTTGCTTCTCTAGAGTGTGATTAGCAGAGCACCAAATTTATAAACTGATAGGGCCACCAAAAATGCTGAACACACTTTTCAAACAGAAGCAAACTCCCCCCACCCCCCAATTGTTAGTTCTATGCGCCATGTTATTCTTGAAACTTACGTGGCTACCAATAAGAAAAGAATTAGGGAAGGTTTGAACATATCTTGTACTTTTCATCAAGGCTAAAGTGCAAAATATCTCCATATCTCTGATATTTTAATAGGAAAAAACATCAAACACACATAATAAAGAAACTGAAGTGACAGTAAAGCTAATACAAAAAAGACCTCTTTAAATATACACTTGAAGACTACATAAGACCAATTTTTCTTTCTTCAGTGAAATCTGTAAATGAACCAAGTTCTCACAGAACTTGACATTTTGTTTCTCTTTCCCAGGATCAGAAATTCCAAAATTAGAGGGAAAAAATGGAAAAAAATAACATTGCATGACAATGGACACTAAGTTCATAAAGAACCTTTTTAAAAAATGAGATTTTATGGAAGAAAATACCATGAAAATAATAATCCTATGAGAATTGTCTTTTAAGCACAGTAAATTTGAGCCTTGGTCTTCATGAAGATACTACAGCTTATATAGAAAACTATAAATATACAAGACTCCAGGAAAAAAAGTCAAAATACGTATTATTTAACATTCTGTAGGCCTAAAAAAACTTTGGAGGGGAGGGAAAAGAATAGCCAACTGAATCTTAAGAATACAGAACTATGAAAAATTCCTGGGTCAAAAGGGTGCTCCAAATGGAACCATACTTAGTGAAAACATACAACTTAGATTATTTTTAAAAGGAAAGAAGTCTTGAATAATTGCAGTCCCTTCCAAAAAGGAAATCTTAAATTAAGGGGAAAAGATTCTAATAGTGTAAACGAGTCTGGCTCAGAAAGAAAACTGAACAACATATCCAAGATTCTGTCCATAAAAGTAAAGACGTTACATCTTTAATATTAAAGAAATAGGCTATAAAAAAAGTTCATTCTCAGACTTGGTTTTAGTAAAAGCTCATTTGTGCTCCTTTGTGGGTGCATAATAAAGTTCCATGGGTTTGTTCACTTTCCAGTATTTCTCACTGACCAATTCCAAAGAAAAAGAGCCATTTAATACCTAAAACAGAAAAAGAAAGAATTAGAAACTGCTTAAAGCACAGTAGTGAGATGTACCAAACATAAAAGCCCTTTTTTTTTTAATCTTAGGATAAAACTTCTTGTCACATATACTATTCATAAAAGAACAACCAAAAGCTATCAAAATGGTAACTACTACCCCATTGCAATTTCTCATCCTGTCAGGGTCTCAGGGTCCTGAACCATTTTGATTAGGCCCCACCAAACCACCTGCCAGTCTCAGCTGGTGAATGTGCTTCCAGTTTCAATAGCTATTCTTTTAAATACTCACAGTGAACTGCCCACTGGCTGTTGCTATGTAAATGGTATACTGCTTCTCACTGGCTGTATCAAGGTTCATCTGGTTTGATTCTCCTTTGCTTCGAAGTTCTTCCAAAGCTAACCTCACAGCCAGATACTTGGATAAGTGATCAACAGTGGCATTACCTGAAGTCTTTATGTATCTGGAAAAATAAATTAAAAATTTAATTTCTACATTAATGATAAAAACATACTCAAACTATAGAATACATTTCTAACAAGCTAAATAAAATGTTAAGTGTCCCAATTACTCATGAAATAGTATCAGAAATTTATTTCTCTACTACCTAAACCTTTTTATTGAGAGGTACTGAAGAGCGGAAAGTACAAACTTACTATCTGTCTACAAGGACATGAAAGTTCTACCTACCTTATCATCCAAAAATGATATAAATGACAAATACAAACACATATAAGGAGAACTGCAGGGAGAAAAGAACATAACCCTCAACCCCAATGAGCAGAATTATGTCATCTACAGCAGCAAGAGGAATAGTAAGAATATGAGCAAATTTCTTGTTGTCTAAGAACTGATGGATTTTCTGGTTTTTAAGATAGAGCCTAGAAGCACCAACCTTGAAAAAAAAATTTTTTTAAGCATGGCATACCATTCAATCACTCATTGAACAAGTATTTGATACTTATCTGACCTCAATGACAGCAGTGTGGAGATAAGTTGTAAAACAGCCATCTTTGCCAGCATGAATTCTAGAGCCTACTGGTAACCTTAGTATCATTTAAATAACTCTTCTTCCCTCTACCTAGAAGTGTCATTCCTTTCAGATACACAAATGTGGATGGGAAGCACATGAGGAAGGAAGTAAATAACAATCTACGCAGCCAGAATATCCAAGTGAACGCTGGCAATCAATGATATAACAAATACTGCCCTTACTTCTTATGTAAAACTACCTTTTAATTCCAAATTAAATATTATAAATTCAGATAATCTAAGGCTAACCTACACACTTACCTTGTCTGTGCACTATCATCTTTTTCCATTAGTGTAGGATGAGGCCTGAATACTAATTCAATTTCACTAGCACCATCCATTACTGGATCAATTGCCACTGTTGCATTGTTATTATCAAGCTCAAGCCCGGAATCATCAGATGTTTTGGTCCGTTTGTTACTAGGTCCTGCTTCCTGATTACTGTGTGTGGATGCATTACTACAGTGAGAACTGTCACCATTGTCTTCTGCTCCACTACCATTTTCAATCTGTTGTTTCTTGCCTCGCTGTAATCTAGTTAAGGAAAAATAAGGGGGTTGCATAAAATTTACATTTGGACCTTTTCAACATCAATTTTAAAACACGTTTACTGAACTTCAGAATTCTAAAAAAGTCTTCATAATTGAATTTGCTTCAAGTTGGATAATGGCATTTATTTCCCTCGTGTCCCAGAAAGTTCTAAAGAACTCCACTCATATATACATAGTTGAATGACTCAAACAAATGTTTATATTCACTTAAGAATTTTCTTTATTTACTATCAGAATTATTGCCATTTGTATTTTGATCATTTGTTATGAGATTTTAAATCTAAAGTCATGATTCAGAAATGAAAATTTAAAAGTTGAGGGAATATATTTGTGCCCCTTTTTAGTTAGAAGTTCATAAGGAAACAAGATTTAAGATGAATGGGAAGCACTCCCTCCCTGCCAACCTCACTCTAAGTCTGCTAATATAATATAAAATTATTCTAATGAGAAAAACGAGATGGTATCTAAATGACAAGCATGGATAGAAAAGCAGTCTAACAAGCTCAAACACTAAACAACAGCAACAACAACACTAACTGGACAAGGTGCTCTGGTTATACAACTGATTTACTCATCAAAACAACAGTCAAGGTAGTTATTATCATTTTATAGTTGAGAAAACCAAAGAAAATGAAGTTCAAAGCCCCATGGTTATAAGCTCGTAAGTGCCAGAACTAGAGCTAGGATGTGATACACATTCTACCACACTGCCCACCCCCAACCTGTATATGAAAAAAATTACATGTTTACTGCCAGAACAAGGAAATAACAGCCCGCTGCTTGGGAAAACAGCTCAAGAACTTTCACTTTTTAAAAAACAAAACACACACGCACACACACAAAATCCTGCTTATGAAATCTATAGACCACTTTAAAATTAAGCAGGGATCAATAATATAGGACAAAACTATGATTCAAGAATATATCAACAGATACAACAAAATATTTAGTCTTAAAAAGTTTAGAACTAAGCCAGTCACAATTCCACTTATATGAGGTATTTAAAGCAGCCAAATTTCATAAAAACAGAAAGTAGAATGGTGGTTGCCAAAAGCTGAGGGGAGGAGAAGGAAATGAGTTGTTTAATGGGTACAGAATTTCAGTTTTAGAAGATGAAAAAAGGATTCTGGAAATTGGTTATAATGTGAATGTACTTACACATTACTGTGAACTGTATATTTAAAAATGGTTAAGACAGTAAATTTTATATTTTTTATCACAATTTAAAACATATTTCAAAACAAACAGGCCAAAATAATGAAACAAACAAAAAAAACCCAGTGAAAACATAAAGACCATACCTAAACATTTCCTAAAATCTGCAACTAAAACAAAAGCAAAGTTGTTTCAATTGACTGTAAAGTAATCTAACAGGGTTACTTGTCTTACTGTATTTATTTTTATCCCACACTTCTTTCCAAAAAAGTTTCAGGTGACAAAGCTAGATTAATTTATTTCAGGCAGCATTCTTAGAAAAATGTTAATATAGATTAATAGATTATATCTTGCATATATCAAATCATATCTACAATACTACATACTACTCTAATAGCATTTCAAGAACTACACCATCACACTTGAATGTCATAGGACGAACCATAAAAGTATTTAGGAATGTGAATATTTAGCCTCTACTATTTAAAGAACTAGTAGAAGTAGTACAGAATCCAATAGAAGTATTTTGACAAAGATCAAGACTGCTACACACAAGAAATTAAATTTAATTCAATATAAAGGTAGAACTTCAAAAAATTCATACTCAAAAATATTTACTGAGCAGCTACTTTTTAAAAAATGTTTACTTATTTTTGAGACAGAGAGAGAGCGTGGGCGGGGAAGGGGCAGGCAGAGAGAGAGAGAGAGAGAGAGAGAGAGAGAAAAGGAGACACAGAATCTGAAGCAGGCTCCAGGCTCTGAGCTGTCAGCCCAGAGCCTGATGCGGGGCTCAAACTCACGAACCATGACTGAAGATCATGACCTGAGCCAAAGTCAGATGCTTAACTGAGTGAGCCACCCAGGTGCCCCATGAACAGCTACTTTAAGCCAACCATGGTTCTATGCACTGGAGTAATAAGAATCAATAATACTGACAGTCTCTACCCTCTAAGGGCTTATATTATTCTAGTGCAATTGGTAACACACAAATGTCAGAGAATAAGAGCTGTAGGGAAAAATGAAGAAGGGAGGGTAAAAAGGTATGGAGTGCTGAAGTAGAAGATAGGAACTTAGCAACCTGAAGAAAGTGAGAGAGAGTGCCATGTGGATTATCTGGAAAAGGGTTCTTTACAGAGTACAAAAGCCTTGAGACAAAAGTATGCTGGGGAAGTCTGAAGAACAGCAAGGAAGCTGTAAAAAGCTACGAACAAATGAAAGGAACTCTTGTCATGTACTCACACCACTAGAAACGTTCAAACAAAATCAAAGGACTACCTATAAAAATTTTGCAAAGGGGATTCTTTCTCCTGCTTAAAGACTAAAATGAACAACCATTAAAATCCCTCAAAGTCTTAGAAATTTATATAACTCTTTTAAAATATATGCATTCAGGGGCGCCTGGGTGGCTCAGTCGGTTGAGTGGCCGGCTTCGGCTCAGGTCATGATCTCACAATCTGTGAGTTCGAGCCCCGCGTCGGGCTCTGTGCTGACCGCTCAGAGCCTGAAGCCTGTTTCAGATTCTGTGTCTCCCTCTCTCTGCCCCTCCCCCATTCGTGCTCTGTCTCTGTCTCAAAAATAAATAAATGTTAAAGAAAAATTAAAAAAATAAATAAATAAAATATATGCATTCAACATTTTATTTTACTTTGTTAATCAGAGCTGTAGGCCAGTTTAATACAGTTAGAATGCAGCACATCTTCTTCAGAACGACTTCTAAAACTTTAAAAATAGCTATGCTTGAACCTCAATAAAAAATTCTGATTTACTTGGTTTGGGATGGTACCAGAGGCCCTAGAATTTTAAAACTTTCCGTGATTCTGATGTTTAACCAAGGTAAGAAACATCAGACTGGGACAGGGCTTTATTGGCATCTCCTACTTTGGAAAATGAGGACTCCCACTGAGGCCTAAATACATGAGAAAGTATCAGAAAGGACCATGGAGGAAAGGAAGGGGGAAAAAAAACAGTTAGTTACAAACAGAGAGGGAGGGAGGCAAACCATTAAGAGACTCTTAAATACAGAGAACAAACTGAGGTTGATGGGGGGGGGTGGTGATGGGCACTGAGGAGGGCACTTGTTGGGATGACGACTGGGTGTTGTATTTAAAGAGATGAACCACAGGAATCTACCCCAAACACCAGAAGCACACTTTACACACTGTATGTTAGCAATTTGACAATAAATTATATTTAAAACAAAAAAAAAAGTGTCAGGAAACAAAAATGAGGGTAAGAAAGTATCCAAATAATGCAGGGTGTTGGAAGCCATCATCATGGTCTTTTAGCCTGAAAGTGAATAGAATATAGATATTAGAGACTTCAGAGCAAAGGAAAACCATGATCTGACTTTCAATTTAACAGAATCACTCTGGCTGCTGTGCTGAGAATGGACTTTGTAAAGATAAGCAGGGAAAGTAGAAAGACCAATTAGGAGGCTATTTTAATACTCAAATGAAAGATGGTGGTGGCCTAGACCAATTTGGATACATTATGGAAAAAGTTAAGACTTAACTTTCAGTCTGTTCACAGACTGAAATGCACAATGTGAGAAAAAAAAAAAAGAGAAAGGTTAAGGCTGACTCCAAAGTTTTTGGCTAAAGCAAGTGGAATGACAAGGTTGCCATCAACTGAAATGATCAAGAATGAAGAAAAGTAGGGGGTATGAATAAAAAGTTCAGTATGGGGGCCTCAGTGGTTCAGTTAGTTAAGCGTCCAACTCTTGATTTTCACTCAGGTCATGACCTCATAGTTCATGAGTTCAAGCCCTACATGAGGGCTCTGCACTGACAGCACAGAGACTGCTTAGGACTCTCTCTCTTCCTCTCTCTCAAAATAAATAAACTTAAAAAAATTAAAAGTTCAGTATTGGACATGTTAAATTTGAGTTAAGGAATAGCTAATTCATACAAAAGGAACCAGGAGATTATCGTCTCCCAGAAGCCAGGTGAAGAAAACTATTCAAAAGGAAATTTACTGTGTCAAATACTGTTAAATAAGATGGAAAAATGAGGTCTGAGAATCAGCAATTAGATTTTGCAATGTGGAGGTCACTGGAAAATTTGATGAGGGGATACGGGGGTAGGGGAGGGTGTGATAAAAGTCTGACTACAGGGGGTTCAGAATAGAATGTGAGAAGAACTGGAGACCATGAGCACAGACAACTTTTTAAGCAGTTGTGCTATAGAAATAAGAGGAGAAAAGGAATGGTAAGTGGAGGGAGAAGTGGGTACAAGAGAGAATAGAATGGAATACCCTATTAAAAATGAAAGTATGTATTACGTGGAAAGGTAACCATGCAGAACTATTTACAATTGTATTTTATCTTTTGCAAAGTGGAGGCTGTTAAGTAAATTCAATATTTTAATAAAAGTATTCAGAAAAACGGCCACCATCTCTGGCTTCCTTTTCCATATACCTGTTCATGGCCTGTATCTTCAGTCCTTCCTCAATGCTGTGACTGAGTGCTTGCTGATTATTGTGCTTGTTGATCCTGGCTAATACCCTCTCTTGATGAGCTTCATACTCATCACGACTTGGATAAATTTTGCTGATGAGTGCATCAAAGTTTGGGTCTGGCCTTAGTGATCTTTTAGAAACTAGCTTTTTCCGACAGGTAGGACATTCTTTATTGCTAAATAAAAAGAGGGGAAAGAAAATGTAAGCAATGTCAGTATCTTTGGGCTAACGACAAAAATATCCAATTTCTGGATAGTTATGTTTATTCCAATACCTTTAAGTCACAGAAATTTAACCTGAATTTCTTTGCGGGTAAGCAAGATTTTGGAAACTTGAGACATTCAACAGAACTTGTTAACAAAGAAAAATGTGAATACTCCCCAATGATAATTTATATACAATCATCTTAGAAATAAAAATCTATTTCTTGTTAATATAAATTCCCCAATATCCATGCCATAAGGAAAAGCTACCCACTAATACATATTAATTTATGTATCAATCCTTTTATTAAAATAGCATTCATAAGGATATTATTTTATATAATTCAAAAGTAGAAAAACCATGGTTTCATGCTTTGTAATTTCCTCAAAACAAATACTCATGCTTTTATAAAGCTTTTAAAATTCTGTAAAATCAACTGTTTCAAAACAAAGATTCTCCAATAATTAAAACTTAGACTTTAGAAGAATTTCTAGTTCTCAAATGAATACCTATTAGAGAATGCATTTCTCAATACCCATAAAGCACCATCCTGGTATAATTTAAGTACCTAGTATAACTCATTTCAACGTACCCACTTCTGAGGGCTGTGATAATGCAGTCTGCACAAAAACGATGTAAACACTCCTTTGTAGTCATGGTGTTCTTCAACATATCCAAACAAATTGGGCACATTAATTCACTGTGTAGACTTCGGGGTGAAACCACAATTTCCAAGCCATCTGTTATTGCCTCCTGTAGAAGAGTCACTTTAAAATTAAATGCTACCTATTTTATTATGGACAAATTCAAACATGCAAAAGCACTAAATATGACCAAAATGAACATTTATATACCCATGACCCGGCTACCACCACTGTCAACTCACAGCCAACCTTATTTTACCATAATTTCCCCCCAAATCCCCTCAACCCCCCACCACTGTTATAATATCAATGCTCTTATTTTAATGGCTAAAATATATTAATGTGTTTAAAAGATAAGTAATGGTAAATCATCTTGGCCTAACAAAAAAAGCATTGAATTTGGAATCAGATGCCTTCGGTTCCAGTTCTAGACCTATTAATGTGACTCTAAATAATAATTTAACATTGTTTTGTTACCTGCAAAATGAGGAAGCTAAGGCTAAATAAAATTTAATCCTTCTATCTTCACAAATTGCACCATTCTGTTAACAAACTATATTATTTCACACCATCCATTAAAAGATTTTAAGATTCCAATACAAATATTCTCTAATTTATATACATGTTCACAGTAATGTGTAAGTACATTCACATTATTGTATAACCAATTTCCAGAATCCTTTTCATCTTCTAAAACTGAAATTCTGTACCCGTTAAACAACTCATTTCCTTCTCCTCCCCTCAGCTTTTGGCAACCACCATTCTACTTTCTGTTTTTATGAAATTTGGCTGCTTTAAATACCTCATATAAGTGGAATTGTGACTGGCTTAGTTCTAAACTTTTTAAGACTAAATATTTTGTTGTATCTGTTGATATATTCTTGAATCATAGTTTTGTCCTTTATTATTGATCCCTGCTTAATTTTAAAGTGGTCTATAGATTTTAAAATCACTTCTTGAGGGGCGCCTGGGTGGCTCAGTCAGTTAAGCATCCAACTTCGGCTCAGGTCACGATCTCACAGTTCATGAGTTGGAGCTGCGCGTCAGGCTCTGTGCTGACAGCTCAGAGCCTGGAGCCTGCTTCAGATTCTGTGTCTCCCTCTCTCTCTGCCCCTCCCCTGCTCATGCTCTTTCTCTCAAAAATAAATAAACTTTAATAAATAAATAAATAAATAAACTTCTTGAACCTTAAGTCTTGATCCATAAAAGTAGTTTTATACAAAGTGCTCAGGTTCTCAGGTTAATCTACAAACTAATTTAATCCATAGTACCAGTACTAGTATTTCTAACTGTCACGTGTAAAAATGTTCCAATGCAAACATGCATTTGGAGGTCCAATGTAGAATTCCAGAACACATCTCCCAGCTGCAGAGAAATCAGTGACTTCTTTCTTCATAACCACCACCACTACCCACCCTTCCCACAAGGTGGCACGGAGTACAAATTTCCCTAGCTCTAAAGTCACAACCAGGCACTCCTATGGACTGAGGAAAGATATCCAGTAGGTGGCTACTGAAGAGGAAGGTCAGAAAGAAATAAAGAGATTTCTATGTTATTGACACTTTGTTTCCACTAGTTCTCTATACATATGTTTTCTCTACAGGGCCAAAGAATGATGACCCTACAAGGAAAAACAAAAACTACAGATACTGTCCATAAAGGACTCAAGTAAAATGCATTTACAGTAACTACCACTATTTTTGAGTGTCTTAGTATGTTTCAACCTCTCTATAGCACTTTCAGTATTTTCTTTTACTTAATTTAATACACACACAAACTTCTGATGAAGAAACATCACTCCCAAGTATGATGACTCAGCTAGTAACCAAGTCTGTCCTCTTCCTCCTTAGAACTTGCCTAGTAAAATCCCAGCCCTGGACTCAACCACCCATGTTCTCCATGTCTGTACCAGTGCAGGTGTGTAGCACTGTGGGAGAAAAGGGGGGAATCATACAACCAGACTAGTATCACTAAATTTCACCAGTTTTAAATGGGTGTTCAACACAGCTCAGCAATTCTCTCGTAACAAACTTGTTTTTTCTATGTGATCTTATACCTTTTCTTCTATCTGCAGAACTTCCTACACCTGAACACTGAAAAGCTTATCTTACCTCAAATTTCATTGAGAGCTCTCTCATTTTCTCTCTGTGACATCTTTCTTTTTAAATTATTTTTAATGTTTATTTATTTTGAGAGAGAGAGAGAATGAATGAATGAATGAACGAACGAACGAGCATGGGAGGGGCAGAGAGAGACACAGAATCCGAAGCATGCTCTAGGCTCTGAGCTGTCAGCACACAGCCCAATGCGGGGCTCAAACTCAAGAACTGTGAGATCATGACCTTAGCTGAAGTCAGAGGCTTAACTGACTGAGCCACCCAAGCACTCCTCTACGACATCTTTTTAAATCATCATCATCTTTCTTGCTAAAAGGAGAAAACATGCCTCTTTCTATCAAAGGGACATCCCTTCCTACCTTTTCAAGTATATTCTTTTGATTATTTTATTTGCTCTCAGGCTTCAGCTTTCTCTGGCTCTCCACTAAACCAGCCTAGAGTAGCATCTGCATGGGGTTACTATCTATAGTGAAATATGAATGATACACCTTAGAGCAGTGTGGACCCGGGGCGGCGGGGGGGATATCATTGGTACACCTCTATCTCCCATCTTATAAACAAAACAAAATTTTAAACTTCCCAGTTCCATGTTCCCCTCCAGTTTTTACTCCACTTCTTTGCTTCTCTGCACAGCCAAACTTCTCTGAAAAATTGCCTATATATTTTCACTTTTTTCCCCTTCAACACAGTACGATCTATTTAAGTGAACTTACTTCTGTCAAGGTCATGAAGTATACATTGCCACATTCAAAGTACACTTTTGTAATCCTCATTTTACCCATCCTCTAGGTAGTACTGAACACAGTAGCTACATCCTCCTTCTTGACACAACTCCTCTTAGATTTTGATCCCCTATTTTTCTCTTTTTCTTTACTTTGGATGTTTCTTTCAGTTTCCTTTGCTGGCTTCTTTTCCATTACTTCATTTCTAAATGTTGAATCTCCCCTGGATGAAGTTCTGGGGCCCTTCTGATCATCTCTCTCCAGGTTTCCAGATTATCTTATCCATTCTCACTGCTTAAAATTTGCTGACCACACCCAAAATCTTACAGTTAGGCCAGACTCCTAGTTAGCATCTATGCCTGCCTGACTTACAGGCATTTCAAAATGAGTTCAATTTTAAGTATGTTTATCTCCTTCAAACCTGGAACCCCCCCAGTCTTTCCCCTATTCACCTTTTTTTAAAGATTTTATTTTTAAGTAATCTCTACACCCAACATGGGGCTCGAACCCACAACCTAGAGATCAAAAGTCACATGCTCTACTGACTGAGCCAGCCAGGTGCCCCCCATCTTCACCTCCTTGATCTCCTTTAATGCCCCCTCCCATGATTATCTGTTACCTCATTGAAGACTTTCCCCATTTACACAACTTCTAAAATGTATAATTCTATAGATATTTGTTTAATGTCTATAAACTCCATAAGCTGGTGCCACAACTATTTTATTCACCACTTCACCTAGTGCCTAGCTTAGGACCTGGTACAGACTATGCACTTGAATTATTTATTTAATCAATGAATGAAGTGTAAACCAAACATACCCAAGTCAAGACTGCTTGCATATAAATTCATTATCACCGTTATGTTCTTTTAAGTATTCATTTTCTAAAAATGTATACCAGTTTACAGATGTGTCATATTTCCCCCTAGTTACCTTAGTCTACATTACCTGAGGTGTTCGTTGTAATTCATATAAACTGAGTTCCCATGTTTTGCTTAATGGTTGAGTTCCGTTTGTCTGCACAGCCTGAGACATTGCTAGGAATAAAAAGGAAAGAAAAACAATTTCAGTATCTGAAGGGGAAGTAAATCTCAAAACTGATTTTTTGGAATTGTGAATCCTAAGAATAATCAAAATAGAAATTACACACTGGCTCCTCAAAAATTAAAAAGAAGAAAAGCTCAAGAATCTTTTCATTTAAAAATACAAGCTACTTGAGAGCAAGAGACTACACTGAACTCTAAATGCTCTACAGGTGGCATAAAAAGCTTAAAATTATTACTGAATGTACAGAAAACTCTCTTAATCCTAAACAATAACTAAGTTTCTAAACATTTAGTTCTATGATTTAGAACTGAATAAAGAAAATGTAATAGTCTTCAGCATGGTCAATTCTTGCCCGACACAGTAAAATCTACTTTATAGTACTGTAAACTCATGCTCATTCTGCCTCTACTTTCACAGTTCCACTCATGAAAAATCCTCTACCTGATATAGTAAGTCAGCTTATAATGTTCAGAAAGCTCTTCCTAACGCTGAGCCTTAAAATGCTACCTATTCATTCTGTAGCTGCCCTCTGGAGACACAATGATTAAGACTAATAATTTTTCTACATGACAGCCTTTCAAATATTTGGGTACTGTTATCATATCCCACCTGATTTTTCTTTCCTTTTGGCTAAATATTCTAGTTCCTCCTACTGCTCACCATTTGCATTATTTCAAGGTCTCCTCACCACCTTGACATTAATTCTGCCTCTCTCCTCTGGTTACGAATGAACTTAACGTTAAGGCCAATTTCTGTGCTTATCTTTGAGTAGGGGAATGGGATCTAGGATACATCTGAGGAAGATGGTCTTAGAAAACTAACTCCTCTCCAAAACAGGCAGAAGAAGGGGCTCCAGGCATTAACATTTTTAGTAGGTATCTATTATTAGCCAACCTGAACTGCTCTACGTCCTTGCCTCAGAATTCACAGCCTAAAAAGAAGGAAATCATGTAAATAAGTAAACTACAATCTGACAAGATAAATTCTAAGCAGCAGAATCAAAAAAACAATATGGAATTTCAGAAAAGAATCAAGGAATTTGAGGAGTAAGGGAAGGCTTCAGCAGAGATGGAGTAAGCTTTAAAAAATAAGAGATTACTACACCAAGATGGGAATAGAAAAGAAAGAGGGTTCCGGACAAAATAGAACACCATGTATGAGGACAGGCATGAAAACAGAATATGCCTGTACTTAGGAGCTACTGGAAGTTTCAAATGAGTGATGCAATCAAATAGTTTCACAGAAACTCAAGTAGTAGTTGCAGAAGGTAGAGGAACAAAGAGCAATTAGCAGTAAGAAAAGTGAGGACGCTGTTTCAAAAACCTGGTTAACTATCTGAACCAAAGCAGTTAAGCATGGACATAGAGACAAAACTAGACAGACTTAGTGATACATTCGACATTGATGTAAGAGAGGAGGATCCAAATGACTTTGGGAAAACAACTATCCTTTAAGGAGATGGAGAACACAGAAGGAACGTGTGGGTGCCTGCGTGGCTCAGTCAGTCAAGCGACTCTTGATTTCAGCTCAGGTCATGATCTCCTGGTTTGTGAGTTCAAGCTCTGCGTTGCAGAGCTTGCTTGGGATTCTCTCTCCCTCTCAATTTTAATAAATAAAGTTTATTAAAGCAAATAAATTTCAATAAATAAAACTTATTAAAATAAATAAATTTTAATAAATAAAATTAAAAGAAAAAAGAAGAGAACAAGATAAGTGGAATGGCTACAAATACTGAGTTGCAGTTATTTATGGCCCACTGAGGTAGAGTGGTTCATTAGACAGAAAAATCCCACACCTGCTTGAAGACACAACCTGCATATTTAAATCATATATTCTATATTGGCATGCAGACAATGAAGGACATGACCTATTTGTATCCAGGAAGCTGAACTTCCCACTTCCAGCAAATACCATTTAAACAGCTATCAAGAACTCACCCAATCGGCAATTAGCTCCACTTTGCTTTAAGAAGCAAAAGCACTTAATTGAAATTTAAACTATATTTAACCACTAAAATTCTACATACCTGTCTCTTTTTAACAAAAAACCACACTCCACATGAAGTCTCTCCCTTGCCCAAGCAAAAATTTGAAATAAATTATGTTCAAACTTTTCATATGAGCAAGCTGTGACTTTTGTTTACTATTTCAAGGCTGCCCACTGAGTCTACCTCCAGTATTCTCACTTATTTTATTTACCAGAATTGGTGGGCTCCCAAACAAGCAAACGTTCCTTGAGCCTTTTGTTTCCTTGTAGATATATGTGCCATTATCTCTACCATAAATCCTACTACAACATAATGAATGTCTCAGAAAACTAAAATTACTCAGGAGGAATTTCTAAGAATTCCAAATCCTAATCCCATCTCCCAACCTGTAACTGCTAACGTAGGGCCAAAGCTCTCCCAGCAAATTAACGGGAACCATCAAAAAAAATAAAAGCCTTCTGCGGAAAGCTCAGTTGTAGAGATATCAGTTCTCCTCCATATAACCAAATTGTATCTGATTTAGATATTTGTATTTCTTTGGCAAGCATGATTCAGGAAGTAATCACAAGTTAGTTGTAGTTGCAGAATTTCCTGGTATTTGGAAAAACTAGGATCTCCATGGCCTTGAAAAGTTTTCCGGTCTCTCTGTGTATATCTATCTGTATTACACAGCATATGTTCTCTCTGGTATCTAGGGTCTTAAATGCTACTGCAGGGATGCTATCTTACCAGATAATGCAGCAGGTAAACCTGAGACCAAAAAAAGGATACAATCGTGCTGATCATCAAAACCACCGTCTCAATTCTTAGGAACATATCAGCGCTGTAGATCTGAGTTATATTTAGTGGCCTCTCCTGTCACCTGGCCAAGAAGGGCCAACAGGGATCTAAGAATTAAAAATTCCATTTTCGGAGGCCTCAAGATACAATTGACACACACAGAGGAAGCATATACATATGCATGGTCTGAAGGACACGATCCATATGTATAACAGGAAGCTCAAATCTCCACTTTTGGCAGTCACTGAACAGATAAGCTCTAGAGAATTAGCTCCTCTTGCTTTAGGTCAATATACTGTGTCATTTAAATTTAATCTAAAGTTTCTACCCTTCCCCCAAAACACATATAACCCTTCTTTTACTTTCATTTGGTGAGAAGCTGCATTTTTGTCTTGATGTTCTCCCTTGCCCAAGCCAAGAATATGAAATACACTTAGTTTTTGTTTTTCAGATGAGAATGAATTGTGATTTTAATGAACATTATTTGGGAATTATCTATGTTCAGATACTACTAATACATAGAGTAAATAAGAATGGATCACCTAGGATTATAAACTGGAAAGACAGAGCATAGAGATGAAGCCAATGAAGATGAGAAACGAGGTGTCAGAAAAAATAATCTTAGAGATTCTTTCCAGCAACAGGAATGTGCTATCTAGACTACTGCCTGATGATCCTTGCAGGACAACAGAAAAAGATCTAGGTCTACCTGGCCCAACCCCCAATTATCACACCTAAATTACACTTCTGAATAAGAGATTCCCCAACAAAACAGAAATGTTTCCTGCACAAAGCAGGCTCTCACTTTTGTGAAGAGAATATACAAATGAAAAGTTATTATTAGCTACGACAAGATAACTTGGCAAAAACAGAAACTCAATCTGATAAAAGACCTAGTTACAGGCAGATTTTGAAAGCTTGCAGCATCACCAACCAATGGGGAAGAAATATCAACACAATATTTCGATGTTCTTTTAGAGACTACAAATACCTGGCACTTTCATGCTGACTTTGCACATGTTCACATTTATGGCAGGCAGATCATGCAATCCTTTCACAGAGGCTCAATGTGGTTTCAAAAGCTTTTAAACACAGCACCTTCAAGAGTGACTACCCACAAAGAGCAGAATATGCAAAAGATGAAAAATTCCTGTGCATCTACACAGAAAGATTTAGTAAGTTTATATTTTTTAAAACAAGAAAAAGGTTAGACTTCCAGTTTCCAGTTCCACATGTTAGTCACTTTGCCCTAGCAAGTAAAAAATTGAAAAGACTAAAAAAATCAACAACTTTTCTTGGACCCATAGCAAGGGGAGGACGCAAGGTAAACCACTGTCCCCAAGAGTGAAAAGACAAAGTATATAGGAAATCTCAGCTTACCAGAGCAACTCGGGAGTGGAAACTCCAACAGGATCCAGTGTCAGAAAGGTAAATCTGAATTACAATTAAATTGCTAGACTCAGTGCAGCTAAGTCTGATAGTTGAAAACTCCAAGCAGACCCAGTCATAGAGGTAGCTCCAAAATATGAAATTTACCTCCAGAAGCTTCACCAGATTCCCACAGTAAACAGTAAAAATCCCTTTATGCTTGCCAGAGAAGTCTGTTCTTAACAAGGCCTGCCCTCAGGGAAAACGAGTTATTCAGAACCTAACATGCTAGGATATTATCAGAACCTGACTGATTGGGAAGGACAATACCCAATCCCAGCCCATTCTAGGCATCCTGTCCCACCTGAGGGAAGAGGAAATAAACTGAGAACTAGTGGTAAAGTTCACAGTCCAAAGTATTAGTCTCACTAAAAGACCGAGACTACAAGACTGTAAAGCCCTTCATCTCCCTCTACATCTCACCACCACATAACTGAAGGCCTATTTACAGCAGTTCCTTGTACCCAGCACACCATGTCTGACTATCTAGAAAAAAATTCTAAGTCATACCAAAAGGCAAAAAACACAATTTGAAGAGACAAAGCAAGCATAAGAACCAGACATGGCAAAATAGTACTGGAATTATCACATCAGGAATTTAAAACTACTATGATTACTACGTGAAGGGCTCTTAATGAGTAAAACAGACAGCATTACAAGAACATATGGGCAATGTAAACAGAGAGATGGAAATCCTAAGGAAAAAAACCAGTAAGAAATGCTAGAGATCAAAACACTGTTATAGACATGAAGAACGCTTTTGATGGGCTTATTGGTAGCCTGGATATGCCTCCAGCAAGAACTCTGAGCTAGAGGATGACAGATCAATAGAATCCTCAAAGACTGAAAAAGAACAAAGAAAAAACAACAACAACAAAATCCCAGAAGAGAATACCCAAGGACTGTGGGTTAACTTCAAAAGATGTGATATACATGTAAAGGGAATATCAGGAGGAGAAAAAGAAAGGAAGAGAAGAAATAATTGAAACAATAATGACTGAGAATTTCCCCAAATTAATGTCAGACACCAAATCACAGATCCAGGAAGCTCAGAGAACACCAAGCAGAATAAATGCCAAAAGAACTACACCATGACATATCATTTTCATACTACAGAAATTCAAATATAAAGAAAAAAATTCCTGAAAGAAGCCAATGGAAATGGTTACTTACTAAAGTAAAAACAAAAAACAAAAAACAAAAAAACAAAAACAAAGTATGTCCTGCGCTTTAGACTTGTGTTGCATTACAGTTGGTTACATGTCTGCTCCATTGACTTAATATATCTTAATACTTTCTCCTACACCTAGAAATGAACCCGCTTTTTAATAGAAGTTAAATAAGTGAAGATGTTTAGAAAGGAAAAAATAAATCTTAAATGATATATAACAGTAAAGAATTACTGCTTACTAAAGCTGATCTTACATGATTTAACCAGGCATCTTCAAATTGGAGTATGTATATATACTCCTGACCTATACAAAAGCTTTCCAGGGGGCTATACAGGGCTAGGATAGTTTTCAAATAATTTTAATTTACAGATTATCAATTCTCCTTAAGTATTTGTACCCAAATTCATCTAACTAAGAACAGGACTATGTATCTGCGTAGGTCTCTCTCCCTGCCCTAATCCTTTCATAAGATTACAAATCATTCATTCACTCATTCAAATATTGATTTATCTATTGCACCCCATGCACTGTACAAGCTGCTATGAATACCAACAATAAGCAGAACAAACATGCATAAAATAAGTTAATAATTCTTAAGTGCTATATAAAAGCTTCAAAAAGGATCCTGGGCTTTTCAAAATGGGGGATCGAGGAAGGACTTTCAAAAGAATAGACATGCTGTCCTGCTTCCGATTCTGTGTCTCCCTCTCTCTCTGCCCCTTCCCTGCTCATGCTCTGTCTCTCTCTGTCTCAAAAATAAATAAAAACATTAAGGAAAAAAAAATTAAAAAAAAAAAAGAATAGACATGCTGGAAAAAAAGAAAAAGGTCAACGTGGCTGGTAAAGAGGAAAACAAGAAGAGGTTACAGAGCTAAAGAGAGGTGACCTTCTCAAGAAGCAAATGAGATTGGGGCGCCTGGGTGGCGCAGTCGGTTAAGCGTCCGACTTCAGCCAGGTCACGATCTCGCGGTCCGTGAGTTCGAGCCCCGCATCAGGCTCTGGGCCGATGGCTCAGAGCCTGGAGCCTGTTTCTGATTCTGTGTCTCTCTCTCTCTCTGCCCCTCCCCTGTTCATGCTCTGTCTCTCTCTGTCCCAAAAATAAATAAACGTTGAAAAAAAAAAAAAAAATTAAAAAAAAAAAAAAAAAAGAATCAAATGAGATTAAGAATTTATGGGATGTATGAGTAAAACATCCCTCAGAAATATTTATGATCTTCAATTTTAAGTAATAAAACCATAAAAACTGAAAAAAAGCATTAGAAATTAGAATATAAAATTAGAAAAAGGAAAAGTAATTATAAAAGCATAAAGCAAATCGAAAGAACACTTAAAAAGTAAAAAATAATGGGACTTGTTCATGAAGCAAAATTTAATTAGCTTTGATAAAGATAATGCTATAAATTTCCCACAAAACCAAAAGGAAAAAAAGAAAATGCACATACAGATTATTATACTTTTAAAATTAGACTATATTCTACTTTATATCAAATAAATTCAACTATTCCTAATTAAGTCTTCTAATATGTTAGAAATAGATGGAAACACTTTTTTTAACTTAATTTGTTTTTAATTTACATCCAAATTAGTTAGCATGTAGTGGTGCAATTATGATTTCAGGAGTAGATTCCTTAATGCCCCTTACCCATTTAGCCCATCCCCCCTCCCACACCTCCTCCAGTAACCCTCTGTTTGTTCTCCATATTTATGAGTCTCTTATGCTTTGTCCCCCTCCCCGTTTTTATATTATTTTTGTTTCCCTTCCCTTATGTTCATCTGTTTTGTCTCTTAAAGTCCTCATATGAGTGAAGTCACATGATATTTATCTGTCTCTAATTTCACTTAGCATAATACCCTCCAGTTCCATTCACGTAGTTGCAAATGGCAAGATTTCATTCTTTTTGATTGCCGAGTAATGCTCCATTATATATATATACCACATCTTCTTTATCCGTTCATCCATCGATGGACATTTGGGCTCTTTCCATACTTTGGCTGTTGTTGATAGTGCTGCTATAAACATTGGGGTGCATGTGTCCCTTCGAAACAGCACACCTGTATCACTTGGATAAATACCTAGTAGTGCAATTGCTGGGTCGTAGGGTAGTTCTATTTTTAATTTTTTGAGGAACCTCCATACTGTTTTCCAGAGTGGCTGCACCAGCTTGCATTCCCAGGAAACATTCTTTTTTTTGAGAGAGAGAGAGTGTGAGCAGGGAGAGGCAGAGAGAGAGAGGCAGCCAGAGAATCCCAAGCAGACTCCGTACTGTCAGCACAGAGCCCAATGGGGGCTCAAACCCATGAACCCTGAGATCATAACATGAGCTGAAATCAAGAGTCCAAAACTGAACCAACTGAGCCACCCAGGTGCCCCTGAAATAGATGAAAACACTCTTAACTTGATGAAGATATATATACCAGAAGCCCCAAGGTTAAAACTTTTGAAAATTCCTATTTTAAAAGTCAGGAAAAAAAAAACAAGACTGCATTTCTGCTGGAAGTCCTCCATATGCCACTCCAACACACACACACAAAGAATAGGGGAGCAGGACACTGGAAAAGGAATTGACAAAAGTATCAGCTGTAGATAATATAAATACCTAGAAAATCCAGCAGAATCAAATGAAAATTTACTATATTAAAAAAAAAAAAAAGGCAGCAACATGGTGGCTTCAACAGAGAAAAACAAGCCAAAAAAGCCATAGATTTCTATAAACCAGGAATAAACATTTAGAAATGCATTTTTTTAGTGATCTGATTTACAACCATTCACAAGAGCAACAAAAGCTACAAAATATTTAGAAGTAAATTTCACGAAATATTGACAAACGAAACTCTACAACTTAACTGAAAGATATTAAAGAGAACATGAATTGGATAAACATGTATGTAAACATAAATCCAATGTAATGCAATCCCAATCAAAATATCAACATATAAAATGATTCTAAGATTAACCTGAATGATGCACAAGAATACTCAGGATACTCTGAAAAAGAATCAGGGAGACATTCCTTATGTCTAATATTAAAGTTTCATGAAAAGCAACACTATGGTCTGAAGTAAAGATCAGATTAACGCATCAAAACAAAGGGTTCAAAACAGATATGTGAATTTATGTAATTTAAGATATTTTAAGTCAGAAGAATTTAAATACTTAAATTAAAAAAATTAAATCAGACATACCTAAATAAATTAAAAACTCCAAAAGGATTAAGCATTCAAAAAAAAAGCGCTACAATTTCGAAGGGGCACATGCACCCCAATGTTTACAGCAGCACTATCAACAATAGCCAAAGTATGGAAAGAGCCCACATGTCCATCGATGGATGAACGGATAAAGAAGATGTGGTATATATACATACAATGGAGTATTACTCGGCAATCAAAAAGAATGAAATCTTGCCATTTGCAACTACGTGGATGGAACTAGAGGGTATTATGCTAAGAGAAATTAGTCAGAGAAAGACAAATTATCATATGACTTCACTATTATGAGGAATTTAAGACAAAAAACAGATGAACGTAAGGCAAGGGAAGCAAAAATAATATAAGAACAGAGAGGGTGACAAAACGTAAGAGACTCTTAAATATAGAGAACAAACAGAGGGTTGCTGGAGAGGTTCTGAGAGGGGGGATGGGCTAAATGGGTAAGGGGCATTAAGGAATCTACTCCTGAAATCACTGTTGTACTATATGCTAACTAACTTAGATGTAAATTTAAAGATACAATACAATACAATAAAATCTATATAAGATGAGGGTAGAATGCCTGCCTACAATTAAGATTAGGAAGGCAGGCTACTAAGACACAATACCAGAATACTTGAAAAGTAGTTCACGTTTCACCTCATAAAATTTTTAAACTTCTATACAAAAACAAGGAAAGTTATCACAAGCAAACTAAATTGATAAGCGAGAGGGAGAAAATATTTGCAACATCAATAATACAGGCAAATATCCATAACGTACACTGAATCCTCTCCCAAGACAGTTTAAAAGACAACTCAATATAGGCAAAATAATTGTGCTTAACTTCACTAATAATCCCTAAACTGCAAATCAAAACACTCTTATCTACATAAGCCTTATTTCTTGTCTATGATACTGACAAATATCAAGATACTAATAATACAGTATGTGTTAAAGTATGCAGAAAACAGGAATTCTCAAATCCAGAAGTGTACAGCAGCATGGTTTTGGGGACAGAGGATTTACAGTATTTGGCCTTAGGAATGTATGCCTTGAAATGGAAACGCACACCTGTTTTTAAATTTATTATTTTCGATCAACATACAATTAAGAACTTACTGGTGATAATCATTATTTTATCCACATTCTTTAGAAGTGTTATAATAGACAAATTACCTTGGAACTTCCATACAATATGTATTCTAACATACATAGGTACCTTAAACTCTAAACTAATCTCATTTCCTTATTCTTTTAAAAAATTCAATTAAATTAATAGCTGTAAAATCAAAAGACAGTATCTGTCAAACACAGATGCCAGTGAAAGAGAACATACCAAAAGAACGGTCTCTGCTCTTTGGCCAAATCAAAATATTAACACTGTACTGTACTGGCTGAATCTTCAGAGCAGCCTGAATCTGTCAAAAATGTTTAATGCACTTAAGTTTGGCCTTATAATGGTTCTCTTAGGAAATTTATCCAACAAATATTCTCATACAGGTATGCAATAAATATATATACAAGAATGGTGATCACAGCATTGTTTGTGATAGCAAAAAATCGTAGAAATATATATATGTATATATATATTCTGTCAATAGGAATATGGCTAATTAGGATATAGCCAAAGCACACATTATGTAGCTACACATACTGACATGGAATTCAACATATGCACACAACAAACAGTAACTTTTTAAAAAGCTGTAAGGCAAAATATAGAATATGATCCTATTTTAAAAAATCCAAACACCTAATGTAGGTTTGTGATTTTGAGTTCTGTTCACTATGTGTCAGCCATATTTGCCACCTTTCTCTTTGTCAATCTTACCAAGTTCATTCTCATTTTAGGATCTTTTTTAAAATTTTTAAAAAACTTTTATTTTTTGAGAGAGAGCATAAGCTGAGGAGAGATGAAGAGAGAAGGGGACAAAGGACCCAAAGGAGGCTCTGCGCTGACAGGCTGACAGCAGTGAGCCCAAGCCTGACATGTGCTCAAACTCAGATCATGATGTGTGGAAGACGAACGCTCAACCAACCAAGCTACCCAGGCACCCCTCATTTTAGAATCTTTTTACTAGTGCATCCCTTCCATCTGGAACAGAATGCTTTCTTCCCCTCCCCTTCAAGATTTTGCCATAGCTAGCTCCTTTACGCATTCTAACAAAATTCTAACTTTGCTGTTTTCTCATGTCTTTTTTTCTCTACAACACTTTTATAGCCTCTAAGCTCCTTGAATGCAGGGTATTTATCTACCTTATTCACCACAATACCCCCAGTACCTTGCACTGTGCCTAGCATATAGTAGTTACTCAATAAATATCCGCTGAAGAACTTAACAGTGGTGATGACTAAATAAAGGAGCTCAAATGAGGCAATCTTAACATTTCACATTTTCATGACCAAACATCTGTTTCAAATTAACATGGGGAAAAAGTAAGACAAAAGGAGTAATTATCAGTTGGTCTATTTTCTATGTATAAAGAAAATATTTTTAATGTATCTGCATGGTTAGGGCTATTTGAGCAAACCAATCTGTCCTTCAAAAAAGTGTTGAAAAATTAAATACAACTGAATTGATACGTTAGAAATTTACCTCCCTAGAAGTATGTGTTGATAGCTCAGGGGGTGTGAGACTACAGAGACATTCATGGGTTATAAATTCTGACATGTCTGATCTGTCCATACCCCTTACCCACATTCATTTACATTCCAAAGATTAAGAACCTAGGATCCTCCCCTTCTGTAACTGAGGAGGTTTTTATACTGAGGAACAAAGGTTTCCCTTCCTCTTTCAGGAAGGGGGTAACACCTCTACAAGCTCCCAAATTCATATTTTTCAGGTTCCTTACCTACCAAATGAACATCCAGGTCTCAATGCATCACTCTGAGAGGGAAGAACTGGGGCAAAGGGGTTATTGCTATAATAATTAATCTATCCTTGCCCCAGAAATTGTGTTTACTTTCAGGATAATATGAATGAATATAGCCATTAAAAACTTATCATTTGAACAAAATTTCATTCATAAAACTTGTCTTGTGATTCAAGCTTTAAAAATAAATTTTTAAAAATGAATGTAAAAATTATTTTTTCAGGACAAAAATACATTAAGTCCCCAACTTAGAAACTAAAATTTCCACTCTAAGCTTTTCCACTAAAAACATACTATGCTTAACTAATGAATTTAATGAAGTGTATGAAGTATTGGAAAGTTTGTATTTATATACTAGGTTTAATGACGTTATGGATTCGTCTTTTGAAGATTAGTCTAGAAACCTAACCATTAATCCCAACATTGTTCCTACATAAATATTCATTTAATAGTACCTGGCAAATAACGTAGCGGACCCCTAATGTTCCATTTTTTTAAATCCCAGCCCTAATCTACAATCTTTACACTGGTTGAGGGGAGTACAACAAAATCATAATCAAATCTATTAGAGGTTATTAGATGTGGCAAAGAACAGGTTTCATGTAAAAATTGAAAACAAATACAGTTTCCCATTCAACTCTTGAGACTCCCAAGACCCTCAAATCCCCTGAGTGGGCCACACATTTGCTCCCAACACCATTCTCTAGCTCCCCTAGAAGTAAAAATAGATCCACTAAACCATAAATTCCTCAAACTTTATATTTTAGGGATGTCTTTATGTTATGGTACAACAAATGAGACAGCTAGAAAGCACAGTAAGTGATTTTTGGAACTGGATTAGCTTGCATTTGCATCCTAGTGCTGGAAGCTACTGGTTATGGATTGACACCCAAATTTCTTAAGGTTTTTTTTTTTTATCTGCAAAGCGACAAAAATTTTCAAGGTCATTGGCAAAGTTGAATAACATGTTCATATAAAGTACCTGGCATATTCCACAAATGATAGTCATAAAGTGGAAAGGGTTTAAGAGGCCCCCCCCCCCCGCTGCCCAACATGTAAAAGATTAGGAAGAAAAATTACTTAGCCACTCCTTAACATACTAACAACTGCACGTTAATCCCCTTTCAAAAAGAATAATTATTTTATTTATTAAAAAAAATTTTTTTAACATTTATTTATTTTTGAGAAGAAAGAGACAGAGGATGAGGGGGGAGGAGAGAGAAAGAGGGAGACACAGAATCTGAAACAGTCTCCAGGCTCTGAGCTGTCAGCACAGAGCCCGACACAGGGCTCAGACTCACAGACCGTGAGATCATGACCTGAGCCGAAGTCAGATGCTTAACCGACTGAGCCACCAAGGCGCCCCAAGAATAATTCTTCTAGAAAGTAACAAAAAAATGGTTATGTGCCTCATGTGATTAAAAAAAAAATCAATCAGTAGGCCAATTAATCCAAGACTACTCTTTAATAAGGCCTTTTCAGTAACAAACAAAAAACTGCCAGAAAGAGATTTGTCAGTTGTCTACTGCTAGTACACTGTATGTGGCTCAATAATAAGTATAGTTCCCAGAGGCTTAAAAGAAAAAAAGAAATACTGGATAGAGACATGTCTGGTCTATATATCATTAGAAACTTGTGGTATCTTTATAAAAGGGACACAAAATGACATAAAGAAGTGCATCTTGAACAAGAGCTTTGCAGAACATTCGAAGACCTTTAAATGGATGTTTCTTGAATCATCCCTCATCCTCCTAGAACACAATCTTTGAGGGGATTAAGATAATACAGGCCAGGTACACTAGTGTCTGATCATTAAGGATACAGGGCAAAAGTGTTAAGAACCTACATGGCCTTTATCCTTTGGTCAGATTCCCAATACACCAAAATCTTAAGTGAGACCCCCCCCCCCCGCCCCCAGCACCATTCTGGGTCACAGTGAACTCGTAACTTAATTCTCAACAAGAGCTTCACATGTACATTTTCTATAGTATGGCTGAAAGAAGAATTCATATTAAATAGCAAATTGGCAGGCATAAAGGCTGATGTTGTGGTGTAAAATTTTAGGAGTCTAAACTGTACTCTTACCAAAGTATAGCTATAACAGAGCAACCACAAGGGAGCTTCCAGACTGGATAAAACAATTTTCCAAAAAAAAAAAAAAAAAGAGGGCTTTAAATATATTTTGAGCTAAAACTTCAGAGTTCTGTGCCTAGAAATATTCACCAGTTGCTTTAGTCATAAAAATTGCCTGGTCTACTAAGAATATCTGTAATAGAACTAAAGACAATATGAGTGAGCTATAAAATATACACCCCCAAAAGGAGATGAGTTTAGGTCAATGGGGTTGTTTAGAAATATCCATTTATACTTTGAAAAATGACTGCTGTAGGGGCGCCTGGGTGGCTCAGTCGGTTAAGCGTCCAATGTCAGCTCAGGGCATAATCTCACAGGTTCATGAGTTTGAGCCCCACGTCCGGCTCTGTGCTGACAGCTCAGAGCCTGGAGCCTGCTTCTTGCTTCAGACTCTGTCTCTGTCTCTCTAGCCTCCGCTCGTGCTGTCTCTCTCAAAAATGAATAAACATTAAAAAAAAAAACACACACACAAAAAACAGATGAAAAAATGACTGCTGTATTTGTTTCCTGTAACTCTGTAGCAAACTACCACACTCCTTCAGTTCTGGAGGCCAAAACTTTCACTGGGACAAAATTAAGGTGTTGGCAGGGCTGTGCTTCTTCCAGAGGTTTTATGGGAAACCCTGTTCCTTATTTCTTCCAGCTGGCATTCCTATGCTTGTGGCCACATTGCCTCCTCTTCTGGGTATGTTATCTCCCTCTGCCTCTCTCTTTTATGATGACATTTAGAACCCACCCAGATAATCCAGGATACTCTCTTCATATCAAGACCTTTAATTTAATGACATTTGCAAAGACTTACACACACACATGCGCGCGTGCACCCCTGCCCCAAAGTATAACATCACAGATTCCAAGGATTAGAATGTGGGCATCTTTTAGGGGCCCATTTTTCAGCCTACCATACTTGCCAAAAGTAAGCTTAACTGTATAACCAATTCCTTGCAGCCAACACTTATTTATGTCTTTATTCTATAATTTGTTTCCTTAATTTGTTTTTTAAGTTGAGAAATATATATCAGAAAATACAACCATTATCCCATCTTCCTATGAAGCACTTTTCATTTGAGATTTGTTTCCCTAAACACTATAAAACAAAACCAAGAAACTTTTTATTTTAAAACCAAGAAATTCATCTTTTTTCTTACACGGTTATTGTCCCCTCTAAACATGCAGTAAATAAAGGTCACATCAAATTAACTCTCTCAATCTTTAGCATTTTTGTTTTCCTCTTACATTATACAATACATAAATGAGCAAATTATTTGTTCCTTAATTAGAATACTGCTTGCTTACCGGATACAGGTGTTTGATTTTTAGAAATTTATTCAAGACTAAACAAACCAGACAGCAATAATAAATTCTGACTAAGCAACCTAATTGCCATCATAACACTGCCTGCAGTATCACCTCATAAAAACCACTTGCAGCAGTTTAATGTAAAATTACAGCTGTAAGACATTAATTTTTGCAAGCTTCTAAAGACATAAAGAAAGTCTTCCTTATTGAAAAAGATGCCATTCTGCTAAACATCTGGAATACTCACCTAAATTAGTTTTGGTAACAATAATAGCATCTTTATTTAAAAACGTAATATAATAAATTCCTAATTGGATTATATCTTTTACATATTGTGGAGCACAGAGCAGGAACCTTTCAAATATGATTAACCAAGTCTTCATTATTCAATCTTAAGTTTTCGAGTATTGGTAACAAACAATAAGTATTGGTAACAAATGTTTTCTAGTCTTACATAACTGAGTTATTGTTACAGGGAAAATAATTGTTTCAGGAATTTTTAAAACAGCAATTAAAATGCAGATCTAGATTATTTATGTGACCTGTGCCCTCCTACCATACCTATCAGCCATCACTATCTCACCTCCTCTAACACTACTCCTTCATTTTTCCCAACCTCTACTCCCTCAAGGTTCTTAATGGCCTAATTAAATCTTTCCCCAGGCTTCAGAATGCAGCTATCAAGGTCTAATATTAGTCAACATCAGTTACATCAGGAACGGCCTTGTTTTCCTTCTGTCCCTCTGCCTATCCATATTAGAAGCTAATAGACCCATAAAGAAAAACAGATGAGTTCAATAGTTTAGGAAACATTTGAGAACTACCATGTGATAGGAAATGAGACCCCACCCCCCACCCCGAGTTTATTGGCTAGTGGGCCCTGAAAATGTTTTCAATATAATTTGGTAAATGTTATAAGAGCACAAAACAAAACAAATGGAAAAGCAGAAATAGTTTCCCAGAGAAAAGAGACCCCTCCTTGAAAAAAGAGACTTCAAGGTTAAATGGAAGTTAACCAACTGAGGAAAGGAAAGCAATCCAGAAAGACCATCATAATAAGCAAAGGTACAAGTCAGTATGGTGTATTTGGGAAATTCTAAGTAGTTCACTATTAAATGAGTGAAAAGAGAGAGGTGGGGGAGTAGCACAGAGTAAAGCTAAAGAATTAAACTGTGGACCAGATTGGGGAAGCCTAAAAGCCATGCAAAGGTGTCAGGAAAATCCACAATTGAATGACAAAGTGAGATTTGCATCTGAGACAGATCAACTCTGGTACTAGCAGAGGGTGGACTTGCAGGAGGCAAGAATACTAGTTAAAGGGCTATATCCAAGTGCAATAATCCAAGTAAGAAATGTCTATAGTGAGTCTGTTAATAGTAAGAATGAATTAGGAGTGGCAGAGCTGCAAAATACTTAGGAGGCAAAATACATGGGGTGTAAGACATGAGAGAGAAGAAAGTCACAAGCTGCCAAGCTTGTGGCTGTTTAGATGCTGATGCAAAAAAGAAAAAAAAGTGAGCAAAACAGGAAATGGTATTTTTGACACTTCTGTTCATTATATTGGAAGTTCTAGTCAGATCAATTAGGCATGAAAAAGAAAAGGCATCCACACTGGAAAAGAAAAAGTATCTGTTTACATATGATATGATCTTACATATAGTGAACCCTGAAGATTCCACACACAAAAGTTACAACTAAACTGATTAAATGAATTCAGCAAAATTGCTGGGGGAGGGGGGGATCAACACACAAAAATCAGTTTCATTTCTATACACTAACAGTCTGAAAAGGAAACCAAGGAAACAATTCCATTTACAAAAGCATCAAAAAGAATAAAACAAACTAATTTAACCAAGAAGGCAAAGATTTATACACTGAAAATAAAACATTGCTGAAAGAAATTAAAGACATAGGTAAATGGGAAGATATCCCATCCCGTGTTCACAGATCAAAAGACTCAATATTGTTAAGATGACAGTACTACACAAAGCAATCTACAGATTCAATGTAATCCCTATCAAAATCCTGATTTTTTTGCAGAAACGGAAAAACCCATTGTAACATTCATATAGCATCTCAAGGAACCCCAAACAGGCCAGAATAACCCTGAAAAAGAACAAGTTTGATGCCTCCTACTTCCTGATTTCAAAATTTACTACAAAGCTACAATAATCAAACTAACTTGGTATTGGTACAAAGACAGACATATAGACCAAAGGAGTAGAATACAAAGCCCAGAAGTAAAATTCCTTACATGGTAAATTATTTTGACAAGAATGCCGAGACTATTCTTGGTCAGTTTTTTCAACAAAAAGTACTGGGAAAACTGGGTATCCCCACATGCAAGAGAATGAGGTTACACCATAGCCTTCTTCCATTTACAAAAATTAACTCAAAATAGATCAAAGATCTAAATGTTAACTGAAACTATAAAACTCTTAGATGAAAGCATACAGGAAACTCTTCAGGGCACTGAATTTAACAATTTTTTCTAGTAAGACACCAAAAGCACAGGCAATAAAAGAAAAATTGATGAATTGGATTTATTACATCAAAACCTTTTAAGGGCACCTGACTGGCTCAATAAAGCAAGCAACTCTTGATCTCGAGGTCATGAGTTCAAGCCCCAACACATTAGGTGTAGAGCTTACATTAAAAAAAAAAAAATTAAGGGGCGCCTGGGTGGCGCAGTCGGTTAAGCGTCCGACTTTAGCCAGGTCACGATCTCGCGGTCCGTGAGTTCGAGCCCCGCGTCGGGCTCTGGGAGGATGGCTCGGAGCCTGGAGCCTGTTTCCGATTCTGTGTCTCCCTCTCTCTCTGCCCCTCCCCCGTTCATGCTCTGTCTCTCTCTGTCCCAAAAATAAATAAAAACGTTGAAAAAAAAATTAAAAAAAAAAATTAAAATCTTTAGTACATCAAAGGTCACTATCAAGAAAGTGAAAAGGCAACCCACAAAATGGGAGAAAATATTTGCAAATCACGTATCTGATAAAGGATTAATATCTAGAATATATGAAGAATAAAACTCAACAACAAAAAAACTCAATTAAAAAAAATGAGTGGGTGGGAATGCCAAGTTGGTGCAGCCACTCTGGAAAACAGTATGGAGGTTCCACCAAAAATTAAAAATAGAACTACCCTACGACCCAGCAATTGCACTACTAGGTATTTATCCAAGTGATACAGGTGTGCTGTTTCGAAGGGACACATGCACCCCAATGTTTATAGCAGCACTATCAACAGCCAAAGTATGGAAAGAGCCCAAATGTCCATCGATGGATGAACGGATAAAGAAGATGTGGTATATATATATACAATGGAGCATTACTCGGCAATCAAAAAGAATGAAATCTTGCCATTTGCAACTACGTGGATGGAACTGGAGGGTATTATGCTAAGTGAAATTAGTTAGAAAAAGACAAATACCATGTGACTTCACTCATACGAGGACTTTAAGAGACAAAACAGATGAACATAAGGGAAGGGAAACAAAAACAATATAAAAACGGGGGGGGGGCAAAGCATAAGAGACTAATAAATATGGAGAACAAACAGGGTTACTGGAGGAGGTGTGGGGGGGGGGGATGGGCTAAATGGGTAAGGGGCATTAAGGAATCTACTCCTGAAATCATAGTTGCACTACATGCTAACTAATTCGGATATAAATTAAAAATAAAATAAAATTAAGTATTATGTTGAAAAAAAAATGAGTGGGGTGCCTGGGTGGCTCAGTCGGTTAAACGTCTGACTTCAGCTCAGGTCCTGGTCTCATGGTTTGTAGGTTCAAGCCCTCCATCAGGCTCTGTGCTGACAGCTCAGAGCCTGGAACCTGCTTTGGATTCTGTCTCTCTCTCTCTCTCTCTCTCTCTCTCTCTCTCTCTCTCTGCACTCCCTTGCTCACACTCCTTTTCTCTCACTCAAATAAACATAAAAAAAAATTTTAATATTAAAAAAAATTTTTAATTAAAAAATGGGTAAAGACTTGCATAGACACATTTCTCCAGAGAAGATACACATATGACCAATAGACACATGAAAAAAAAAATGTTCAAGATTACTAATCATGAGAAAGATCAGGGGCGGGTGGGTAGCTCAGTCAGTTGAGAGTGTGACATTGGCTCAGGTCATGATCTCATGGTTCGTGAGTTCAAGCCCTGCATTGGGCTCTGTGCTGACAGACAGCTCAGAGCCTGGAGCCTGCTTCAGATTCTGTGTCTCCCTCTCTCTCTGCCCCTCTTCCACTTGTGCACACGCTCACTCGCTCTTTCTCTCTCTCTCTCTCCCAAAAATAAACATTAAAAATAAAAAGATGCAAATCAAAACCACGAGACATCACACTTCATACCCATTAGGATGGCTATAGGACTATTATCAAAAACAAAAACAAACAAAAAACACCAGAAAATCACAAGTGTTGGTGAAAATATGGCAAAACTCAAACCTTAGTGCATTGCTGGTGGGAATGTAAAATGACACAGCCATTTTTGAATAAAGTATGGCAAGTCCCTCAAAAAAAAAAGCACAGAATTACCATATGATCCAGCAATTCCAATTCTAGGTATATATCTGAAAGAATTGAAAGCAGGGACTAAAACAGATATCTGTACACCCATATTCTTAACATTTATTCACAATAACCAAAAGGTAAAAACAATTCAAATGCCCATCAGTAGTTAATGGGTAAACAAAATGTAGTACACACATATAATGAAATATTATTCTGCTTCAAAATGGACTGAAGTTCTAAGGCACGCTACACATGGATGAAACTTTCAAACATTATTCTACGTTAAAAAAAAAAAAAAAAAAAAGGCCAAACACAAAGGGACAAAGATAGTACGATTCCACTTACATGAAATACCAGAATAGCCAAATTTGAAGAAAGTAGAATAATGGTTACCAGGAGCTGGGGGAGGAACTAATGAAGAATTCGTATTATTAAATATAGAGTATCAGTATGGGATGAAGAAGAAGTTCTGGAGATGTAGAGTGGTGATGGTTACACAACAATGTGAATATACTTAATGCTACTGGATTCCACAATTAAAAATGGCAAGTTTTATATTATATGTATTTTACCACATAAAAAAGGTTTTTAAAATGTTTTTAAACAGGAAATGGTATGCATTTTCTAGGAAGGGGTGAAAAGTTGAATTCGGTTTTGGATCTGTTGCATACGATAAGGTATACACAGGTCATCTATAAGAGTTAACATATCTGAAGCACGAAAGGTTCTGGTGGAAAATTTCACCCTATAGTAGTCAAAACTGTAAGAGAAAAGAACATGAAGTATGAAAAGAAAAGTGGAATAAGAATCAAAGAAAACTCTGGGCTTGTTAACTGAACTCACAGGCATAAGAAGAGTACTATTCAAAATTATTCCACCATATCAATATTATGAATTATCTGCATCTGGTTCAAAACACCTCATCAGCAATACTACTCAACAGGAAGAAACCTATTTGTGTCCCTCAACCCCGCTATATAAACTATTCTTTGAACACAAGACAAAAATCAAAGTATAAAATCCTGCCAGGGCTCAAATAAAGTACCTATTTCACAGGATCCCGTGAAGAATATGATAGCTATTCTTGTTACAGTAAAAATGAGACAATGCAGCCTAACCTATCCAACCTACATTTCTAACAACAAAGAAAAAAACTGTGTTATTGTTCCTGAGGGATAATAAACAGGAATCATAATTTATTATATAGAGCTAATTTACACTTTGGACTATGATACCAACTTAAGATACACTAAAATATTCCATTTATAAATTTTTAGTGGCCTTCTGAATTAAGTCTCCAACTGTGGTACGCTGAATAATGGGGCCTAAAGATGCCCACGGCCTAATGCCCAGAATTTGTGGCTACGTTACTTTACATGACAAAAAGGACTTTCCCAGTGTGATTAAATTAAGAATCTGAGATGGGGATACTATCCTGTATTATTTGAGTTTGGTTCAATATAATAATCACAAGAGTTCTTATAAGAGAGAAGGCAATGTGATAAAGGACAAAGGGATAGTAGTCAAGAGCAAAATCAAAAATGCTATACTGTTAGCCCAAAGATGGAAGACGGACGCAGGAGCCATGAAGTGTTGGCAGCCTCACTACAAGCTACAAAGGAAAGGATATGAATTCTCCCCTAGAGCTTCCAGAAGAAATGCAGCTTCTGACTGTCAAACTGTAATGTAATAAACTTGTGTTGTTTTAAAGCCCCTATATTGTGGTAAATTGTTACAGCAACAATAGGAAACTAACATGCCAGCTGAACCATATTATCATGAGAAGCCAAGGGCAGAGAGAGAAATTGAAAAAAAAATAAGTTCATCAGTTTACTTGCCCAATGGAGTCTTGGCTTCTGCCAAAAGAAAAACACATCCACAAGAAAAACAGTCTTCCCCTCGAGAAGTTCTCAAATTTGGCTGAATATAGGTATCAACTGGAGAGCTTTTAAACAATTCTGGTACAAGGTCCCATTTCAGGCCAATTGAATCATTAACTCTTGGGGCTCTATTGTTAGAAAGTTAGCCAGGTGGTTTTTACGTACAGCCACAGTTGAAAACTTGCTGTTCTAGATAAAGATTGGTTTTTAGTGACCTAAGAAACCCATGGCATTTCAAAATACTACTAGAAGCTCCTGAAACTGTCCCCCCAAAAGATGAGGTTCACCATTCATTCATTCATGGGTTTCATGTATGTTTTCCTAACTTTACCTTTGACGAAAAGTTATCCTAGGTAAGAAGTTGCCTAAGTAAATTACAAAAGTAGAAACTACTGGATTAAAAGGCAAGTAAATTTTGTTGTTCTGACAAATACTGCTAAATTGCTATACCAATTTACCCTTCTACTAATTAAATTAACAACATTTTTTTTTAAAGCCTATCCAATCTAATGGGTAGGAAAACGATATTTCATTGCTGCTTTAACCTGCAAGGCTTCAATCATGAGTGAAGCTAAGTATCTTTTCATTTCTTTCTTGGTCTTTTTTTTTGGTCTGTCAGTTACTTACTACATATCCATTTCTATTCCTTTTTCTTAAAGCTGATTTGAAAAAACCTTTTTCTGTTAAGGAAATTGATCTTTTTGTTAAGTGACCCACTGTCCATGACAGTTAAATATTTTTTTCCCAATTTGTTTTTCTGTCTTTTTGCTTTGACTTCTTAAGGCCATAGGTTCTATTTCGTATTTATTTTTTAACATATTTATTTTTTCCTCTATGGCTTCTTTAGAAACCTAAGCCACACTCTAAATCCATACTATAAAATTATTAAAACCACCCCCCATACTTTCTTCTAATATTTTCAGAGTTTCCTTTTTTACATTTAAGAACTCAGGAACTGCACTCCTTTCCCTGCCACCATGTAACTAACTGGCAACATCATTTACTGTTTAGTTTATCTCTTTTCCACTGACGAAGTTACCATGCTAGCATTTTAACTCATAACAAAAAATGGAGGAAAAAAAATGTATAAATGTGGGTATATACATATATGCTTATATGATGTGTATATATGAAAATTCTAAAATACAAGCTTAACATACTAACTTCTTACAGTCAACAATGAATGTGCTGCCGAACTAAGGTATACAGAATCTACAAATTCCTTAATAAGGTTATGGAATATGAAAGTAATCATCAGGCACACTGTCTCCTCCTTTCTCTTTGCAAAAGCACTACAACTGTCACCAAGGCTAACTTTTCCTCAAAAGCTGTGATGAATAGTTTCCCCTAGTAGTTTTTCCCATGTTTATACTCAGCTTTGCAAAATATTTGTTGCCACTAGGTGGAGACAATTTGATAACAGGAATATTGGTTACTGAAATAAGAGTAGCCATAAATTTTCTACAAATATTCTCCAATGGTAAACTAGGGCTACCCACTTTAGCTGAGGATCCAGTTTCCTTATTTGTAAATTTAAGAATTCAAATAAAGTATTATCAAGAGCCCTCTTAACTCCTAATATTTTGTAGATCAAAAAGCTTGCTTAAATGTCCTTTAACAAGTACAATGCCTGGAGTACTGTCCTCTTAAGCTACAAAGGTACGCTACCTTTAGAACTTCTTTCAACTTGAATACTTCAACCAATCATAACCAGTTTCCTCCCATCTTTTCAAAGCAGGTCAAAAGAGGCATATTGTTCACACATCTAGCATTCCAAGTCACAACCAAGGCTATCTGCACTATTTTTCCTTCTCTTAAAAAAAATAGCTGATATCCTACTTCTCCACATCCATCTGGCCTGTTTGCACACATATTTTAAACAATGATGTAGCTATATATTTTTCTTTGAAACTAGTATCCAAGGTACTATAAACCTGAGGGATTTTTTTTTCTCTTGTGCTATTTATTTTTTGCCACTTTTGGTCAAAACCTTCCATTTTTGTTGGTTTCCTGAATTATTAACTGTCTGTCCCTCTGTCAAGACATTCCTCACACTGACGCTACACCTCCTGGTTCTCATCTGCCAGTCTAGATTTTATAACTCTTCTAAAGTCTCAACCTCTACTTGCCTAAGGGGTTTCCAATCTGCTTCATCCAATTACTCGAATCTAGTGACCTACTGCCAAACCACTGACTCATTAGCAATTTAGACCTCAGACTTTGGCATAATCTAGGCTCTCAGCCCTGTACACACACCAACTCCATACCACAAACTAACCACATTCTTAGAGAGGGACTACTTTTCATTCTCCCAGTACCCTAAGACCAAGAGACACAAAGGACATTGATAATTTCCTGAGCAGAGCAGAAAAAATCAAGTTCCTAAAGTAGAACAAGGTAGGTTACCAACTTCTTTCACATCCCTCCCCAGATTACAGGAAACTAAACAAGGGACCATACTGATATGGTAGCAGTAGCCAGGTTACTATTGGGCTGTAGACTGCTGCTCAGTATCATCAGCATACATGGCCAGCCACCCCGAAACATTGCAGATTTAACGACACAGAGAGATCAGTACCTCTACTTTTGAGTGGGAGATGTCAAACACAACTAAAACATAAAGCAATGCTTAAAAATTTACATTTTGTTTATCATTAATGACAAGTTTATCATTAATGACAAAGCTAAAAAGTCTAGTAACTACGGAGTTTTTTAGTCCAAAGCCCCATATGCCAGAATAGAAGTTAACTATTGAAAAGTGGTAAACCAAGGTCATTATCCTTTCCTGGGATGAGAAATGTCCATTAAGTGCAGATTCCTGCCAGAAGCAAAAGTGCCAAAAAACACATACATTAGCTTTAGCAAGTAACAGTGTAGGAAATCATAGCAACACTCTTGTGTTACGAAAATATAGCAATAGAGTCTACGTTTGCAGCCAGAGCATATCTGATGAAAAATTAAATTTGTGGTAAGACAATGACAAAAGAAAATGATTAGATTAAGAAAGGTAAGACAAAGCTGAAGACCAATGCCACCACATTCTCTTTCAACAGCAACTGGAGTGAATAACCCTTTCAGAAAGCAGTGAGGGCAATTCATTTCCAGAGACACAAAATCGTGTTTTTTTGTTTTTGTTTTGAGAGAGAACAAGCGTGAGCCGGGGAGGGGCAAATAGAGAGGGAGAAAGAATCCCAAGCAGGCTCCACAGTCAGCGCAGAGCCCAACACAGGGCTCAATCTCACAACCACAAAATCATGACCTGAGAGGAAATCAAGAGTTGGACACTTAACCAACTGAGCCATCCAGGCGCCCCAACATTTGTATTCTTTTACCCAGTCCTAGGAAATAATGTTATTAATAACATAACATTTACTAAGTGCTTACTACTTTCCATGAAATGTTGCTTACTCCTAACAACCCTATGAGTAGGTACTATTATTTTCCTCATCTAAGAAATAAGGAAATTGAGCCAAAATATGAATGAATGAATGAATGAATGAATGAATAAATAAATAAGCAAGCAACTTACTTAAAGGTCTCACAGTAAATGTCAAAGGCAAAACTCAAACCTAGGTCTGTTGGACTAAGAAGGCCATACCCTTAACCACCATACCAAACACTACTGTTAATACTTCAATACCATCACCAACAGCAGGGAGGCATTTGCAACATCAACATCAGGAAATTTCTTCAACCATTAAAAATAACAATTATTAATGTGATATGTAATGACTAGTAATACCTGCAAGGTAAAGTGATAACAGAGGCACTAATTTGCATCTAGGCTACAATTGCAGTTATGTAAAAGTTATGTTCTAGAAGGTAACAGTTATTTAAGAGTTTGCGGAGGGGGTTTCCATTTTTCAACTCCCAAAACAATAAGCACAGATTTTAACAGTTTTAAGACAACAACAGATAAGAACAAAGGAGTAAAGAATGTGTATCCCTTTGCTACACAGCATAAATTTTCTCTTGCAGAAAGAGAAGAAAAACAATTATGTCCCTATATATTTTCCATAGTAGCAGCCAGACTGGGATTCAGGAAACCCCAATTTTCATTTGGGGTTCTTGAAACAATTCCAAAAGATAAACATTTTTAACCTTTCTTCTGTTTTGGCCTTTCTTATCTCCTAGTTTCTGCAACTTGCATCAAAAAGCATCAAAAAAAGTTTTAAATTGAAAAAAGCAGCTCCTGGGGTATCAAAGCCCAGGGCCTTAGAAGAATGAAAAAGAAATCAGAAACTCTGGGGCACCTAGGTGGCTCAGTCGGTTAAGCGTCTGACTTCGGCTCAGGTCCTGATTTCACGGTTCAGTTGGTGGGTTCGAGCCTCAAATCGGTGGAACATGTGCTGTCAGCACAGAGCCTGGAGCCTGCTTTGATTCTCTCTCTCTCTCTCTCTCTCTCTCTCTCTGTCCCTCCCCCACTCACATTCTTTCTCTCTCTCTCAGTCTCCCTCTCTCTCAAAAATAAAATAAACACTAAAAAAAAAATAAAAAAAACAGAAACTCTGAAGATAGAAGTTTTTATATATAGCTCTGACAAATCCAAAGATTAGCAAAATCTTTAGGTCCATGAAAGAAGCAAACAAAAATTTGACATAGCTCATATAGACACTGGAAATCAGTATGATTTTAAGTTAGTCAATATATAGATCTAACCCTCTTTATTTAAAAAAAATTTTTTTAAATATTTACTTGAGAGAGACAGAGACAGAGACAGCACACATGTGCGTGAGAGAGAGCCCAAACAGGCAAGGGGCAGAGGGAGGGAGACACAGAATACAAAAGAAGGCTTCAGACTCTGAGGTGTCAGCACACAGCCCGACACAGGGCTGGAACTCACGCACGAGATCATGACCTGAGCAGAAGTTAGACACTTAACCGACCGAGCCACCCAGGCACCCCAGATCTAACCCTCTTTATAAAACAAGTATGTTTTAGGTGATATATAGCTGTAATACACACGCACACACACACATATGTAAAATGTCCATTAAGACAGAGTTCCTTATTAGAAATAAAAATCTATATATTTAAATATGTATATATCAAAATAGTTTTTAAAAACTACTTGTTAGCAACTCAACTCTGACAAACTTAATGGGAGTTCTTCAAATAATGGTAAAAACAGAAAACCATAATCATAATAAAGAAAAACTTTGGGTGCCTGGCCAGTTCTGTCAGGGGAGCACACAACTATTTATTGGGTCTCAAGATTGTGAGATCAAGCCCCATGTTGGGTGTGGAGATTACTTAAAAACAAAATCTTAAAAAAATAAAATAAAAACTTAAGTAGCTAAAGTAGTGAAATCATTCACTACTAAGTGAAAGCGATTTTATATTATTAAACAATTAACAAAAAACAAAACTGACATTAATTCAATACAAGATACTGTTTGCAGGCACTTTTCATACAGTTTTCCCTCTACTACTTTTTAACAAAATCCTTTAAGTCTACGTACGGTTCCTAACTTTGACTCCACACCCCCACTGAGAATCTGATCAAAGTTAAGAACTCTTACTTGGTGGCTGGGGAGGCGGGAAGCGGGGGAGATCCCACACAAAAGAACACACGCCCCAAATCTCAGAAAAGTTGTGGTCCCTTAAGAGATCCCAGGACTGAAGACCAAGAACACGTGCTCTAAAAAAGAATTCCAAAACATAAACAGAAAAACCAGAGGCTATCTCAAAATCCTTCTCAGTTTTATCAGCTATACTGTAACAAGCTACTGCCACTGAAAACAATTATAGATTTGTTCCTGCAAAGGTAAACTTACGGAGACAATAGGTATTGCTTGTTAATCACTTCCATCTGGCTGCCACAGTGAATTTTGGACCTCCCTACCACAATGTAAATACAAAGCTAAAAGGAACCTCAGGATCCAACCACTATTTACATCCACTTGAAGTATTATGCCATTTTCAAAAATGTTACCAAACTCGTATGGCATAGAAAATGTTTGTGATATCAAGTTAACTTTAAAAAACACATATAAACTCAGGTCTACATATAAAATACAACTAAAACTATGTTTTAAAGAAACAAACAAAAAAATAATAAATTTACTTCCAAAAGGAAATACATCAAAATTTAAAAGCAATTAAAATTGAGCACTGAAAGCATGATTTTTTTAAATTTTCCAAAATTAAAAAATACACTTCTGAATCATTTATGCAACATACTGTCCAAAAAGTTTCAGAATATATTAAATTGGCATTAATAATCATGTTATCTATATTAAACATAGCTGTAATATTACCTTTCAAAAAGTTACGGAGACTTCTGGGAAAAAAAATATTTCAGGAGGCTACACTAGTAAGTAAATACTGGTTAACCAAAACTGGCAATGAGACCTATGTTTAAATACAAACATAATCAATAATAATAAAATTAAGGACAAAGAAATGGAGTCTTAATATTTTAGACAATGCTCAACTATCATTATTAGAGAGCCTTTATCCTATTCCATTACTTCAGAGTCACGTGAGACAACAGTTCCTGGAGGACACTACCTCATAAAAATTAAAAACTAGAAAAAAGCATCTTTCCACTAATTCAACGAGGCATGTTTTCTTCACAAATATGCCAATTAACATTTTTAAGTAAGTTCATTAAAAGTAACAACAGATATAATTTCTAATTTTGTTAAGTGTAATGTTAAAAGCAGGTATTTTCTGTAATTGATATCATAAAATAACATAGAAGTAAAACAAAATCACAATAGGTTAATTTCCAGTCAAAATAATAGTAACACTGGTTTCCCTACTCCCCCAGGCCCTAGTCATTTAAACAATCTACAGAGTGGTAGTTTTGTTCTTAATGTTTAAGTAAAATTTGGGGTACTACTGTCTAATGATATAAGCAAGATACTTAACCCTGGTGCGAAGAAATTAACGAGGAATGTCAACCTTAAGATACAATTATTTAAGTGATAGAAATACTATATTGTAAACCAGACTTGGGCAAAGTAGGGTTGTAAGATGTCCACAACTCTTCCCAAACCCCATTTCCATTTCCACCCTGACAACTTTTAAACATGAAAACTCCTTTTAAAGTAGGCACAGAACTATAACCAGGACCCATGTAAGAGATCAATCCATCTCAGTCTTTCTTCATACACCCCGTATATTTACAAAGTTCTTTGCTGTTTACAAAACCTCCTATCTACACTACCTCTTAGGGTCTTTACAAATAACCTGTGAGGTCAAAAAGGGTGGGATTTTTTTGGTTTTGTTTTTAAATAGAAAACAGAAAGGCCAATAATCTTGCTTACAGTGAAACCAGACCTAGAAACCAAGATTCCTGCCTTCAATTCTGAAGCTCTTTCCACTATACACAACACTACCCCTTCTGTAATACAGTAAAGCCTTCTATAAAACATCTGGCTGGATTCCAAGACAGCAGTCCCAGACTGAATTGGACTCTATATAGCAAACAGTGTAAATAGTGAGGGTTTAATGCAATTACTGGCATGGAGGCATACATCTTTTTAAAAGTGAAGAATCAGTCGATTTTAAGTTGGTTTAAGTTAATAGTGTAAGTATGATGGTGGAAACAAACAGAACACTCTTCTAAAAAGAAGTCAAAATGAAAATACTACAGATATGCAAGTTTTACAATAGCTAATAGAGGTAGTGGTCAGCAATACAGGGAATAGGAAAAACAGAGACAAAGAATGGATAATTAAAAAGAACAGTGTAAAGAGACACTGTATGATATTTTTATTTTTAGGAAATAAAATGAGGGGCTTCTGTCTTTTCTTTCCCCCAGAAGTAACTGTGAGACTTCAGAACATTAGGCTATATAATAATAAAAGAGGTAGAAGAGGATTTTACTTAGCCGCTAAATGAATCCCTGCCAAAATTTCTGGCTCTGGAACAAAAAACCCAGTCATATTTCTAGATCAGCTGCTGGTACCATACAGTTTGAGTTAACCGATTATTTTAAACTTTCAATTCTCACATCTGTAAAATCAAACAACACTACTTAAACTATTTTCTTTTTTAAGGTTTATTTATTTATTTATTTTGAAAGAGAGGGAGGGAGAGGCAGACAGAGAGGGAGAGAAGAAATCCCAAGCAGGTTCCGCACTCTCAGCGTGAAGCCCAATGCAGGGCTTGAACCAAAGAACCACGAGGTCATGACCTGAGCCGAAATCAAGAGCCAGACACTCAACTGAGCCGCCCAGGCACCCCAACGTAAACTATTTTCTAATGACCTTGGAAGAAGGAACAATGCTTGCAAAAGTAATGAACATTTTAATTCCCATTATCCACTGCAAAAATAAATATTTCTCAAACATCTTATATATTCACAGTACTAGGCTAGGCTAAAAGTGCAGAGAAAGTAATGGTCTTTACAACCTAAATCAATAAGGCACAGAGATACGCTTAACTAATAATTATGATTACATAACAAAATTGAGGCATCTCAGAGAAATAGCCTTCATAGGAGTTGAGCTAAACACAGCAGAGAATGAAGTTGGATTCGATCAAGATACAAAATAAAAATAGTCATTAAGTTTAGCCAGGCAGAGAAGAGGCAAGTAGGTTGCAACGTCCTTTGGGTTCCCAAAGCACATCACTCATCTGTTATTGGACTTAACACACTGTAAGATGGTTTATTTGTCATCCTCACTTAGACCGTAAATTCCTCTATGACCGAGACCTTGTTCAATTCGTTTTTCTTTCCCTATCCCTAGCATAGGGTCTGGCACACAGAAGATAACCAACACATTTTTTCTTGAACAGGCAAGGACAAGATTCCCTATTTAAACTACTGTATTTTAACCTACACTAATCTGTGCAGATCATTTACTCATTGTCTCTCAACTCCAAAACCACCATTTTAGACTCTGCTCTATGGTGACAAGGCTAGGACTGTACAACTGTATCTCAGGACTCTTCTGCCAGCTCTTCCAAGGAGCTCCCTGTTAGGCTTTGACAGTGGAGGTAGTAAAAAGAGGCTGGAAAGCAGGAAGAGGACTTCCTTTCAGTTCCTGGCAGCAGCAACTGATTCCAGACTCCAGCTTCTTTGGGTACTTTTGGGTACTTCCAGAACCTGATCAGCAGCTGAACAAAGATGACCTCCTCAAAGGTTCAGAACCAGACCAATGGAATCTGCTTTCTGAGCTCTTAAATCAATTATATTGTACTGTTCTCTTTTGCTCTTACAACCATCTAACCAACCTCCTATATTACATCACCTCTGTTGAAATCCTTATTGAAGTCTGTTTTTTCTACCCAGGACTAATATATTGTCAAACATAGTGATTCCAGCTGCTCTCCTTTGAGAGATCTTACTGCTTCACTGAAAGGGAAAAGTAAAGAAAATTGGGTGTTATTCCGAGAGATAAAATCTGTTCTAGATTCTATAATAGATAACTCAAAACCCTTTAAATTTGTTGAGGGTGGGGCGCCTAGTTGGCTCAGTCGGTAGAGCATGCGATTCTTGATCTCAGGTTGTGAGTTCCAGCCCCACATTAGGTAGGCATAGAGATTACTTAAAATCTTTTTTTAAAAAATTGTTGAGTTGCAGCATAAAAATTGTTATCTTTTGTGATTTAAACTATCCAACTTGGAGGGGTGCCTGGGTGGCTCAGTCAGTTGAACATCTGACTTCAGTTCAGGTCATGATCTCAAAGCTTAGCTCAGGAGTTCGAGCCCCGCCTCAGGCTCTTTGCTGACAGCTCAGAGCCTGGAGCCTGCTTTGGATTCTGTGTCCCCGCAACCCCCCCCCCATCTGTCTCTCTCTCTCTCTCTCTCTCTCACAAAAATAAACATTAAAAAAAATTTTAAACTGTCTAACATGGAAAGAAAAAAGAGAGAAAATGAGAAATATTTAAACAGTGCAGGCTATTCCAAGCACAATCACCTTTTACTAGAGCACATATCCTAGGGAAAATGTGAGATGGTAGAGCTGATCTGCTGTTCTTCAAAGGTCTCAGCTCCCACAAGCCTCTCCTCGTAAAAGCATAATACCATGCTGAATGTGATTCTTACAGTAAATAAATACATTTGGGAGCACCTGGCTGGCTCAAGTAATGGAGCATGCAACTCCTGATCTCAGGATCATGAGTTCAAGCCCCACATTGGGCAGAGTTTACTTAAAAAACAAGTAAAATATTTTTAAAAATAAATACATGTTTTTGCTGTTGTTCAACATGGCTCCTAAAGGCAACTTTATCCAGTGTTCAACAAAAGAAACAGCAATCTGTTCTAAATACTAAAGCTGAGCTGAATGTATTGGTACAGCATTCTCCCTTCCCTACGGATCTTCAAGCATCATTTTTTTTTTTTTTTAACCACATGTGACTTTCATTTTACGCATAGACTTTAGAATCTAACCTCTTCATAAAATACAACTCTACAGTGGAAACAAAAAGAAATCTCCCTTGAAGGAGGGTCCATAATCAACACATCTGTTGAAAATAAATGACCAAAATGCTTTGATAAGTTTTCATATGGTCTGTTACTTCACTTAATAAAATGTCATTAGACAATTTAACCTGAGGTTAATTTCAAAAATGTTTTATTACTGTACTTATTTTTTTCAATTATGACAAAATGGCAGATATGTAGAAGCAGCAAACATGTTGTTACTCCATCTCTAAATGAAATGGGAGAAAGCAAATTCAAGCAACAGCACTCTTTCTCGGATTTTAGCCACGCATACATCGCTGCTGAGCTTTCAACATGAGTATGCTTAGGCCCAGACAAACTATACTAGTCCACTTCAGGTCCCTAACATCTATAAAACAAAACAGAAGTGAAAAGAATTTTAAACTTAAAAGTCCATGGCCAGTTCCACAGAGCATAAAACTGGATAGCAGACCACCTCCCCCCCCTTACCATCTACATCTATAAAGTCAGGTATATTCATTACCCACCTCCTGCTACAAACATACTAACACCAGCTTCTACTTAAGTGCCAAGAGTCCGATTACCACAGTCAGTATGTCCATGTAAAATCAACCAAAATGTATTCCTTACAACAAGAAACACCAAAGGACCCATTTGACACATTAGGTGGAAGACTACAGGGTGGGGATAAAAGAATACTTTGACCTACAGAGAGGGAATGGAAAGGGCAAATATTATTGTACCTCTTTGTGCCCCCAAATTATAGGGGGATCTACTCAGATGCAAATAAATATTCAACAAGTTACTACGATAACTAAGATTTCAGAGAAAACGGAAAAAAATGAGGAAATTAAATAACTGGTGTCTAAGGACAATGTCTTCACATCATATGTAATAAACAACACTAATTAATCAAGTGTAGATCTGTATGTGGGCAGAATGTGCATAATTTCACAGTATTTTTCCTTTTTTAAAAATGGCAAACTCTGATGTATTTAGTTTCTCCAGATTTAATAAATGAGTTGCTACAAAATTATGAGGTACTTTAAGTCATACTAAAAATGTGTCCATAACTTTAATAAAGTGCATTTTAATATTAACTCACTTCTCTTGCTGGAAGGAATTATGCTTCTTTGATAATGTATAGAAACTGTCACTAAAACATATATTATTCATCAGACACACATCACCTTTACTCCAAAGACCGCATAATATAAACACAAATCATGAATAAATCAGATTAAAGAGACAGACCTGACACTACACACTGAAGGTCAGTAATGGAAAAATGAAATTCCTAAGATGTTTGCTGACCTGCTGTACACAGTACCTATGTCCACAAAAACCTGGGAGCTAGCTGTCTGGGTATTCAATACAGGCAGAGAGAAACTCAAAATTCTCAGAATGTCTCAGTATTTTCAATGTCTGCATTGTTCACATAATGTTAATGGCTCTAATTTGAAATTTTTCTGTGTAGCACATTTGAGGACCACCAGCATATTTTTAAATACTCAGACTAGCCTACTGAGGCAGTTTTCCTTCATAAAATTCTCCATTTCACTCTCACACCTACTATAATTAACCTCAAATGTGGATTCCACAAGCGTACCTGAAGGAAACCACTCAAAAGCTCAGAAAAAGTGAGGGGCCATATTTGCTGTGCTATCTCTGGAAAATGGAGTCTTATGTAACTACCCACTATTTTACAAAAAAGCACGTTAAATGTACAATCAAGATTTAAAAGATACCTGTTGCCTGTGACAAACAAGTTTCAGGGTGAAAAAGGAATAACCAAAAGTCTTATTGCTTCCACTTAAATTCTTTGTAAATCAAGGGTCAAATATTCACTGTAAGAAGCTGGATCTGACATCAATCTAAGTTATTAAAAAATTCAACAATTATACCCTAATGCAAGTGGGGAAAGGAGATTATCTACCAATTACACTAAGTATTCCAGCTTACCGTCTTGGAACTCACCAAAAGTAGATTATGTAATGCAAATCACTCATGTTAGTTTTAAACATAATTCTCAGTCTAAAACACTAAAGCCGTGTCTCACTTATTTTTAGTTTTTAAAAGTAAAGCGTATTACCAAAACACTGAATGCAAACCTATCCTTTTCATAGCAAACAAATTTCTTCACACACCTCAAGGAAACCTATCAATTTCAAACCATTTTACCCCTTAAAGGCACACGTTCTCTCAAACTTCTGACAGCCATGCAGTACATACCCAAAAAGGTTTGAAGGAGATAAGACTATAAAGCCATTATGGTCTTAACAGGCAAATAATCGGAATGAATCTCTAAGTTTGAAAGACGAATTTTTACTAACAGTATCTCTGGAAGGAAACAAGGCGGCTACTTCTATAGGAGGGTAAAGATCCTGACAACCGGCACTACCGCTCCCTGGCGACACCCGGTACCAAACATCTCAGCGTCAACGACAGGGTTCGAAACGCGAAGCTTCCATCAGAAACAAACCAAGACACCCCCTCCCCCCACGACTCTCCTCCGGGGCAACCTCGCGGTTTTAGAAAGCAGCAACAGATACTCCCGGGCAGGCAGGCGGCACTCCAGGAATGTTTTAACCGTGAGGGGGTCTCTCCGCAAGCCCACAAGATACCCCGACGCCGAGTAGCGCCTCCATACCCGAACCCCGACTCCAGCACCGCGGGGGAAAGGGGGTATTTTGCACAAAGCGCCCCTACCCCACCCCCACGGTGCAGACACATACCCCCGGCAGCGAGGGGGAAGCCCGGAGGAAAACCCCCACATTCCACGCCGCTGGCCTCCGAAGAGAGGCCCCCAGAGAGGATGGGGCCCCCGCCCCGGGAGACGAAGGGGCCGCACCGCTGCCCCGGCCTCCGCTCTGAGGAGCGGTGAGTGAGGGGCTCCCAGCGAAGGAAGGAATCCAATCCCCGAGCTTCGCCCACCGGGTCCTCCGCAAACCGGACCCACCACCTCCGCCGAGACCCTCGAAGAAACGGGAACAATGAGGAGCTGCCTCCCCCGCCATCCCCGCCCCGAGAGCGGCCGGGGGCGGCAACGACGCCATCTCCCCTCACACCCCCGCGGGCAACACACCCCCGGCCCCCGGGCCGCCGTCAGCCGCCCGCTGCCCGACCAAGCCGACGCGCGTCTCGGCCCGCCGTTCCCGCGCCCTTCGCCTCCCCGCCCGCCCCACTCACCGGCTCCTGCTCCAGCCCGGGACGCCGCTGGCCGCGGCCAGACCGAGACTCAGGTACAAGCCGCCGCGGCCGCCGGCGCCGCCGCACAATATGGCGAGCCTCGGCTTCCGCAATGGAGCTCGGGAAATACAACAGGGGCCGCTCAATATTCATGAGAGACTGAGGGGAAGCCGGCGCGGCCGGCGCTGCGGGGAGGGCGGGAAGGAGCGAGCGAGCAAGGGGGCGGAGGCGCGGGACGGGGGCGTGCACGGCGCGGGGAGGCCCGCGGTGCGAGGGGAGGGGGCGCCGCCGCGTGCTGGCCTGGAGGACGCGAGCCGCCCCTCCCAGAGCCGGCCGGCCCCGCCCCCCCGGCGCCCTCCGTGGGGTCGACGCAGCCCCCGGGCAACGCCCGGATGTCGACGGCGCCGCTTAGTCCTCGTCGTTCTGCCTCCTTGAGCTCTAGTGCCCCTGCCTCGGCCCACCCATTACACCTCCTTGGCGGGCTGCGGGGGTTGGAGCTCAGAGTTCTGCCCTGTGTGACTGCCTCCTGTTTTTACACCCATCCCTCCACCCGGTAGAAATCCTCATTAGGCATTCAACTCTAGAACTTCACCTGAACTTTGGCATCCTGTCTCCCCGTTTAACAAACACAAACCATCCTGGCCGAGTGAACCTACAAAATCTCATTATTCCAGGGAAAATGACCTTCTATTCTAGAATTATATTGTTGGACGTCTGTAAGCATTCTGATTGTTTTCATCAGCTCTATTAGACCTTGCTGCTATTTTATTCCTACCTCCTTGGCCCCTTCCAGTATTCTCTTCTGAACTTGAACATATAAGAATGGACTAAATAGATGTAATTATTTCCTGAAACACAACCAATTAGCCTACCAAAAAATTATATAAAATGCGAATAATCTATAAGCTGAAGAAGTAACAAGTGAGAGTTCCCTGACCTCAAGGTGTATCATTGGTGAGATGTCATGTTCTCTTGAAGATAACCAGCAATATCAGACAGATAGTAAATATGAAGGCATTTGTGGCATAAAGAAACGGACCACACTGGGAATTGGGGAAACTAAGTTTATAGCCTCCAATGTGTCTCTAACTACACGACATAAGTCAATTGCATAACTTCTCTGGACTTAATTTCCTAAGGAACTAGGATTTGAGTAGGACTGTGGCAGTTTGGAACGGGTAGAAAAAGGACAGGTGCTAAAATAGTAAAGACAACACATTATGTATCCTAGCAAATCCATTAACGTAAACGAGCAAAACAAGAGCAACTCATTACTCTTTTTCAGTGACTTGAAAACTTTCACCTATTATCTGTAGCTTTAAATAGGAAATGACCATTCTTTGGAGCCTGGCTGGTTCAGTTAGTAGAGCATGCAACTCTTGATCTTGGAGTTGTGAGTTCAAGCCCCATGTTGAGTGTGGAGCCCACTTAAAAGGGGAAAAAAATGACAATTCTCAAACTCTACAAAGCCCCTCAAGGTCAAAAAATCAAAATACAGACGGTCCTCCAACTTACAGTTCCATATATGACTTTTCAACTTAAAAATGATTGCAAGTGTTACTATTCAGCAGAAACCATAATTCAGATTTTGAATTTTGATCTTTTCCTGGGCTAGCTATATGTGGTAGGATACTTTTGTGATGCTGGGCAGCAACAGTGAGCCACGACTTCCAGTCAGCCACTTGATCAGGGGGTAAACAGCTGATACTTTAACAATCGCTTTGTACCCATACACAACCATTCTATTTTTCACTTTCAGTACAATATTCAATTACATGAGATATTCAACACTTTATTATAACATATGCTTTGTGTTAGATGACTTTGCCCAACTGTAGCTAATGTAAGTGTTCTGAGCATGTCTAAGGTAGGCTAAGCTAAGCTATGATGTTCAGTAGGTTAGGTGTATTACATGGATTTTTAACTTAAGATATTTTCAACTTCTGCTGGATCATCGGGACATAACCGTGTCTTAAGAAAGAACTATAATCAGGGACTGCTTCTGATTTTCCTTTCCTTTAAGGGTCTGCTTTCTAGAGATAGTGCAGTTGCAGAACCATCCCCCTTCTTTATTCATGACAACTGAATGTGTAGTTCAATTAAGGATGTTCATAATTCAGAACCTTTTGCTCCAGTTATGCCTGTGAAGATAATGATGTGTGGTTAGATTAAGAAATTCAATTGATGTTGCAAAAAGTGATCATTTGTAGAAAGCACAGGAACTTTATGGATGAAAGTTAAATATAGTACTTAAAAAAGATTCACAGGAGAATTAGTGGGAAAATGGGAAACTTATGGGATATCTGGATTAAATGTGATTAAAAAGCTAGACCTCAGGCTAGCATCCTTAATATGAAAGACACTACTGACAAATTAATGGAACTCATATTATCTCTTTTATCTCTTACTCAAAAACTTGGCATTGAGAGTACTATGGTCCTTTCCTGACTACATTAATCAGGAAAGAGTATGTTATGGAATAGTAACAAAATTGCAAAATCTCCATGCCTTAACACAACAAAAATTTTATTGCTTTCTTCATGCTTCATGCTTCATATAGCTCAGACTCACTCTGTTTGAGTCACTCCAGGACCCAGATTGCAGAGGGTCCACCATCTTGTAGCTATATCACCAAGATCACAGCAAATGAGTCTCTGTGGCAGAGGAGGTAACTAAAGAATCACAGCCTTAGATTGGGAAAAAAGCAAATTACTGATCTCATTTCACTGGCCAAAACTAGTTACATAGCCTCCCCCATCTGCAAAGAGACTGAGTCATTGAACCAAGTGAGGAGAAGTAGGGATTTTGGTGAATAATACTAATGTCACCCACCCTGACCCCACCAGTGAGCTCCTGTATATTATGAAAAACTCCAAGAACTTTTATTCCATAACACTGGAAGTTGTGCTTTCAAAAGTAAACTCTCTGTACTTGTTAAGAATTGGCTATCATGTAAATAAATGGACTTTCCATTTACTTCCCCTTTGTTTTAATTGTTTATTAAATCAGTGTCAGCCTATCTATAGTGATTTGACATATCCAACCTGCATTCCTTTTGCTAATTTTTTGACCTGACATAAGGGATATTACCCTTAAAAAATTTTTCTACTAATACTCTGCTCCCATGTTAAATGAACTAGTTGGAAATGATAATCATATTTTGAATAGAAAACATTAAAGTAACACTACATAATACAAATATCATACTATAGGTAGATGACTGAATGCACTCTAGTTAAAAAGATTCTTTTTGGGGCATCTGGTTAGCTCAGTCAGTACACATGCAACTCTTGATATTGGGGCTGTCAGTTTGAGCCCCATGTTGGGAGTAGAGTTTACTTAAAATGAAAGATTATTTTCCCTCTAAACTTAAGACCCTGTAAACCACATGGTGAATAGATCACAAAAAATCATGTCTGATCACAAAATTCATGGCTCTACTAGCTTTCTGCTATGGTAATTCTACAAAATTAGATTAGTTCAGCCCAGCCAACTTTTATGGAGCATGTACTGTGTGCCAAAACTTTTCCAAGTTTCTGGAATAAGGATATTAATGTGACTAGGTCATAAGTTCCTTGATAGCAGAAATCTTGTCTATCAGTGTCTATGTAGAGATTAGTGCAATGCTTAGCACATATATCAGATGCTCAATAAATAGGTGTTAAGAGAATGAAAGACTGGGAATCTTTGATCCCAGTGTGTATATGAAATAGCACAGTACCAAATGAGCTTGGTTTGCCTCACTTTTATCACTTAAGAGCATAAATTTCTATTAAGATTGCAGTTAGTCCTTCCAGAGTCTTTCTCTATTTAGGCAGTGTGTTTTAAATGGAAATTTATGCTTGCCTATTCTATATACACCACATGGGTATCTTTTCTAGCTGTTCTCCAAATATCAAATTGTTATCTGCTCTTCTGAAATGAAAGATTTCAGGACACCAATAGCCTGTTAATAATAAGCTATGTTTGTGTCACAGTTTATATAACACATTTATATTAATTATTTCACTGAATCTTCAGATCAGTCCTCCAAGGTATTATTCCTACTTTACAGACAAGGAAAATGTGACTTCTGTAGTTAACTAGCTTTCCCAAACATTGAGCTCATAAGTGGAAGAGCAGAGGCTCAAAGCCAGGTCATCTGAATTCAAGTCCAAGGATATTTTCCTTTATGCCACATGTGCCTTCCCACTCAATGCTGCATAGACAGCTCCAGCATTTTTCTTCTTTCTAATGGGTAAGCAGCATATAAAAAAAAATCTCCAGAGCTTTCTTTCAACACTACTATTCCAATCCTAAGTGTGGTCTTTTTAAGAAATTAGAGATGATGCTAAATGTAACAGTATATAAACCTGATCCATTGACAGAAAGCCAGCAGGTCTTGTTTTTGTTTTCTTAGAAAACTTGCTTTAAGGAAACAAAATTAAAAGTTAGGTTAGAAGATAGAAATAGCTTGGGATTTAATCACTATATATATATATGTATATGTATATAATACCATTGTCAAAATATATCTTCTACCAAAATCTTTATTTGCCATCTTTTGGATGTGTTGTGCTTTCTTTGAAAGGGTCAACTTTAGTAGAGATGTTGTAGAAAGGCCTAAAGAGACCTATAATTCAAGGTGGCTTCAGGAAGCAAGCAACTCAAGATTTACAGCCTCTTCAGCTGAAAAAATATAGCTCTAGCCACAGGCCTTAGTGAAGTTTTATTTGTATTTCAACATAGCGTATTTCTTTTTGTGATGCTTCACTTGGCGTTTTAGTTCAATGTTCCTTTTTATATTCTCAAGACAACCAAGATAATTGGTGCTACCCTTAACTGTTCAACTTGAAGGAGTTAAACAGATTAAATGAGATGGGCTAGTGAGACTTTTGGGAAGAACTAAACAATATTACTATTTCCCTCCTATGGAGAGTTGGAATGTATTTTATGTGTCCCAGATGTGGCCACATTCTGCCTAACATCTGTTAGTGCATTTTATTAAAATAATGAACTAGCATGTGTTTGAAAAGTCAAAAGAATGAATAAAGTTTTCATTCTGATGCAGCACAAATAGCCAACTGTTTCTTTGTAGTGAATAATAGAGCATATAAATGGGAGATTTTATTGTGATATCCAACTTCAAATATAAATTGAAATATGATTTAATAATTACTGGTTCAAGTTTTCTAGTATGAAAAAATATTTATTCCATTCAAATAAACCATATAAGTTTTTTTCCTTTCAAAATGTTTACTGCAAGGGAAGAGATTTATGCCTTGGCACTGATATAGGAACACCAAGAATCATCCTGGAAACTAGCAAGGAATAGATAATTAAGATTGAAACTCAGAACTAAAATGGAGATTTATCTGGAAGAGAAGTCTGGAAAATCTTTGTGGGGATGTACAGTAGAAGAGTGCAAAATATTTAAGTCAAATTACAGCTTACTCCAACCGCCTTTCTGGACATTTTAATTTTTTCCACTTAAAACAAGCGTGGTTCTAGAATTGTTTTTTGTAGGGTGAGAGAGTGGACGGTAAAGACATCTTTAGCTAACACATTTCTTGGAAATGTTTTTAGTAAAGAATTTAAAAGAACTGCCAAGTCCCACCCATACAAAGAAAATTTTATTTTATTTTAGACTACATCAAGATCTGGAAACCCCTGCAGTATCCATCTGCTGAGTCATTAGCATTTTATACTCTACAGAAGCAAGCCATATTTAAATGTGCATTGAATTAGATACTAAAGTAGGTTTTAATTCAGGTAAATCTGAAAACGATTCTGGTCAACCCAGAATAATGAGGTTTTATGTGTTACATCCAGGAAGAGATATTTTCTAAGGATTTTAATCTGTCTATAGAAAAGTTTTATCATTTTTTAAATAAACACATTTCACAGACCATGCTTATAAGATCAGAATTGACTGTTCTCCCCTAAGAATTATGAAGTCTGTCACATATGAAGTAAGATGGCATAGAGGTGGCTGCAAAAAAACCTTTTTTTTTTTTTTTAAGCTTATTTATTTTTGGCTTAAGTTTCCTAGTATGAAAAATGTTTATCCATTCAAATAAACTTTGTATGTTTTTTCCTTTCAAAATGTTTACTGCAAGGGAAGAGATTATGCCTTGGAACTGATGTATTTTTGAGAGAGAGAAAAAGCACGAGTGCAGGAGAGGCAGACAGAAAGGGAGAGCGAGTCACAAGCAGGCTCTGTTTATAGCGCAGAGCCCAACACAGGGCTCAATCCCATGAACCATGAGATCATGACCTGAGCAGAAATCAAGAGTCGGATGCTCAACCTACTGAGCCACCCAGGCATCCCTGCAAAAGAACCTTCTTGTCATAGTATCCTGTTAAGGATATATGGGTGACCAAACTTGCCCTAGTGTGTCCCTCTCCAACATTTACTCCTCTGTTCTAATTAGTTCTTGTTTTAAGACAGTATTGATGTTCTTAGTGTATTGGCAATTCCTTGGTTTCTTGACATTTACATATCCTTGGAGCCTCTAGTCTTCACTCTTGAATTTGATTATTCAAGAGTGTCCTGGTTTAACCCTTTCCTAAAATATAAAGGATGACTGTGGGCCTGACCTCAACACAGCTGTCCCTTCTTCCACATGATCCAGTTCTCAGCTATTTGCCAATCTATTCATTTCCTGACTTGCTATTTAATTAGGCTTGACCATATTCTTATCCCAGCCTTTAGCTTGGGGCTTGACACATAGTGAATGAAAACTGCATTACAAGAAGATGTCAAATGTAACCTGTAAACACTGTGGCATTCATGGTACAGAAAAAGACCCACCTCTATCAACAAATGTGGAAAATTCAGAGCTCTTTAGTAGAAAAGAATAGAGAAGCAATGAGGTTGCTACCTCTGGTATTGAATACTCCAGGAACGATCTTGGGTCAGGAGAACCCATGTTAGGAATGTCATGCGATATTGTTGCAGCTATCTCCCCCCTACAAAATAATGACCAACAGGAAAGTTTGTTGTGGTGGACTTTCAAGTAGAACCGTATTTGGATGTTGATTTTGTGGGATTTAAAAACAATTGTTTTAAATTTATTTTAGAGAGAGAGAGAGCGCATGAGCAGGGGAGAGAGGTGGGGGGTTGGGAGGGGGGAGAATCTCAAGCAAGCTCCCTGCTCAGCACAGAGTCTGACACAGGGCTGGATCCCACAACCCTGGGATCGTACCTGAGCCAAAATCAAGAGTCAGACGTTCAACAGGCTGAGCCACCCAGGTGCCCCTTGGATGTTGATTTTGAAGAGTCCTGTCAAAACACAGTAATGTTTCATACCAAGAGTAAAAGTTTAATATACGTTAGTCCTAATATTCCAAATGGAACTTGAAATTTGATTAGTTCTCAAACCACATTTAGCATCTTTCTCCTCCATTCACTTGCCTAAATTAGTTGTATGCAAATATGTCCCCCTTACCCACCCACCAGAGTGAAAGTAGCATGAGGGCACAATGTCATTATTCATGTTTCAACACCAGTCATTATTCATCTGTAAACGGGCCTCAGTACTTGACAAAATGTAATGTATAAGCATTAAACATATATACATATATGTATATATATATATATATGTATGTATATACACATGCCTTGTTCTTAAGATACATCTGGCATGCCTTTAAGTAATGAAAATAACTACAATTTTTAAAAAGAGGTCACTAAAAATACTTGCTTTTGTATATTTTACAAATAGTGTTTAATCATTGCAACAATATTTAGAAAAGGAAAATTTGAACAGGTATATTTTCTACCTCCCATATTCCCACAATCATAATACTAATTGTTGGCCTGTTTATGAACACAGATATCACACACATTAATGATGTGCATGAAAAATGACACAACTTCCTAAGAGGGCAAAAATTTTAATGTGTATGTCTTTCAGCCTAAGAAATCCAGTTCCAGGAATATATCTTATGGAAGTACACACACAAGTGTGCCAAGAAATATATACATGGATGTTAATTTTTACATTGCTTGTGTTTGTAAAAACCTGGATATAATTCACATTTTTGGCTAAATAAATTTTAGTATTCTATACAGTACTATATCATATAACTATTAAAAAGAATGAGGTAGGGGCGCCTGAGTGGCTCAGTCGGTTGGGCGTCCGACTTCAGCTCAGGTCATGATCTCGCCATCTGTGAGTTCGAGCCCCGCGTCAGGGTCTGTTTTGACAACTCGGAGCCTGGAGCCCGCTTCAGATTGTGTCTCCTCTCTCTGCCCCTCCCCCACTTGTGCTCTATCTCTCTCTCTTTCTCAAAAAATAATAAAATAAATGTAAAAAAAAATAAAAATAAAAAAAATAAAAAAATAAAAAGAATGAGGCAAAGCTATAAGTACTGATGTAGAAAGATATCAATAATATATTATCAAGTAAAAAATCAAGTTTCTGGGGAGACTGGGTGGCTCAATTGGTTAAGTGTCCAACTTTGGCTCGGGTCATGATCTCGCAGTCCATGGGTTTGAGTCCCACATTGGGCTCTGTCTGACAGCTCAGAGCCTGGAGACTGCTTCGGATTCTGTGTCTCCCTCTCTCTCTGCTCCTCCCCTACTCGCGCTGTCTCTCTCTCTCTCAAAAGTAAACATTAAATTTTTTTTTTAAATTCAAGTTTCTCAGCAATATATGCAATATATACCATATATCCCATTTTCATAATATAAATTCAAAAGAATATACACCAAACTTAAGGACTATATTCAAGGAAAGGAGGACTTTTGAGGACTTTCAGTTTCTAAATTATTTTTTAATTTCTGTATTGTTTGCATGTTCCATACATACAACATTGTGTTTTATCATAAAAGCAGTAAAGATGCAATTACATATGAAAAGTAAACTTCTCTAATGAAATTGAGTGAAATTTCTGCATATATGTACCAATTATTACGTGAAGGACTGAGGTAAAGACAAAAGCTATTCTAGATCAGGCATCATTAGCCAAAACAAATAGAAAAACTAGAACTTGGAAATTCTTTACTTCGTTTCTGGAGATCTAGTGTAGTGGCCTTGAAAATCAGGGATTCGAATGTCTTACTACTAGACCTCAATTTCCATTCCCCTAAACATTCCTAACCCTATTTAGCAAGAATTTAGGCTAAACAGGCCCCAACCAATGATTACAGAACCCTCAAATAGCAACTCTTTAAAAGAGTTCTAGAACCTATATAATTATCTTGGGATTCTGTTCTTCTGCTACTAATTTATATCCCACCGTCTCTAGGGGAAATACCAGGTGTTGTTTGCTAATTAGACTCCTAGTACTCCCTCCAGAAATTCATACTAATTTAGCTTGTGATTGCTGGAAACAAGTACAAATTGTAGATTGAGAATGAAATATTTGAATTTTCCATCATTCATATATATATACATCTATTCCAGGGAATTTTTATTTTCTATACTCTTTGAGATCACCATATGGTAAAAAGCTTGAGCAATGTATTAGGCTGGATTCAAGAGACTTGATCTTTCTCCAAATTGGCTCAGATGACCCAAAGGGTCACAGCAAGAGCACTAGCCACTGCAGTTGAGGTAGAGTGGGGGTGGGGTTGTGCAGAGATAGAGGAACTCAGGGACTGGCTGAAAAAAACAGGTTGTTTGTCCAAAGTGGCCAAATGCCTAGAGCTGGAGCAAGAATACAAATCACAAGCAAGGAGGAAGCCCAAGAAAGCGGGGCACAAGATAAGTTTAAGGGGGTACAACACATCCACCTAAAAGCTGAATCAGGAGGTCTGAAGCCAAATCACCAAGGTAGCTATCTTTCCTTCACCAGACGAGAGGATGACAAGTGAGGTGAGGAATAAGGGTGAGGTATAACATGGCTGATGTTAGCTGAGACTAGCAAAAGGACACCTTTGACCTTGCCTCTGGATCCTAAAGTTTCAGGTGGGCCTGGTTGAAGACACATGCAGAACAGAGTATTGAATGAGGGTTGTGAGAAACCAAGGGTTAGTTTGGAAAACTGGAGATGGATCCAAATAGCATATTGAATTTGCAAAAAGCTCCCAAGATGGATGTGAGCAAGAGCCACAGACAATGAGAGCTGAACATGTGATAATTGGCTTTCTCTTGGTTCTCATAATTTCTTTGACCCTCCGACCCTCTCCAGCTCAGTCTCTGTTGTGGCTTCTCATCATCACCCACGCTCTAAGTTTTGGAATGTCCCAGGGTTTAGTCTTAGGACTTTTCCCCCTTTTAATTTATATCCTCTCTCTGGGGGATCCTATTCAGTAATGTGGCTCATACTACTCATATGTTGACTACTCTCAATTTTCTCCAAACTTGTGGACTTCTATAAGTTTTTGGAAAGGACCTCTCCAAACTTATGTCCAACTTCCTGTTCAGCCCCTCTACTTGGATGTCTAATAGATGTCTTAATGGGGTATCTGGGTGGCTCAGTCATTTGAGCATTTGACTCTTGATTTCATCTCAGATCATGATCCCAGAGTCGTGGGATGTGCTGGGCTCTGCACTGAGCACTGAGCATGGAGCCTGCTTAAATTCTCTTTTTCCCTCTACTTCCTCTTCCCTGCTCGTGCCCTCTCTCTCTCTAAAATAAATAAATAGATAAATGAATGAATACTGAAATAAAATTTTAATAGATATCCCAAATACACAATACCTAAGCTAGATCTCCTCTTTGAAATGTAAACAAAGAACAATACAATATGTAATTTTTAACTGTTATTTGTAGCTATAATACTATATTGCTTTATAGACCCAAGGGAGTTAAAAGAAATTACTCTATGATTACTTAAAACCACATAAATAACTTAAGTATAAAATTAATGTTTTAAGTGTATTTGCATGCATGTTCATTTATACATTCCCTTAGCAAGAGTCTATAATTAACCAGACTCAGTAATTCAAAGACACATAAGACATAGACCCTATACCCTAGCCTTAAAGAACCTAGCATCTTGTAGGGTACACAGACACATACCAAATGTAATGAGGCCAATAAGAGAAAGGCAATAGGAATAATTCTTCCTAGAGGCCCATTATTAATTACAGACTATGGAACAGCACCTCTCACAGGACTCCAGTATTGGTAATATTAGCTTTAATCCTGAAAATGAGAAGAGTTGTTGGTAAGTTCACAACTGTGCTAATAGCCAACCTCATAAACTCTGTATGTGTCAAGTACTGTGCTAAGTATTTTAGAAGCATCATGTCATTTAATCTTTACACCAACTTTATGAAGAAGTTACCATAATTATTACCATTTTATGGATTAGAAAATACAGGTTTAAAGGATTTCAGTGCTTGCCTAAGTCACCTCAAGTGGTAAATAGGGTGGGCAAATCCATATCCTTAACCACTGTTCTAAACTGCCTTCTCATAATTGATGACCCTGCTTTAACTAATAATAATGGTACTAGGTTTTTAAAATATTTGTACTGAAATAAAAGAATAAATATACGAATAATCCAAATAGTGAATATCCATTATGCTTTAGTAATAATCCCCGTTTACTAAACATAATTGGATAAAAAGGACTATATAGTATGAGAAGTCATGAAATGTTGGGTTCAGTTTTTCAAAGCTCATAAAGATACAGGATTGATCATTTCAAGTTTCCTGCTGATTGCCTTTGGAGACAAGTTTTTAGTCCTAAAGTACATTCTGTGTTTTGGGCCTCTCTTATTACTGTAACATAGATAAGCTAAGATGGAAAAATCATCAGACTTGCAAAAGCTAAGAGAATAGAAGCCAAAACCGATAGGAATATAGTCTTCTAAATTTATTATCTGTTATGCATTGAGTTATCACATATGGTGGGAATTTAAACCAGATGTATGCTTACTGGAAGAGGCTAGCCCAAGACAGACAAGGGAGAGGAATGTGACCTCAATTTGAAAGTAGAGAATCAGAACTTGGTGGTGGTTCAGAAGTTTCCTTTTATGCTAGTTATATAATAAAATAAAAGTTCTCCAACCATCTTTTCAAATTAACCGGGACTTCATTTCTTAATCTGGAAGTTATTGAAACTCCTGGTTTTTGAAATAAAATTATTTTTATTTGAGAAAGACCTAAGATTTTCTGAGTAACTTTTGCCTAATCTAAAGCAAAACATTTTTGGAAAATATAGTTCTGATAGGTAAATATTAAAATTTACACATTCTTATTTGCTTCATTCTCACCTGGAATTTAAATATCAAACTTTAATAGCTAGAATGCAGTAGCACATCTTTGTCTGCCATCTGCTTTTTTTTAACTGAAGTTTTAAAAAATCTATTCTTTCAAGTCACATTTAAGTATTGAAAGTAATTGCATTTTAATGATGTACATCTAAGGGGGGGAAAAAAAAGACTTAGCCTAACATGAATAATCTACCTATAGTTACGTAATCTTTTTTATTTTTTTAAACTTTAAAATTATTGGAGAAAACATTTCTCATAATAAATGCTTTAGTTTGGGAACAGTCTTGGAACAAAAGAACACACAAAATGGAACAACTTTGCAGTTGTTCCTCTATTTTTGAAGGGAAATTACCTTGAAAATTATTAGTTGAGCAATGATGTATTTCTCACCAGTACTTGTGATATAGTTTTCAGTTTATTTTCACAATACACTTATGTGATCAGATACTTAAAAAAAAACGAGTAGCCAATTTAGACAGTTTCTATCACAGGAGAACAACTCAAGACAACTGATTATACTATGGAGACATGCACGTGGGCACGCATGCATGTATACTGCCTGCCAAAGAGTTTATTTGCTCAAAGCTAGAGCGATCATTGCCAGCCTAAGAAAACCATACAAAAAAGGTCCCTTTTTCTATAAGGAGTTATCAGTAGGAAACTAAACACGTGCTTAAAAGAAACTACCTGAATGTCTCATTGTAGGTCTATAAACTGCCAAAACAATCGGTTGTTTTATTTAACTTTCCTCAAACAAGTATTGAGCAGTTATTGTGTTCTGGATACTTCTAGGCATCAGGGGGAAAAAAACTAAAAACATGTAAATGGTATGTTTTGCTTACCCAGCTTAAGGTAATTATATGATAACATTCCTTTCTTATGGAGGTAAAATTTACATGCAATGAAATGCACTGATGTAAGATGTAATCCAAGTGTACAATCGGATATGAAGTTTTTAAAAATTTTTTAAATGTTTATTTTGAGAGAGAGAGATAGAGAGAGAGAGAGAGAGAGAGAGAGCGGGGGAGGGGCAGAGAGAGGGGGAGACACAGAATCTGAAGCAGGCTCCAGGCTCTGAGCTGTCAGCACAGAGCCCAACACGGGGCTCCAACTCAACGAGCTATGAGATCATGACCTGAGCTGAAGTCAGACACTCAACCGACTGAGCCACCCAGGGGCCCCTGGATATGTTTTAACAAATGTATGTATTCAGATAACTACCACCCCAATCAAGACATAAGTCACTTCCATCACCTCTAGAAAATTCCTTCATGTCCTCTTTAGTCAGTCTCCCTTCCCAGATAGGCAGTTGTGTTCTGATTTCTATCATCATGGATTATTATGCTCTTAAAGTCACATAAATGGAATTCTATGATGTGTATTCTTTTGTGTCTGATTCTCTTACTCTGTGCAATGTTTTAGAGATTCACCCATATTGTTGTACTAGTACTTTAATCCATTTTATTACAAATATTCCTTTGTATACATACAGACCATTTAAAAAAATCCATAATCCTGTTGATGGATATTTGTATTTGCTTCCAGTTTTTGGCTACTAAAAATAAAGCTGCTATTAACATTCCTGGTCAAGTTTTTGTGAATGTCAATTTTCATTCTCTCCTATAAACACCTAGGAGTAGAACTGCTGGGTCATTAGGTGGGTATATAATTTTAAAAGAAGCTCCCAAACAGTTGTCCAAAGAGACTGTATCATTTTATACTCCATCAGCAGTGTGAGCGTTCCACTTGTACAACATGCTCACCAACAATTGATGTTGTCTTTTAGTTTTAGCCATTTTAGTGTGTGTGAAGTGGAATTTCAATGTGGTTTTGATTCATATTTCCCTGATGACTAAAGATGTTGAATATCTTTTCATGTGCTGTGCTTTTTTGGCCACTTACAAAGCTACTTTTGTGAAATGTACGTTTTTTGCCTATTTAAAATTTTTTTACCCTTTTATTTTTGATTTGTAGAGTCCTTTATATATTACTGTATAAGTTCTTTATGTATTAAGAATATTTTCTCTCAGTTTATGGCTTACATCTTTTAATAGATTTTATCTTTTTAGATATGTTTTAGGTTAACAGCAAAATTGAGTAGATAGTAGAGAGAATTCCCATCTACCTCTTGCCCCTACATATGCATAGCCTCCCCCACCGTCAACACCCTGCACCAGAGTGGTACATTTGCTACAATCAACAAACACATCATTATCCCCTGAAATGTCATTATCATCCAAAGTCCATAGTTTACATTAGGGTTCATGCTTGGTGTTATACAATGGGTTTGGACAAATGTATAGTGATGTGTGTCCACCATTGTAGTATCATACAGAGTACTTTCAATACCCTAAATTCCTCTATGTTTTGCCTATTCATCACTTTCTTCCTCATCTTCTGACAACCCCTAATCTTTTTTTTTAAGCTTATTTATTTATTTATTTATTTATTTAGAGAGAAAGAGAATCCCAAGAAGGCTCCACACCATCAATCAGCATGGAGACCAATGTGGGGCTCAAACCCACGAACCATAAGATCAGGACCCAAGCCAAAGTCAAGAGTCATATACTCAACCGACTGAGCCACCCAGGCACTCCAACCACTGATCTTTCTACTGTCTCTGTAATTTTGCTTTTTCTAGAATGTCATATAGCTGGAATCATATGTAGCCTTTTCAGATTAGCTTCTTTCACTTAGTAATATGCACTTAATGTTCCTCCATGTCTTTTCATGGCTTGATAGTTCATTTCTTTTTAGTGTTGAATAATATTCCATTGTCTGGATATACTGTGGTTTAGTTATCCATTAACCTACTGGAGGACATCTTAGTTGTTTCCAAGTTTTGGCAATTGTGAATAAAACAACTATAAAAAACTGTGTGCAGGTTTTTGTGTGGACATAACTTTTCAACTCATTTGAGTAAATACCAAAAAGTGCAATTCCCAGACCACGTGGTCAGAGAATGTTAAGTTTTGTAAGAAACTGCCAAACTGTCTTCCAAAGTGGCTGTACCATTTTGCATACCCATTACCAATGAATGAGAGTTCCTGTTGTTTCATACCCTTGCCAATATTTGATGTTGTTAGTATTTTGGATTTTGGCCATTCTAATAGATATGTAGTAGTATCTCATTGTTATTTTAATTTGCAATTGTATAATGACATGATATTGATCTACTTTTCTTATGCTTATTTGCCATCTGTATATCTTCTGGGGTGAAATTTCTACTCATGTTGTTGATCATTATTTAATTAGATTGCTCTAATGTAAGAATTTGATACATATTGTAAATAGATTAACACAAGCAAGCTAGTTAACATATCTGGTACCCCACAAATACAATAAGGTTTTTGTGTGTGGTGAAAATACTTAAGGTCAACTCTTAGATATGGACTGTTTCACAAATTTATATGTCATCCTGGCACAAAGGCCATGCTAATATTCTCATTCAATTTTTGTTATGTGTGTGCTGTCAAAGTTAGTACTTAAAGTTTATTTTCTCTGTACATTTTTACAGTTGTTCCAATGCCCTTTGTCGAAAAATATTGTCTATCTTGGGGCACCTGGGTGGCTCAGTTAGTTAAGTGTCCAACTCTTGATCTCGGCGCAGGTCATGACCTCACGGTTGGTAAGTTCACGCCCGCATCGGGCACCGATGGCATACAGCCTGCTTGGTATTCTGTCTCCCTCTGACTCTGCCCCTCCCCTGCTTACTATGTCTCTCTCAAAATAAATACAAATAAACTTAAAAAAAATTCCCTATCTCATTGAATTGACTTGGCATCTTGGTAATATTCAGTTGACTGTATGTATATGGATCTATTTTTTATTTCACTATTCTTTCTCTACACACACACACACGCACACTTATTACTATATTGTATAATCCAGGCTGGATTCATTCTTATATTTTTATTATAATGTATATACATTATTATATCCATTTAAAAAATTCCACTTTAAGAAATTAAAATTAAAACATTTTCACAAAATATTGTGGGCCCTAGGCACTAGGCCTAAGGATAATTGGACCTTGTATGAGTAAAGCTAGGTTCTGCACATGTAGCCTTGTCAGAAACTAGGTGCAGAGACCAATGAAACTCTCCTCAGGAGGATAGACTAGACTTGTAGACCCTGAGAGTAGCAAATATCTGGGAGCCTGTGGTAGTTTACTTTCAATGTTGTGTTCTCATTGTATTATCCCTATGACTAAAGTCTTTTAAATATTATGATACTGAGTTGGTTTATGGGGAGTTAAGGAAAATATCTTTCAGTCAGAGTTCTTAGTTATAAGCAACAAAAGCTACCTTTGGTTGAGTAGAAAAGGAGTTTTATTAAAGGGTATGAGGTAGTTCACAAAATGGTTGGGATATTTGGAACAGTAAGCCCAAGGCTAAGCCTTAGGAAGAATGCCCAAATCCATGTCCCATGAACAGGTCTAGTGAGGAAAATGTTGCCACCACCAGACACTAGAAGTTACAGTTTGCCCCACAGCAGTTCTGTGCTAGGAAAGCACTTGTAGTTTTATCAATACAATTATTAGCATCAATGTAGTATTTTTGCCAAGAATTCAATCTCGAAGCCCCTTAGCACTGCTAGTGCAGAGTGAGCGACTGAATGTTTCATTAATACTTGCATAAAAACACTTTGCCACACAAAAGACCACCCAAAATATCTGAAAAACAGAAAGTCAAGAAAATAAGGAATTCTCGGTTTCTCAAGACTGTCTCACAGAAACAAAAATACCACATAGTATATGTCCTCAAATGAGCTCATAGTTTTCTGAAGGGGATAAACATATGCACAGCTATTAGTAAAGGCATTTTCCTGGGTAATATAAGTGAAATGACAGGAGAGCAGAAAGAAGACCATTTCAAATAAAGAGCATTTGAACCTTACATCTTGGAGAATAAGCAGGATTTGGGCAGGCAGGGAATGAAACATTCTATGATAGAGGGAACTAAATGGGCAGATAAACAGAGCTAAATTGCAGGGCGTATTCGAAGTTTAAAATTTTAAAACTTTACAAATGGAATACTGATTTTAGTACAAGTAGTTGTATTTCTTTACAAACCAGTCTTCTCTGAACAATGACAGTTATCAACTGACAGTGCTGTGAACAGGGCAAAGTAAAGGTACAGTTGGATTTTAGGAAAAGAGATGAGTTTCAGTTGTTTGAAGGGGGCAGAAGGCAGAAATCAAGGCTAAAGAGAATATATGTGGTGAGGAAATTGAAGGTACTTTAAATGAAAGAAATAGCCTATAATTAGAAGAAGCATTTCCGTGATAATGGTGTTTTTAATTCAGAAAATACTTCTGCATATCTGAAGAGACAGAATGAAAAGAGATTGTAGATGATGGAAAGAAGGGTAAATGAGGTGAGGAGGGTAGGGGAAGATCCTCCTGGGGGAGGATATAGGAAAGCAGAAGACTTTGGAAAGAGGAACACTTATTTATCTAAAATGTGAAGGAAAAAAGAAAATATAAAGATGTTTTAGAAATGGAAAGGAGGAAAGGCCACAGAGATCATTTACCAATCAATAACTTTGAGTTATTGAAGGCAAGAGGTTGAAGGTTAAATTATCTTTGGATAATGTGGAGTTTGTAGAAAGTAATCTTTTGTATGGCCTGTTCACTCTGTCCTGAATACTTTTTTCCTCATCACATGGTTTATCTCTCATCATCTTCAAGTCACCTTCTCAATGAGCCCAACCCTCACACCATATTTAAAATCTTCACCTGCTCCCTGAGTCCTGAACTCCCCTTCCCTCTCCTTTTTCTTTTTTTTCCATAGCTCTGATCACTTTAAATACACTATGTGATGTACTTGGTGTATTAGTTTTCTGTTATCTGTCACTTCCCACTAGAATGTAAGGCCACAGAACAAGAGATTTTTGTCTCTTTTGTTTATTTAGAATGACGTCTGGTGTTCAATGAATATTTGTTGAATGAATACGCACCAAAGTTAATGTTGAATTGAGGGAAAGAAAAAGGAAGAGACAGTTTTCAGAAGAGTTATAGTTGAAAACAGAACTGGTATTCAGTTGGCTTAAGCCACATTATTGTACTACTTTTTCAAAATATTGTCATCATTTTGTATCAGGTGGTAAACATCTGCCCAGGCAACGTGGCTTCTTTCCCAGGACCCTCAGTCAGCAATTAAAGGGTAAATCCAGGGTGCAGCTAAGAGCCTCTCTCAGACCCTGTTGTATCAGTTCAAGGTCAGTGCCTCTGCTATACTAGTTAAAATTTTTGAATATGTAGACAGTGTTAAGGAATCAGTGAAGAGATGACCTACAGGATTCCCGGGAAGGCCTACTGAGGTGAAAAGTGGAAATTTAGAGAAAGCCACGTCAAACAAAATTCCATGACTTCCTCCAGCAACAAGTCTCCAGCAATAATTCTCAAACACACAGAAAGTGACAATGGAGATGATCCAGAAAGGTCAGATGTGATAATGAAAGAGCACAGGCTAGAGATTTAAGGTACTGGGAGGGTGTTTCTTTGGGATGGTTGACAGTGGAATCCAGGTTAAGGGTAAAATGGCATTAGGAGACTAATGGGCTTGAGGATGGGGGAGGGCTCCAGTGATGACAGAACCCAGAATGGTGGGTCACCCTACTACCCAACTCATTTGAACTTTGGGGCTAAAAGAGCAGATACAGGGTCAACTTCAATAGTATGTTTTCTACTGTAATATAGAATGAGGACCTTGTTATTTTAATATTAAATTGAGACAGTACCTCTTTATCATGGATTGTCTTGACCATTATATGACATAGGATAGTCATGTATGACATGGAACTTGCCCTCAAGATGCTTGTCATCTAATGGGAGAGGCAAGACTGATATTCTTCAAACAACACATTCCACTTATAAGATTGTATATTATAGATTATAAATACAATTTGACTTCAAATTCTGTAAAACCAATATAAAAACAGTGGGTATTGGGCAGCATCCAGTAATCATCCACTGTTCTCCTAGACTCCATCATCAGGATGTACTATGGTTTTTAGCTTCCCTGGAGAATTCTGCATGCCAGTCAAAGTGCTACCTTAAGATTGTGTTGTAAAGTATGCAAATCCCTTTCAAATTTAATGCACGTTATCATTGCTATGATTAGCACCTATAAAAGCTCCTGACCACCACTCCCATTCCAAATTTCCTCTTTATTTTTTAATTTTTATTTATATTTTTCTTTTAGAGAGAGACAGCACGAGCAGGGGAGAAGGGCAGAAGGAGAAAGAGAGAATCCCACGCAGGCTTCATGCTCAGCATGCAGCCCACCGCAGGGCTCAATCCCACAACCGTGGGATCATGACCCAAGCCAAAATCAAGAGTCCGATGTTTAACCAACTGAGCCACCTAGGCACCCCCCAAATTTCCTCTTTAGAAAGAGAAGCTCTAATAATACTTGTCCTCTTGCCAAGTAACTATTTCTGTATCTTTCCTTTCACTTTTCAAGAGGTTTTGATTTGTTGTTTGTTTAAATGTTCTTAGCAATCTGTAAAATGCAGTTCCTGCTTTGATTTCTACTCTTAAATCACAACAGTAATCTGTGTGATTTTAATTTAATTTGTACCTACTTTTCAGTCTAGTCACATGTTTGCCTTGCAATAACAGGTGATATCATCTCTACACAGGAATATGTTCTTAAAGCCAACTCTGGGTGAAAGTACAATATTTTTGTGAGAAACTATTGGAGTGAGAGCGCTGCTTGTACTTGAGAGGTGAGGGTAAGAGGGGAATGCTCTATTTCTTCCTTGGCTTATTATAATTAGAGATATTTGTAATAGAATAGAATTACTGTTGCTTAAGTGTTGCTCAGCTCCTGCTGATCAGTTCTCACTCACTGGCACCATCCTTTGTGATATAATAGTTAGTTGCTGTGCAGATGATGATCATGTCATGGAGAAAAGTGACAGGAATTTAAATGAAGAATGAGCAGCAGGAGCAAAAGAACCGTGCCAAAAGCCAGAATTTCATCCAGTTTAATTTTCTCTTGGCTTTTTAATGTACATGTTATATCATAAAGTTGGATGTATCAACCTAAATAATACAGTTCCAGGGTCAACGATGACTAAGAACAAACGGGAAATTTTTTTTTAAAAGGCAAGATATAATGGTGTTATTCTATACAGAGACAAGATTAGGTTCAAGTTAAAGAAAATACAGTAATAAACCTATACTGTTGGGCCATCCCATCATAGTTTAGATAAATAATTAAGCTGTTTAGATAGTTCTCTTGCAGCCTAACTTCCAATGAGTTGTTGAGGTAACTTAGGCATCATTCAACAAGAAGGAAGCAGAATGCTGAGATAGAGAGTGGGGCTTTGTATCAAACAGAGCTGGACTGAATATCACTTAAAACACATCAATTTTTGGCAGGTCACTTGATCTTTGAACTTCAATTTCATCAACTATGAAATCGGAACAAATTTGTAGGGTTGTTTTCTGGGCTATTAACTAGTATGGATTCAGATAGTCATACCAGCTGTTTAGAGCCAATGCCTGTTCTGATTGGTCATTGCATTTATTCTGATAGATCAGTGCCCATTCTCTACCAGTTATTAAATATTCTGAATGTCATCTATTGTTAATGAGGACAGAAGAGGCTATGCCGCAATAACAAATTGTGAAATCTCAGTGGTTTAACACAAAGACCTAGTTTTTGCTCACATAGATTCCAGTGTGGATCTGGCAGCTGTCCTCCCTCTTGTGACTAATGGCTCCCAGTCCAATATCATTATAACAGAAGAGGGATGGAGGAGGCATGCCTGTTTTTAACTTCCTTGACCCCAAAGAGACATTTGTCCTCTCTCTTTAGTCCAGTGGGCAGAACTAGTCATATGGCCGCAACCTATCTGCAGGGGAAGCTAGGAAATACAGAAGAGGTTATGGAGTCGTTGGTGAGCACCAAGTGTCTTGCCACATCACCCTTTGTGCTGGAGGGTTAGATGAGATAAAGGATTTCCCATTGTATCTGATGAGTTAGCTCATACCACAAAAGCTGATCCCGGTTTAAGGGTTGATGTGAATGAGATTATTTTCACTTTCACCTGAAACCAAAAAAGAAACCGATGCAAGGATGCACATGGAATTGATCGAGGATATAGGATAGTGCATGTTGAATACAGCATCCCAGTATCTCCTCCTGCTTTGCTCCTTATGGAAGCATGTTTCTGCTTCAGCAGCCTCAGCAGCCCATGTCGGGGAGGAATTTGTCAGGTCTGAGGAGCCCAGACCAGAGGTTTCCTGCTTTTCCATTACTTTAGGCTGACTTTTGGATAGTGGTAGTGTGGAGCAAGAAGGGAAGAAATAAACATACAAGGGACCATCCTATTAGCGTAAAATAATTTATTGCTGAGCCATAGCTATCTATTACGTGATTTATTCTTTACTGCATCTTTGGGGCTGCATTAATAAGAATTTCCTGAGTTCATACTTCATGTCTGTGCTATAGGGGGATACTAAAGAAAAAGAAAACCTAGTCTCTTCTCCTAAGGACTTTATAATCTAATTGAAGATACTAAGTCACTATCAGTAAACAAGACAGTGAGTGGCAAAATTATATCTATGAAAGAAGAACAATTTAAAAATAGGGCATCATTTAATAAGATGCTGATTGTGAGGTACAAATGACAAAAAAAATGAACAAAAGAGAATAATTACTAGGAAAGTTAGTAGAAGTCAGGCAGCATTAATTCTCCATGGACAGTTAAAGAATATTTCAGCTTAGTTCAGGTACCAAAGCCAAGAAGTGCAAAATATTTCAGATCACATTTAGCAATAGAACTGGTTTGGGAGGCTGAAAAAATTTCAGCTGGTTGCTCTGGACAAGGTGCTACCAGGAGTAGCCTGGATGCTGTGGGACTGGAATGCACAATGAGATTTACCCAGGGGCTTCCCAGAAATGCCTGGGGAAGACTGGGGAGACACAGCAGAGGCCTTGCAGTTACCCAGCAAGGGGCTAATGAGAAAGAAAAGTCTGGCATGAATATATTCATACCAATAGGCTGTAGAACTATTTGAATTATACTATAATTACAATAATTATCTGTATATAATTTCAATCTTAATCTTAAATTGTAAGAATTTCCCCATATTCAGAAATAATATTTAAAACATAATTTGTAATGGACAGAAAAGAATAATTCTGAAGTGTTAGATAATATGTGTTTAGAAACATACATTCTTTCATTTAATTTTCATAATATCTGGGGCGCCTGGGTGGCGCAGTCGGTTAAGCGTCCGACTTCAGCCAGGTCACGATCTCGCGGTCCGTGAGTTCGAGCCCCGCGTCGGGCTCTGGGCTGATGGCTCAGAGCCTGAAGCCTGTTTCCGATTCTGTGTCTCCCTCTCTCTCTGCCCCTCCCCCGTTCATGCTCTGTCTCTCTCTGTCCCAAAAATAAATAAACGTTGAAAAAAAAAATTTAAATTTTCATAATATCTATGTGGAGTAGGTCCTATTGTCATTACTTTACAGATGAAAAATCTGAGTCTAGGAGATATTAAAGTCACACAGCAAGTATCTAATGGAGTTAGGATTAAACCTTAGTTTTTCTGATTTGAAAGCCTATCCTGTAACTAGTATATTATATTGCCTTTCCTTTTGTGTGCCATCATGTCAATATGCCAGTTAATAAAATGACCTATTGTTAAATATGTAAGTTGTTTCAAGGATTTTTTTGTATCAACAATCTATGGTAAACATCCTTACACATAAATTTTGTACATCCTTACACCTGAATCTCTTTAACAGTGTATATTTCTACAGTACGAACTCCTTAAAGAAGAAATACTGGTCAATTAAGAGTTTAAACATTTTAAAGTTTTTGATAACATTATTAAATTTTCCAACTGAAAACTATATTAACTATATGTTCACCTATTGTGTATATAAGTGACTGTTTCCCTGACACCTCCCCATAATGGATACTGTAACTTAACATTTTTTTTGTCAATCTAATAGCAGACCTCAATAGCTCAGACTCCTCTCCTGCAGCCCCTGGTGTCCTTCATTTGGTATCAGTCCCTCATACAATAGCAAATACTGCAGGGGCGTCTGGCCAGCTCAGTCAGAAGACCATGCCACTCTTGTTCTTGAAGCCAGGAGTTTGAGCCCCATGTTGGGTGCAGGGATTATTTAAATAAATGTATAAATAAAAACTTTAAAGAATAAGAAATATTGCATTAATTATAATTCATTGAATATTTAGCATTAGCTTGTCTTGAATCACAAAAACAAATTTATATTAAAAATTTCATGTTAAGTCCCTGAAATTTATTTAATTCAGGTCAGTAGCATTGCTCAGCCAAAGACCATTACCCGGCAGGTCAGGAGACTTTTGACTAATCCATATCTGAAATTCCTTGTATAAAGGAAAGGGGAAAAAATGCACTATCCTTTAACCTTCTTGTAGACATAAAGTCATTAGGGACTCTTCATGTGTTTGTGGACCTGGGTCTGTGTTTACGTGTGTAGGGGCATGAGCAGAAGACAGGAGTGCTATTGTATAGTATGAATAAGACTTATGAAAACAAGAGTTACGAAATGTGAAACTTTTCTTAATAATTGTTAAGAAAAGAGTTTTTAAAAAATATTTTGCATATTTATTTATGTTTTGAGAGAAATAAAAACCTGGCAGGTGTCAGTAAATAAGTTCTAGAAAATATGTATAACTCACCAACTAAAACATAAATCAGGTTATTATTGAAAAACAACTTAAATTTTCCCTGGAGTATTAAAATTACTTAAAACCAGTGGCACATTTTTTGTCAGTAGCCTAATACCACTTTAATTGTATCTGTTCGGCTGACTAAGCCGAAGTATCAACAAGGAAGCTGCCTTAATTCCTAATTACAGATAAAAATACCCAGACTGCAAATGTGTATATTAAAGTGAAAAGCAGTAATGCGTGACAAAATCTCACTGAATTAAGAGCATAGGCTTTTGAGTCTGAAAAATCACTGAGCTTGTATCCAATTCTGTCATTTCCTGGTTGTTTAATTTGGGGGCAAGGGACAGTTGCTTAGACCTCCTTCAGCCTTATTTCCTAAATTATAAAATAGAGTTGCAGCCAGGGTGTACGGTTTAAAGGAGAATATGTATCTGAAATAACTAGACATACTAGAGGGCTAATAAGTGTTACCTGTTTGATTATTCAGCACATTTTTGGTAGATAGACTAGTGACTCTATCTATAATTATCTAGCTATTCTGGACTCATAATTTGACTTTCTATAATTTAATTTGCTTAGTTATAACAATGTGTCATTCTCACTGAAGATACTATTAAGTGTGAAGCAGACACTGTAGTTTTTTATTTTTAACAAACAGTAAACCAAGCCAGGCTCCAGAAGATGGAAGGGAAGAAAGAAAGAAAGAAAGAAAGAAAGAAAGAAAGAAAGAAAGAAAGGGAGGGAGGGAGGGAGGGAGGGAGGGAGGGAGGGAGGAAGGAAGGAAGGAAGGAAGGAAGGAAAGAAAGAAAAAATGGAGGCAAAAGGTCCAAGGGCAGTAGAATAAAAAATAACTCTTGGAGAATTTTGAGAAAATGGATTGTTTTCAAGGCTGACATTTATTTGAAAATGAGAAACAGCATTAGATACATGTAGTGAATTTTGTGAGTTTTGCAGACATGGTTCAGTGCTAAAGCCTTTAATATATTTCATTTAATAGCTTCATAATCTGTTAACTAGCTAAATGATTTTTATTTTTATGTATTTATGCGGCAAAGCAAATGGTTATTTAAGTGCTTTTTGATGTGTGAAGTAATGTACTTACTAATGGCCACTTGTAAGTGTCCCTAATTTAGTGAAATCTCTCCCCTGTCTGTTGACGGTTTTGCTTCTCTGATAAGGCAGAGAACATTTATGTGCTTGTTGGTATCCACTGGTATTACAATGATCCTTTATAAGCGTGGTGATAGGGGAATCAGTAACAATATGCAAATAGATAAATATGAATATATATGTGAATTGTAGCAAGGTGAAAAAATTCTCTTTGTAATAAGTGGCACTGGAACTTATCTTAGGAAGGGAATTGTCTTACTTTAGGAAATACTTTAATTAACTGTTTGGTGGGAGAAGGTGAGAATCTCAGCATGGTCAGCATGAGACAAGAGAACAAAAGAAGTGGCATATTGCTCAGTACAAGAAAGGAACAGAGTCCAGAAAAGCTAGGAGAGGACAAAGAGAGGAAGGAGAGAGAATGACTGAACAACATAGCAGAGAGGTAAAGTATTTTTTAGAAGGATCTCTGATACTCTGTTTTAAGCCATTTGCTTTTCTGTGATATAAAATCTCTCTGTCTCCCAGAACTTTCAGTAAAAATGACTGTTCACACTAATTACCTGTGGGAATGTTGTTTTTTTTTTTTTTTTTAAAGGAAATTAGGGAAGACCAATGGGTTTTGCAACAGGATCCACATGGCATGGAACAGAAATGGTACATGTGGGACAATGAGGCCTTCCATTACCTGAATTAATTCACCAGGAGCAAAAATTCAAAGCAAAATAAAAGAAAAATTTTGCAACAAGACAGATTTTATTCAGTACTAGTGCAGTAGAGGAGAGACCTCAGTATATCCTGAACTTGGACTCTGCCAAAACAAAAGGGGGAAGAGTCTTTTAAAGGCTGGGGCACATAAAAGGGAAAGTACCAATGGATGTCAGTGGGGGAGGGTTAGTGTGTATGATTAGGCTGAGTTTGCTAACTGGTGCTTAGGCTCCTGTTCTCCCACAGAGTCTGGGAGACAGGGGTCCTATCTTTCTTGGTGACTACATTTCAAAGGGATGGCTCTCAGGTCCTTGAGAAAGGCATTCCTAGGTTGCAGAAGACACATCTCAAAAAGACAGAGAAAGGATTTACATTTCCAGCCTTTCTAAAGTTAAGTCAGGGTCCTAAGATAAGGAAGGTCAGGGGCCTATAATCAGGTATTGTCTGGAAACAAACACTAAGTTCTTTCAGCAGCATTGAGCTTTCTCAGGCAGGAACTTAAGGGACCGGGGTCATCATCCTAGGGACAAAGCCTTGAGCTGTCAGAAACCATGGTAGTGTTTCTTCAAATCTTTTAATGTAGGAGAGACATGAAATTGTTTATACCGAAAGTTGCAGTCCTTACAGGCCAAGACTAGGCCCAGTTGAAAAGAGGGCTCAGAGAAGCCTAACTAAAAAGTTTGGGTAAATTTTGTCAGAGGCAGGTGACCACATGAGCAGGATCTCCCTGGAAGTTTTCAGGAATCTTGAGGAAGATATTGGACTTTATACTAGGGCAATGAATATTTGAGCTGATCCATTCTGTATTTTAATTGGCAGGATGATCCCAGCTCTCATCTCTTATACAGGGAAAGTATTCCTGGTTTTGGTGAAGCTTCAAAAGTAATATATTTCTGCATATTCAAAGAGTTACTAGGAGAAATAATCCACTTAAATGATTACGATTATATAATTAAATTGTCTTTTTCTCTGTAATATTTTAGGGATTTATCTATTTCACCTAAATTTTCAAATTTTTGCCATAAAGGCGTTCATAATATTATCTCATTAGTTTATTTTTTTATTATTTACAGATACACAGGTGGCCTTTATTTCATGAAATTTATATCCATTAAAATTGTTTTTTATCCAACTTTTACTGCATAATGCTATTTAAATAAAAAACAATTGGCAAATTCACAAATTATATATTTTAAGTTATTTCTTCCACTTTGAGGAAATGTAAATGTGGGAAAGTATTAGTTCCCAAGGCTGGGTCAGTGAATCGATATTGCCCGAATTTGGATTTTCACATTAGGTTGGGTATATACTGCACCAGGGGGAGCTTTTGAATTATGTGTTGCCTTGCTTTTGTAGAAGGTTAGTTTTTGCAATTTCTTATGTGGACTTTTTTTTTTTTTTTACCCAGTCCTTTTTTTTTTTTTTCCAACGTTTATTTATTTTTGGGACAGAGAGAGACAGAGCATGAACGGGGGAGGGGCAGAGAGAGAGGGAGACACAGAATCGGAAACAGGCTCCAGGCTCTGAGCCATCAGCCCAGAGCCCGACGCGGGGCTCGAACTCACGGACCGTGAGATCGTGACCTGGCTGAAGTCGGACGCTTAACCGACTGCGCCACCCAGGCGCCCTACCCAGTCCTTTACTAAATCAATAAGGCAGTCCCTAAAAACCATGGTTTATATTAATGAAGTCTATTGTCATTAGGAAGGATGTGAAAATAAAGAATCCAAGCAAGAATTTTAGGAAATAAGGTTTTTTTATTTTTATTTTATTTATTTATTTTTTTTAAATGTTTTTTTAAATGTTTTATTAAATGTTTTAAATTTAATGTTTTAAATTTTTTTAAATGTTTTATTTAAATGTTTAAATTTATTTTTGAGACAGAGAGAGACAGAGCATGAACGGGGGAGGGTCAGAGAGAGAGGGAGACACAGAATCCGAAACAGGCTCCAGGCTCTGAGCTGTCAGCACAGAGCCCGACGCAGGGCTCGAACTCACAAACCACGAGATCATGACCTGAGCCGAAGTCGACCGCTTAACCGACTGAGCCACCCAGGCGCCCCAATAAGGTTTTTTTAAAGAAAGAAGGAAGTTCCTATCTGAGACCTAAATAATCCTAATAGTTTGGGGAGCTGAATACACAATTTCTTCTAGGGCAGACGCAAGTCTATATGACAAAATACTTTTTTTTCCCAAGATCTTAACTGAGATATTGTTAGTTTGCTGGGCTGCCATAACAAAACCAATACATATCTCACTCACATCTCCTCTTCTTTTAAGAACACCTGTCAGATTGGATTAGGGTGTATCCTAACCACCTCAGTGTGACCTAATGACCTGTTTAAAAACCCTATCACCAAATATAGTTACATTCTGTGGTACAGGAGGTTAGGGCTTTAACATACAAAATTTGGGGAAATATAATCCAGCTCATAACAAGATAGAATCCACATGCCATAAAATTCATCCATTTAAAGCATACAGTCCATGGGCACCTGGGTGGCTCAGTCAGTTAAGTGTCTGACTTCAGCTCAGGTCATGATCTCGTGGTTTGTGGGTTTGAGCCCCATGTCAGGCTCTATGCTGACAGCTCAGAGCCTGGAGCCTGCTTCAGGTTCTGTGTCTCCCTTTCCCTCTACCCCTTGCTCACTCACACTCTGTTTCTCTCTTTCTCAAAAATAAATAAACATTAAAAAAATTTTAAAGCATACAGTCCAATGTTTTTGGTATATGCAGAGTTGTGCTAACACACCACAATCTAAGTTTAGAACAGTTTTATCACCCCAAAAGTAACCCTGGGCCATTAGCAGTCACTTCTCATTGACCACCACCACCCCTCCACACCAGCCCTATGCAACCACAAAAGTACTTCCTGCTTCTGTAGATTTGCTTTTTCTGGACTTTTCATGTAAAAGAAATTCTATAATTATGTGGTCTTTTGTGATTGGCTTCTTTCACCTAGCATAACATTTTGGTGGTGCACCCATGTTTAGTAATGCTTTTTAATACTCCATTTCTCTTTATTGCAAAATAATATTCCATTATATGAATAGACCACATTTTATTTTCTATTCAGTTGACTTAAGTGTGGTTTTTTTTTCTTCTTCTTGGCTATTGTGAACAATATTGCTATAAACATTCATGTACAAGTTTTCATGTAGACCTGTGTTTTCATTTCTCTTAGATACCTATGAGTAGAATTTCTGGGCCATATGGTAACTCTTTGTCTAAGACTTTGAGGAACTACCAGTGCCAGTGTTTTCCAAAGTGACTGCACTGGTTTACATTCCCACTGGCAATAAACAAGGGTTCCAGTTTAACATCAACATTTGTTATTGTCTATCTTTTTTATTATAGCCATCCTGCTGGGTGTAAAGTGATATGACATTGTGACTTTGAGATCCATTTCCCTACTGACTAATGATATTGAACTTCTTTTCATCTGCTCACTGGTCATTTTCATATATTTTTTGGAGAAATGCCTATTCAAATCTTTATTAAATTAAAAAAAAATTTTGGGGCGCCTGGGTGGCGCAGTCGGTTAAGCGTCCGACTTCAGCCAGGTCACAATCTCGCGTTCCGTGAGTTCGAGCCCCGCGTCAGGCTCTGGGCTGATGGCTCAGAGCCTGGAGCCTGTTTCCGATTCTGTGTCTCCCTCTCTCTCTGCCCCTCGCCCGTTCATGCTCTGTCTCTCTCTGTCCCAAAAATAAATAAACGTTGAAAAAAAAAATTAAAAAAAAAATTTTTATGTTTTTATTTATTTTTGAGACAGAGAAAGACAGAGCATGAGCAGGGGAGGGGCAGAGAGGGAGGGAGACACAGAATCCAAAGCAGGCTCCAGGCTCTGAGCTGTCAGCACAGAGCCTGACGTGGGGCTCAAACTAATGGACTGTGAGATCATGACCTGAGCTAAAATCGGACACTCAACTGACTGAGCCACCCAGGTGCCCTGAGGTTTATCAGTTTTAAATCTTCTTAAGGAATCATCTGGCTTTGTTGACATTCTATTCTATTATTTTTTTTTTCTACTTCACTATTTTTGGTTACTTTAGTTTTTTATTCCCTTCTCCTTGTTTGGATTTGTTTTACTGTAATTCTTTCCAACTTCTTGAGAAGTCTAGTTAGCTCATAAATTTCTAGCATTTTGTATTTTATAATTTATTTACTTATTTATTTTTAAATGTTTATTTTTGAGAGAGAGAGAGAGAGCTCAAGTGGGGGAGGGACAAAGAGAGAGAGACAGAGACAGAGACAGAGGATCCAGGCTCCAGCTGACAACAGAAGGCCTGACGCAGGGCTCTAACTCATAAGCTGTGAGACCATGACCCGAACCCAAGTCAGACACTTAACTGAATGAGCCACGCAGGTGCCCCTATAATTTATGCATTTAAAGCTGCACATTTTCCTTTGGGTACTTAGCAGCATCCTTTAATTTTTGATTCATGATTCATAAAATTTAAAAGTTTCCATAATTATTTTTTTTTGATCCATGGATTATTTACAAGTATACTTCTTAATTTCTAGTTACCTTTTTTATTATTGCTCTCTGGCACAACTGCACCTGATTTCAGTCCTTTGAAATTTGTCATGACTTGCTTTATGGACTAGTATATGGAGAATTTTTGTGAATATTTCTTGTGTGCTGGAAAATAACATGTAGTTTACAGTTGTTGGGTATAGTATTCTGTATATGCCCATTAGATTACATTTATTAATGTTATTCAGATCTTCTATAGACTTCTATATTTTCTTTGTTTCTTTAATTCAGCGAAATTAATAAATTTATAGATTCAGAAGTTTACTGAGTTCATTTTCTACAAGGCAAAATAACATAAAACATTATTTGAGATCAATGATGTATAATGAGAAGCTTAACTTTCCACTCAGTAACAATCATTTGAGTAATGGGATATGCATAAGACTCATCTACAAGAATTAAAAGCATTCAGAATAACTTTATGGGGGCGATCAGAGGTTGAACTGATAACTTTTAAACTTTCAGGGCAAAAATATTAACATGAGGACAATCAGGAGTAATAGGCAAGTACCCCAACTATCTGGCATAAATATTTGGGGACTTAGTCCTATATACCTTGACTCCTGTTGCTCTCCTTACTTACATTTCTTGGATTCATTCCTATTATCTGCCTAGTATCAGTGCCTCCAAAGAAGCTACCTCGATCATATAAAGCTTGTGTTAATAGAATATAGCATCTAACGTTGGCTTCCGAGTATTTCACTCATTCCATCTGAATATTCCCCTTCTTCTATCATCTGACTTGGGCCGCCCATCAGCTCCTCTGGCTTCCCTTGCTTGATGACCTGCTTTTGATGTGCTTCTCTGGCTCATGCTCTTTATTCTCCTTCAGAGAGTAACTGTGTATAGAGGTACCCCTGTGACCCTCCTGGGCCTGTGGAACTATTCAGGCAGACCCATTTGCTACCAGGCCTCCCATCAGAGGAAGGGAATATTGTGTTGGGTTCATCTATAAGTCTGGATACACTCTGCTATCTTTTTCTCAGGTGAAGATTTGCCTAGCATCCTCCAACTCTCAGATGCCTGTCTGCTCTATAGAGTTCCTGATTAATGGATCATGGTTTCTGCATTTAATTTTCAATTCTGGCCTACCAGTTGATTTGTGTACTTCTGGCAAGCCCCAGCATGTGAGCCTTAATAACAGTCCTAGTACACCCACAATTGCTATTCTTCCTGTTCCTATTTCGTGACTACAAAAAGGCACACCACATAAAAAAGAATGAAATTCTGATACATGCTACAGCATGGATGAACCTTGAAGACATTATGCTAAATGAAATAAGCCAGACATAGAAGAACAAATATTGTATGATTCCACTTATATAAGGTACCTAGAATAAGCAAATTCACAGAGACAGAAAGTAGACTAGAAGTTACTGAGGGCTTGGGTTACGGCAATGGGGAGCTATTGTTTAATGGTTACAGGGTTTCTGTTTGGAGTAATGAAAAAGTTTTGGAAATATATCGTGTTGATGGTTGCACACATGGTGACTGTAATTAATGCCACCAAATTGTATACTTAACAGTGGTTAAAATGGTAAATTTCATGTCATGCATAATTGATCACAACAGAACAAAACAGCACAATAATATGTCCTTGACCTTTTTCAGTGCCTGCAGGGCTGCTTGCTCCCTTTTCATCTGCCTTAGGGCTCAGCAGCCTTTGATCCTTTTATTTTTCTGCCCTCTAACTCTGGGGAGTCTCATCCAGTTTGCTAATGATGACTCAACGTATATTTTTACCCTAAATTCTCTCCCAAACATTAGACCCCAGTTATTGAGTGATTACTTGAAATCTCCACCTGGATATTCCTCCAGCTCCTTAATTTCATCACCCCCCAACTGAACTCATCTTCCTCTTCTCACAGACAGTTTTTCCTTCTGTACGTCATCAGCCTTCTGTTCTCCACCAGCCAGTTTCCCAGCCTGGACACTCCATTTCCCACATCTAGTCCCTCACAAAGCCCAGTCTTTCTCATTCACCTTGGGCAATGCCCCACCACATACCCCACAGCCAAGCCAAACTACATTTGACTCTTGTGTCTCGGAAAATCTCCTTCTGCCTGCGATATTTGGGGATGAATTTCCTTGCTTTAGTGTCTGTTGTCCTTACCCTCAAATTCTCTGCCCTTTCAATTTCAGAGACCTGGGTGGGAAGTTTGGCTTCTTGGTCAGGCTGTTTGTTACCTTTTCTTTGCCATCAGTCTCCTCTCTTTAGCAGAATAACCTGCCGTCCTTCCTGCCTAGGGAAGGTGTTCTTGGAAATGGTTGTAAATGGAATCATTTTATAAAGCACATTGCAATTCCTTGTAGTTACTTGTTTACCTGTCTAATGCTCTCCCCCAATAGACTCTAATCTTAGATGTGGGGGCTGTGTCCGGATCCTGTGTGCCACTGGGTCTGTGGTCGGTGCTCCTTAGAGAGCGCCAATATCTGCATATATAAACTTCCAGAGAACTAGACATGTTTTCAGCACTTGGGGTTCACAGATTTTTCGGCAAGGTCAATTCATTTTATGTTTTATTCTCTCTTTGCTTTAGCTATTTACTCAGTGGCTGTCACCCAGTCACTCAGAGCATTGTTATAATTATATGTCCCTCTTGCTTTTTGTGGCGGCTCCAGGTGCTTTCCTGTTTGTTCAGATTTCAGAGGTTTTTGTTTTGTTTTGTTTTAAATATTTTATATTTAAGCAATCTCTACACCCAACGTGAGGCTCAAACTCACAACCCCAAGATCAAGAGTCGTACACTCTCACGACTGAGCCAGCCAGGCACCCCAAATTTCATAGGTTTTTAAACTTATTGGGACACATTTCAAAGGTAGATATTGCAACACAATCTGGATATAAGCTATAAGACTGAAAAAAAAAAATCCTAGGGAAATCCCTGAAATTAGTGCTCCTTCAGAGTATTTAAAGTTGCATCACTTTCTCATTGTCTCATTTAATGATGGCTTAGCACGTTCTCAAAACAATAAGTCACAATGTTATTAAAATTAAAATGACCCACAATTAATTTTATTGTTTTAATGGTGGATCTTTTTGTACCATAATTAGAGACTGTAGGATTCCAAAGCAGATTTGGAATTTATGTTTCTGAATAAATGCTACCAAAGGGAGAGACACCAGCTCCTAATCACTTCAATCTTCTTTTTTTCAAGGTAAGAACTTTTTTTACCTTTATTTTTTTAAGTGATCTCTATGCCCAACGTAGGGCTCATACAACCCTAAGATCAAGAGCCATGTGCTCTGCCCACTGAGCCAGCCAGGCATTCCTACTTCAATCTTTTTAGTACTAGTTTATTTTTGATCTGTTGCAAATGGCATAGCTATTGTATCAGTCATGATTCTCCAGAGAAACGGAACTAATTATGTATGTATGATATGTAATATAATATAGGATCTTAATAAAATATAAAAATTTATTTATTTATTTGGCTTTAATAACAGACATCTATTTTCTTACAGTTCTGGAGGCTGGAAGTTCTCTCGCTCTGCCTTGTAGATGACCACCCTCTTACTGCCTATTCGCATGACCTTTTCTCTGTGCACGCACATCCCAGGTGTCCGGAAATGCATATGTATATTTATGCTTATTTAAGGTTTGTGTGATCGGGGCAGCTTTATTTAGAGGCACTGAGACTGGAGAGACAATTGGAGTGAATGAACAAGAAATAAGTAGAGTGAAGGAGTCAGAGGGTACAGGACCAAGGTCCCCAAATATTTATGCCAGATAGTTGGGACACCTGCCTATTTCTGATTGCCCCTGAAGAGTGTTCTGGGACCCATTTTCAATGTGGGAAGGGGTTTCCCCACACATCTGGGACAGCAGCAGGGCATTCTACCATTCAACTTAACTCTGACACTGTCTGCCAAGAGATAGCATCAGATTCCACAGGCTAGGAACTCAGTCCCACAAGACTACCCCACCTCCACCCCCCACTTCAGAAGCTAATCTCTAATCCAGATTGGTACCTGTACTTCTGGCTCTAAATCAGAGGTTCCCATGACCCTTTCCTTAGGTTTGATTAATTTGGAAGAGATGCATAGGACAAGGCATGGGGAAAACGCCAGGAGATTCCAGGCCCTCCCAGAGCCCACCACTTTCCCAGCATGTCCACAGGCTCACTGATTGAAAGGCTCTCTGCCTTCTCCACTGGGGTTTTAATGGAGGCTTCACTACATAGCCATGTTTGATTAAATCATTGACCGGCCCCTGGAGATTGAACTCAATCTCCAGTCCCTCTCCCTCCCAACCTAGGAGGATGGGAGTGTGTGTGGAGGGGCCGGGGGGGGGGGGGGGGGTCGGGGGGTGGTGGTGAGGGTGGGACCTTCTGATCACAGGGTTGACTCCCCTGGCAACCAGTCCCATCCTTTGGTTACCTAGGGCTTTCCAAAGTTACTCATTAATATAAAAAAAGACACCTTTATCGTTCTCACCACTTAGGAAATTCTAGGTGTTTTTGGACATTTGACTTTCTTCCCAAACATTTGTTTTTACAAAAGTAATTTTATTTTTTCAAATTTTGAGTATTTAATAAGAGATTTTGTTTTTCTTTAAAAAAATTTTTTTTAGTGTTTATTTTTGAGAGAGAGAGAGACAGGCAGAGAGAGGAGACACAGAATCTGAAGCAGGCTCCAGGCTCAACACAGAGCCCAATGCAGGACTTAAATTCATAAACTGCAAGATCATGACCTGAGCTGAAGTGGACCCTTAACCAATTGAGCCACCCAGGTGCCCCAGAGATTTAGTTTTTATAATTTGCAGTGTTTAAAAATTTATTTAAAAAATGTATAATATATTTATATGCTTTATAATCCAACTTATAAAAGAATAAATTGTTAAAGGTCTTTTTCTTTTCTTGTCTGTCCCAACCTTATTGCCATTGGTAACCCATGTTATTAGTTTCTTGTATATTCTTACAGAGATATTTTATGTATATACAACAAGTATGTACATATATTTATCCATACTTTTTATATCAAATGATGGCATACTATACATATTGTGTCTGGTGTGGTTTTTTCTTTTAACTTAACACTAAATCATGAAGATCTTTCCATAACAAAATTTAAAGAAATTTTCCTTTTTTTTTGAGATTCATTCATTCATTCATTCATTCATTCATTTTAAGTAAGCTCTATGCCAAACATGGGGCTCAAACTCATCACCCCAAGATCAAGAGTCACATACTGTACTGATTGAACCAGCGAGGCATCCAGAATTTAAAGGAAATTTTCATTCTTTTTTGTTGTTGTTACAGCTACAGTAGTGTTCAGTTTTATCACTGCTCCAAAATTTATTTCACTGGACCCTTGGTGGACCAGAGATGCTACAAAGGATAACCTTCTACAAATATCATTTTATAAGTATACAAATAATTCAATAGGATACATTCCTAAAGTGGAATTCCTACCTTGAGGAGTTGACACATTTGTAATGCTGATTGATGTTGTCAAATTACTCTTCAGTTGTATCACTTTGCACTCTGGCCAGCAATTTATGAGAAGGCCTGTTTCCCACACATTCCCCAATTGAAAAGGTGAACCAAGAAATAGTAACTCCGTGTAGTTTTAATGTGAAATTCTCTTTTTATGAGTAAGTTGAGCATTTTTCATATATTTAAGAGCCATTCATTTGTCAACATGCACTATTCATATCCTGTATCATTTCCTATTTGGTGGTGGTGTTTTTAATAGGCTTAAAGGAACTCTTTATTAGGAAAATTAGCCTTAAATCCCAGGTTCAAATGGCAAAATTTCCCAACTTTTCATTTGTCTTTTGATTACCAGTATTTCCTTATATGGCCTTGAGGGTTTTTTTAATGTTGCATTATACTGATAATTAAATCAACGTCTTTAAAATGAATCAGAAATCGAAGAACCTTATAGCAAAATAAAAAACAAACCCAATGGGCATAGAGCTGTAATCTTATACAAAGTGTATGTAGCATGTACATGTTGTGAATCCTCTTTTTTTTCCATATCAACATTGCAATATGTCTTAAATCATAATGGTTTATTCAACAATTATCCCATCTACATGGGGCCTCTAGGTTTTGTTTCATACTTGGAAAGGAATTGCATAGCTTTGCCAGTACTTTTTAAATTATACTTTGATTTGTCAATTTTTGTGTAAAGTTTGAGCTTTATTTTTCCAGATGGTTACCATGTATCTCAATGAAATTCTGTGCCAGTTAAAATGCTTTCAGCTCTAAGTGGCAACCAACAAAACAGCTTAAGTAATTAGTATGTTTATTAACTCCCATAAAAGAAATCTGTGGTAGGGTCATTCCAGAGTTGGTTAATTCAACGGTTCAACAATGATTTCAAGGACCTAGGTTCCTTCCACTTTTCTGTTTGTTAACTCTATTCTTTTATTCAGACTAAAAACTAAGGGCTGTGTCTCTTTTACGTTGTACTCAAAATAAGCTTGGTATTACAAGAATTCCACTTAATTAGACAATGATTTTTTGTACCGCTAAACTTAGATGATATTTTCATACTGCAAATCAGTTAAAAGTAGGAGTTACACCTTCAGAAGTCTAATGGAGGCTGTGTGGTTATACCCTGGAGTAGGATTTGGGAAAACCGATGGAAAATGGCCAAGAATTACTCCAGCTCTTCACCAAATCCTGCAGCCCACTTGCATCTGAACCCAGGTACCTGTCTTTCCCTTGAGTTACAGTGAGAGAGGCATCCCTGCTCTATCCAAGGCCCCAGGCCAGTCCTTCCACATGGCTATTCCCCTGCTCTCCTTTACCAACACGTTCACTGGATTGTTTCCGTTAGCAGTCTCTCGGCCTTCCATCCCCACTCCTGCCACAATTCCATCTCTCTTCCTCACTCTGAAAGCCATGCTGCTTTTCTGTCCTCATCTCCCCTTCTAACCTCCATACTCCAGCCAGGCTTTCATTCCCCCCATTCTCCCACCCCCATATCAATGAGAAAGAGTGCTTATTAAGGTTGCCTGCTTCAACGTCCAGGAAGCCATACTCTTCTGATTTTCCCCTGACTTGCCTGGTAGCTTTTTCTCAGCCCTTCTCCCAGCTCCCCCTCCTCCTGCAGGCCTCCTGTAGTGCTCCAGGCTCTGGCCTCAGTTCTCTCTTCTCTACCTCCACTTTCCTCTAGAATCATGGCTTTAATTTTCACCTATTTACTGATGATTTCTAAATCCATACCTCCTCTCCTGACTTCTAGCCTGAGGCCTAAATTTATTCATCCAATGACCTTTTGGCATTTTCCATGTCAATATTTAATAAAAATGTCAAACCAGGGCACCTAGCTGGCTCCATCAGGAGAGCACGTGACTCTTGGTCTTGGGGTCATGAGTTCAAGCCCCATGTTGGGCATGGAGTCTACTTAAAAAAAAAAAATGTCAAATTTAACATGTCCAAAGCAGAACTACTCATTTCCCCTTTCCTCCCAATTAATTCTTCCCAGTCTTCCCCATCATTGTACATGGCACACTCATTTCCTAACTGCCCACATGCATCTATCAGCAAGTCTTGCAGGTGCTTACAAAACATGCTTGAGCATGGCCACTGGCCCCCTGTCCACTGCTACACCCTAGTCCAAGTGACCACCATCAAGCCTGGATTACCAGGACGGCCTTCCAAGGGGCCACAGCCTCCCCTCATTCCCACTCTGGCCCCTTCTCCACATAGCAGCCTGAGTGGTTTGTCTACAATGAAAATTTGGTTATATGACTCCTCTCCTTGAAACCTTCCATACAGTGTCTCATCACCCTCTGTAATAAAACCCAACTCCTTTTCCTCTACACCTAACCTCATCTCAGTCCATTTTATCCTCTCTTCCTTCCAGGTGAAACAGCATAGCTGGGTTTTTCTCCCCCGTCAAGCACACCAAGCTTGTTCCCATCTCAGGACCTTTGCACTTGCACTTGGAATACTCTTCCTTCATACATTTGCATGGATATGTGCTCATGACTCAAAGCTCCGCTCACATGAGAGTTCTTAGAGAGCCCCGTGCTGAGCAATATGCTAACTCAATGGGTCTCTTCCCACCCTCCATCATTCTCCACTACAATATTCTATATTAGTGTTTTCATGGCATCATTTATCAGGACCTGAAACTATTTACTCATGGACATGTTAATCCTCTCTCCCCACTGGAATATAAGCTCTTTTGAAGGCAGAGACCTTGACGTCTTAGGCTCTGCTGTATGTCCATTATCTGAAACAATGCCAAACATTTACCTAGTAGTGGGTACTCCATAAATGTTTGGTAACTGATTTACTACTCCTATCTCTGTTTTGGGCAATCATTTTTACCTCTTCTGATCTCACTTCCTTCAATATTAAGATGAGGAAACTTTTTACTTAAAGATTTTTTTAAATGTTTATTTATTTTAAAGACAGAGAGACACAGCACAAGCAGGGTCAGGGCAGACAGAGAGGGAGACAGAATCTGAAATAGGCTCCAAGCTCTGAGCTGTCAGCACAGAGCCCTATGCGGGCCTCGAATCCATGAACCATGAGATCATGACCTGAGCCAAAGTTGGACACTCAACTGACTGAGCCACCCAGGAGCCCCCTTAAAGATTTTTTAAAAGTAATCTCTACACACCCAATGTGGGGCTTGAACCTACAACCCAGAGATCAAGAGTTGCACACTCTATTGACTGAGCCAGCCAGGTGCCCATACAATGAAGAAATTTTAAAAGAAAGGTCACCTGAAATTCCATCTGGCTCAGTCCACAATGACTATGCCTTATAACTTATGGCAATTACAGGAAAAACCTTATTGCACCAAAGATTTGTATCTATTGTAGAACATTTATTCATTCATTCATCAAACCTTTACTGAGTGCTGACCATAAGCCTGGCACTGTTGTAGGCACCGGAGGTCAAGTCATAGCCATCAAAATTATAGCGCATCAGTCTCAACAAACAAACTCAGAAAGTTGAGACTATCCTTGTCCTCCAGCAGGTTTTCTACTGATATTTCACTTTCTTAGTATTACTTAGTTTATCTACCCTGGGCTCCCTCAAATTTATTATTGCTCTTCCAGTAGTTAATTTCCAAGAATTCTAGCATTAAGTGATAGAATTTATGTGGCTATAACTTTAATAGCACCATGTAAAACAAAGCTATTAAGGTTGCCGAATTTCTGCCAATCTGATTTAGTTCTTTTAAAAAAATTTTTTTAATGTTTATTTTTAAAAACTTTTTTAAAGCTTATTTTTGAGAGAGAGAGAGAGAGACACAGAGGTGAGTGGGGGAGGGGCAGAGAGAGAGAGAGAGAGAGAGAGAGAGAGAGGGAGACACAGAATCCAAAACAGACTCCAAGCTCTGAGCTGTCAGCACAGAGCCTGGTGTGGGGCTTGAACTCCGGAATAGCAAGATCATGACCTAGGCTGAAGACAGATGTTTAACCAACTAAGCCACCCAGGTGCCCCTAATGTTTATTTATTTTTGAGAGAGAGAGAGAGAGAGAGAGAGAGAGAGAGACAAAGCACAGGCAAGAGGGGGCAGAGAAAGAGGGAGACACAGAATCCGAAGCAGGTTCCAGGATCTGAGCTGTCAGCAGAGAGCCCTACACAGCACTAGAACCCATGACCTGAGCCGAAGTCAGACACTCAGCCAACTGAGCCACCCAGGAGCCCCTGATTTGGTTCTAATCCAACCTTTGCCATGCTTCCCAATTTAACTGCAGCATGCTTTGCACTAAAATTTCAAACTTTATGAATTAAGTTTTTAAAAAAAATGAATAAAATGAGAGTAATAAGGGACTATATTCATACATATTCAGGTCATGAAGTGCAGAAGGACTGTTAATTCTCATGTCAAAATTTGAGACAGCTAATCTTAAATCTGAATTGGAATTAGTGTATATGTAGGGCCAGTAATTAATCAAATGTCTAGAGTGAAAATAAATCACTTTCAAAACTGACTACTGAGAATAAGAAATGACTGAGAAAAGTAAATTGTTATATATTGTGCTGCCGTTTGTTGGCATACACCGCAAATCACTCATAGAAAGTAATGCTTACTTATACCTGCTTTAATTATTCTACAAAGGGATACAGTATAGCTATATCACGTTTTATTCTTGCATATAAGCACTACATTTAAGGTCTTATGTTGGTCAAAATGGTTTTGGTTAGGAAGGAGGACAGAAATCCAGTTCAGATTTGTTTAACAAACAAAAATGGGAAGGATCTATTGTTTCACAGAACTGTGCAAACCAGGACTCAATGAATGTGATGTCATCTGAGATTTATTTTCTCTCAATCAGGGGTTCTCCTTTTGGTAGACAAATATCTGGTAGCAGCTCAGGATTACTATCCTCCCAGTTCATCAACCTTAGGGGAAATAAACAGTCTTTTTCAGTAGTTGCTAATAGAATAATCCTGGGCAAGATCCTGATCTTCCCAGTTGGGAAACAGATTAACCAAATATATTTTAAAGGCCCTCATGTTCCTAGATTACTCTTTTCTCCTGCAAAACTGCTATCCCTTCAGTGAGCTGATATTAGCTAAATTTTAAAAGGATGTAATCTGATTAAATAGATTCACTTTAAGGTATTTAATATGATAGTTTTATCATTTGCAACCTAAATGAACTAATAATTGCCTCAGTGTCAAAATAAGAAGGCATTTAATGCATCATGGATGAAGACTGCTTTAATCACGTGTAAGTCATCGTGTATTTTTTCCATACACGAGGCATATAAATCTGGACATCTCTGCCCTACTACCCATACGATATACGAGTGCAAATATTTGGGGATGAATCAGGGGGATGCTGTGTGAGTGGTCTGCCCTTGGTTCAGGTCATAAGGGGTGCGTTGTCTGTAGAGAACAGAAAAGCAATAAAACTAAGTCAGTTTTCATTTTTTTAAATTATCACATACAGAAATGATAAGCGATGTCAGTGATGTAGTGCCCCTCCCCACTTAATGGACCAGTCCCACTGTTCCTGCATCCCCTTGGGGTGCCTCGCCAATTCTTCCTCCCATCTCTCCATTCAAGCACACCAGAATAGAAGTCAGAGCCCTGGAATATTATTTTTCACAACTATTGGTACCTGACTAGAAGAATTAATGTGTTTCGTGACTTGCACTATAAAGAGTGAACTGTGACTCCGAGAGGAAAAAATCAAAAGGCTGCTTTACAAAATAGATTATAACTACTGTCAGAATGTGTGTTATAAGCAGTAAGTTTAAGCTTATATAATAAAATAATAGAATTAGCACCCCAAATAAATTCAACAGGAAAATTCTGGAAAAGCAATTCATTTGTCATATGAGCACAAGAACTTTGTAAGAAATAGGTGAATAATGCCAAATGACTGGTAAACTAATTTAAGTGCAAGCATAGGAATTTGATTTGGACCAGTCTGTCATTTTCCTCATTGCCATGGAGCCCTCACCCCACACGGAGTATCACTGCTGGTCCAGCAGGTGGCACTCTTCCCTTTGTGCACTAGTACTAAACTAACACCTTGCCCAAGTACAAGGGAGTTTAGAGTCTTGCCTTCAGAACCAGCAGAATCTGCTTATCTATGGCAATAATAGGTTATTGCTTATACAAGGGCAACTGTGTTGGTCTGGTCTTTGTCACATTTGAAGATGGACACCTAAACATCTAAATGCCCCCCCTGGTTCTAGAGTTTGTCATCCTTAGTTCTAAGCCTTCATTAGTTTCTGTTAAAATACTTGTACTTCTAATGACTAAGATATTACACAATGCTAGAGAGCTATATAAAATTGTGATGATTCATATTTGAAAAGTACGTTGGCACATACCTATACAGTCAATTAATCTACAACAAAGGAGGCAAAAATATACAATGGGGAAAAGACAGTCTTTTCAATAAATGATACTGGGAAAACTGGACAGCTACATGCAAAAGAATGAAACTGGACCACTTCCTTGCACCATACACAAAAATAAACTCAAGATGGATTAAAGACCTAAATGTTAAGACCTAAATCCATATACTCCTAAAAGAAAACATAGGTAGTAATGTCTTGGACGTGGGCTTTAGCAACATATTCATGGCTATGTTTCTTCAGACAAGGAAACAAAAGCAAAAATAAGCTACTGGCACTACACCAAAATAACCAAAATAAAAAGCTTTTGCACAGCAAAGGAAACCAATACAGAAGGAATAAACAAAACAAAAAAGAAACCCAGTGAGTGGGAGAAGAGATTTGCAAATGATTTATCCATTAAGTGTTAATGTCTAAAATATATAAAGAACTTACACAACTCAACACTAAAGAAACAATCAGCTTAAAAAATGGTCATAGGACCTCAATAGACATTTTCCAAAGAAAATATATAGATGGCCAACAGACACATGAAAAGGTGTTCAGCATTATCCATTACCAGGGAAATGCAAATCAAAAGCGCAATGATATATCAGCTCATACCAGTCAGAATGGCTAGTATCAAAAAGACAAAACAAGTGATGGTGAGGATGTGGAGAAAAGGGAACTCTCATGAACTGTTGGTGGGAATGTAAATTGGTGTAGCCACTGTGGGAAACAGCATGGAGGTTCCTCAGAAAATGATGGGGTGCCTGGGTGACTCAGTCGGTTGAGCATTCAGCTTCAGTTCAGGTCATGATCTTCCGGTTCGTGAGTTCGAGCCCCACATCAGGCTCTGTGCTGACAGTTCAGAGCCTGGAGCCTGCTTCAGATTCTGTGTCTCCCTCTCCCTCTGCCCCTCCCCTGCTCGTGCTCTGTCTCTCTCTCAAAAATAAATAAACATTAAAAATATATATATTAAACAAAAAAAAATGAGAAGGGAATGTTAAGGGAAGATTGGAGGGTGCTGAAGACCAATGTAATTGATTTTACATATGGTTGGCCAATCTTCAAAGAAGATAACTGAATAAAGAACATAAGGAAGTACATTTAATAAGTAAAATGTGTTTAATTTGCAATGTGTGTTAGACTAAGTGGGTCAATGTCTTTAATATATAAAAAACTCTTCCAAATCAATAAGAATAAAAAATAAAGGGGTGCCTGGGTGGCTCACTCAGTTAAGGAACTGACTCTTGATATTGGCTCAGGTCATGATCTTCCAGTTTGTGGGTTCGAGTCCCGCATAGGACTCTGCACAAATAGCGAGAAGCCTGCTTGGGATTCTCTCTCTCTTCCCTCTCTCTCTGCCTCTCCCCGACTTGAGTACGTGTGCATGCTCACATATTCTCTCTCTCCCAAAACCAATAAATAAACATTTAAAAAAATCAATAGAAAAACAGAAAAGTATCAGAATAACCTGTATAGCCAGAAAGTCCATGGAAAAACAATGAATCTTTCTCTTTAAGCATTTCATAATTCAATCACAGGATGTGATACTTATTTTGGCTCCTAAATTACCAAATATTTAAATGATTAATGAGGGGCACCTGGGTGGCTCAGTCGGTTAAGCATCCGACTTTGGCTCATGGTTTGTACATTCCCACCAACAGTTCGTGAGAGTTCCCTTTTCTCCACATCCTCACCATCACTTGTTTTGTCTTTTTGATACTAGCCATTCTGACTGGTATGAGCTGATATATCATTGCGCTTTTGATTTGCATTTCCCTGGTAATGGGTAATGCTGAACACCTTTTCATGTGTCTGTTGGCCATCTATATATTTTCTTTGGAAAATGTCTATTGAGGTCCTATGACCTTCGGCCCCCTGCGTCGGGCTCTGTGCTGACAGCTCGGAGCCTGGAGCCTGCTTTGGATTCTGTGTCTCCCTCTCTCTCTGCCCCTCCTCTGCTCATGCTCTGTCTCTCTCACTCTGTCAAAAATAAATAAATATTAAAAAAATTTTTTTTAAATGACTAATGAAAATAATGATGATAATTAAAAAAAGATATGAAAATACCCAATGTGACTGAGAAGTAGGGAAACAAGCATGCATACATTGCTGCTAGACAGGTGATTTAAGTTACATTTATACAATGAACTATTATTGACCTAGATCTAGACATTTATTTAAATGGAAAAACTCCAAATGAAAAATTATAACACAGATTATAGAATATATAAAGAGCATCACCTCATTTTGGTTATTAAGTAACTATAAGTAAGTTTTTATATAATTATAAATTAGAGTTGCACTTATGTTGTGTAAATCTGTAGGAATCTATACCAAAATGGTGATTGGGATTACCTAAAGATTTTGATGTTGGGATTTGCATGCTTTCCCCCCCTTTTTTCTTTTTGTCAATAGTTTCTAATTTTTTATAGTAAGACCTGGATTATTTATGTAAATAAACAAAAGATTTAATATAAAAGTGGTAGTACAGCAGTTAAGTGGGTGAATTCTGGAGTTTGATAAACCCAGGTGACAGATGACCTTTGCTATATTCCTTAAAGTTCTTTTTTTAAATTAAGTGCATTTATTTTGAGAGAGAGAGTGGGGAAGGGGCAGAGAGAGGAGGAGAGAGAGAAAAATCCCAGGCAGGCTCTGCACTATCAGTGCAGAGCCTGATGTGGGGCTGGAACTCACACACCACAAGATCGGGACCGGAGCCAAAGTCCAACGCTTAACCAACTGAGCCACCCAGACACCCCAGATTTCTTAAACTTCCTAACCTTGATTCTCTCGTGTTTAAAATGGTGATAATAACGTGCCTACTTCAATCAGTTTTTGCGAAGATGAAGCTAGATAACTTGTACGACCTACCATGTGTGTTTCTCATACAATCAAGTAATTACAGAGCTCCTGCCCCTACATTACACAGCAGTACAGGCTCCCTGGGGAAATGCAGAGAAGTGTGAGATTGTCCCTGCTGTGCAGGCAGTTAAATGCCCACATAGAGAGATGTCACTTACTCAAATGAGAACATGGCAAATAAGGGGTTCATAGTTCTAGGACATGTAAGAGAATCCCCGAATACATGCACATTTTAAAGGTACTAAATGTTGGGGCGCCTGGGTGGCTCAGTCAGTTGAGCGTCCAACTTCGGCTCAGGTTATGATCTCATGGTTCATGACTTTGAGCCCCACATCGGGCTCTGTGCTAACAGCTCAGAGCCTGGAGCCTGCCTCAGATTCTGTGTCCCCCTCTCTCTCTGCCCCACCCCTGCTTGTGTGCTGTCTCTCTCTGTCTTTCAAAAATGAATGAACATAAAAAAAATGTTTTTAAATAAATAAATAAAGGTACTAAATGTCTATTAATCTAATTTGCTCCTTTGAAAAAGGTAATCTAACTGGGTGAATTTTATGGTATGTGAATTATATCTCAATTAAGATGTTTCAAGGGTAATCATTTTAATATGTGCTCTTGACCTGAAAGAAGTGGTCTTAAGAGTATCTTAATACAGGGGCACGTGGGTGGCTCAGTTGGTTAAGCATCCAACTCTTGATTTAGGCTCAGGTCATGATCTCACGGTTTGTGACTTCAAGGCCTGTATTAGGCTCTACGTTGACTGCACGGAGCTTACTTGGGATTCTCTCTCTCCCTCTCTCTGCCCCTCCTCTGCTCATTCTCTCTCTCTCTCTCAAAATAACTAAATAAAACTTAAAAAATTTTTTAAATAAAAAAAGAGTATTTTAATACAAAATACATTAATGTAGTACAAAAACTAACATTGCATAGGAAATTTTCTAAACTAGCTGATTTGAATCGTATGAAGTTGACTCTGCTTCATAAAGTTATTGAATTGCTTGGAGACTCATTTTTAGTGTGTGATTAATAAAATGGTGCCCACATAGGATTTGCAAATATTAAATACTGTAACTAAAATAATGAATTCCTTATTTTTTCCTGTAAACTGGTTTGGGAAAAGGAGCTTTATTTGTTTGGGGAAAAAAAATGGGAGCAGAAGTTCTTTCTTAAGGTAATATCAATGATTTGCAAGGTCTAATTAAAATTCCACTTTCTCTAAAGACTTGCTGCCTTGACCAGTCTTGTTGTTACTGATAATAACAATCCTAGCTTCCATTTATTGAACACTTACTATGTTCCTGGGAATATGTTAAGTGTTTCACAGACCTGATCAGATGTAATTTTGATGACAGCACATAAGGGAAGTGTTATAAGCTCCGTCTAATAGGTAGAGAGACTGAAACAAGTAAGTTAAGCTCTTTGACAGGGTCACATGGCGACTAAGTTATCAGGCTAGGATTTGAGGCTGAGACTGTGATTACAAAGCTTGTTGCTACTACACACATACAAATCCTTCCTCTTACCTGTTCCATCTGTGAGTGCTACAAATGAGCAACAAAGGAGAGACGAGAATAATCAGTCTTTTCTCAGATTGTTCCCAAACCAGAGGTGACAAGCCAACACTCTGGCAGAAGATCCAAATCAGTTTTCTTCAACAACAATAACAGCATTCTGATGCACAATTATAGCTATTTATACAAGAAAAGATATTACTACCCTGGGAAGATATACTTAATTCTAAGAGCTAACTTAAAATATTGAGAAAAAAGTTGAACATTGAAGAGTTTAAATTATTGAGTAGTTACCTGGAAATGCTATTTATTCATTGAGATTCACAGCTTTCATTGAGTCCAGATTCTATATTATATATTTCACTCATTCACTTATTCAATGGTTATTTATTGAACACCTATATGCCAGGTGCTGTTCTAGGCATTTGAGATACATCAGAGAACATGGGCAAAAATCCCTGCCCTTAAAGAAAAAAAATGAATAATAATATACATATAAAAGAAACAAGAAACAACATCAACAAAGAAAATCCCCAACCTTATGGAGTTTCCGTTTCAGTGGGGACAGATAAAGAAGCATATCATATGATGCTAAGTGAAATGAATAATAATAATGAAGTGGAGTGGAGTAAGGAGTGGAGAGAGATGAGGGCTGGTGTATAAATGGGGCAAAAAAAAAATGCTTCTTTTGAAGTGTTAAGCATTTAAGCGGAGATTTGAATAAAATGAGAGACTTAGAGAGTGAACCAGGTGAATATCTGAGGGAAGAGCATCCCAGGCAAACCAAGAGCACATGCAACGGTGGTGTATCCTAGAAGAGCAAAAAGGCCAGTGGGGCCAACCAGAGAGCAAAGGGGAGAGTGGCGGTAGGTGAGGGCAGAGAGGAAGGGGGGCCTGGTGTCAGCGACAGACTGGGGCTTTTTCTCTGAAGGAGGAGGACCAGTCAGGAGGCTAGTGTAATCATCCATGTGAGAAATGATGAGTGTCACAGCAGTGGGGGGTGGGGGGTGGGGGGGTGAGAAATGGTTGGATACTGGATATATTCTGAAAGCAGAAAGGAGAGGATTTATTGAAGGATGAGTGTAGGGTGAGAGAGATTGGGTGTGAGGTGTGAGAAATCTTTGTGTTAAAATGCTAGTTAATTTACTTTTGAGGGCAGAGCCTCTGAGTCCTGCTCAGGCCTGGTTCTTCTGTGTACAGGCCACTCGACCTTGGAGGTTAAGTCAATAGGAGTCACTGAAACTCTGATTACTAAGAATAGGAAGAAATGCATGGTGACCCTTCTGCCCCAGTGGAGTCTTATTTGGGAGAGGCTGCCAAGCTAAATAGTGGTTGTGGGAAAAGACTAGATGCCCTTTCTGATGAACTATTTCCAGTTTGCTGAGGGGAAGAACTGGACCTAAAGGTGTAGGAACAGACTCTGATGGGGTTTTCAGAAGTTTCAGGACTAGGAACATATTGCAGGACCCAGCCTTAGGTTTTCCCTGGTTTTCTATTTCTTTTTTTCCCTTCATTCCCCACCCACTCCTTGGTCTAACATCATGGCTGAAGGAAGGTACAGTTTACTGTCGGTTCTCAAACCTTAGCAGGCCTCAGAATTACCTGGAATGCCCTGAGAAAAACACAGATTGCTGGGTCCACTCCTGGAGTTTCTAACCGGGGCGGTGTGTGTGTGTGTGTGTGTGTGTGTGTGTGTGTGTGTGTGTGTGTTTAGAGGGTACACAGGGGTGGGGGAGCTGAAATTTTGCATCTCTAACAAGTTCTTAGGTGATGCTTGCGAACTGCTGCTTCTAGTACCAAAGGGCGTGCAAAGCAACGTCTTTAATTCCACCTCGTGACATGTGAGTGGCGAAGGTTCCAGCTCACAGAGGTTTCCAGTCACTAGGGAAATTGTGCACTTACCCCACGGTGTTTTCTCGGCTGCCCATAACCCGGGGAAAGAAGCAAAGGCCGGCGAGGAGAAGGAACCAGCGGGCAGTCTTGCCAGACTGGACGTCCCCTCGGAGCTCCCCAGCGAAGCCAGGGCGGGAAGACAGCCCCCAGGCCAGCCCACAGATCCTCAGAGGGCGCGCGCGGACCTGGAGGAGGCGCCCCAGAAGGCGGCGCCTCTCGGAGGAAGTTTGTCCTTTAACTGCAGAGCCGGGTTCGCCGTCGCAGCAACCTCCAGGAGCGAGCAGCGGGCGCCCACGGGAGCCGTCAGCGTCGCCCCGGGTGCATCGCGCGCACCGCGGCCATGGGTGGCTCGGCCTCCAGCCTGCTGGACGAGGGCAAGTGCACCTACATCCGAGGTACGCGCGCGCGGGGGGCTTGCCGGGGGCGGGGCGCCCGCCCGGGGGGACCTGCACCGCCGCGCTGACCCTGACCCCAGAGGGCGCGTCGCCAGCCGGTGCCGGACCCGCCCTCCACCTGAGGCGCGCTACCGGCGGGCGTGGGGACCTCGGGAGCGCACGGCGCCTCGCGGGGCCAGCTCCCTCCCAGCTCCGGGGCCGCATGCCTGGGCTCGGGCGGGGCTGCGCTTCGGCCGGGGGCCCGCCGGCGGGGGATGCTCTGGGAAGCGCCGCGGCACCGTGGTGGGAGGCAGGTGCAGGCCGAGGGGTGGGGGCGCGACCCCGTTTTTTCCGCTCAGCCCGCCTTGGGGTCTGATCAGCACCTGGCCCAGAAACACCTCACCCTCGCCTCAGTTCTGGGCTCTTTCTGAACTTGCCCAAAGAGAGCCACGGGGATATCCCTTGTTTCTGGAGACTTCCCGGGGGATTCCCGGCCTATACAGCAGAATTTCCCTCCTGGTAACGTTGGCCTGTTTGTGTAAAACGCGGCGTCGGCCACATCTCTTCACTGGAACTTCAGATCACTTGTGGATGATTTCATCAGAGGCAGAAAGGACCGTGTCATTATGCTCCCAGGTTACACGGTTTCTTTCCCTCTCCGGAGACGGGGGAGGTGGGGGGGAAACAAAAGAGGAACATTGGCATATTTTGTAACAGTTGGCTAAAGTAATAGATGGGGAGAAATTCATTTGGGGAGACTTTCAGACATAGTGACTCACTGGAGAGTCTGAGGCGGAAAAACAAAACAACAACATACACAAACCCAACAACAGCAACAAAAAACTTTAGAAAACAAAACAAAAACCCAGACTAAATGGAAACTGCAGAAAATCGTGACTCTATCTCCTGGGTGTATTTGACCCCATCTCTCTATTCTGCAGCAAACCTTGCCCACAACCACTACCTATTTAGTTATCTTGTGAATTTAGTATTTTTCTGGCTTTAGAAATACCTTCTAAACTAAGTATTGAACTGTACGTTTTACCCTAATTCTGTAAAGAAATGGTTAAGTTCTTCCTGTTTAAGTTCTCTTTCTGGCCCCCTGAACTTTCCTGATAGGAAAGCACTTATTTAGTGTCCTTATTCCGTATTTGTTTTCAGTCACCACAACATTTAAAATCATTTTAAAAGGATATCAAATCAGGGCACTTGAGAGCCATGTAATTGACTTTCCAGATTCCTGCTCTGGTGCTTGTGGAGGCAGAGAGGATCATCGACAGCCCATTCTGTCAGGGGATAAATCTTGGTCAAGTATTCCTTTGCTGTAGTTTATTTAAAATGGGAGAAAGATGGATGGCTTATTTATATTAGTTAAACAGCTAAACTAAGGCTGCCTTAGTCTTACAAATTTGGCCATGTGCTTATTTTCACCAGTGTGTAAGGGACTGAAAGAACAATGTAGTAGAACATAGTGAGGAGGGGTTTGCATTTAGTTATTTGCAAAATATGTTTATGCCATTTATTTTATAAGACTTCCTTTCACTGCAAAGCTTAGAGACACCTAAAGTTGAATCATGGCCATCTACAGTAATCATCGGAAGTCCAGCAATGTAAGGGATTAATGTTCTTAAAGACTTCATGGTCATGACAGTTGGTGCAAACCTTGTATTCATGTGAAAAGAAAATGTGTTACCCTTTTATTTTATTGTGAATTTAAATTATTACCCTCACAAAAGTATGAGACGGCTAGTGCACAGAAAGAACTTATAATGAATATGTTCTGAATGCATAAAACTATAGCAGAGTGTATGACAGTCATTACATCCACAAGTCTTGTTCAATTTTATCTCCTTATTCTTTGGGAGGACACTTTCAAGTTATGTACAGGCAGAGGGAAGAGAAGAGTTAAGTTAGAATACCTCCAGAGAAAATGAGACGTTGCCTCATTTGAGAATACTAGTCTTGCCAAAAGAGAAAAGAGCATTGGAAAAATGCATGGTGTTGTGAATTGTTAGTGCATGAGCACATGAAGGTCATGAGGCTGTGATTTCCTGATGGTTTTGAAGCCTCAGATCCCTGTAAAAAAATTATATATATGTGTATATATATACACACACATATATGTGTGTATATGTATGTATACACATATATATGTGTGTGTATATATACACATACATATGTGTGTATATGTGTGTATATATACATACATATATATGTATACATATATATACACATGTATATATGTATATATATACGTATATACATATATACATAAATATTCTCAAGTTTTGATTTAATTATAAGCAGAACAATCGAAAATATGACAGTAAGGTTTAAATACAATTTTATGACCTATTTCTCATAAAGGAGCTGCCAGTGAAATATTATAGATTTGAAAGCCCCTGTAGCTGATTCAATAACTTTCCTTGAAGCTTGATAAACTTTGCTAACATATGGAGAATAACTAGTCAGTATATTTGGAGTCAGTTTTGTTAACTTAATCTTGTATGTGTTATCAGCAGCTTACTTCTGGTATGCTAATGAGTCTGAATCAGCATTTGCTTTTAGACAAATCGTTTAACAGCTGCCGTTCAGTTTGTGTGCATCGAAACTTTGTGTTAACAGTGATGCTCATCACATGGTTGTTTTGAAAATACATTATTTCTTAGGATTTAGTGAATTTCCAGGCGAAGGGATATCAGAAGTATTGAGGAGTTACTTCATTTCTAAAGATGCTTTGAAAATTATTACCACACTCATGTTTCCTGGCACAGAATACATTTTTAGGATTGGTTCTGGAAACTTTCAGTAATTTCACTTGATACGATGTTTCAATTAATAAATAATTCTAAGACCAGGTTGTAATCATAGGGACAATGTTATCTGTTAGCCCTCAGTGTTGCTTTTAGCACTGACTTAAAAGGGTCTTCTTTCAATGAGAAAGGAAGCTCATAAATTATCCAGGCACCGGTGATCAACTTAGGGCACTTTGCTCTCTTTATGCCACGTTTCCTTTTACTTTTTAAACTTTGATATGCAAAAATGAACTATAGCTTCAAAACACACAATGCCTTCCTGTTTGAGAAATAATTATATTTCCTTTTAAAAATTGCCACTGGAGGGGCGCCTGGGTGGCGCAGTCGGTTAAGCGTCCGACTTCAGCCAGGTCACGATCTCGCGGTCCGTGAGTTCGAGCCCCGCATCGGGCTCTGGGCTGATGGCTCAGAGCCTGGAGCCTGCTTCCGATTCTGTGTCTCCCTCTCTCTCTGCGCCTCCCCCGTTCATGCTCTGTCTCTCTCTGTCCCAAAAATAAATAAACGTTGAAAAAAAAATTTAAAAATTGCCACTGGATTGTTAATGAATCAAAACAAAACAAAACAAAAAAGAACCTGAAAACTCCCTCCTAAATCCTTGTGTAGAGTCAGAATAAGTACTGGAAAATCAGTGCCACAGCTGAGAATTGTGGGAGACACGGGTCTCGGTGGGGACTGGCAGACACGTGGAGGCCTGGTAGCAGCAAGTGGCAGGAAAACCATTCTTTTCCTAGACTTACTGCAGAGTGCGTCCCAGTTAACCCGTAAGGGCCCAATGGCTTCCAGTGAAATGCTTATCGGTGATCTGATGCTTATAAAGAAAATGAGTTTCAGCTTAAAAACAACTTGTATTTCTCATAGGGGGATTTTCTCATACTTGTACCGTAAGGGTTCACATGGGTGGCAGTATATGAAATTTATGCTCAGAACAGTGTCTGGAGTGATGTCTCCACAGACAGGATGAATGGAAGATAGGGAGAACTGTACATGTGTGTAGTCTACTTAATCTAGATGTATATAGTACTAGTCTACACATTTGCCTGTTCTTCAGTCGTAATTTGTGGGTAGGAGACGGGCATAAGAACTGGTCTGATTTATATGGATATTATGACAGTGTAATCTGAGAGTCCAGTTTATCTTGCTAGAAATGGCAGTATATTGTCATGGGTAATTAGGATATGGAGCGTGGGTAGGCACAATTAGACATCAACCCAACATCTTCCCCCCATTCCTCTTTCAAACAGAACCGCACTTTTATTTGGGGACTGAATGTCCCTCTGTAAAGCCATGTGTCCCAGAGAGGCTAGCCCCACTTACGGCTTTTGAGGGGTGGGTGCAGATTGGCCCATGCCTATCACGGTGCTGTGTTCTCCTTGCCAGTGATTATATGTGGCATGGGATTCTGATGCAGTGTGGCCAGTGAGGCTTGAAGGGAGGTTTACTGGCTGTTTCTAAGAAAGTTTTCTTCCCTTTTTAAAAGGAGACAAAGGGTTGAGACATATTCTTCCTTTCCTTCTTCTTTTGGACTTTGTTGTGTTTGAATGTGATGCCTGGAACTAAGTAGGAAGGGAGCTAGCTCAAAGACATAGCCACCATTGGAGCACTGCCAGGCCAACGTTGTCTCAGAGAAGAGAAGCTAGAGCCCGGGCACACCTTGCTGATCGCCTCTCTGTCCTGCTCATGCGTACTTTTTGTTGTGTAATACACTAAATCCTCTTTGAGTAGGGGTTGAGTGCTGGTTATCCCCCAATATCATTCTTCCCTTTTTTTTTAGTTTTTATTTACTTAAGTAATCTCTACACCCAATGTTGGGCTTGAACTCATGACTCTGAGATCAAGAGTCGCATTCTCCTCCAGCTGAGCCAGGCAGGTGCCCCTTCCTTACTTTTAAAAATAATAGAACCTCTATAGGGTGCCTGGGTGACTCGGTTGGTTAAGCGACTGGCTCTTGATTTGAGCTCGGGTCATGATCTTATGGTTCGTGAGTTCGAGCTCCGCATGGAGCCCCACGTGGAGCACCATGTCCAGCCCCACATTGGGTTCCCCCACTAACAGTGCAGAGCCTGCTTGGGATTCTCTCTCTCTTCCTCTCTCTCTGCACCTCCCCTGCCCATGAGCCCCTGCTCTCTCTCAAAATAAATAGACTTAAAAAAAAACTTCTAGAAGTTCTTTAGAACTTCTAAATGTTAGCTGGCCATGTGAACTTCCAGAGTAAAAATATTTCCCAGGCGTCTTTTCAACTAGATGGGGTCATGTAACTGAATTTTGGTAAGGGGTATAGGTAGACATGTTGTATGCTCTTTCCAGAAAGTAACTTTAAAGAGAAAGAGTGTGCCCTTCTGTGTCCTTTCCTTCATACTATTGGCTAGATGGTGATGGTGGCTGGAACAGCATCTTTCACTATGAGGTGTCCTTTTAAGAAGGAGTTCATGCAGCATGGAGTCAGTGGACAGAAGGAGCCTAGGTTCACGTGGTAGAACCTCCATACCAGCGCTGAGCCTTCATAAGAGAGAAATAAAGTTCTATCTTATTTAAGCCAGTGTTATCTGTGTTACTATATTCCACAGACACATCTTACTCTGATTGTCTCTAGTACTTGTGCCCCCAAATGTCATAACCAGCACACTAAGTGCTGCCTTGTTGAGTCCCTTTAAGAAAAATTAATCAGAAGAAAGTAGGAAGTCGGTAAAGATTCTGCCATTAGTATCGGTGTTAGTTCTTAATTTGTAGAAGGGAATGGATTCTCCTGGGAAGTGAGGAATTACAGCTGCCCAGGTGGGAATAGCAGGGATGGGAGAAAGAAGGAGAGGGTGCCCAGTGTAAATAACACAAAAACATATGCTGATCACATTATATTTTGATAAAAAATCATGCCAAATGCATGCCAAACTACTGACAAAGCTAGAAGGAGTTTCTAATTAGGAAAACTATTGCCAATTGGTAATTTCTAGTGGCAACAATAACTTTCTACTACCTTTAGTCTTTCTTTAGTATGAATTGAGAGTTTCTTAAAATCATCAAAAATAAACACTAGACTGAGACAAATTAACATATTCTCCTATTTTTGTGGAAGAAACAGTGACCTTCCCTCCTGGGCTCCAATTCATGCCTTGATGGACCTCATAGAGTCAGACACTGAATCAAGATCTGGTCTCAATGAAACATTTCTTTTTTTCTATGGACACTGGCAGTGAGAGGACTACACCATCAATGGTGCTGTAGTAATGGTAATTACTAAAATGACAATGGTGATTCTTTTTATTGTTTTATTTATTTTTGCTGGACTACTGAACTGATTGATTGTAGTTGTACTCTATTGTAATCTTTGGGAAATTCTGAACTGGGTTCCCAGGTAGAAAGTGCAACAGCAAGAGCTCAATTTGTAATGGTTTCTAATCCAATTAAAATAAATGTACCGTGAAAATTTCACAAAATACCCAGTGTGAATTATGGCAGTGAATTTTAATCTCCTAATCAGATTATTTATTTATTTATTTATTTATTTTATTTTATTTTTTAAAATTTACATCCAAATTAGTTAGCATACAGTGCAACAATGATTTCAGGAGTAGATTCCTTAGTGCCCCTTACCCATTTAGCCCATCCCCCCTCCCACACGCCCTCCATTAACCCTCAGTTTGTTCTCCATATTTATGAGTCTCTTCTGTTTTGTCCCCCTCCCTGTTTTTATACTATTTTTGTTTCCCTTCCCTTATGTTCATCTGTTTTGTCTCTTAAAGTCCTCATATGAGTGAAGTCATATGATTTTTGTCTTTCTCTGACTAATTTCACTTAGCATACTACCCTCCAGTTCCATCCATGTAGTTGCAAATGGCAAGATTTCATTCTTTTTGATTGCCGAGTAATACTCCATTGTATGTATATATATCACATCTTCTTTATCCATTCATCCATCGATGGACATTTGGGCTCTTTCCATACTTTGGCTATTATTGATAGTGCTGCTATAAACATGGGGGTGCATGTGTCCCTTCGAAACAGCACACCTGTATTCCTTGGATAAATGCCTAGTAGGGCAATTGCTGGGTCATAGGGTAGTTCTATTTTTAGCTTTTGAGGAATCTCCATACTGTTTTCCAGAATGACTGCACCAGCTTGCATTCCCACCAACAATGCAAAAGAGATCCTCTTTCTCCACATCCTCGCCAACATCTGTTGTTGCCTGAGTTGTTAATGTTAGCCATTCTGACAGGTGTCAGGTGGTATCTCATTGTGGTTTTGATTTGTATTTCCCTGATGATGAGTGATGGGGAGCATTTTTTCATGTGTCAATTGGCCATCTGGATGTCTTCTTTGGAGAAGTGTCTATTCATGTATTTTGCCCATTTCTTCACTGGATTATTTGTTTTTGGGGTGTTGAGTTTGATAAGTTCTTTATAGATTTTGGATACTAACCCTTTATCTGATATGTCGTTTGCAAATATCTTCTCCCATTCTGTCGGTTGCCTTTTAGTTTTGCTGATTGTTTCCTTCGCTGTGCAGAAGCTTGTTATTTTGACCAGGTCCCAGTAAGTTCATTTTTGCTTTTGTTTCCCTTGCCTCCGGAGATGTGTTGAGTAAGAAGTTGCTGTGGCCAAGATCAAAGAGGTTTTTGCCTGCTTTCTCCTCGAGGATTTTGATGGCTTCCTGTCTTATATTGAGGTCTTTCATCCATTTTGAGTTTATTTTTGTGTCTGGTGTAAGAAAGTGGTCCAGGTTCATTCTTATGCATGTCGCTGTCCAGTTAGGATACTTGCTGAAGGGACTACTTGCTGAAGAGACTGTCTTTATTCCATTGGATATTCTTTTCTGCTTTGTCAAAGATTAGTTGGCCATACGTTTGTGGGCCCATTTCTGGGTTCTCTATTCTGTTCCATTGATGTGTCTGTTCTTGTGCCAGTACCATACTGTCTTGATGATGACAGCTTTGTAGTATAGCTTGAAGTATGAGATTGTGATGTCTCCTGCTTTGATTTTGTTTTTCAAGATCGCTTTGGCTATTCGGGGTCTTTTCTGGTTCCATACCAATTTTAGGATTATTTGTTCTAACTCTGTGAAGAATGCTGGTGTTACTTTGATAGGGATTGCATTGAGTATGTAGATTGCTTTGGGTAGTATTGACATTTTAACAATATTTGTTCTTCCTATCCAGGAGCATGGAATCTTTTTCCATTTTTTTGTGTCTTCTTCAATTTCTTTCATAATCGTTCTATGGTTTTCAGTGTATAGATTTTTCACCTCTTTGGTTAAATTTATTCCTAGGTATTTTATGGTTTTATTTTTTTTTAATTAAAAAAATGTTTAGTTTGAGAGAGAATGGATACTCATGAGGAGGACGGACAGAGGTAGAGAGAGAGAGAATCCCAAACTGGTTCCGCGCTGTCAGGGCAGACCGTGACAAATGGTGAGATCATGACCTGAGCCAAAATCAAGAGTTGGATGTTCAACTAACTGAGCCACCCAGGTGCCCCAGATATTTTAATTTAATTTAATTTTTTTTTTTTTGTCAGCAAAGCTAGGTGACATCATTCTAAGAAGAAAGGTACATGCAGCAGTGTGCACTGGTAAATGTAAAATGAAGTCAGAAGTAAAGACAAAAGAATAAAAAACAGAATTCATATGCTACAGTCTGTTTAAAGCACTTTAGAGAAACATAGGACACAAGGGCTAAAGTTCTAACAGTTCCAAACTAAAACACACACACACACACACACACACACACACACACACACACACAAATGCAATACAGATTTTCTCCTTTGAAACTGGAAAATTCATTTTAAAAAGAGACTAGCAAGTTGCTGCCAATAAAAAAGTGCAGGCCAGCTTATAAAAGTGCTGCTGCTTCTTCTTCTTCTTCTTCTTCTTCTTCTTCTTCTTTGTATACATAGTATACATAGTTTTGTATACATAGTTTTTCTCACTCCCAGGAGAAAAGATTTAGAGATATGAAAGCAATTAATTCAGTTTTGCAAATTGCAAGGTCTGGGACCCAAAGAAATTTATATTTCTGTGCTTGCTATTATTTAGATGTTTATGTCTGTAGGATAAGAATATATTAAGAGTTTTAACTAGGAGCTCCTAAGCAATTTTTAAAAAGTCCATAGTCTGAAGGAATTTTGGAAGAAGAGTAAATATCTCTGTGCCAAACCATGTGGATTTGGATTTTCTTTTTTCTTTTAAAGCTATTTTTTTTATTTTATTTATTTTATTTTATTTTAACATAAAACAGAAGCTCAGAAAATCACACAAAACAAATGTATAGCATAGTGAATCACTTTAAGGCAAATATCCAAGGGGCCATCACCTAGGGTCAAGAAATGGAAAGAACTTCACTAGCCATTCCAGAGGCTTCCACATACTCCATCCCAATCCTAAATCACTTTGTTTTCTCCCACAGTGACCACTATTTTCAGTTCTCTATTGCTGCCTAACAAACTACCCCCAAGAGATACTGGCTCTTTAAACAACGGTTAATTTGCTCACACTTCTGCTATCTGCCCTGGCTTCAACTGGGTGGTTGTACACCTTATATTTTACAAGTGGTCATTCCTGTGGCTGCATTCAGTTGGTGGATGGGCTGGTGGCCAGACTCAAATGGGAAGGCTTTCTTTCTCTCTAGGTGGCCTTTCTACATGGTCTGTCCTGTAGGGTACTGAGGTGGGGTTTTTTTGTGTGTTTTTGTTTTTGTTTTTGGTAATATTTATTTTTGAGAGAGACAGAGACAGAGTGTGAGTGGGGGAGGGGCAGAAAGAAAGGGAGACATAATCTAAAGCAGGCTCCAGGCTCTGAGCAAGCTGTCAGCACAGAGCCTGATGCGGGGCTCGAAGTCACAAACCACAAGATCATGACCTGAGCTGAAGCCGAACTCTTAACCAACTGAGCCACCCAGGTGCCACTAAGGTACTGAGCTTTTTAAATGGTGGGTCAGGGTTTTCAAGAGTGCTACGGCTTCTAGAAGCTGCCAGAGCTTCTTAAGGCTTTGGACTGGAATGGCATGGGATTACTCTGCTACATTCTATTGGTTAAAGCAAGTTTTGGGACCAGCCCAGATTAAAGAGGAGGGGACTCCACAAAGTCATGAATAACGTGAGTTGTGCTTCATCAGAGAATTACTTCCATAATAGACTACGTACCACACCACTAATCCTAGACTTTAGAGTAATGACTTCCTTACATTTCCTTACAGTTTTATCACCCCACAATGCCTTTTTAAACTCTATAGTTTAGTCCTGGCCACTTAAAAAATATCTCTTTTAATCTACAGGTTTCCCTTATAACTTTTTTACTTGCAAATAATCTGTAGGAGGATCCAGGCTATTTGAAATGTAGAGTTTTCTACGGTCTGGAATTTGCTCCTGGTGCAGGTCGACACGTTTCTTCTAGATTTTGTACACATTGACAGAGTGATAGTGAGACTTGATCAGACTCAGAGTAAAGACTTTTGTCAAGACTATGGGTTGTGCTGTGGTCTTCATTTGGAGGTATATAACATCTGGTTGTCTCTTCTTGTGATGCTAGCAACCATTGATGCTCATTGCCAGAACCCATGAATTCACTGGGGTTTGAAAAATTGTTATATGCTAATTATGTCATTTTGTTCTCATCTATTAGCTGGAATCATTTTATAGAATGGTACTTTTTGTAATCTACAGTTTTGTTACCCCTTGTTATAGTTTGTATAGGAAAGGCAGGATAAAAACTTAATCCCTTTTATTTACCATTTTCAAGATAATTTATTGTTTTCCTGTCATTCCCCAAAGATGATCAATTAATTTATTTAAAAAAATTTTTTCATTTTATTTATTTGAGAAGGAGAGAGATAGAGAGAGCAGGAGAGAGAGACAGAGGGAGAGAGAATCTTAAGCAGGCTTCATACTGTCAGCCCAGATCCTGTCGCAAGGCTTGATTTCATGACCTTGGGATCATTACCTGAGCTGAAACCAAGAGTTGGACACTCAACCGACTGAGCCTCCTGGGCACCCCAGTGATCAATTAATTTAGAAAAATATTAATTTCAGCTCAGGTTATGATCTCAGGATTTTAGGATTGAGCCCTGCACCAGGCTCTGTGCTGAGTGTGGAGGCTCCTTAAGACTCTCTCTCTCCCTCTGCCTCTCTCCCCGCTGCTCTCTCTAAAGTAAAAAAAATATATATTATTGTGAACTCATGAATTCCATTGTAATTCTTATCCTTATTGAAGCTTGAATTTCCCATCATTGGGAATGAAAACCTCTTCAAGTTGGCTCCTGAATCCTTTTGAAATTACCCTAGTAGTATTTAATAGCTTCCTTGCCATCTGGTAGATCAAGATGTTCTAAGCTCATCCTGTTTATATCCTACACTGTACCTGGAATATGCAATATCTATAAGAAGCCTGATTTATTTTAGTGGGAAATGGTATTTCAAGATGATAGTTTGGGCCTAGGAAAGCTCATTGCAATGACAGGTTGGCCATTGTTTCTGTGCCTATTTAGTGAATAGAACTAGGAAAAAGTGTTTTCTACATTACCTTTCTATCTATTCTTTTCCTTGGTTCTCAATTCTATCACAAGATTATAGAATTAAATATCCCCAAATTCTCATTTGATGCATTCCCCCTAATACAAACAATAACCTCAGACAACACAAATACTACCACCACTAGTTATGATTGTAGAAAACAATTGAACAAATTGTTTTAAGAAGTAGTAACACAGTTTTTGTATATGCTATCCAAATTCTCCTCCAATTTTATTTTATTATTTTACTATGTCAGAGTATATAAGTATTATGTTCTCTTTTCTCATTTACTCTTGTTTTACAAGTAAGTATTATTTAATACATTGGTCCTTATATTGACGTCTCTCTGGTGTTTGAGACTCATTATCTAGTAGATGCCTTAAGAGCTCATGGAAACATAAAGAATGACAACATACTAATTTAGTGGATCAGTGATATCACCAAAAGTCAGCTTGTTTGTATCTTTCTACTCTCTGTGCACTAGTTCTCCTTATGGTTAAAAGATGACCAGAGCATCAGAAAGTATCACATTCTTAGGTAAATCAAGAGACTAAAAGGAGGACTATCTTTTCTGTGAATTTCTTTATATGAGCAAACCTTTCCCAGATGGCTTACTAGGAGACTCCTCTATATATTCCACTGATCAGAATTTGGGTCACACAATCCTTCCTAAGCCATCACTGACAAGTTTATGGAATTATCATGATTTGGTTAGACTCATCCTGATTCACCCCTGGACCAGGGCTAGAGTCAAACTTCTCTGAAGCACATGGCTATAGAGAGGATCTTGGATAACTGAACAAAATCAGGTTCAGTTACCAAGGAATAAGCATGAATGGCTATTAGACAGATAACCAACATTATGAGTTTTGATAAATATCATGAAGGGAATTAAAAGGGTACTGGGACAGAAAACTAATGGCACTGATAGGGCAAGGAGATGAGATATGCTTAAGATACGGTGCTCAGGAGGGTAATAAGTTACTATCCACGTGAAGAACCAGGGGGAGAATATTTTGAGTAGAGAGAATGGTATATAGAAGGGGATGGAGGAGAAGGAACTTGAAGGTCCTGAAGAACAGGTGGAATGACTGGAGTGTAGTGAGCAAGAGGGAGAAGAGTTTGATGGGAGGGGATTCCGCACAGGGCTTATTACTAACAGACGTATGATACATTTATTTGTTAATTTTTTATTGCTTGCCTGCCATCACTACAATATAAGCTCCCTGAAATCAGGGCCTCTGTTTTCATTCACTGCTCTATTCTCAGCAAATGCATCAACATCTGGTACATAGTTTATTATCAATAATTATTTGCTTAATAAATGAATGAAAGTTGAAAAAATTTAAAAATTTCAACGAATATCCTAAAAAATAAGGTAAGTGTTGAGTTTACAAAACAAGTTTAGGATGCAATGAAGAAATGAAAGTACTATATAAGAAATAGCTCTTGGAAATTACAAATCTGATGATCAGAATTTTTAAAAACCCAGATGTTGCTTTGGAAAAAAAAGTTGAGGGAATCTTGCAGAAAATAGAACAAAAAGATCAAATGATGACAATATTAAAAAAAAATACTTAAAGGGTCTGGGTGCCTCGGTGGCTCAGTCAGTTAAGCATCTGACTCTTGATTTTTGCTCAGGTTATGGTCTCACAATTTGTGGGTTCAAGCCTCACATCAGGCTCTGTTCTGACAGTGTGGAGCCTGCTTGGGATTCTCTCTCTCCCTCTCTCTCTGCCCCTCCCATGGTCTCTCTCTCTCTCTCAAAATAAATAAATAAACTTAAAAAAATTAAAAGGTCAATCCAAAAACTTTAATATGTGACTCACAGAAGTCCCACAAAAATAGGAAGACACATAGGGTACAGAGTCTTCAGTAGTAGCAAGCGGAAGTTACCCTGCAAGACTGATTTGGACCTGCTTTAATAATAAATGTAAAAGCAAACCTCAGAAGGATCAAACTGATCCTAAGTAACTTAACTGCATGCCTAAACAAAGTTCAACATTCTTTATAAAAATACAAAAAAAAATACACATTCATAAAACAAGTGAGTAAAAGAGGAAAAAGAGAGAGAGAGAAAGAAATCAAGAAACAGACTCTTAATTATACAGAACAGACTGATGGTTACCAGAGTGGGGGCGGGGAGGAAGGATGGGTTAAATAGGTGATGGGGATTAAGGAGTTACACTTGTCATGATGAGCACCAGTAAAGTATGGAATTGTTGAATCACTATATTGTGCACCTGAAACTAATATAACACTGTATGTTAACTAATTGGAATTAAAATAAAAACATAAAAAAAAAGAATAGAGATACATAGTTGTTTCTAGTTGGAGTCTTCTGATGAGAACTCCAATTGAAGTATTTTTCTGTGTTGGTGTCTGGATTGGTATCATCTCAGTGTGGGAACTTTAAAGTTGACTAAGGAATAGGTGATCACTAAGGATTCCTTTAATCATCTCAGTGACTCTGTTTCATGCAATGTGAGTTCTCATATTTTCTGTAAGGGTTGGTTGATGAATAAAGAATTTGTCATAGTTGTTTTATTGGAAAAAATACACATTCAATAATGCAAAATTCACAATATCCAGCATCCAATCAAGAATTACCAGGCAAATAAAAATATCCATGACTCTAAGGGAAAAAAATCCATCAATAGAAAATGACTTCGGAATTGTAGACATGATGAAATCAGAAGACAAGGATGTTGAGACGGCTTTTATAAATATGTTCCATATGCTAAAGCAGAGGAAAACATGAACGTGATGAGAAGGGAAATAGAAGATATAAAAAATGATTCTTGTCTCCAGTCTTTAGGAAAGAGCAATATGACTACTATGTTTTTGAAGTCTGTTGGGACATCTGTTGGAAAATGTAGCTGAACTATCTGCTACCAACACTCCCAGTTGACCTGGGAGAGGAGCAGATTGCAGATCGGCATGAGGAGCTGCTGACATGGGGCTGGGTTGGGTCCTGGACAGATGAGCAGGGGTCAACTCAGAAACGAAGGGAAATTGTGGCTATTCTTTCAAAAAGGGCACTGTTAGTAGTGGACATGTACCATTACTTCTGGGGCTCACACAGGGCAAGTGACAATTTCTGTAATTAGCTCCCAAGAATTCAGAGGGTTCCCCCCCCCCAGTTTGGATTAAACATGTTTGTTTAAAAAATTATTTCCTATGTAAGTCATGCTTGAATGAGTTAGATAGATATGCCTGAAGCAAATATGCCTGATACGCCTGAGCAAAACAGACACAGGCTTGGAGTTGGAATGAAGATAAATTTTATTAGCAATAATAGCAAAAGTGTAATATCTGGAGTATAAATATTTAAAATGTTTTTGTTGGAAAGTAATTAATCAGTGACATTAATTGAAACGTGCTACTTGAAGTAAATAAGAATTATAGAGCATGGCTAAGACCTGTGCCTGTCAACTGGGATGTTGATCCTTAACTAAAAATGGTAACTCCTGGTCTGAGGAATGATAATGATAAAAAGAACTGTAAACACGAACATTTATTGAGTGTCTGCTATGTGCCCGGCAAGTGAATGTCTCAGAAAAAAGGTAATAGGATGTCAAATGTTCTTCCAGAAATTCCAGATCTTGTCCACAAAGCTTAAAAAATTTTTTTTTGTTTTAAGTTTATTTATTTATTTTGAGAGAGAGAGTGAGAGGCGGAGAGAAGAGAGAGAGAATCCCAAGGAGGTTCCGCACTGCCAGCACAGAGCCTGATACAGGACTTGAACCCACGAACCACGAGATCATGACCTGAGCCGAAACCAAGAGTCCTACACTTAACTGACTAAGCCATCCAGGTGCCCCCACAAAGCTTTTTCTTTAATGGAAAGGAGTGCCGACTTGATAGGCTTTGAATAGTGTCTTGTCCACTTTAAATGAGCTAAACTGGTAGTTTATTTCTCGGTAGAAACTGAAACATTTACTAAACCCTTGATTCCATATCTTAATTCTAAATGACTAGTTTTCGAAGTGAGTACTTCCAGTGGATAAGATTATACATAGCATAGTCCAGAAATTAAAATTCATCTAAATGTTAGCAAAACATAATGTGGAGCTTATGTAGAAGCAGGAATAGTAGGTCACTTGTAATTAACTTTAAATAAAATGGTACCTTAGGCAACTTCTTCATTATTAAAGAAAATATTAATATTTGGGAAACAAGGCTCAAAAGACTCATAAATGGAGCTTTCACATTTTAAAAACAGGCATGATCCTCTCCTGAGGACTTGTCGAATCTGAAGTTGGATTCTCTGAAGATTTTGGATGTGTCCGCTGGCTGCCTTCAGTTTCCCATGTGTAAAATGCCCAGCAGTAATGGCCAGTAAGATAAAAGGAGGTCATAAATGAAGGTGATTTAATTCTTGGATTTCCCAATCCTACACGTATGCTAATTTGTTTTTACTATCAGTTAGGGTACAAGGCCTTCCCAGAGTAAATAATTGGCTTTCAGACACTGCCATATAATACCTGTCTCACACATTTGTTCTGAGGATTAATTAATGTTTAAAGTGTTTAAACACAAAATGCCTCTACAGAAGCAATGGCATTATAATTTGTTGGGACACTCTAGTATTATAATTAGTACTAATTAGATTCTTTTCAACAGCATTTTGAATTCACAAATTACTGCATCTAAGGTATTCTTTATTCATTATGAAAGAGTCAGACACAATGGTTTCCATAGGAGCCTTTCAACAACTAGTCTCAAAATTCCACACACACACACACACACACACACACACACACACACACACACACACACACCCCTCCCCTCAAACCAAGGGAAGACAAAGCAAGACACCTTTCTAGGATCTGTCATGGGAGAGGAGTCCCAGTGGTATGCCGGAGCTGGCTCACACTGACTGGCTGAATCTGGGCATCCCCTCCTTACTCAGAGTTCAGTGATGTCATGTTGGTAGCTTGAAATCAGCCATGCTGGATGGGTTTTTTGTTTTGTTTTTTGTTCTTAGATCAGTTTATCAGCACATCACTGCCAGTGCCCTTCTCTTCAGTATATGGAATCTAGTTATATTCATACTCAATTGTCAGGGCCTGAAGTCAGATTTCAGTTATACATTAGTGCAGAGTGGGCTTAACTGCTGAAACTAATACCCGCCCACCCCCCCCCCCCCAATCTCCATGGCTCGACGTGATAACAATGTATATTCCAGTCATTACACAATCCAATGTGATTCCATGTGGGATAGAGAAGGGGAGTGGGTCATTCAGGAACCCATACTCTTTCCATCTAGGGCATTGTGGCACGGACCCCTTTAGCAGTCTGATGAAATCTATGGATCCCTTCTCAGAGTGACATTTTTTAAGTGAAAACAAAAATACACAGAATTACAAAAGAAACCAATTTTTTTGAAATGCAGATATCGGGGCGCCTGGGTGGCTCAGTCGGTTAAGTGTCCAACTTCAGCTAAGGTCATGATCTCATGGTTCGTGGGTTCAATCCCCACATCGGGCTCTAAACTGCTGGTGAGGAGCCTGCTTGGGATTCTCTCTCTGTCTCTGTCTCTGTCTCTGTCTCTGTCTCTCTCTCTCTCTCTCTCTCTCTCCCTCTTCTCCACTCACGCTGCTTCTCTGTCTCTCTCTCAAGTAAATTTTAAAAATAAAAGAAATGAAGATATCAAAATATATTAAAAATCGGTGATATAATAAACATGTGCTTCTTTACTAATACATTCAGTGGCAAAGTCTCATGGTGGGTCTAGTAACTGCTGTTACTTTGATGAAGTGCTATCTTAAGATGGGCAGCTAATAAAATGTGCTGTGAAAACATCTGTGATATCTATGGATGATAAAGTCACAAGTTACCAGAGGGGTGGGGTGGGGGGGATGTGTGAAACAGGTGATGGGAATTGAGCAGTGCACTTGTGATGAGCACAGGGTGATGTATGGAAGTCTTGATTACTATATTGTACACCTGAAACTGATATTATGCTGTGATGTTACCTAACTGGAATTAAAAAAAATTTTTTAAAGAAATCTGTAACGGAAGTAAAACAGGAAAAAAATGTGACAAGTACTGGTAAATTCTACTGGTCTGTTGTCTCCATTCATAATTGAAGGAAATGCTAAATTTGAGTCGGAAGTTTAATAAAAATAAAGATGTTATAGCCCCCCATTCAACTTTTGGACCCCTGAATTCCGTCTGCAGATTCCATAAAGGTCCACAGACCCCAGATTAGGAACCCCTGATGGGGCTCCATTATTTTTGGGGGTGGGGACAAAGACCTTAATTAGATACTCTGCTTATGTCTGCAGATAAGAGGGTCAGTGGCAGACTAGGGGCAAACGTTTTATCGTCCAAGCCTGGAGGTGCACACATCATCTCTGTCCAACTTTCCAACCTTCCACATGACACAGCTTCCTTCTGTATCTCTTCATTTGGCAATTTCTATCAGAAGTCATACCCCTTTTATGATCACCTCTTCCCTTACATCCCCTCAACATCACCCTTACATCTTAATGAATAGCTTTTCTACTTTAAATGTAGTCCCACTTGAAAGGCAGGCTGTATGTTAATTTTTAGGTAAGAAAAGTTCAAGCCTTCTAAACTTGACTATTGCACGCTTGAAATGTGGCTCATCCAAACTAAGATGCGATGCAAGCATAAAATACACATTGAGTTTTGAAGACTTAGCAGTCTTCAAAGAAAAGAATGCAAAGAAGTCTGCAAAGAAAAGAATGCAAAATATCTCATCAATATTATTTAATGGCAATTGTATACTGAAGCAATAATATTTAGGTCTTAATGGCGAAATAAATATATAAATACATTAAATGTAAATAAGATAATTTAAAATCAGTGTAATCTCTTTACAAATTTTTTAATGTGCTACTAGAAAAGTTAAAATTACATGAGGCTCGGGGCGCCTGGGTGGCTCAGTGGGTTGTGTCTGACTTCCACTGGGGTCATTATCTGATGGTTTGACCCCTGTGTCTGGCTCTGTGCTGACAGCTGAGAGTTTGGAGCCTGCTTCAGATTCTGCCCCTCCCTCTACCCCTCCCCCGCTCACGCTCTGTCTCTCTCTGTGTCTCTCAAAAATAAACAAAACATTAAAAAAAATTATATGAGGCTCACATCTGTGGCTCACATGATATTTCTTACAGACTCCTGCTTTTGAATAAAAATTCATAGAAGATTCAGAGCTGCAAGGGACCTTCGGATAGCTATCTAATCCAACCCCTTTATTGTAATCAGAGAGACCGAGTGAGTGGCTCCTGCCTGCAAGGCTAGTAACGGCAGATATAGGATGGGAACACAGATCTCCACGTTCCTGGCACAGAGCTCTCTTCATAAACTATGGTATTCCAACCAAACCAAACCAAATCAAAAATCTCCGAGCTTGAAGTTTTCAGTCTAAACCAAAAGATGCTCTAATTCAGAGTTATACCAAAACAAAAACAAAAACAAAAACAAAAAAACACTAACAATGGCAACTCTTTTCTTCATCTGATGTATTATTCAGCCTTAGGTTTAAAACTTAAGTGTAGCTTTCCCTTGCTACTGAAGAATTGCAGGCACAGGTGAGCAGACACACTGGCCGGAAATTGACTCCTTCGGGATCCCAGAAAAAAGAAGCCCTGAGGTCATTCTCTTTGTTTCTGGTCTCCACATTTCCCTCTGTTGAATAGTTTAAGCTCATAAAGAAATGTTAATTCTTATGCCCTCGGGATTTTGTCTTAAAGGGATGGAAACTTGTGGAAACTTAGTATTCTTAATACGACCACCCCTTTCTTCCAGCCAGGCGATGGCAGAGTGGATAGCAATTAAAAAGAAAAAAATGATGGACTTACTTTTCTTTTCTTCCATTTTCTCTTCTTTGCTGCTGTAATGGACCCTACGGACAACTTGATGAGGATGTCTGGAATATTTACAGACCTTTTTGTTCTTGAATATTCCTTTCCACAGGTTTTTCTCCCTCCAACTCATTCTCCCCCTGTAATGCACCACTTTTCATGTGATCACATTTGGGCCATTGTGTCTTTAAATAATATTTAAGATGAGTTTAGAATTAAAAAAAAAATGCTTGCCTTAAATAACGTATTGCCAATTCCTCTTAGGAATTTTAAATAATACAGGTGCTTCTTGAATCATATAATTTGCTGAAATTGAAATAATGTAGTTACCTTACTCAGCAGTCTCTGATAAAGATGATATGCCACCTACACTCTGGGATGTCCCATGTTTCTTTGCACTTGCATTTCCCTACATTTCCAGTGGTCTCTAGAATTCTAAGTTCCAAAAGGAGCCATAAGGACTGCATCCTGATCCATGGTAACTTTGGTGATCTTCTTACCAATGTGTTTCATGTTTTGACATTTCTTCTCGTTAATATCGTTATTTGGCACTTTCATGAGAAACTCTTGAGGCATACCATAACCAACTACTTTGCTTTGTTTAGGATCACCACAGCTGTTGACATCAGTGGATGTCTGAGAGAGGGAGCACAAACCCTTGCTCGTCTCCATATGGTTTTTATGAAAATATGTGATGCCCTGGGATGTGTTGATAGCCAAGCTCCGCAGTTCTCCAGAGATTTTTTTTAACCTTCCATTGTTCGTTAAAAGGACAAATATATACATATATATGATGTCTTTTGCAAATGAGTATAAGACTGATTAAGGTTTGTGATAAAAACTTTCAAAATGATATTTTTATATAATATGCATGTGTTCCATTTTCAGAAAAGCAGACAAAACGAACGTACAGAGCAGATAAATCTTTACAAAACATTATGAAATGCTAACTGTGCAGTTTTCTTGACTCAGTAGAACATTAGCCCTGCAGGCAGTCAACACAAGAAGCCCCGTCACTTGCTAACTGTGCAACCTTTTGCCAGTCATCTGAAACTTGGTTTCTTCCACTGTAAAATGGATAAGGGTACCACCCCAGGTCGTAAGGGTTCATTTTGCTAATTTTTGTAAAGTACTGAAAACTGAGATAGGAACAAGTCTTCTCACAATGGTTAGGTGTTTTAGCATTTACAATTGTATACCTTATTCATTCTAAAATCAAAGTAAAACATTTTAAGTAAACTGAACATCAAATAAAATCTCTTCTGTCTGGATTTTTAGTCAGAGCGCCTGGGTGGCTCAGTTAAGCGTCCGACTTCAGCTCAAGTCATGATCTTGCCATTTGTGAGTTCAAGCCCCGCGTCAGACTTTGTGCTGACAGCTCAGAGCCTGACGCCTGCTTCGGATTCTGTGTCTCACTCTCGCTCTCTGCCCCTCCCCCAACTCTCTTTCTCAAAAATAAACATTCAAAAAAATTTTTTAAGTAAAAAAAACTATCCTCAGTCAACCAGTTGGAACCAGAACTGAACTTCTATCCAGTTTTTAAAATTTATGGTATGGAGCCTATCGCATGCTCCAAACTCAATAGAAAGCAGGGACTTTAGGCACAAGTATTTGAAATGGTGCAGAACTTATTTGAGTCCTGATTCTAACACTTACCATGTGACTTTGGGCTTGTGGTTAGGCCTCAGTCTTCTCATTAGTGAAACAAGTCATTTAATTGATGAAGTCTCTCCAGAGAATCCTACTTAGGCTAGATTTATAAAACCTCATGGAATACATCCACTTCTTATAGTGAGGCATTCGTTGCATGTTTTTCTTTCTAGTCATCAAAGAGGATACTCCCTGTTCTATGAACTGAGATAAAACAGACTAAACTGCTCTCCAGAGACTTCATCATGGAGGTCGGGTGGGGGGGGGGAATACAGTAAATAGTAAATAAACAGTGAGATAGGATGTGGTAATGAATATTATGAAGAAACATAAGGGCATGGAAGTGGAAAGAGAGTGATGAGGGCTTCAGCTTCAGATGTGGGTCAGGGAAGTCTTTTCTAACTTTTTTTTTTTTAGTGTTTGATTTATTTTTGAAAGAGCGCACGTGAGCCGGTGGGGGGCGGGGGTGAGGTGGGGTGGGGAACGGGCAAAGAGAGAGGAGACAGAGGATCCAAAGTGGGCTTTGCACTGACAAGCAGCAAGCCCCACATGGGGCTCGAACTCACGAGAACCATGAGATCATGACCTGAGCCAAAGTCAGATGCTCAAGAGACTGAGCCATCCAGGTGCCCCTAAGCCCTCTCTACCTTTTGAATGAAGTCCCAGATAGGAGTACGTAGGGGAAGTACCTCCCAGGCAGAGGAAATAGCAAATCCAAAGCCTCTGAATTTGGAAAGGAGCTTGTCTTGTCTTAGGAACAGCAGAAAGCCAGTGTGGTTAGAGCGGAGTGAGTAATGGATATTATGAGAAGAGGAGGGGCAGGGAGATAAGAGGGGTCACATCACGGAGGGATTTATAGGCCACCGTAAGGACCTGGGCTTTTACTCTGAGTGAGAAGAGACACCATGGGGAGTTTTGAGCAGAGGAGTGACATAATCTGATTTCTCTGACTGCTGTGTAGACAGACTGCAAGAGGAACAAGGGAGGGAGCAGGAAGTCAGTTAAGAAGTTAGAGCTATATAATCCAGGTCGGGGTGGCTAGGGCTAGAGGTCTGGAAGTAGTGAGAAGTGTTTGGGTTACAAATACATTTTGAATGGCAGAGCTGACAGGATTTGCTGTGGGATAGGAGGAGAAAGATTTCTGACCTGAGCAACAGAAAGAATGGAATTGCCACTATTTGCAACAGGGAAGACTGGGGGAACACATGTGAGGGTGACAATGAAGAGTTCATCTTGGACATGCTAAGTTTGAGATTCAAGTGGAGATATCAAATAGGCAGATGGATTCATAATCATAATCATAACTGCTATTTGTTAAATGAGGCCTTTAATTACCTGCCAGGCACTTAAGAATTGTATATGTTACCTCATTTAAATCCACACAGTAATTCCTGAGATAGGTACTATTATCGTGCTCATTTTGCAGACAGCAAGACTGAGGCTCAGGAAGAGTAAATCTGTGCTTAGGTCAAATTACTAACATTTAGTGGATGGAGTTATCCCTGGAGCCAGAGCCCTGCTGTTATCATGTCACTGTAGAGCCACAAGAAGAGGAGGCTGCTCTCAAAAGGAGTTTGCTTTGGGCTTCACCTCAGTTACCCCTTTTTGTCTTAATTTTCATGGACACCTTAAAAGTTGTTGAATTCAGGTCAGAAGTATCACTTGTTGGGGCGCCTGAGTGGCTCAGTCGGTTGAGCGTCCAGCTTCAACTGAGGTCATGATCTCATGGCTCGTGGGTTCGAGCTGCTTCGGATTCTGTGTCTCCCTCTCTCTCTGCCCCTCCCCTGCTCACGCTCTGTCTCTGTCTCTCTCTCTCAAAAATAAGTAAACATTAAAAAAAATTAAAAAAAGAAGTATCATTTATTAAGAGCAGAAAGATGCTGATGACATATATTTACAACATATTTTACTTCTGAGGATTGCAAATAATTTTTAGTGCCAAATACTATAATTTCAGAAGAGCAGTAAGAAGTGTCATCTGATGAAATTATTGTTTCCAAAGGAAATAAACTTGGATGCTGATCCTGTGTCCATTATTGTCTTCTTTTATAGCCGAATTAGGCACTTGGCCATGAATTTTCATTTCTAGCATATCCTAATCTGAAACTAGTTTCTTATTTGTGATGCTACTGAGCAAAGGAAGTTTTCCTATCTATATATCATGATAGCCTTTAGATGAACAAGCAGAAGTACAATCATGATGTTCTTATTTGCATAAGCATCTCCCTGACAGGTCATCAGAAATCTTTATTGTTCTCAGGTACATTTCATGGGCTGCTGAAGGCATGCATAATCATCTCTAGCAATTCATCTTCTTACCTAGTTTAATGGCCCCTATCACATAGCAGGAGAATGACGGAGCAAAAAGGCAGTGTGTCCAGGGCCTGCCTGCTTAAGAATGTGGAATAAATTACAGTGGGGAATAAATTACATTAGCTCTTTCTCATTATTCAGTTACCTTTTGCAAATTTCATCTCACTAGGCTAAACAATCCTGGATGGCCTGCAAAAAAAAAAAAAAAAAAATTGCTTACCTTGCCACCAACATGCTCAGATTCCTTGTTCAGCATCCAGCTAGCAGGTGATCAACATAAAACCATCAATTTACATTAACAAAGACTCCTCTGCACTAGTGAATCGGGCTAATACAGTCACTTGAGTTGGGGTGAGTGGGGTCCTTACCTTTATAACTCTTGATTTTAAAAAACCTATTTTGAAGATAAAGTGGATAAAAAATCATTACCTTGATTGAATTGTTTTAAATAAACAGTCCACTGAATGATCTCTTTATGGCTTCTTTCTTGGCTTCCATTCAATAGTGTTGAGAGCAGTAGTGATGGTGATATTTGCTGTCTGCTTCGTAGTGCAAGAACCTTATTTACGGCTGGTCTGCCGCAGAGCAGGGACCCAAACACAGCTCTACATAATTTTCTATAAATACTGTCATCCTCAGTTTCCAGATTAGAAACTGAGAACTTTGCTACTCTGTATTATATCACAAACAATACCTTTACCACTAAATATTCTTTCTTCTAAAGCATAAGTTTCATTGGCTATGGAGGATGCTATGTTCCGTATATCCTACAATTTACTTGACCATCCTCCTCTTATTGAGCTTGTAGGTCATTTTCAAGTTATTTATTATAAAAAATATTTTAGTGAGCATTCTAATGCATAAATATTTATGTGCCTGTCTGATTCTTTTTTTTTTTTTCCAATGTTTATTTATTTTTGGGACAGAGAGAGACAGAGCATGAACGGGGGAGGGGCAGAGAGAGAGGGAGACACAGAATCGGAAACAGGCTCCAGGCTCTGAGCCATCAGCCCAGAGCCTGACGCGGGGCTCGAACTCACGGACCGCGAGATCGTGACCTGGCTGAAGTCGGACGCTTAACCGACTGCACCACCCAGGCGCCCCTCTGATTATTTTCTTAGAAATTCTTCTTAGGTGTCAAAGAGTGTGAACAACTTGAACAGTTAATAGCTTTAAACCGAAAGGCATAGTGGACGTGCAGTGTTTCAGTCTCACTGAATTTCTGAACCTCCTGGAGCACACAGTAACTAATCTGAGTTCACCGTAGCAGCAGTTTTCTCTTCCGTGTTTTCCTGCCACCTTTGGATTCCATGATATCTGCCCTCAATACTTGTTCATCGAATGAATGAATAAATAATTGCTTTGAACTGGAGTTCATTGAATCTAGACCTCTTTCAGAAAGAAATATATCTGAATTAGCCCATTTTAAGTACCAAATATACCTTAAGGATCTCTTGAAAAAAATTCCATAAGCATATTTAATAGTGACTATTGTGTTTGACAATTTTTATTTCTAGGGATCCTTTCTTCTTGCCACATGTTCTTGAATATCTTGATTCTGCTTGTCCAGGAGTGGGTTGAATAACCAAATAATCTGAGAGTTCTTTTTCCACCCCCATTATTTTTCTACTTCACCACTATTTGGGGGCACTACTGTATATGTCTCCTAGTGTAAGGAGGGTGTGATAAAGGAATAAACGTCATCTGCTTACCCCTTTGGAAGGGAATTTAAAGGTCGTCTTATGCTTGAATGTTCTTATAAGCCGGTGAGCAGTTTTCAATATCTCTAGTGACATAAAGCTCATTATCTCCTAAACCCAATCTATCCATATATGGACTGTTACTTTTTTAGTGAACTGTGCCAGAACTGAATTCTTCCCAGCTTCTATGCCTGCCTCTTGGCTCACACTTAGCTCCTGGACCAGGCCCTCTGCCACAACTTCTTGCCCAGACTCAGCCAACCCTCCCAGGTCGCTGGTCCTTGGTCAGCACCCAGGCTCCCAGGTGTGTATAAGAAGAGAACTCAATCCATACGAATCTGGGATTCAAACCCAGGTCTCTCTGGTCAGAGCCTTTTTAATTTTTTTATTATGGTAAAATATACATAGCATAATATTTATCTTTTTAGCCATTTGTAAATGTACAGTTCAATGCCATTAAATGCATTCACAATGTTGTGTAGGTGTCACCACTATCTGTACCCCAAACTTTTCATCATTCCCAACCAAAACTTTGTACCCATTAAATAACCTCCATTTTACTTTCTGTCTATAAAGTTGCCTATTCTAGGTCCCTCTTATAAGTGGAATCATACAATATTTGTCCTTCTGTATCTGCTACTGGCACCTTACCTTCATAGCATCATTTTTCTATCACAAATGCATTTTGTCTATTTAAACTTCTTAACCTCATTCAGTTCCAAGAGCTGCCACACTTTTACAAATATCTCAAAGGCTTTGACTGCACATCGGTTACTTCAACAGAAATCAAGTCAGGAGAAACAATGCATTTCTTTGTCTTCAACTCTAAAACTCCTCTGTGGGCAATTTCTTCTTTCTGTGGTGCCAGATTTCCTTTCATGAAAATATGAAGAGGGGAGAATTTGTGTCTTCCCCGTCCCCAGTAGTAGTCATTCTGATTATGATCCTGCTTTTTATTTAAAAAAATTTTTTTTCAACGTTTATTTATTTTTGGGACAGAGAGAGACAGAGCATGAACGGGGGAGGGGCAGAGAGAGAGGGAGACACAGAATCGGAAACAGGCTCCAGGCTCTGAGCCATCAGCCCAGAGCCTGACGCGGGGCTCGAACTCACGGACCACGAGATTGTGACCTGGCTGAAGTCGGACGCTTAACCGACTGCGCCACCCAGGCGCCCCGATCCTGCTTTTTAAAAGAAATGCCTCTATTGTTTCCCTAATAAATTTGATAGTTGCTTTTAGTTTGAAAAATACTATTTACGACTTTCTTCAAAATTTCAAACCATCCCATTGATATCAGTTCTATAATCTTTCCTGGTATAAAAATGAAGCTCAAAGGCCTGTGGATTGTGAAATCTGCATCCATTCCTCCTCCTTTCTTTTTTTGAACATCAGATTTACATGTGTTCATTCAACTCTGCCATTACCTCCATTGTTCAGCAAAGCTGAGCGCTCTTTTTTATGCGTTTTCTCAGTGCACCGGATTGTGGTTCTTTTACAGCCTCCCGCTGCTCACTTTAAATCTCTTTACCAATCTTGGGCTTTCGTTTGCTGCGACCATATTTGGTCTGCTATTTTAAGTCCAGAAATCATTCTTCTTGGAAGAGTAGACAGGACAAAAATAATAGTGGTGTAGTTCTTCTTTCTCTTTGTTAGTTCAGCAACATTATGTCATGGTGCCAACCCTCTCACTTATCTCTTCCTGGCATCCCTTTGGTTCCTAACGTAGCTAAATGAACATTTTTGTTGTTCTTATAAATTGTAAGTCCCAATTTATATGTCACTATTTTCAGAGAGCCCCAGCACTTTCTTACCTTTGTTCTTGGGGAGCCCTTCTTTCTAATTTTTGTTCTAGTCTTTTGAAGTCAGAGGCCCCGGAGAACGATGTAGGAGCCCCCATCATTTCTCCCTTGGTGGAATCCCAACCTAAGATTGTATGGATAGAATTACAGACGATGTGGACAGATGGGTGCCACTCAACCCTCTTCAGAGTCTCTTGCTCCAGTCATGGCTCTGTTTCTGTTCATCCCCTACCTTTTAAAAATTTTATCTATTTATTTATTTTTAAATTTTTAATGTTTATTTAGTTTTGAGAGAGAGACACAAAGAGAGTGTGAGTGGGGGAAGGTTAGAGAGAGAGGTAGACACAGCATCCGAAGCAGGCTCCAGGCTCTGAGCTGTCAGCACAGAGCCCGATGCGGGGCTCAAACCCATGAACTGTGAGATCATGACCTGGGCTGAAGTCGGACATGTATCCAACTGAGCCACCCAGGCACCCTTCCATCGCACCCCTCCCCTCCGCCTCTTTTTTAAAAGTAAGCTCTGTGCCCAGCATAGGGCTTGAACTCATGACCCTGAGATCCAGAGTTGCCTGCTCTACATCCTGAGCCAGCTGGCTGCCCCTCTGCTGACCTTTTTGAAGTCTGCCTTCCTGAAGTCTAGGTTTTATCATCATTTTCAGCCACCCCCTACCTGACTGTCAAAAATGCCATGATAGAAGCCTTTTGTCTGCTGCTGTTGGAATGGAGTTGGACAATTAATAATAAGACAGCTAAAGTGGCAAATCATAAAACGACACATACACCTTGAATCTATATTTCTATTTTTTTGTGTTGAATTACCTACACCTAATTTAACACTTCTTGTTAGAATTTTTTATCAAAATTCTCTAAAACATTTAGCATAGTTAACAATTCTTTTCTTTTTGCACTAATAATTAGTCAGTTTGTACAGTATTTAATTTAAATTCTTTATCCACAATATCCAGTACGATTGGCATGGATAGCTTTGGAAGGAAATGCAGCAGGCACTTGATAAGCACACAACGTGGCAGGCAAAGCAGAGGTACTAGAGTGTAATCTGTTGAACTTGAGCCTTGGGTCCCTATGCATCAACAAGTGTGTTTTACAAAACTTGTGACAGCCTTGCATAAGTGGCGGACCGTTAAGAGGGCTCTGTCATATGTGACATATAGTGACATCATTTCCACCCAAGTTTCATTAAAGGCAGACCTCAGAGATAATGTAAAGTTCAGACCACTGCAATCAAGCGAATATTGCTAAAAAGCAAGTCAATTGAATTTTTTGGCTTCCTGGTACATATAAAAGTTATGTTTATGTTATACTGTAGTCTATAAATAGCATATGTCAAAAAAAAAACCACAACAACATACATACCTTAACTTAAAAATCCTTTATTGCTAACAAATGCTAACTATCATCTGAGGTTTCAGTGAGTCATAATCCTCTTGCTGGTGGAGGGTCTTGCCTCAATGCTCTGGCTGCTGACTGATCAGGGTGGTGGTTGCTGAAAGTTGGGATGGCTGTGGCAATTTCTTAAGACATCAGTAAAATTTGTCACATTGATGGAATCTTCCTTTCATGAATGATTTCTCTGTAGCATGTGGTGCTATTTGATAGCATTTTACCCAGGGTAGAGTTTCTTTCAAAATTATAATTGATTCTCTTCAACCTTGCCACTGTTTATTGACTGAGTTTAGGTAATATTTTAAACCCCTTGTTGTCATTTCAACATCGTTCACAGCATCTTCACCAGGAGTAGGTTCCGTTTCAAGAAATCACTTTCTTTGCTCATCCATGAGAAGCAAGCATCTCCTCATTTGTTAAATTTTTATCGTGAAGCTGCAGCAATTCAACGTCATCTTCAAGCTCCACTTCCAAGACTAGTTCTCTTGCTATTTCCATAACATCTGCAGTTACTGCCTCCACTGATCTTGAGCCCCTCAAAATCCCATGAAAATTGGAATCAACTTCTTCTGAACTCCTGTTCGTGTTGGTATTTTGACCTTTTCACATGAATCATGAGTGTTCTTAATGGCATCTTAATGATGAGTCCTTTTCCCAAAAGTTTTCAGCTTACTTTGCCCAGATCCATCAGATGAACCAGTATCTGTGGCAACTAGAGTCTTACAAAATGTATTTCTTAAAGAATATGACTTGAAAGTTGAAATTACTCCTTGGTCCATGGGCTGTAGAACAGATGTTATGTTAGCAGGCATGAAAACAACATTAATCTTGTGTATCTCCGCCAGAGCTCTTGGGTGGCCAGGTGCATTGTCAATGAGCAGTGATACTTTGAGAGGAATCTTTTCTTTTCTTCTTTCTTTCTTTCTTTCTTTCTTTCTTTCTTTCAGCAGTAGGTCTCAACAGTGGGCTTAAAATATTCAGTAAACCCTGTGTGCACAGATGTGCTGTCATCCAGGCTTTGATGTTCCATTTCTAGAGCATGGACGGAGTAGATTTAGCATAATTCTTAAGGGCACTAGGATTTTTGGAATGGTAAATGAGCACTGGCTTCAATTTAAAGTCACCACCTGTACTGGCCTCTAACAAGAGAGTCAGCCTTCCCTTTGAATCTTCAAAGCTAGACATTGACTTCTCCTCTCTAGCTATGAAAGTCCTAGGTGGTATCTTCTTCCAATATAAGTCTGTTTTGTCTACATTGAAAATCTGTTGTTTAGCGTAGCCACCTTCGTGAATTATCTTAGCTTGATCTTCTGGATAACTTGCTGCAGCTTTTACGTCAGCACTTGCTGCTTTGTCTTGGACTTTTATGTTACAGAGACAGCTTCTTTCCTTAAACCTCATGAACCGATCTCTGCTAGCTTCAAACTTTTCTTTTGCAGCTTCCTCACATCTCTGTATTCATAGAAGTGAAAACAGAATGTGTCTCTGGACTGGAATTTGGCTTAAGGGAATGCTATGGCTGTTTGATCTTCTGTCCAGACTGTTAAAACTTTCTCCGTATCAGCAATAGGGTTGTTTTGCTTTCTTATAATATGTGTGTTGACTGAGGTAGCATTTCTAATTACCTTCAAAGACTTTCCCTTTGAATTCACAACTTGGCTAACTGTTTGGTGCAAGAGGCCTAGCTTTCGGCCTGTCTCAGCTTTTTGACTAAGCTTATTTGTAGCTTTTGATTTCAAGTGAGAGACATATGACACTTCCTTTCATTTGAACGCTTAGAGGCCATTATTGGGTTATTAATTGGCCTATTTCAATATTGTTGTGTCTTAGGGAATAGGGAGGCCCAAGAAGAAGAAAGATGGAGGAATGACCATCAGTGGGGCAGTCAGAACACATACAACATTTATCAATCAAATTGCCCAACTTATATGGGCATGGTTCATGATGCCGCAGAACAATTACAATAGCAACATCAAAGAAAACCATAACAGGGGTGCCTGAGTGGCTCAGTCACTTAAGTGTCTGACTTCTCTTTGCCCCTCCCCCATTCATGCTCTGTCTCTGTCTCTCTCTCTCTCTCAAAAATAAACATTAAAAAATATTTTTTTGAAAAGATCACATAACAAAATAATAATAACAAAAAAGTTTGAAATATTGGGAGAATAACCAAAATGTGACACAGAGACACATGGTGAGCAAATACTGTTAGAAAAATGGTGCTGAGGGGTGCCCGGGTGGCTCAGTTGGTTGAACTTGTGACTCTTAATTTTGGTGCAGGTCATGATCTCATGGTGGGTGAGTTCAAGCCCCGCGTCTGGCTCTGCGGTCAGTATGAAGCCTGCTTGGGATGCTCTGTCCCCCTCCTCCCTCCCACCCCTCACCTGCTCACACTCTCTCTCAAAAATAAATAAATATTAAAAAAAGAAAAGAAGAGAAAAGAAAAATGGTCCTGATAGACTTGCTCAGTGCAGGGTTCCCACAAACTTTCAATTTGTAAAAAGTGCAATGTCTGTGAACCACAATAAAGTGATGTGCAGTACAACAAAGTATGCCTTTATTTCGCTTCACTGGCTGATATCTTTGTTGTTTATAATTAGATATAATTAGGAAGTTCCCCGGTTACTTCCTCTGTCTATAAAGAAATAAAGTTGCTATCCAGTCCAGGCAGTAACTTGTAACTTGTCAGACATTCTGCTTTTAGTTTAGAGCCTCCAATCAAATGTCTGGGTAGTTGAAGTTTCCCATCACAACTGTTTTGTGCCTCTTGCCAGCATTGTAAACTAAATTAGGAACACATCATCCATTTCTTCCAGACTATCCATTTGGACTGATAGTCTGTTGATACCAATTTTATCAACAAAACAGTATCTTTTCCTCTCATTTAATCCTTATTTGAATGTCTTCATCATCCTTTACCACCTACGTTCATGGGTTTTCACACAAATAATAAGTGATATTTCTTTACCTCCCTTCCTTACAGATATTTCTTTGGAATTCTACCAACTTCGAATAATTAATATGAGATGGTATTTACCATTTTATTCTCAAATTCCCATGCTGTGTACTGGTATCATACAACTATGAGACCCTTGAGAGTATCATTTTGGGAAGTTTTCCCAATTGTTTTCTTATAGGAGTCTCATGGCTCCTTCTGAACTATTATTCTTTTTCCCATGACATGACTGAAGACCTTTCTGGCAACTAGTTTCATGGTTTTACATGAGCATTGCTTCTTCCCCCCCCCCCCTTCCATATTCAAGTTAAAGACTGCCTAATGGTTTTGAAGACTTTCTTCCCTCTCCTGATGAGATGTCCTCCAGCCCTACCCAAAGGCCATCACTGTGGCAAGTAAAGGGATCAAACAGAACATGGCATCCCATTTACCGATCATCTCTTCATAGTAGATCTCTCACTTCTCCAGTCTTTTCACTTTGCCAGAGTACTAACCATTGAGGCGAAGAGGCATAAAAACCACACTTGTATTCCTGGGTCTCTTAGTCTCTAGCCTGTGACTTCTTAGATACAAATGATGCTCCTTTTGTCTTCTAGCAATGTGACTCATTCCTAAGAGGATCCAAGGACTGAATCATGGGCTAGTGGGGATTTGTATGTTTCAGTAGACTATGATATTCCAGAATGAGTCACCAGAAAGATGGACAAGAAGTATGACTGACCAATCTTATCTTCATAGGACCCTTAATACCCTCAACAAGGAGAGGTGACCATTCCCCACCCTTTCCTTCCCAGGGCAGTAGCTTCCTTTATTCCTGTGGTATTTGGGTACATTCTGGATGTAACTCCTTGATGTGCCACATGCATAAAGATAGCAATTGGCAGTATGCATAGAGGTAACTGTGTTGTGGGTGCTGTACAATGTGGCAGGGATAAATGTAGCACATGATTTTTTTCATGTTTCTTTTTAGAAGATCATCCTATCCACTCTTCTCAATTTTTGTGTTAAGCTTCAAATCCTGAGCTTTCTTCTTTCCTTTTGGGGCATATTCTTCCACAGTGAACTATTCTCTTTCATATCACCTTCAGTGTCTAGTGTAGTGCTCTAGATAAGTTGGTACTTGATAGAGATTTCTTAAGTTAATCATTTCCTATAAGATCCCACTAACTATATGAGCAAATATTGTGGAAGTCATTTTTTGAATGGTAATTTGCAGTTGCTGAATTATTGGTTCTGACTTGCTGCACTACATTTCCTTAGCAAATTGCAGATATTCAAGCAGTAAGATACATGGTCGAGTTCTAAACAATATGGTTGTTTTTTTGTGTGTCCTTCATCATTAACCTTTGCTAGCTTCATTAATAAGCCCCAAGTCCAGCCTCTCTTCTGCTATTAAGAAAATGTAAATTTCTCCCTAAGAAATGGCATTGATGGTTTGGTGATTAAAGTTGCACTGATCTGGGGCCTATATTAATTTCAAAGAGCTACCATTTTGAAAATTGAATTTATGTCTGAACCAAAACACTAATGAAGCTTAGATGTAATCTCCTCTTTTCCTTTATTCTTTCAGGAAAAACCCGTTGTTTTTCCACGTGTTGGCCAATACAGGCTTCCCACAGAACTCATTCTGATCTAATTTTGTAACTGAGAATATCAGTCTTGCTAGCTGCAGAAAGATTCCTTACAGACATCTAAATCAAAATGTCTCGACTTGGGGGTCAGGGAATTTGAATTGGCAGGGTTTTATGTCTATATACATTTTTCTGGAACCCCAGACTTTCAACATATTATTAAAGGGGCTTCCAAAAAGCTGAACCATTTTTCTAGACAGATTACACGAAAAAGTATCACTTTCTCTCCAAAATAAACAAAACACATAGTGCTCATTCTCATTGATGTTCTTATCATTGCATGTTTCTTTTTCCTGTTCTGGGTTGAGGATTTTTCTGAAGCATCGTTGATTTTCAAGTCACACAGAGGTGCCTTTCTCAGATGTGATTTGACAAATCACAGGGGCTGACCGTTTTGATGATGCACAGAGTTCCAAAGTTTGAGTGTGAGATGCTGCTGCCACCAGTCATCACCGTGGTTCTAAATGTGGACAGTCAAGCGTATCAGTACAGCATCCAGGAGAAACGGGATTCTTTTAAAAATGGCAGCTCCTGGGGCTCCTGGGTGGCTCGGTCGGTTAAGCGTCCGACTTCGGCTCACGTCATGATCTCGCGGTCCGTGAGTTCAAGCCCCACGTCAGGCTCTGTGCTGACTGCTCAGAGCCTGGATCCTGTTTCAGGCTGTGTTCTGTGTCTCCCTCTCTCTCTGCCCCTCCCCTGTTCATGCTCTGTCTCTCTCTGTCTCAAGGATAAATCAACGTTAAAAAAAAAAATTAAAAAAAATGGCAGCTCTTAGTTTTTTGTTTGTGTTTTTGTTTTTGTTTTTGTTTTACTGCTCTTATGTCTAATATTGAAGTCTACCCATGAAATACAAAGATTTCCTCAAATAGGTGATGAAATTCAAGGCTTCAGTCTATTTCATTTGTGTTCTTCCTGCTATGCTACAGATTTGCTCCAAAGGTAAGTGTTTTTGTATTTTATAACCTACAAAATGCATCTCATCTTTTCAACTGAAAACAGCTAAATGGACGAAAGAAAGCATAGCTTAAATGTGCACAGGAAGTGGAAAGATATAGTAATTACTATGTTCTCTTTCTGATAGCTTACTATTGTATTTTTTTAATAAATTCTTTATATGTTTATTTTTGAGAGAGAGAGAGAGAGAGAGAGAGTGTGTGTGTGTGTGTGTGTGAGTGGGGGACGGGCAGAGAGAGAGAGAGACACAGAACCTGAAGCAGGCTCCAGGCTCTGAGCTGTCAGCACACAGCCCAACGCAGGGCTTGAACTCACAAATCACGAGATCATGACCTGAGCCGAAGTTGGATGGTTAACCAGCTGAGCCACCCAGGCGCCCCTTTTTAAATTTTATTTATTTATTTATTTACTTATTTATTTACTTTTTGTTATTGTATTTCATGGCCTATATAGCTTTCGTTATGAGCTGTATTGGCTGCCTGAGAAATTGTTTTACAGGTCAGCAATTTTTATGTATTTGAGTCATTGATAACTCAGGGACTTCAAGAAACTAAGTGGTACCACTTAATTTGTTTTTTTTTAATTAATTTTTATTGTTTATTTATTTTATTTGTTTTTTTTAAACTACTGACTTTATTATGTACTATACATTGTCTGAATACAGTTTCTGTCATTGGGCTATGAGCTGTGGGAAGATAAGTCAAGGTCATTTCTGTGCCTTAACATCACCTATCTTTGATCTGTCTTCATATCCTCCCTCATGGTTGAAAACTTCCCTCTTCTCCTGAGAACTTTGAATGTCCCTCCTGTGAGAGACTCACCTGCCCTCTGCACTTCCCTGTGAGAGTAACTGATCCTGGGAACCCAACTCGTAACCTCAAACACTTCAATTACAGACTTGTCCATCATCACTTACAATACTATACATCTTCCCAGGTCCTAGAGACACAGTTTATGATGGAATGGATACCTTTATGCAACTCATTAGGGGAGACCAGACCCTAATTCAGTGTGAGGTCAGAAAGCTTCAGATGGCTGCAGAATTTACCACAAATTAGAGCAAATACGATCTCCTCCACCTCCCAGTGGCTGCCTTGTTCCTCAAGCCCAATTACAGGTGCATCTCTGAGAATGTTGCAGGAACATGACACCAGACACCAATCTGTGTTACCCTCTAGCATGAGACATAGGGAAACACTTCTAATTGGTTTTTAGTAACCAGAATAAAGTAACTGGTATTGTTAAGATGTATGTGTTAAGCCACTCTCCCATCTGAATTCAGGAGGTCCATGGAATCTCTCTCAGATTCTTTAAATAAAAGTGTTGACATCTTAGGTGTTTACCTTGCTTAATTTAGAACAAGGCTTGTTAGAGCTGAGAGGGAAAAGGCTGCCAAAGAGTTTCAATTGGCTTTAGTTTACTGGTCTCAATTTCTTTTCTTTTTTTAAAATTTTTAAAAAATGTTTATTTTATTTTTTGAGACAGAGAGACACAGCATGAGCAGGGAAGGGACAGAGAGAGAGGGAGACACAGAATGTGAAGCAGGCTCCAGGCTCTGAGCTGTCAGCACAGAGCCCGATGCGGGGCTCGAACTCACAAACTGTGAGATCGTGACCTGAGCCGCAGTCGGATGCTTAATCGACTGAGCCACCCAGGCGCCCCTACTGGGCTCAATTTCTTGTCTCCTTTCTTTTTCCTTCTTGTATTTGCCAACCCCAGTCATTTGGGTATTGTTCTAAGTGATGTCCAGAGTCAGTATAATGTCTAGGAAGTTTTCCCATAATGTGAACCAGAAAACAATTGGCACATAAGAAAGGGTAGATAGAAGTGGGTCCTTTTCTGTTATGTCTGTGTTTGCAGCCCCTTTTATTTTTTAATGTTTTATTTTTGAGGGGGGGGGAGAGAGAGAGAGAGAGAGAGAGAGAGAGAGAGTCAGAGCGTGAGTGGAGGAGTGGCAGAGAGAGAGAGGAAGACAGAATCCGAAGCAGGCTCCAGGCTCTGAGCTTTCAGCACAGAACCCGACACAGGGTTCAAACTCACAAACGGTAAGCCACCCAAGCTCCCCATCATATTGCCCCTTTTAACCAGTTAGATGTAGGAAGTCAGTTCATGCAACCCTCAAGCAGAATGAGTGATGACATGTTCATGGTTTTTCTGTACCTTTTCCATCCAGAAATAGAGGGGGCCTTCTCACAAATATTATCCATTTTGTGTATTAATTAAGAATATAGAATATACCTAAGCAATTTACTCACAGAACTAATAAGAACAAAATTTTTTAAAATTATACAAATGTTTAGTTTAAATTTCTTGCCAAATGCTTGCTTTAATGAGTAAGTTAATATCAATCATATTATTGTTGAAAGGTTTTAAGACAATGGTAGTCCTCTCCCTAGCCCCTAAATAAAATAAATTAGGGTATTTGAATTTACACTAATTAAGATCCTATATACTAACAAGTGTTTTCCTCAGAAAACCATTTAAATGCAGTACATTATGAGTTGTTTTCTTCCCTGTACTTTTAAGCCACTTGCCGCTGAGTGGTGTGGGGGAAGTTTGTGATACTACATGATTTGAAGAATTTTAAAAGTTCCAAGTCACTATGAGGCCTGTAAGAGTAATTTGGGAGGAATCTATTCACTGTAATGCTTCCTTGTTATCATTCACATCTGTCCCTGCATTCCACCTCTTGACATCAGTATTGTATACCTAATGCTCAAATGGTCACATTAATGTAAATGATTTTCTTCCAAGCACTAATTCTGAATTACCATTTGCATACCGGGTATTTTCTCCTGAAGATCTTCTCAGAAACACTCCCAGAAGCAGACATTGGGCACTGAAAATTTTAATTTATTCAGCATTTCCCAAGTTCTATGTTAGAGTCTGGAGATACAAAGACGAATAAGATAAATCCCTAGCCACCAGAGGTTTACAGTCAAGTGTGGGAGACAAGAGTTCTAAATATGCCATAATAACAGTGGCCAGCACTTATTGGACATTGATCTTGGTAGATTTGGTGCTAAGCCAATCAAAGCACAGAAAAGTTAAGTAGCTTGCCTAAAGTCCTTTGGATGTCAAGGGGCAAAAGTAAGGGACTTAAATCCCAGTAGCCATTTTTAAATAACGTGTGATATATGCATTTAAAAATGTGCCCAGAGAGCTTTTGTGAATTACGAAAAGGAAGCTTTAAATTCTACCTAAAAAGGTCAGAGAGGGCTTCCTAGAGGAAGTAATATTAGAATTGAGACCAGCAGAAGGAGAAAGGAGGGGAAGGAGGTGTTATGGGCCAAGGAACCTCAGTGAGAAGAGGCATGCTCTGACGGGTTGGTGGGGGAGCGGGGTATGAACAAAGGAGAAGCCTGGAGCTGATCACTTTCTGTCTTTCTGTTTATGTGGTTCTCTCTGCCTGAGATTTTTTTCTACCTTCATCTCTGCCATCAGTTATTTCCCTGGGAAGTGTAACTCTCCTCTGTACTCTGAGAACCTTGTTATAACAGTTAGGTGGTCCCAGGGCAGTCTGCCTTGTACTGGGCGTGCTGTATCTCACCTCTGTCTCAGCACCAAATTGTGTTCTTTATAATTCTGTGGCTTCTCATACAGTTACATTTAATGGTAACCTACTACACATTTACTGAATATTGAATGATTGTTAATCAGGTCAAGAGAAGTAAAATTATTGGAAAAGTTGAATAAAAATAATCCATAATCCTTGTCAGATGGGATGGAGTCAATTTATTTCAGGAGTAAATAAGCCAGTAGATATCTGATAATGTAACCCACTCTGAGTAACTCGATTTGGTTGCTGCAGCTAACTTTAAAAAAGTTTTTTCTTAATTTTTAAATTTATTTATTTATTTGAGAGACAGAGCACAAGTAGGAGGAGGGGCAGAGAGAGAATAAGACACAGAATCCGAAGCAGGCTCCAGGCTCTGAGCTGTCAGCACAGAGCCCAATGCAGGGCTTGAACTCACAGACTGTGAGATCATGACCCCAGCCGAAGTTGGGTGCTTAATGTAACTGACTGAGCCACCCAGGCACCCCTGTCGCAGCTAACTTTTACAGATACAGTTTATTAGCTGGCCACAGACAGTAGTCATGATTACTGGGGTGGTCACTGGGGTGAACCCTGAAATTCTCCCTCTAAAATTTCATTTATATTTGACATCTGGGGCCTGTCAGCACTCTGTCATTTCTCATTCGTGAAAAGAATGTTTTCACTTTAGAACTCCACCAGAATCCTTACATTTTTTAAGGAGAAAGCTTAACAGGATTTAAAAATACATTTATACTGACTTTGTTCTGTCAAAACAACCACTTGAAAGCTGAAAAATACGTTCAACATACTTTTGTATTTCTGTCCCAGTTTGAATTTCTGTTTCGGTTCAAAAGGAAAGATTTCATTTGATTTTATCAGAAAGAAAGAAAACAGAGAGAGATACAGATGGAGGGAAAGAGGGGAGGAAGAAGGGAAAGAAGAAGGAAGGAAGGATGGAAGGAAGGAAGGAAAGAAGGAAGGAATCATAGTTGTTTTGATATCATACAGATGTAACTGGAGAATTTTGGAGACATCCTGATCTTCTTATTCTCCATTACCTATCACAGACAACCCCCCCCCCACTAAAAAATTCTGACTCCAAAATGTCTTGTCTTCTTGTCTTGTCCTCTTCCATGTCAGTGTCTGACTTCAAGCCTTTGTGAGCTTTTGCCAGGATCGTTACAGGTTGTAACGGAGTTCCCTAACTTTTGTTTTTGTGTGTACCCCAAACCATTCTTGACATGTTTGTGTAAATAGAGCATCTCACTTCCCTGTTAGAAGTTCACCAAAGGCTCCCTGTTAACCTTATAACTGACTCCTGCCCACCTCTCTAGCCCCACCTCATGACCTTCTTTCCAGTTACCTTGAGCTTTTAGCTTTTGCCCGGACCGACTTGACAAACCTTTACGTGCCTGTCAAGTTTCAGTCCAAGCCTTACCTCTCTGTCAAGCTTCCCCAATTCCTTCAGACTGGCTCAGATGCTCCTTACCACACTGCAGGAGCTTCGTAAATGTTATACTACTTAGTTCTCCCAATAGCTGTTTAAAGTGGGTAGTCTGTGTCCCTTGTTACAGGTAGGAAAAGTAAGGCCCAAGGAGCTTAAGTGATTTGCCTAAGGTCACACAGTAAGACACCAAGTGGCAAGTTGGGATTTGAATCCCATTCTTTGTGTTTCAAGAGCCTGAGCTCTCTCTGCTACACCTCCCTCTGTTGCCGTAGCTTCCCCTGACACTGGTGTCGACTTTGTTATGGCATTCATCACAGGTACGTCTGCACTTACTGGGAACATCAGCCCACCTTTCCTCTATCTCCAAGGATTAATGCAGTGTCTGACTCATGACAGGCAGTTAAGAAATATTTCTTGCGGGGCGCCTGGGTGGCGCAGTCGGTTAAGCGTCCGACTTCAGCCAGGTCACGATCTCGCGGTCTGTGAGTTCGGGCCCCGCGTCGGGCTCTGGGCTGATGGCTCAGAACCTGGAGCCTGTTTCTGATTCTGTGTCTCCCTCTCTCTCTGCCCCTCGCCCGTTCATGCTCTGTCTCTCTCTGTCCCAAAAATAAATAAACGTTGAAATCTTAAAAAAAAAACTTAAAAAAAAAAAAAAAAAAAAGAAATATTTCTTGAGATAATGAGTGAACCAAACAGTATCCAAACAATATACAAACTCTAACTGTCTGGGAGCAAATAATCTCACTTGATCTTTTCAGTGTGGTGGTATAGAGAAACTGAAGAAGGTGAGACCTAGTGATGGTGACTTTTTGAAGTAGAAGGGCTTTTGGAGGACCTCCAGAACCATCTTAGGAAGGAGCTTTAAATCTGCTGCTGAAAGAAGTCAGGAATGAAGACCTACATGATTTTATTAGATTTTTGAATGTTTGTACTGCCTAACATTTATTGCTTCCTTAGGTCAACTTACAATTATTCCTTGGGGTGCCTGCGTGGCTCAGTCACTTAAGTGTCCAACTCTTGATTTCAGCTCAGGTCACGATCATACGGTTCATGAGTTCAAGCTCTGCATCGGGCTCTCTGCTGTTGGCGCAGAGCCTGCTTTGGCTCCTCTGTCTCCCTCTCTCTCTGCCCCTCCACCTTCCCCCAAAATGTTTTTTTAAACGTTAGAAAAAATTTTAAACCCAGTCCTTATAAAGAAATGTCCCTATGCAAGTAACAAAGGGGCACAGGAGGAATAGGAATTGGATGGAGAAGAGTCTCACAGTGTGGCTTCCTGTGAGTTTCTTTATTTGAAAATATTTTGTGTTAACAGTTTACATTAACAGAAAATATTTTTATATTAAGGGTGGACTTTTGTTAACATGACTTGGGAGACTGAAGAATATCCCTAATCCCTGAAACCTGTAAAATGTTCACTTATTTAGAATAAGTTAAGGTTCTTGAGAGGAGGTGATTAAATGCAATCACATGTGTCCTTATAAGAGAGAGGCAGAGGGAGATCACACACCTACACACACACTTACGCGCGTGCGCGCGCACACACACACACACAAACAAGAAGTGCGGCCTTGATGACACCTTGATTTTATCTCAGTGACACGAATTTTAGAGTTCTGGCCTCTGTGATGGTGGGAGAATACGTTTCTATTATTGGAAGCAAATAATACGTTTCTATTATTTTTAAGTTTTTGGTAGTCTGTTACGGCAACCACAGGAAACTAGTACATAGTGAGAGACAGCAGTCTGGGAATATGATAAATATGAGACCCCACAAACAGAGAGCTCCCTGGGGTGGCTCTTCATCCCACTTACTCCGGAGAGCTTTCTACTTTCACTTTCCAGGGGATCAAAAATAGAGAGTGTCTGCCTCTAGAACTGTACTCCCCAAATCTGTGAGCACTCCAGTGATTTTTCTCTCCCATGATCCGCTGCTCCCAGTGTCCGTCACGGCTCAGGCAGTGCATATATCCATTCCTTTTGCATGCATATGGCTTTCACTGCCTGGTGACAGAATCTTGGGAGCACAGCTATATTTGGATGAGGCCAGTTATAATTGGGCAAGCTCACGTTATTGAATTAGCTTAGCCTAAGTGTAACCTTTAAATAGATTCAACTCCCCTGTTTTTGTGTCTATCACAAGAGTAGGTTTGATTAGGAAATAGCTGTGATTCCTTCCAACTCTGAAATCCTGTCTCTCTGGTTAGTCTGTTAGGCTACAGGCTTTCAACTGTGAGCCTGTAGCCTTTTTCCCTGTGTAGCTTCTTCTCCTTCAAGACGCGAGCTGAGCTCTCTCTCAGCTACATAAGTTCCTAGAGAAGGAGGAATGTTTTTCTTTCTGGATCCCAGGTCCCAGTCAAAGCTTAAAAAACAACCTTAGCTCTTGACTAATTTGGAATCCTTGGATTCAGACTTTGCAATTTACCTACCTAGGCTTTCTTTGGTCTTAGGTACTTACATCTCACCCAGCATTTGTGAACAGAGCATGATCAGACCAGTCTGAATTCTTGCAAACTTCTCTTCTCTTTTTCATGTTTTTTCTTTTAACACATTACCAGCGTGTTGCTTACTTTAGGCCTCAGTCGCAATCAGGTCAACATAGATTGTTTACCCTTTCATGGACCAGTGAGTTCCCAATGTCCCCACTTCTCACAATGTCGAGGAGGAGGCTGCTCTTAGACCCTCATCTCTGCATCATTATGAACCAGCATTGGCTGGCGTTCACCAGAATACTTGGAACACATTTTTTTTGTAAACAAGTTTCGAGCACTTGCTCTAAGCCAGATATTTCATATAGTTGGTGTTCAAACTATACATTAGAATAAGTTTCGATTCTTATTAAAACAGGAATAAATAAAAATGAAAAATAGAAAATAAAGAATAGAGAATAAATAAAAATAAAATATTGTCATTAAGAAGGCAAAATGGGGGCGCCTGGGTGGCTCAGTTGGTTGAGTGTCCAACTTCGGCTCAGATCATGATCTCACGGTTCGTGGGTTCGAGCCCCGCATCAGGCTCTGTGCTGACAGCTCAGAGCCTGGAGCCTGCTTCGGTTTTTGTGTCTCCCTCTCTCTCTGCCCCTCCCCCACTCATGCTCTGTCTCCCTCTGTCTCAAAATAAATAAACATTAAAAAAAGAAGCAAAATGATCACACAAACAATAGAATCACATAAATGCTGTTGAAATGTTGATGTAAAGAGCCCTGGATACAAAAACCAATAGACCTTGATTCTGATGCTGAACAGGACACTTGCCATGAATGTGAATTTATGAGCATTAGTTTTCTTATGTGCCTGGTGGGTCTATGGAGAGTCTACTTGGTGAAGCTCTTGTATGGGTTACGTAATGTAAATGTATGCAAATGTGCCCAATATTATCTCTGGTATATAGTGGGAAATTAGTACAAGATTCTTTAGTTGAAATAATACAAGAGAAGAAGATTTACAGGAAAGAGAGATCACAGGTATTTGAGGGGATCTAATGGGGCTTTGCAGAAGATATATTTAAGATAGGTCAGACTGGTGATTCCTCAGGGCAGGAACCTTCCAAATTATTTTTTTTATCCTTAGTATTGTGTTCATAGACTGTGTTTAATATCCATTGAATTAATGGACTTCGAAGGATTGTTAGGATTCTGAAGGGTTGAAATGGACTTGGAGAAAGGGCATTCTAGGTAGAGGGACATGGGAAGGTACTGGTCATGGTGGCAGAACAATAGTCTAGTTTGATGGGAATGTAAGGAAGTAGTAGAAGTAAGAGTAAATGTAAGCTGGGAATATTTCATGGGTATTGGAAGGGTTTTCAGTGTTAAACTTGGCAGTTTGTATTTAATTCAGTCTGGTTACTTTTTTTTTTAAGTAGGCTTCATGCCCAATGTGGGGCTCAAACTCACGACCCTGAGGTCATGAGTCACATGCTGTACCAACTGAACCAGCCAGGCATTTCCAGTCTAGTTACTTTTTAAAATTCCCCTGTGTAGGGGCACGTGGGTGACTCAGTTAAGTGTCTGACCTGATTTTGACTCAGGAAATGATCTCACGATTCAGTTCATGAGATCAAGCCCTGCATTGGACTCTGCCCTGATAGTCTGGAGCCTGCTTGGGATTCTCTCTCCCTCTCTCTTTGCCCCTGCCCCACTCTCTCTGTCTCTCAAAATAAAATAAAACAAAATAAGATAAAATAAGATAAAATAAAATAAACAAACAAATAAATAAAATTCCTCTATGTCCAAACAAATTTTGGACAGCATTTTTGTCATATTTTCTGGGTTATTGAGAGTTTTCCATTGTAATTGCCATCTGATGTGTTTCTACTTTTGTTGGAAGGGTTTGGGCAGTCCTTGGTATGGATAAAGAGATGCCTTTTCTATATGCTAGAGAAAACAGGTATAAAGAGACTGGTGCTAAGAAGGAATAGAGAGGCAGATAAGTTTTTCTTTGATTATGCCCAGACTCTGTCTTTCTTAAATCCTATACCAAACATTAATAGCTTTCAAGACTCTTGAAAGACAAATCATAAAATTCAAGTCAAAGAAGCCAAATATTCAAGAGGAAAGAATTCATGATTTTTGGATGAAATTGGCAATCTGTAGCCACCAATAAAGTAGTCAAGTGTATTTGAACCTATGATTTTCCATATGCTGGATTATTTGAAGGAATAATGCAAAACAGTTTTAGGGTTTTGAAGCAGTGTTGTCCATATTTCATTTTATAATTAGGTATTGTATTTCAAATATTAGTATTCCTGAGAGAGGTGATACTAAGAGGCAAAATCACCTGGGAAGTGTATTGAGCTATCTGGAGAGAAGGGTGCTGAAGACAAACTTGACTGTAGTATTTCACTGACTTGCATATGACCTCAATTATAAGGTCATATGTACCATTAAGAAAAAAAGTGCTGCCAACGATGTTTAACAATCATCCTGCATTACACCTGAATTGACCATCCTGGCTTATCATTGCTTTGACGTTTCTTGCATCTCTTCCGAGGTATCTGGCCCTTTTGCCTGCTTTCACTTGTACTGCTGGGCATGTGGTAGACAGTACTTTTCATGGATCTTTGTAACAAAATGCAACTCAACCTTCCCTATCTCTTGTTTAGATCCCATACAACCGTTAACTGTTGCTTTGCAATCAAAGAGGGAATTGTGGTTATTTTTCCAAAGTTAAATATTTATTCCATTAATGTTAAATTTATCCTGCAACCCCATTCGCCTGCCTTTCTATTTACACAATAACTTTTGTTTTGATGTTGAATCAGTATAATCTTTTAAAGACATATAAAAATGGCAATGAAATCCAACACTAGCTATAAAACAAAGCCCAGTTAAGGTGACTGCAAAATGAATGGCTGTGACCAAGTTCATGCTCGTGGAACCAGGTCATAATAGCAACTTCATGGCAGACAATTGTAAGACCCCATTGATTATAAGACACACTCCCAATGTAGAATTGTTAAAATGTGGAGAAAATGTGCATTTGAGGAGCAAGGAAGCACATTTACATCAAAATGTGGCCAGAGACCTTCTTACCTCTTGCTGAAGTATTGCATCTATCACGAAAGACTAAATTAGTTGAGTCACATCCCCTTATGGTTCTGTTTTGCTGATGTGCATTAACATATGTCCTAAAACCATCGTGTACATTTGGTGACCACATTCCTCTTACCAAACAGCTCTGCCAGGAGGGAGGCTGAAGCCCTGAGCATCCATACCCTTAAACTTTGTTTCCCAAGTTGGTACCTGTATATTTATGTGTAGAGGCATCATACGCCTAATTTGCCCTTGCTCCCTTCCACCCATAATATGCACCAGTTAGGAGTTTATTCAATGGATGGTTTTGTGCTTTTCTTGTCTGATTGACTTCTTGCCAGTCCTCATTTAGTAGAGCATATCTTTCCGTGTACATACAGGAAAACCTGTGTTGAAATCACATAACTTACCCCCCCTGAGTCAGTTTCATTCTTATCACTTTGAGCACGCTCATTTCAGGCATCCAGATACTGCAGAGTATATCCCCACAAACAGAGATGTGGGAAACCTGCCAAGAGAAATCAAACTGTCAGTTGTTTTATCTTCCAGGAGGAAGGTTGATAGATACATCTATATTTTGGCAGCCTTGACTCTAAATAGAATGCAACTCAAACTTTCCTCTCAGTAGTCTGTCTAGAACTTCATCTCTGAAGACTCTTATTTCATTGTGGATCATTTGAAACATGGATATATTTGATTTTTACCCTACCCCTTTTCCTCCAGCCACTTACTGGTTAAAAAACAAAAACACAAACACTGAGCAGGACATTGTGAAAGAGGATAAAGAAAGGCCCAGAAAACTGGATAGTCCTGAAAAGTCTGCAGGAGACGAAGTGTAAGAGAGATAGAGCTGTGGCTTTGGTCACTGAGCATGAAAGTGGACAACTTCAGCGGGACCTGGGTGTACGGATCCTGTGGATGTTCCCTGGACTTCTCTTGGGGTTGGAAGAGTTCTTGATTCCTGTTTTTTAAATATTACTCCTATTGCTATCTCTGGAGGTTTGCTTCTGCTCTCATCTGCTGGGTGTGGTCTCACAGCTAGTTAGAAGATGAAAAGTGATGGTGTTTTAAACACCAAACACAATGCTCAGTACAACTGAGACAAATCTTCCTATTGGCATCTCGTGATAACCTAATCTAGCAGGTATACTCTTTAACACTTTTGACTAAGCATTCATGGAACTGACATATATTTGTTTGTTAAATGTTTTTTTGTTTTTGAGAAAGAGAGAGAGAGAGCAGGGGAGGGGCAGAGAGAGACAGAGACAGAGGATCTGAAGTGGGCTCTGGGCTCTGACAGCAGAGAGCCTTATGTGGGGCTTGAATTCACAAACCTCGAGATCATGACCTTAGCCGAAGTCAGATGCTTAACCGACTGAGCTACCCAGGCACCCCTGTTAGTTTGTTTTTAAAGTTTGTTTGTTTGTTTAGAGAATGAGTGGGGGAAGGGCAGAGAGAAAGGGAGAGAGAGAATCTCAAAAAGGCTCCACACTGTCAATGCAGAGTGCAGTGTGGGGCTGGAACTCATGAGAGATCATGACCTGAGCTGAAATCAAGAGTAAGATGCTCAACCAACTGAGCCACCCAGGTGCCCAGAAACATTTTAAACATTATGATTTTAGGGTAGTTGAATATTTAAAAGGGAATAAAAGTAATTATTTGTTAGATAGCCTGACTTTTTTTTTAATTGGGTTTTTGGAATGCTAAAAATATTTTGTATTTTATATCATGATCAAGTGTGGTTGTACAATTATAGACATTTGTCAAAACTCATTGAATTGTACTCTTGAAATTAGTGAATTTTATTGCGTGCAAATTATGCTTTAATAACACTGATTAAAAGAGTAAAGTATTTTGGGATTTAGAAAGGACTCATTAGAATTCCAAGGAGGGGACTTTCTATAGACAACCCATGACACCAAGGTCATAGTTGGGAGCAGAAATTACATTACACTGAACTGTTAAGGAAATGATTTTGTGTCATTGTATTTTACATGCTTATTATACTTCCCAGTATGTGTGAGATCTTTCCACAGTGACAGTTACTTGTACGTGTGCAGGTGGAGTGGGACAGCAGCAAGGGCCTGGGGAAAATAAGGGAGTGAAGAAGGTAATCAGTGAGGATGGAGAGTGGGGGGGCCTGTTCCTTTTTCTACTTTGACCTGCATCAATTCATTTATTACAATTGTGTGCACATAATAAACATGTAATATATTTTGACAGAATCATGTGTTAAAATTGTAATATAGAAGCAAAAAAAATGAGAAAAATAATTAAGCCAAACTTGGTATTTTTATGTAATTACTGGTTCTTTAAAATTGGGACTATGTGTTTAAAATAACCCAAGCACAGAATTATAGTTGAGCTAAATCAATTGCTTATTTCAACTGTCTGAATGTTCTCAAAAATGATGGCAGAATTGATGCTTTTCTAGGGATTACTATTGATTACTACTCCTCTTAAAATGATTGGATTGATTATGCCATGCTCTGGCAGTTAATGGGACATCTATTTGCCTTGATTTTTAAATACTAGTTTAATAATGCAGAATGGTTTTATATGTGTAGTTGTGTACTTTCTACCCAGGGTTTTTAAACCTTTACTAAGCAGGTTATTATTTGTCTGTACTGTTTCTCTGGAGAAAGTTTCTCTATTACCTATTTAAAAATACAGTATGTCTACAAAGCATAGCCCTTTATAAAAATAGAAGGGAAAAATTTCATCCATGGGCCTATTATTCAATGGTAACCACTGTTATTGTTTTAATATAGGTCCTTCCAGTCTTTTTTTCTCTGCCCATCTGGTTTTGTTTCTTTAACTTCTTTGTGATCTCTCTATAAAAGTCTATGTTCACTTTTCTGTTGGTGTTGCTTACTTTTATGATGTGCATTTTTACATGCTATGTTAGTTTCCTTTCACAAATATATTTTAATGTTTGCATTCAACTTAAAATATGCCATACTTTATTTCTAAGATAAGGAATACATTACTTTTTTATGGAAGAAAATTTTTACTTGCTTCAACTTTTATATAACTTTAAAGTAGCAGATAAACTACCAAGTTTTATAACAATTCAGATATCTAAGGTCAAAGTACTGAATTTTTAAAAATCCCAGATGGTTATATAATCAAAAGAAAGATATTCTTATTTTACATTTAAATTGTTTCCCTTTAGGGGCGCCTGGGTGGCTCAGTCAGTTGGGCATCTGACTTTGGCTCAGGTCATGATCTCATAGTTTGTGAGTTCAAGCCCCGTGTCGGGCTCAGTGCTAACAGCTCAGGGCCTGGAGCCTGCTTTGGATTCTGTGTCTCCCTCTCTCTCTGCCCCTCCCCCGCTCACACTCTATTTCAAACCTGAAAATTAAGAAAAAAATAAAAAATAAATAAAATGTTTCCTTTATATTTTTAATGATTTAATGATTTACAAATATTTTGAGGGGAAATACAACTTCTTTCTTTCTGTTCTCTCTTGATTATCTTCTCAGTCTCTTTAAATAGCCATAAACGACTAATTGGTTGAGTTATGCATCTTTGTGATAATCTAGTCATGGGCTGAGTTTCTTTCTTAAGATAAAGCCCTTGATTTTCCATTTTTACCCATCTTGTGGGTTTCCTACTCTTCAATCCCCTCTTGTTGACGGCTCAAAACCACTTCCTCTTTCAAGTTTGCCTCATTTCCTGTCCATTCATTTTCCTGGCTTTGGTTGGCAGGTCTTATTTATTTAAAACCATAATATATATATATATATATGTGGGTGTATATGTATATATATATATGTATATATATGTATATATATATGAAAATAACTATATATGGTATATATAAGATATATGTGATATATATATGTGTATATATTCTTTTCTTTCTTTCTAGTCCTTCATAACTGAGACAAAACTTTTTATTTTTCCTTCCTAAGGCAATTCCTTCCATCTGGAGATTATTTTTGAGTATGTGTGGTTTAAAAAATTGTTTTTTGGTTATTGTTTAATGTTTGTTTTATTTATTTGTTTATCTAAAGATTATTAAAGAACCTGTGACTCATAGAAGGCATTGTGTATTCAGATATATTTTATGCTCATTACCTAGGATGTTTACAGAATGTCTTCCACCCCCCCCAGGAAGTTCAAAGGCAGCTGCTTTGTACACCTCACCTGCTGCCATTACCCAAATATAGACAAGTCCAAGCACCACAGACACCCTGCACAGAAAACAGGAAAACAGATGACAAAATATCTCACTAATTTTCTTCTTAATGGTCTTTCTTTTAAAATTATTTCCAGCATAAATTTGAAACTTTTGTTTTTCTAATAGGTAGCAAATTTCCAATATTCACGCTGTTTAAACTCAATTCTTTCCCCCTTCATGCTGAGTTGGATTAAATCAACCAATTATTTTTGTGACATGTAAGCATGGTCTTAATCTATATGTTTACCTTACAACTTTCTTTGTAAATGTATAGTTTTGATGATTTGCTCCCAGTGGAACAGTAAAGCTCAGATTGGATTTAGAGAAAAGGAATAAAGTGTTCCTGCTGTGAGCCCCAGGCTGCTGCGGGGTTAGTTTGATTCATCAACAGATGAGGACAGTCCAATTTGTACTAGGTATCTATTATCTATTTGTAGGATTTCTTTCTTTCTTTCTTTCTTTCTTTCTTCCTTTCTTTCTTTCTTTCGTAGCTTTCATGCTCAACATGGGCTTGAACTCACAACCCTGAGATCCAGAGTTGCATGCTCTACTGACTGAGCCAGCCAGGTGCCCCTGTACCAGATATCTAAACCCTTAAGATTACCTATTTATTTAATTTTTTTTGCAATTTGTCTTTGTCTATATACTTAATCAGTATATAGCTAAATATATTGCTTTCTGACAAATTATTATTTATTGAAAGCCTATCTGGTCCCCTGATGAGGGGAAAATAAACTCATAGTATGAAAGAAACAGTTTTGGAATAGAGTTTTCTAAAGAATTATAAAGGTACTTACAGGTTTAAATGTTGGTATAAATGTTCTATTTGTTTGGCAAACTAATTTCCCATCTGCTTTCCCCTTAGTCCTGGGAAGAGACTAAGAACAGGTGATAGAGATTGAGAAGATGGGCAGGGAAAATGCATCCAGTATAGAACTAATATTGCTAATATTGCAGTGTCAATCTAACAGATATTTATCAAGGCATACTATGTGCCTGGTACTGACCTTTCTAGGCTCTTAGGAGTCAGGGGCAAGAAATGCACTTTCAATGAGCTATGGAGTTATTTAGCAATAGACAGTAGGAAATCTGTGACAGAATGTAGCAGAGGTTGGGATGGCAGACACGCATGTGAGAATCATTGGGGTGTATATAGCCTGTGCAGTGGGATTGTGTTTCCAGAAAGAGTGGCTGATTAAGAAGCATATAGGAGGTGAGGAATCTGGAATACTGTTCAAGAGGTTTGATGGTGAAGGGAAAAAAAAGAGCGCAATTGCCTGAGAGGTAGGTGAGTACTTTCTTTTTCTTCAGAACTTGACCACATTTTGGGGCTTGAAATAAAACCCAGTGAAAAGGAAGATAATGACAATCCAAGAAAAGGTGCATCATTGATGGGGTAAGCGTTTGGAGGAAGTGGATTGGGATGTCTTCCTTTTGAGACAGGCTGGAAAAAGGAAAAGTATAGTGGACAAGGGATGAACTTGAGAGTGGATAGGAGAGAATTAAGATGTATCTTTATTTTCTGGAAACAGGAAGTCTTCTGGGAGTAAAGGGAGAGCGGTGAAGGGAGCCTGAGGATACTGATGAAGGTGCAGTAGTTGCTTTGGAGAGTGGACAAGGCAGTCACCGAGCATGAGAAAAGGCTTGCTAAATAGTGCTGAGTCCAGCCCAGTCTGGAGCTCATTTGTTTGTAGTGGAGCCAAACGGACAGCTTTGCTCTCTCTTCTGCACTGTTGGGACGCCTGCAGGGATGCTATTAAATACCAAACTGTCCTGATCATAAGACTCAACTGGAAGAATATATTGAGAAGACAGGATTTCCATTCAGTCTTAGTACATTCTCATTCAGTGGGTCTGAGGTAGGGAATAGAATTTTCTATTTTTCTAGATCCCTTAATTTTAAAAAAGAATATGTTGCAGTGACTACAAAAATTGTTTTAAAAGGAAGGCTTTTGATAAAAGGTACAGAAACTCAAGCTGAACCACACTAATTTAATGAATCCTTAATGAAACACAAATCTTGATGTTTTTATTTAATAATGGACTAATTATAGTTGGGAGCAAAAATGGCAAACAAAATCAATTTACTCTATCCATATATTTTCCAGATCTGTTAACTAGGAATCTAAAGTCTTTTTCTAAACTGAAATAACCCATTTGATTTAATTCTCACATGTAATTAAAACGTGGCTTCATGTTGGGACTTAATAAACTCTAGAATGGCAGTTGCATGGTATAATGAGGAATTTTAAACTTTGTTGCAGAAGATATGATTGAGTACATAGAAAATCCAAGATAATTTAAAGATAAATTAATTTAAAGAGTTTTTCTTTTAAGTTTCTGGGTATAAAACAGTGTGGAGGTTCCTCAAAAAATTAAAAATAGATCCACTCTATGACCCAGCAATAGCACTGCTAGGAATTTACCCAAGGGATACAGGAGTACTGATGCATAGGGCCACTTGTACCCCAATGTTTATAGCAGCACTTTCAACAATAGCCAAATTATGGAAAGAGCCTAAATGTCCATCAACTGATGAATGGATAAAGAAATTGTGGTTTATATACACAATGGAATACTCCATGGCAATGAGAAAGAATGAAATCTGGCCTTTTGTAGCAACGTGGATGGAACTGGAGAGTGTTATCTAAGTGAAATAAGCCATACAGAGAAAGACAGATACCATATGTTTTCACTCTTATGTGGATCCTGAGAAACTTAACAGAAGACCATGGGGGAGGGGAAGGAAAAAAAAAGTTAGAGAGGGAGGGAGCCAAACCACAAGGGACTCTTAAAAACTGAGAATAAACTGAGGGTTGATGGGGGTGGGAGAGGAGAAAGTGGGTGATGGGCATTGAAGAGGGCACCTGTTGGGATGAGCACTGGGTGTTGTATGGAAACCAATTTGACAATAAATTTCATATATAAAAAAATTAAGTTTCTGGGTATAAGACAAACATATCGAAGTTAAGAGCTGGTAATAACCAATTAAAAATGTAAAAGAAAAAAGATTCCATTCATAAGAACAAGACAAATCCATATGAAATTGGGTTTAGGAATAAATCTAACAAATATGTGCAAAAATCTTCATGAATAAAAATGACAAAATGTCATCAAAGAGCATTAAAGAAGCCTTGACTAAATGAAGAGATATGCCATGCTAATGAATGAGAACAGGGCTGCTGTCTACAATGACTCAGGATGTTCATAGCAGGAGGCTCCTAACTAAAGAAGGGTTAGCAGAGGTCAAAACCAGCCTGTGCTGCATTCTTCACTCATGTGAGGCTGGCTGTAGGAAAGGGTAGCTTTTCCTAGTTTGCACGTAAATGCTGTCTGGGCTAGCAGCAATCTTAGATGGGAAGATTATATCATAAACCTATCAGCCTCATAATAATCACAGATTCACTGTTTTTCCAATCAAAATCCTGACATTGTTTTTCTGTGGGACTTGACATAATTCACTCTATGGAAGAGCATTGGCTAAAGAATATCTAAGACAATTTGAAGAAGAACCAAGTGGGAAGACTTTACACTCCTGATGGCAGAAATTCTTATTTTTTTAAATGTTTATTTATCTTTGAGAGATAGAGTGGGGGAGGAGCAGAGAGAGAGGGAAACACAGAATCTGAAGCGGGCTCCAGGGTCTGAGCTGTCAGCACAGAGCCCAACATGGGGCTCGAACTCATGAAGCGTGAGATTGTGACCTGAGTTGAAGTCAGATGCTTAACCAACTGAGACACCCAAGTGCCCCCAGAAATTCGTATTACCACTATAATAATTAAGACAGTATGGTACCAATAGCACAGGGATAGACAATAGACCAATGGAATAGACTAGAGAGCTCAAAAGCAACCTATTCAAACTTGGAATATATCAGAAATAGGCACATGTTGGAAGAAATGCAAAATAAATATTGCTGGAATAATTAGTTATCTGTAGGGTAAAGTATGGATTCATGGCTCATAATCCACACAGAAATTAATTCCAGGTTGTAAAAAGCCTTGTGCTAACATCCTTTTAGAAGAACATGAGGGAGAATATCATTATGAAGACAATAGCAAGGAAGGATTTCCTAAACCAGACACTAAAAACACAAACCAGAGAGAATAAGATAGTTATATCTGACTTCATTAAACTTTAAAACTGTTCTTCAACACTGTAATCCAAGGGAAAGACAAGCCACAGATGGGGAAAAGACAACAGAAATGTTTTTATCTGAGAAGGATTCATACCTAAAATTGACAGATAATACCTATGTATCAGTAAGAAGAAGATGTATGGAGAAAGGATGTGAATTCATAGAATAAGAAACCTGACTGGCCAATAAATATATGGAAAAGTGCTCAACTCACTATTACTTTGATAAATGTAAATTAAGGTACCATTTTCTACAGATCAAAATAGACAAAAATGTATAAGTGGGACAATACTTAGAGTTTCTAAAGATGTGGGAGGAAGGAAGTTCTTATATGCTGCTGGTAGGGTGTGAATTACACAGCTTCCCCCCACCCCCCCCCCCCCCCGCTGGCATCCCCCAGAGAGAAATTTGGCAATATCAAGTGCAGATGAAGATGCTCGCACTTTGCCCCAATATTCTATACATACACTCTAGAGAAACTAATACTTATGACCCATTTACATTCACAACAGCATTGATTAGAAGAGCAAAAGAGGAAATAAGTGAGAGGCCCATCAACAAGGAGACAGATAAATCGTGAGATGTGTTAGAAGTATAGATATCCGTTAAAATGAATACACTAGAAATACATATCACACATATACATGATATACATATACATGACATATATGTGATCTACCTATCTGCCTTAAGCAAGCTGCAGAATGAGAGGCAAAGTTGTCAGAAAATATGCATAACAATGCTATTAGTTATACATGGATGTATGTATTGATATTTACCTATGTTGTAAGAATCTAAAATGACTTATAGGAATAAATACCGCTTTGAGTATAGTGGTGCCTAGTCATGTTGTGGGGCAGGGTAGAGGGGGCTACAAACGTGGCTGTAATGTTTTGTTTAATCTTTTGTTAGCAAATATGGTATATGTTAAGATTTTGTTTAGCTGGATGGTAGGAATATATATTCTTCACTTTATGTTCTATATGCTTGAAATAGTTCATAATTAAAGAAAACACAGACATAGGCAAAACCTTCTTATTAGTGGCAACACATCTCATCTCTTGACTCATATAAAGTAGGAAACAGAGAAGAGAGCAGAAAAACTTTGTTGAAGACATTTCAGATATCATGTGGATGATAGGCCTGGTTCACAGCAGTACCTTTTAACCTTGATTTGGTACAAAACACATTCTTAATCAGTAAATAAGAAAATCTACCTAATTAGTGCATTTCCCAGGGAGCCTTATGTTATTAGTCAGCAAAGACTGTAGCTTTAATTGAAACAGTGATGCCATTTAATTGGAACACCTGAATGAGATTAAGGGGTGCTCAGTTAAGGTCAATTCGTTTCCCCTGTGCCCAGAGCCTTGCTGGGTCTCTGCCTTCTTGCTGGCAACTTCTGCCAACTGGGATGTATCTGAGCCAAATGCTTTTACTGTCCTTCATAAATCATTTAATGGAATGTTTTAAATACAGATTCCATGTATTTCCGAATGTATTCTGAAAGACATTGGCATGCTGATTGTACTGATAAATTTAGAACTCATTATATTGAAGCACTAGACATTTGCATTGCTTTTAATTTGTTACTGACCCAATGGTTTAATATGTATAGATTAAATGAAATAAATTGGTAATTGTTTTGGGACTCAATAATGTATTTGGTTGGTTATATCTGTATTAGTCAGGGTTCTCCAGAGAAACAGAACCAACAGAAGAAAGAGAGAGATATTTTTTTAAATAAGGAATTTGGAAAAAAATAAAATAAAAATAAAGAAAGGAATTGGCTCAGGGGATTATGGAGGCTGATGAGTCCCAAGATCTGAGGTCAGCAAGGTGGAGACCCAGAAGAGCTGAAGGCTAGCTCCACCATGAAAGCCAGCATGCTAGAAGCCCAGGAAGAGACAATGTTTCAGTCCAAGTTGAAAGGCAAGAAAAAAAAAACAATGTCCCAGCTCAGGGAAGCTAGAAAGAAGGAAATTCCCTCTTGCTCAACCTTTTTGTTTTATTCAGGCTTTCAACTGATTGGATGAGGCCCACCCAACATTGGGGATGGCAATCTTCGTTTTTTATTTACCTATTCAAATATTAACCTCATCCAGAAACACCCTCACCGACACATCCAGAGTATCTGGGCACCCCATGGCTCAGTAAAGTTGACACACAAAATTGGCCATAACAAAAATCTTTCTACTCAAATTTAAGATCATTTCACAAGGCTTCCTGACAATATGGTTTTTATTACCAAAGATTATTTACATTCCTCCATTAATAAAAAAAGGAGTGCTTGAATTCTATAAAAATCAATGTAGTATTTAGTAGAAAGAAAAACTCTGCTAAAAACACTGACACTGACTGGGGTGCCTGGGTGGCTCAGTTGGTTAAGCGTTTGACTTTGGCTCAGGTCATGATCTCACTACTTATGAGTTCGAGCCCCACATCAGGCTCTATGCTGACAGCTTGGAGCCTGGGACTTCCTTCAGATTCTGTTTCTGTCTCTCTGCCCCTCCTCTGCACTATCTCTCTGTCTCTCAAATATAAAATAAAACATTTTTAAAAATTGACATTAATTTATTTAAAAAACTTTTTTTAATGTTTATTTATTTTTGAGAGAGAAAGAGAGGTGAGCAGGGGAGGGTTAGAGAGAGAGGGAGACACAGAATCCGAAGCAGGCTCCAGACTCTGAGCTGTCAGCAGAGAGCCCGACGCGGGGCTTGAACTCACGACCCGTGAGATCATGGCTTGAGCAAAGTCAGATGCTTAGACTGAGCCATCCAGGTGCCCCCCAAAATTGACATTGATTTAAAAAAAACATTTTACAAATGTTCTGTTACTCAGTAGTTTTATGACCACGGGACAATTAATTTCTTGATCTGAAAATAGGAGGACATTGGAATTTATTATTATGATCCCACCTAGCTCTGGAGGTCTGTAACTTTGATCTTTTCATTAATATGTGGAAGTTGGAATGTGATTGGCATTGGCATATCTGTGCTACCGTCCAGATGAACTCAAGTTGCTTTCTTAGAGATATTGTGGAAGGCAGTCCCAGTTATTTATAGTTCTTTTTCATATTTAATTTCCTTGGTGCCTGTAATGACTAGTTTAGAGTAAATGAATCTCACCTGTGAGGACTGGACTCCAAACAGAGCTAAACTTAGAAAGTTTCAGGACATTTGTTAAGGACCATGTAAACTTACTTTATAGAAGAACAATTTCCATAGAAAAAATGGGGTTTCCATAGAACTTGATACTATCTAAATAGTTATTTCTATTAGAGAGTTAATGGGCCTTTTTCTGTCTCCTTTTTTAGAGCATCACATATAATCGCTTTGGATAATTTTTCACTAATGTACATTACACAAGAATATTTTAATTTCGTGATTAACTATTTTGCTGGCAACAGATTGTCAAAAAAGCATGTGATGAGCTGTATTTTAGACTGTGCTAGATCTGACTTTATTATTGGAGATACTTGGGTTGTTATCAAGAAAATTGTATTCAGAGGACACAGTGCCTGACTGAATTAAGTGGATAGGAATGAGAACCATTTTGGCAGTTCTTAAATTCTTGTGAGGATAAGTTAGAGCATGCTAAAATAATTTTCACTAATGAGTACTTTATCTGCCTTGTAAATAGTTTCAGAAAGTTAGCTAGCTTACAGAAATGTTGACTAGTTTATGAAGTTCTACCTGCACCTTCCTAAGCCTAGCATTATCATCTTTCATTTTCCTAGCCAAGTCACTCCTACTTATCGTTACCCATATACCCAGACTAACAAAACACGTATCTGGGCCCCAAATACAGTTCTCTAAAAAATGCACTTTTTTTTACACGAATGGTATAGATTCTTGAGAGAGAAGTAGAAACTATAGTAGAAAGCATTTCAAGCAAATATACTTCTATGTGAGGAAAAGAAAAATGGAATGAAAGAAAAAAAGAATATAATTAGGAAAATAAAGAGAAACCTGGAAGAGACACCAGGACCTATTGTGTTGGAAGGGGAATCACTTAGTAAAATTCCTAGGCTTGTTGCCTGGTTTATTTTAAGTCTGGCCTGATTTCTTTTAATGTGCATATTGTGTTCATTTATACGGTCGCAATCTCAAAGCAAAGGATATTTTCAGGATTCTGGAATAATCTGAGAGCCTCTGATAAAATATGTGCAAAAAATTTTAATAACTATAATTAGACTCAAAAGGAGCAAAGGAAATCTCATTTCAGTTTGTGAATTTCAGCTATGTATTTCTTCAAAACCAAAAAAGGCTATCTAATGGGCAACCATGATTCCTTCTGAATTCATACTTCTTGTGATGCTTTCTGAAAAAGTAGCTGTGTCAGATGGGTTTAATTTTATTTTTCACACACTTCCCTCTCATATTTATGAGGAAAAAGACAGCCAATCTGCAGCTTCCTTTGGGGACATTAGACAGCTTAGAGAAGTGGCAAAATAAACAAGATTTATTCTCATCAGATGTGTCATGGGAAAATTGGAAGCATGCTGTGAGGTAATGGCAAAATAATCTTGAAAATTTCCAAGCACGTTTTTCCAAATGAAATGAAATTTAAAGTTAGCTTTCATCTAATTATGGCTAAAGAAAAATGCGTACATAAAAATACAGGTGTATTTATATACATATCTATCTTCCAACAATACTATTATAATTTCTTCCTCTAAAAAAAGAGGAGGACAGACTTAAGGTCTCAAAGTTCTAGAAAGCTGTTCACTGGAATAGCTGACCACAGGGATTTTAAATTTTCCCTTGGATAAGGTAATGGGCATTGGAATGTATAGCACGGTAGTGTTTTTCCCTTTCTTGGTGTCTCCTCCATTTCTCTTACTTTTATTAACCTGTGAGGGTATTGTTCTACCAAATCCCTAGTATAGATGGGCACCTTAATTTATTTCAGTGCTGTGGCCATTTGTAGAAAACATTGTTCTTATTTCTGCTGTTAACCTTCAAAATAAAGCTGCCAGTTATTTTACCAGAAAAAGATGGGTTTTATTCAGGAATAGCAGAGAATTGCAATCTGGGACAAGCAAGCTATGGCAAAATCATAAGCAAACCCACTGAACAAAGGGGAGAGGAACACTTTTTTATAGAGGTAAAGGGGAAGTTGGGAAGGCTGTCATAAACAAAAAATCCATTGGAGTAAACTGGGAGTGGAAGTAGAGTGGTTTTTCATTGGCTGAGTTGTGACTTTCTCCCATTGGCGGGGCTATTGCTAGGGGAGGAGGGAAGCTTTTCTTCTTCCTGTTGGGATAGTAAAGTAGTATCCGTCAGCAAGGTCCATCTACTCCTATTGGATTTGCAATTAATGAAGAGTGGTAGGGTGTGAGAGTTCCCCTGCCAAACCTCCTGACTCCGTTTTAGTTAGGTTTTCCTTTTTGAATTTTCACACTGTTCACCCACTGGAGTTGGTGTCTGGCCCTTACATAGCATCTGTAAGTACATGCGGATTCATGGAATGCTCTTAACAGGTCAAGCTTTGTGGCCGTATTAAAGATACTGGGCCCATTTTTAGAACAGGGATTGCAAAAAATTGAAGGTCTTTAACAGTGCAAAGGCAAGTATATTGCAAGCCTAACTCAGAGTTTTGGATCTCTATGAGTTTTGGAAACGAGGAAACTGTTCTTTGTTTATTCCTAAGCATGTCTGTTTTCTATCCAGAGGGTCCTGGCGTGATTTTGAAATATTTAATATAAGCTCTTGGGAGAGTTCTATGTTTCTCTTCTGGGTATTAATATCTGAAGTAAATCATAGAGAACATAAGTTGGTTTATATATTTCTTGTTTTTAACACAAAGTAGAGTTCCTGCCATATAAATTTCAGAGAGTTGATGGGATTAAGGCTGCCCATGAAGAATTTTTTACTTTTCCTATGGAATCTGTTCAAAAACATCACTGTGCTTAAGCGCGCGCACACACACACACACACACACACACACACACACCATTTAGTTCAATTATGGAGAATCCAATTTATCCCCATTCTCTAAGGCATTTACTGGAAGAGAGAGTCCTTGGGCATTATTCTGTGTAATTAGATTTTTGCACCTTTGTATTGTGAATTGGGATTTCTGATTTCTCCACCCTAAGGTGCACAGTGATGATGCTCAGAAGCCTGAGACTATAACTGATGTTATAATTCATCAGGACTTTTAAACTTTTATAATTTAAGAAACTCTGGGGGAAAAACAATAGTGGGTATTATACTCTATTTTATAAATATTTAAAATATTTTTTAGAGCTACTTCTCTTATTCCCCCAAATTAATCTTTTTTTGTGTGTAATGTTTATTTATTATTGAGAGACAGAGACAGAGTGCTAGTGTGGGAGGGGCAGAGAGAGAGAGAGGGAGACACGGAACCCGAGGCAGGCTCCAGGCTCTGAGCTAGCACAGAGCCTGACGCGGGGCTTGAACCCACAGACCGTGAGATCATGACCTGAGCCGAAGTTGGATGCTTAACTGACTGAGCCACCCAGGTGTCCCCTCCCCCAAATTAATCTTCACCAGAAACCTCAACAGTGTTTACGAAAATGTGTCAAAGGCTTAATTAATCCTCTTCTAATGTCTGGATTTGGCTCGGTTTTCAGGAAATAGCCACTTGGTTAAAATAAATCCATTTTTTAAAAATGTTTGTATTTTTCTTCTTCATAGTAACAATAAAAATGTGACATCTGAAAATAGCGATTTTTGGAAGGTAATATAGGGAAAAAAACCAAAGATGAAATGTTAAGTAAATAAAACTGGGCACAAAATATAATATTCTCTAACTATTAAAAAATAATTATAAAAAATATTAGAAGGAAATATAGCAAAATAGTGTTTGGATTGTTTATATCTTTCACTACCTATCAGCTGTTTTTCTAAAAGTATTTGAAGCAGGGATAAATATATTTCAGAGAAGATTTTAGAACAGGTTATAGTTGTATTGACAGTGCAGATGATGGGAAAACTAGAAATAATCCACTATAAACAGTATCTTTCAAGAAAGAAAACTAGTGATAAAGACTAGATTTAAGTTGAATTACTACAGATCTGGAAGGTTAGCAAAAAAACTTCTAGAATAAAAAAATATACAAATCTATTCAGACTTCATGTAAGTTTTACCTAGACACTTATATACTTCCCATGATTACAGACTGGTCAAGAAAAATAAACAAAGGAAGGTGTTTGTTCGTAAATAATTCTCCACATCTAATTTCATGGACAAAATTCATCTAAAAGTTTAAAAGGAATTAATCAGGGGGCGCTTGGGTGGCTCAGTCAGTTAAGCATCTGCCTTTGGCTCAGGTCATGATCTCATGATTGATGAGTTTGAGCCTCTTGTCGGGCTCTGTGCTGACAGCTCAGAGCCCAGAGCCTGCTTCTGACTCTGTGTCTCTCCCCGCCCCCCTCTCCCTCCCCTGTCTGTGCTCTCTTTCACACTCAAAAATGAATAAACATTAAAAAAATTTTTTTGAAAAGGAGTTAATCAGTAAGAGTCTTATTTTTTTTGAAAAAACAAATGAGTTGAGCTTTGAAAGTGTATATTTTTAATAACAAATATTCAAGCTGAGAATTGGGCCTTTCTCCTTTCTGGGGACATTGGCATGGGTTTCAAGATTATGATGCATTGTACTTTGCTTTATTCTTAAATATTTACTCAACCATTCTTTCATTCATTCAACAAATATTTGCTAAGTACATAAATATAGTATATACCCTTGGAGGAGAGATAAGCTATATTTAAACAGCTGTAGCAAAGTGGAGCACAGTTTTGGGAGAACACAAACGAAGGTGAGATTGTTTCCACCTGGGGAGAGCCAAAAAAGCCTCTGTTGGGGTTGGAATTTCCATCTGGGCTTGAAGGATCTGAAAGTGACTGGCAGGGCGTTTAGCGGGAGAAAGGAGGGGTGAAGGCATGTACAGGAGACAAGGAGATTTCATTTGAGTAGGAGAGGTAGAAAATAAAGACAATTGAGGCCAGATCACGGGGCCTTTGGTACTGGGCTAAGTGGTTACTACTCTGGGCAATGGGGAACTGTTGAAGTTTTTATGAAGGTAGTGACAATGATCTTGTAGCAACGTGTCAAATGAAACTTGTCAGACCAGGACCAAGAGGATTGTACCTCTGTGACTATGAGGAATGCCTCTTATGGTTTTCAAGAGTTCCCTGGGAGCATTAAGGGCAAGACTTGGATCTGAAGGACAATTTCCTACCCTACCGTCTGGGCCTCGTTAACTTGTGCTAGCTTTCTCGTGAGTGGAACCATGGTGGCCAGCTTGGACTCAGCCTCTCATGTTCTGCTCCATCAACCCTGGACTCACTCTGGCCACTCCCCAGAATCTGTCTTGGCCACACTGACCAAGCTTTGGCTTACTTCCCATAATCCTCCAGGCTCTGTGTATCAGCACTGGCATTCCCAACTCCCACTCTGGCTTTGACTTTTTTGTTCCTCTTTTGGAGCTGAGAGCTAGTATGCTTTTGGTGGTTTTTTGGTTTTTTTTTGTTTTGTTTTTTTGTTTTTTTCTGCTGTGACTAATACTGAGGGCAGATTAAGAGACTTTTATGGTGTTGAAGCTGTACTGGTTTGGGTGGGGGCAACAGGGTGGATCAACAAATATTGTGGGAATAGAAGTGACAAGATCCAGGGGCACTTGGGTGGCTCAGTCAGTTAAGCCTCTGACTTCGGCTCAGGTCATGATCTCACAGTTTGCGGGTTCAAGCCCTGAATCAGGCTCTGTGCTGACAGCTCAGAGCCTGGAGCCTGCTTCAGATTCTGTGTCTCCTCCCCCTCTCTGCCCCTCCCCTGCTCATGTACATGTGTGCTCTCAGTAACACGATGAGATTGCTCCTCTGTCTTCATTTAAAAAAATTTTTTTTCAACGTTTTTTATTTATTTTTGGGACAGAGAGAGACAGAGCATGAACGGGGGAGGGGCAGAGAGAGAGGGAGACACAGAATCGGAAACAGGCTCCAGGCTCTGAGCCATCAGCCCAGAGCCTGACGCGGGGCTTGAACTCACGGAGCGCGAGATCGTGACCTGGCTGAAGTCGGACGCTTAACCGACTGCGCCACCCAGGCGCCCCACTGTCTTCATTTTATACGAGGAGGGGAGTTAACTTGTGTAAGGCCCCACTGCTGGTGAGTAGCTGAGATGGCACCCAAAGCCATGTTTGTCTGACTCCAGAGTCCATTTTCCTAACCACGGTGGTGTTTTGCCCCAACACCAGGCTTTTATTTAAATGTCAAGATCCCTACTTAGGTGTTCCTTTGTTTGGGTTTAGATAGGTTTAATCTAAAATCGAGATACATTTTAGGAATCACTTGAGGTTCTTTTCCCCCTAGAACTTATGATAGTTAGCTGTTTCATTCACATTTTGAACCAGTCGTTAGGTTAATTACCATAGAAAGCTGTAGTCCCTTTTTTATAAATGCTGCCTGGTGGAAGATGTGTTGGTACTCAAATCACAGAAGCATTTTTTCTCATACATTGGGAGGGAGTGGTGGCATCATCACACCTCAGTAGAGGCAGGGCATCCTTGACTGAGGCTTTGTGATGTGGCAGGAAATCAAGTTTCAAAGCTTTGTAGAGCTCATCATAAAATGGCATCCACCTTCTTTCATTTAAATCCAAGTGCTTGCAAGAGTGCAAAAATTAGTGTCATAAATTAGCAGGCTGCCCTTCTGCGAGACAAAATAGTGGTCACTTGGACCCAAAGGGCAGATTTTGTTAATTGTTTCTATGTTTTGGTGAGGTGAGGCTCATTCTCATTGTGGGAATTCCTAAAGATATCCCACTCCTATGTAAGAAAATTATAGACAAGGATATAGAATTTTATTTCTTATGCACTATATAAAAGCTAAAAAAATATTAACCAATTAGATAATTATAAAGCCTAAGTATATTAAAGTATTATGCAAATACTGATTAATAGTAATACCATAGACTCACAGAGCAAGCAAAAGCATGCTGATTCAAATTATAGGAGCTTTTATTTGCATTTCTACAGAACCTATTATTAGTGGGTCTCAACACACCTTTCAAGTAATAGTTATTAAAGCCCATAAGTATGACCAAAAAAGGTCATTTTATTGAGGGAATAAGGAAGAACTCCCCCTTTCTTCATACAGAGTAGATCTAAATGCCTGATCTAAAGTAGGATTCTCTATAGAAAGAGTATTCATACACTATGGGTGTCTGGGGCTGTGATTCCATACGTATAGAAGTTGGCAGCTATGAATTCAAGGTTCTCATATTGAGTATCTCAATCTATGTGGTTAGAACTCTTCACTTATTTTTGAAATTTTATATGCATAATAGCTCTAAACAAATCTTGCCAGTATATTTTAATATTTCTCTGTGACTATATCAAATTTGAAAACAAAAATTATGCGAAGCTCACATGAAAATATTTTAAAATATTTTGGAATTGTTATAGCACATTAATTTTTTTCTCAAGATTATATCTTATTCCAAGGACTAACAGCTTGTAAACACAGCCAGTGAGACCTGTGTTTATTTCTCTACTTTGTAGCAAGTCCTTGAAAGGTGAGGATTTCTAATCTGTCTGGGAATATTCCTTTGCCTTTTCTCCCCTATTTCTTTTTCTCCTTTCCCTCCTTTGCAACTTAACCTACTCTCTAAAGCTAATAAGCACAGGTTGGAAAAGTTCAAGAATATTCCTAGTGCCTGACCCTCCTCTTTCTCCATCTTGAGTCCTCAAACTACCCCTCTTCCCCCCATGATTGATCCTAAGCTTCATTTTCTTCTGGTGCTAAGTCATCATAATGCAGTTGTTGGTCACTATTGTAAGGCAGCTGTACTTCTAGGGTTGTACTTCAATGTCATGTAGATTTCAAGAAAAGCATGAACTAGTGAGTACTTTCCTTTATAGTTAGGGACACTGGAGCCTGGAGAGAATGAGGGACTTGACTGAGGACATCCAGCTGATTTCTGTCTCCCTGGAATTGGGACCACAGCTCAGGTCTCTAGACTCTTAAAGTGTTTTCCTCTACCTCATAGTAATTATATAAGGCTTTGAGTCACACAAAAAATTTAAACCAGAAACATAGGAGCAGAACTAGAAGAAACAGTTGGTCGATTTTATCCAGGGCTGTGGGTCAGTGAGATGAGGTGGAACTTCAAGGATCGAAGGAAGAATGGAATGATGTGTGTGCAGAGTTGAAATGGTGGCCCCTGGGATTACTGCATAGGAGTTGGATGACTGGAGGTAGAGGGGAATGAAGAACAAGCTGGAGTGGAGAACCGGATAAGGTAGAATGGTAGTCATAGAGGGATTTAGAAGGATGACTGAGTTTATAGCCAAGGCAATGAGTTGTTGATGTAAGATGAAGAAAAATTCTATTGGTTACTGGATGGATGGTCCTTAGGGACAGCAGAGACTCTCAAGATGACGTCAGAAGGGGAGGGAGAGATACAGGCACGTATGGCATGTTGCAAAGTTCTCAGGAAATGTGAACTAACAAATCCCTGGAAAACAGTGGTATTAGTGGGGTAGATATGTGTCTAGTTTGTAAGAGATGCCACATTTCTAAATTCTAATTTTCTTATTTTTTCTAGGGAAAACTGAGGCTACCATCAAAAACTTCAGTCCCTTCTATAGTCGTCAGTACTCTGTGGCCTTCTGCAATCATGTTCGCAGTGAAGTGGAACAGCAAAGAGATTTAACATCACAATTTTTGAAGACCAAGGTAACCCGTGGACATTTGGTTGGCAAATATCTCCCACTGAAGAATGCTTTATAACATACCATGTTTCAGAAATAAACAGTAATTTGAATGGCAGTTCAAAAAAATCTGTCCCTAAGAAAAAAATTTGTTCTCAAATCATTTCATGCTCAAAAAACGTTATTTGCCTGGAAGTTAGAATGTGTGATTCCTTGCTGATGGTGTAATCCATATGAAAAGAAACCTAGCATGGTCAGTTTTATTGTTTTTCCCACATTGATGCTTTAATATCAGGAAATTGGACTTGCTGTAGTGAGTTCAATAAAAAAAAAGTCATAATTTCAGTGCCTTGGACTATGGGCATTTTTGTTTTGGTCATTGATCAACCGTGATCTTCTCTTCTAATCCCCTAACTTACTCTTTCTCCCTTGCTCCATCATAATAATTACCTACAACCTCAACAAATATGTATTGATAACCTACTATGTGCCAGGCCCTACTCTAAAATTGGGGATCAAGACAAATTCTCTGCTTTCCTGTTTATATTCAAAAGTAGGAGACAGTAAACAAATAAATAAACATATATCAGGGGATATCAGGTGCTAAGGAATGCTTCCAAGAAAAATAAAGCAGAAGTCTTATTTTAGAGAAGATGGTCAGAGAAGCCCCCTGTGGAGGTGAAATTTGAGCAGACACTCAAGTGAAATAAGAGTAGGTAGGCTGGGTGAATATCTGTGGGATAAGGAGCAACAAGTGCAAAGGCCCTGCAGGAGCCATAAGCACATCAGGAAGGCTATGTGCTGAGAGCAGTGTGAGCAAGAGACAAGGGATGATAAATGATTACAGAGTGAAAGGGAAAGACCAGACCATGTAGGAGCTGTAGACTGTGATAAGGGTTTCTTTTTTTTTTTCTTAAGTTTATTTATTTACTTTGAGAGAGAGAGAGAGAGAGAGAGAGAGAGAGTGCACAAGTGGGGGAGGAGCAGAGAGAAGGAGAGACAGAATCCCAAGCAGGCTCCATGCCCTCAGCACACAGCCCAGTGCAGGGCTTGAACTCATGAACCTGTGAGATCATGACCTGAGCCGAGATCAAGAGTCAGATGTTTAACAGACTGTGCCACCCAGGCACCCCAAGTGTTTTTATTTTAAGTGTGAAGAGAAGTTATTGGAGGGTATTGAATACAAAGTGACTTACAATTTTAGGCGACTTCTCTGGCCTCTCTGCAGTGAATAGACTATGGAGAGGGATAAGAAAGGAACTTGGAGACTGGTAAGGAGGAGCCGGTAGCAGAGCAAGAGAAGGGTGAAGGCAAACTGGACTTGGGAATCAGGAGTTCTCTTTTGACCATGTAAGTTTGAGATGGTTATTTGATTTACACCCATGAAAATATTGAATAGGTAGTTGAATTCTCTCGTCTGCAGCTCAGTGGAGAGGTAGAAACTAGAGAATAGATATTTGGTAGCTGTTAGCTTATAACTGGTATTAGGCCATGGGACATAATAAGGGAGAGTATCAATAGAGAAAAGAAGATATTCCACAACCAAGCCCTAGAAAAGGAAAAGGATCCAGCAAGGCGGACGGACAAGAAATAGTCTGTGCAGGGGGAGAAAATCAGGAAAGAGGAATGTGCCAGAAGGCCAATAAAGAAGGGCTTACAAGAAAGAGGGAGTGATAAACAGGTCAGATACTGCTGAGAGGTTGAGTGAATTGACCAATAGATTTAGCCACATAAGTGTGTAGGGATAACTGAGTGTTATCCCCATAAAACAGTGATTTTTAGGGAGTTTGTTAACTCACAATGTAGGAAGTTTGTTAAAAACGCAAAGTTTGGTCCATAACCCCCAGAGATTCTGATATAGTAAGTCTAGAGTAAGGCCACATTTTAACAAGCATATCAATTGATTTAAGCGGCCCAGGTTAAAAAAAATGCACATAAAACTATAGAGTTCAGCCTATATATCGGTTCAATCTCATTTAAAGAGAAAAGTGAGATTCTCTCTTACCTGTTAATGAGGCAAGATAGGAAACTGCCTCTTTATCTGTCAGGACAGAATAAATTCAGAAGGCAATTTAGTTCATCCCTTAGCCAATTCTTACAAAGATTAGCATATCTATCTTCTCCATATGGTTCATGTAAATTTTGCTTGAAAGTGGAGGGATACGTTTCTAGAGGCACTTTGATTTTTTTAATAAAGGGAAAATAGATGTAAATTCAGTGACATGTGCAAGACAGGAGGCCCATTCCTATATTCTGAGATAATACAGGAATTATACCATGAGACAGGATGTGAATTATTCCCTACACAGTTAACCCAAAGGGAGACCTAACTAAGAATCTAACAGAGACTCCCCTACAGCACGTATGTCACCAGGGTTAAGGAGAACTCCTCAAACTTTTTACTTAAGTACAAAGGTAGAACTGAGGTTTGCTGGCTTGCCTGCTCGATCTTCAGCCAGAGGGCAAACAAGGTCTCCTTGAGGAGCATGGGGATGTGTTTACAGCCAGGATCCCCAGGGCTTTTGGATCTGGGAAGCCCATTGAACACTGACCCTCAAGACTACACCTGACAGTGTGATGAATAGGGGAGCAGCCTTTTAAATCTCCTATTTTTGGGCATGTTCAAGGTGTTGGGGTAGATAGCCACAACTCACACTTAACTACCTCACTCCCTCTCTTCTGGAGTTTATGACAGATTCATTAAGTGCCACATATATACAAAGCACAACCTTATTCCTATAATCCCGATTCTACCATCTACTTCTCTTCTTGTAGCCTAATGGAGGGAAATGGAAGTCACAAAAATATCAATAAGACAAATATTTGCATTTGGTCAGAGGGAGTAGGAAGGGGAAGTGTGGAGGGAGGTGGGGAAGGCAACAATTTTCTCAGGATCTCACAAGATCTCAACTATCACAAGATAGTTTCCTAAAATAGTCCTTGAACTGCCATGCACAGACTTAGTTGGTAGCATGCTGTGTGTGTTATCTTTTGTTGTAATAATTAATTATATTCACCTTATTTAAAGCCACCACTGGAGCCTGGAACTGTTCTGTATGAAGCAGAGCTATCACAGTTTGCTGAAGACATAAAGAAGTGGAAGGAGCGGTACATTGTGGTTAAAAATGATTTTGCTGTGGAGAGCTATGAGAACAAAGAGGTAAAATATTTCCTAGTTTTCACTGGTTATTGCACCATTTTCAAACATGGGCCGGGTTGATTGACATGCCCTCTCCTTTGAGACTGATTCGGTCAGTAAGCACTCACTCATGCAGATACTCACTTCAGTTAACATGTTTACTGAATGCCTGGTATATGCCAAGTGTCCTAGAAGGTTCTGAGCATATAATAGCAGCTGAGAAAGATGCATGCAGTCTATTGGGCAAGGTAGACTTGGAACAAGTAATTGCAAGTGAGCCTGAAGATAAGTTACACTGAATGACCAATGCAGGGGCCTTTACTGTGATCATTCAGCTTTGAGATCTTTTTCAGTCACTGCCTGATATCTCCCCCTCTCTGCTCAGTGTCTCCATATCTTCCTACTGTTAAGCCTCCTATGTGACAAGCGTCTGAGGAGTTAACTTACTAAGACTATGACTGAATTTGCCTGGTTGCTAAGAATTCAGACATTTCCATACTTTATGCCGCTTACACTTAATGGATTTCATTTAACTTTTTTCTGCTTATCATATTATTTTCCTATAAAATAATTAGATTATTAGCTAATATAATATGTCTGTAAACTACAGAGAAAATGAGGTAACGTGTAAAGCGCCTAGCACGTGAGAGGACTTCAGTCTTTATTGGTTCCCATTTTTTTCCCCATGGAAGGAGGTAATTTGGCCTAAGAGGAAAGAACCCTGGGCAGTGAATTTGAAAAACTGAAGTTTAGGTTGGGCCTCAATTAAAGCGGAGAGTCAGGCTGAATGATCCCATTGGTTCCTTCCAGATCTCGCACTGTACGCATTTTTAGTTTACATCGATCCTCAAGCTCCTTTTGAAATGAATGGTTACTGTTCAAACAGTTCAAGGTAGTAACAGGTTTAAAACTGCTTTCTTGACTCAGTTCAAGAGTACTTGGCACAACCTCCATGGATACTTTGAGTAATACTTCTGATGCTAAATCATTAGGAAGAGGCTTTAGACTGACAGGTCAATGTGTTTCCTTTCCATTTGTGATGGAAAGTAGAAATAAAATACAGTTCAAACTTATTCCACAGACTACCAGGCAATGCTCAAGTGCTCTCTTAAGTAGTCTTACTCTTTCAACATTCATTAAGCTAATATCTTCTCTGCTTATTGCTTATCTATATGAGGACTTTATTTAACACCTGATTTGCTCTCAGAAGCACATTGTCAATGCACTACATACAATAATGATAATAATAACAAATCATCTCATATTTTGGATGGCGCATTACAATGTTCTTTCAGGGAAGCTTGAGAAGAGGCAGTTATAGCATCATGGTTAATATAATGCACGTTGAATCACACCTTTGCCGGTTACTAGATATGTGTCCTTGCGTAAATTGTACATCTCCTTGAGCCTCATTTTTCTCATATGTAAAATGGTGAGCATGATCCCTTCATCACAATGTTGTTGTGAGCATCAAACAAATGCATGCATTGAGGCACTTAACATATGGCCAGGCACTGGCAGAGCCCAATGTAGGGCTGTGGCGGTTTGATTACTGTTAACTAATTGGGAGAAAACACAATAGAGTTTGCTCTTGGATTTATTAGGGTTTTCACCACATTTGGTGCTAACTGAAATTTTAATTTTGGATCAGATTTTGGTGGGTTTTTTTCTTCCTCTTTTCATTTTTTCAAGCTTGCCCCTTCCACTTGCGATTTATGGACTGTATTGTTTGCTTTGCTTTGCTTGTCATTTTTTAAAAATGTTTATTTATTTTGAGAGTGGGAGTGGGAGAGGGGCAGAGAGAGAAGGAGAGAGAGAATCCCAAGCAATCTCTGTGCTGTTATGCATAGCCCAATGCAGGGCTCGATCCCACAAACTGTGAGATCATGACCTGAGCTAAAATCAAGAGTTGTACACTCAGCCGACTGAGCCACCCAGGTGTCCCTGCTCATCGTTTTTAGTCTTATTTTTATTTAAAAAATTATTTTTCATAGTTTTTATTTTTGTTATTTTTTAAAATGTTTTTATTTTTGAGATAGGGAGAGACAGAGCATGAGCAGGGGAGGGGCAGAGAGAGAGGGAGACACAGAATCTGAAGCAGGCTCTAGGCTCTGAGCCGTCAGCACAGAGCCCCACGCGGGGCTTGAACTCGTGGGCTGTGAGATCATGACCCGAGCTGACGTCAGACGCTTAACCAACTGAGCCACCCACACGCCCCTGTTTTTCATCGTTTTTAAATAAACTTGCTCAGTTTGTTAAGATATGGTCACTGAATTTGATAATAACTACATATTTTTTTAAAACTTGGAAATTTAAAAAACACCCATGCAGTTTGCCATAATTCCTCAAGGTTTTAATAATATCCTGTTTTTTAATTTATAGAAGGGCATTTTTAAAAAAATTATACCTAAGAGGGGCGCCAGGGTGGCTCAGTCGGTTAGGTGTTCTACTTCAGCTCAGGTCATGATTTTGCGGTTTCTGAGTTCGAGCCCCATGTCGGGCTCTGTGCTGACAGCTCGGAGCCTGGAGCCTGCTTTGGATTCTGTGTCTCCCTCTCTCTCTGTCCCTCCCCCACTTGTGCTCTGTCTCTCTCTATCAAAAATAAATAAAATGTAAAAAAAAAATTTTTTTTAATTATACCTAAGAGTTATATATTAAGTACCTATAAATTGCCTATTGCCTATTATTTCATTGAGAGTCCATTTTTGGCAGGTAATTAAGCAGGAGAAAATGAAGCATTCTCATTTGATAATCAGGCCCTACTTCCTGTCCACTTTCTGGACAGACCGGGGTGTGATTCCTGGATTTGTCACCAACTTACTACTGGGCTACTGGCAACTTATTTGAGCTTCATTTTCCTCATTTATAAAATGGAGATAATAACTAATTCATAGCGCTCTTTTGAGGATTAAATAACATCATGTTTATAAAAGCCCAGGTTGGGGCCTGTTATAACAAATAACACAATTCAGTCTTGAGGCCAGTCTTAACTGAAATGCTCCTTAGACTTTCTCAAAGTCGCCATTTCAGATTCTTCTCTGTTATGCTCTGGGTCCCTGAGGCGCTTAAGCAGCTGATGAGTGGTTCTTACAAACTGGAAAACCTTCTTAGACGTGCAAGAATTTGCTTTGTTGGGTCTCTTCACTCGCCATCCTACTGATGCAGAATATGTTATTGTTATTGTGATTTCGTTGCCCTGATCGACACCATTTTTCTTTTCCCCAAGACTACCCTCTAGATTTGGAGTACTACAGTTTCCTGGTTCCATTCCTGATTTGCGTTTAGGCTGTTCATCTCAAAATTTTGCCCTGACTTAAGCCCTCCCCTCAGATGCACATGCTTATCTTTTTGTCCTCGCGAGTGGATCTGCCCACAAACTGCTTGTGGGCTTAGCAATCCTCTGCACCTCTTTGACATTTCCCGAACCACAGAGCTTTTCGTCTGCTGGCCAGACTTTGTTCTGATGTCATGATATTACCTTTCCATCCCAGACCATTTCACTGCAAAACAGTCTCACGTAGTGGCATGTCTTATCATGGCAACATTTTTATGTTTTTGGTGAAAATCCATGGCAACCATAATTGCAGTTACGCGTCCCGTATCTCACTAGTCGTCAGTCCCTAAGCATTTTGTGCAGTGTCTGTATGCATCCTCACTCTTGTGGTTAATAAGAATGATTCAGGTGCCAGTGTCTGAAATGGTTAAGTGTGGTGCAGAATTTCGAGAAGTTACTGAGATTATGTTTTCCCCACTTGAGAAACATAGCTAGGGTGAATCTCCTGGGATTAAAGACTCTGACTTACCATGTTGTGACCATCACGTGAAAGTATTAAAGTAATACCTTGCAAGGAACAGGTATATGCAAAACCTATTTTTAAAATATATGGCTCTTAATGACATAGTGGAGGAGTTGCTATCTCTGAGTTGTGTGTGCCTGTGTCTATGTCTAATATTACTGATATTTTTCAAAAATCCAAATGGAGAAAAAAATCACTTATTTATGCTTTTTTTCTCCCCAGGCCTATCAGAGAGGAGCAGCTCCTAAAAGCCGAATTCTTCCAGCTGGTGGCAGGGTGTTAACCTCAGAAGATGAATATAATTTGTTATCTGATCGGTTTTTCCCAGACCCTATTGGTGAGTTGCTGAGCATTCTTTCTCAAGACAAAACTCCTAAACTTGTTTTATTTAGCTAGACCAGTGGGTCTCAATGGGGGAAGAGGATTTCACCCTCCAGGGACATTTGGCTGTGTCCAGAGACATTGTTGGTTGGATAGAGGGTAATGACACTGCTAAACATGCTACATTGCCCAAGACAGCCCCTGACAATGACTTACCTGTCATAAAATATTAATAGTTGCTGAGGCTGACAAATTTTGGGCTAGCCACACATTCTCTGTAGACAAATGGAAGATGTCATTTCTCTAATTTGAGTAAACATTTTACCACTTCTGTTATTTTAAATCACATTCAGTAATACACAAGTCAGTACCCGTGTTTCTAGCCCGTGGAAAATGTACCATTCATTTGTCAGGCATCTTAAGGCCTTGGAATATATGCCAGCTTTAACAGCAATACACAGGGTGGCAAAAATAAATAGGTAGGGTCCAGTCTGTGCAATATACAATACCACCATTAAGCAAACAAGTCCAGACCTGTCTGGGAATATTATTTTTACAATTTTAGGATGATAATGCAGTAAAATATCCTAAACTGACAAAGTACTTTAAACAAACGTTGCAGTCACTCATAGGTACTATTTAAAAATAGCATTGTGGGGCGCCTGGGTGGCGCAGTCGGTTAAGCGTCCGACTTCAGCCAGGTCACGATCTCGCGGTCCGTGAGTTCGAGCCCCGCGTCAGGCTCTGGGCTGATGGCTCGGAGCCTGGAGCCTGTTTCCGATTCTGTGTCTCCCTCTCTCTCTGCCCCTCCCCCGTTCATGCTCTGTCTCTCTCTGTCCCAAAAATAAATAAAAACGTTGAAAAAAAAATTTTAAAAAAATAAAAATAGCATTGCATTAATCAGCGAATATGTAAGTAATAGCTGATTGTTGCCATGGAAAGAGTATTGAACGATAAATTTGGAGGCTGGATTTTTATCTAGTTCTGTGACACTTATCAAGTGCTTTCCCTAGCTGTTACTGATCCTCTGTGGTTTCCGATTCTCCTACTCTAGGTCCTTGAACTTAAAAATCTAGAAGGATCTTTCCAGCTCTAACATACTATGATTCTCATTTATTCCACTTTTTCCATGTAGAAAAAGTGATGGATAATATGTAGACAAAATAGCACGTTTCATAGAGATTCATGAACCGTGGAGAACAATTCCATCTGGCTTTGTGTAAATCACACCACACAGTAATTACTTGGTTTCTTGAAGAGAGACCTGGTTCTTAAAATGGGTATAATCATATCATTAGAATTTATGGAGAAAATTATAATTATTTTATCAATCATTATTTTGGTGCAGAATGCTTAGCATAGGGTTTTTAATAGCACTATTATAGGATTAGTACATGGACCATAAACCTAGACTAACAAACTATTACTAAGTAATTCAAGCTAAAACAATGCTTTATGTGTACTGTACATATTATTATATTTCCTTTCAACATCTACTTGTATGTCATCTTGGCTCTGGAGCTGCCACTAGAAATGGGAATACCAACCTGATGACTCTTCAGAATCTCTCCAGCAGAACTTTCCAATGAAATCAGTCAGAATAGACAATACATTTATCGGTTTTTTGGTGAAATCATATCAGAAGGAATGAAAAGGAATAAAAAACACAAGGCCTGTGTGACTAACGCTGTTTGGCCCAAGGCTTCAGTTTGCGGTATTTCAGTGACTTTTTTTTTATTGTATGGTGTGGCTCTCTGGGTATTAAAAATAGAATATTCTACAGTAGATCATTTGTGATATCTTTGTAACTCAACTCAGAAAAAATGCAGACTAATGGCCTCTGGAAAATTGTTGTACATTGTTAAATGGGAGACAACTAGAGGCTAAGAGGAGTGAATTTTAAGGGGCTTGCTGAAGCTTTTAAATGCAAAGGGTCAGTGTTGCTTTTGACTTATTTGTATAAAACTGACATCTTGGAAAGAGTGAGGGGAATGGTTTCATAAAACCATGTTAATCGGGAAAGACTCACTGTGTGTTACTAATTCAACTGGAAATAGAATAAAGGCACAATAAAGATGGGAAGCATTAACCCCACTTGGGAAAAGCACTGGAGGTTATGAATGAATATGTCTTCTTTACATGCTATTCTACCAAGATGATGTATCAATAATGCCTTCCTATTTGGTTAAGGTGATTCACTTATTTGACAGTTATTTAGAATCTCATTTGGTGCACAAAACAAAAGGCTCAAATACATAAAGCTTTATTATTTTGCTAAAAATATTTTTGGATATTGCAAGTCCAGGGCTGGTGTGACAGTTCCATAAATGTCAGGGACCCTTTCTAGCTTTTGCTCCCTTTGTCTCTAGGTCATTGCCCTTATTGACATAGTCTGAGGGGGCTGCTGGAGCATCAGGCAGGGGTTTTCTCATTCCAGACAGCAGGAAGGAGAAAAAAGGAGGAGGTGGGGCATTCCCTTTCTTCAAGGACACTTCCAGGAAGTTTCGCTACCTCTCTAGTTTATATCCCATTGACCAGAACATAGTGGCTGGGGCACACCAAGCTGCAATGGAAGCTGGCAACGTAGTCTTTGTCTTAAGCAGTCACTTGCTCAACTGAAAGTTAGGGATTTTATAACTAAGAAAGAAGGGGGAAATAGATAATGTGTTACTGTTAGAGGTCTGTGCTACCAAATTTCATCATTCACTCGTTTGTTCGTTCATACATTGATTCATTCTTATATTATGTGCCTGCCAGGTAGTTTTTGAGGTACTGGTGGGCCAAAGATTGTGCTTCTAGTGCATTCTACTTTGTTACCTTCAGCTTTCAGGACGTTGAAATAGAGTCCCCATATATGCCCCAGGAAATCAGTTTTTTATTTATCCAGTCTTGATTTATTAATTTGCCAGTAGCAAGACTCTGTTTTGGAGTGGCTTTGATCCATTGTTGGGTACGCCCAGTGCTTTCAGTGGCCTCTTAGACGGTTCTTTTTTCCTCCCCTTCCCTGAGATTGGTGCCCTTTTTATGTAGGCAGGGAGCACAGAGCTAATAAGCTGGGGGTCATTTAACCAAGCGTAATATATAATTGGAATGCATGGAAGGAAATAAAATTTGGGTAGGGATATGAATAGTAGCATGGTTTAACATGAGTTTCTTAGAATTGATTTTGAGGTAAGTGGTAAAAGTCCACTGTTTAAAGCTTTTAAACTTTCCTAGGATAACATAGCACATTTACTCAGCAAACTGTAGTTGAACATCTAGTCAGTTCCATGACTGTGCTAAGGGTTGAGCATGCAAGGATATGTGCGATGCAATTTCCATCCTCTGGGAGCTCCAGGGCAGTGGTACTGCTTCTTGGGGAGGAGAACTGTGTGAGAACCAGTGGGGAGCTCATCTCATTCTGTGCCCTCCACCCTGAGTGTGAGTGCCAGACATGAAAACAGATTTCTGCAATATTTGGGGAGAATAACATAGGGAGCACACAACTCTGTCTCTAGTAGTACAGTGGTGGGGGGGTGTGCCAACAAAGACACCCCAAGGAGAAACTTTTAAATGGACTTTTGAAGGATGAATGAGGATTTTCTAGGCAAAAAGATTTTCTAGATGGAAATGAAAGAGGAAAAGGTAATAGGAACTGTAGAAGCTACCTGTGATATCATGGAATGGATGACCTCGCCAAAGGAGAGCAGAGACTAGTGAGAGTGGAGGGAAGCCAGGACAGAACAGGGCAAACACCAACACTTCACAGGGGGATGGAGAGAAGGGGCAGAGGAACCAGTAAAGCTGGCCAAGAAGAAACAATTTTTTAAAAAGTACAAAGGACACCAGGAGAGAGGTGATGCTACAGGTCAAAGGGAGAGAAGAGAATCTTTTCCAAAGAAGGGGTAGTTAGCAGCAGCAACAGATGTTTCAGATTAGGTTAAAAAGTCTTAGGTAATGGGGGCACCTGGGTGGCTTAATCAGTTAAGCATTGACTCTTGATTCTGGCTCAGGTCATGATCCTACAGTTGTGAGATCTGTTCCTTTCTTACATAAAATGGGAACCCATCTGCACTCAGCGTAGAGCCTGCTTAAGATTCTCTCCCTCCCTCTCCCTCTGCCCTTACCCTGCTCACATGTGCACACACACACACTCACTCTCTCTCTCTCTCTAAAAAAAAAAAAGTTTAGAGGGGAGGGAGCCAAAACATAAGAGACTCTTAAAAACTGAGAACAAACTGAGGGTTGATGGGGGGTGGGAGGAAGGGGAGGGTAGGTGATGGGTATTGAGGAGGGCACCTGTTGGGATGAACACTGGGTGTTGTATGGAAACCAATTTGACAATAAATTTCATATTAAAAAAAATAAAAAAAAATTTTAATGAAAAAAAAAAGTCTTAGGTAATATAAAAAAAGAAAGCTTAGGTAATGAAGAAGAAGCCCCAGGTTGGCCATTAGGATGACATCAGTGAGCTCGGCACTGGGGTTTCAGGACTGGTGGGGCAGGAACCAGACCGAGGTGAGAACCGGGTTGCTGCTCAAAGAAGCAAGTGTTGGTTTGGCAGCGGTAGGGAGGAGCGGGGACGGGAGTGTGAGCATCTGCACAGGTGGACAGGTGAGCCTGAGGAAGGCCAGTGGGGATGCGCAGACTCTGTGGAGCATTGCTATGAGGAAGTTGAGAAAGAGGATATCTGGTGGCCCTGGCTGTCTTTGTCAAGTAGCAGGTGAGGCCACCTGCTGGAGCGAGACAGGTAGAGCTGGTGGATGGAGTGAGAGGGGCCTGAACTGCCATTTTCCACCATCCTGTGAAGACATCTGCTTCATGGTTCCGTTCCACGGCCTGCCCCAAAGAGTTTCCCTCACAGGCTGACATAAGTATTTTAAAGTTTATTTAATTTGAGAGAGAGAGAGAGAGAGAGAAAGAGAGAGCGCACAAGACGAGGAGGGGCAGATTGCGAAGGACAGAGAATCCCAAGTAGGCTTCGTGCTGCCAGCTGCGGAGCCCGATGCGGGGCTCAAACTCACAAACCATGAGGTCATGACCTGAGCCGAAACCAAGAGTCAGACCAAGACTGAGCCATCCAGGTGCCTCCTGAAGTAAGTATTTTAAATAAAAGATAACACGTTTTAAAATGTCTTTGTGTTTTCAATGTTTCTTTAGCATCCAGTGAGAAGGAGAACGCTCAGCCCTTTGTGGTGGTGCCTAAGGAATTCCCGGTGTACCTGTGGCAGCCATTCCTCAGACACGGCTACTTCTGCTTCCATGAGGCCGCCGAGCAGAAGAAGTTCAGTGCTCTCCTGAGTGACTGCATCAGACATCTCAATCACGGTATGACATGGCTGTCTTCACTTCCGCAGCTGGGCTGCTTTTTCTCAGGGGGCCTACTCTAGAATGATTCCTAGAAAGAGCCGCCATTGTGCTGGCCCCTGAAAGGAGGGGAAGTCAAGTGAAAGCAGGAGTTTGGAGCCCAGGAGCGCCTCCACTTTGCTGGTTCTTGAGTCAGGTCTGGGAAGCCTCCATGAAACAGAATGCAGGGCACGTTTGAGCCATACTTATCCATATAATTTTGTGCACAATCCATCCTCTTCCTTTTTCTTGATGTTTCTTGCTGAAATGACAGCAAGGATATGCCGGCTGTCCCTGGCAAATTTAGTCCTTATGACATTTCTTGTTTTTTCTCTCCTTTGTATCTGAATAACTTGCTCAAAACTTTATGGTACACAAAATCACTTGGAGAACTTATTGACCACGGATTTTTGGGCCCCACCCTCAGATATTCTAATTCACTGGATCTATAGTAGAGCCCCGATTTTGCTTTTCTAACAAACTGCTGAGTGACGCTGATGCTGCTGGTCGTGGGCCACACCTGGAGTAATGTTGGCTTCACTTTGCTCTAGGTATGGATTTAATCAGTATCACGTCTATAATGGGAAAAAGACTTTTCATTGCGCTGTGGGATGTTTTTGATGAATTGATGTGAATGCGGGGTTTTCTGGACTCCATGAAGTCTTCATTTACAGATAATTAATCTTTTTGTTCTTTGGCCGCTGGAAAGGCAGTTAGTCAAGTATCACCGAGGATGTACCCTGTGTCAGCCTCCATAGGTATTAAGAACAGAGTCATGAACCGTGCAGAGTTTCTCTCTCTGGGTCTATATTCAAACACAGAAGAAGGACCACAGGAGCACAAATTCACAAGATAACTTGATAATGTGCTGCAGAATAATGGGGTGTTACTACACAGTGAAGAATGGAGTTCAGGACTTGAGGCTTGTCAGAGGAGGTCTTTTTGAGCGGGTGACTTTTGAATTGAGTCACCTTATCCATCAGTGCCTTTATTTCCTAATAAGGCTAATGTCATTGTATATTTTCTTTAGAGTTCTGAGGTTTCCCTGAGAATGTCAGTCCTCAAGAGCAAAAGTCACTAGCGATGTTTGTTGGTCTGTTCTTGATTCTAGCTCGTGTATTGGTAGGAAGCTATGGGAAAAAATAATGTCACTCTATTTTGCTATAGCAACTCTGAGTAACAATGGTCACAATATTGGCTCATAACTGGTTAGGGACTTTATAAAAACGATACCCTTATTAATATCTTGCCTTGTGGTTTTGATGTTTTAGAGACAAATAATTGCCTAGCAATGCCCATTCCATCTAGCTCATTTTTCAACACACTCACACCTCTGTGTGCAGGGCCTTGGTCTAGTATGAACATGCCGTTGGCACTAACCATGCGAACCGTGCAGTTTCACGCAGCAGAGAATGTTCTCTGCCTCGCCAGATGGGACTTGCTTCATTCCCCCTTCCATGTACATAATAGGAAATTCCCTGGGGAATTTTTGGATGTGATGTAGCCTGCATTCAGATTCCATTTATGGAAGATTTCAGTCAATTCAAAACCTAACTTTGCTCTCCAGTGTTATCAAAGGCACTAAGATAACAAGGTCTAGTCACTTGCTCTCATTTTATGTCACAGTCCTCTGTCCATAAACAACTTTCCCTCACTGAGGCTCTATGCAGACTTGCTGTGATGTGGCAGAAATTCCTGTAGCTGCAGGCAGGACCAGAGACCATCAGAACATTGTAGGGAACAGTCTTTGACTGCCATGGGCCAGTGAGCTCCCGGGTCTTTCCCTCCTCACTTGTCTTTCTGTGTTTTTGACCGCACAATGTACCACCCATCTTTACTGACTCACTTTTGTTGTTTCCATCTCTACCTGTTATTCACTGTGTGATCTTGAGTAAACCCGTAAGAGGTTCACGAACAGTGAACCATTCTTTTTTTCCATAATTACCAGAAGAGTCCAGAAATAGATGTAAAATTAGGGCCATGATGGGCGCCTGAAACCCTAAGGGGACGGCGTGATTTCCACTCTCAGGCAAATAGAGTAGGGCTGTCAGCCTGCTGTCTCTGCTCCATTGACTGTCAGGCCACAACATGCCGCTGTTGAGAACTAGGTCTGAGATATTCAGGCAGCTGGTGCTGGGCCATCATTGATTTTGTCCACTCACAAGTCTTCAGGGATCTTTTTTTCATTTCCTTTCCTTTTTTAAAAAAGTTTATTTATTTTGAGGGGGCGGGTGGCAGAGACAGGGAGAGAGAGAGAATCCCAAGCAGGCACTGTTAGCATGGAGCCCGACATGGGGCTCAAACTCACAAACCGTGAGATCATGACCTGAGCTGAAATCAAGAGTTGGACACTCAACCGATTGAGCCACCCAGGTGCCCCTCTTTTTTCTTTTTCATTTTTATTGAAATGTAAATTGACATAACATGGTATTAGTCCAATACCATTAGTCCATTATGATATATGTATGTATATATATATCATATAATGATCACCACGATAAGTTTAGTTAATACCCATCACCTCACGGAATTACAGTTTTTTTTCTCATGATGAGAACATTCAACATCTACTCTCTTAGTGACTTTCAAATATATACTACAGTATTGTTAACTATAGTCACTACACTGTACATTACATCCCAGAATTTATTTATTTTATAACTTGAAGTTTATACCTTTGATTGATCACCATCACCCCTTTCCCTGCCTCCTACCTCCTGTCTCTGGCAGCCACCAATCTAATGCCTGTTCCTATGACTTGGTTTTGTTTTGTTTTGTTTTGTTTTTAGATTCCAAATGTAAGTGAGATCATATAGTATTTGTCTTTCTCTGTCTAACATATTTCACTAAGCATAATACCCTCAGGGAATCTTTGAAGGAAGATCATTTCATTGCCTTTGTGGTAAGTTCCACCAAAGATGTCTGCCACTGGGGGTTCCTAGGATACCTCCCTTAGTGCTCAAATACCACCACAACCCAGCCCACTTGCCCCAGGAATTCTGGGTTCAAACTGGTCCAGGTATCTTTGTCCATTCATTCTGAATCCAGAACCACTTCTCCTACTACTCCTTATGGGGTGGGTGTGTTTCCTATTTAATCTCAACAAAGGGCCTGATTTGTCTTGACAGATTCAGTCTCGACACCTGGTTCTTGGACAATAAAGCTATGTCTTAGAGTAGGTTGGGGCAGGCAGAGGGCTCTCTGCTCCTTCTTCCTTCAAGAGAGGGAGCTGCTTCGAGGCTCCTCAAATATTATTTACACTCCCAAGGTACATAAAGGTAGGTGTGTGTGTGTGTGTGTGTGTGTGTGTGTGTGTGTTGTGTTGTTTTGTTTTGTTTTGTTTTGTTTTTGGCACCTCTTCATTGAGCAGGCATAAAAACATTCCACAAGATTATTCTTTAGCAGAACATCCCACTCCAACACACTGGCCTAAATATCAAGCGCATTGCATATTATGTGCCCAGAGCAACTTCTGTCCTCTGTCCTTTTGGAATCACACTGCAATCCCTTGTCCCCAGTGAGGGAAGGTCAGGGTACTAAATGTCCACTTCCATAAAATGAGACTTACATAAAGCCAAGGTATTCTAACACAGCCCTGTCCTATTCTTTAGAACTTTAGTTTGAAAAATCTGGTCATTGTAGTTATAGGGTTAGAGTTAAAAACTCTTTTAACAAATACAGGGTTGTACATACGCGACATGGAATAATGATCATTATCAATGCAAGCCTGTCTTTTCAGCTCAGGATAATGATTCCTTGGCATAGGAATTTGCAGGAAGGAGAAAAGGTGTTTCTGGCGGGAGGAATAGTATGCGTGGAGGGTCAGGAAGAGAGTCAGAGCATGGATCATTAGAGAAAGTGAAAGAATTTTGTGTGGCTGGTGCTTAGAGAGGAGAGAGGATCCAAGTGGGGATGGGAAGATGGGCAGGATCGAGGCTATAAAGGGCTTTGCAATGGATATTAAGGGATTTGCACTTTATTCTAACAGCTAAAGGAAACTTTTAAAGGGTTTCAAGCAGATAAGTGACTCAGTCATATATTCATTTTAGAAAGGTCACACTGGCTGCTGTGTGGGCAGAGGATGGGAGAGTAGCAGGCTGGGATGCCAGGAGACCACTTAGGAAGCTTTGGCCGGCAATGGATGGGGGTAGCCTGAGCCAGAGAGCTGATAATGGAGATAGTGAGAGGTGGCTGGATAAGAGAGATATCCAGGAAGCAAAATGGACAGAACTTGAGGTTAGATGGTGTAGAGAGTGAGGCAGTGGGAGGAGTCCCAGCTGCTGCCATTCTCTGAGACGGCAGCCTTGCCTAAGGAGCAGGTTCCAAGGGAAGGAGGTAATGTAGTCAGTGTTGTAGATGCTGAGTTGGAAAAGTCCATGAACATCCAGGTGAGGAAGTCTCATAGACAGACACGTGGACAGGGCTGGAGACGAGGACAATCTGGGGAAATCAGCAATCTTTGTGCCATCATCGAAGCTGTGGCTGGCTTTGTAGGAAGGTTGTGGTTTGCCAGCCCCTCAAAGGGAGACCGGCTTTTTTTTCTATGTATCCCCATTGCCAGCAATTGTCCAAGGGTCTGGTGTCCGGTAAAGGCTCTGTAAATATCTCAATCCTTCATCCTTTGGTAGTTACAAATACGCTCATGTGTGAAAAAGCATGGAGCATGTATGTTGGTGCAGCTTAAAGATGTTTGTATGTAAAATCTGTAAACATTAAGTGAAATGGGTTGGTGCTTTTATTCACTCACTACGTGGATCTGTGATTTTACTATTGAGCCTGTAGGCAGCAAGCTCATCAGGAATATAAAACCTTTGTGAAATTCAGTGGCTCAGTTAGGCTCTCTGACTCACCCTCTTCATACAGATACATACTTAATTGCCAGTGTCTGTTCTATATTTTATTTCAAGTTCACTGCTACCAACCTGCTTTGGGACTCATATATAAAAAACATTCCCAGAGGCTTATGGTTGATCTTATTTTTTCCAATTACTGCCACTTCCTTCTATAGGTAACAGTCAGATAAATCACCTATAAGCACAATTTTTGATTAAAATCCTTCAGTGGGCACGGCCATTGTCACAAAGATGAAACATTTCATTCCAAGGCGGCTGGCTGGGCCTGATTTACTGTATTCACGGGCACAAGCCACCACTCTCCCAATCTTGCTGCCTTACTCCTCCCGCCTTCTTTGAATCAGAGTGTTACTTGGATACCTTTGGCTTTGCATATACCTCAAATACCTATGCCTCCTTTCTCCCTATTCCTTGCTCCTTTGAGAACCAGCTTCAGTCTGACCCCTGCCATGAAGACCCCAAGGTTAACTTCTCTAGCACCTCTTATCTGCCCCCCTGATTGGAAACTGTCTATAGTTTGCCTCACATTGTTCATTTTCACATCTCCTTGTCCTATTTCTCTTCCTCTATTTCAAGTCCCTCAAGGGAAATCGTGTGTCACCCTTGTATCCCCATGCAGTGCTCAGGCAAGTATCTTGTGTTTCATAAAATGGCTCAAGGACATGAATGAATTAATAACTTACTGCTAAAATAAAGCTGACTTCAGAATTGAAGTGCGATTTTAGAGACGATAATTGTAAATGTGGCTTGGCCTATTTCAAAACCACACTGGCATGAGTGACTGAAGGAATTTGTCAACACAAGGCCTAAAGGGTTTGAGGAACAAAAGAGTCTGATGTTAGAAGGCCACCATCGCTGGATTAATGGTGATTCTGGAAAGGAGGGGGACCGCTGGCAAAGTTTTCTTCGACGGTACTGTGCTAGCTTGAAGGACAGCCAGGATTGCCACTCACCAGACACTGTTGTCTTCATCATCTTGAATACTAAGAAAGAGGGGAGAGTGAACTATCTGGGAAGCAGGAGGGCACATGGGTTGAAAAGTTAGTATAAAAGAAGAGCCCAGAGAATTTGGGGAAGAAGAGTAGAATCATGTAATGATGCCCTGCAAACCTCTGTTTCAAATTAGACTGTTCAATCACTTATGACAATTGTGACATCCCAGGGTGCCTGTAATGGAGTGAGTCAGGCTGAATGTGAAGCTGTCACGGTGATTAAACTTTGGAATTGGTTGCTGTCAGGATTGACTGCTTTGAGCTCTTATCCCAGAAATCCCACGTCAAATCAAACGCCTCTATTAGATTTGGTTTTGACACTTGCACATTTTCAGTGTTCAGTAAATGTTGCTGAATTAAACTGAATTTTAAAACAGAAAAGGATCTTATGATTCAAGTAAATAGAGCAAACCCTTTCTGGTGTGTTTATTTGAACATGATGTTTCATGCTCTCCAGTACTCACCAGTGGATCTCGGATCTGTTTTCACTAACGTCTCCTTGGAGCAGTGTCTCCTCAGCCTATTATCACCTGTGAAACAAGTTCATTACTTGAGGGACTAAGTGTCTGATGTGGGCATCAACCAGTTTTAACTGAAACTGTACAATGCATTTTATGTTGTTATATATGAAAACATACTTAAGAATTTGTGGCACATACTTATATTTACAGACACACCTATCTCTGTGTCAGAAAATTCTAACTATGCGTGGGATCTTCTGGACACTTTATTAGAGATGAATGTTTGGACATACATAAATATAAGTACAATTTTAATAAACATCTCTTTGCATGCTTTTACTTATAAAAAGTATTCTGCAGTGTACTTTTGTTGCAATGCATAAAAACCTATATACACCATAAAGGAAAATGCTTGCTAAATTACTGTTTAATAAGTAATTCGATATCAGTTTCCAGTTTTCATAGGACTGACCCAAGGAAATTCTTCCCAAAGATTCTCCCCGCTTGGAGATGACCTTCTCTCCTTGGTTTTAGTCTGTGCTCTTTGCCTCACACAGTGAATGCTGTACAAATTACAAATATTTCTCTGTCCCTTTGTGAATATGCCATTTTCTCTAAAGGAGTTATCACTTCCCCCTTTCTGACCCTTGCTTATTGTTTATACAAAGCTGACTTTGGAAGAGACCTTAGTGGTCACCTATTCTAACCCACCAGAATTCATTTATGATAAGGCTCAAATAGTGCGTCACTTGCCCAAGGACACAGCTGGTTAGTGGTAGAGGACTAGTTGTTCTGACACCTAGTCCTTGACATCTATTGTCTTTTCAGCATTCTTTTTAGGAGACTCATCTTTTGGTCCTTTAAAACACAAAACTATTAAATCAGACTACCTTTATGATACATTTGCATGACCCAAACGTGGGTTATGTCTGGTTTCTTGATAAGTAGTTCTATCTGAATTTAACTCGGTATATTGTGCACCTGCTAAACATAACTGTATCTTTTAGTTTAGATATGCTCTGAAGATAAAATATTTGGTAATGTAGCTTGTTTACTGGTTAAATTTTGTGTATGATAAAACTATATATGGTTTTATATAATTTAAATAAAAGCTGGTTTGTAAAGGAAGATTATGCTGCTTGTGAGGACATGGGTTGGAATAGTCTAAAAATAATACACCTAAAATAAGCCAGACAGAGAAAGACAAATACCACATGGTGTCACTTATACGTGGAATCTAAAAAAAAAAAAGTCAAACTCACAGAAACAGAGTAGAAAAGTTGTTGCCAGGACTGTAGGGTAGGGGAAATAGGGAGAGGTTGGTAAAAGGGTACAAACTTTCAGCTGTAAGATGAATAAGGTCTGAGTATCTAATGTAAAACATGATGACTATAGTTGATAGTGTTTTGTATAATTGAAATTTGCTAAAAAAGTAGAATTTTAAATGTTCTAACCACCCCCCCCCCCAGAGATAAATACACAAAGTGATAGATGTATTAATTAACTAGACAGGGGGAATCTTTCCACTACTACATATATATATATGTATATATATACTTTCCACTACTACATATATATATATATATATGTATATATATATATATATATACACATATATACTATATATATATACATATACATATATATACATATATATACTATACATATATATAGTATGTAGTATATACGTAGTTACCAAGATGTACCTATTAGATATCTTATAATTTTATATGTCAGTTTTGCACCTGAATAAAACTAAAGTAAAAAGCCAAAATGATAGATCTAAATGTGTTTCATTCATATTATTTATACTTATGGATACACTTAAATTACTCAAATCTCTCAAAAACAGTCTAAGAATTGATACTGAAAGAATAGGTCTCCATCAGAGACTAGAATCATGAGAAGTGTTTTCTCTCAGCCATTTAGCATTTATCACCACCAGTACCTATGTATATAGTCTTCCATTTATTGCCTGAAGCTACATTGCCATGGAACTACTGTTGAACACATCTTTTGGCCTGTCCAGCAAATGTTATCACCTCAGTGAAACCACTGATTCTTGCTCTTCACCTCCCCTTCCTACTTCTTTTTTTTTAAGTTTATTTATTTATTTGAGAGAGACAGAGACAGCGCAAGTAGGGGAGGGGCAGAGAGAGAGCAAGAGAGGGAGAATCCCAAGCAGGCTCTGCACTATCAGTGCAGAGCCTGATGCAGGGCTTGAACCCATGAAGCCATGAGATCATGACCTGAGCAGAAACCAAGAGCCAGACTCTCAACCGACTGCGCCACCTAGGCGCCCTCCCCACTTCCTACTTCTAATGAACCAAGTGGTTATTTTGGTATGAAGATCTAAAGGTTGTGTTATGATGGTAGCTAAGGGTGACAAATTGGAGCAAATATAAAAAAGATTAAACAAGCAGAGAGTTGAAATTAATTCAAGTGAAGTTATTTGTCTGTGTTATTTGGACTGGGCACATTCCAAAATTACTGGACAGTTTTTGATGTTATTATGACTGATTTTGGCAAAGCTTGACTAACTTTCAAGGGTTTTTGTGTTTGTTTTTTTAACTTGTGGGTGGAATATGGTAAGATGGAAATGATATAGCAAATGAGATGGCTGTTTTAATACGTGGCTGTGTAATCAACATTATAAAAGAACTCCATTTGGCATATGTTCCTAGGTTTCTTTTTATTTATTTATTTTTATTTTTTGATGTTTATTTTTGAGAGAGAGAGAGAGAGAGAGACAAAGCATGAGCAGGAGAGGGGCAGAGAGAGACAGAGACACGGAATCTGAAACAGGCTCCAGGCTCCGAGCTGTCAGCACAGAGCCCAACATGGGGCTTGACCGCACAGACCACAAGATCATGACCTGAGCCAATGTGGATGCTTAACTGACTAAGCCACCCAGGCGCCTCCTATATTTCTTTTTAAAATCAACATGCAGGAGGGCTTGGAGAAAAGTCTCACCTATTGTCATGGGATGGGGAGCCACTGTCCTTCCCATACTGTGAACGAATTTGGAGCTTGTAAGATGGAAGAGAACCATGTTGGGGCTGTTGTTCATTCTATTAGTTGTTTGGAGTTTTGTTTTTTTTTTTAATTTTTTTTAATGTTTATTTATTTTTGACAGAGAGAGACAGAGCATGAGCAGGGGAGGGGCAGAGAGATAGGGAGACACAGAATCTGAAGCAGGCTCCAGTCTCTGAGCTGTCAGCCTGATGTGGGGCTTGAACTCACAGACCACGAGATCATGACCTGAGCCAAAGTTGGACACTCAACCGACTGAGCCCCTGGAGCTTTTTTCTTTTTTTTTAAATTAAACATTGACTAGCTATAAAAGAATGCTTATGAAGTATGCAAAAGGTTTAAAGAACATTACTATCACCTCTGTTATTTCTCATGTGCCCCCCCCTTATCCTATTACCTTCTTTTCCCTTTGAGAGAGCACCATCCCAGATTTTGTATTTTGCTTTTCTTCATAGCTTTATTGTATATATTTAATCATTCTGCATGTTTTTAGACTTTATCTTGTGGAATTTTATTACACACCTTCTTTCATGACTTCCTTTTTTTCAATATTTTACTCCATTGATTCACTCGTGTTATTGCTTACGGCTGTATTTCATTGATTTGCATGGCAAAATATTTTCCATTGTATTAATGTACCATAATTTCTAGTATCCATTTTACTCTTGATAAGCATTTGGGTTGTTTCCATTTTTTGTTACTAACAGTGCTGCTATGAACACTTTCTGTTTGTTGCTGGTTTATAGAAATATAATTTTGAACTGATTTGCTAATATCTCAGGGGATGTTCACATCAGTGTTGAGTGTATTTGGCCTGCAATTTTGCAATGACATTTTGCCATCAAGGTTATTCTCCTTTTTTAAAAATAAAGTTTATTTATTTATTTATTTTGAGGGAGAGAGAGAGCATGTGCATAGTGGGAAGAGGCAGAGAGGGAGGGAAAGAGAGAATCTCAAGCAGGTTCTGTGCTATCAGCATGGAGCTCCCTGTGAGACTTGATTTCACAAATTGTGAGATCACGACCTGAGGCGAAATCAGGAGTTGGATACTTAACCAATTGAGTCACCCAGGCACCCCATGTAGTTATTCCTTTTCTATTTCTAATATTGTTCAGTCTTACTAGAAATTTGTCAATTTTGTCAACTTTTTTTTAAAAAAGAAACACGTTTGGATTTTGCAGACGATGGCATATTTGTTTTTTATTAGGTGAATTTCTGATGTTATCTTTCTAATTGCCTTTTTTTCTATTTCCTTGGGCTTTCTTTTGCTGGTTGTTCCCCATCCCTACCCCCCTCATCTCTTCAGGTAGATACTTAGCTCATTGTGAGGGTCTTAAAATGCTTGAAAATTCTTTGACACCTTTTCCTTGAGAAAGATGAAACCTAATTTTCCCTCTCTTGAATGTGGGCCAGACTTAGTGACTCACAACTAGAGGTGAGGTGTAGTAGTATGTTGAGTAGTAGCAGAAGTAGTATGTTGAGTTCTGAGAATAGGTCACAAAAAGAATAGCTTCTGCCTGGCTTTCTCTCTTTTGGGTCACTTGCTTGGGAAGAGCTGGCCACATCTAGTGAGAACACACAGCAGCGCTCTGTGGAGGGCCACATGGAGAAAACTGAGGCCTCTTGCCAACAGCCAGCCTCAACATGGTGGCATGTGAGTAAAATTTCCTTGGAAGTGGATGCTTCTGTTGTAGTCAAGCCTTCAGATGATTGTAGCTTTGGCCAACAATGTGACTGCAACCTCATGAAACACCTCAAGCCACCACCCAGAGAGTTCCTGACCCACAAAAACTATGAGAAAGGATGAATATGTACCACTATTGAAAGTCATTAGCTTTTGGAGTAATTTGTTTGTATAGCAATAGAAAAACTAATATAGTCACTAATCATCATCCTTTCTTCTGCTCTAATATAAGTATAAATGCTTTAAACTTCCCTTTACATATTGTTTTAGCTTAATCTACAAGTTTGGATGTGAAATGATATTTCATTATCATTTTTTTTTTAATGTTACTTGAGAGAGAGAGACAGAGTGCAAGCTGGGGAGGGGCAGAGAGAGAGGGAGCCACAGAATCTGAAGCAGGCTCCAGGCTCTGAGCTGTCAGCACAGAGCCCGATGTGGGCCTTGAACCCACAAACCGTGAGATCATGACCTGAGCTGAAGTTGGACGCTCAACCAACTGAGCCACCCAGGCACCCCTCATTATCATTTTTGCAGTATTTTTCATTTTTCACCATCAGATCTAAATATTTTCTGATTTCCGTTATTATTTTTTCTTTAACTTCTGAGTCACTTAGAATTATGTTCCTTAATTTCCAACTATATATTGTGCATTTATTTTTTTTTAAGCTTATTTATTTTTGAGAGCAAGAGAGAGCACACATGTGAGCAAGGAAGGGGCAGAGAGAGAGGGAGAGAGAGAATTCCAAGCAGGCTCTGTGCTTTCAGTGCAGAGCCTGATGCAGAGCTCAGTCTCACAAACTGTGAGATCATGACCTGAAATCAAGAGTTGGACACTTAAATCGACTGAGTCACCCAGGCACCCCTTATTATTGGTTTCTGGCTTAATTGTGCTGCAGACAAAAAATATGGTCTTTCTGATATTCTTTAAAATTGGTTGCACCTTGTTCCATGGCCTGTATGTGGTGTTCTGGGGGAGGGGGCCCACAGCCTAAAAAGCACCATGGGTACTTCTATACATTTTACAGTTGTATGTGTCTGTTAGCTTTAGTGTATCTTTGTGTCATTCCAGTCCTTTTTTTTTTTTTTAATGATTGTTTTCTACTATGCTAAATTTATCAGTTACTAAAGAGGGGTTTGTTAAAATCTGCCACTTGAAAGTGGCCATGAATGGTAGATTTTTTCCACTTCTATTCATTGTTGGATTATATTTTGTTACATATTTTGTAACATATACATGTTACTAGAGGGATATTTATTTAAAATTTGTTTTAGCTTCCTGTGAATTGAATTATTTACCATTATGAAATGACCCATTTTATCTCCATTAATCCTATTTGTTTTCAAGTCTATGTTGTTTGATATTAATATAGCAACACTAATTTTATTTTTTTCATGGCTTACACAAATATCCATTTAATAAAAACATGACAGTTTCTTAAATGGAGCATTTAGTTTGCTTATATCTACTATAATTACTTATACTTTTGGTATTAAATCTATCTTATTTTGTGTTTTCCATATATCTCACTTTTTCTGTTTTCTTTTCTCTACATTCTTCCTTTCTTCTAGATTAGTATTGCACAATAAAAATGTGTATATTCTATTTGTTTTGTTATCCTGCATAACTTAACGTCTCAAAAATTAATCAACATCCTCAACTTTCTCTCAAAATAATACAAGTAACTTAGAACACTAACTCCTGTAACATCCTCCCCCAACCCCCTCCCCGGCCACAGAGTTTATAGGCTATTGTTGACTTGAATTTTAATTATCTTTTTATTTTGACTTTCCAATATATTATTATTGCTGTTTCATACAGTTTTAATGTTTACCACATTTTTACACTATCTATGCTCACAATTTCTTCTTGCCTCTTAGACCTTCTATCTGGAAGCATTTTCTTTCTTCCTCACCTATATCCTGTAGAATTTCCTTTAGTTTGGGTTCATTCTTTCTTAGTTTTTGTTTATCAGAAAATGTCTTTACCTCCTCTTTGTTCAGAAAAGATATTTCACCACATGTGAAATCCTGGGGTGGTAGTTATTTTTCTGTCACCACATTGAATATTTTATTCCACTATCTTCTGGCTTCCATCATTGAAGGCAAGAGACTTGTTGTTCTTTTGAAAGTAGTTTGATGTATTTCTCACTTAAAGAAATACATTTTCTTTGTCTTCAGCATTCTGCAGTTTCACGTGCCATAGCTGTGGATTTCCTGTTTATTTATACTGCTTGAAATTTGTTGGTTTTCCTGAATCTGTGGATTACTGTTTAATAAATTTGGGAAAATTCTCAGACGTTATCTCTTTTTCTCCCTTTTTTCTATGTCTTCTCTTTGGAAGAAATCTGATAAGATACATATGATATAAACATTTTATATTTTTCATCTTTTTTTCTGTTTTTCCTGAAAAGTTTCTACAGATCTTTTTTTCTCAGCTATATTTAAACATGTATTTATTTATTTTGAGAGAGAGAGAGAGAGAGTGCACAGAGGGAGGGGCAGAGAGGGAGAGAGAGAGAATTCCAAGCAGGTTCCATACTCAGCACAAAGCCCAACATGGATGGGGCTCGATCTCACCAACTGTGAGATCATGACCTGAGCCAAATCGAGAGTCGGACACTTAACTGACTGACCCACCCAGGCTCCCCTCAGTTATATTTAATCTGCTGTTACACTCGTTGAGTTTTATTTTTTAGTTGTCATCCTTTTTTTATTATTTCCATTCTTTTTCTAATCTGAATAGTCGTTTAAAACCATCTCTCTTTACTCACATGTTTAATTCTTTCTTTTATTTTAATGTCTATTTATTTTTGAGAGGGCGAGTGGGCAGGGGAGGGGCAGAGAGAGGGGGACAGAGGATCTGAAGCAGGCTTTGTGCTGACAGCAGAGAGCCCAATGCTGGGCTCGAACTCAAAAACTATGAGATTATGACCTGAGCCAAAGTCAGACGCACCGACTGAGCCACCCACGTACCCTAATTCCTTCTTTTATTTTAAAAACGTGTTAAACTTAACATACTTTATATTCCGTGTCTGCTAATTTCATTATCTGAGATCTTTGTGGATTGTATTCTGCTAGTTCTTATTTCTGCTTGTTCTTGCTCATGGTACCTTATTAACTTGTGTACTTTGTGATATTTCATGATAAACTTATATTTCATTGAGGCCAACTGAAGGTGAATTCCTCCAGAGAGGATTTGTGTTTCTTCTCACCACATGCTAGAGGGCACTACTAGATATTTGGAGCACTCAGCTAATGTGAATTTAGGCCATAAAGGTTGTGGGAACATGCTTATGAATATGATTTCTCAGGGGAAGTGTTTATCTCCTTTACTCAGTGCCAAGGTTTGACACAGGCAATGTTCCTTGTAATGGTCTAAAACCATGTATATGTGGGTGGTTTCTGCAATTTAATTGAGCACCTCATATGGATTGGGAGTACCCAGCATCCCGGAGACTATGTAAAGGGTAGCATAAAGTCATTGGCCTAAGGTTTAGGTTAAAGGCATTGGGTATGTTACGTCTTCACTTTTCTAAGCCTAGCTTCAAGGCTTGGCTTATGTGTTGGGGCTTTGTCTTAGTTTGCTAGGGCTGCTATGACAAATTACCACTGACTGGATGGCTTAAACCCCATAAATTAAAAAAGAAATGTTTTTTAAGTTTATTCATTTTTTAGAGAGAGAGAGAGCGCACAAGCAGGGGTGGGACACACACACACACACACACACACACACAGAATCCAAAGCAGGCTCCAGGCTTCGAGCTGACAGCAGAGAGCCCAATGCAGGGCTCGAACTAACAAACTCTGAGATCATGATCTGAGCTGAATTTGGACGTTTAACCAACTGAGCCAACCAGGCGCCCCAAACCCCATAATTTTTTTGTCTCACAGTTTTCGAAGCAAGATGTTGCCAGGGTTGGCTCCTGAGGGCTGTGAGAGAAGGATCTGTTCCAGGCTTCTCTCCTTGCCTTCTAGAAACATCACTCCTATCTCTGCCTTCATTTTCACGTGGCATTTTCCCTCTGAGCATGCCTGTGTCCAAATTTTGCCTTTTTCTAAGGACACCAGTCACCTTGGGCTAGGGGCTCAACCTATTCCAGAATGACCTCATCTTAACTAGTTAACATCTACAATGACCTTATTTCCAACTCAGGTCACTTTCTGAGACACTGAGGATCAGGACTTCAACATAGGAATTTTGGGGGAACACAATTCAACCCAAAACAGATTTCTTACTTTACTGCCAGCACATTCATCAGGGTATTTAAAAATAGGATTCACAGTGTAATTTATCCAGAATTTTTTTTTTTTTTTTTTCCCAGTGAGAGGCCTGGTTAAAGTACAGAGCCGGCCATACTGCTGAGCACCCATAGATAAAATTTAAATGGTATTGGAAAGTTAATTGTCCCTAATACCTCTTTTAAGCCTGAGTTTGTTTTGCAACCATGTTGCATTGCCCTTGAGGTTTGGACGCTACACATTTGCCACCTTGGCCTTGGGGGAAAGGCTGAAAAGCTAAAGCTGATTGATATTCAGAAAGTTTTCAAGTTCCAGGGCCACTTTAGGAATCAGTGTTTCAGTCAACTGTATGTTGAATGCTCTCTGCAGCTATAGCACATATCAGCCATAATGATAATAATGAAGAAGTCTCAGGCATCAAGGTTAAATTATACCCTGTATGCTATTTGTGACATGATAGAGAAATGTGGTCTCCAGTTTAGAAAGCTTTTCATTAAATATAACTCAAACCCTTCCTATATATAAAGGGTTCAGCCTCAGTGCTCTGAAAACTTTGCTTAATCAGAAGCCCTTATTCATTTAAGAGTATCCACAAAGATTTTTAACATGTTTTTCAAATGTGATCTCTTTAACCACTTGCTCTGAATGAGTCTGTGGTCAGGGTGGAGGTGAGGAGACTGCTAAAATTTCAGATTCCCTGGCTTTCCCCCAGACCTACTAAATCCAAATTTCTGAGGAGAGAAGCCCAGAAATCTGTGTTTTAAACCAGCATCCCTTCAAAGTTATGCCATTGTTGCTGCCGAGTCTTCCTCTCAAATGTAAGGCATTTTTCTTTAAGCAACTTAATTTTTATTTTTTTAAAATCACATTCCTGGTAGAGAGGATTTTTTAAAAAGAAATTTTAACATTTATTTATTTTTGGGAGAGAGACAGACCGCAAATGGGGGAGGGGCAGAGAGAGAGGGAGACACAGAATCTGAAGCAGGTTCCACGCTCTGAGCTCTCAGCACAGAGCCTGACGCAGGGCTTGAACTCACAAACCTGGAGATCATGACCTGAGTTGAAGTCGGATGCTTAACCCACTGAGCCACCCAAGCGCCCCGAGAGTTAGGATTTTTATAATGTGAAATCAGCGTTTGAAGTGGTGTTCAATAAAATAGCTTAAAATAGTGAATGGGCACAATGTACTTAGCCATTAAATGGCAAAATCAAACCACTTATTTACGCGTTGTAGAGTACCACAATTTCATAGAATTACCTTTTTGAAGACAATCTTAATTCTAATAGCAACTACAACTGAGAAATATTTATTTAATGACTTTTGCATTTCCAATGTGAGCCTTTTTCTTTTCTACTGCATTATATAATTGCATATAAAAGCTCTCACTCTGGCAAGCTGTACCTTGAGTTTGAGTGTGTGGATGATCTCCTCTACTAAGATGAAATAACTCTCTCCCCTTCTGCCTGTGTCCTCTCCTTCTGACTATTGTAGGGGAGGAAAGTTTTGTTCACTCCTTTTAGGGTCCCTGGCTGGGTCTGAAAATCAGACTGACAAACATAGATTAACAGGACAAAAGCATACACATTTGTCTAATAGACATGGGAGCCTTTATAATGAAATGAAGATCGGGTGCCTGGGTGGCTCAGTCGGTTGAGCATCCGACTTCGGCTCAGGTCATGATCTCACAGTTCGTGGGTCCGAGCCCTGCATCAGGCTCTGTGCTGACAGCTCAGAGCCTGGAGCTTGCTTTGGATTCTGTGTCTCCCTCTCCTCTGCCCCTCCCCTGCTCATGCTCTCTCTCTCTCTCTCTCTCTCTCTTTCTCGCTCTGTGAAAAATAAATAAACATTAAAAAAAAAAAAAGAAAAGAAAGAAATGAAGACCTGAAGAAACAATTACACCTGAGTGTTTTTATGCTGGGTTTGGTGCAGAATGGCAAGTTGTAGAAAGACCTGACAGGCCAAAGAGTATGAGCTGAATGTAGTAAACTGAGGGAAGCTTAGTAAGGCCTGGTTTTCAGATTCTTCTGGGTGCTCCTCTGTCTTGGATGTAAGGATGCTCCTTTCCTCCAGGTGTAAGGAGGTCACCTCTCACGTGGGGGATAAGGGTCGGAGAAGGTCAGGGAGATCTTCCAGTTTCTGCCATTTTCTCAAACTACTCCAGCTTAGAAATTCAATATGCTGAGGTGCCATATTTGGGGAGAGCGTGTTCTGAACCCCATTACTATCTTCTACCTCTAACTGAGAGATGGCTATAAAATCCCAGAGGTAAACAATACCTCTAAAAGTTATTTAGTCTTTTTCCCTTGCTGGTCAGCTATCTCAGAGGCCATGCCTGATAAGGGCAGGAACCATGTGATATAAAAATTTGAGTTACCTGTCTGCTGCCTTTAAGTTCTATATAGATCAGTAGTAATAGTTAACAGTCTGTGAGGGCTCCCTGGGTGCTCGCACAGGCATGGAAGCAAAAGAAACTGTGCTGTTCACTTCACAGGGATTAAATCAGTGATTCTTCAACTTCTGTGGGTATCAGAGTACCTGTTAAAACACAGATTGCTTGGCCCCATCCCCAGAGTTTCTGAATCACTAGGTCTGGGTTGGGTCCTAAGAATTTGCATCTCTGACATGTTCTCAGGTGATGCTGATGCTGATATTCCTGGTCTGGGAGCCATACTTGGAAAACCACAGTATTAACTCATTTCATCCTCACAGCAATCCTGTGAGGTAGGCACTATTGTTTTTATCATCCCCATCTTATAGACCAGGATTCTGGCTGGGAAGACAGCTGGTGATTAATACAAGATTTTAAACCCAGGCAGTGTGACTCCAATGCCCATGCTCGATCTAGCCCACTGCACCACGTGGCTTCTCAATAGGCAAGTACTTATTAAGCACCTACTGTGCATCCATTATTTGACTAGCTGCTATAAGAAAAATCTAATCCAACTCCTTATTCAGGCCCACATGATGTCAGGTGAGTCACTTCTTACTGAACTTGACACCAGCATGTTTAATTTTGTAATATGTATCTGAGTGGGAAGTGAGCTGCTGTACATTTATTGAAATTAAAGCAGCAACTGAGATGTAGAAGTTAAGTCTTTTCTCTGCTTTTAAACATGAAGTTGTGCCTTAACCCAGATGTGTTTTCCTGTGGTAGATTGTGTACTGTAAAAATGCTCTCCAAAGTCAATTTTCTTGGCTTGTACAAATATACATCTGAGAATAATTTTGTGGGGTGTGTTGCCGGGGTGGGATTGAAAATTCATGGTACTTATGTATTACCATCTCCTTATGTTTTAAGTACTTAGCCTTTATTTTTTCTTCCTTTCAGCATTTTCTTATGCTGGTTGGATTTCTATATTGGCTTATTGCTGGGGGAAAGTCCTGACTTGACCTGATTTTTTTTTTTTTTTTTAGTGTTTTATTGTGAAGACCACAAATTATGCTTCAAACGATCACCATCTGGCTCTTAGTGGGACATTCCTATTCTAAGGGGATCAGAAAGGGAGGTGAAAGAGAAGGAAGTTGGGGAGGAGCAATGACATCATAACACCCACTTTCAGACCAGGCTACTCCCTCCTAAGTTCCCTTTCCTGTGGGAGATCAGGGCATGGGCTATGTAAGTACCAGCAAAGAAAAGAACTGAGACTTCTCTTTATTTGTACTTCCCTGTTCCTTCCCCTGCTTTCCATAGAAATTAGAGGACTGCCCAGACTGTCCGAATGCCTAGATTAATGACAATCATCTTTCTTCTAGTTTCGTGCCTGTGTGTCAGGGATAAATGACACCTTAAGTGACGAGATAGGCAAAATTTGGAACAAAAGAACCTTTATTAAGTATCTACCATATCCATAACATTGTCTTAGATGCTGGACGGGGTGGTGGGTGTGGGTGTGCGGGGGGCGGAGAACAAACCAAAACCAAACAGCCACTGCCTGTAAACAAGACTCAGTTGTAAGGCTCACCCATTCCATCAGTAGTGGAGAGTTTGGGGAATTGGTTTCTCCTAACTTTCAAGGACAGGTGGAATAACAACTGGGAAGTAGACCAGGAACATCATTTTACCTCCTTCCATCTCTCTTCAAGTCAGCTCTTGCCCAGCCTGCAGTGTCTCTGTTCCAGAGAACATGGTGAATCAGGGTAGATGCATTCCTATAACACATCTTAACCATTGTCCTTCCCTTCTTCAGTCCCTTGTGGGGAGAATAATAGTTAAAGGTCTTTCCTCTTCTTTTCTTTGTCACTCTTTACCAGATCAGATTAGGTATTTTCAAGTTTTGAGATCCAAAGCCTTCCAGCAAAGCCGTAGACTCCTTTTAGGCAATGCTAATGAGTCATTCTTGCCAACAACATAGGTAGTTTGCATCCGTCTAGCACTTCTTGTCAGAGGAAGCTTAACATACCCAGAGTGAGCTGTACTTCCTGGCACTGTGTGCCCTAGTCACGAACCACAGAATTTTGCAACAAGGCCATTCATTAAAGACATTCAGTATTACAGCTGGACCACTTTTCATATGTGAGTTGTGTATGTATGTGTGTCTGTCGTGTTGTGTGCGATGGGGGCTACACCCTAGCTCCCTTGCCAGCCTCACTGACATCACTGCATCAGCACAGACACTGTGCTCCATATCTTTTATGCAGATACAGGTCATCGTAGTTTGTGTTTGTCTTTAAAATGAGCCAGTTTACCCACTTGTGTGCTGATGGATGAACAATAGGATGGAAAAGAAATATTGAATTCTGGTTGGCTAAAACAAATGCAAAACTTCCATGATTTCTTCCATAGATGCCTTGGAAGCAAAATGTTCTTAGGATTGCCAGCGAGTTCTAAATATCATTAATATTATTAATTATGAGGTAGGTTGATTGACATCTGTGGTTCAGTTTGGTTTTGATGAAGCATAGGGAAATTCCCAGCATAGATGATTGGACTGGGAGGATGGTCTAAATTTTTTCCATCTCTGGCTTCTCTTCTGATTTTGTAGTTCCGTCTTCGGTGGTTTTTATTTTTTGTTTTTTTAAAATTTTTGAAGTAATCTGTACACCCAACGTGGGGCTTGAACTCACAATGTCAAGATTGAGAGTCGAATGTTCCACTGACTGAGCCAGCCAGGCGCCACCTTATTCCCCCAAGTGCAGGAAAACAATTGGCGATTTTCAATGAATACAGTACTGCTCTATTCATACCATTTTTCCTTTTACCAAGTCAAGAATCTGAGTCTCCTATGGCCTCATTAAGATGTTCCTGGAAATGTAAATTTGATAACTGAAGAGAAGGGAACAGATTTGAAATTGAAATATTATAATAGAGAGGTAACGATTGGGGCTAAATGGGCAGTTACACATTATATTCTTGAAATTGTACTTCTTGCCTGCTTAGTTTTCCTCCAAAGAACATAACCTATAATTACTACACTATTTTTACTGCCTTTTGCTTCTTTCTACCTTAGAAATAAATCATGGACCAGTTGCTCATTTGGGACTCATTAGTTCAGTTTTCTGAAGGCCTTAGCTTATATGTCATTTGCCCTGGAAAGCCTTCCTTAATTTGTCAGGGTTAAATAAAAGCTTCTCTGATTTTCTTCTTTCTATCTGTGCATTTGTCTGTCCTTCCTTCTTTCCTCTCTGTTATTACTTCCATCACACTACCAACCGTATTATATCATCCTTGACTGATTACTTGTCTGACTCTTAAAACTGGAAGCTCCTAGAGACCAGGCCAGTTCCCTTCTACTATTGCTTCTAACAACAGGTCTGGGGTATAGTAAGCATGCATACATTTTCTTATTTTTTAACTGAATGAAAGAGCATAGGGAGGGGGTGATTATTTGAAGAAGTGTCTGGAAAGGGTAAGAATAGTTAACAAAGCTATTCAGAGTGTTTTGGAGGAGGGTCCAGTTTACTAGTATTAACAGCAAAGGCAGTTCCTTGAAAGACACCACTTTCGTCCTTGAATACCTTACAGTTTTTTGCTTATTTTCCATTTCTCCAAAGGTGCATCAATTTTACAACTTTTTCTCTTGCTCCTCATCACTTGCTGTCATTCCTGTTTAGTCTTTCTTCTTTTTCCTTTTTTAAGTATATTTATTTTGAGAAAGAGAGAGAGGGAGAGAGCAGGAGAGGGGCAGAGAGAAGGAGAGAGAAAATCCCAAGCAGGCTCCGTGCTGATGATGCAGAGCCCCATGTGGGGCTTGATCTCATCAGCTGTTGAGATCATGACCTGAGCCAAAACCAAGATTCAGACACTTAACCAACTGACCCACCCAGGCACCCTTAGTCTTTCTTCTTGATATAAAACAGCACTTGGGGCTTATTATTTGGATGATTTGTGAATATCAATTTTACTAGTTGATTTCTGATCAAGAATGGCCAGGCAGAGTGATTATTATGGCATTATTTAAATGAATGGTTTTGCTATGCCTCATTAAACATCCCTTCTTTTGTTTAAAAAAATCCTTATTATCTTTTATATATCTCTTTTTGCTTTATACATGATCCTTTAGACTCACATTGGTAAGTGTAACTTTAATGTCATCACTTTTGGATAAGTAACTTAACAAAAGAAGAACACAAACATTTCTTCACCTCTGTGAATGAAAGACTTTTCCTCTCACATTAAAGTGGCTTCTGGAACCCTATCCCCTCCATGAAGCTTACTAGAATAATTCCAAGGCAGGTATCTTTTTCCAATCCTACCCTATTCAAATGTGTAAGTCACATTTGTTCATGAACTAAAATAATGCACGTGTAAAGTGTCTATTATTAGATAGCTCAGAGAGGAAGAAAATGGAAATGAAATATTTTGTATGTAATAACTTGCAGAGATATGATTGTAAATTGTAATGGTAAAATAGTGGTTAACATTGCTAATATTTATTGAGCACTTACCATGTGCCATGTGCTAAGGTTGACAATGGTCATATGGGTTAGTGTTGTCTTGAAGAAACTGAGGTTTGGAAAGGTAAAGGAACCTGTGTAGGAGGTGGACAATTAATCAAGTGGTAGACTTAGAACTGAATTCCTCAATGTTTCACCCTGAAGCCCATGCTCCTAACTGATGTGTGTTTAAGAGCTCGGCAGCTGAAGGATTACATTCAGTTTTCCCCAGCACATTTCAAGAGGGATTTTAGAAAGTAATAATACTAGTAACCAGTCTTTGAGTGACTATACTAGGTAATGTACTGTGTGTCTGATATATGTATGCTCTTTCAATCCCTGTGACAATACTAAGCAGAAGTAGTTTTTAGCCCCATTTTTCAGACAAACAAACCGAGGCTCATGGAAATTAAGAAATTTGTGTAATGTCACAGAGCTATCAGATAGCTAAGCTCTATTCATACATAGATGTGTGTTCTTGCTGCTGTAATATTAGAGTGTGTTCAGAGAAGTGTTAAATAGTATGAGGTCCGGAAATTAGGTTGTATTCTGAGAAAACCAGATATGTGCAGCTTCACAATGACTGAGGAGAGGAAAAGTCTTCAAATATCTTCCGTCACGTGGAAGAAGGGTCAGGCATATTTTATTTTGCCTCAAAAGGCAAAAGTGTCTCTTGTAAATGCAGGTGGTCCTGATTCTGAAATCCCAATTGTAGTTGCTTGCTTCTAGAAGTTTTATTTAATTCAAAGTAGGAATTGAATCTATAGTTCAAAATTACTAACAACTAAATTTGAACTCAGCTAGAGCTTCTGAGTGACATCTATTACATGCATCACAGTATTAGAAGGAAAAACACTTCCAGAGTAACAGAGACAAAGTCTCAAGTCTGCTCCATATCTGCCAGAATGAAAACAAAAATAACCTTCTTCTTTTTGTCCCTCTAAGAAAGTATCAGTAGTTCCAGAGGATGATAAGGTCAACTGATGAGTTAGGAGAGGGGAATTGCCTCAGTGTTCAAGCCTTCAGAAGGCAGAGGACATTAGACAAGTCAACCAATAATACCTACCACAATATTGTGGAAATGAGGTAAGTCAGCTACTGAACATGAAGTTCTTGGAGCTCCTTAGAGGAGGCACATAATGTTCAATTAATAAACCTGATGAAAGGTTGAGCACCAAGTAGGAAGTGATGTGAACAGGATCAGGAGACCCAGGATCAGCCATTCTGAGGGTTGGCCATCACTTCACATCACAGTACAGGGTTTGATGTCAGCTGGGAAGGAGGAGCATTTAAGGATAAACAAGCAGCCCCAAGAGAAGGTCTGCAGGTGATTTTCCAATATGTACCTTGGCATGGTCTGATGTTGACTTGGTGCAAAGAAAGACCACATGAACCTTGTCATTATTTCCTTTCTTTGAATGGCAGAGTAACCATGGGTGCCCTTGCACCTGTGGGCGAAAGAGGAGAAAATTTGCTTTTCTTTCACATTAAAGGACATTGGAACACTTGGTTTCTGATGGTAACATAAGACTACACAGTGCTAGTTAAAGAGGTGCTGGCGAAGGTGGCTTTGTGAAACACACTAACTCTACTCCTGGACACAGAACCAGGTTAAGTATGAGGAACTGCCCACCTGCCTGCCTGCCTTCTTTCCTTCCTTCCTCCCTCTCTCCATCCCTCCCTTCCTGTGCCAAGTAATACCTACGGAGCAGCTTTTGTATATCAGGCACTTGCTAGGTGCTGGGAATCCAGTGGTGTACAAAGTAGATTAGATATGATCCCTGCCTTGTTAGAGGTAAAAAGCTAGTAGTAATAAAGAGAAAATATAATTAGAACTTGAGATGTTGTATGTAAAACATTATAACAGAAGGGCTTGATTTAGATTGGCTCAAGGAAAGGATTCTGTGAAGGAGTAACATGGAAAATTAGACCCGAAGAATGTAAGATCTAGGGCAAGAGTTGGCAAAGTATGGTCTATATACCTTACTCACTCTCTCTTCTCTCTCTCACCAAGTCTGACCAAGTCTGGCTACCTGTTTTTATGTGGAAAATGACCATAGTATTCACCTGTGAATTTTAGAGTTAGTCTTGAGATACAATGGCAGAGTTGACTAGCTCCAACAGAGACCTTTAAGCCTACAAAGCCTGAAGTATTTACTAATTTGCCTTTTACAGAAAAAGCTTGCTGACCGCTGGTCTAGAAAATCCTTGAAAATAAGAGCTACAGTATTTACTTTGACCAATGCACTTTTGGGGAATGTGAGCCATAGACTTTGCATGAGTGAAAGGTTTGCAGGCACAAACTATTTGGACATCCAGTGTATGTCTCTTCATGAGATAAGCTTTCAGCAGACAAAAAGCTTTCTCCAAAACCTGACAGTACATATTTCAGATGAATTTTCTCTTTGTGGAGAGTGTTATGGCGTGGAGGTCATAAGCTTTACATTTGGAATCAGATTATTTTGGATTCAAACCTAGGAACTATGTTATTGCCCCTCGTTACTCTTTAGTTTTCCCAAACAGTTCTCATGAAAACTACATGAAGTAATGTGACAGTACTTTGTACAATGACTGGCATACAGTAAATGTTTAATATATATCGTTATTTTTAATATCAAAAATATTTTCATAAAGTAACACATCAATTTTTGTAATATCGTCCCATAAACAGCCTTCATGGCTTTTTAAATTTTATTTTCTATCCTATAAAACATTTTTCATGATGTCTGAGGATAATTAAGCATGGCGATATCTAAGTCACAATTTTATAATGTTTTGAAGTTGATTTTATATTTTGAAAAAAAATTTTTAATTCTTTTTTTTTTAAGTTTATTTATTTTGAGAGAGACAGAGACAGCATGAGAGGGGGAGGGGCAGAGAGAGAGAACCCCAAGCAGGCCCTGTGCTGCCAGCGCAGAGCCCAACGCAGGGCTCGAACTCAAGAAACGGTGAGATCATGACCTGAGCCAAAACCAAGAGTTGGACGCTTAACTGAATGAGCCACCCAGGTGTCCCAGTATTTTGAAGTTTTTAGCATGTTTAAAAATTTAAAAAAATGTTTTAATCTGGAAATTTGAGGAATTCGCCTTCTTTGTCTTTCCCATCTCCCTCCCCATGTTCTATACCTAAGGACCGTGTGCTTTCTAATTCCCTTGCTTACTCCCAACTGCCTATAGCTTTGCGGATCTCTAAATGCCCCTCAAGGCTCATCTTCCTCCTCATGGCTCCCTCAGCCTACAACCATGGCCTGTATTAACTCATTAACTCTACAGCTCAAATTCCAACTGCATCCAACACTGCAGTTCTTCAGTTTATTTTTAGCCATTCATGAGAGGGCCTATTCTTTCTACCTTTTCTTATTTTCTCTCTCTCTTTCTCTGCTATCTACAGTCCTTGTGCTGACCTAACCATTGCCCCCTCCATGTCACCTGCTAGCTCATTCTTTGCTGAAGTTCTGACTCTGGTTCCAGTTTCCTAAGGCTCTGATGTGCAGGAGTACGTGGGCACTGATTGACTATCATCTGAAAAGCCATGAGGCAAAAGGGTGGCAAAGGTGAGAGCAAACTGCCTTGCACACACCCACCCAGCTGTCCCCTCTACTGTTCCAGACCTTGGTTCCCTCCTGAACAGTGGAGTTTTCACCATGCTGTTCATGAAACTGGCACCCAGACCTTCCTTTGAAATGCCTATTTGGTGGCCAGCAGCCACCCAACAGAAATTGAATGAGATTGCAAAGCACGTCAGCAATGCACAGCAAGTGAGCGTTGCTTCCACACTGTGGGGATGGCTTCACACAACCATGAAAATAAGCATTGGCTTGATTGCCCAGTCAGGAAAAAAAAAATCAGAATGGGCAGAACAGAAATTAGGTAGTGAGATGTACCCTGCTTCTGCTTTCTGATCCTTTTTGGTTTGTTTGTGTGGTCTACATGGTTACTGGGGAAATACAAACGTAGGCTTATGTTCTTTGAACCCAGTGACATGGGAACCAGAGGGATCAAATAAAAGGATCTTAGAGACCACGTACTCCACAGACATCATTGATAGATACGAACACAGGGTGGTTGAGAATTTACCCAGGATCACGTGGAGGAAGAGAGGCATTGATAAACGTAGGTACGCTGAGGACAGATTTGCAGAGAGCAGAGGGTTTTAATGAGCCAAATGGTATTTTCAGACAAGTTTTGTTTCCCCCTTTAAAAAAAAAAGTTTATGTTTTATTTTTGAGAGAGAGGCGGGGGGAGGGGCAGAGAGAGAGAGGGAGACACAGAATCCACAGCAGGCTCCTGGCTCTGAGCTGTCATCACAGAGCCTGATGTGGGGCTCAAACTCACCGTGAGATCATGACCTGAGCCAAAGTCCGATGCTTAACTGACTGAGCTTGACCCAGGTGCCCCACGTTTCCCCATTTTTTATTTAAAAATTTTCACATCTGTCATCTATGTATTATATATATATAATATATATAATATATGTATATTATATATATATATAACATATACATAACTGTATACAAATGCATAAATTTGACCATATCATAAATGCTAGGCTTCTGTTTTTTAAAGAAAGAGTGTGCACAAGCAGGGGCGAAGGGCAGAGGGAAACAGAGAGAATCTTAAGCAGACTCCACATTCAGTGCAGAGCCTGAAACAGGGATCGATCCCACAACCCTGGGATCATGACCTGAGCTGAAATCAAGAGCCAGACACTCAACTGACTGAGCCACCCAGACGTCCCAGACCTTTGTTTTGCTTGCTGTCTCCTCCCATTCTCTCCATTCCTGCGTAAACAATATTAAAAACCCTGTGTGTATCTTTCCATGTTTTTCTCCATATATACACACATACATTATGGGGGGGGGGGTTCTGTCACTGAGGTTTTACAAAGTGAGACTGTGTGATACATACTTTTCTGTATTTTGTTTGAAGATTCATAGCTTGAGTGTTCAAAAACAGGAAATGCTGTTTGATAAGGACAGGTCCTAGATGCTCTATGTGGTTTGCCTCCATTCTATGGATCATGCTCTTCCCTTTCCCTGAACACCTGCTCCTTGCCACAGTTCAACCTGTCCTTGTCTCCCTGGCTCCCTGCCCCAGGGAGACATTGCTATCCCAAGCCAGAGGGACTCCTTCCTCTTCTGAATTCCCATGACTCTTGGCTTTTTCTGATAACATTTGTTACACCCTTTATTGCATTATGGGTGATTATGCATTCTTGTTACCAAAATTTACCAAATGAAGCATCTGCCATGTGGTTGTTTGGGGATGCTAGGGACATGGTGCTGAACAAAAGGTGGGATCATTATTTCCCACACCAGACTTTACTCCCATAAACCAAATCTTATTCCGTTGTATTCAGAGCCTTCCTCACAGTGACTCACGCATAAAATGTGTTCAACCCATGTTTTGTGAGTGAGTGCATCTATGATAGGGAATGGGCCATGGGACTAATAACTTTGGTGGAAATGTGATATTATCAGTTCTACATCAATCAATTATCACTTTTTTCCTAGCTTTAAAATTTTAAAACTATGCTGTATTTGTTGCTTTTTCCTCAAATGTCCTTGGTAAAAATTTCCAAGTTTTCCAGAATTGGTTTTCATTAAAGAAGTAGACACATACATAAATACATACATACATACATACATACATTCATAATTTTTAGGGTCCCTACTATACTTTAGGTCCCATAATAAGCATTGGAGATAAAATGGGGATCAAAGGTAAACTCACATCAATAGAATGGCCGTTTGAAAAACTGGCCGCCTGGTCAGTTTCCTCCAGATAGCATGTAGTCACAACATTTTAAAATCTAAAATTATGAGATCTAATTTATAAAACAGGTAAAGAAGTCAGTCAGCAGCCTAAAGCATATTTAATATTTGATACCTATATTTAAATTGAGAAGCGAGTAAACATAGCTTTGAATATTCTAGATCTGTGGACTCTAATTTATAATTAGAAAAAAAGTAGGAATAATTCAAAAATACTTAGTATTCCCAGTCCTTGATACTGAAAAATAACAAACGTTTTAAAGAATAAATATTGCCAGTATAACTCAGTTTTCTTGTATGTCGTAATAAACATTTATTTTAATTTAGACATTTAGATACTTATCAATCAACTAGAAACATAGGTCTAAATGAATATTTATACATTCATTTAATTAGAAACCATGTGGATTAACACTGATCAGATCTACATTCATTTATTAAACAAATATTTATTGAGCATATACTATGTGCCAAGCCCTGTTTTAGGCACCTGGGATACAACAATGAGCAAAACAAAGATCCCTGTTCTTGTGACACTTATATTCTAGTTAGGGACCAATGGTTGAGACAGGAAATAAATCATAAACATAATAAATAAGTAAATTATATAGTATGATAGAAGGAAATGAGTCCTATGGAAAAACAGTGGAGCAGATTAACAGGGCTCAATTCTGCTGGATGTGGAGGGGTGAGGGCAGCCTGCGGTATAAAATAAGGTCATATTAAATATGCTGAGAATTAAGGAGAGAGAAATAAGCCCAGCATAAGACTTAAGAAATGTCGAGTTGTAGAGTACTGTGAGAGGGGATCCAAAAAAGTTAAGTATGGGGTTGAAAAATAAAAACTTCAAAGAATATTAGAGATATTTGTTAGCACTCAGCTTGAAAGGAGAGGTCTGGGAAGACACAATAATGACTTTTGAATGGTATTTCTAACTCCATTGAAGATGTTACTTGCAGGAATATTCTCAACTGTAACATGAGAAATGTAGGTTACCCATGAGGGACAGCCACCTGATAATGAGAACACTCATGTTCTAAAATGTGATATATGGGAAGATTGAGAGAATGTCTTTTAAATGACTGACACTTGATTCATTTTAATTTGTAAACCCAAGTGGAATGCATTACTTAATAAATATTGGCTTTTACTATTGTTAATAATGATCCTAGGTCTGGAATAATTTATATGCTGTTTCAGTTATTTAGTAAATAAATGCTGTCCTATTAGTAGACAAATGAACTAGACATTAAAAGCTCATTTTGGTTTTATGATTCCATTATGTCTTTTTTAATAGTAAAAATACCATTAAGAACTGTGAACGCTCAGGAGGCATTTACTTACAACTAACACATCATCATAGGAGATGTATACACACATTCTCTCTCTCTCTCTCTCTCTCTCTCTCTCTCTCTCTCTCCCTCCCTCCCCCTCTCTCCCTTCCACTCTCTGTTCCTCCTTCTGTCTCCCTTTTTCCCCTCTCTCCCTTTCTCCCTCATCTCTCTCATACATTCAGAAACTTTGACATTTCCAACACAGGAATTGAAGTTTTGTTTTTATTTTCTGTCTCTATTTTACCATAAGGGAATTAGATCATTGGGCCACTTCTTCCAAATAGTTTCATGGAATGAGTTAATTACATGATGTAGCTCACGTTTATAGCAACTACTGAGATTATCTACAATAGGGGGCACTTAAAACCATCGAGCATTTTAGCTGCTTTTTCTTTTTGGTGAAGGGTAAGAGAAGGGTGAACAATTTGTTGCTATAAATACAGCAGATTGTTGTAAGGCTGTATCCTGTTTGGAAATGATCTCATCTAACATGTCTGTTGGTGGTTAGCAGTTTTCCACCACACGGAACAGGACTATTAAGATATGGCAGTGTTGTTAGAGAACCCTCAAAGTTAAAGCCACAAGGATTCTTCAGTGTCCATAAAGCAGGGTTTATGAGTGAGATATAATTGTCAAAGGTCTTAAATTCTAACCTTAATCTATATAAGGATTTGTTATAGGTCATCTTAGTTCTTATTTTTGTGCATTACTCTACTCCTGGGATTATTCTACTAGATAAATGGTGCTATGTGTACAATGAGGAATTAGAGATAAAGCCAGTTTTTTTTCCTTTTTATTGATTTAGAATAGGAATAGATCAGAATAGATTGCTTTTGTAATGATGCTGCTTTAAAAAGGTTCAGGGGTGCCTGGGTATCTCAGTCAGTCAAGCGCCCAATTTTGGCTCAGGTCATCATCTCACGGTTCATGAGTTCAAGCCCCACCTTGGGTCCTGCACTGATGGTGCGGGGCCTGCTTGGGATTCTCTCTGTCCTTCTCTCTCTGCCCCCCCGCCCCCCGCTTCTCTCTCTCTCAAAAATAAACAAAGAGTTTCCGGTGTGCAGTGGCATGCTTTTTTTATTGCCTTCTTCCTCCTCCTCACTCAGATAAACAATATAACTCTGAAACCATGAGCATATTTTACAGCTGCACTAACAGGGTGGCCATCAGCCAAATCTCACTACCAAACACTTGAAATGTGGCTAATCCAAAATGAAACATGCTGTTGGGCTTAAAATACACACATTCCAAAAACTTGGTACAAAAAAAGAGTATAAAATAGCTCATTAATAATTTTTATATTGCATATATGTTTTGGATATATTGCTTTACATAAAATATATTATTTTTTTAAGTTTATTTATTTTTGAGAGAGAGAGCAAGCATGAGCAGGGGAGGGGCAGAGAGAGAGAGGAGATAGAGAATCCCAAGCAGGCTCCACACTGTCAGCACAGTGCCTGACGTGGGGCTCAAACTCATGAACCATGAGATCATGACCTTAGCCGAAACCCAGAGTTGGACGCTCAACCGACTGAACCACCCAGGCACCCCTACCTTAAATATGTTATTAAAATTAATCTTAACAGTTCCTTTTGACTTTTATGATGTGGCACTATAAAATTTACAATTGCATGTGTGGCTTTCATTGTATTTCTACTGGACAGCACTGGTCTGGAGTCTCTTTGTGCTCCCACTTCCCCTTTCCATTACTACTCCAGAGGAGCCTTTAAAACCAGTATTGACAGGATTCCGGGAAGATGGCGGTGTAGGAGGACGCTGGGCTCACCGCGCGTCCTGCTGATCACTTAGATTCCACCTACACCTGCCTAAATAACCCAGAAAACCGCCAGAGGATTAGCAGAACAGAGTCACCAGACCCAAGTGCAGACGAGAGGCCCACGGAAGAGGGTAGGAAGGGCGGCGAGGCGGTGCGCGCACCACGGACTGGCGGGAGGGAGCCGGGGCGGAGGGGCGGCTCGCCAGCCAAGCAGAGCCCCCGAGTCCGGCTTGCAAAAGCGGAGGGGCCTGACGGACTGTGTTCCGACAGCAAACGCGACTTAGCGTCTGGGAGGTAATAAGTTAACAGCTCTGCTCAGAAAGCGGGAAGGCTTGGGGGCGCCTGGGTGGCGCAGTCAGTTAAGCGTCCGACTTCAGCCAGGTCGCGATCTCGTGGTCAGTGAGTTCGAGCCCCGCATCAGGCTCTGGGCTGATGGCTCAGAGCCTGGAGCCTATTTCCGATTCTGTGTCTCCCTCTCTCTCTGCCCCTCCCCCGTTCATGCTCTGTCTCTCTCTGTCCCAAAAATAAATAAACGTTGAAAAAAAATTAAAAAAAAAAAGAAAGCGGGAAGGCTGGAGGACAAAGGGAGGGTGAGCTGCGGAGCCCCCGGACGACAGAACTCAGTTTGGCGGGGAACAAAGGCGCTCACCAGCGCCATCTCCCCCGCCCATCCCCCAGCCAAAATCCCAAAGGGAACCGGTTCCGGCCAGGGAAATTGCTCGCTCCGCGCAAACACCCAACTCTGTGCTTCTGCGGAGCCAAACCTCCGGCAGCGGATCTGACTCCCTCCGGCTGCCACAGGGCCCCTCCTGAAGTGGATCACCTAAGGAGAAGCGAGCTAAGCCTGCCCCCCCTGCCGCCGTGCACCTTGCCTTCCCACCCCAGCTAATACGCCAGATCCCCAGCATCACAAGCCTGGCAGTGTGCAAGTAGCCCAGACGGGCCACGCCACCCCACAGTGAATCCCGCCCCTAGGAGAGGGGAAGAGAAGGCACACACCAGTCTGACTGTGGCCCCAGCGGTGGGCTGGGGGCAGACATCAGGTCGGACTGCGGCCCCGCCCACCGACTCCAGTTATACACCACAGCACAGGGGAAGTGCCCTGCAGGCCCTCACCACACCAGGGACTATCCAAAATGACCAAGCGGAAGAATTCCCCTCAGAAGAATCTCCAGGAAATAACAACAGCTAATGAGCTGATCAAAAAGGATTTAAATAATATAACAGAAAGTGAATTTAGAATAATAGTCATAAAATTAATCGCTGGGCTGGAAAACAGCATACAGGACAGCAGAGAATCTCTTGCTACAGAGATCAAGGGACTAAGGAACAGTCACGAGGAGCTGAAAAACGCTTTAAAGGAAATGCAAAACAAAATGCAAACCACCACGGCTCGGATGGAAGAGGCAGAGGAGAGAATAGGTGAACTAGAAGATAAAGTTATGGAAAAAGAGGAAGCTGAGAAAAAGAGAGATAAAAAAATCCAGGAGTATGAGGGGAAAATTAGAGAACTAAGTGATACACTAAAAAGAAATAATATACGCATAATTGGTATCCCAGAGGAGGAAGAGAGAGGGAAAGGTGCTGAAGGGGTACTTGAAGAAATAATAGCTGAGAACTTCCCTGAACTGGGGAAGGAAAACGGCATTGAAATCCAAGAGGCACAGAGAACTCCCTTCAGACGTAACTTGAATCGATCTTCTGCACGACATATCATAGTGAAACTGGCAAAATACAAGGATAAAGAGAAAATTCTGAAAGCAGCAAGGGGTAAACGTGCCCTCACATATAAAGGGAGACCTATAAGACTCGTGACTGATCTCTCTTTTGAAACGTGGCAGGCCAGAAAGAATTGGCACGAGATTTTCAGGGTGCTAGACAGCAAAAATATGCAGCCGAGAATCCTTTACCCAGCAAGTCTGTCATTTAGAATAGAAGGAGAGATAAAGGTCTTCCCAAACAAACAAAAACTGAAGGAATTTGTCACCACTAAACCAGCCCTACAAGAGATCCTAAGGGGGACCCTGTGAGACAAAGTACCAGAGACATCACTACAAGCATAAAACATACAGACATCACAATGACTCTAAACCCGTATCTTTCTATAATAACACTGAATGTAAATGGATTAAATGCGCCAACCAAAAGACATAGGGTATCAGAATGGATAAAAAAACAAGACCCATCTATTTGCTGTCTACAAGAGACTCATTTTAGACCTGAGGACACCTTTAGATTGAGAGTGAGGGGATGGAGAACTATTTATCATGCTACTGGAAGCCAAAAGAAAGCTGGAGTAGCCATACTTATATCAGACAAACTAGACTTTAAATTAAAGGCTGTAACAAGAGATGAAGAAGGACATTATATAATAGTTACAGGGTCTATCCATCAGGAAGAGCTAACAATTATAAATGTCTATGCGCCGAATACCGGAGCCCCCAAATATATAAAACAATTACTCACAAACATAAGCAACCTTATTGATAAGAATGTGGTAATTGCTGGGGACTTTAACACCCCACTTACAGAAATGGATAGATCATCTAGACACACGGTCAATAAAGAAACAAGGGCCCTGAATGAGACACTGGATCAGATGGACTTGACAGATCTATTTAGAACTCTGCATCCCAAAGCAACAGAATATACTTTCTTCTCGAGTGCACATGGAACATTCTCCAAGATAGATCATATACTGGGTCACAAAACAGCCCTTCATAAGTTTACAAGAATTGAAATTATACCATGCATACTTTCAGACCACAATGCTATGAAGCTTGAAATCAACCACAGGAAAAAGTCTGGAAAACCTCCAAAAGCATGGAGGTTAAAGAACACCCTACTAACGAATGAGTGGGTCAACCAGGCAATTAGAGAAGAAATCAAAAAATATATGGAAACAAACGAAAATGAAAATACAACAATCCAAACGCTTTGGGATGCAGCGAAGGCAGTCCTGAGAGGAAAATACATTGCAATCCAGGCCTATCTCAAGAAACAAGAAAAATCCCAAATACAAAATCTAACAGCACACCTAAAGGAAATAGAAGCAGAACAGCAAAGGCAGCCTAAACCCAGCAGAAGAAGAGAAATAATAAAGATCAGAGCAGAAATAAACAATATAGAATCTTAAAAAACTGTAGAGCAGATCAACGAAACCAAGAGTTGGTTTTTTGAAAAAATAAACAAAATTGACAAACCTCTAGCCAGGCTTCTCAAAAAGAAAAGGGAGATGACCCAAATAGATAAAATCATGAATGAAAATGGAATTATTACAACCAATCCCTCAGAGATACAAACAATTATCAGGGAATACTATGAAAAATTATATGCCAACAAATTGGACAACCTGGAAGAAATGGACAAATTCCTGAACACCCACACTCTTCCAAAACTCAATCAGGAGGAAATAGAAAGCTTGAACAGACCCATAACCAGCGAAGAAATTGAATCAGTTATCAAAAATCTCCCAACAAATAAGAGTCCAGGACCAGATGGTTTCCCAGGGGAGTTCTACCAGACGTTTAAAGCAGAGATAATACCTATCCTTCTCAAGCTATTCCAAGAAATAGAAAGGGAAGGAAAACTTCCAGACTCATTCTATGAAGCCAGTATTACTTTGATTCCTAAACCAGACAGAGACCCAGTAAAAAAAGAGAACTACAGGCCAATATCCCTGATGAATATGGATGCAAAAATTCTCAATAAGATACTAGCAAATCGAATTCAACAGCATATAAAAAGCATTATTCACCATGATCAAGTGGGATTCATTCCTGGGATGCAGGGCTGGTTCAACATTCGCAAATCAATCAACGTGATACATCACATTAACAAAAAAAAAGAGAAGAACCATATGATCCTGTCAATCGATGCAGAAAAGGCCTTTGACAAAATCCAGCATCCTTTCTTAATAAAAACCCTTGAGAAAGTCGGGATAGAAGGAACATACTTAAAGATCATAAAAGCCATTTATGAAAAGCCCACAGCTAACATCATCCTCAATGGGGAAAAACTGAGAGCTTTTTCCCTGAGATCAGGAACACGACAGGGATGCCCACTCTCACCGTTGTTGTTTAACATAGTGCTGGAAGTTCTAGCATCAGCAATCAGACAACAAAAGGAAATCAAAGGCATCAAAATTGGCAAAGATGAAGTCAAGCTTTCGCTTTTTGCAGATGACATGATATTATACATGGAAAATCCGATAGACTCCACCAAAAGTCTGCTAGAACTGATACATGAATTCAGCAAAGTTGCAGGATACAAAATCAATGTACAGAAATCAGTTGCATTCTTATACACTAACAATGAAGCAACAGAAAGACAAATAAAGAAAATGATCCCATTCACAATTGCACCAAGAAGCATAAAATACCTAGGAATAAATCTAACCAAAGATGTAAAGGATCTGTATGCTGAAAACTATAGAAAGCTTATGAAGGTAATTGAAGAAGATTTAAAGAAATGGAAAGACATTCCCTGCTCATGGATTGGAAAAATAAATATTGTCAAAATGTCAATACTACCCAAAGCTATCTACACATTCAATGCAATCCCAATCAAAATTGCACCAGCATTCTTCTCGAAATTAGAACAAGCAATCCTAAAATTCATATGGAACCACAAAAGGCCCCGAATAGCCAAAGGAATTTTGAAGAAGAAGACCAAAGCAGGAGGCATCACAATCCCAGACTTTAGCCTCTACTACAAAGCTGTCATCATCAAGACAGCATGGTATTGGCACAAAAACAGACACACAGACCAATGGAATAGAATAGAAACCCCAGAACTAGACCCACAAACGTATGGCCAACTCATCTTTGACAAAGCAGGAAAGAACATCCAATGGAAAAAAGACAGCCTCTTTAACAAATGGTGCTGGGAGAACTGGACAGCAACATGCAGAAGGTTGAAACTAGACCACTTTCTCACACCATTTACAAAAATAAACTCAAAATGGATAAAGGACCTAAATGTGAGACAGGAAACCATCAAAACCTTAGAGGAGAAAGCAGGAAAAGACCTCTCTGACCTCAGCCGTAGCAATCTCTTACTCGACACATCCCCAAAGGCAAGGGAATTAAAAGCAAAAATGAATTACTGGGACCTTATGAAGATAAAAAGCTTCTGCACAGCAAAGGAAACAACCAACAAAACTAAAAGGCAACCAACGGAATGGGAAAAGATATTTGCAAATGACATATCGGACAAAGGGCTAGTATCTAAAATCTATAAAGAGCTCACCAAACTCCACACCCGAAAAACAAATAACCCAGTGAAGAAATGGGCAGAAAACATGAATAGACACTTCTCCAAAGAAGACATCCAGATGGCCAACAGGCACATGAAAAGATGTTCAGCGTCGCTCCTTATCAGGGAAATACAAATCAAAACCACACTCAGGTATCACCTCACACCAGTCAGAGTGGCCAAAATGAACAAATCAGGAGACTATAGATGCTGGAGAGGATGTGGAGAAACGGGAACCCTCTTGCACTGTTGGTGGGAATGCAAATTGGTGCAGCCGCTCTGGAAAGCAGTGTGGAGGTTCCTCAGAAAATTAAAAATAGACCTACCCTATGACCCACCAATAGCACTGCTAGGAATTTACCCAAGGGATACAGGAGTGCTGATGCATAGGGGCACTTGTACCCCAATGTTCATAGCAGCACTCTCAACAATAGCCAAATTATGGAAAGAGCCTAAATGTCCATCAACTGATGAATGGATAAAGAAATTGTGGTTTATATACACAATGGAATACTACGTGGCAATGAGAAAAAATGAAATATGGCCCTTTGTAGCAACGTGGATGGAACTGGAGAGTGTGATGCTGAGTGAAATAAGCCATACAGAGAAAGACAGATACCATATGGTTTCACTCTTATGTGGATCCTGAGAAACTTAACAGGAACCCATGGGGGAGGGGAAGGAAAAAAAAAAAAAAGGACGTTAGAGTGGGAGAGAGCCAAAGCATAAGAGACTGTTAAAAACTGAGAACAAACTGAGGGTTGATGGGGGTGGGAGGGAGGGGCGGGTGGGTGATGGGTATTGAGGAGGGCACCTTTTGGGATGAGCACTGGGTGTTGTATGGAAACCAATTTGTCAATAAATTTCATATATAAAAAAAATAAAAAAATAAAAAAAATAAAAAAAATAAAACCAGTATTGATTACTGTCTGCAGCCTAGGGACAGATTTGCTTCTGTGTGTGTATACGTGCGTTTGTGCACACATGTGAGTGCATGCATGCAGGCCAGAGAGCGTTCAGTGGGAAGGATAAGGAACAAATAAGGACAGGAAGAGAAGTGAGCAGTTTCATTGGTCTGAGATGCCATCCACTCTCACTTAGAGTAAGGAAAGAGGAAAGGCTGAGTTAGCTCCCCACAAGGCAACTTTGCTCTTTTTTTTTTTTTAATGTTTTTATTTTATTTTTTGAGAGACAGAGACAGACAGAGTGCTAGTTGGAGAGGGGCAGAGAGAGAGAGACACAGAATCTGAAGCAGGCTCCAGGCTCTGAGCTGTCCGCACAGAGCCCAACACGGGGCTCAAACCCACGAAATGTGAGATCATGACCTGAGCTGAAGTCAGACTCTTAACTGACTGAGACATCCAGGTGCCCCAACTTTGCTCTTTTTTAAAAAACTAGGGTGAATCATTGCAACATTGGACTCATCTGAATTCAAATGTAAATACACAAAAAGCTTCTGTAACAGTACAGAAGCAAACATGAAGATTTAAGAATTATCATTGTCATCGCTTTCCTTAGTTAACGAAGGTAATGAAGAACTGACCTATATTCCAACTGGTAGTTCTGATTTGGGCAAAGGATGTAATGTGTTTTGTTCTTCAGCATTTCGTAAAAGAGGAGTTTCTGGCTGAGATGGAATCTTTTAAGGGCTTTTCAGTTTAGACTCAAATACCCAAACTAGTATGGTGAGTTTTCTGGAGAACTGGAAGATTGCATAAATCACAGTGCTTTTGTTAAATGTTTAATTAAGTGATACAAGGCAGATTTTATTTTTTCAAGGAAAAAATGGGGGGGGTATGTTATAGACCACACATATATGAGCATCAAAGTTAATGATTCTGTGTTTTATAGAAGACAAATCAGTTTCACTGTAGTCTTATCATGGACAATAAAATGACAAACTTGAATAATTTCACTATTTCAGTCGCTTAATTAAATAGCCCATGTGGTAAGCCCAGTGGAAATAGCCACAAACTGAGCTGTTATTCAGGTTAATGGAAGGAGCAGAGGGGAGAGCAAAGAGATTCAGATCAGTGCTGTCCACTAGAAATATAATGAAAGGCACGTATGTAATTTTTTTAAACTGAAGTATGACTGACACACAGCGTTGCATTAGTTTCAGGTGTACAACATAGTGATTGGACAAATCCACACATGAGGCAGTGCTCACCACAAGTATAGCTACCATCTGTCACTATGCACCACTGTTAACACTATCATTGACTATGCTCCATAAGCTCTACCATTCATCCCCGTGATGTATTCATTCTACAGCTGGAAGCCTGTATCTCCCTCTCCCCTTCACCCATTTTGCCCATCCCCCCATTCCCTCCCCTCAGGCAACCATCAGTTTGTTCTCTGTATTTAAGGATCTGTTTCTGTGCTAGCTTTTTGTTTGTGTGCTTGTTCACTTGTTTTATTTCTTAGATCCCCCATATGAATGAAATCATATTGTATCTGTCTTTCCCTGTCTGACTTATTTCACTTAACATAATACCCTCTAGGTCCAACCATGTTGTTGCAAATGACACGATCTCATCCTTTCTTACGAGTAATATTCCTTATGAGTAATATTCCATTGTGTATCTATACCGCATCTTCTTTGTCCATTCATCTACTGATGGACACTTGGGTTGCTTTCATCTCTTGACTATTGTAAATAATGCCTCAGTAAACATAGGGGTGCATATATCTTTCTGAATTACTGTTTTTGTTTTCTTTGGGTAAATACCCAGTATAACACATATGTTATTTAATATTTTCTAGTAGCCACATTAATTGGTGAAGCCCAGAGAAAGATGCATATTTGAGAGAGAGAGGTTTAGTGGGAAGAAAAGAATAAGGTGGTCCTGCAGCTGGATCCCCAAGTTAGATCTCTGTCATGAAAAACACTACCCCATGTTGATAAACTAACTGTATTTGCAGTTTATCACAAAATTACACTATTTCACAGTGAACAAGAAGACCTGAAAGCCTTTCATTTCAAATGTGATACATTAGGCCCGGAGAAGCAAAGTAACTTACCTCAACTCCCATAGACAAAGTGACACCCCGTTTTGATTCCCAGCAGATAGTTGTCCCGCCATTCTGTGCTGCCTCTGTATCATTCAGCCATTTTTTCTTCATTCGTCGGTCTGCTCAAAAGAACATTTGGTGCCAGGCACTGTGTTATGGCATTGGGATACGGTGATGAATATGACAGTCCTTGTCCTCAAAGACATTATGGTGTAGGGGGACACAAGTTTATCCAGTTGTGTCACCGATGAACCTCCAGCTTCTGATGCTTGTCACACTGTGTCAGTTGTCATGACAAGCAGGGGACAGTAATAATACATTAAAGGACATTTGTGACAAGTCTGAAAGTGCTCCAAGATGTAAGGGTTTCCCCCTCCATTCATTGGAAAGAAAGCACTGGAAGGAGGCGTGCAGACCTATTCTGAGCAAACAGCACAAAGCAATACCTTTAAGGAGAGGGAAAGAAGAATGAACTCTTCAGTTCATTTACTTTACAAACACCCCAGTGTGGATCCTGAATGTCTGGACCATGGAATGTGCTATGATTTGGCAGTTGCCGGTGCTCATAAGGGTTCTCAGATTCCAAGAGGCGAACTGCCACAGGACCATTTGGACTTCAGAAAGGCAAATCTTGCTCATGGTCACGAGAGGATTGGTATTAAAAAAAAGTTATTAGATCACCACAGATCTTCCTAAGGATAATAGTATAACATTTCATAAAGTTTGAGCTACAAATACAAAATCCTCCATATCTCACTTTTTATTTCTTATGCATTCCCTTTCAATCACATGGGTGAATATTTACATTGCTTAATCAGGATGTATGTATAATTTTATAATCTTGTTTTTGCAGTGAAAATTCTCTTCAAACTACTTTTCCATGACACAGATGAGTCATCATAATCGTTATTTTAGTGACTGCGTAATATTCCATTCAGTAATCTTATCAAGCTTTGCTTAAATTTGTTATTAGCTAAGTTATTAAGCAAGATGCTCCTTGGACTTTACTGAAAATAATTGTGAACGCTTCGGGTTTTCATGACAAAATTGCATATTTACCTACAAAGATCCCTTAGTGAGACAGTGTATGCTAATGCAGTTATAGGTTTTCAACCACCACAACAGCAAGATGCTTTCCAAGTATCTTTGGTTTGAAGCAATTATGCAAGACGGGTACACACTGTGGGCTCAGTTAACCTAGAAATTCAAAAGAACTCTGTTGGCAGCATTGCCCTTTCTTGTAATAGGTCAGGAATGTAGACACTATTTTTATTGGTACCTGATTGCTGAAGTCCCCAGTTTAAAAAAAATTTTTTTAATGTGTATTTATTTTTGAGAGAGAGGGAAAGAGAGAGTGCAAGCAGGGGAGGAGCAGAGAGAGAGAGAGGGAAACACAGAGTCTGAAGCAGGCTCCAGGCTCCGAGCTGTCAGCACAGAGCTCCACGCGGGGCTCAAACCCATGAACCATGAGATCATGACCTGAGCCGAAGTCGGACACTTAACCGACTGAGCCACCCAGGCTCCCCTAAAGTTCCCAGTTTTTAAAAAATGATCTGGCCCCTAAGAACCTGAGGACTAAGTTATAGATGGCCTCTCCAGACCTAAGGAGGAGGCCATTCAATTAACCAGTCTTAACCTTCCTCTTCAGAGCAGGCAGTGCGCATCCAGGAAGCTGTAGCTGCCATCCCTAGTTCTCAGGGAGGGAATGGAGCTTGGGGCAGTTCCGATTTTTTAGGTCTTTGGGGAAAGGTTACTGATAAGGAGACATATTTTATCCTAGACAAAAGTTGTTACAACTTCTGCTGTAGTTAGACGTTTTAAGTAAGGTGAGGCCCTTTTTGAGGTCTTGCATAGGACTAGAACCTTATTTCCTGCTTCTTATTTTTACTCTCCTTTGATGACCCAGTGAAATGAGTTATGTATTTATATGACCTTGGGTAATGACTTCAACTTCTTTGATTTTGAGTTTTCCATTTGCTACCTAGGAGTGATTACATCTGGCTTACCTGTCTCATGAGATAGCTGTGAGACTCAAATGAGATGTAAACTGTAAGAACTTCTGACAAGTGCAAGCTGGATGCTATTATTAATCATTGGTAATGACGATGAGTGGAAAATCCCCAGATAGCATCGGCAGACGGTGCTATACTCTGTGGGTGTATCAGGCTAGGACATGATAAAGTGATGCCAGTTAACCCCAGTGATTTGTTCTGTAACGTAAACCTGGCCAAGTCCTTCCCCTGTCTGCCTTACTTGTAGAAAGCGTCCTCCCACCAACGTGGGTAAGATTACACAAGGTGTTTTGAGCTCACAAGACAAAGGTCATCCATAGACGCAGTCAGGAAGAATTTCCCTAACGTTTTTGTGTGCTGCAGTGACAATTATAAGACCCATGTGTAAACAATCATCTCCAGGAATAAGAGAAAGTGTCATCAAAAATGAAGGGCAAGTCTGTGGCTAGAGGAGCATCTTCCTTATTTATCTGAAAACTCAAGCTTGCTTTAAATTGTGTCCAGGCTGTGTGGTCACGTTTTGCCTGCAGGGAGTAAGCCACACAACTCCCCACAAGGGCAGCGATATGCACGTGACCCAGTTTCTGTGGTCTGAGCTGAAAGATTACCCGCGCATGTGCACTGCCTCAACTGCCTGTGAACATTACATAGTGACGTCTTCCTACAATTCACGTTTTAAAGAGGAAATTAGATCATTTTCATTTCAGTTTTGGGGCATGATTATTTTTTTTCCTTTGAGATCATTTCAGCAGGATCTCCATGAATAGTTACTAGGATATTGGAAGACCGTTCTGCACTTGCTGTCTTCAAATACAAATCTCCCCCATCTAAAGACATACATGTTTGTCCTGGGCATATAGGAAATCATTGATTGTGTTATTGTTCTCCTGGCCTGACTCTGCCCAGGTATCTAACACGGATAGGGTGACAGATCAACTCTTTCAGGTCCATGGAAAGCATGTTCAATGAACACAGCTTCAGGACACAGACCATCTTCATGGTATTTAGAGGGAAGCAAATATTCTCTCCTCCCTTATCAGGATTTTGATGACACCATCCTTACTGTTTGAAAGAGAGGTCATTTTTATTTTTTTAAGGCTTTGAAAAAACTTAAAGTAAATGGGATTGTTTATGCTAAGGAAAAGAAGGCTGCCACACAGAAGACATAGTCTATATATCAACTGAGTACCAAAAAAGAGAAAATGAGATTCAACCAGGGTCACAAGTGAGGATTTATGTCTAGACAGTGATGATTGCCTTCAATGGATAGAGTTCTAGTTGTTTGAAATGGTGTCTGTAGGAACCTGCCCAAAGTATTTCCTTATCCACATACCTTTTGACAGAGCTTCATTGTAGTACTATTTTTATACATCACTTTAAGTACAAGGGTTCTTTTGTGTTAAGTGAGTGAGCAGTCGGCAGAGGGGACATTTCCTAACCTGATAATGAGGGAATAAGTTCATCAAGATGCTAATAAGCATTCAAAAGTTATGGTCTTCTATTGTATCTTTTTCTTCTATGCAATTTGTGTTTTCTCAAAATCTATAGTTTATAAACCACTTGCAACAGAATTTGCTGAACAGCTTTTTAAATGCAGATTCCTAGAGCAAGATCAAGAATTGCATTTTTAATGCTTATTTATTTTTGAGAGAGAGAGAGAGTGCAAGCCGGGGAGGGGCAGAGAGAGAGAATCCAAAGCAGCCTTCAGGCTCTGAGCTGTCAACACAGAGCCTGATGCGGGTCTTGAACCCACAAACCATGAGATCATGACCCGAGCCAAAGTCAGATGCTTAACCGAGTGAGCTACCCAGGAGCTCCCTCCAAGAATTGCATTTTTAACAAGCACATAGGTGATTCTGATGTTTGAGAACCACTCCCCGTATGTTGGGTAGAGGAATGGTTCTCAAGGTGTGCCCCTGTACCTAAAGCATCAGCATCATCTGGGAGCTCATTAGAAAAGCAAATTCTTGGACTCCGCCCTGTACCTTACTGAATCTGAAAAGTCTGGGGGTGAGGCTCAGCAATCTGTTTTTCTGATCCTCACCAAAGTCCGAGAAGCACGGGGGTAGAGTATGTCAATTCCCTTCAGTACCTCTTTACAGCAGTAAGAAAGAGATTTATTAAGAGAGAATCTGATTCATTTGTGACACTTGGGTCTTATCTGGAACTGAGAAATCTTGGTTTGGGGTGCCTGGGTGGCTCAGTCGGTTTCGGCTCAGGTTGTGATCTCAGGGTTCTGGGATGGAGCCCCACGTTGGGCTTTGTGCTTAAGATTCTCTCCCTCTCCCCCTTCCCCTCCCCTCCTCCTTCCCTCCCCCTCCCTCTCCCCTCCTTCTCCCTCTTCCCTTCTTCCCCACTGCTTGTGCTGTTGAAAAGCAGGAAGGAAGGAAGGAAGGAAGGAAGGAAGGAAGGAAGGAAGGAATCTTGGTTTAGACAGAACTTTAAAAGGAGATTTAATCTTGCCCTCCCTCTAGTATTTAAATTCCTTCCCTCCCTCCATCCCTCCCTCCATCCCTCCCTCCCTTCCTTCCCTCTCTCCCTCTATCTCCCTCGCTCTCTCCCTCCCCCTTTCCCCCTTTCCCCACTCCATCTCTCTTTTTCTCTCTCTTTCTTATGTGCCAGGCACTGGGCTACGGATTGAGGATACAGTGGTGAATGCAAACTACAGAGAAAGTTCCTGTCCTCTTGGAACTTACAGGCTAGGGGAAGGCATATTTCAAATGATTACACTAATAACTATGAAATTATAATTATTGTAAGTGCTATGGTGAGGAGGCACATGATGTTCTGAGAGTGTATAAGACAGGGGTTTGAGCATGTCTGCATACCTTCTACAAGGCAGCTCAGCCCAGATGGAGCACTTCCTCTTGAGGGAGAGTTCTGACACCCAGTTGGAGCCTGCCTCACTCTAAGATACATATAAGTGTTAGAAATCTGTTCCCTATTTCAGTGAAAATATGCCACACTGTGCTTTGGACCATGCAGACCTGACTGTGTATCTGAATCTACATGGAACAAGTCCAGTGTTCTTTTACGTTGCAGATCTTCACGTAGATGATGAAGATCTCTTTCCTCGAGGTTTTTTCTTTTCAAGGCTGTGAGACTCCTCATTTATTTGGTCTCCTTCAGAAGCACTCCACTTTTTAAAAAGATGTTTGTAAAATATTCTGCTTCTCAGCATCAACTAGAAGTGTGTAATGGTAATTTCTTAGGAGCGTATCTCAGATTCCATCTATGACTGTCCTTGTCCTGATTATGCTCCACAGTCCCATGGCCCAACCTCACCTGCCCTGTGTACAACTGCATCACATCACTAACTTGCACTGGGCTCGCAGTTAAGTGAAACCCTGGGCTTATCTAGCTTGCTTTTTTTAAGTAATTGAAAATGTTTTAAGGGCAGTGCCCTCAAGATTTTCCTCTAGGATGTCAGCCCTTTAACCAGCAGCCGTCACTGAAGTTCTTTAGTCGATTATGTGTACTGGCATTATCAACCAATCTAAATATCTTCAGTGTGTCAATCAAAAGCATATAAAGCCTTAAGAATTGCCTTGCTAGAATCTAGATGCAGGATGTCTCCAACAGCCTTCTAATCTGCCAATCTAGTATGTCGGTGTGAAGGAAATGGGCTAGTCTGTCTTCACTTGTTCTAGTAATCACCACTTCCTTTTCTCTGTTGACAGTCTTTTAATATTTATTGACATATCAAGAATTCATGAGATGTACTGCTTTTAATCAAATGAGGCATGCAGCCTTTTCCTATGTGATTAAAAACTTTTATCAAAACATCTTCACTGGAAAACCTTTCTGCCATCTGTTTGAGAAGCCATTTATATCCTCAGAGTGAGTTCTGTATCTTTGTATTTTCACCTAGAGCAACACCGTTATAACTCATCTTCAGGTGCCTGGATCTCCGTGAAGCACACATTTTTTTCTTGACCTATTCCTCTTCTCTTCTTGGCAGGTCTGTATCCACTAACGCAAATAAGATTTGGTCAGCAGATATATGTTTTAGTCTAGAGTTTACGAAATATAATTCAGGGACTTCTAAGTAATCTTGGGGCTAGTGCTCATGAGTTATCATCTATAATATGGCAATAAATATTTGCTTAGGTCATGAATAAATTTTTAAAATAAAAACTTTTATTACCATTTCGTTAGAATGGACCCCATTCATTTTTAATTCCACCGTAGTATTTTCTTTTGTTCTGTTTTTAAGAATGTCACATTCTGTCTGGCCTTCAGTCTGCTCACTTGTTAAACGAGTGGTTGAACTAGATGATCCTATGGTATATTCAAACTCTAGAATTAAATGGTTCTAAACCTTGATAAGGAAAGGAAATTTAACGCAATTTAAAAGTCAAACCACAACACACACACATATACATGCATATGCAAACATACACACATGTACATGTGCATACATATCAAACTGGTGAGACCGCATCAATGTCAATTTCCTGGTGGTGATATTGTGCTATGGTTTTGCAAGATATTCCTGTTAGGAGAAATGGAGTGAAGGGTATATTGGATATCTCTGTATTATTTCTTTTAAGAACACATGAATCTACAATTACCTCAAAATAAAAAGTTTAAAAAAATTAAACCATAGACTGTATAACAGGACTTTGGAAGTAAGAGTAGGCCTTTCTTGACCACATATTAGCTTAAACAAATTATTCAACCTTCCTGAAGTCAGTTTCTTTCTCAGCCTTAAAGTGGGAATATTAAGCGGCACCTGGGTGGCTCAGTCTGTTAAGCATCCAACTTCGGCTCAGGTCACGATCTCACGGTTCCTGAGTCTGAGCCCCACATTGGGCTCTCTGCTGTCAGCACAGAGCCTGCTTGAGATCGTCTGTCTCCCTCTCTCTCTGCCCCTCCCCAACTTGCACTCCCTCTCTCTCAAAAATAAACATTTAAAAAATTAAAAACTGGGACTATTAATCCTTACCTAATGGGATGGCTGGAAGGATTATATGAGATGGTGTGTATAAACATTGGCTTATACTTCTATTGTTAGTATTCAATAAATGTTGGTTACTTGCCACTGTACTTCTTCTCCTTTGTTCTAGAGAAGAAACTAGGGCAAACTGACTTGCTGCAGCTCTCCCAGAAAAGACGACATACGACCTGAAGCTAAAGACAATTTCGAAGTATACATTAGTGACATGAACCCCATAGCAGTGTAGTGAGTAATGCAGTTACATAACTTTTACAGATCACCAGGCAGATCAGCTAACATGGCTTGGCGCAGTGAACCGATAAAATAAAATAACAACGCAGCTTCCAAACCCAGCCTGAGTCAGGGAGTCCCGACACAGCAGCCAGAGTCAAAATCCAGAATGACTGCCTAGGCCTTAGAGCTTTGGTGTTTCAGTTGACTCAGACATGCTGTAAATCTGTGTAAGGGGTGGGGAGGAAACAAAAGCTGGCCCCCTGAATAACTCTTCCCCAAGGGGCATAGAGAAGCTTTCTTTTCCTTGCAGAATCCTTAATCATATCTCCCAAATAGGAGTTTTCTATGCAACTGCACAGATGCGAAAAAGGGAGAGACTAAGGAGAATAGACATGTCTTGGTCCTGAGGATGTGATAGTTGAATGGATGGCCAAGATGTCTCTCCCACATATCTTATGAAATGTTTAGAATTTCCCAGGGATCTGTCCTTGCCCCTGATCTGATGAATGTTGTTATCAGTCAGTTGGATAAAACACAGAAAGTAAGCCCACCAAAATAGTTGAATGTTACAGAGGTGAAAGGGAGTTTGGGAACAATTATAATTTTTAAATGATTTTGGCAGGCTGTGGGGCACTGAGTTGATCACAGTAAGTTGTAATTTATTAGGGGCAGTGTTAAAACCTGTACTTCAAAACCAAAAGCAGAAGTACAGGTTAGGAAAGGATTAAATTGACAGGGGTTTTATACAAAAAAAGTTGTAGGATCTTATGTGACTATAAGAAAGGTATGAGTCAATGGTGTGATGTATTTGTATTTTAGAAAGGAAGTTAGGGACCAAAAAAAAAAAGAACGTAATCTTTCTACTTTACATAATTTACACAAGTTGAAAAATACTCAGTGGGTTGTATTCAGTGTGGGCCAAATTTAAGAAAGATATTGACTAAATGGAATTGGTTACTAAGGGAAGGAAAGAAAAGGTAGGGCTGAATTTAAAGGATCCCCAAAACTATATTGTTTAAAGAACGGTTGAGGGAAAATAAGGATATTCAGCTATTCTTTTAGAGTTGCCCTACAGAAGAGGACAAGTAAACTTGTCTATTTTGCTCTGAAAATCAGAAATGGGATTAATGAGAGTTCATGGAAACAGATTTTGGCTCAATACAAGGAAAATTTTTCAAATAATTAGAGCAGTTCCATGACTATTTCACTAAATTGTGAGTTTCCTGTCACTGGAAATATTCAAGCCGAGGCCAGATGAGTGTCTGGGATTCTGAGGGCTTCTAGCATTGAATGAGAGCTTAGGGTAGGTGACCTTTAAGACCACTTGCAGCTCTCTTAGTCTGTGACTTAAGGAAGCATGAATGCCAAGGCCGCTTATGACATGCCAGAGCTACTTTTTCAACTCTTGGCTCTGATTCTGACCAGCTGTGTGACCTTCGGCTAAGAAATTAACCATTTTTTGTTCCAATTTCCTCAGCCATAAAATGAGGGATCTGGATTTAATGATATCTAAGTTCTCCGCAACTTCATAATTACAGCATGTTGGAAAAGTAGAGTTGGAGCTGATACCTGCCATTTTTCTAAGTCAGCTTACACGGAGAAGATTTAACAAGCAAAGGCCATTGTTGATTCTGGGGACCATTGGACTAAACTCTCAGTTGCTTGTTGGCAGGAGAGTGGACGATTGTGATCCTGGGATTTGTTCTCATGAGATCTGTGGCAGGAAGTTGATCAAATAACTGATAATCCGGTTTCTCTCAAACACCTGTACATTCTGGCTGAGTTCAGCGATGCCTTTGCAAAGAACTTAGAAGAAATGAAGGTCACATTACTATTGCAATACAGTTCTGTCTCTTACAAAGCACACCTTTGTTCTTCATTTCCTTAATGATCTGGCAGTTGCTGTTGAGCTTGGCTTACGATAATAAGAACCAATATCCATAAAACAACTTGCTATGTGGCAGATACTGTCCTAAAAGTTTTGTATAAATTAATTTACCTAATCAGTTTATAACCTGAAAATCTAATGATGAATCAGTAGGTTAGATCCTTTTTTCCCCTATGGTCAAGGAGTAGTTAAAATGCAGTTTAAATCTATCCTAATGGTAGAGAGTCCAGAATTCAGATCCCTGCCCTCATTCTTTCAGGCTTCATTGCTGGTGTTCAATTACTATAATTTCCTGTGTGGTTCATTTGATTACTAACCCTTTTCTTCTCTGCCTGTATGAAGGTGCTTCATCCACCACTACTATATTCCAGCTCCCTGTTTTCCTCTTGGACTTCTCTCTGACTCCCACATCATTGTCTCCACATTCCATTTCTTCAGTTATTTTTTCCAGAAGTTTTTGAAAACACAACTATAGTGGGAATGCTATAGTTTGCTTTGATAGAGTAATAGAAGGTAGGAGTAGGATTTCAAATACCTCCTTTGGTTGCTGAGGTTAGTGGGGGAAGAAATAAGTAAATTTATGCTTTTGGTAAAGACATGAATTTAAAACCTTATTCTGAGGTTCGCAGGTCTGGCAGTACTCACTTCATCCAAGTACCACATTTTCTTCCATGTCTTTGTTTCCTGAGGTTGGAAATGAAAACAGCTGTTAAAAATAAGAGCTCATGAGTCAATCTTGAATCTCAGTGTAGCAATTACAGTTTCCATCTCTGTTGGTAAAGTCCCTCCCAGTGTACTGAGCTCCATATCACAGCCCCCTTGTTGTCAATTTTATACCAAGACTTTAATTTGTGTTTTCCAAGCCTCAAAGATTAAACACTAAATCATTTGCCAAACCAGAAAAAAATAACAAGGAAGAAATACATCAATTTAAAAACTTGATTCTCAGACATGCTCTTTTTCTGATTTAGAGCTCGAGCAGAACTCTATGTCAATATTAGAAATGTCAGTTACTGTCCCACATTTTTGAAGGTGGAACTTCTGGGCTTTGTGGTATCCTCACTGTGGAGAATTTTGCTTGAACTCTTTTTCATTAAAAAAAAATTTTTTTTAAGTGTTTATTTTTAAGAGAGAGAGAGGTGGGTGGTGGTGGGAGAGGTGGAATGGGGATGGGGGAGGGACAGCGAAAGAAGGGAGGGACAGTAGATCCAAAGTGGGCTCCACGCTGACAGTGGGGCTCAGACTCAGGAACCATGAGATCATGACCTTAGCCGAAGTTGCACACTTAACTGACTGAGCCACCTAGGCACCCCTGCTTGAAAATCTTATCAAGGCTAGCCTTGAATTGTATTTTCCCTTTTCCAAGTTCCTGAGGCTTATGACCTCGTAAATAAATCTCAATGTAGTTATCTACAGCCTATTAATTGATTGTCACCTTCTGGAGCACATTGATCCTTTTTTAGTTCAGCCTCGTCCCACTTAGCAACCATTCATTCCTTGACTGAGTAATCCCATTGTCTGAAGCTCCGAATGTCCCCAGTGAATCAGCTGCCTTGAACTGACCGATCTAATTTGCCCTATAAAGGCAGATCATATGCTGTTAGCAAGAGAGCTTCATGTTCTAGAGGAGAGGCTGGAGGCAAGAGACTTGGCCCTTTCAGTCACTTCATTTTGCCTTATTTCCCCTAAGATTTGATTTATTTACTGTTCTATTCTTTATTATTAGATTATTTATAAAATGTATTCCCCTGCAAAGATTTTTATAATTCTGTTATCATTGTATCCTCTAACAGATATTTTGTGCATTGAAAATTGCCTCAGTCATTTGGGCTGCTATAACAAAAATACTGTAAGTCTAAGATCAAAGCACCCGCAGATCCAGTGTTTGGAGAGAGAGCCAAAAACGGGGGAAGAGCTCTCTTCTTATAAAGGCACTAATCCCATCATGATAAGGGCAGTAATCCCAACATACCTTTGTGACCTGATTACCTCACAAAGGCTGTAGCTGCAAATATCATACTGGGGATTAGGGTTTCAACATATGACTTCTGGGGGACACAAAGCATTCAGTCCCTCGCAGAATTTTTGCATTCGTGGTGTGATTTGTGGAATTCTGGGAAGGCTGTTGAGCCCCTGCTTCCTCGACTACACTTAAAATCCGGCATTAAACATTACCTCTCAGATACAACACCTTTTAAAATCTAATCTGTTTGGAAGGGCAAAACCATAAAACTAATATGTGAAGTAGTATAGCATAGTGCTGGCATAGCATAGTGTATTCTGACTGGGATCAGAATACCTGAGTTCACCCGCTTGCTAGCTGTATGACCTTAAGCAATTAATTAATCTTTCTGGGCTTTTGGAGCATCTGTATAGTCGACATGATAATAGCACTCACCTCACAGGTTTTTTGGGTTTTGGTTTTTAAATTTTTTTTAGTCTTTATTTATTTTTGAGAGAGAGAGAGAGCACAAGCAGGGGAAGGGCAGAGAGGGAGACACAGAATCTAATGCAGACTCCAGGCTCTGAGCTGTCAGCACAGAGCCCGATGCGGGGCTCGAACTCATGGACCTCGAGATCATGACCTGAGCCGAAGTCGGATGCTCAACCGACTGAGCCACCCAGGCGCCCTGTTACCTCACAGGTTTTTGTAAGGTTTCAGTGAAATGTGTAACATGTTTAGAAGAATAGTATCTTGCTATATAAAGTGTTAGAAACTGTCATCCTTTATTTGCATAAATCAGCATATTTGACAGCAACTTGATAATAAGTCACAAAGAAATCGGAGTTTTGTTCAGGGAACTGGGAGCGGATACTGTGGATACCAGAGGCCCTGGTAAAGAATGGTCTGCCTTAGTGAGGTGCTACAGTTGGAGGCATAGAGCCACTAGGTGCCTAGGTGCCCAAGGGAAACATTTATAAGAGAGAAACAAATGGGGCTAGATCTGCTTCTAGTCCTAACCAGTATGCCCAGTAACTGATGGAATTAATCAGCTGCTATGGTGGTGAGCAAGCAAGAGGACACACATCTGCAAATGAACTTTGAATTCAGGATCTGCTTCATTTTTCTGTGTCTCGTAATTCTATCCTTCGTAATATTCAGGTAACATTAGGTCTCTGAACCATGACACTCGAAGAACCATGGTAAACTGTAGAAGTGTTTTTCTTTGCTAAGTGCCCTTGCCTCTTTCTTTTAGATTACATGAAGCAGACGACGTTTGAAGCCCAAGCCTTTCTAGAAGCTGTGCAGTTCTTCCGGCAGGAGAAGGGACACTATGGCTCATGGGAAATGATCACTGGGGATGAAGTCCAGGTAACATGGGCTCAGAATTTGGGATTCTCTTCTCTGTCTGTGTGTAGGAGGTCAGGGTCAGGATAAATAATCACACACAAAAAAGTGGAAGATGTGGTTCCGAAGGCCGTTTCTCTCATTGTCTAGATGCATTTGGTCCACAGAGTATTGGGTACCGTCTGCAAACACCTCCAGACAGGAGCAAAACAGGACAGTATAAAAACAGGGCAACCGCAACGAGGAGCTTCCATTATTTTCTAAAAAAAATTTGTTTTAATGTTTATTTTTGACAGAGAGACAGAGCATGAGTGGGGGAGGGGCAGAGAGAGAGGGAGACACAGAATCCGAAGCAGGCTCCAGGCTCCGAGCTGTCAGCACGGAGCCCGATGAGGGGCTCGAACCCATAGACCGCGAGATCATGACCTGAGCTGAAGTCGGATGAAGTTGAGCTGAAGCTCAACGGACTGAGCTACCCAAGCGCCCCTCCATTATTTTCTATTCTTTTCTTTACAAAGCATTATTCTTTCAAATGACCTCATGCTTCCAGACCACAATCCAACACGAGCAGTGTGGCATAGTTCAAAGTGTGTGATGGGGGCTTAGGTCAACCTACTTGGATTAAATCTTGCCAACTTATTTAACCTCTTTTAGTCTCAAGTTACTCCTCTGAAAAAAGAGAGTAATGATAATGTTTGCCCTGCAGGGTATTGAGCATTAAGTGAGACGTTGTTGGAAAACTATTTGGCACACGCACTTGTCTTTATTTACTGAATGATTTATAAATGAAGTCAAAGAAATACATTTTAAAAGCATTAAGACAGTTTTCTATGCGTTTTTACTTACCTCTTCTAGTTTTCTATCCTCTATGGTCTGATATAATTTTCCTATGACCTTGGTTAAATGCCAGTCATGGGCTAAGCATGTCCATTGGCTTGGTACCAGGGACGTTGTTACAAATCTCCAAGGAAACTGTGTCCATGAGGACACCAATCACACAGCTGATTCAGCCAGGAAGAGGAGAGTGGGAACGGCGTTATTTAATTAGAGGCACACAGGGTCCAACCATGCTGTTCTTTAATTTCCCCTCGTTTCCCTGAGTGCCTCTTTTGGGGGCCAGTGAAATTTGTTATTAGGAGACCGGATGAGGCCTTGCCTTCGTATGGTCATTAAACATCTGAAGCCGAAAACATTTGATCATGATGATGGGGCTGTTCGTTATTGTTTAACCATATGACTTCTTCTTTCCCACCCACCCCTGCTTTGGTGGATTTTAAACTCATTTATTTCTTAGCTTGAGACTTATTCCAGAACTTTGGCTAACTCTTGGTTTCTGATATTTGGGGGAAGTATATCCATTCATCAATCTGAGAGGACTAAGGACTAACCGTACTTATACCATAAAGAAAAATGAAAGCAAAAGGGGAGGCTGAAGCACTTGACGCTGATTGGCCTGCCAAATAAACCAACATATTTAGTAGATATACCAGTATTAAAATGCCTTTGTGTAATACTTTTTAATGTTCAAATCCTAATTCTGTGTGTTCATTTTATCGATCTCATGAGGTTATTAGTATTTCCAATTTTGTAAATGAGAAAACCAAGGGAGGTATATAGCAGTGAAGTGACTTGTCCAGTTTTATTCATTAAATAGCTTTTGAGCTCCTCTATGCCAGGCACCATGCTGGGGCTGGTGATCCAGAGATGGGCACAACAGGATGGTCCCTGCCCTGTGCAGCTGATAGTTTCATGCTCCCATGCTAAGTGGACAGATGGCAAAGGAAATGATGGCTTCCGATTCCTGGTCCAGTGAAAGATCAGCACCAACCATGGGGCTATACCAAGTTCAACATTTACTTAACTCCTCAAGTTTAGCTATGCTATTTGCTTAATCTTTTCATTTAGAATCTCATGTCAGCTCACTTCTTTCTCGATGCCATTGAAAACAGGTACTTAATGAAACCTTTCTTTGGATTGAGTTGACTTTCTGTTTTTTTGCTTTGGGTTGATTTGTGCTAAGCGCTAGAAGGTGCAAGAGAAGCAAATGACTCATCCCTTGCCCTTGTGGTGAGGCAAGACATACCTAGAAACATCCCGAGAATGAGGCAGCCTTAGAAGTGTATGTGGGTAGACATGTGGGTCTGTACATATATGGACATCATAAAGCATTGGCAGCCAGCAGTGATAGGAAGGTGCTAATTTTGCAGTATAAAAAATACCATAAGTAGGAAAGCAGAACAACACAAAACAAAAACAGAGACGAGATCAGTAAAAGCTGGAGTTATCAAGTGACCCAATAAGAAATTTTGCTCCCCCAGGAATCTGAATATCTATGGTGAAGTTAGACTCAGACAATGTGAGCGCCGGAAAGGCATTTCAAGGGTTGTTTGTCCAAAACCCTCCAGTTGAAAGAATGTTCAGAGAGGTTGGCTGAAGTCACAGTGCCAGTCTGTGACAGAAAACCCATTTCGAGCCACATCAGGCTCTCCTTCGAGAAGCTGGAGAAAGGAAATGAATTCCAAAACCTTCCTGTCTGGGGCCTAGTGGGGGTCCGCCTCTCTGTAACCTCACATATGAAGCCAAAGCAGCATCTGTCCTCAGACTCACAGGAAAAAGAGGTCAGGGGCCCAGAGAAGCTATGTAGTTAAAGAAAATGGCATGACGTAACTGAGTTTGAGAATATGACATCTTCTGTTTAAATTTTTTTAATGTTTATTTAGTTTTGAGAGAGAGAGAGCAGGGGAGAGGCAGAGAGAGGAGAGGGAAACATGGAATCTGAAGCAGGCTCCGGGCTCTGAGCTGTCAGCACAGAGCCCCACACGGGGCTCAAAGCCATGAACTACAAGATCATGACCTGAGCCGAAGTAGGATGCTTAACCAACTGAGCTTCCCAGGCGCCCCTGGCATCTTCTGTTTATTTTATTATTTTTTTAAAAATATATCAAATTGGCTTCCATACTGACATCTTCTGTTTAAAGCACTGGGTTTATTTGCATTTTTTTCCTGTCTGCTAAGCACTTACTTGATCATCATTTTGTCGTCACCCCCCTCTAACCTCATGGCCTGGTATTCAGATGTTCAGCATTATTACATTATTATCTTCATAGTAATGACTCACACAGCAAGTCTGGTGGGCCCTCATGGCAGTGGTGATTTTTTAGGCAACTGCCGAGGCAAAGCAAATATCTTAGGATAACTTGCCTACAGACTATTAAGGTGAAAATATTTATGTACTAGTAAAACCGTCAATATATATCCTACTTGTCTATAAAAAATGTATCAAATGAAGTCCTGAAGGAAAGCATTTTGCAAGATGTAAAGCATTTACAGTGATTTGGTATATTTATTATTTCTTGTAGCAATATATTTATTTAATAAATATATCTTTATTATTTTGTAATTATTATTGTAAATTTAAATTTGCCTTTAAATGAACCAGATGAGCTGAGAAAATAGTTCATAGTTCCCACAGAACAGGTGGTTTCAAGACAAGAAAACTGTCCACGTTTTAGGCCTTCTCCATACATTTCAGGGTTGTCTTTTGTCTAATGACCTCAAACGTGCCCCTTTAAATGGATTCTTTCACCCATGGCCTCTCAGCAACACAAAAGGCACAAGGCCGACAGCCTGGTCAGACTATCAGGCCAGTCTCAGGAAGGAGGGCAGTCTCTCTGGATCTCACACCTTCCCACATCTGGAAGGTAACACATGGTGTGGTTGATTTTGAACAACCTAATGGCATGTTTGATTTCTTATATGTGTGATGGAATTTTAAAATCTGTATATCCTAGGGGCGCCTGGGTGGTGCAGTCGGTTAAGCGTCCGACTTCAGCCAGGTCACGATCTCGCGGTCCGTGAGTTCGAGCCCCGCGTCAGGCTCTGGGCTGATGGCTCGGAGCCTGGAGCCTGTTTCCGATTCTGTGTCTCCCTCTCTCTCTGCCCCTCCCCCGTTCATGCTCTGTCTCTCTCTGTCCCAAAAATAAATAAACGTTGAAAAAAAAAATTTAAAAAAAAAATAAAAAAATAAAAATAAAATCTGTATATCCTAGAAGTTAAATTTACACACACACACACACACACACACACACCATTTTTTTTTTTAAGCAAAAGTGGTATTTTTAGGGCCCTTATGGTGAGACCCAGTGGATCCTGTTCTGAAGAGAGAGGTTGAGGAACCCCTTCATTAGCACAGTTTATTTATTAAAGTAGCTACTTTCCCTAGAACAGCCCCAGAACTTTGGACCCTGCTCATGGAGAGCTGACCCAGGTAGGGAATCTCAGAGAAGGCCCTGGGAAGCTGAGAGGCAGCACAAGGATGGAGGGTGGGGCTGAAGGTTAGGGGAAGAGGGGGACTCGGTGTTGGGATGGACACAGTTGGGCCCCAGCACTCTGAGGCTCTGCCTTGCCCTATGACTTGTCAAGCCCCCCACCCCTGCAAACCACTCCTATTCTCCTCCTTCCCCCCCCAGACATATTTCCTTTTCAATTCCCTAAACTATAAAATAGAACTGAATGTCTTGGAATATTATATGGGAAAGACTAAAAGAAAACTATAAACCTACCCAAATAGATGATTTTTTCCCCCTTTGGCCTTTGTAACATTTTGATTTTTTCAAACCCCTCTCATGCTTATGTTTAGACTCAAACCAGTCTCTGCAGAAGGGTGAAGCAGGCAATTATTATGACCCTGAATGTAACACTTTCAACTAAGATAATATTTCCCATTGTTTTTAAGTTCTGGCTTTGGTCTCTTTATTTTCTTAGCTCCTTCTCCCTATGCTACATTTTCATCACTCTTGGGAAGATGTGTTCCAACTAAGGACTTACTCCATTGTGCAGGATGGGGGGGGGAGGGTCAATGGATTATTAACTACCTACTTGAATCTAATTGTTGGATCTCCTCAACTCCATGGAGCTTGCACACATCAAGTTCCTTGTAAATTCCTCAAAAATTCTAGTTCACCTCGTGACTGCTCCCAAAGAATGACTAAGAAAGAAAAACATCTCCACCGATGAATCACAAGAACTAGCAGAAATCCTGTCTCCATTATAATCTTTGTCATACCATGAAGTTCAATATTTCAGGTGACAGGAGACCCACTCCCTGCACTGACCTGAGCAGACTTCTCTCCTAGGAACCCACAGGCACAGGGGGACTGGACGGCTCATCCACCTCCCACCCTGGGAGTGTTCCTGTTCAGCTCAGCTAATGTGTTACACCCTGCTGTAACAGAGCCCTTGGTGGAAGGCAAAATCTAGTGAGCTCATAAGTATTTCCACTAGCACAAGGCTGACCAATGACCTCAGAAAAAATTGTCCATAATTCCCAAAGCCTAATTTGAATTTTTATGAGGAGGTCAATTATTTTGCATGAACATTATTTTAAATTCATAGAACAGATGTCAAATGATTCTCTACTTTTCTACCATTCTCAAAATTACTTTTTCCCTTGTAAATCTTTTTTATAGCCTGATATTGAAAACTAAGCTGTGAGCCCCAAAAGATTCATAGTGAAACTGAATCTGAACAAATCTGCTCCATGCAGGGGAAGGTGGGTAGTTAAAGAAGGTAGTTAAAGAAGGAGCATTGTAATACATTGACACAGAGAACACTGCTCAGATTCAAAAAAATTTTTTCATTGGGCCAAGCAACACTTTAGGAGTGACTTGGAAACAATTTTAGCATTCTGAAAACTTCAGATCCCCTTCCCCATATTCTGTTCATCCCACAAGCATCCAGTTGCCCCAACTGTGTGTTACCCCCATCTTTTTCTAAACTTTATAGAGGATGGAGGTGGGGTTCAGAGAACAGCAGGGACAAAGAACATGAGGACACACAGATTCCAAGGGAGCTTGAGGAGGATGATGGTCTCAGGGGACACAAGCCAGGACTCAAGCCACCAAAACAAAGCCTGACCCCTTTCACAATGTTGCTAAGGGTGCCCTTATCGATAGTGAAAGTTTTGCCTTTTATCCTAAATGCACTAGATTCTTTTGGTTTAAATCTGAGAAGTTTGAATCTGAGGAATTTGTCCTTCCCGATGAGGAGCCGTCAGCAGACATTACTGTTCCTTGCAGATGTTTAAGAACATTTATCCTCGAAGATTGTCTTAGTTGAGATTTCTGTAGCCTCAAAACCAGAGTTAAACTATCAGCCTAGCTGAGTTTATTTTTTTAATTTAATTTAATTTTTTTAATTTACATCCAAGTTAGTTAACATATAGTGCAACAATGATTTCAGGAGTAGATTCCTTAATGCCTCTTACCCATTTAGCCCATCCCCCCCCCCCCCCAGTAACCCTTTGCTCTCCATATTTAAGAGTCTCTCTTTTTTTTTTAATTTTTTAATGTTTACTTATTTTTGAGAGACAGAGAGACAGAGAGACAGAGCATGAGTGGGGGAGGAGCAGAAGGAGAGGGAGACACAGAATCGGAAGCAGGCTTCAGGCTCTGAGCTGTCAGCACAGAGCCTGACGCAGGGCTCGAACTCACGAACTGCGAGATCATGACCTGAGCCGAAGCCAGATGCTCAATTGACTGAGCCACCCAGGGGCCCCAATATTTAAGAGTCTCTTATGTTTTGTCCCCCTCCCTGTTTTTATATTATTTTTTTCTTTCCTTCCCTTGTGTTCATCTGTTCTGTGTCTTAAAATCTTCATATGAGTGAAGTCATGATATTTGTCTTTCTCTGACTAATTTCGCTTATTAATACCCTCTGGTTCCATACACATAGTTGCAAATGGCAAGATTTCATTCTTTTTGATTGCCGAGTAATACTCCATTGTATGTATATGTATATATATATATATATATATATATATATATATATATACCACATCTTCTTTATCCATTCATCCATCGATGGACACTTGGGCTCTTTCCATACTTTGGCTATTGTTGATAGTCTACCTGAGTTTATATAGCCCAGGACAATCTTATGTTGGATAGGGACGACCAATGATGACAACTTCGGTTGGCCTGATGCTCAGATTCAGCAATCACCAACTAACAGACTCCGCGGCTGTCTTCCTCTCCACAGATCCTAAGTAACCTGGTGATGGAGGAGCTCCTGCCAACCCTTCAGACAGACCTTTTGCCCAAAATGAAGGGGAAGAAGAATGACAGAAAGAGGGCCTGGCTTGGTGTAAGTGATCATTTTGCTATGTGACTGTGCTACTCGAATTCCCTTCTTTTGGGGGTGGGGCAGGGTTTTTTTTTTTTTTAATCATTTCTTTGCTGTGTAGAGAACTGCCTATCTTGAGTCTGCTCAGTCTCACTTACATGAGGACTGATCCAAACAGACTCAAACTTTGAAAGAACAATTAGAGTGCACATGCAGGTTTGTTTATGTTATGATAATCTGTGATTAACCCTCCCCCCCCCACTTGACTCCAGCAGTCGCTTGCACGTGACCGAGCCCAGATTTATGTGCTGTTCTCTGTTGCAGCTCCTTGAGGAGGCCTACAAACTGGTTCGGCATCAGGTTTCAGAAGGATTAAGTGCCTTGAAGGAGGAATGTAGAACTCTGACGAAGAACCTAGAAGGAACCATCCGTTCAGACATGGATCAGATCGTGAACTCAAAGAACTTCTTAATTGGAAAGATCAAAGGTCAGTGGAGATCATCCATGCTCCTGTGTGCTAAATAAGCTTTGTGTGTAGGGCTCCACCGTGTCGTCAGAATACATGATTTCAGAGGAAAACTAAATTGAGGGAATTGGGAAGAGGTGCTAACAGGTGTAATAGGAGTATGCTAGCGGTGCTAGTGAGGGCCTGGCCCTTCCCAAGGAAACTTCAGGGACACAAGGTGGAGGAAAGTTTGCTTCTTGCCTGGGTGGTGCCTGTATATTCTGATACTGCCCACACCTCCCTGCTGTAGCACTTCTTCTTTGTTTTTTTTAATTTGTTCATTTATTTTTGAGAGAGACAGAGACAGAGAGCACATGTGCGTGCGTGTGCAAGAGAGTGGGGGAGGGGCAGAGCGAGAGGAAGACAGAGGATCTGAAGCCGGCTCTGCGCTTTCTGAGAACAGAAAGCCCGATGTGGGGCTCAAACTCACAAATGTGGGATCATGACCTGAGCTAAAGCTGGACGTTTAACTGGACGCTTAACTGAGCCACCCAGGTGCCCCTGTAGCACTTCTTACACTGATTGTAATGGCTTCTACCTCTGCCCTTCTCTGCTGTAAGCTAAGAATAGGGCCATGTGATCCCTGGTTTACTCAGGCACACCCAGGGGCTAGTACCATGCCTGGGATATGCAGACTCTCAGCAAATACTTGAATGGATGAATAAATGGATTTTCCCTCAACAAGAAAAAACAGTTGACTTAGAGTTGATAAATCAAGATTCTAGTCACGAGTGCAACATTGGCCAGTCATGTGTCCTTGGGAAGGTCACTTGACTTCCATGTGCCTTAGTGTCCTCCTCTGTAATCAGGAGTGCCCACAAGAGTGGGGTCTGCAAACTGTGGCCCTTGGCCCAAATCGGGCCCACCATCTATTTTTGTAAATAACATTTCATCAGAACACAGCCGTGCCCATTCATGTATGTGTTGTCTATGGCTGCTTTCATACTACAAGGGCAGAGTTGAGTAGTTGGAACGGAGACTTTCTGGGCTGCAAAGTCTCTAATGTTCTCTACCTGGCCATTAAGAGAAAAATATTTGCCTGTGCCCTCACAAGAGGCCTGAAATGGCCTCTAAGGAATTCTACAGGGTAAAATGCTGAGGTTCTCCATTCCTACATCTCCAGAAGTGCGCCACACCCAATGTCATTTGACAGAAGCGTGCATGCAAATCTGTGATTATTTATCAGCAATTTTCTTATATTGTTAGTTTTCAGATTATTCATTCACTTGCCCATTTACTTACTCATTCATTAAAAACATACTAAGTGCTTTCTGAGCAAGGTGCTAGAGCTTTAGCAGTGAACAGGGGACCCAGCTCCTGCTTTCAAGACACTTAGAATCTAATAGGGACATTATCCTCTGAACTTCAGGCCCTGTTCCCACTGCAGCCCAGCTCACCTCAGCACCCTCCCAGCTGATTCTTCTGAGAGAATAGAATGGTGGAGGCATAACTACAGCAAAGATGTGCGTGTCTGTTCATGCGCTGCCTTCCCAGGCAGATATAAATTCACAGCGTTTTGTGTGTATTATTATCCACATCTCTCATTCCTCCCTTAGCACAACTGATCTAGAATAGACTGTGTGTCGAAGTACCGTATTCAACCTAAAACTGCCGGCACCCAACTCCTGAGTCCATATTCCTGGCAGCTGGGCTGAGCTGGACCTAACCATGGCGATTCTCATGACCCAAATTAAACCAACCTCTCCCTTTCACTCTTGCCTGGTCTCTGTGGCTCCAGTATAACCCACATAAGATGGAAAAACATTCTGTTCTAGACTAGTCTTTGTTTCCTAAAAGATACCTTGAAAGGACGTCACGATCAAGTCTTTTTAAAAATTTTTTTTTTTCAACGTTTATTTATTTTTGGGACAGAGAGAGACAGAGCATGAACGGGGGAGGGGCAGAGAGAGAGGGAGACACAGAATCGGAAACAGGCTCCAGGCTCTGAGCCATCAGCCCAGAGCCTGACGCGGGGCTCGAACTCACGGACCGCAAGATCGTGACCTGGCTGAAGTCGGACGCTTAACCGACTACGCCACCCAGGCGCCCCCCTAATGATTTTCTTAATAACATTTTGTTTTCTCTGGCTCTGTTTATTGCAAGAATACAGTATGTAATACAGATGACATAGAAAGTATGTGTTCGTTGACTGTGCATGTTATAGGTGAGACTTCCAGTCAGCAGTAGGCTCTTAGGAGTTGAGTTTTGGAGGAGTCAAAAGTTATACACAGATTTTCAACTATACAGGGGGGTCAGCACCCCTAAGCTTTGCATTGTTCAGGGGCTGACTGTATACCTCAGCCTATGTCAATAAAGGGCTTTGTATTTCGAGAAAACTTTGGGAGTATTAAGTCCTGTTCTTCCCATTTCCTCCCACATGATTCTTTAGAGTAAAACAACCAATCTTTCATTCTGCCCCACAATTATTTATTCACTCAATAAGCATGTATTCTGGGCACCTGGGTGGCTCAGTCGGTTAAGCATCCTACTTTGGCTCAGGTCATGATCTCATGGTTCATGGGTTCGAGCCCCGTGTCAGACTCTGTGCCAACAGCTCAGAGTCTGGAGCCTGCTTCCGATTCTTTGTCTCCTTCTCCCTCTGCTCCTCCCTTACTCACAGTCTCTCTCTCTCTCTCTCTCAAAAATAAATAAAGATTAAAAATTAAAAAAAATAAGCATGTATTCTGCTCCTACTGAATACAAAGGCTATGAGGATATAAAGAAGACAATGCGATTTTACAAAAGGAGGAGAGGAGGCATGTTACAGATACTGAAACAGCAGGAAAAAAGGTGGTAGATGCCACAAGAGCAGCAGGAACAGAGGGCACAGTGGTTCATAAACAGCAACCATTTCAACTTCAAAACCCATGTGGGCCTCTCATAACAACAGTGCTGTTTTAGTGTGGGTTGATTGGAAAAAAGGATGATGCCAACAGGTGTGATGAGGGCTAACAGTGAGTGAGGGTTTCCAGAGCTCCACACACGCTTCGAAGCATTTTGAACAGAGTAAACTCAGAAGTAATTACTCTTATGATCTCCACCTACCAGATGAGACAACTGAGCCAGAGATTAGGTAACTTGCCCCAGATAACAAAACAGAGTCAGGCTTCAAACCCCTCAAACTCTAGCACTTTTTGCCTTAATCTCTCCGCTCAGTGGCTTCTCCACAGCTGCCCTAACTTCTGGATGGTTTATGAATCATTGTGTCACCGGACAGTATTCATTACAACAGCGCCTCTACGTCCTTGAAAATCAGCAGAGCATATCCGTGTGGGATGTAAAATTTATTCCAATCCCTAAGGAAACACTGGCAGGCAGACCACAGTTCAGGAGCTGTGTGGTGGTTCCAGGGCTCTAGGCTGTCTGAGTGGGTGAAGTTTATACTGGGTCTGGAAGTGAGTGGGATGTTCACAAGCAGAGGTGGAGGAAAGAAGGTGAAAGGTACACTGAATAAAGGCGCAGGGAGGGGGCTAGAGCCCATGGCGGCGCAGGCATCAGTGGGAATCAGGCAGAGAGGAACAGGTTTCTCCACGGCCCCTCCCTGTGCCCATTTCCTCCCCACTCAGTGGGTGAAACCGGCCAGCTACCCCTAAATCTCTTCTGCATACTGCCTGTGTTCGTGATTATTCTGAAATTTCAATTAGATGCTTTTCAAACAGTTCTTCTCTCAAAGTTAGTTGATAAATCATTCACTTATTCTCCTGACACACAGTTTTGCATTTTGGTATCAAGCAAGTCATTTGTAGAAGTCATAGATTGTTTCATATTTAAATCAGATAATCAAAAGGCTTTTTTTTTTATCCTAGCAGTTCTAAGACTCGTTAATATTTTATATACCAAATATTTGTGAATCATTCATAATACTAATAGTACTGGTCGTCTCAGATTCTTAGAAGAGGCAGTCTGATCTCCCATTACTGTGAAATATTTCTGCAGATTGAAATAACGTGGCCGTTCATCTCACTGTAAGCAAGTTATTGCCAATAAAACATTAAGAAATACCCTCAAAGTGTAGTCCCAAATGTGCAAATTAGAGTGTGACCTTCATCAAGCCATCTGGCACCTCCAGGCCTCTGACTGTCCACCTATAAGATGGAAAGATTGGACACCCATATGCACTTACACTTCGCTACTTAGTTCTGAGATACTACATGACAAGGCTATGAGACTTACCAGCGCCACAAAGCTAGCCTTCCAGTTTACAGAACGAACTCAGGCCGTTTCCAGCTCAGGCTTCCTTCACGAGTTCACTGCTCTTAAACCTGGCTAATCTTGGCAGTCACCTTAGGACTTTAAAAAAATGCAGCTTTGGGGGGCACCTGGGTGGCTCAGTCGGTTGAGCATCCGACTTCAGCCAAGGTCATGATCTCGCGGTTCGCGGGTTCGGGCCCTGCATGGGGCTCTGTGCTGACAGCTCGGAGACTGGAGCCTGCTTTGGATTCTGTCTCCCTCTCTGTCTGCCTCTCCCGTGCTCACACACTGTCTCCCTTTCTCTCTCTCAAAAATGAAAATAAGCACAATGAATCACAGGAATCTACCCCCAAAACCAAGAGCACACTGTACTCACTGTATGTTAGCCAATTTGACAATAAATTATATTTAAAAAAAGAAAATAAACTTAAAAATTTTTTTAATTAAAAATAAATAAATGAGTAAATGGAGCTTTGCATGTCCCATTCAGACTTTCTAAGTGAGCATCTTTACTGAGTCTGGGAAGTGTGGTTACATTTATTTCATCCCTCTTTATAATTTTTTGCACTCTCTATATTTTTGTCTCTGCACATGTTTTCCTTGATTATCAGGGGAAGAAAATAACCTTTTAACAAAAATTGGGGGATGAGAGGTAGGTGGCATTTGTTTTTAATGCAATTTGTTTCTGTTTGCCCAAGAAAAGACTGTACTTGATTTTTAAAAAGTCTCTTGAGGAGGGGGAGGGGAATTGAATTATATGAGCTGATTAACTCTTAGAGAAATTAATTAAAACTTAATAAATTGTTGGGGCGCCTGGGTGGCGCAGTCGGCTAAGCGTCCGACTTCAGCCAGGTCACGATCTCCCGGTCCGTGAGTTCGAGCCCCGCGTCAGGCTCTGGGCTGATGGCTCAGAGCCTGGAGCCTGTTTCCGATTCCGTGTCTCCCTCTCTCTCTGCCCCTCCCCCGTTCATGCTCTGTCTCTCTCTGTCCCAAAATAAATAAATAAACGTTGAAAAAAAAATTAAAAAAAAAAAAACTTAATAAATTGTTATATACAAGCATTGAATCATTATGTTGTACAACCGAAACTAGCATAGTGTTAGATGTCAGTTATACCTCAATTAAAAGAACTTAGTAAACTGTGTTTCTTAGAAGACAAGCTATGCACATATAATGATGATTGATAGTAAACAGGAGGGTCACCAGCGTTTTCTTTTTTTGTATTAGGCATTGCATGTTTACAGGCACCATGCAGAAAAATGCATTTCATCCCAGGGCAGGGGAAAGCTTGGGGAGAGGAGGGACTGTTTATTTCAATTCTGAAAGCATCTAATGGCTTTCCATTCTGGTGATGCTGGCACAGGACTCCCTGTGCTGGTCTGTCTTGCCCATTTGAGCTTGCTTTGGCTGTTAAATGGCTCTGTGGGCACTGCCCAGCCGTGGCCTGGCTCCAGTGACTCTGAACTCAACTTTGCCTATAACAAGTGATGGTTTTCTGGCTGTTTCCTATCTCAGCAATGGTGGCCGAGCCAGCAGAGAGAAGCTGTGCAGAGAGTGTTCAACCATTCTTGGCGTCCATCCTGGAGGAGCTCATGGGGCCAGTGAGCTCAGGATTCAGCGAAGTACGCTCACTCTTTGAAAAAGAAGTGGATGAACTTACCCAGAACTTTCAGACCACCAAAGACAACGCCCAGCTAAAAGAGGTAGATATGAAGCCAAGGAATTCAGTGTGAATGGTCTGCATGGGGCTGCCTTTTCCTTGGTGCTCTATCTGCATTCATGCTTTCTTTCCTTTCTTCCTTCTTTCCCTCTCCTTCCCTTCCTTCTCTCATTCATCTAGTTCTTCCATTCCTCCAGCCACCCCATCCATCAGTCCATTCACCTGATTTCCTTTATCAATGGTTTTCAAGTTGCAAGAATAATAATATGCTTGCACAAGTGAAGCAATATGCTCATATATATGAGCATAATTGATCACCTATACCCACCCCAACACCTACACCACCTCGACTCCTGACTCCCTGAATTAATTGATATAAATAGCTTAGAATGTGTTTTCACATAATTTTTTCTTGTTCATACAAATATAGAAGCATATACCGTCATTGATATAAAGTTTTTTTGTTGATTTGTTTCCAATAATAAGACTCATGATAAAAACAATGTTTCTCAAAGTGTGGTCCCTGGACCAGCAGCGTCATTATCACCTGGCTGTTAAAAACACAAATTCTCAGCCCCCCACCAACTCTGTACTGAATCAGAAACTTGGGCAGAGGGGAGGTAGGGCCCAGCAGTCTGGTTTACAAGGGCCCCCCAAGGATGTGATGCACCCTGAAGTTCAAGAATCACTGACAGACATAACGTGGCAACTTGGTTTTACTCTTGACACATCGCTACCAGTCAGTGGATAAAACCAGATACCTCTCTTTTTCCCCCCTTATATCTTTATGCATACATACACATGTAATTATACAGAAACAAGATAAATTTTATGAATATTTTGAATTTTCTTCTTCCAGCCTTTTTTAAACCTTGCCTTTACTCTCCCTCGTACCCTGGCACCACCCACCTCCCTACAAGTCACTAGTGTTAACATCTTAGCATATGCCATTCTGTCCTTTTCCCCATGTTTCTATAGCATATAAAACATATACATTTACAGGCTGTTTTTTCAGATTGTTCGTTAGAAAAATGAGATCGTATTACAGATCCTACTCTGTTTATCAGTGTTCTCATTCAAACATACCTCATGAAACTGTCTTCAGGTTAGCCGTTCTAGCTCTAAATCATTCTTTTAATGGCTACATAATATTTCACATATGAATGTACCATGATTTATTCAACTATCCAAATGTTGCTGGCATCATGGACAAAGCTGCAATAAATAACCTTGTTACATATATTATGCTCTGATGCTTTCATGCCTGTGGGATAGATTCCTAAAGCAGGATTGCTAGGTTGAAAGGTAGGTTTATTTCTCCTGTTAACAGATGTTGCCATTTGCATTTCAAAAAAAAAGGGATTTAAATTTTACGTTTCCACCAATTGGGTATGGCAGAGGACTTTCTTCCATATGCCCATCAGCAATAGGTATTACCACGTGTTTAAACTTTGGTGGGTCTGATAGAAGCCAAGCAGTAACCCATTTTTCCCTCTCCTGCCTGCTTAATTGTTATTTCTTAAAAATAAATACAGTACATATCATGTGAGGAGGGACAAGTTTGACCCCATGTGTGTGCTCATTCACTCCACTTCAGTGAGGCTCTCACGGCTCACTTCTCAACAAGAGTAACGTTTTCTTTTTAAATGCACACAAAAAAATGGGCCCTTTAACAATTCCTATTTAGAGGCACCTAGAAGTCTAGATTTGTCTCTTTTCTGTGGCTTGAAAATCAGAAAGCACATCCGATATTACTCACAGTTACTCAGTATTACTCCCCACTTCTCCCTGAGCATACATTTTCAATATCTTTCTTTTTTTTTTTTTTTAATTTTTTTTAACGTTTATTTATTTTTGAGACAGAGAGAGACAGAGCATGAACAGGGGAGGGGCAGAGAGAGAGGGAGACACAGAATCTGAAATGGGCTCCAGGCTCTGAGCTGTCAGCACAGAGCCTGACGCGGGGCTCGAACTCACGGACCGTGAGATCATGACCTGAGCCGAAGTCGGACGCTTAACCGACTGAGCCACCCAGGTGCCCCAATTTTCAATATCTTTCTATCTTCTCTTTCTCCACCCACCGTCCTGCTTATTCTAGAAATCCAGTATTCAATTTTAAAAATTAGTTTAAAATAAGCTTGGAAAATAGGATGCTTTATCTTGACAACAGTCGCGGTGTAAGAGCATGTTGGTAAAACCTGACGTCTCTAGCGGAGGCGGTCCGTCGCTGCCCTCATGCTGGAAGCCCTGTGGCCTCACTGACCAAGTCACTGCTCATGCAAGCCAGAAGGGGAGGGATCCCAGTTTCTAAACTGGATGCCTCTCCTAGGCCAGGCCTCTTGCTACCACCCACCTCCTTACCCACTGGCACCATAGAGAACCTACGGCTGAGGGAATCTCTGTGGGCACTGACAGAACCCCCGAGAACTGGGGAGATTCTGGCTTCATTCCCAGAGTCCAAGGTGCGAGGACATTCCGACCTTTCTGAGGTTTTGTAAGTTCATGGCACTCATTAAAGAAGGCCTGGGAGGCTTGTGGGCCCAGCAGCAATTCCAGGTGCCAGGGAGCCTGCCCGCCTAGTTCTCGAGTTCTGGAGGTGGGAGCCTGGAGTCCATCAAGAGCTAAGATTGGAGCCCCCCAAATGCTTCCCTGGGTCCTTCCATCCTCCAGCCGGGTTCTCTATTAGTCCCTGCCCTAGCAATAGAACTGCCCCAGGGAGGGGCGCCTGGGTGGCGCAGTCGGTTAAGCGTCCGACTTCAGCCAGGTCACGATCTCGCGGTCCGTGAGTTCGAGCCCCGCGTCGGGCTCTGGGCTGATGGCTCGGAGCCTGGAGCCTGTTTCCGATTCTGTGTCTCCCTCTCTCTCTGCCCCTCCCCCGTTCATGCTCTGTCTCTCTCTGTCCCAAAAATAAATAAACGTTGAAAAAAAAAATTAAAAAGAAAAAAAAAAAAGAACTGCCCCAGGGACCCCTGAAGGAGGGAAGCAAGACAATTGAAATGTCATTGATATAGCGACCTAAGAAGCGATTCACTCTAATAATATACATCTGATTGTTTAGACTTTATGTAATATGTAATATGCATGCAAAATTGCTCCTGAGTCTGAAGGTATTTAACTTTTCCCTTCACCAAAATGCAGCATCTAGACCGGCTTATGAATCTTCCACTGGATTCTGTGAAGATGGAACCTTGTTATATTAAAGTCAACCTGCTCCAGGAACGCCTGCAGGATCTCAAGAGCCGCTTCAGATTCCCCCACGTAGATCTGGTGGTCCAGAGGACCCAGAACTACATGCAAGAGGTGGGAGCAGCAGGGGCCTCCATGGGGGGTGGGGATGGAGACAGCAGAGAAACTGGGGCTGGCTGGTGAGATTGGTGTGCTAGTGTCGTCCTGGGCCATGAGGTCCATTTCTCCGCGATTTCTTCATCATGTGGCGTGAGGATGTACTTTGTCCTCCCTGCTGGCTTCATCTTTCTTCCATGTGGATGAGCATCAGAAAGAAAGAAAGAAAAAAAAAACATTTCAGGGAAATAAAGTAGCATTAACTGATAATTACTTGATTTGTCAAACCAGTGCTTTTAACCTTGACTGCACATTTGAATCATCTGGAGAGCTTTTGAGAAGTCCTGATGTCTAGACCCCACTCCCGGTGGTTTCCCCTACTCCTACGCCCACTGCTTCTAATATGCAGCCAGAATGGAGAACTACTGGATTAAATTAATTCCCTAACCTGGTTAAGAGTAAATCAATGAATCAATCAATCAGTCATGGCTTCCTATTTGGATTTCTTGGATCTACTTGATAGATCTACCTTTTTTCCCCCATAAGGAACTTTTTCTCCAGGAACAACTATAAATTCTTTTCATACCCTAGTGCTTTCTAAATGAAGAAAGGGTGTGATCACTGAAGCCATAAAAGACCAATTCTACTTCAGAGGTGTTCTGGGGGAACTCCCTAGGGGGCTGGACAGTGTGCCAGACCCCACTTCAGAGACAGATGCTTAGATAAGTCACTAAGAGTGTCTGAGAGTGCTATAACAAAGGTATGTGTTCATGCTTTGAGATCACAGGCTTGGGGAAGAAAGGAGCATTTTTGTCCTTAAAAGTTACAGGATGGATTAAGTGATACACCGTATTATCTCACCTCTGAGTTGTGAAGGATTAAAAATGGACCAGGAACAAAACTGGGCAACAGTTTAACAGAAGCCCCTTTGGTGATGCTGAACCCAGTGAAGCTGATACAGGCACACGTGCGGAGAATAAGAAATCTCAATCGCTTCCGTTTCCTGACCCTTGAGCACATCAGCCATTCTCCCCACCAAGCCCTGGCCCTGCCTCCCTTCCAGTCCGTCAGAGAAAGGCAGAGAAGTGAGGTGGTAGGCTGGAAGTGGAGAGAGGTGTGCTGGTGTGGTTTGCATCCACCGAAGAGTGGAAGTGCAGGATTAAAGCAGCCAAAAAATCACTGGAGAAGCTTCCCACCTCACTTTGTCAAGGCCTGGCTGCAGGTACAGAGACTGGAGAAAGGGGTTGACCACAGGGGAGGATGGTATTCTCAATCCCATGGCCTCCATAGGTTTTCTAGCTCAGAGAATAAGAAGAGAGGAGGGGAAAAAATACACGTATACATGCCGACACGCGAGTGTGAGTGTGTGCTTATTTCTTAGACTCTTACTGATCCCCCTGTGGCCAGGTGCCTATTTATTTCACAGCCCAGGTGGAGGGCGTGAGGATCTGTTCTTCTGGGTGGCCCCAGAGTAGTGCCTGAGGGGACTGTGATGGTCATCCCCTCCCTGCTCCAGGGCAGAGACCCTGGCCCCTGACCAGGTGTCGTTCTGTGTCGCTTTTGGTTTCTAGTTAATGGAGAATGCAGTATTCACTTTCGAGCAATTGCTTTCCCCACACCTCCAAGGAGAGGCATCCAGAACTGCGGTCGCCATTGAGAAGGTTAAGCTCCGAGTCTTAAAGGTAAAACCATGCTCTCATTTGTGGGAAGCATAAAACAAGAGCGTGACCCCTGCTTTTGTTAAGTGGAAAATACCAAGTTCTCTTTCACACTCCCTGTTTGTAATCCGGCCCCTTTGCCCCCTTGAGGTAGCAATGGCTCCCAGGCCTCCGGTCCCCCCCCCCCCCCCCCCCCGGCATAACTTTCATGCCTGTTCTGGCATCTAGTGGCAGCTTTAGGGACCGCAGGTCCTCAGTATCATTGTCCATCAGCTAGAAGTGACCTGTTCCCAGCTTACATTCATAGCAGTTGCACTTGATATTTATTGCCTGTCCACTGTAAGCAAAAAATTGTGGTAGGTATTACCTGTGATAGCCAATTCACAGCCTCCTTCAAAGAGCTTACGATATAGTAAAACCCATTTAAATTGGCCAACAGTTTTTAGAAAAATCGAAATCTCCTGGCAAAGGAAGTACTCAAAAAAAAAAAAAAAAAAGATGCCCACCATGTGAAATTGTTTTTATTGTGCTTACTGCTTAAGTATATATCAAAATGGTTTTTAATAATAACAGCTTACACTGGTATATTTTTAAAGCTTTTTTTGTTTTTAACCTATCCTGTTTTGTTCGATTCTCACATGGACTTGTGATATGATTAGAATATGTCTCCATTGTAAAGGTGAGGAAAGTGACCCACTAAGAGCTAGCGTGACTTACTTAAGCTCAACAGGCTAGTCAATGGTGAGCCTAGAGCTCAAACTATTCTTAAACTTAGCCCACTAGTTTCTTACTACCTATTCCCTTAAACAGTGCCTTGAAGCAGAAGATAAAAGTCCCACAGAGCCTAGAAGGTGGTCCCTGAATTTTAGACCCAATCTTAATACCTCACAGAAAGTAGGAAACTCTGGCAACCAAATCACTGAGCAATAAAATAAATAAATAAAGCAAATTTAAAAAGCAAATAAAAAAGCAATTTTTATTATGATAACACAAATAATAATGAGCTTTCAATTGGAAAGAAAAGATAGAATCAATGTCAATAACACCTCCAGTGTTAGGACACTTTATACCTTTCAGGACAGTCCATTCCTTCTCTGGACACCTTTAACCGCAAGAACATACTACCTGATGTGAAGCCAAAGTTCTCACCATTGGTGATTCTAGTTCTGTCCTCCCTGTCCATGTCCCTCAACATAGTAGCCTTTGGTTGTTTTCAAAGCTCAGAGAATAAGAAGAGAGGAGGGGAGCTATAATTTCACCCAAAGTTACTATTTCTGGTATGAATGCCTTCATGTCTTTAACCATTCTACTCACACGCCTGTGACTATGTTCCGGTTTGTCTGTGTTCCCCTTAAAGTATCATCTAAAACCAAACTGTGGTCCCTAGGCTTGACTATTCCATGCAGAACAATGAATGATCATCTTTCTTGGTCTAGATACTAAACTTCTTCGGTTAACATGCCACAGTGCTAAGGTTGCAATTATCCAGACTCTGTCTTCCCTTGTGGAAACCATTACAACCCACTAATCCTGCTTTTAGGATATAGAGTGAAAGAAGTAGATGACTGTGGCTCCTATGGAGCCACCCAGGACAGGGGTGATGACATACAAACTCACTCCCCAGTTCTGTCCCCAACTTCTTTATAATGCAGAAGTTATTGTTTTGGTCTTGCCTCAGTTTCCCTATCTGTAAGAGGGGAGGATAAGATGGGTCACTAATAGTCGTACCCTCCACCCAGGGTTGAGAGAATTGCATGATAAGATCTCTGAGACCTTAGAAACACCACAAGTATCCTCAGAAATTAGGGGAAAAACAGAGACAAGTGAGTGACTGAGTTTTTGTTTAAGCAAAAGTTAACAGATTGCAATGTTGCTATTTAGCATATGTTTCTATCTCTGTATTGACAGCAATATGATTATGACAGCAGCACCATCAGGAAGAGGATATTTCAAGAGGCACTGGTTCAAATCACACTTCCCACCGTGCAGAAGGCACTGGCATCCACATGCAAACCAGTAAGGAGATGAGTTACTCCAGAGAGCATACTTTTATTGCTATTAAGTTCAAGCAAGTCCTTTTGCTATGATGTGCTTACAAATAGTAGACTAGACCTGGGAGGGGTCAGCAAATTTTTCTATAAGTGGTCAGATAGTAAATATTTTAGGATTCATGGATCATAGTGTTTTGTTGCAACTACTCAGCTCTGCTAAGTGCAAAAGCAGACATAGGCAATACATTGACAATGGGTGCTTCTGTGTTCCAATAAAACTTTATTTGCAAAAACAAGCAGTCACCAGATTTGCTGACCCCTGACCTAGACAAAATCTCAAAGGTAATGATCTGACTCTGAGCCAAATTAAGGCTTGCCGTAGAACACCTGAGGACACCAGGCGTTCTTCATCATAGTATGACTCTTGGGAACCACATGTCCTCTGAAACTTGACCGCTAAATCCCGAAAAAGACCTTAAGAAACATGATTACAGAAGGGTATTTTTTTCTTTTAAATCCGGTAATGTTTGTTTGGTGAAATCAATGAAACTGAAACCACTTAAAGCTGCTACCAGTGACAGCCATGATTATGAAGGTGTGACTTAGTCTGCAGAGCAGAGTAATGAACAAGCTGCCTGTGGAGGCTGGTTCAACATCTGGGTGCAAGTTCTGGCTCCTCCATATATTGGCTCTGGGGCCTTGAGCAAGTCACTTTTCCTCTTCCTTGGCCTAGATTCCATCTTCTAGAAAATGGAGATGACATATTTTGTGGCATGTTTCTTAAGATTGAGGAGACTAGAATGATTTGATTAATGTTCGATGAGTGCTTACCATGTTAAACACTTTGTACGGATTATCTCAATAATTTTCATGACAACTCTAGGAGGAGGTGCTATTTATATCTTCATTGTACAAATGAGGAAATCTGAGGGATTAAGTCACAGGCCCAAAGTCACAGCTGGTAACCACCAGAGTTTGAACTCAGCTCACACTTGCTAATAACATGGCATGCACTCGGCAAATGGTATATTTACAGTAAATGGTATATTTACTACTATTACAGTTTCTACATTTTAGAAATGATATATGAGCCTGGACATTATCAATGCCTTCTCCCTCTTGGAGCAAATCATAAAGAGCTTTTTAGAATTTAAAAAGGGCTTTGGGGTAGCTTAGAGGGTCTCCAAGAGTTGGAATATTAAAATCCTTTGCATAAGCTATTTTACTGCAGAAATTTCTGTGGTCATTTTTATATTCTGTAAATTTTTTTTTTTCCTTTAGAGTCTTGGCATATCTAGTACCCAGCATTTATTTCTGGGAGTTTGATAAAAGTCAAAGGAGTAAAGAATCTGTCCGTATGTTTGGCCCTTGGCCATATGTGGATGGAAAAATGCTGCCACCCAGAGGATGACTTAGTCCACCTCTAGTTGTGTCTGTACACAGATATTCTGCCTAGGGTGTTTTTCTTCTTCTATCCCAAAGCAATCTGGGTGCCTCAAGGCCACCTTCTCCAAGAAGAGGAGAAGGGTAAAGAAAGTCCCCTTTTTCATCAGTTCCCTTTCTCCAAGCATCAGCAGAACTGTACCCAATCTATAAAATGCTCTTATGATTTTTAATCAAGAGAGATTAGTTGCAAAAGAAGCTGATACCCCAGGTTTTCAGTAGTTAAGGATATTATTCCAGTGCCAAGAAATTTCCTAAAATCTGAATTTGCAGAATGGGCAAATTTGGGAATTACTTGCTTCATTGAAGGATTCTTTATTTTACTAAAGCATGGTCCTTTTGGTTCTTTATATCACAGCTTCCTAGATCTGTGGTACTCCATTCCAGCCGCACATTAAAATTGCATGGGAAGCTTTAAAAAAAATTCCATTTCCTCAAGACCCAACCTCAGGGCTTCCAGTTAGATTGCTCCAAGGAATTAAACATACATTATCGTTTAATCAGTTCAATATAGAAGACCTATTTTATAAAGCCGGACATGTCACGACAGTATAAACATCCCTAGAAATTGTTCCTTTCCACACACTTATTTAGCCATTTGAAATTTTAAAGGCCTACTGTTTATTCCACAAACATGTATTGAATATGTATCAAATGTGATCCAGGCACTGTGCTAGGCCAATGTCCCTGCTGTCCTGGAGTTCATAGCCTAGAGGCAGCTGACAGGCATGGACAGGCATATAGTATGCCATGTGATGAGCACAGCAGTGGCCTTATGGGGAAGAGCAATGGCCACGGTTCTGAGCCGGGTGCCCAGCTCTGCTTATGGGGTCAGGGAGGATGTCCCAGAGTCATGTTTTCACCTAGTCCTTAGGCACCAGTCAGGGGAGTAAAGAATGGGAGACCACCTAGGGAGATGAAAGGGTGTTGCAGACATGAGCCTGTGCCCCTCTCTTTGCAGAGGAAGGGAGAGGCACAGAGCAGTGACATGACTTGTTCAGGTCCCACAGCTAATCCAGGGCAGTGTCCAGCCTCCTGGGCAGTGCTCTTTCCACACAGTTCTCGTCTGTGTGTCAGTCCTGCCTCACAGACCCTCTCAGGGTCATGGAAGCTCATGCCTTTTCAATCCTTTGGCTTTGCTCTAGGGCGGATATAAAGGGACCCCATTATCACCTGTTGTGACCTGGTCCCGAACAACAGGCCCCCAAGTCCTATAGCACTGAGTTGTCTGCATGTAGTGGCTTCTGATCATCTGCTGTAAATCCTGTCCCTTCAGGCGAAAAGCATCAAATCCCGCTGCTAAGGTCCTGGCCCTTGGGGCCCTTCCAGCACCATCAGCTGTAAGGATAACTGAATTCATCACTGGCATGTGATTTGGTACATTTTGATCCCTTCTGTGTCCTCATGCTGATAACTGGGATATGATTTGGTACATTTTGACCCCTTGCTGTCCTCAAGCCATCTGGAAACTCTCCGAAAGCAGGAAGGGTTAAGGGCTTCTGCATCCTGCCTAGGTTTGTCAATGAGTGTCAGGGCCAGTTGGAGGGATAGAAGAGAATGTTCCTGAAGAGCTCTTGACTAGAGATTCCCCACACCTGAAAAAGGCCCCATCCTAATAAAGTTAAATATCTAGTCCAGGGACCCAGGAATTTCACTTCTAGGTATGAACTTAAGATAAATAAACCCCTAAATCCAAAAAGATCATGCAAAGGATGTTTATAGCAATTATATTCATAACAGTTAAAAATGGAAAAATCTCAACACCATCAATAGGAGTATAGCTAAACAATTTTAGTCCACCCATATAGTGAATGCCTTTCATCAATAAAAGGGAATGAGCTACTGATACAGGCAGCAACACGGATGAATCTCTAAGCCAAATACACAAGAAGATATGATGCAATTTATATAAAGTTCAAGAATTAGAAAAACTAATCTATGGTGACAGATATCAGAGTAATGCTTATCTCTTGGTGGGGGTATAGGCTGGAAAAAATGCACAGGGTGTTGGAAATGTTCTCTGTCATGATCTGGGCTATAGTTACGTGGGTTTAGTTAATATATTTAAAATCACTGAGATGCACTTATAAAATGTGTACATTTTACCGTGTGTAACTTACTTGGTAAAGTCCTGTTGGAATTTAAAAGGAAAAAAAAAGAGGAAGAAGGGAGCATTTTGGTTGTGATGAAAAAAAAAGGAGGGCCTTGAGACCCATTGACCCACCGACAGGGCTTTGAGATGATCAAAATCTGTGTGCGCAGTACAGGAAATGGTGCCTTGGTGCCTGGGGAAAAAGGAAGGGAATGACCAACGGCTGAGTGCCCCACTCTCCGAGGAGGGGGTCATGAGTGGGAGCCATACTCTCTGTACCTCCTCTACAAATTGCCCTCTCATGCCTTGTCCTTTGTCTTCCTATCTCTCACCCTCCAGGAGCTCCAGAAATACGAGCAGTTCATTTTTGCAGATCACACCAATATGATTCACGTTGAAAATGTCTATGAGGAGATTTTACATCAGAGCCTCCTTGATGAAACCCTGAAAGGTAAGGAAGATTTACTTGGTGCTGAGAGTGGGAACACCAGATAGATGGGAGTACCCCTCAAAGGGGACCCAGTGAGGCCAGTGAGGTTTCTCTACAGGGATGAAAGGGGAAGAAGAAATCGATACTGGTTTGTTGGGGAGACAGAGAGGAAAGAGAGAGGGATACTGACCTTGACTGAGGTTCATGGTTTGGCACACTCTGTGCTGGCCAGTTGGATATTATTTCTTTGAATATCAATAAGAACTCTGTGAGACAGGAATTTCAAGCTTCATTTTTCAGAGAAAACCAAGGTTTGGGGAGATTAAGGCTGGACTGTCTCATGAACAGCTGTCTTCCTCCAGCTGCTCCAGACAGAAACAAAGGAAAACAGGTGCTTTTAGCCACAGACTCACAGCCCCTCCCAGAGCCAGGAGGAGGTGAATCCAGGAAAAAGGGCTGCCAGCTGCTCCCTCAACACATTCATCACCTCCCGTCAGCTGGACAGGAGCAGACACGGGGTGCCGACACAGTGCTCCATGTCCACTATCCGTGGACTGAGGCCTTGCTTGTGATGGGACCGTGGACAGGAAAACTTTGATAGAAGTACGCCGGACAGGGCCATTCCCTGAAACCGTAGGCCTGAAACGTATCTGGTCTTCGTGGAGAAGGTGTTAGTATCCCAAAAAACCCTCCACAAAGAAAACTGGCCAGGCACAAGCCCCAGGTCACAGTAGCCAATCCGACGAGATAAAAAATGTAAAGATGTCAGCACAGTGTGTGACAGGAGGGGCCCGCTCAAGGTCAGTCCACCGTGGCACCTTTGAGCCAATTAGGAAATGGCTCCCGTTCTCCAGACACTTGATTGCTCTCTGTCAAAAAATTGCCGTGATACACTGATTTTATCAGAGTAGGGTGCTCTGCTGCTAGGTGCTGGAGAATTTTGCTGACTACACAAATCTGTGCTGATCCTGGAGCGAATGGCGCCCCCTTGAGTGTGATCCTTTTGGGCACTATACAACCGGCACAGCTATAGTGAAGTCAAACTGTCAGCCGCTATCATTATTTTTACTGTTTGTAGTCCTCTCAAGGCCTCTAAGACTGAGTGGATGCACACAGGTCTTCATTCTAGACACTACACGTCAACAGGGCTCTCTCTGCATGCTCAGTACGGAGTACGCATTACACATTCAGGACTAGACTGGGAGGTGAAGCAGAGAAATGTCAGGCCTGCCCCTGCACTGGGGCCTCCATGAGTGCTACAGATGATACTGTTCTACATTGCGAGCTCCCTGAAAGCAAAAGCCGTACTTTATTCATCTTTGGATTCTCAAAGTCTGTCCCATCGTTGATGCCCACTTTGAAAAAATGAGTGAGCAAAGGAATGAATGAATGAACACTACAGAGGTCCAGAGTTTGGAATGAGTTTGTGGGCTTTTGGTCGTCAGGGAAGGACAGCTGGAAGAGGGTGAACAAAAACTGGAATTTGAAGTCGAGAAATGTATGTGGATAGCCAGGAAAGCTGGGAAGGAAGCTTGGCTTCTGGATAAAATCAGAAACCCCAGGGTGGCCAGGGCAGAGTGTTAATGTCATGTTTTGTGTTCTGGTCTCTCTCAGTGATAAAGGAAGCTGCTATCCTGAAGAAACACAACTTATTTGAAGACAACATGGCCTTGCCCAGTGAAAGCGTGTCCAGCTTAACTGATCTAAAAACCCCTGCAGGGTCAAACCAGGCCAGCCCTGCCAGGAGAGCCTCAGCCATTCTGCCGGGAGTTTCAGATAGTGAGACCCTGAGTAATGAAGTATTCCAGGAGTCAGGGGAAAAGAAGCAGCCTGGGGTCCCTAGTCCGTTGGCCAAAGAAGAAAGCCTTTCTCTTCCTGTACCCGACCCTCCCCCGGGTGAGAACGGACAGGTGATTATTGCAGGCATGGATGGCCCTGTCGTAGATCTTGTGGCTGCAGAGGACACGGCAGGAGCCCTGGGCACATGCTCACCAGAGCTGGAGTTTGGAGGGGCTCCTGAGGGTGGAGAGCCCACCTGCGAAAAGCCAGAATCCAGCTCTGCCTCAGGCTCCTTAAAGGAGCTCAGAAATTTGTTGACAGTGACCATTGAGGTACCAGTGGAATCTGCCACCCTTGAGATTGAAAAAGATACAAACGAGGAGACCCTTGTTCCCCAAGAAATTGAAAAATTAGAGGAAACGACTCAGATCTACACAGAGGCCGGTCCAGCAGCTGCCTCCAGCCAACACAGCTGTGAAGAGAATGAAGTCAGTGAGAGGGAGGCCCATTCTCCCCCTCCGGAGGCGGAGGCTGGCAGGGTGGAGTTGGGGGGATTTCTGGAGGCTCAGCTGATCTGTGAAGGGCTCACCCAGGGTGACAGCCGCCCAGACCCCACAGAGCAGCAAGCAGAGGCCGGGGAGCCCGCTGAGAGCGAGCTCACAGGCAGGGCTTCCAGACTGGAGGCCCAGGCTGTATCCACTGTGGAGGGTGAGGCCGGGCAGCAAGCAGATTGCATTTCCAGGGCTGACCACACGTGCCCCAGTGAGAGCCAGGTTTCTGTGGAAGAAGCGGTGGGAGGGAATAGCAGCACGGCCCAGGCTGCTGCCAGTGTGGAGACAGAGCAGATTCAGGCTGCTGGTGTTCATGAGTGTCAGTGGGTGGTGGAGAATGTTCCAAACATCGATCCGCTAGATTCACAAGACGTCGGGGAGAGTACCCTAGGGCAACCCTCAGAAGAGTGAAAGGGGCAATTGGGCATAAGTATTTCTTTGCACAAACTCAGCCAGAGGTTAATGGTTATGGGTACGCTTAGGGGTTACACGCAAGTTGTTACCATAAAAAGCAAACAAACAAACAAAAAAACAAAATTAAGTACTTAGTGTGTGTAATGAAACCAGAGGCTATGCACACCGGGCATGTGCACTGAGGCAGACCTTTGTGGAATTGAACAGTTCTACCATGAATTACTGCGTTAGCATTTTAATAGGAATTACAAAGTAATGGAGTGTTTGGGGTGAAAGGCAGCTGAGGGTGTCTAAGGGAAGCAGTGGTGTTCCAGCAAAGATGAAGGAAACAGTGGGAGCATGGTTGCCAATACACTGCACATTTTCCTCTAATGCACTTTAAGGCTTTTTAATTTTGGGTAAGAATGCAAATGTATACTGTAAATCCAGCTTCACCGTCTACTATCCCCACTTCACTGTCCCTGAAGGACTCAGCATTCATCCACAGTCAGATGGCAGGAAAGGGTAGGTGGCGAGCACTGGTCACCCTGCTGTGGGCAGTCCTACATCGCCTGAGACATTATGCCTGAGAGAGCCCATGGGGAGCTAAGCAGAAACAGAGGAACGTTGTGGTCTGTGGGACTGTCTGAGCCTGTTACTAATTCCGCTATCAATGTCTTGTTAATTAATCGTGTTGATTCTTATTAATTAATCACCTTTTGGGGAAATTCAGATGAGGCAAGAAAATTTCCTTGGCATGTGTAAGCCTGAAAGCATTCCAAATTAGTCTTAGAATGTGCAGAGAGAGCTTAGCTAATTACTGAGTGTAAAAGACTACCAATTAAACAAGCATTATTTGAAAGCTACTGTATGCCACGTGCTGTGCTAGGCATAGTAATAACAAAAAAGAAGAAGAAAAGATAAAGGTGCTCTGTCTAGCATAAATTAAAAGGCCTATGGGAATTTAAAGAAAAAAAATATGTCCATTTTCAAACCATGACAACTTTCTGTCTATCCATTCAGCAGTCCTGGTTCATTCCCAGAAGGGGAATAAGGTGAATAAATGGGGAAGGAAGGAAGAAAGGAAGGAAGGAAGGAGAGAGAAGAAAAAAGAAAGGCAGGCGGAGAGCGAAAGAGAGAAAGAGAAAAGCCAAGTTGTACAATATCAAATTCCAAAGATGTCACCCCAAGTGGAAATCATTTGTTTGATCATGCAGCAAGTTAAGTGAGTCCCAATTATGTCCCCGGCACTGGAGATGCTGTAGTGAAAAAGACTCTGTTCCTCTCTCCCAGAACTTATACCTTAGTGGAAATAGACACAGATACATCTTCTCGATGGATCGTGACCAATGATAACTGTTAATGTTAAAGGACTTACTTGCAAAAGATTAAAAAGATGTGTTCTAATCTTCAAGAAAATACCATGTTATTTTTTAAAAGCTTCTGGCCCAGGAACTACCTGTTGATACTTCCTTGCATAAATTTTAGCATTAGATCCCAACATACTGTCCTAAAAGCCTGTTTTGATCATCATCAGCAAATTTATATCAGTTCTTTTATCCCACAGTTTAACTATTTAACCAGGAATTAAAATATAGCTCTGTCCACCTCCCCAGGAAGAATTTCTAGGTTTCTATGTCACAAAGAATGAAGAATAATCAGTATAACTATATTCTCATATTGAATCATTATAACTTCTCTTAGAGTGTTTAGATCTTCACATCTATGAAGGATCTCCTTGTAGGGAAAGAAGGCAGAGGCCACTCCTCCCCTGATCCCCTGCAGTACCCAGTGTTCACTCATATCCTTGCATTTAGCATAGAGTATTGAAATTCCATTTACTTCCCGTCTCTTCCGGGGGCCCCTCTGCTCAAGGACAGAAACTGGGGTTTATTAATCATGTGTGCTTCCTGCTAGGGAGACACAGCCTTGAGTAACGGCTCACTGCCTTCTCAAGCCACTTTCATATCCCTAGTGCTGAGCATAAGCACTGGCACGCGTCAAGCTGCTCAGGAAATGTGAGAACTGAACGCCCGCCACGCTGCTGTGCTGGGGCTATCTGGGGCTTGCTGTCAGGCAGGGAGACGTTTTTAATTGGACTTTTTGCCCTTGGGGAGTCTTCCCTTAAGGCGAGTCCAAAGTCCAAGAGGCAGACAGCCAGATGGTCAGATGTGCTGCCCAGTAAGGCCAGGAGCCAAAGGAGCAGTGCCCAGCCCCACCCGGGACTGCCCTTCTCTCTCCAGGAGACATCAGCGAGCAAGGAGGTACATGCGCTCAGTACGAGCCCATGCTGGAGCTTCCCACCTTCCTCCCTTTGCTCACCTCAGGGCTTCTTGGACCCCTCGGAAAACTAAGAGATTTTTCCAACCCTAAAGAAAGTACATCTCACTGCATTGGATGGATGAACATCAGTGACCTCTCTTTACCCATCTTGTAGGCCAGAGGGTGCTGGGAGGATATAGCTGACAATACAAATAATTTTTCTGTACAGATTTCACAAAAGACAAGTTCACTAGATTAAGCGGGATGATTGTTCTGTTTGAAGGTGGAACAGGAAACTAACGTTCGTTAAAAATATTCCTTATTCATTTCAACATGTCGAATGGCATAGCTCCATATTACTATGAGCTTGTCTTGTTTTTAATAGACTTGTTCATGTTGATTCAGTGGTTTCCAGGTTAGAGCAAGGTTATTGTAATTTAAATGAGCAGCATGAAAGGCTTCTGCAGGCTGCTCTAGGGATCTCTCCTATGGGCAAATCCATTAGAAATGCATAAAACCTCAGGACATGGTTTTTGGCAAAAATCCCATGACTTTAAATCAGCTATGTTACTACTGACCTTTTACAAAGAGAATGTTTTCCTTGAAAAAATTTGGCTTGTCATTTTTTCCTTTGCAGCTTAGAGTGGAGACAGTGGTGCCTTGAGTCATGCAGAGAAAACTCTCTTTTCAAAAAAAAATATTTTGGAAACCACAAGGATAAGATTCTGACCTGTCCAAAAGCTTTTATAAAGAGGCTGAGTGTGAGGAACTGCAGGTCTTTGGGCCTGATCTTCTACATTTTATTGCAAAGATTCTCAAGTCTGGTTTTGTGACCCTCCAGACTGGAGTCGGTGATTTCAAAGGGTTTCACAGTTCTGCCAGATGAGTGTGATTTTCATTCTTCATAAAAAGTGCTAAATGCTATATGCTACATAGCAATTTTACTATGGGGAGGGGAAGGGCATTACTGATTAAAGCAATACAGATTCAGTAGGTTAAAAAAAGTCAGCTACGTGTGTCTTCTTACTTTACCCAGGGTTTGGGGACCTGCCTTCTGAAGTCTGTAACTTCAAGAATAAAATCTACACTGTGGATGGGTTTTTCTGGTCACTATATAAAGCAAATAAACTTAAAAGCACTTTGTAACCACATATTTACTCTGCCAAGTGCCTATATTCCAATAAAATGTTCATCCTTGAAGACTTGTCCAAATGTCATATTTATTTAGAATGGGGGTGGTTTCATCTTTTAAGCAAACGTCATACTCGAGCTGGGAGTAACACCCTCAGATGGAAGAGTGAGTCACTATTGCAGTATTATGGAACTTTTCATTTTCTGTTGTCAGAAAGGAGTCCACAGAGAAGTCACTTAATGTCAGAGGTAATTATGCTTTGAAAATTAGGCTTATTTCTCTAGGAATAATTTCTCTATGTCTGTAATAATGGGCAATTACTCTTGACATAATTGAACTACTGTTCAAACAAATTTATCTGCAATGGGTAACACTAAGCAAAACATTCATTCTTTCTACAGTCATGCATAAAATAAATATTTACTCACCAATATCCACAGTTGCTCATTCCTCCATGAATTAATTCATCCAAAAAATAATGATTCTGTATTTATTATATGTAGGCACTCTAGTGGGTACTGGAGAAACAGAGGTGAACATGATGGATATGTCCCTGACATCCCCAAACTCAAGTTCTCAGGGTAAACATGGCCAGGGAGAGCCAAGAATGGGTATTTGCTTCCTTGCCTGGTATAAAACACCTCTCAACCTTCGCCATAGTCTTCCCCTTTCCAAGAACTTCTGACCCTCTTTGTCAACCTGGCCAATGCCCACTTTTCCTGTAAGAGTCAGGATATGTCAGGACAAACCTCCCCCCACCCTCACCACAACCACGATAACACTTTGCTGAACTGTCACCCTAATTTACTTGCCCACTTCTGGTTGTTTTCTCTTACTCTACCACAGCCATCTACCTTCTCTGTCTTCAGTCTTTGTGTCCCCAACAGAGCATACCTCCCTGTGTACAGAAAGTGCTCAATAAATGTTGAATGAATGAATAAATATCACCAATCCCAGCAATGGTCTGAGAAGCTGGCAACTTTACTCACCCTCAGCCTGTTGAGATAGTTCTGTTTCAGTGATGGAATTTCATCCTGTGTTTGTGCACACCTGTCACTCTGGGAGAGGACATCAGAGCCAAGTTGCCCCCAAATCAAGCTGGCTAATATGAAGCACTCCTAGTTTTCAGAACACTAACCTCCACTGGATTTTCTGAGGTCCCTATGAGGTCAGCAAGGTAAAAAGAAGTTTACTCTTGGATTTTACCCAAATCTGCGAGACATGAGCAAATGCCCAACTAATTCATGGAGAGCATCTGCCTTCGGGCAAGCCTTCCTCTTGAGGTTGGGCAAGGAGCAGGAAAGAAGCTGTGGTCCCTGCTTTTAGGGAACTGAGTCCAGTTGGGAAGACTGAGAAGCAAGTGGTGGTTCTGCAGGCAGAGGAGGAAGCGTTCTGGCAGCACAGATAAAGGGCAACTAAAGACTCTACGCAAGCAATTTGAGATTTGGTTGTTGAACCTATTGAGCCTGCCCTTTATTTCCTGCTTTTATTTCTTCCCTGTCATGGACTAAAGTCCAGACTCTAGCAGCCTACAGATGAAGAAAACTTTCGTCAAGACCCCTTTCCGTCAACCCCTATCCGCTCTTTTCAGGAATCTCGAGTCCTCTCTGGATGCTGATCCACACCTTCTGCAGATCCACTGTGGTTTACTTCATGGAATCCAAATTAATGGATTATTAATTTCCCCCTCTGGTCTCTACACAAAGGGATACACACATGTAGTAGTGAGGCCTCTCTTTAGCAATTCTAAGTAGAACTGTTGGGGTAGGAAAGTGGGTGTATGTGTTGGGGAATTCTTACAAGGTACTGAAGTGATTTTCAAGCTAAGGGGTGGCTTTTGGTAGATAACACTTAAAACCCCCTTCCCTCCTTGCTCCCACATTCTATGCTGCTTCCTGAATCACGTGGGGGACAGTTTTTTTGTACGTTGGTTTGAGAGAGATCATGCGGGGGAAAAAGGATGGTATTTTCATTTCTATCTGTTGGAGGCTTCAAGTTAAACCCATGAATTTTTGATTCAGGCCCTAGAATAAATGATGTTTTCCATGTACCATCAGGATTCATTCATGGAGTAATTTTTTCAAAAAAATATTTTTTTGATATCTACTAATGTGCTGTGGACCCTGCTAGGCCCTGGGAACAGAATGGCAGACAAAACAATCAGCGCCCACCCTTACTGCATTCAGATGGTGGGTTGTCTTTTTGCCCTGACGAGTTGTATTACTCAACTTAAGCGAAATACTCTTAAATATAAATGAGCCTCTCCACCTTTCAGATCACATTTTTAGAATTCGTCACTAAGGTTGCTTATAAATTTGACTTTCTTTATGAGAAAATTGTATGGCTGTCAACTTACTGTGTGAACTTGAGCTAATTACTTACACTTTATAAAATCAGTTTGTAAAATGGGAATGATAACACACACATCACAAGGTCATGATGATGATTAAAAGAGATAATTTGTAATAGATATTTAAGCACATATGAACAAAATGAGACTCAGAGAAGTAACTTCCTGAAGATTACACAGCTAGTAACTAATTGAACCAGGTGCATCATTTAGCAATTGCTGCAAAACAAAACCACTGCAAAACTCAGTGGCTTAAAATAGGGATCATTTATTATTGCTCAGAAGACTACAAGCCAGGAATCAGTAGATAGTTCTTCCGATCTTGGATGGCCCTCTCAACATGTTTGGAGGCTGACTGTATGTCAATCTTGCCCAGTGGGGTTTGGGACATCTGGGCTCTACTCCATGTGGTCTCTCATCCTTCAGCAGACTGGTTCAGGCTCATTCTTGTGGTACAAGCAAGGTTGAGAGAGAGAGGGAAGGAGAGAGAGAAGGAGAAGGAGGAGAAATAAAAGGAGGAGAAGAAGAAGTAGAAGAAGGAGGAGGAGGAGAAAAAGAAGAAGGAGGAGGAGGGGAAACAAAAGCTTCTTGAGACCTGGGCTCAGAACTGGTGCAACATCCCTTCTGCCTTACCCTATTGGTCAAAGCAAGTCATAAGACTGGCCAAGATTCAAGGTATGGGAAGAGCTACAAAGTCACATTGTATTGGGCATGAGTCCAGGGAAGCCATTAACTGGGGCCATCAATGCAATCAGCCTACTTCACCAGGATTCAAATGACTCCTGTACTATGTACAAAACCCATACCCTTGCTTCTGTATTATGTTAACCATAAATGCTCACACAGACAACACTGGTGTCTGTCACATACTTCCCCAACACCTATGTGCTGTTCCAACCCCACTCACCATTAGGTGAACAAAATATGAAGTCTCCCAACTCCAATCCTTTGATCTATCAAAGAATCTTGATTTTTGCATTGGTTTTGAAAATTCATCTTCTATTAAAAAATATGTTTTTAAAACTTATAAACCATGTAAGGAGAAAGGTCTAAAAGGGATTTTTCTCCCTATCTTAGCAACAGAATTCACACTGTTTATATGCTGCTTTGATCAAATATAACAAGATCAGTGGTCATGATCAACATGTTAATTAACTCAAGGAAAGGGAGAAATTTGACCTGTGGCAAATGTAGTATATAACCTCAGAAAAAGAAGCACAATTCTCTACAACAAACATGGCAATAACTGACACAGTTTTCCATAGCAAACAATCATAGCCTTCAGAAAAGGTTGCAATCCTTGGGAAATGATTATAAACACACTCCCACTTTTGAGGGGAAACTCTTGTCTTCTCAAAAGTAAAATAAACGAAACAAAAAATTTAAAACTAGCTAGAAATTCTATTCCCTGCCACCAAAGAAATAAGGATAAATCTTACATAAAACCTTTGTCCTACCTTTATTCTTTGTAACTCTAAGGTAACTGATTTATAAATATTCCTAACCCCTCTCCTTTTCCTATTAAAATATGATCCTCAGGATATAACATTTTTACTAGCAGTTCTAAAAAAAATAAAAATAAGAAAAATAAAAGCAGTTCTATCAGAGTTTTCCTCTCTAGTTTTCTTGCTAGAATATTGTTGTTGTGATGTATGACTGTTTTTCCCCTCCAAATTTTAATGAAGGCTGAATAAAAGATCTGGGGCTTTTACTCTCCTAGCATCAACTCCAAGCCTTACTCGGGATTCTTTTGGCTGTTATGTTAACAACATTGATTTTGGCACTTCATTATGCATCACCAAGAAATTTTTAATGATTTCCCAAGTGTTTTGACTCGCAACTTTTGGAGGGGAGGGAGTTTGCCCTATATGTCCAGATATTCAATATATTCACAGAATCACGAATGGTTAGGGTTGAAGATACCCTGATGTTCACCCAGTGCAAATGCACCCATAGCACTGGCATTTCCCCTTTCAAACCTTCCTGCTAAGTGGCCATCCACCAGGGATGGGGAACTCACTATCTCCCAAAGATTATTCCATTTTCAGACAGCTCTGATGCTTGGAGAGCAAAGATTTTACTCTTTCATTCCCCACTTTTTCTCCACTAACATCCTCAACTATAATTTCTATCCCATGGGGCCCATTCAGTCCATCAGGGCTGTATGCAGTATTCTAAGCTCTTTTCCTCATGACAGATTTCTAATCTCCAAACAACTGATATCACTTCCCAGAATAAATATCCCCAAATTCTTCTCTCTTTTTTTTAATGTGACATGGCTCTTAAATTGTACTTATTTTTTGTTGAGGTATAATTAACATAAGTTATATTAGTTGCAGGTATACAACATTGATTCAACAATTCTATACATTACTCAGTGCTCACTGTGATAAGTATAGTCACCATCTGTCACCAAACAACGTTACTATATTATTAATCATATTTAAATTTTTAATTAATTAGGTAGAGTGGTAGCCAAGAAGCCGGACTGATAGAACAGTCATGAAAATTATGTTTCTGGGGGTGCCTGAGTGGCTCAGTCGGTTAAGCATCTGACTTAGGCTCAGGTCACGATCTCACAGTTCGTGGGTTCAAGCCCCACGTAGGGCTCTGTGCTGACAGCTCAGAGTCTGGAGCCTGCCTCGGATTCTGTGTCTCCCTCTCTCTCTGCCCCTTCCCTGCTCACACTCTGTCTCTCTGTCTCTCTCTCAAAAGCAAATAAAAATTTAAAAATAAATAAATAAAATACAATAAAATTATGTTTCTGGCTGGATAATTACCAACACGAGCTAATACCCCATCATGAATATGGTAGCTTAGACCATCATTAGGAAATGTGACTTGTGCCTGGCAATTACTTCCATACCACAAGCACATGGAAAAGATGAACACCATCATCTCTGGCAAGAAGCTCCACAACAAGGTACAGCCTACATCATTCAGCTAATAAAGCAGATTTAGTCTCCATTTAAACTGCAGGAAGAAGAGAGAGGAGAAAGGATTGTTCTCTCCATCTGCAGGTCTCCAAACTCATAGCTGCACTGAACTTCAAAACACCAAGAAGAACCATTTAAATATTCTCTCAGCTGAGCTATTTTATTCTTAACGTATATGGGTGTACCAACCTTGGAAAGAATTGTTTACAAATAGTTTGCAATAATGTGGAAAAGGCTTAGCCATGGTTTTGAACTTTTTTTAAAACCTCAAGAAGATTAAATGCATACGCATAGGCAAAAAAAAAAAAAAAAAAAGCTTGAAAGAAATTTGGCTGAAATGAAAACAGTGGCTTGGGCTGATGGGATTTTAAATGTTTATTATTATTCTTTGTATCCTCCACCCTGACCCTCATGTTCCACAGTGAAGATATATTACTGTCAAATCAGGAAAACATGAATGTTTAAAAATATTTTAAATTTTAATTTAAATTGGGCAAAAGGATGGGGCGCCTGGGTGGCGCAGTCGGTTAAGCGTCCCACTTCAGCTCAGGTCACAATCTCGCGGTCTGTGAGTTCGAGCCTTGCGTCAGGCTCTGGGCTGATGGCTCAGAGCCTGGAGCCTGTTTCCGATTTTGTGTCTCCCTCTCTCTCTGCCCCTCCCCCGTTCATGCTCTGTCTCTCTCTGTCCCAAAAATAAATAAACGTTGGAAAAAAAAAAATTAAAAAATAAATAAATAAATAAATAAATAAATAAATAAATAAATTGGGCAAAAGGATCCTCTTTTTCTAGAGTCCTGTAAGTTAAGGGATTCTTTGGGTGTATCCTTTGTTAACAACAGTGTATAATAGGGAGTGATATATAAACAAAAGGGAAAAATTCACAAGAAACCTTTGCCAAGTTAAAACTATCCCCTAAAATAACCATTTGATGAGTACTGTTCTGAAGGGCTCTGCTGCTTCTTTGAGGTTCTGATCTCGATTCAAATCTTCTTCACCATAACTCCTGTGGTGATGCCCTGGCATCTGTCAGATCACCTTGCTGGCACTTTCTTCCCATCATGGAGGGCCAAACACCTGAGCACAGCAAGATCTAACGGACTTCCTGGTGGGGAGTTAGGAACATCTAGGTTCTATTTTCAGCCATATAGTACTGAGGAATCCCCCAAGAGGTCTAACATGAAAGACAACTTAATTTATTTAAGCCCATTACTGCTTGCTTGATATGCCTTAAGAAATTCCAAATACAAAAAGAGATCACACTCATTAAAGCACAACATGACACGCTGTGAAAAACACAGCATATGGCTATTATCTGAAGTCTGAAAAGACTGAATAACCCTTGATGTGTAAACGGGTCCTTTTTGATTCTCTGAAAAATAGTGGTTTCAAGATCAAAACCACAGATGGAAACTCTCTCAGTGGGTAAAAAGCACCTGAAGATAAAGTTGATAGAGTCCATGAAGGGGATGAGGTTAAATACATGAACACAGAGAATTTTAAACACATCTACATGAACAAGACAATCTCATAATTACTCTTTAAAATTTAGTAAACCCATAAAAATGGGAGAGACACTCCTTTAAATATTTTTTTCACTCTTAGTTATGTAATAGTTATCCTGGAAGTAGTTAACTTTGTTCCACTTATTTAAAACAGGTGACCCTTTATAAATTATACATAGCTGCCATCAAGAATCTATTCGGGGGGCAGCTGTGTGGCTCATTCGGTTAAGTGTCCGACTTTGGCTCAGGTCATGATCTTGTGGTACATGAGTTCAAGCCCCACATCGGGCTAGCTGCTGTCAGCTCAGAGCCTGCTTCAGATCCTCTGTGCCTCTTTCTCTCTGCCCCTCCCCCACTTGCGCTCTCTCAAAAATAAATAAAACATTAAAAAAGGAATCTATTTGGGAAAAATATTAGTTCCAGATCAGCAGTGTTACAGTACAATCCTTGAGAACAAGGATTTTGCACTAAATTTCATGCCTACCTCTTACTAAACTACTGCTAAGGTGGAAGTTGATTGTGAGATTGTAAAGTTCATTTTCTTCTCCTCTGTTATTTACCTGGACTTTTGACTCCCATCCCTAGGCCTTAGCTTAGATTTGTTTCACAATACCTTTCCCTCTGTAAGAAAAGTATACATACATATATAAATGTATGCACACACACACACACACATATACACATACATACATACATACACATATATATATTTCTTTTTTAAATTTTTTTTTAGTGTTTATTTTTGAGAGAGAGAGGGAGAGAGCGAGAGAGGGGCAGAGAGAAGGAGACACAGAATCCGAAGCAGGCTCCAGGCTCTGGGCTGTCAGCACAGAGCCCGACACAGGGCTCAAACTCACGAACCGTGAGACTATGACCTGAGCCGAAGTCAGACGCCTAACTGACTGAGCCGCCCAGGTGCCCCTATATATATTTCTTTATTGTTTATCTTTTAAATTTACTTATACCCATGACCCACAGATCAAGAGTTGCATGCTCCTCCAACTGAGCCAGCCAGGTGCCCCTCTCTCTGTACTTCAGATGCACCAATAAGATGTTAGTTACCAAGTGCTAATCTTCTTGTCTCAGTCAAAGCTATTTGGAGACAAGTAACAAAACCCTACCCACACTAGCTTAGGCAAAAAAAGAGGAGAATTGACAAGCCTATTGAACTGTCTCTTCAAAACTACAGAAACCAAAAGTCATCACTCCATCTTTCTCCACCTGTAATGCCACCTGGGGGCAAATCCTTCCCTGCCTCCTCCAGCTTCTGGTGGTGCTTTTGGCTTGTGCCTGCCTAACTGTAATCTCTGCTTCAGTCTTCCCTTCTGTTTCTTATAAAGACATTTGTCATTGGCTTTAGGGCCACCCAGATAATTGCACCTTGAGATCCATAATTACATCTGAAAAGACCTTATCTCCAAACAAGATCACATTCAAAGGTTACAGGGGTGAAACATAGACGTATCTTTTGGGGGCCATCATTCAAATCACTACAAAGGCCTTTTAAGGTACCATAAGGTACTTAAAAACATCAAGAGGATACAAGAGGGAAGGGAGAAAAGGGTAATGATTTGGGATTTTTCTTCTCGAAATTGTAGGATACAGAATTGAAAAGGTGCAATAGAATTTCCAGAATATACAGGATCCTATTTTCCAGGTTATAAATTTTACAGTCCTAGATATTCCCTGATGTGTTCATTCATCTAACCTTTGGGCCATGTGATAGGCCATATCTATCATACAAGTGTGGTGGTGTTTTTCGCTTGTAAAAACTTTCCTGACAAAAAATTGTTTGGCAGTATGAGACAATCTACATCATATGAATTTTGCTCCACTATCATAAAAAATCATCCTTTGAAGGGCTTCATCAAATTTCCCCTGGTACTTTTCAATCCTTTGGTATTTAAATCACTCTTTCTCAAAGAACTTACTCTATTCTAGAGACACCGGTATTAAACTAAAAATGATATTTGAGTGCAGACTAACTTTTTCAGAGGTCAGTTCTTAGTGAATATTTTCATCTTAAAATAACTCTTGCTTTTATCCATAAATTGTATTTTCAGAGTTTTGGAGAACGAATATTTGATAAAAGAGCTTCTATTGACAAATGAGAAATGTGTCAAACAAGGAAGAGGAACAGGAATTATTCTGTTTGCCCTGGGGAGGAGCAGACTTGAACTGAGGTTAGATGAGAGAGCATGATAGCTGTGAAGTTCCTTACACAGTACCTGGAAGTTTTTAAGTTGCATTAAATGGTAAGACTCATATGGCAAGAAGCATTTGATATATTTTAATTATAGCTAAAGGAAAAAGTCTTAGAAATTGAAAGTACAGAGAGCCAAATTTCTTCCCACTATAAAGGGTTTCTGATAGTTGAGACTGTCCATAAATGGAAAAGATCATCACACAGAGTATTAAAGACATCCATCATTAGAAATTTTTCAACCCAATATCAGTGACTCTGGGATACACTATCAGTGTCCTTGCATTGATTTGGGGTATGAGAGAGTACAGGGTGGAGAGGTTAAAAACCTCTTAGGTTTAAAACTCTGTAAATTTTTGATTAGGATTATGTGCCATAAAATAGGTCAATTCAAGCCTGGAAAAAGAGGGCCTTTTTTGCTTTGTTTTGTTTTGTTTTGTTTTTGCAACTACATTAAAAAAAATTTTTTTAATGTTTATTTTTGAGAGAGAGAGACAGAGTGGAAGCAGGGGAGGGGCACAGAGAGACTGAGACACAGAATCTGAAGCAGGCTCGAGGCTCTGAGCTGTCAGCACAGAGCCTGATGTGGGGCTCAAACTCATGCGCCCTGAAATCATGACCTGAGCCAAAGTCAGATGCTTAACCAACTGAGCCATCCAGGCACCCCTCTCCTATGCAGCTTCTAAATCAGCACCATCCAACAGAAATATGATATGAGTCAGAATGTAATTAAAAATTTCTAGTTATCACATTAAAGAAAGTGAAAACAGGCAAAATTAGTGTTCATAATATATTTTAACACAATACATCTAAAATATTATCACATAAACATGTAATCAATGTTAAAAATCATCAGATATTCTACATTATATTTTCATAATAACTCTTTTAAATCCAGTATATACTTACATTTATGAAGTAACCATATTTCAGGTGCTCAATAGCCACATGTGGCTAGTGGCTACCATATTGAACAGCACAGTTCTAGAATATGCCATTAATGAAAACACAAATCAGATTTCTGGGAGTTAAAAAAAAAAGAACCAACTTCATAAATGCACACAAATGGTTTCCAAAATCCAGCTTCCCTGGCATATTAGAGGAATGGAAGTGATCGGAAAACACTTCTGTTTAACTGGTGAACATTCACACTTCCTTGGGTGATTGCTCTCATAATTTCCCTGCTTTCTCACCAAAATCTAGTATTAAGTAAATTAAATAACTTTGCAAAGCACTAAGTTTCCTTATGAACTTCTAACACTCCACCGTTCCAAAAGTAAAACAGTAAATAACAACCCTCTAGTATGTTAATGTTAGTCCTATTATATTTTGCTATTTTATCCATTCTTTTATTCCAGGAGCAACCGCAATTACCGATACAGTAGTAGCTCCTGTCTGTGGTTTCATTTCTTGTGGTTTCAGTCACCTGTGGTCAACCACTGTCCAGAGCAGATGATCCTCCTTCTGTTGTATGGTCAGAAGGTTGACAGTAGCCCAATGCTGTATCACAATGCCTGGCTCATTCCCCTCACTTCATCTCATCACATAGACATTTTATCATCTCACATCACAAAAAGAAAGGTGAGTACAGTACAATAAGACATTTTGAAGAAGACAGAGAGAGAGAGAGAGGGAGGGGGAGACCACGTTCACATAACTTTTATTACAGTATGATTATTATAATTGTTCTATTTTATTATTGTTGTTGTTAATCTTTTACTGTGACCAACCTATAAATTAAATTTCATCACAGGTATGTGTGTATCAAATAAATAGTACATATAGGGTTTGGTCCTATCCAGGTTTTCAGGCATCCACCGGGTGTCTTGGAACATATCCCCCATGGATAAGAAGGGACAACTGTAGTACAGCTTTTACCGTTTACTAGTTGTGGCTTATCACCATGGGATTGAAGTAGTCTCAAGGGAAGCTGCTTTGTAATATTTCCAGTGACACATTATCTCTATGCATCTTACCCAGAGGAGAAAGGATAAAGTCATAAACTGGGCTGCCTCTATAACTGTAAAATTCCCCCAAAGCTTGGTCAAAATAATGATGTGTTTTAACACTTCTCCAAAGAGATCCTATTACTTATTTATAGCTTTTAGGAATTTTATAGGTGGGGAACACTTTTGCTCTGTTGGTAGGAATGCAAACTGAGCAGTCACATTGGAAAACAGTATGGAAGTTCCTCAAAAATTAAAAATAGAGCTCTCCTATGACCCAGCAATTACGCTACTAGGTATTTATCCAAAGGATACAAAAATACTGATTCGAAGGGGTACATGCACCCCAATGTTTATAGCAGCGCTATCAACAATAGCCAAATTACAGAAAGAGCCCAAATGTCTATCAACTGACAAATGGATAAAGAAGATGTGGTGTGTGTGTGTGTGTGTGTATATATATATATATATACATATATATATATATATGTGATGGAATATTACTTAGCGATCACAAAGAATGAAATCTTGCCATTTGCAACAATGTACATGGAACTAGAGTGCATTATGCTAAGAAAAAGATAAATATCATATGATTTCTCTCATATATGGAATTTAAGAAACAAAGCAGATGACCATAGGAGAAGGGAAAGAAAGATAAGATAAAAACAGACAAAAAATAAGATAAAAATTTAAGACTCTTAAATATGGAGAACAAACAGGGTTGTTGAGGGGAGGTGGGTAGGGGGGTGGGCTACATGGGTGATGGGCATTAAGGAGGCCACTTGTTGGGATGAGCGCTGGGTGTTACATGTAAATGATGAATCACTAAATTCTACTCCTGAAACCAATACTACACTATATGTTAACTAACTTGAATTTAAATTAAAAAAATTAAGGAGCACCTGGATGGCTCAGTCGGTTAAGCCTGTGACTCTTGATTCACATTGGGTCATGATCCCAGGGTGGAGTCGATCCCCATGTCAGGCTCCGTGCTGAGCATGGAGCTTGCTTGGGATACTCTCTCTCTCTCCCTCAAAAGAAATAGATAAAACTTTTGAAAATAAACAAATATGTAAATAAATAAATAAAATTTTTAAAAAAGGAGTTTGATAAGTTATATGTAGTAAGAAAAATTAAAAGTAAAATGGAAAAGATTTTCCAGTTAACCCATTTTAGGAGTCCATAAATATTTCAAAACTCATAGTTGCATCTTCAGTAGAAGTGTGATCATGACTGTAAAAACACCAAAGCTAGACTTCCCAGTATTTGTTAGCCTCTTCTCCTTTCTAGTTGTACAATCTCTTGAATTTAATCTGGACACATGGCTGCCCAGTTACAAGCAAAAAATCTCAGCCTTCCTTGCAGCTAGGTGTGACCAATTGATTAATTCCTTTCCGATGAGATGTGAGCATCAGTGAGGTGTGCACCTTCCTGGTCACATCCTTTATAAAGGAAACTGCTTCCCCTCTTCCCTCTCCTTCCCTTTCAGGCCAATGGGAAGGTTTAAGTGATGCTGGTGAACCATTTTCTACCATAGAGAAGCCTGCTAGGGAGACTTTATAAGATGACCTAACTAGTGCTACTGTCTAACTGCCTGTGTGTTTCACTTGTTAATGTAAAGGCAAACCTAATTAAATCTGCCACTGGCATATCACTTTATTAATTTTTCCTCACTCCTCTCAAGTTATTTAATGGATATAATTTTTCTGTAAACATGTGCTGAATATCCACTGCAACAGAACCCACCTTAGGGAATTTGCTAGTGAGATAAGGACCTTTCAGTGCTTTCTGCAGCATGGGGCACTATTGACTACTCCTTCCTTCCAACTTTCTCATCCTTTGACTTCAGTGACTCACCTGTGGTTTGCTTTCTGGCTTTCTTTTCTTTGCTACTCTTATTCCACTTCTTATTTTGGAGATCCCCAACGTTCCTTCCTGAAACTTCTCTTGTCACCTGTCATTCTTAGCCTTTCTGGAGTCATGAACCTCTCGGATATTGTGCTGCAATACATTCTAGGGGGAGGACTTGTCACATATAATTTTAGGATTACATGGACGTACTGAGACAACTGGTAGATTCTCAAAGGGTTCTTACCCCTGAGATTAAGAACAATTTTTCCATGGCTTTAACTTCCTCCCATGGTGCTTAATAATTCCCTTTTATACTTAACCTGGATCTCTCTCTTTCCCTCTGTCTCTGTCTCTCTCTCTCCCTCCAGACCCACACATCTGGCTGCTTATTGTATTCCTCACTTGGATGTCAAACAGGCACCTTCCATTCAAACTTATCATATCCCAAATGAACTTATCATCTATCCCCCTTCTCTTCAGCTGTCCTTCATCCTATGGTTTCCATCTTGGTGAGTGGCACCACATTCCAATAAATTGTTCAAGTTGTAAAGAAATAAAAGCATCAATCCAGATTACTACTTCTGAAAAAAAAATGTTTGTTGAATGACTAATGGATAAATGGAAAGATAGATCAAGTATGCTGAAGAAAAAAGAGGATAACTATTGAGAATGATGTGTACTAAAGCTTATGCTCAAATGTGCACACAGGGCTAGAGGCAGGTTTAAATAAGTAGTCATCAAACAAGTGAATGTGTGTTTATTAAGTACCTTTTAGTACAAGGCACTGTGTTAGGCACTGATTTCATTCAGGATTCTATTTTAACAATATTTTCAGGGAAATGAGGAACATGATTTGTCAGAAAAGAGTAGTCAGAGTATATTAAGTGGGATAAATTTTTACTGAAGTTCAATTAATCTTACCTCATGACCAAGAAATGCTAAATTACTAATAACTTCTCTAATTCTCACTAATAACAGCTCTCTAATTCTTATCTAATTAATAATACTGCTCCTTATTATGCCTTCAAAGATGTCATCATAGTTCATACACAGTAGCTGTGATAATGGAAACTCAAGAAGATGGGATGCTCTTTGGAGTTTAAGGTCATTAAATCTGGCATCTTTCCCTTCCTGAATTCCCATAGCTCTTTATTTGTTTTTCTCTGATGGCATTTATTTTCCCCTTTATTTTATGATGATTTGTGTGCATATCTTACCTCTTATCAGAAAGATTTTCTCCCCCCACAGACTCTGTGCTTTATATCTGGAAGGAGAACATTAAATACTGAGTCAATGAATGCTTTCCAGTTAAAAAAAAAAAAAAAAACTCATTTAAAGGTAACATCAAATAAATCCTATAAAGTCGAGTAAATCTTGTTACAAGTGATGTTAAGAAGTTTGTGATACTTTCCAATATGACAGCAGCATAATATTTAAGTTACAGATGTTTGTTTTAGTACTATAAGATAGTTGGGAACATGTTAACCCATCTTAGATAGTAATTTATGAGGGAAGGTATTGGCTGGTTGAATGCAGCCTCCAGAGCCAGACTGTGTGGGTTCAAATCCTGGCTTTGCCATTCAATGGCTGGGAGGCTGAGGACCCCTTGGTGCCTCACTTCCTTCATCTGGAAAATGAGAATCTTAATAGGACTTACTTCCCGGAATTTTTTAAAAGGATGAAAAATAATGTACACACATAAGGCACCTAGAATGGTGTTAGAATTCATTAGACACTATCCTTCATTTTCCTACAATTTTAACAAGAATCAGGGGAGCTGTGATTAGATTAGGAAAGAATGGAATTTTCTTCTTAGACAACATGATATAGATAACATCTCTCCTATCTTCCCAGCTCAAAACATTCCTATGATCCCCACATTGTCCATGACACCACAAATGCTTATCAGGTATTTTCAAGATGTAGGTAAGAGTTGGAACACATTTTATTGTAAACGAAAAGGTTTAAGTTTCACACAAATAGTGTTCTATCCTTTTTAGCATTCCCTACTCAAAAGACTTATTTGCCTTCCCAAGAACAAGGCAACAGATTTTACCATCCTCTCACTCTGTCCCCAGTAAAAAATACTTTCTGGAATTTAAAGAAAGAGACTGGATCTAACCAAATCTAAGGCACAATGCAAAGAGTTAATCAGAAAATTCCAGATTGTCTAGGTCGACTTGTGGGCCTCCTCAAATGTTCTCACTGTGCCATTGGTGCCGTTATTGCTGACAGCCCCCTGTTGGGGAAGCCTCAGGCAATGTCAGAGGTGGGAAGAGAGGGTGGCTGCAACTTAACTTGGTGCAGAAGCTCCAAAGAATAGAACATTTCAGAGAGGGGGCCACACAAAACATCAGAATAAGAGGCTCTGATAGTCCACCCAGTCATGGGATGATGAGTGACAGAGAGCTGCCTTTGCCTCACACAAGAGCACTTCTTAGTCCTGGGGGCCTCCTCCTTCCTGGGTCACATGACGTGTCTCTGCCACGGTGAACCCTCACAAGAGAAAAGGCCAGCATTTCTCAACCCATACACGTCCACAGGCAGCTGTCTTTATCATTTCAGGAAAAGGTCATGGCAGTGACAGAGATTTTGTTTTGCCTAAAAAAGGAATGCTCTTTGAAAAAATTTTCAGTGCATCCTAGAGAAGTGCTTTTTAGTTCCCATAACTGACTGGTAAATGTAACTTTACACCAAGGGTGTGATTTTTATATTGTATTTTACCAAAGTGGTAAAATGTGGGTGCAAAAATTGTTTTCCCCTTAGTGTTTCAGAGTAAGTATGAATGGAAACAAGACAAAACAGACACCAAACTTAGTCAATATGAATGTTCGTGGGCAAACATGGTTGAAAATATAGCTTAATTTCAATATCGGTCTTATTCTTCTTCCTATAATTTTCATTGTATTCTATAACTGATTAGTCTGTCCAATTTCTTGGTGACTCATTATTACATTTTTCTTAGCAAAGGAGGAGACTTGTATTTCCTGTTAGCAGGACTTTCTTTTCTTGAATTGTACCACCTAATTATACTGTTTTTTTCTTCCTTTTATTCAAAATAGCATGGTGGTACTAGAAGAAGCCAGGCTAGAACTTGCTGTGGTGTGTTCATTTATCTGTTAGAATCTAACATAGGTTGGGGATGAGGTCCTTGGATTTTTGAGGTGATGTAATGTAGTTTGGGTTTTATTTTTTTTTTTTAATGTTTATTTATTTTTGAGAGAGGGAGAGCACATGTGAGCAGGCGAGAGGCAGAGAGACAGGGGGGACGGAGGATCAGAAGCAGGTTCTGTGCTGAGAGCAGAGAGCCTGATGCGGGGCTCGAACTCACAGACTGTGAGACTGTGACCTGAGCCAAAGTCAGATGGTTAAGGACAACTGAGCCACCCAGGTGCCCCATATAATTTATCATTTATATTGAGACATTTTTGAAAATGAAAGGGGGCACTACTCAGGATAATAGGACAGTGTAAATCAAGACTGTCACAAGCAAAACCAGAATTTATGGTAGAAATGATCTGGCCTTCTATCCAAATCTTGACTGTGCCAATTTCCTACTTTGACACGTGCAAAGTGATAAACCTCTTTGAACTTCATTTTCTGCATCTGCAAAAGAAAGATAACAATTCTCAAATGTTGAGGGAGAGGGGGAAGTGCCTGACATATTATGTATCCTTTGTAAGTATTATCAAGATAATGTTTACCATGTATACCTTAAAATTCTTCACAATAGACAGTATGATATTATAAATGGATCAGGTTAAGTTACACTAGGGGTGCAATCAGTTGTCCCAATCAGAAATTCCCACTCCAGGGGCACCCGACTTAGTCGGTTGAGTGTCTGACTCTTGATTTTGGCTCAGGTCATGATCGCATGGTTCAGGAAACAGAGCCCCATGTCAGGCTTTGCACTCTGTGCGTGGAGCCAGCTTGGAATTCTCTCTCTCTGCCCCCTCCCCCCACCAAAGAAATAAATAAACTAAAAAAAGAAAAAGAAAAAGAGATTCCCACTCCAGGATGGCAGCTAAGAGGTCTCAACAGGATGTAGGTACTACAAGCACATCTTTCCAACTTATCTGAATGCAGACTAAAGATCATTTTATTTACTATAACAAGTGTCAAAAATGAATTTTTCATTGTTGGAATTAGTGGTTTGTTAGCCATAATAAAGGACATTAGAAATAGACTCCCATAGTGGCTCAGTTGGTTAAGCAACTTCAGCTCAGGTCATAATGCGGTTTGGGGGTTCGAGCCCTGCGTCAGGCTCTGTGCTGACAGCTCAGAGCCTGGAGCCTGCTTCAGATTCTGTGTCTCCCTCTCTCTCTCTGCCCCTCCCCTGCTCATGCTCTCTCTCTCTCTCTCTCTCATAAATAGACAAACATTAAAAAAAATAAAGAAAGAAGAAAAAGAAATAGGCTCTCACTGATAGAATTTATGATTTTCAAGATGTGTGGACTGGCTAACATATTTCAGAGGTACTCCCATGCTTTTATGAACACGTTGGTAAGAAGCTGGACCAGTAGTCGGGCTCTGGGCTGATGGCTCAGAGCCTGGAGCCTGTTTCCGACTCTGTGTCTCCCTCTCTCTCTGCCCCTCCCCCGTTCATGCTCTGTCTCTCTGTGTCCCAAAAATAAATAAACGTTGAAAAAAAAAATTTAAAAAAAAAAATGGGGCGCCTGGGTGGCGCAGTCGGTTAAGCGTCCAACTTCAGCCAGGTCACGATCTCGCGGTCCGTGAGTTCGAGCCCCGCGTCGGGCTCTGGGCTGATGGCTCAGAGCCTGGAGCCTGTTTCCGACTATGTGTCTCCCTCTCTCTCTGCCCCTCCCCCGTTCATGCTCTGTCTCTCTCTGTCCCAAAAATAAATAAACGTTGAAAAAAAAAAAATTTAAAAAAAAGAAGCTGGACCAGTAGGGACAGTGTGTGGGACGGAGGACTTCCAGTTGTCTGGTGCTTCCTGGAAGGGTGACAGAACCCTGGTTCTGGAATATTGTTCATCCTCCTGCAGTGAATCTTTCATGCAAGGTTATGATTACAGTTCCTAAACGGAAAGAGACCGGCATGTCATCAAACTCACAGAACAGGTGGTATGTGTTACCTGTTGATGCTTGCTAACTAATGTTTGTTTAATAAATGTCTGTACGTATGACATACGACAGAAATTGGACTGAGATTGGTTTAATAATAAAAACTGGTTATGAGGTTGTTGGAGAATAGTTCCTTTTTATCCCAATTCCTATAATTTGGCTGCAATCACTATCTACCAATAAATAAATAAATAAATAAATAAATAAACAAACCGGTAATTAGGCATGATTAAAATATTTAATCATGTTTTTAACCACTAATGTGACTCTACATTTGGATCTTCTGTCCACTTCTGTTGGCCAATTGGAATGAAAACAAAAACAAAAACAAAAACAAAAACAAAAAACAAGTGTTAGAGGAACTGACTTGCATAGAATGGTAAATGGCAGATCCAGGTCTAGGACTCAAATCATGTGATTTGAAGTTCAATGCTCAGGAGTGGGTACAAAGCAAATGTGTGTATGTGTGTGTGCGCACATAGATGCCCGTGCCAGATGAAGAGGAAGAGGAGGAAGGAAACCGAAGTGATGTGAGGTGACATGGAGGAAAACCAGAAAAAAAAACATTAGGCAATACTGTAGGGTACTAAAATTAAGCACAAGCCTGCAAAGAAGGGCTGGGAAGGTTCTGAAGTTAGTATTTACTTAAGAGCTAGTTCCATAAATAATAATAATAATGATGTCTATTAATCATTAGCAGTAGACTAACAATAGTACATTTCCTTGCACAATGCAGATGTGTTTGACTCATTGCCTGGTGCCATGAAAATGTGGTCAAGAGGGTAGGGATACCTAAAACCACATCTCTCCAAGTTTTAAGTACAATCATGTGTATTGGAGATTGTAGACTGATTTTCAAATACCACAAGGAAATTGATCTGCCAAGAAACTGAGAACTGTTTTTTCTACTTTTCTCCCATGGCAAAATTTCCCTCCCCTTGGCTTATCACCTAAACTACTAAAAGCTCCGCTTGTGAAAAGAAGAAAAACTAAAAACCAAGAAACAAAAGCACAACAAAAAAAAGTACAAAATCTTTCAATACATTTGGAGAAGAACCAAATAAAGCATTATTTTCATACAACTTTATGCTGAAGAAGAAAGCCAGGAAATAGTTAATTTTAAATATTTAAGAACTGTTGGGGCCTGGGTGGCTCAGTGGGTTAAGCATCCAACTCTTGATTTCTGCTCAGATCACAATCTCACAGTTTGTGAGTTCGAGCCCCTCATCAGGCTCTATGCTATTAGTCCTTGGGATTCTCTCTCTCACCCACTCCATTGCCTCTCTCCCTCTCAGGCGCATGCACATGTACTCTCTCTTTCAAAAATAAATAAACTTTAAATATTTAAGAACTGTCAACATTTATCTCAATGGAAAGGCACACTTCTGAAGTTAACAAATGATGAGGTTTGACAAATTTGGATCACTCTGTCTGAGGATTATGGGATGGGAGGAAGAAAGCCTGAAAAGGCAGTATTAAGTATGTGTGAGAAATAAGCCCACTGACCCCATCAAAGGAGGGACACAGAGACTCAGAGCACAGGGAACCCCGAGGGTTTAATCAACATTCTCACAAGAGTGGGTGTCTGATGGACAGGCACACTGGGGGCAGTTACAGCAGGCAATTTATCTCCTAGCATGTGAGTCCCTCCCCTGATTCCTCATTGACTGAGTGCTACAGAGTTTACAGCCTGGCCTGGAGGTCGCCTATGCCCACGTAAGGCAAAAAGTAATCTGACTGGAACAAATATACATTCCTCCGTGACACAGAGACTTCAGTTCTTTGGCGCATGCTCATTGCAAAGCCCCCCCCCCCCAAAATAAGCCTGTGAAATGAAGAGGGGGGATGAAGAACCAGGAAGTGAAGTGTCTTAGGGTTTAGGATTCCACTGTGTGTGTGTGTGTTGGGGCTTGCACATATTCCCAATAGGTTATAAACCTATTGTTAAATAGACAGCACAGCTTTCATTTGGTATTTCTGAAAATGATTCATCTCACTTCTCACAGTGTGTATAAATTTTCTACATGTATATCTATATATGCAAATGGAGTTTTTAGAAGGTGACAATGTCAGATTTGGATAATGTGTAATATCAGCATCACTACAGAAATAGCTAACTTTTAATTCTTGAGTGTCAGAATACTAAGATTGCTCTACCTAATGTTTTTGACCCATTCAAATGGGCATCTTTCACTCTGATCCTCAATTTCATATATAGTTAAATTAGCATAAATCCAACTGAGTATCTTTTAAATCCTATGGAGGTTGGAGGGAAAATGCATTTTTGTAAAAACAAAGTAAAAAACAGAACGAAGTCACCCAAAAAACTGAAAAGATTTCCAAAGTCTATTCCACCTCTGTAACTTCAAATGGCTTACAGATGAGGCCACTTTTAATTTTAAGAGGGGAAGAAAAGTACATTGTGTTCGTATGTATGTTTACTCTAAAACATGGATGAGGCTCTATAGCTTGTACAAGGTCTCCATGGCAGAAACCACACATGAATTCAAAGGTCTCTCGAGGTGCATGTCTAGGAGGGCTCACATTTTTGGACAGGGAGGCTGCAGTAACAGTATGTGGTCAGCAAGCAAAGGAAGTGGACAGGATTCAGGGCTGAATCATGATCCTATGGGCTAGGGAGCCACTGCACCTACCCCCTGACTCCTGCTCTCACCAATGGCAACTTTTCCTTTCCACTCCATAATGACCAGCTATTGTTTACTGAGCTCTTTCAAACTGTGCTAAGTATTTTACACACAGCATCTCACCTCTTGCACAACACCCCTAGGAGGAAGGTGTTACAACAAGTAAACCATTCACTCCTTTTAAGAATGCTGGAAGGCAGGTGCTATTCTTATTCTCATTTTATAAAGGAGGAAACCAAGGCACAAAGACATTCAGTAACTTGCTTAAAATAACGTGGCCAATAAGTAGCAGAGCTGGCTCAGAGCCATTTTTCTTGGCCACCATGTCAAGTCAGCACCATTCAAATGTTGTGGAACGGTGCAGATTTAAACCTCTGTGGCCAGACTAAAATATAAAGTGGGAACCGTGTTGGTGATACAAGGGGATTTAAGAGAGAGGCCACCGACAAGATGCACTTGCTTGTGAAGAGCCATGTAACTTGGCTTTGTTGCTGATTGATATGTGGAAGTAAATGGAAAATGGCTACAAAATGAAACATCCAACCACAAGTGTGAGCTTAACATTAAACATGATATAGGAATGGGGCACCTGGGTGGCTCAGTTGGTTAAGTGTCTGACTCTTGATTTTGGCTCGGGCCATGATCTCAGGGTTCGTGGGATCAAGCCCACCTGGGGTCTGCACTGACAGTGCAGATTCTCTCCCTCTCTCTCTACTCCCCCCTCAAAATAAATAGACATTAAAAAAAAAAAACATTATGTAGGAGCAAAATCTCTTGCCTAAGAGACCTGGTGCAGGTGTCACTGAGAGAAATAAGATAATTATCTGAAGCTGAAGTGATTTTTAAGATCTTGAATCATGATTGAGAGGTGATAAAAGCCCTGGGGACATCTTTAGCAGCAATGAATCATTCGTATTTCCCATTCTCTTTCTTGGAATCTGGGTAAGTCAGACAGCCAAGCCTGAAGTCAGCCCACAACATTCACTATCTTTTTCATTAAGTAGTCTTTCTAGGGCCTTAAAGTCCCTAGTTGTGAATGTAGAATAAGTCCCATCTTTATTTAAAGTTTGTAATATTGGGTCCTCCAGAAGTGTTCTGTAAATTCCACACGCTATCAAATAAGAGGAAAAGCAATTTGAAGAATGACAAAATCACTACTCCCAAATTCCACACTAGAGTTTTCAGAGTAACTAGATCTGTGGTACTAAAGAATTCAAGTCATTTAGGGGCAACTGCTGCTGTATGGTCAGTCTCACACAGCTGCTTACAGCCTCCTGGGACTATTTCCGAGCAGTGATATTGAAGTGGAGCCCCTCCCTTGTGTTTGTGAATCCATAGGATTCTAACCAGGATTCTCCTGCCCCTCCCTAAGTCCTGATCCATCCGGGAAGAAAGTAAAGAGAACACAGGTGAGCATACATATTTACATAAGCTACAAGGTTGTGCAAACAAACTCTTAACTGATAAAAGGGCATTTTATAAATGGCTCTTATTTTTAACCATTTGCTTTGACAGCTTTATTTTTTTAATTCAAGCACAATTAACACAGTGTTATATTAGTTTCAGGTATACATTATAATGATTCAACAATTCCACACATTACTCGGTGCTCATCAAGATAAGTGTACTGTAATCCCTTTCACCTAGTTTATCCATCCTCCCAAACTGCCTGTGGCAACCACCAGGTTGTTCTCTATATTTAAGAGTCTAGTTTTTTGTTTGTCTCTTTTTTTCTCTGTTCGTTTGTTCTGTTTCTTAAAATCCACATGAATGAAATCATGTATTTGTCTCTGAGACAAATTTACTTCTTTCACTTAGCATTATACCCTCTAGATCGATCCATGTTGTTGCAACATCTTCTTTATCCATTCCTCTATGGATGGACACTTGGGCTTCCACATTTTGGCTATTGTAAATAATGCTGCAATAAACATAGGTGTGCATATATCTTGTTGAATTAGTGTTTTCATTTCCTTTGGGTAACTACCCAGTAATTGAATTACTGGATCATATGATGGTTCTATTTTTATTTTTTTGAGGAACCTCCATACTGTTTTCCACCATGACTGCACCAGCTGGTATTCCCACCAACAGCTCTTTTCTTTCCCCATTCTTGTCAATACTTGTTATTTATCCTTTAGAGTCTAGCTATTCTAATAGGTGTAAGGTGGTATCTAATTATGGTTTTGATTTGCATTTTCCTGATGATTAGTGATGTTGAACACCTCTTCATGTACTTGTTGGCCATCTGTACGACTTTTTCAGAAAAACGTCTATTCATGTCCTCTGCCCACTTTTAATTGGATTATGTGGTGTTGAACTGTATAATCTTTTTATATATTTTGGTTATTAACCCCTTATTGGATACATCAGTTAAAAATATCTTCTCCCATTCTGTAGGTTGTCTTTTGTTGACGGTTTCCTTTGCTGTGCAAAAGCTTTTTATTTTGGTGTGTGATGTCTTACAATTTTTAATGGGCTTTACACATCTAAAGTCTCTTCCATATTGTTTTAAAGTCCTTATCCTTAGTCTCCTTAATGTCTTACACCACTGTTTTTCCCTCTGTATAACACACCAAGGTTTCTCTTGTTTAAATCCTATATCCTTATCATGTGTTTATCATAAAATAATGTGTATAGGTTTTAAAATAATGAATGTAAATTTTTCCTAGTGTCCATAACTGCCAATTAGCTAAGAATCTTGATTATTTCCATCATGAGGTTAAAATGGATTCTCTTTTGAAATGCACTTTGTGAACATATTTTTCTTTCACTTCCATGGGCTCCACCTTACATATGATAAATTGCAATACTGTGTAGGCCATATAAGCTTTTCTACTCACAGTTTTGCAGAGATTAGTGAAAAATGGACTCAGCAACTGGCTAGAAATTGAATTTCAGTAAGGGAGGAAAAAATGATTATTATTTAGCAAGTCAACAAAAAATATGTTCTGGGTTCTCATTAGACATTTTTAAAATGTAGTGTTAGCTTGAAAACAAATAAATGAGTCAAGAGGGGAAAACAGAAAATTCTAAACATTAAAAGCCAGAACTCCTTCCTGAGAACATTTTTGTTAATGATAGTTACTAGTCAATTTTTGACTTCTTATAAAGGCTTGGAACATTAGGAAGATAAAGAAAACTGAATTACTGCCAATAATCTACTACAAATAATTGACTTGACTACATTTCATACAACTGAAGGTCATTGACTATTTTTCTATTTTCTTTGTTCCTAGTTTTCAAATACTGGATGGTTGGTATTGACCTTTAGCTTGTCATGTTCTCTATGCCAGAGCCAAGAACAATTCACAGGTATTATTTATTTAGCTAACTTCATCCTTAAAGCTGCCAAAGAGGATCCAGGATGGAACCCATATAGGGTTGCAAGTCCATAAAAGGAATAAAATTAATATTGTACAGAAATGACCTCATGTGTTCTCACAACCTTCATAAAAGTAGATAAAAAGACTATATTAGTCCCATTTTATAAAGAAACTGAAGGAAGATGGAAACAAGTATATTCAACACTTATTAAGTATCTATAACAGCAGAAGCACAGTGCTGAATTTTGGAACATAATTAAGGTGAAGTCCATATCCTTCAAGAAGTCATAATCTAGTGGGCATGGCTGACTGTGAAAAACACAATCATAAAGACATAAAATACAATGAAAGAATAGGGGAGAGAATGACCTCTCTCTTTTTTTTTTTTTAAGTTTATTTATTTATTTATTTAGAGAGAGAGAGAAAGAGCATGAATGGGAGAAGGGCAGAGAGAGAGGGGGACAGAGGACCTGAAGCAGGCTCCGCACTGCTGCTCCTCAGCAGCGAGTCTGATGTGGGGCTCAATGTCACCAACCTGTGAGATCATGACCTGAGCTTAAGTCAGACACTCAAGCACCTGAGCCACCCAGGCGCCCAGAGAGAATGACTTCCACTGGCTGTAAGGCTATGAAAGGGTTTTGTAGATATGAAATCTGAGCCAACTCAATGGGAAGAGTGTTCTACAAAAATGGTGGGATAGCAGAGGATAACATGAGAATTCGTTAGTTATCACATAGAATCTGAGGGCAGGGCAGGGGTATAAGGGAGATGACATGCACAGAGGGTCTGTAGATGTCCTTAAATGCCAACTCCGGTAGCAGTGTTGTGAAAAGTAGGGTGGCAGGGAAGTAATTAGGAGACCATTGCAATGGTTCAGGAAGGAGGTAATGAGGCTTGAACTAAGAAGAAGTAGGAGTGCCAGCCAGTAGTGATAGCAGTAGACTCTATGTAATTTGGCAAGTGGGTGGGTGTGGACCATGAAGGAGGAGGAGGAGTTGAAGATGATTCTAAGGCATTAATTTGAAACAGTGAACATATTACATTTGAGCTACCTTGAGCCACAGAGAAGGGAATTTCCATCAGGAAGGTGGAAGTGTGGGTCTAGAGATCAGGACAGATATGGAAATCACAGGCATGTGATGGCTGAATACATATGAGTGGAAGAAATCACCAAAGGATAGTGTACAAAGAGAAAAAAAAAAAAAAAAGAAAACCTTAAAATGCAGGGAACACCAGCGTTTTAAAAAAGAGAGGAGTGAAGAGTCATTGGTGTCACATGAATGGCCGGTCTGAGAGCCAAGCATATGATGCAAAGTGATCAAAATCAACAAAAGTTTCCAGAGATACAGCTGAACGCTGCTGAGGGGATCAGCAGGCGATTTCCTGTGGTCACAGAGATCATATCCGCACCTAAACTCTGCACCTACCTACTCAATTATCACACAAGAAATACAATGTGGTTTTTCAAGAGGAACCCACTCATTTTACCAATAGTTAATGTGGGACTCAGTGATCAAAATAAATTGCAAGTTCCAATTTCCTTCATTAAATTTTCTTTCAAGCTCACTACTCTCCTTACATTGAGGTTTTTAGAGAACTATTATTAATCAAGTACGTGCTCTCTTTAATCCTTGTGGATGTGGTTACATGCAAGGACTCCTGAGTCACAGAGGTTTGTTGGGTGTCTAATCCAGCAGTGTAACGAGGACTTGTTACCTAACCTCTTCAGACTCGGTTTCCTCATTTGCAAAATGGGAATGGTGATACTTACTTGTGAGAGTTGAGAAGAGTGCATGAGAGAACGTGCAAGCAAAACTCAGCACGTGGCATCAAAGGTCAACTCACTTTTGCCGTTACTGTTTTGTACTTTCTCTCGGGGCAGAGGCTACCCCAACACTACTTCCGAAAGCGGGTAGCACCGAGCTGGGGACGTGTGAGCCTCATTCAGCCAGCCCTCCGGGAAGCGTCAAGCGCAGGAAGAGGGATAAACAGCTGACAGGTTCCCCAGGACTCGTAAGCCTACAGCCCCGGAGGTAGGACTGGCTGCAAGACGCCGCTGGAAGCGGGATCCTAGTCACCGCCTGTGACCCTCGGACGACCACACATCCCAGGGTGCAGCGCGCCCACCCAGGGTGGAAATTTAGCCAGGCGGAGTCTGATTGCTAGCCCGCCGGGGAAAGCAGCGCACGCTGGGACTTGTAGTCTTCGAGTCGCAAGTTCGCGGGTCGGAGGAGGGCGGAAGCCAGAGGTCCCGCCTTTTGTCCACGTCTCACTTCTCCCGGCCAATGCCCTCTCCTGTCCCCGGAGCCAGCCCCTCTCCGATCTGGTCCCCATTGGTCCTGAGCCTCAATGCCCCGGGCCCTACCCGGAAGTAGCGTTGGGGGAGGCGGTTTCCTAGACTACGACACCGGAAAGCTGGGGGAGGCGCTCCGGGCTGCTAAGGGCGGAGGGCGGTGGCAGCGCTGGCGCTGGGGACCGGCTCGGCGGTTTCGGGAAGCAGTTCGGCTACGGCTACCGCTTGCGTTGCTCCGCATCCCGCCCTCGGCACGGCTCGCAGCCCCCTTGCCACCCGCGTCCGGCAATGTGTCCCACCGGCCGGGCGTAGCCGCTGCGCGTGCGCGGAACCGCAGGGCCATGAGCGAAGCCGGCGGCGGCCGGGGCTGTGGGTCCTCGGTCCCCCAGCGAGCGCCATGGAGCCTGGTAGCGGCGACGGCCGCCTTCTGCCTGGTGTCGGCCACGTCTGTGTGGACGGCGGGGGCCGCGCCCATGAGTAGGGAAGAGAGACAGAAGCTTGGGTAAGGGTGCCTGGAAGCCTGGGGTGGGTTTCCTCAGGAGGTGGACCACAGGCGAGGTGCCTGTCATTGCGACCCGGGCGTGCAGTGGCCTCTCCTGTCGCGATTGGAACGGTTGCCCCGCGAGGACCCTGGCGGGGAGGACAGGGTCCGGGAAGGTGGGGATCGTCGCCCGCAGTGCGACCTCGAGGGACCATCGGGGTGTCGCCTGGGCCGTCGGTGACATGTGCAGCCTCCTTGAGGCCATCCGTGGTGTGTCAACGCAGCTGCCATGTCAATGTCCCGTGAAGGGGGCTACAGCTCGTGCCACTACGCGCCAGAGTCCTGTGGTTGTCTTTCGTCGGAGACGTGGTTAGATTCTCGCACAAGTGAGCTCCCGGCTGGGAAAATGTTGCTGATCTCACAGTAGTTAAGGAAATAGTCTTTACACCTGTTACGGAAAAGGGGGCGTACGTTGAAATTTGAACTTTACACATTTACCATTTCCTTGCAGTGTTTTGTTGCACTGCACTTTCTAATAGAACAATATTTGATGGTATTACTTACAAGCCTCAGTTAATTATACCTGTTCCCTTTGTTCAAAGTAGTCTTATCAGTCTTGAGAGTGTGATAAAATTATCAGTTATATTTACAGCATTTAATTGGGCATCACTATTCCTAATATATGCTAGGTCCCACAAATTAATAAGAAAAAGCCAAGAACCAGTAAGAAGATGGGCAAAGGGTGTGAAGAGTTAATTCACACAAGAGGAAATGCAAATGATCAATAAACATGAAAAGTTACTCAACCTCTTAAATGTGACAGATGGCAGATTAAAGCAATGAGACAGCTCTTTTTTGCCATCAGATTAGTACAGAACACAGGTACTAACTAATTGAGGTGTGAGAAAAGACTTGGTGGGAGTGTAAATTTGCTGTAACTTATTGACAGTATCTCCTAAAATTTAAATTGTATCTACTCTTTGATTCATTAATCTGGTCTCAGGGAATCTATCCTACAGAAATAAAAGCACTCTTGATGTAGAGATAGGTATACAGGGATGTGCATTTTTAAAGACTGGAACTGTTTCTTGGAGCATCTGTATTATGGAGTAATATTCAGATATTATGGAGGAGGTAGAAGGCCATCCAGGATATATTCCCAAGACAAAAATGCAAGTTGTAGAATAATATGTATAGTACCATCCTATGTTCTTTTAAATGCAGAATAGAAATTGTCAAAGCTCAGAAAAACATGGAAAGATGATTACCCCTGGGATTAGGATGGGGGTGAGATGGAACCATCAGTTTTATTTTATATACGTACTTCCTTATTGTTTAAATCATTGCAAGAGTATTAGTTTCTTAGACAACGATTAAGAAATAAGAAAACGAAAGATGCTTGATGGAAAAAAAAAAGTATCAGCTACCAAAACAAAAATATCAGGAAATTCTCTTTAAAAAAAATTTTTTTTTTCAAAGTTTATTTTTGAGAGAGAGAGAGAGAGACACACACAGAGTGCGAGTGGGGGAGGGGCAGAGAGAGAGAGGGAGACACAAAATCTGAAGCAGGCTCCAGCCTCCATGCTGTCAGTACAGAGCCCGATATGGGCCCGGAACCCACAAACTGAAATCATGACCTGAGCCGAAGTTGGATGCCCAACCGCCTGAGCCACCCAGGCGCCCCAGTAAACCCTTAATAAGTATCTTACATTTTCTCTCTTTATGAATTTAATGTATCCTCGATAACTGTTTTAATGAATGCCCTGCTCTGTGCCAGGTTCTTTACATCTCTGTAATCCTCCCTGTTTCTTAATGAGGTGAATGTGATTCCCATGGTGCAGATGAGGAAATTGAGACTCAAGGTCAACTTGTTCAAAATCAGAGTTAGTAAATGGTGGAACCAGTATTCAGACCCAGATCTGTGTGACTTCAGAGACGTTCTGTCCACTGTGTTGCACTTCATAAGATTTGGAAAGAGAAGCTTAAGTCTGTTAAGGATAGAACGTATCTTATTTGATCACCACTCCCTTTTCTCTTTTTTTGTTAAAAATTTTTATTTGAAGAAGAGTCATTAGTTAAGTCATTTGTTGACCAAAATTAATTTTTAACTGGAAGAATCCAACCAAAGTGGCTTGGAATTTCAGCTCCAATTTTGAAAGTACGAATCTGGAGCTATAAACCGCAAATACATAATTGCTTGATTGCTTTCCCCTCTGGGAATTTTCGGGAACCTGAACTCTGATTCATTAGGTTTACCTGTATGATTTTTTTTTTTAAAGCCCAAATAATGATTTATGATAAAAAGCATAAAATGCCCCACCCTTTTTCCTATCCTACCAAGCCAAACTGATGATACAGACTGGAATTATCACTAATAGTAAAGAGTTGCTCAATTGCTTACAGTTTATGGAATTTTTACTTGGTCATATGTAGTCTTATCCCTCCTGGAATACATTGTTTTTTGTTTTTGTGATTTAAATATTACAGCAGTTGTTAATGTTCTCTTTTCATTAAAAAGAAAAAGTATAAATGCAGTTTCTATAGCACCTTGGCAGGCAGTGTAATTTTAGATAAAGCTGACTTACAAAAATTATTTTAAAGCAAAGAAAAAGACATAATGTTTGAACTATGGATCTGATTTCCAACGTATTTTTATTCACTTGTTGAATAGATATAAAACCATCTTAGAGACATTTTTTTTCTGTTGAGTATAGTTATCTACCATTCTGTATTTAAATATGACTTTGTAGACTTACGTGTTTAAGTAGGAGAGAGAGAGCACTGAACTGGATATTAAGTATCTCCACTTTGAAGTATGTGTTGTGAAATCTGATGATCATGTACTGCATAAATGTAAGGGTTGGAAAATAACACGTTCTCATATGCAGTCGTGATTTATTCATAATCATGAAAATCAAGGGCTTACGAAGTTTGGGTTACCGAGTTACAGTTTATGTTATCTATAATGCGTGTGTCTGGGCAGTGCCATTGCCAGTTAAAGGAATTTATACCTCTTGACAGTAATCTTGTATTGATTCCATTTCGGTGAAAGGAAGAAGGATTTCCTTATTCCATTTGTTGATATCAGTGCTTGAGAAGAAAATCTTAACATTGTTTTTGGTTGTTTATTAGCTAATTTGAGAGATCTTTATCATTTGTAATATAATAAAGAAATGTATGGAAGAATTCTTTAAGATACTCCATAGTTTTCTGAGATAACTTGGTCCATATTCTGTCATACATATAAACACATACAGAATTAATGTTTTAGCAAAGTGATAAGATCTTGTTTTAAATGATTGTTTTAAAATGATTATTCATAAAAAGTTTGCCAGGCCTTATTCAGTTTATAAGTTTGAGTGTGCTTGATTTTGCTGGTCATTATAGCCAGGATCTGGAAATTAGTTCTTTTCTGTCTGCTAGCTTTATTATGACCAGTGTTTCATTATCCATGGTTATAGTTTTTAAAATGAGAATTTCAACATAACAGGAAGTAAAATAAAATTATACCCAGCCATTTTCTCTAACACTTTCTTCAGTTCTTGCTATTAGTGATTGGAACTTTGGGAATAATAGCATTAATAAAAGATTACCGAATTATTTTTCCTTTGCTAATTATTTAGATATTTGGCTTTGTCAAACCATAACATTAAATGTAGAACAAGGCCAGCTGTTAAGCGTCTGACTTTTGATTTCCGCTCGGGTCATGATTTCACAGTCCTGAGGGACCGTGAGATCGAGCCCTAAATCAGGCTCTATGCTAGGCTGGGCCTGTAGCCTGCTGAAGATTCTCTCTCCCACTCTTTTTGCCCCTCACTTGTTTGTGTGTGCGCTTTGTGTGCTTTCCTGCTCTCTCTCAAACAAACAAACAAACAAACGTAAAACATTTGTAGTTTTTTGTATAGTTATCAAGACCCCAAACTTGAGAGTGTTTAAGTGAAAGACTAGTTAGTTGGTCCAGACAGTACAGATTTTGACTTAGTAAATCTGATGTGGGGATCAGATATCTCCATTTTAAAGTCATCTTGGGGATTTTAAGACACAGAGATAGCCAAAACACACAAATTTCTTTTTGAGGATTATTTTTCTCATTTTATTTATTTTTTTGATGTTTATTTTTTGAGAGAGAGAGAGAGAGAGAGAGACAGAACAAGCAGGGGAGGGGCAGAAGGAGACAGAGGATCAGAAGCAGGCTCTGTGCTATCCAGCTGTCAGTGCACAGCCCAATATGGGGCTCAAATTCACGAACCTTGAGACCATGACCTGAGCTGAACTAGGATGCTTAACTGACTGAGCCACCCATGTGCTCCTGTTTTTCTCATTTTAGAGATGAATATTATTTATTTGACTTTTGACAGTTTTTTAAAGGAGCAGAGAGTACATCGTAAAATCATAAAATTGGTCTTTTGAAAGTGTGAACAAATATGTATTAATAAATATGTATTAAAGTAAGCATTAGTGATTTTATTTAAAAGGGAAAGTAGAAGCTGTTAGAGTACTGTTATTTCATATCCTTACACACCCACCTCTCTCTTGCTAGAGTATATATACTCTATATAAGCAATAAATTGTAACAATTCTTCTTTTGGAGGTCTCCAGCAATATTCTTCCTTTTAAGACAGATATGTTAAATAATTTTTTTTTAAGAGGTAATTGTTTTTCAGCATCAGACTTCCTTCTCTGTGCACGGCATCCATCATTTATCAGTTTTCTTAGGGAACATAAGGTAAATTTTACATAAATTGCTAGGAATAGTAAAAGTTTGGCCTAGCCCTGTGTGTTTCATGAAAGCTTGTCTATTCACACTGATTATTTCTTGACTCTGTTTATGTCTTTTTCTAACTATTTTTTTCTTTTGTTTTTTAATTGGTGCACGTGTATGAAGGAGCTGTAGCTTTTTGAAAAACAGTAAATAGAATGTTCTTAACTTTTTTCTATTTCTGCTCTTTTAAAATTAGGAATCAAGTACTGGAAATGTTTGATCATGCTTATGGTAACTATATGGTAAGTAAAAGGCTTATCTTGACATAATTTATGTGAGCAGATGGTTGTATCAGCACAGTCACCTGGGAATTTTGAAACCTGAATTAATAGCACATTGTTTTAAAGGAAGTTTTTAAAAAACAGTGCAAGCAGAGGCTAATAGAGTATTCCTGATAATTGGTTCTTAGAGGACCAGTTTATTAAATAGGTAAAAATTGAATTAGATTATGAAACTTTGTACTTAGGTTGTTTCCTTTGGTACTATCAACAGTGTTTATTGAGTGGTTTATATAGCTAGATACTGTGGATGTACATGAATAAGATGCTCTCTCTGGCCTTCAGGGAAATTATTCTCTTAATTAAAAAAAAAAAACTGCAACATTACTTTATTACTCTGAAGAAAACTGTTGCTTAAAAGAGACAGAATATGACCTAGTTTCTGTCCAAATTTGTCTTCATAGTGGTCTTTGAATATATTTTGCTTTTCAGATACACTGATTTGTACTGTTGTAAATGTCTTAGTGTTCACTGGGGTTGAAATAGTTTCAGTTTTGCAAGATGAAAAAGTTATGGAAATCTGTTGGTCAACAGTGAATATACTTAATGGTACTGAACTTAAAAATGGTAAATTTTGTGTTACATGGTTTTTTTATTTTTACCACAATTAAAAATTTAAGGGGTGCCTGGGTGGCTCAGTTGGTTAAGTGTCCAACTTCGGCTCAGGTCATGATCTTGCAGTTTGTGAGTTCGAGCCCCGCGTCGGGCTCTGTGCTGACAGCTTGCTCACAGCCTGGAGCCTGCTCTGGATTCTGTCTCCCTTTCTCTCTGCCCCTGCCCCACTCACACTCTGTCTCTCTCAAAAATAAATATTTTTTAAAAATGAAAAAAAGAAAAAAATTAATACCCAGGTGCTTGGGTGGCTCAATCAGTTTAGCATCCGACTTTTGATTTCAGCTCGGGTCGTGATCCCAGGGTTGTGGGATCGAGCCCTACATCAGGCTCTGTACAGAGCATGAAGCCTGCTTAAGATTCTGCCCCTCTCCCCTGCTCATGCTCTCTCTCTTTCTTAAAAAAAAAAAAAAAAAAAAAAAGAATCCCCACATAGTACAGGGGAGCCATTTGGGAGACAGTAGGGCTGAGGGGGTTGTAACTGCCCCCCTACTTCTCCGTGCCTCTTTCCCCTTAATACAATGATCTTAGACTCCAGGGGAAAAGTGTTTAATTTCTAAAAAGATGAACTAGCAGGGAAAATTTGAGAGTTGAAAGAAAATTTTCTGGGTAAATGTGTGTCATTTTGAAAAGAGTAATCAAATTATTCTGAGAATACTTATGACTTTGTTTTTACATTTTAAAATATGCTAGCAGATTTTCTTTTAACATGAAGGCCTATGAAATATAGTTGGGAAAAGTTTGGCAAAGAACTCATTTTGATTCTGCTTTAAGTATTTTACAACTGATTCTGTGAATCCATTTTTACATTATATATTACCCAAATATCTTCATATATTAACATCTTTATAAACATCTAAGTACATACATACTTTATGCATTTTTGTATTGTTTCAGCATGTTTTATACTTGATACTTCCTGTTCCTTTCTATAGTGCACATTTTAAAATGTTTTTTAAAAAAAAAAAATTTTTTTTTTAAATGTTTATCTTTGAGACAGAAGGAGACAGAGCACAAGTGGGGGAGGGCAGAGAGAGAGAGGGAGACACAGAATCTGAAACAGGCTCCAGGCTCTGAGCTGTCAGCACAGAGCCCAGTGCGGGGCTTGAACCCACGAACCGTGAGATCATGACCTGAGCCGAAGTCGACGCTTAACCAACTGAGCCACCCAGGCACCCCACATTTTAAAAGGTTTTTAGAAAATAATGGTAATGAAGTTTCGGGTATTTTTGCAATATTGAAAACACAGTTTTAAATTCATATCTAAAGCTCTTGGCCATTTCCTTAATATTTCTTTCAAAATTATTTCTCTCTGGTTAATTCTGTTTGAGCCAAGCATAATTTAAAAAAGCTAGGCTAATAGTTTTGAGGTGGTCAAACGGACCCATGCTATACCCTCAAACCTTAGTCATCTCATAAATGCATACTTTTGGTTCCAAAGTTGAATAGCTGGATCAATTCAGTACATTTCTTTTTTAGAGTTTGTTTGTTTGTTTGTTTATTTTATTTTTGAGAGAGGGAGAGAGAGAGAGCAGAGTGTGAGTGGGGGAGGGCAGAGAGAGAGGGAGACGCAGAATCCGAAGCAGGCTCCAGGCTCTAAACTGTCAGCACAGAGCCCAACGCAGGGTTCAAACTCATGAACCGTGAGATCATAACCTGAGCTGAAGTCTGACTGAGCCATCCAGGTGCCCCAGTTTAGTACATTTCACCGTGAAGAGGATCCTGTCTTTGTAAATCACAGTATCTTTAATGTCTCTTATTAGGTAAATGGCAGAAAGTTTTATCAATACATTTTTTCCTATTATAGAATGCACCGTAGTAAGTGGGTTTATAACAAAGCAGACACTGAGAACAGCTCTCAGAGGACTTCCTGGTGTAGTTCCTATTTATTGGATCCTAACTGGGAAACTTTGGTATACCTGCCTACTTATAAGATCTAAAGGAGAGGGATTTCAACCCCAAAGATTGGGAACTCCTGGAATTAACACTGTCTTCCATTTTTCTGGTGGATCCACACCCATCTGCAATCCACCGCAATAGATATTTTTATCATTTATTTATTTATTTCTCCGTTTATTTATTTCAAGAGAGACAGAGAGAGTGAGCGGGAGAGGGACAGAGAGAGAGGGAGAGAGAGATCTGAGGCATGGATCCAAGCCCGATGCGGGGCTTGAACTCACGAACCATGAGATCATGACCTGAGCCAAAACCAAGAGTCGGACACTTAACAGACTGAGCCATCCAGGTGCCCCTGCAATAGATATTTTTAAACGTTCAACTCTTTTACAACATGAGTGACTTTTGTAATGTACTTATGCTCAGTTTATGTGAAATTTGTAACATAAGATTTGGTCTAGAATTCTCACTTCCCCTTTTCAAGTTCTGAGCTAACCTGAAACAGTTCTAAAATATTACATAGAGACCAGGTGCTCTATATTTGTTATTTGAAGTCAGTTGAAAATTTTTTCCAGTTATTGTACTCAAACAGTATTAGCTTGCTGTGAAGCAAAAGCATATAGATTTTGGAATTAGACAGATTTGAGTTCTAATTCTTTCCTGGCTAGTTAACAGCTGGGACCCTAAACAGATCATTTAACCCTCTGAGCAATGTCTTCCTATGTAGCCTGTAAGATGGTTGAGAACAGGGATCATTTTAATATGATTAATATTATGATTAATAATATGATTTTAATGAATTTTTAATAAATTCATCTTTTATAGGTCTTGTGCCTAAAATCATGCCTGGTACACAAATGCTTATTTATTTAATTTTTTTAAAGAACTGAATTGTATTCTTGTCAAGATGTAATCAAATAGTGGGGTTTTTTTTGTATTTGATTATTATGATATATCTTTGCCTCATAAATTCAAAGAAATCATTTAACAAGCTTCATTAAAGATGTGAGTTTATGGTGAATTTTGGGATCTAGAAGTTTACTTCTTTTGTTGTAGTTAGTTGCCTACTATGCCGAAATATAAAATGCCTGGCACATAGTGGACTGTTAATAAGTGTTGAAATCTTTTCATTTCTCACTAGTCCTCCTTAATATTACTCTCCGTTCTAGTGCACGTTTAGAGCAATTCCTTTTAACTTCCTTAGTTCGTAGGAAAACAGTATTTTCCAAAGAATACAATATAAAGAGCAAGTGAGAAGTCTGGAAATGGGACAGGACACCCTAAGGTAGCTGTGTCACCTGCCAGCTGGGTTGCAATGAGACAGTTAACTAATCTCCCTGAGCCTGTTTTTCTCATCTCTCTCCAGTGGTTATTGCCTGCCCCACACTGCCATTGTAAGGATTAAACAAGTTAATGTCATTCAAGTGCATAGAACTAGTGTCAGGCAAATAGGAAGCCCTGTATAAGAGTTTGCTGTTATTGTTACTAATACTATCATTATCCATTCTCTGCCTGAGATTGAAATTGCCCTCCTAAACTTCATCTAGATTCTAAACTCGTTCCTCAGATTGTGATTAGAACTTCTTTAAAACACACATTCTTTTCTGTTCTAGGCATGTACCCTTTGAGCTTATTTTTTTCCTTTCCTTGTTTTTGTTTTTGTTTTTGGATTCCCCAAGTTCTGCAAATGTTATTTTTCGATAGCAGTGCCCCACCAGCTTTAGGCAGGGCAATACAACTCTGCCATCTTTTGTTATATCCAGGCATTTTCTGATTTTAAATATTTTAAAACCAAAATATTTTATCAATATTGGTTTAATATTAATATAATAACAACTATGTTTGACGTATCTCTAGTCCCAATCAGACTGCAGTTCATCCACAATAAATTGCACAGATGGCTTTCTTTTCCCCCTAAATAACATGAAATTTGATGTTTGTTTTGGCAGTTCTTGTGTGGCCTAATTTAACCTCAGACCATAGCCACTCTAGCACTTCTGTTAGTATGTTTTTAGTATTTGTGCTGAGGTTAGTTTGCAGATTAAGTTAGACAACAAAATGACATGTATTTAGGCCACCAAATGCAGAACCGTTTTGGATCTGAGCTCTTTGACCTGATATTTGTCTCCTGAGGTTTTTCCTGTTACTGTAGACAACTCAAACTGTTACAAGTTGTAAAAAAAACAAAACAAAAAAAACCTGTACTTGGGTAGAGCCCTAAACATTACAAATAAACTTTAAAAGAGTTGGTAAGAACAGTTTCTTGTAACTCAGTGGAATCATACCTAATAACCACTTTTAAGCTTGATTTTGTGAGAGCATGGTTCAAAGAAACAGTAGATTAGTCCTTATCATTGGAACCAAAGGAACTGTTTTAAAGCGTAACTTCCTTAAAAATTTCTAGATTTGTGTAAGTTTTCTTAGAATTACTTTTCTCCCCTAATACTACTTTCTTTAAACATTTTTTATTGTGGTAAAAAGTATCATAAAATTTACCATATTAACCATTTTTAAGTGAACATTTCTATGGCATGAAGTATATTCAGCATGTTGTGTAACCATTACTATCTGTTTCTAGAACGTCTTCATGTTCCACATTGGAAACTCTGTACCCGATGTTTTCTTTTTGATAGTTTGCTCATCAAAAAGAGTAATTCTGTAAATAAAGTACTTTTTGAAAAGCAGTGCTAATGGCTGGGAGGAGGTAAGTTAGGAGCTTAAATGTGCCTTTTTTGTGTGTAGAGGAGTGTGGGACTACCTTTTTGTTAACCGGTGTTCCTTGGTCTGTACTTCTAGAGCATCCTAAAACTGCCAAAATGACAAATTCTGTAGTGTTCTCTTGTGATATTTTATCATGACACTCTGATACTCTATATAGGACTTTAACTCGGTAGAACACAGGTTTTTTTTGTTTGTTTGTTTGTTTGTTTAGTTAGGTATAATTTATAGACAAGAGTCTTTAAGTGCACAATTCTGAGTTTTGACAGTTGTATACATTTGTTTAATGACCACCACAGTCATGACATATGACATTTTGGTCACAAAGCTTCCTCGTGTTAACAGTGAGTTCCTTTTCCACACCTCTGACCTCCGGCAACCCCTGTGATCTGCTTTCGGCACAACAGTTTTTCCTCTTTAGGAGTTCATATAAATGGCATCGTATAGAATATAGTCTTTTGATTCAGATTTCTTTTGTTTAACATGATGCTTTTGAGATTTTATCTATGTTGTTGGATATACCGTAGTTCTATTTGTTGCTTAACCGTAGTTCCTATTTGTTGCTTAATAGTATTCAGTTGACTTGAGAGAACACATTTGTTTATCCACTCACCAATTGATAAATAAGTATTAGGCTTGTTTCTGGTGTTTGGCTACTATTAAAAAGACTGCTGTGAAAATTTGCTATGCATGCAAATTTTTATAAGGACATATATTTTCATATATTTCCCAACTAGGAACGGGATTGCTAGGTTATATGAGAATACGTTTGACTTAATAAGGACTGCAGGGGTGCCTGGGTAGTTTAGTTGGTTAAGCATCCAACTGTTGATTTCGGTTCAGGTCACGAGCTCATGGTTTGTGAGTTCAAGTCCTGCATCAGGCTCTATGCTGGCAGTGCAGGGCCTGCTTGGTATTCTCTGTCTCCCTCTCTCTCTGCCCCTCCTCCGCTTGTACTCTGGTCTCTCTTTTTCTCAAAAATAAAATGAACTTAAAAAAAAAAAACAAAAAAAACTACAGAACTTCCCTAAAGTGTCTGTAATATTTTGTATTCCCCACCAGCAATGTATAAAAGTTTCTGCATCTTCCCCAGTGCGTTGTATTTTCAGTCCTTTTAATTTCAGCCATTCTAATGGGTATGTAGTGGTATGTTCTTGTGATTTTTATTTGACTTTTCCTGATAACGGGTGATGCTGAAAATCTTCCTGTGTGCTTAGTATATTTTTTTTTAGTGAAGCCTCTGTTCATATCTCTTGTCTGTTTTAAAATCAAGTCATTTGTCCTGTTATTGCTGAGTCATAAGAGTTATATATCCTGGATATCCTTTCTCACCTATATTACATATCACAGATATTTTCTCCCTATATGTGCTTTGCCTTTTCATTTTCTTAACAATGTCTTTTGAAGGGCAAATGTTTTAAATTGTGATCAGTTTTCTTTTTTTCTTTTACATGCTGCCTAAAAGATATTTGCCTAGCCCAGGATCCCAAAGATTTTCTTGTTTTCTTCTAGATGATTTATAATTTTAACTTGTTCATTTAGATCTATCACTCATTTTGAATTAGTGTTTATATATAGAATGAGGTGAAGGTAAATTTGTATTTTTTTCTATGTGGATATCCAATTATTCCAGCACTGTTTGTTGAAAGGATATCCTTTTATCACTGAATTACTTTGATATCTATATAAAATTAGTTAACCATATGTGCATGTATTTTTTCCCATTGATCTGAATATTTTTATACTAATATCACACTGTTGTAAGTGTGATATTAAGTTGTGAAATCAGGCAATGTAAGTCCTTTGGCTTTTTGTTCTTTTTTAAAATTGTTTTGGGTATTCTAGATTCTTTGCATTTCTGTATAGATTTTAGCATCATATTGTCAATTTCTACAAAAACGCCTTTTGAGCTATTGATTGGGATTATGTTGAATCTATGGCTCAATTTAGGGAGTTTGACTTAACAAGATTGAGTCTTCTATTCCACGAACATGGTATCCATGTCCATTTATTTTGGTCTTATTTAATGTCAACAGTCTTTTGTAGTTTTCGGTGTACAGGTCTTATACATCTTTTATTAAACTTACATATATTTCCTGTATTGATGCTTTTGTAAATTGCAGTTTTTCAGATTTGTTTGTCCAGTTCACTGATGCTATACAGAAATACAATAACTTTTTGTCTGTTGATCTTTGTATCCTGCAACCTTGCTAAACTCACCTGTTATTTGTAGTAGTTTTTTTTTGGGAAATTCCTTAGGACTTTCTACATTGTCAATCACATCATCTGCAAAGAGACTTTTCCTTCTTTCCTTCTGATCTATGTGCCTTTTATTTCTCATTATTATTACAGTGGCTAGAACTTCTAGTATTATTTTGAAAAGAAGTGGGAAGGTCCTTGCTTTTCTCCTAATCTTAGGGAGAAAGCAGTTAGCCTGCACTATTAAGTATGATGTTAGCTGTTGGTTTTTCATAAGATGTCCTATAATAGGTTGAGTAACTTTCTTCTCATTTCTAGTTTACTGAGAGTTTTCATCATTATGGAATATTGAATTTTGTCAAATGCTTTTTCTAAATCTATTGATATAATCTTCCTAAAAAGTCTGTTAGTAGTAGGACTTTTCAACAACATTATTATTTATCATTTATTCATTTCATGTAACATTATTTCATAAGTTATTTTATAATTGATCAAAAACCAAATCGATTGATTTATTGGAAACTTCTTTCTCATGTAATTTTGAGTACATACTTTATGCTAACATTCTGCTCTGTAGAGATTAAATCTTATGAGACAGCTGCACTTTTGTTGTTACTTGTTTCTCCTCAGTGCTGAGAAACATTTCATAAAGTACACTCTGTAAGAGGACAACAAATGTTCAATGTAGGAAGTAAGTCTGATAGTTTAATAATTTAGCTAAATGAAATCCTGATACCTGAAAAATGTTTTAATAAGTGAATGTAGTGAACAAAAGAGAATAGGAAAATTTGGGGTGAAAAAGAACAGATAAACTTATGCAGTTCAATCAGTAATTAGCATATGCTGTCAGTATGTGGGAGGTGGTATATTAAATATCAGTTCACTTTTGGGGGGAGGAATACCTTATCTGCCTCAAGGAGGGAGGTATTTAAGAAGAAGGATATGGAATACGACATTTTAAAAATGTGTATAGCTTTGGAAATTAAGTAGGTTTGATATTTTTAATAACTCACTTTTATAAATAATGCCTTTGATGTTTTTAGGAAAATAAAGTCTCTTCCCTTTGTTTTCAGAATTGGTTTTACTAAAGTCAGTGTTTGATGCTGCTTTGACTTGAGTATTTTAGAGCAGGGTTCTGTCACCTCAGTGCTCTCGTAAATTTAAAATCTGATATGGAGAGCCTACTCTGTTTTGTTTTATGTATTTGCTCTTGCTTTTAGCTAGGCACATGTTCTACTTAATTTGTGTAGGACTCTTTTCTCACCTGAGTTTTATTTCTGAGTGATAATCGTTAAGTGTGTTTCGTGGTTCTGTGTCATAGCAGTATGAAGTAGTTATCCCTTGTTCTGGCAACATATTGTGAAGAGAAAGTAGACAGGATGTTTGAAGTGTAATCATGGCCGCTTATTTGCCACATATGCACTGCTCTGGATTGATGCAAACCAACTGTAGTTCACTTTGTGGTCAACCCAAAGAAAAGGCTGTGGTTTTGTTTTTATCCTTAATCTTGAAATAGGGGGGTGTGAAGTATTTTTACATCTGGTTCAAAGCTCCCTAATTTGATTATTCTGCTTATAATTGCTATTAATGTTTTTCTTATCTAGATAAGCCTGGGGTTTGAGTTTCATATTTAATTTCAGATAGAGATGTTTGCGCATGTATGTGTTTTTGTGAAACCCTAAAAATAGTAGTATGAAGGCTTCTAAGTGGTGGTTTCGGTAGTAATTAACATTTGAATGATCTCTTACAAAGTTGCAAAATACCTCGGCAAGCTGAAAAAGATACCACTTTTTTTTTTAGTTACTTCTAATTGTTTATGTGCTAAATAGGAAAGTTAAGCAATCAAAAATAGTATGCATTCTGGGAAATCATAGTTCTGTTGGGATTAATACTAAAAAAGAAATTAGGAGCTTAATATGTTAAAAGACCTATAAAAGTTATTAGAAATTTATGCTAAAAATTTTATGTAATACTAAAATTACAATATGTTCAATTCAGAAATTAGTAGCTGCATGTGGATTCTAATTATAGTGCAAGCAGTTGTTGTCTGGAATCCTTTCCTCAGGAAATGAATCATTATGGAGCACTGCACTTTTTTAAATACCTGAAGGGTTGCAGTCTTCAGTGCTTTTTGTATTCTTTAGCCTACTTTATTATTTTTTTGTCCTTCCTTTTCTGTTTAACCATGTGTTTAGTGTTCCTATCCTTTATTCTGTTTTTCTGCTGCTATGGATTTGGAATATAGATAACTGAGTTTAGTGAGAGGCAGTAGGATAGAGTTGGACGTGGAACTGGGAGTTTTTCTGCTGAACTTCAAGAATTAAGAACCATAGGGGCATACAAGTATAGGACGTACAGATCATTCAAAAAAGGGTCGGACTAGTCTTAGAAACTTTGCCATAGCCATACTCAATGCAAGAAGGTCGTAGAACAGTATCCTCAGATTTCTGAAGGAAAGAAAATACATCTCAAGCATTTTATAAACATTTTATTTTTCAAGTGTAAGACAAGAGACATCCTAACCCAGGAATACCAGAGAAGTAACAACACTGTTGACACTCTTTTCAAACCGACAAACAAAAACCTATCTGAGGACATGTCCAGGCAACCAATAGCTGAATCAAAATAAAAAGTCAGGAATGGAGAAGCCACAGAAAAATGGTGTGTGTTGACTACTACTTAAGGTAAAATTCTAATACTAGCAACTGTGAGAATTATGGTTCTAGACCAGAATAGAAATGTTATAAACATCTTAAAATCTTTGTCAAAACATTTAAAATTCTTGGGGAACCTGGGTGGCTCAGTCGGTTAAGCGTCCAACTTCAGCTCAGGTCATGATCTCATGGTTTGTGAGTTTGAGCCCCATATCAGGCTCGCTGCTGTCAGCATGGAGCCTGCTTTGGATTCTCTGTTCCCCTCTCCCTCTGTCCCTCCACTTCTCATGCTCTCTCTCTCTCAAAAGTAAATAAACCTTTAAAAAAAAAATTTAAATTCTCTTCTAATGGTTATAAGTATACAGAGAAGATTTTAAAATAGCAAAACTCATATTCAAAATATTAGAGACTTTGCAAATTGAAGTGTCACTTCTTTGCAAAAACTAACAAGAGGATCCGGTAGTTCTTGCCTGGCTTGCCTTCATCTCACTGTGTGACCTAAAATAACAGAGCACGCATCTTCTGTGTGCGGTGGTGAATTGTCCCCCTTTCAAAATTTGGATCCGTTTGAAAAATTTTACCCTTTGCACTACGTACCCTGAAATACCTCTGGGAATTTCTTTAATGGGAAGCGTTGTGCAGGTATCGTTTCCCTTGTGACATCTTCACCCTTTATGTCGCAACTACTTTCTTTATCTTTGTAGATAATTATGCCTTCACTCGGTTCCTCCAGCTGTGTACCCGGCGTCTCTGGAGCGATCTGGCGTCCTCTACATTCCGTGGCCGGCTGTGCTATACCCCATTTACGTTCGGTTCCATTTGCATTTTCAGTGTCCTCATTTTTCGTTTCTTTGCTGAACTTTCATCTCTGTTGGCTAATCTTTGTTGATGATCCATTTTTGTAAAATCATCAAACTGTCATGCGCGATTACCACTGGCTGACAAGGAGACAACTGCACACTTGCTGTGCATGAACTGAAAAATAGATACACAGTGATCACATCACTGACAGACTTCGAAAGAAGTGTGTGGTTGATCACGGATCATGATGAGCATCTGTTACTTACATAGGGACTTGTGGATCGAAGAACTGGCACCGAAGTTTGTGTTTTGTGCACTTACTGTAGTTAATATACATACGGTGGTTGAAGTTTGAACCATGTTGTTGAAGGTTTATTTAAATAAATTACAGAAACTTGTATATAGTGAAAGCAAAGACCGCCTATAATAACATAATTGACAAAAATCCTGAATTGAATGGGGAACAGTATGAATGCATTAATCCTATTATTCTTGTCAGGGAGTCAGTAAATACTGTCTGAAATTGAAATACATGAGCACAGTGATCTAACCTCTAAATGTTTTTCATAATCATATCATTAATTTTAGAGGAATCTTTTAGGGACTGTCCCCTAGAGAAGAAAATATAAAGTTCAGCAGGTTTTCTGGTTTCTGTCCTTTTCTGTTAAGACCTGTAGCCATTAGGTGGGGATGTGCCAGTCAAATTTCACTGAGGCAACTATCCAACTTAAAGAACCTGCCTCTGGCTTGTGGCCATGTGTGCAGGGCCAGTTCCCTCAACTCTCATACCCTTTGGGCATTAAAATAATTCCCACTAAAGCCTCTTTATTTCTAATGCCCATGTTGTGGTCACTGCAGCTTCATCTTCTGTATCCCATTATTCACTTTTGGTACTTGAGAATTTCTTTTCTTGTTCTCAAGCTCAGCTGTGTATTTAAAATAATTGAGGGGTGCCTGGGTGGCTCAGCCAGTTGAGGGTTTGACTCTTGATTTTTGCTCAGGTCATGATCTCACTGTTTGTGGGCTCGAGCCCCACATCTGGCTCTGTCTGCGCTGACATTGCAGAGTCTGCTTAGGATTCTCCCTGTCTCCTCTCTCTGCCTCTCCCTGCTCGGGCTCTCTCTGTCAAATATACATACATACATACATACATGCATACATACATACATAAAATAATTTAACACTGACAACATTTCTGTGTGTTTGTAATAAGAGGGAAGATTTTTTTTGCATGTGCTTTATTACCATCTGGATTAGAAATACTCTCATGGTCATTCTTAAAAAAAAAATTCCTCTCAAAATAATATTGCAAACATAAAATTCCTATTAATAACTATTAAGAAATGGGTGAAACCTATAGAAGAAAACTAAATTCATAAAAGAAGATCTGAAATAATGTAGTGACATTCCTAGATGGGAAGACTCAATTGTTAATGGTATCAGTTCTCCTCAAATTAGGCTCTTCCAGTTAAAATTTCGGTGGAATTTTAAGAAAAATTGAAAGTTTTCCAGAAGAGTAAATTGGAAAAAGTAGTTAAGAAAATTTTGAAGAAAAATAATTTGGGGAGAGTAAATTGCTATACTAAGTAGCAAGGTATGGTGCAAAAATAAAGTAATCAAGATAATGGTCTGGAGCAGGAAATAGATCTGTAGGGCAGTAGAAGTAGGAAACAGGTCCGTCAAGCAAATCGGACTGTAGAACAAAATTGAGACTACAGAAACGTGTGTATAGACAATTTTGAACTAATCTGTATTTCAAGCAATTAGGGAGAAGATGGATTGTTTAAAAAGCAGCATTTAGAAAATTAGCTATTTTGGGGGGACAAACACAGTTAACGTCCCTATTTTATACCAAAAAGAGAATTAGATTCCAGAGGGAATTGGATCCTACATTGGATTGATCATCTCCTATGTTAGTGAGAGTATTATAGGGATGTAAATTAGGAATGTCTTCAGTTTGATAGGTATCAAAAATTAAATATTTATACCTTTGACCCACTGGGTCTATTTCTAGGGATTTAATCTATAGAAATAAAAGCATATGTACAAAAGATATATGCATATAGATGTTTATTGTAGCATTGTTTATATATTGTGAAAAATTGCATTCAACCTATATGTTCCTCAATAGAGGAATAAGTAAATTTTACTGTATCTATACTTTGGAATATTGTGAGGTACTATGAAAGGTAATAGGCTCTGGAGTCAGGTTGCCAGGTTTGAATTCTGGATTCATCATTTACTAGTTGCATGTCTGAGCTTACTTAACTTTTCTGGGCCTCAATTTTCTCATCTGTGCGAAAGGGATAATTGAATTTGTTTCAGAGGGCTGTGTGATAATTAAATGAACTAAACTGCACAGAACAGTGCTTAGAACATAAGAACTCAATAATAATAGTTAATATTAAGTGATCATTTTGCAGTTACTAAAAAAAACCCAAAAAACCCTAAAATTCTAGCACGGAAAAACTGCACTGTGATTTAAGTAAACAACTTTTAGAGCATTTTAGAGCAGTGTATGCATATGGCATGAGCAGCTGCTTGTAAATAAAATGTAAATTATATATGTGCATGTATTTTAATATATGTGGATACATTTGGAAGCATAAATGCCAGTCTTAACAGTAGTTACCTCTGGGGAATGAGATTGGGTGGAACAGAAGCAGATTATCAGATTTTTAAAGAAATATTTTTTAGTATGGTTTTTTTTTCCAAGCAGTTTTTCAAACATTTGTAACTAAAGTTTTTAAAAACAGATCCCATAGACTGTAAGAATAGTAGAACTTCTAACTTTTATCTTACCCTGTTTTTTTAATAACTGCAAGAAGGTTGTGTCCTGGGTGATGTTTGCTTTCTCTTATTTTTCTCAGTGACTCACTAAAATTTTCCTTGCAGGAACATGCTTACCCAGCTGATGAACTCATGCCTTTAACCTGCAGAGGTCGTGTTAGAGGCCAGGAACCAAGTCGGGGTGACGTTGATGACGCCTTGGGAAAGTGAGCATTAACGCAGTGGGTGGTGTGGCACCTCCTGGGTCCCAAGTCTCGGGCTTCCTAGATGTAGCTTACAGTTGTATTTCTGGGGATTGGTTAAATTTCAAGGACTGCTTTAAGTATTAACATTAAACTCTTTTATTTCCTTCTGTTATCTTTTATAAAAAATCAGTTTACCTCTTAAATCAGTGAAAAGTTGTTTGTTAAGGTAACTTTTGAAATGTATATAAAGTCTACACATTATAAGGTGTTGATGCTTTAATGTTTTTATTTGCTTTAAAAAGAGTTAATGAATATTTTCATTTGAAAGATATGTAGATACACTGAACATTAAAATGTAATTAATGTTCAGGTTTTTCAGGTGCCTTCAGTGCTTTTTTATAAGTTACATTGTACTGTAGATGATCGGAAGTACTAGCTAATAGAAACTACTGGTCAGTAAGGCATAGATACATCTTTAGTTATAAATTCATGGATAAAGTATTCAGAACTCTAATGGTTTGTATCTCATTATACTTGTTTCTTAGATTTTCCTTGACACTGATTGATTCTTTGGACACTCTTGTGGTAGGTTGGATTCTTCTTGAATTTACTTATTTTATAAATTTCATAATATGTACACTCAAATATGAATACAATCATTACACAGTAAGTCTGAAGTAGAAGTTTTCAGAATTTAAGGTGTTCTGCTTTCACACTATTGAGTTGATTATTTCATGTGAATGTCAAATGAAATTATGTAGAAATCATGGAGATAATGAAATAATTTGTAGATATGTCAGCTTATGTGATGGCACTTTTAATCAGGAAGGTTGCTTCCCTTTATACAAAGAGATTAAGAAAACACCATTGATATATTTGTTCCATGGCATACTACAGTGATACTAAAATTGTTAAATTAGAATTCCTATAGGTTCTGTTCATTTAAAAAAATTAATTTTTACCCAGCAGTGATTTTTGGCACTAAGTGATCACTTCTGGGCAATCCTTTTCAGGCTCATGGGATACAAAATCATTTTAATTAATTTTGATTGGGGATGGTCTGTTATGACAGAGGAGAAAGATTGAGTTCTAGGTGTCATGATTTCTAAATACAGTATCTTTCTAGTTTTCTACTTTTAGACCACTTACAGTGTAAAAGTAGGCTTGTTTCAGGATTTTCCTTAGGACATAATTCTCAGCTTTGAGTTAATATCTCAACTACTGATTAATATTTTAAAAAGCAAAACAAAAAATCTTTGGGGTGGCAGAAAATTTTCAGAACCAAGATTTTCTTCCCAGTATTGTTTCTGCATTGTTCTTTCGCTAGGCATTTTCTTTTTCCTCGCCTCTGCATTCCCCGCCCCCCCTTTCACTTCCCTCTTTCTGTACCCGGAGGCACAAATTACCACTCTGGGAGGAACTAAGTGGTGTTATTTATTTGTAACTGTAGCTGGGTTATACTCTTCGCATGTACCTTGATTGACATGGTGGAGTAAGCAAAGAGCAGTAGCTCTGTGTTAGGAAAGACCATAGGTGAAATTACGTTTATTTCTCATTCTGTCAGCTTTATCCTTCCCTGTGGCAAGTTCCCCATCATCTCTCTGTAAGCTCTTAGTTGATTTTCTCGAACATGGATCTCAGATATCATATGCTGTAAAACATTTTTATCAGAAATAAAGGAAAAAAGGTGGTTTCAGTCTGTGTAACTTTCCCATATTTAGAAATCTGTTGGCTTCTAATTGAGTGGTCATTAATTATTACCCAGGTGATATCTTTCAGGTTTTGCCAATTATATACTTTGGCATCAGTTCTCAAAATATCCCAGCAGCAGCAGCAGCAGCAGCAGCAGCAGCAGCAGCAGCAGCAGCATCACCTGACAACTTGTTAGAAATGCAAAATTCTGGCGCCTCATCCCCAGACATACTAAATCAAAGTCTGGGAGTGAGGCCCAGTAGTCTGTTTTTTAACAAGCTCCCAGATGATTCTGATGTATGCTAAAGTTTGAGAAATACTGGATACTGATGCAGTGTATTTTAAACTCCAACATACCACAAAGTCACCTGGGCACCTTGCTCATATGCAGATTCTGATCCAATAGACTGAAGCCAGGACCCAAGAATCTCTGTTTCTCATAAGCTGCCACTTGGTGGTGCTGCTATTGCTGGTTAGCTGACCGTGCTTTCGATGACCTGGGTATAAACTTGAGTTCGGGCTCTTTGTGACTGTACTGATGGATGTGACCTTAGCCAAATTATTTAACTTCTCTGGGTTCCTGTTTTCACCTCAGAAGGGCCTAGACTAGGCATTTAAGTTTCCTATTAACTGTAAGGGATTATTTCTTACTGATCTTTGGTTCAGATTCAGATAAGTAACTCCTATTTGTCTGTTTGTTGAAGCTATCCTCAAGAAGGGTTAAGAAGGAAGATTGATAAAGTCTTACAAATATTTAAAAAATGATACTTTATATAAACTCTTTAAATTTTAGTATTTTCAAGTAGGAATAACCTAAGTAACTTATTGCATATCATCATAACTTCATAACACTATTTTAAACATTTTCTTTTTAATTTAAACAGAAGAATTAAAGTAGTTTAGAAAGTTTTTTTTCCTACATTTAAAAGGAGTGCTTTCTTGTACATTTTATCAATACATGTATTAATATTTCTAATTTACTTTGCCTTGACTTTGTGATTATTTTGTGATTTATTTGAAAATATTAATAGAACATATCACATATGTGCATAAAACTCTATTTTTATTTTGGTCATACCATGGTATGTTAAATACAATTTCTGTTGTCCTAGTTTGATCTTTAAATTTAACCTGTTCCTGATTCTAGCCACCTGGTTTCTATTGATGTAATGAAGCCAAGAACTAAAACTTTAAATTTATCTTAAAATTTTACATTACCATGAAATGTATAGAAAGAAAGATATCAAAGTAAATTAAAGATGATAGGGGAAAGGAAGAGACCTGAATTCATTCTTTGTTATCACCTAGGAGCTTAAAAGGTCATCCGCTAAGGGCGTTTGGGTGGCTCAGTCGGTTAAGCATCGACTCTTGATTTCAGCTCAGGTCATGATCCCAGGGTCTTGAGATCAAACCCCTCATCAGGCTCAGCACAGAGTACAGAGCTTGCTTGGGATTCGTTCTCCCTCTCTTTCTCTCTGCCTCTTCCCTGCCCGTGCCCTCAACTCACTCTCTCTCTCTCTCTCTCTCTCTCTCTCTCTCTCTCAAAATAAATAACCCATCCCATCAACCAGTAGAGGATTTGGAGTGAATTTTCTAATTATGGATCAAGAGACTTTTCACTTTTATGCTCCTTTGAAACAAATAACACTGGTCCAGTTCTTGGAAGTAGTTCTCAGGAGATAGACTCAGGAAGAAGAATAAGATTAACAAATGATACTAAGAAGTGTATGTGTGGGTGAGTGAAACAGTTGTGTTTTATTCTAAAAGTGGTAAAAGGTATGCATCTGCGCTCGTTGGCTGCAGAATTTACTTGGAGATTGACAAGGAAAAGCAGTTAGTTTAAAACCAGGCTTCATAGTATATTTTACTCAGGACTTACCCTGAATTTTACTTTTATGTGAATTTTAGTCAAATTCTTATGGAATGTTTTATACTGAAATTAGAATTTTTAATGAAAGTATCGAATTAGGTGAAAAAGCACTAGAAAATATTATCAAACAGAAAGATAAAACAATCAAGTGAAGGAAAACTGTTTTTCATGGATTTAGAGTCTAAATACCACATAATTGTGCACCTGTCCCTGAACAATCTATCACAACCATAACTCAGGAAGCCAACAGCTAAGACCTGGCACGCTGTCTTGACCAACCGCTCCCTCCTCGGGAATCCTGAGGGGGCTGGACAAATCAGAAACATAGCTCCTGGCTGGGTTTACCAACACTGGTGGCAAACAAACTCTGATAAACTCTGAGAAGTCAATAACTCAAGAGAGAAGGGTTTGGAAAAGAGATTTATTTTGGGTGCCGATACCTGGGGGAGGTAGCAAGTACAAGCCTTACCTCTTGGTAAGTACAACTGACCTCTTGGCAGGCAAGATGGACACCTAGAATTTTATAAGGAGAGGTTGGGGAATGAGGTGGGGGGGGGGTACATGCAGGAGAACAGGCAGAGAGCTTGTGATCATGGGCGGGGGTCCGTAGGTGTTCAACTCATGATCATGGGCAGGGAAGGGGGCATGTAGGTTGTGGTCTTCTAGGCATCCCATTGATATCAGGGCTTTTCTGGTCTGGCAGTTGGAATGTTCTGGTCACTGCAAAATGTCTTGTCAGTGACTCTAGAAAGTGCGATAAGAAATAAGCACAATGGGTTGTAGTTAGAACTTGAGTTAAGTGGTCTTGTCTATTTATGGTTTTAACTGTTGGCATAAGTAGTTGAGCCTGAGGGCTCACTGACACAGTTTTAATTGAGACTGAAAAAGCAACTATGAAATGCATTGGCCACTTTATGGAGCTCATTGCAAGAATCCATAGAATCCTTAGGATTCTAGATGCTCGTGGTAATAATAATTATAACAGCAATGATATTAAACACTTATTAAGTCAGGCACTCTACTGAAAGTACTTTATATATATTACTTAAGAAATCAGTCCTATGAGAGTAGGTATTTCTTCTTTTTATGGGTAAGGGAACAGTCTCAGAGACAGAAGTCACTTGACTGAGATTATACAGGTAGGGAGTGAAAGAACCAGAGTTCAAATCAGGGCTTGCTCTTGATCACAACATTATACTCCTCCTCAATTAGGGCTCAGGGCATCCATGGATGAAGATGGCAGGTAGTGTTTGGTTTAGGATCAGTCATTCTCTGAAGGATGTGTTTGTTCTCTTACAAGAGTAAGCAACCTAGGGGCACCTGGGTGGCTTAGTCAGTTAAGCGTTGGACTCTTGATTTGAGCTCAGGTCATAATCTCATGGGTTGTGAGATTGAGCCCTGCGTGGAGCTCTGTGATGACTACGGGGAGCCTGTTTGGGATTCCCTGTCCTCTGCCCCTCTCCTGCCTGCTTGCATGTATATATGCACACTGTCTCTGAAAAAATAAAGGTAAGAGTAAGCAACCTTTAAAATGATGTTTGGTGAATAGTTGATGTTTGGTAAAAAGTTTTCGAGTTGTTTTGACTTGGAAACCAAGTCAGTGAGATGAGTAGAGCTCGTCTCATGCAGCTCTAGGTCATGGGTTATATATTAAGAAACTGGTTTTGTGATGACTCTTGTAAAGTCTTAATGATATTTTCATGTGTCTAAAAAAGAAGTGTATAAAGATTCCTTATAATGTAGGCATTTAATTTGGGGAGGGGGTTTAGATACCACATTTTTATCATAGGCTTGAGATAAACATTTTGTTTGTGTCACTTTTTAGAGTCTTAAGGTATTAATTTGCTTTTAGTAGCCATTCTAACACTATTTCTCTTTTACTTGGTGAAAAAGAACTTTATTTTCATAACTTTCTTCTCCTAGGTATTAAATAAAACTAAAGAATTTGAAGATGCAGTGAGAAAAGTTTTAAGAGATGTTAATTTAGATAATGATGTAGTTGTATCAGTCTTTGAAACAAACATCAGAGTTCTTGGGTAAGTATGTAAGACACTAAAGCTATAACTTTAATAACAGAAAAGCCTAGGGCATACTGTTTATTTCTTGATGATACTAAAGCAAGAAATTTCTTAAGTTTAAAAGATAAAAGTTGGGATATTATGAAACACAGAGGCTGTGAGATGGCCTTGCATTGTATCAGACACAGACAGCAGCAGGCTTTGGAAATAGTTGTAGACTCCAAGGTAATCCCTGTATGTTGTTAAAAAAAGGACTAGAGGTTGAACTTTTGCATATCAGCTATATCTCATGTTTTTTGCTAGTTTACATAGTTTGCTATCTTTAACCAATACCTCTTCAAGCCAAATGAAATTAAATGTATATTACCTTTCGACTAAACAACTTGAGATGTTCTTAGAACATTTAAAAATACTGAATTATAGGATTTATTAATTCAAGTTTCAATGTTATTAAATTTTTATATTTAATGATTACTTTTATGCTATTGTAACATGTTTCCTTTTGTCAGATAAAGTGAGTCTTCAATTTAGGAAATATTTCACAGAGTTTATTAATCTATTACATTTAATACAGAGTGGGGAGGTTTTTTAATGTTATACTGTAAGAATTACAGATTTCATGATATAATTAAGTTAAATTTAAAATTTGTTAGAATCAAATGTTAAACTTGTTAAAATAAATTATTTCTAGAATATTCTTTTTTTTTCAGATATTCTTTATTATAAGAAATGTTAAGGTATTAGAGAATGCCAAACACTTTACAGCAGATAGAACATCTAAAATTTTTTTGAACTGGCTGTGGTTTGCCATCAAATGAGTAGCTAGAGTTAGGTAAAAAACAAAACAAAACAAAACAAACAACAAAAAAACCCCAAGTTCTCCTATGTAATTTCCTTATGTGTGCTAAACTGTTGATAATTAGATACCACATCTTTTTAGGTGGTAACGTAAAGTATCTGTAAACATGGATAATGTTTCATTTCTGTGATCGTAGGGGTCTGTTGGGCGGACACTCCTTGGCAATCATGCTGAAAGAAAAAGGCGAGTACATGCAGTGGTACAATGATGAACTTCTCCAAATGGCAAAGCAATTGGGTTACAAACTTTTACCAGCTTTCAATACTACCAGTGGCCTTCCTTATCCAAGAGTAAGTAATTCTGAAAAATATGGCAGTCTTTATATCCTTCCTTTGCTGTCTTAAAAAAATGAATTTTTGTGATTGGAGCCATTGTTCTTCATTTGCTTGAGGCTGGAGTAAAATCCTTCATTACTATATGATACATTTATATTGACATTTCAATTAATTTGTGTTTGAGTGGTACGAGAATTTTGATTAGTTTAAGCCTTTTATGTGCCACTGTGTAACAGATTAGATAGATTATGCTGCAGGAGGGAGAAACAGATGCCAGACTAGAATTTGGGTTTGGAGTTACTTGGGCAGAAAACACAGGTGCATCAGCAAGCATGGGTATTGATTCGCCAGAGGAGAGGATATAGAGAGAACACAGGACGGAGGGGAATGAGGAGGGAGTAGAGCATGTTCAGAGACTTGTTAGGAAGAGAACCACACAGTAGCTATGGTATTCTGAAATCTTAGAGCTTTGAAAGGAGGTATTTTAGAAACCAACAGAATTAGATGCAAACAGAGCCTTAAAGGATGTAATATGGGAGAATAAAGGGGAAAGATGGGTTCAAAGTAGGTGAAAATATAGGACCATTCATTTTTAGGTGTCCGTGTTGGTAGTTGAAGAGAGGTGGCAGCAGAGTCACTTGAGGGAGTTTTGTGTTTTTTCCCCCAAGAAGATTTTATATTTATTTATTATTTATTTTAATTTTTTTTTTTTTAACGTTTATTCAGTTTTGAGAGAGAAACAGAGCATGAGCAGGGAAGGGGCAGAAGGAGGGGGACACAGAATCTGAAGCAGGTTCTAGGCTCTGAGCTGTCAGCACAGAGCCTGACACGGGGCTTGAACTCACGAACTGCGAGATCATGACCTGAGCCGAAGTCAGACGCTCAACCGACTGAGCCACCCAGGCGCCCCAGAAAATTTTATATTTAAAGCAAAGGGAAAGAAGCCATTGAATATGGAAAGAACTCTCTCTCTCTCCTGATTTATTTCTTTATTAACACTATTGCTCTCTCCCTCTTGTCCAAGTTAGATCCCTGAGCCATTACCAAGCTCTGTTAGTTTTTTCTTTCCTTATTGCTGCTATGCTAGTTGAAGCCAGTATAATTTTGTTCCTATACTGTTATAAATTCCAATCTTACTCTTTTCTCTCTGGTTTATTCTTTAGAGGCTTAAAAATTAATCTTACTAAAACATAACTTTTATCAAACTACCCTCAGAAGTTTTACTGACTCCCTATTGTACAGAGTATCTTTTAACTTACAGAATTCATTATGGTTTGGCAGTACGCTTTCTTTCTGACGTTCTCTCAGGACCTCATACCCAATGTAATGAGTGTTCCATTTCAACAGAAGAATCTATTAGTGTCCCGCCAAACACCTAAAGTATGTGTTTTTGTTTTTACATTTCCATGCCTTTAGGCCTACCATCTCTATTACCTGGAATAACTTTTCTCCCAATACAAATCAAGTAAGACTAACTTTCACCATCAAGAAACCTCTGGCCATGATCTAGAGCAGTGCTTTTCAAACTGGAGGTTACAATATATTCCTTTACCCACCAATTTAGTGGACTGTGACCAACACTTTTTTTTTTTAAGTAAAACAGACTAGTTATTCAATCTCTTATTTAAATTTCTAGTTTTTGATATTTTGAATGGCTGTTCTGTGAACGTCTTTATACAGATCATTTTACTTATTTCTTCCATAGGATAAATTACTAGAAGAGGAAATAGTCACAGAAGTAGGGAATGCTTTTTAAGGCTTTGGGTACTTACTGCCTAGTTGTTCTCCAGAAGGGTTCTACTTTTATAGTTACTCAGTGTTTTATAAAAGTATATGTGTCATTGTCCTGTTGCCAAAAATATGAATTATTCTTTGCTAATTTAGTGAGAAAAAATGGAGTCTTGTTTTAATGTGAATTTCTTTGCTTTCTAGTATGGTTAAACTTATTTGTTGATTTTTTTATTTTCTTGGCATATTAAAATTAAAAACAAAGTTATTTTGAATAAGCTAGATGTTTATTTAATTGGATTTACTTTTAGTAAACATTTTTAGTTTTTGTTATAAGCGGAGGTGCTGAATTATGGGGAATCTAGCATGTCTTCACTTTTGCCGTAACAGGAGAAACAGTCAAGGAATTAAAATAGTAGCTACTGGGGGGCCTGGGGGGCTCAGTCAGTTAAGCAACCGACTTTGGCTCAAGTCGTGATCTCACGGTTTGGTTCGTGAGTTTAAGCCCCGCGTCGGGCTGTCTGCTCTCAGCACAGAGCCAGCTTTGGATCTGTCTTCCTCTCTCTATCTGCCCCTCCCCAACTCGCACACGTGCACTCTCTCTCAAAAATAAATAAACATTTAAAAAAAGTAAAATATAAAACAGTAGCTAAGAGTATTATAGTAAAATAAAGAGAATGTGTTATTTTCTTATACTCTGAAGTATCAAAGTTTTTGATACTGCTTTTTAGAAGTAGACTGCAGACAGAAAATAAGTATCTTCCCATCCTTCCTTAATTCACACTTGTTAAATACTGCTTTTGCTCATGAAAATTTGTACAGTCAGTCTCTCTTAGATATGCATGCATAATTGATAGTATGGCATTAATGGTCCAAAATTTGCTGGACAGAAATGCTATAATAGTTAATGGTCATTTATTCCACCCGCGTGTAAACCCTAGAGGTAGTCCACGGTATGTGATGCCATTTCCTCCAACGTAATTAAAAGTACTTTGCCAGTTTTTCATTTAAGACCTCATTTCTAAGATCAGGTAGATGATTCTATCCATGAAGTACAGGGTTAGTAAGAATTCCATTATGATTCAGTACATATTTTAGGGGTTTAATGGGTGTAGCAAATATATAATATAGATGAATTTAATGTAGGTAATTTAAAATTCTACTTTTTAATAAAAAAATTTCATTTTAAGAACTACTTTGTGACTCTCAGGAACACAGGATCAGGAGGAACCAGTTTCCAAATTCCTTCTAAGTATAAAACCTTTATTATACATTTATCCCTTTTTGTCTTAAGACTTTCAGATAAGGGGCAGTAAGCTCCTTGCTTCTGACTTCTTCATGACTAAATGGATGCTACTACCAGTGCCCTCTCTACACCCATCTTTTGAGATCTAGTCAGGAGTGGAGCTTATCTACCCTCTAGAGCAAAAGTCAGCAGTAGGATTTCCATTAGCAAAAAAGGCACTCAACGCTTCTTTCTTATCTTGTAGAAATAGTAGTGCCCCCTGGAGCTTTTGCATTTGAAAGTTGTTTAGTAACACTCACCTTCAACATACGAGATTGAAATGATATGATACTATAAATAGCTGTATTAAGAAATAGTCCTTTTATAGCATTTTGTAGAGATCATCTTGGAACAATAAATAAAGATTATAATTCAGTATACAAACATCTTAAATATTTTTAATGTACAGAACTTCAGTGATTCAAAATATCTCCTTTTTTGTTGTTAAGAGAAAAGATACTAAAAGTGGTATATAAATGTTTCCCCTGTTGTGTTTGCTTTGCCATGACTACTACTCTGGACTTCGCCATTGTTAGCCCTTAGCTACCCCCAATTATGTGATATTTTGTTATATATCAATGATATTTCTTCTGATTTTTAGATCTTAGCATTTGTTGTCAGTTCCATTTGTTTGGCACTTACTTGTGACTTTCCATTATTAGTTACCATCTCCATTTATATGTCTGTCTTAATTGCTCTGTCTGGATTTTAAGCTCCCTGAGGACAAGGATCTTTTCAGTTACTTTATGTCTTAACGTAATACCCAGCACGTAGTAGATAACTATTGGTCAGTTGATGTAATAATTAGTAGAACTAACCAGAAAATAATTTTCACTGTTGACTCTTACTGCAAATATTTATAAAAATTATTATACTTTACTTTAGCATAATTAATGTAAATTAATTTTAAAGTTTATTCTCAATTTTAATTCTGTAGGTAGAGATATAGGTAACATGGAAAGGACAAGGGATGGTTCCCATTCTGGTTCTTGGTTCAGAACTACCTAAAGTCATTTATTCTTTCAGAATTACAAATGATAGAGATAATTATGAATTTGAGTGGAGATAGAGAGATGCTGCTAGGCTAATAGCACATGAAACATGAGGTAAATTTTGCCTTAAGTGGCATTCTGCAAAGTGAGGTAAATGGCCAACATAGCAATCTGCTCTGTGTCTCACCTATGTTTCACTCTTGTTATTTGTTTATTGGTGGTGAGTGGGTATTATCCCTGTCTTCATGCATAGGTATTCCTAGAGTGTTGATTGGATACTGTTAAGGTAATAGGCATACCCAGCAATTGATTTCTGCAGCTAAGTCGAAATACAAATTTATTTGAACTTCTCCTTACGAGTCTGAATAGTAAGTGATCTAGAAACATGATTTTTATTTGTTTTGTTGTTGTTGTTACGCTAAATCTTGGCATATGCTTGCTCTTTTGTTATTTATTTGGACTGTGGAAGACCATGATCAGTCTAGTCAGTTTGGTTCTGGTTCACCCAGTTTTATCATGTAGTATAATGTGGTTGTCTTTGAATTATAAAAAAAAAAAAAAACTCCTTTGGAAAAAATTTTTTGTGTTGTTTGATAGCCCATCAGCAAGGCTATACACTGTGTTTCAGAACTTTTAAAGCCTTTAAACAAAATTTTAATCTTTTAAATACACCCCATACCTAATCAGTTTTTTCACTGTGAGGGCTAATATAATACTGGTTTTTCACAAATTCTCAATTAAACTGAATTTCTCTTAGGGCTAGTCTAATATCCTATTCTTGTACTAACTGGTTTAAACTGTCCAGAGAATAAAATTGTTTTGGAAGGTATTTTCTCTATGTAATTCTTAAATGGGTACTTAATTTTGGTCTCACTGAGGAAGGACATAAATGAAAACTTACCCCATGAATATATGTATGGTAGTATATACTTCACTAGATGTTAAATTGGAAAGTCACAAAGATCATCAGATTAAATTTCAGTGTTTAGGTATTTTATTATTTCCATGATTTGATGAAAAATCTTGATTGAAAAATAATCTCTTATCCAGAAGCCATTATCTCTTGACAGTTGCTAATGATAATCTTCTGATTTTATTTAGATTAATTTAAAGTTTGGTATCAGAAAACCAGAAGCTCGGACAGGAACTGAGACAGATACCTGTACAGCTTGTGCAGGTACCTTGATCCTTGAGTTTGCTGCTTTAAGTCGATTCACAGGAGCAACAATATTTGAGGTTTGCTTTTCATAGTCTTTGATTTCTTGGGTTTTGGACATAACTAACTTTATATCTTTTTTTCATTGGTCAAGTATGAGGATTATCAATTGGAGGAGTACTGTTAGTTTAGGGAACTTTTGTCTGGATTCCATCACATGGTTTTTGTCAAAACCCCAGAAGTCATTGTGAGGTAGCTGTATGTTAAATACAACTTTGCATTTCTGGAAATTTTTAGCTCTATTCTTAGAAGACTTTTAGCTATATTCTATGAATTTGATATCACAAATGTCTTATATGAAAAACTGTCTTTTTGTTTATTCTACTTCTAGATGGTCTATTGCATTTCTGAAAGCTTCACTGAAACACAGTGAACTTTTTACTCTTGTCTTGACAGAGTCATAGCTGTAAGTTTTTTACTCCAAGGTTAATGTTATTTCTTATCTAAAAGACTTAATATTCCCTAAGTAATATGTTGTGGACTAGCTGTGTCTCACACCTTTAATTTTATCTGTATGTTTAAGCATGTCACTATAGTGCAATAGTATCACAAAATACCCTCTTTTTCAAACATATGATTTAGGAAAATTTTTAAAAATTCAGCAGATGGCACACAGAACAAGCCGAAATAGGGAATACTTAAAGACATTGGATCTGAGTGTAATTAAAATAAGTCAAGTGGTCTTTGTGTGTATGTGTATGTTTGGTTTAGTGTTTATTTTGTATTTTGCTGACATATTTTCCTTTCATTGAAAAGTATAGTCATTTTTGCATACTGTCTTAATTCAAACTACAAACTCTGAGATATTGATGCATGTATAGGATGGGCAAGTGAGACTTAAAGAGGATAAGATGCACAGCAAATAGGTGAATGAGTGGAATTGGAATTAGAATCCATGTCTTTCTAAATACAAAGTCCATACTCTTTCCACTAGTCGATTTTGTATTTATGAGTAAGTCTCTTGAAAATTATGATCTTTTTAACTTATGATTATACGTTAATTTATTGTAAGAGAAGCAACCTGATGCAGTTGACAGAGCATTGATCTAATATAGGGTTGGCAAACAACAGTCAGGGCCAAATCCAGCCACTGCCTGTTTTTGTGAATAAAGTTTTATTGAAACACAGCCATGCTTATTTATTTATTTTTGTCTATGACTCCATTTGTGCTACAGTGATAGAGGTGAGTAATTGTGGCAGTGACTGTATAACCCGTAATGCCTAAAATATTTAGTATTTGGCCCTTATCAGAAAAAGTTTGTTGGTGTTGATCTAATAAAGAGATAAGAATTCTCATATTAGTTGTCCTGTAATTCAGGTTTAAACTTTGGACAAATCTTTGATTTCATTGGGCCTGTTTTCTTAACTGTAAGATAGGAATAGGGAAATATAATCTTTATGAAACTTCTGGCCCTGAAGTTCTAGTGTTTAATTAAAGCCATAATCTGCTTTGTTCTAAAAAATCAGCATAAATAAATTGAATCAAGAGTTAAGACTATTTTACACTCCTCTTAGATCTACAAAGTGGCATATTGGTTTAACGATTTTTTTTCTTTTGTAGAAGTACTTCTCCAAAGCTAAATAGAGTCATGCTCTGAAATTAATTTTAACTCTCCTGTAATGTCCTTTGCTTTTATCTTTTATAACATTTTTTCATCCAAAGCCAAGAATTTGATCAGAAATTATTTTAATTTAGTGTCCAATGGGTAAAAATAAATGGAAAAAATGGTATCATAAGCTTATAAATTTGGTATTGCCAAATGAATACTAGTTAATATATTTAGTCTTCAGTAACAAAGTTTTATGCTATTTAAGAAGTGGGCTCTTGAAATGCCTGTTTGTGTTTCAAAGATGACATACGAACTTTGAAATTCTCTTCTAATTCTCTAAATAAGACTATCTAAGGAGATCTTCACTTAGTATTTAAATGATAGGCATTATTTTAGCAAGTACATTTAATTATGGCAGCAATTAATATAATAATACATGTGTGAATGTGAACTTGCACTATCAGAGTAGATGAACATGATGGTCTCAAAGTGAGATCACTGCCACTAAATAGCATTTTTAGACCTGTTCTTTTTAACTAGACTTGATTGGCTGAAAGAAAAAAAGCCAAGATTTTACTTGTAAGGAAGTTTAATATAATAAATCTTATCTTAGGAATTTTACTTAATTCTTAAAATATGCTGTGAGCCTTTGATTTTTGTTTCTTTGTCTCCTGTTTTCCAGAGACATAGAGTTCTTCAGGTATGCTTTTCTTTTTTTTAATTATAGGAATACGCAAGAAAAGCTCTTGATTTTCTCTGGGAAAAAAGACAGCGAAGTAGTAATTTAGTAGGCGTGACTATAAATATTCATACTGGAGATTGGGTAAGAAAAGGTATGTAAGTCAGGCTTCTTAAGCCTTCATATCCTCAGAATGGTTGGGAAATAAAGGATTTTCATTTGTTAAAATAATCTTTGGGACAGTAAAGCATAGTTTTTCACCAGATTTTCTAGAATTTTAACTAATTTAACTTGATTTTCTTCTTTGGTGTCAAATAATAGCACACTTACTCTAGATGGGCTTACTGTTTTGTTTCATATTTTATTGGGTATAGCATTATAGATATAGGGTAGATGAAACACTAGAACTATTCCTTTGAGAACTAGAGGATCAGAATACCTCAGCCATCTCACATTAAGTGGAAATCTGTATTTAATGTTATCACCAGCCCTTATTAAAATGAATTGGATTCGTGAGACAAGTGTTATTTGAACAAACCAAATATAGTGTTATATAAAGAATATGAATGAATCTTTATAAGACACTCCTATAAAACATAGATGAATGGAAATATACTAGAATATTCCTAAGGAGATTATCTTACTTATTATCTATTTAGTATTATAGAAGATTTTTCCAAATTTTGTCTGTAGGGTTCCTGAAACTAATCTGAATTCTGGCTTCAGAATTCTGCAGTTTCTTTTTTTAAACTTACTTGGAGCCCCACATTGGGCATGGAGCCTATTTAAAAACAAAACAAAAAAAGAAAACAGTGTAATCTGCTTGGAACTGAAGTGCAAATTCATCAGAATTAATTTTCAATCATAATTTTTGGTTTATGACACACTCATCATTGGTCCATGCATGGCCCATTTTGCTTAGTCATTTTTAAGAATGTAGTAAGGACCTACAAATGGGCCATCCATTACTTGACAACATGCACTTCTGCGTATGGTCCTTGACTCTCTCTACCTGTGCAATCCCACATCTCTGCCTTCTCTAACTGAAATAGTCATCATTCTTATGACTGATGATTTGCTTTTAATAAAGTTATGTTGCATCTGTATGTATTCTTAAAAAGTACATTTCTTTATTTTAAACTTTATAAAATCCTATGTCCTGTATACTTTTGAGACTCTTTCACTTAATATGATTTTGCTAAGATTCATGCATATTATTACATGAAGGCATATTTCATTTTATTTTGACTGCTGTCTAATATTTTATTGGATGAATGAACCACAGTCTAAGTATTTAGATAGTTTCCAGGATTTTACTGTTGTGAATAATAGTGCTGTGAATATTTTTTATGTTTCTCCTGTTGTACATGTTTAAGAGTTTTTCTTGGCTATATATGTAGGAGTGGAAGTTTTAGATCATAGGATAAATTAATGTTCAGCTTTAGGAGATAATGTCAAAATTGTTTTCAACATCATTTTCCAAAGTCATTTCACCACTTTATACTTCCATCAGCAACATATAAGAGATCCCACGAATTAACATCCTCTCCATTGAGTATTGTCAGACTCAAAAACGATTTTGCAATAAAATGGGTATAAAATGATTTCCCATTGTGGTTTCATTTTTATTTCTTTGACCATTGATGATGTTTAACACCTCTTCGTATTTAGTGGTCATATAGGTTTCCTTTTTTTTTTTTTTAATATTGATGTTTTTGTATTTTGTCCATTTTCTACTCAGTTGTGCTTTTAAAAAATATTATTGAGGGACACCTGGGTGGCTCTGTTGGTTAAGCATCCAACTCTTGATTTCGGCTCAGGTCATGACCTCGAGGTTTGTGGGATTGAGCCCAGAGTTGGGTGCTGCTCTGAGAGTGTGGAGCTTGCTTGGGTTTCTCTCTCTCTCAAAACAAATAAACTTAAAAAAACCTCACTTTATAAAAAAAAAATAGTGTTGATACCTATGTGATACTTACGATCTATGTGATAACTATCCTTTGAAATTTATTGACATTTTCTTTTTGGCCTGGAACATAGCCAGTTTTTGTGAACATTTTGCTTAAAAAAGTATTTTCTAATTGTTGTATGTAGATATCTACATATATCAATTTGCTTAATTTGTTCAGATCTTTGCTGATTTTGTTTGCTTGAACTCTCAAGAATTAAGAAAGGTGGATAACGTTTCTGACAAAGATGATGGACTAATATCTGCCTATAGTTCTATTGGTGCACTGGTCTATTTTATTGGGTGCATACATTTAAAATTGCTCTCTTCTTGGTTGAACCTTCCATCATTATGCAGTGATCATCTCTAATAATGCTTTTTGTCTTTTAGTCTGTTTAATCTGATAGCAGTACAGCTCCATCAGCTTTATATTGTTTAATTGCCTGATGAGTGTTTTTTCTATCCTTTTACTTTGAGTCTTTGCAGGTGCTCATGCTATAACTCTTATAAAATGTATAGGTTTGTAAAAGCCAATTTGTCTTATCTTTTAATTGGTGATTTCAGTCCATTCACATTTACTTCTATTTTTAATATATTTGGGCTTATACTATCTTAATTGTAATTTCAATGTGTTCCACTTTAATCAGTGTGTTTTCTCTTTATCTTTTTGTTATTAAATGAAACTTATATTTACCTTCTAGTAAGACATGGACTTTAGCATGTTCTCCTGTCTCTGTCTCCACTCGCCCCACCCCCCATTTCCCATTATATTGATATTACGTAGTTGGTTCTTATTCACTCTGAATGTGTTCTTTTTTCTTTTGGTCTTAGTGCTACCCTCCTTTTCCTTTAAAGGTAACAGACCGTCAAGGTATTTGCTCACTTGTACTTTGTATATTGCTCGCAACATCTGTTAGATTTGCCTCTCTTCTTATTTAAGTAATTATTCCTGCTTTTAGTAGCTTTAATAGCTACTGAGGCCTTTAATGCCTGACAGTCATTTTATTATGCTTTCGTATTTGAGTGAAGGTTTGGCTGTATATAATTTTCTGTTTAAGTTCTTTTCCTTCAAGTCTTTAAAAATACAACTCTATTGTCTTCTTACATCCTGCTAAAAAATCTGATATTATTCTGATTTTTATGCCCTTGTGTGTATGATCTACTCTTTCTTTCTCGAAGATTAAGAATATTGAATGCAAAGAGGGGTGCCTGGGTGGCTCAGTCTGTTAAACGTCCGACTTTGGCTCAGGTCATGATCTCACAGTTCGTGGGTTGGATCCCTGTGTTGGGCTCTGTGCTGACAGCTCAGAGCCTGGAACCTGCTTTAGATTCTGTGTCTCCCTCTCTCTGCCCCTCCCCCACTTGTGTTCTCTCTCTCTCTCTCTCTCTCTCTCTCAAAAATAAATAAACATTAAAAATTAAAAAACAATAAAATATTGAATGTAAAGAAAATTTTCTGAAAATTTCACTATAGTTTTAGATGTAAAATATTCTTTAGCTCTCCTTTTGGTATTCTATGGGTCCTTTCTACTTAAAATCTTTGTTGTTTTTTTTTTTTTAAGTTTATTTATTTGGGAGGGGGGCAGAGAGAGAATCCCAAGCAGGCTACCCACTGTTAGCACAGAGTTTGACATGGGGCTCAATCCCACAACCGTGAAATCATGACCTAAGCCAAAATCAAGAGTCATACACTTAGCCAACTGAGCCACCCAGGCGCCCCTAAAATCTTTTATGTTTTTAATTGCTGAAAACTGGTCTTATTTTTTATTTTTTTCATCTTATTTTTGGATGTTCTTTTCATTTTTATTTGTTTTTTTGCAATTCCTATTATCTTAATCACTTCTATCTGTATCCTCTGTATGTCTTAGCCTGTGTGTGTGTGTGTGTGTGTGTGTGTGTGTGTGTGTGTGTGTGTGTGTATATATATATATATATATATATTTTTCCCCCCCTGCCTTTTCTTTCTTCTGGAAGATTGCTTCTAGTCTTCCAGTTGGCTCATCTGTTCCTCAGCTGCATCCTTTCTGCTGTATATCCCATCTATTATGTTACTTTAACTGTGTATTTTTATTCCATATGTTTCTGCCTGATTAAAGATTTTTTTTCTTGTTGGGGCACCTGGCTGATTTCAGTCAATACAGCATGTGACTCTTGATCTCAGGGTTGTGAGTTCAAGCTCCAAGTTGGGTGGAGAACTTACTTAAAATTTTTTTTTTCCTTATTTTTTACTGCTAATATCTTTCCTATCTCTTTAGTATGTTTGTTAGGCTAAATTTTTTAAAAAATTTTAAAGTTTATTTATTTATTTTGAGAGAAAGAGAGCACAAGCAGGGAAGAAGCAGAGAGAAGGAGAGATAGCATCCCAAACAGGCTCCACACCATCAGTGCAGAGCCCCATGCGGGCCTTGAACTCACAAACTGTGAGATCACGACCCAAGCCAAGATCAAGAGTTGGACGCATAACTGAATGTGCCACCCAGGTGCCCCTGTTTGGCTAATTTTAAAATTAAATAATTTAAAATGGGTGTTCCTGTTCTATTTCTTGTTCTGATAAGTTCTTATTCTAGTACATTCTTTTTATTTTTAGAAAGTCATGCTTCTTAAATGTTTTTGGCCTACAAGTTCATGTTCTTTGTCACCTACTCTGTGGAAAGATCGGATTCCATTCCCTGTCATCCTCAGTGATCTTAGGGATGAATTCTAAGAAATTTTTTTTAAAAACACTGATGCTTAGATTCCTAGAGATTCTGATTCAATTGACGTTGAGTGTTCCCTGGGTATAGGGATTTGTAAGATTGTAATTATAATTTAGATTGTAATTCACTAGCCTCAGTTGTGGGGAAAAGTAGGGGAAAGAATGTCTAAAATTAGTCTGCCACTCTTTTGTTCAGTTCCTTATGCAGGGCTTCTATGATGCCCAGATTTTACCCTGAGGATACCTGGAACATAGACTGAGTTGTAGCAAGGATAGGAGGAGACATTGTGTCTTATGACAGTGGTGGGACAGAAGCATCTGCAAAGCTCTAGCAGTTTCCCACCTGATTGACTTTCTTAGCCATGTCTGGCCGCCTTCTGTTCCTGGCCAAGGCCACCCTCTCCCCCACCTTCCCTGCTCCTGCCGCGAGGTTTCTTACAGGTTTTTATTTTCTTTATTTGGTCCATTTTAATGATGATCTTGGAGGAAGAGGCCACTAGTCACACTAGGTGCAGCAATTAGAATTGTCACCTCTAGTGAGGTGCCTGTCTGGCTTAGTAGAGCATGCAACTCTTGATCTCGGGGTTGTAGGTTCCAGCCCCATGTTGGGTGTAGAGATTACTTTAAAATCTTAAAAAGGGGGGGGGGAAGAATTGATACCTCTAAACAGCTGCAGTCTTGATTTCATATCTACTCTAACTCTACAGATTGATGTCTTACTGATTAAGGGTATAATTTTTTTTTTAAAAAATTGCACAGTGGTCCTCTCTAGTATTTCCTCTTTGGAGTTTCTCACTAAGAAAATGAGCTTTGAAAAACTTCTTAAAACTAGTATCTCCTGCTTTTTTTTTTTTTTTAGTTTTTTTTAACATTTCTATTCATTTTTGAGAGACAGAGAGAGACAGAGTGTGAGCAGGGATGGGGCAGAGAGAGAGAGAGACAGAAAATCTGAAGCAGGCTCCAGGCTCTGAGCTGTCACACAGAGCTCGACATGGGGCTTGAACTCATGAAGTGTGAGATCATGACCTGAGCCGAAGTCGGACACTTAACCCACTGAGCCACCCAGGCACCTCTCCTGCTTTTAAATAAGGTTTATGTAACCAGTTTTGCAAAGTAAGAGTCTTTTTTTTTTTTTTTTTTGTAAACATACAAACATCAGCAAGGAATTGTCGGTTAAAAATAGTAGGGTTAATATTTCTGTAAATGTTGAATTTTTACTGTAAACACAATTTCATGTTTAGACCAGTGTTTCATTCTTAGTGTACTAATATCCTCCCTTGTACTCTGTAAAGAGTTTTTAAGACTTTTTAAATAAAGAATTGTGTTTATGTGTATTTTTTCCATAGATAGTGGAGTTGGAGCAGGGATTGATTCATATTATGAATATCTATTGAAAGCCTATGTCTTACTTGGAGATGACAGTTTTCTGGAAAGATTTAATACAGTAAGTTGATCCAATTTTATATTAATTTTAGAGCCAATTTTATTTGCCAGATTTTGATAGAAGCTCAATTATCTGAGTGGCAATCTGAGAAATAATTTGTTTTTAAACGTGTGTGTGTGTGTGTGTGTGTGTGTGTGTGTGTGTGTGTGTCAGTATTCCCTGATGATGTTGGGCAGGGATAGGACAAAACTATATAAATTCCAAAAATTAGTTTACAAAGTTTTTCATTGTAAACTAATTTCAATTTCATTTTCCTTACAAAAGTTTTCATTTTCATCTCTTATCAGAAGTTTTTAAGATCTGCCAGTAAGTAAGAAAATGGGTAGATTTGAGTTTTACCTAATCTTCTACGCATGAAGAGAATTTGTTGGAATAAATTACTGGTTATTTTTTTCCTGTGGATTCCAATTCTTTGTGAAAACTTGGAAGTTTGACCTACTCCTTGATCACATCAAGCATACAGGGCTTTGGATACCTAGGAGAAACTAGTGAGTGTTCATTTCAAAAGCAGGTCTGTAAGTCTTAAGTCTGGCTCAGAATTACAGGCATAGTTTTAAGAGAGAAGGGTAAGGATTACTAAACCTGATTGGATTGCCTTTGTAATTGAAGCAAAATGAAATCAGTACAGCAAACTCATCAGCTGTATCACTATGGGTTTTTTTGAAATTATTTATAATTTGTTTGTGCACCCATCAATTCACCCACATTACTGTGAGACAATACAGTGTAGTGGCTGAAGTATGGGAGTTGCTCTACCTGAGTTTAAATCCTGGTTGTACCACTGGTTTTGTGACTTTGGGCAAGTAACTTTACACTGTTGGTCTCTGTTCCTTATCCATAAAATGGAAATAGTAGTACCATTCATGGAGATATTGGAAGGATTAAATGAGCTAGGGCATATGAAGTGTTACAGCCATGTCTCAGCATCTAGCAGATACTCAGTAATGGTCATTAAATAATATACAAGTTAGGAAAAACCAATAAGAGACACGATAATAAGTTATCGATTGAATACTTTAAAAAACACTATCATATATTGTTTATTAGATTACTATAAGATTTTCTTGAGGTGAACAAGAACAGATTATTTTTGTTGGCTCATTACCATTCATTGACTAACAGCTCAACCTGTTGTTGTCAAAGCTGAGACATATCTAAGGGAGGAAGATAAAAGAAGGGGAAAAAGAGTTTTTAAGAACATATAAGACATCCCATCAGGGATGGGATGTTCAGATCTGTTCCCCTCCGAAGATCTTATATTAACTATAGTCTTTAATATTCTGTATCAGAATTAACACAGGGGAGTATATATATTTTAGAAAGATTCCCATACAGAATAACTTAAATATTTACATAATTACTTAAGTAAATTTATTTATATATAAATTCAGCTTTACTTTCTTCACAGCGTGATTTAACGAAATGCTGTTTTTAGAGTAGTACATCTTTTTTCATCTGCTTTCATGAACACATATTGTGATCTTCTAGCATTACGATGCCATAATGAGGTACATTAGCCAGCCACCTCTTCTACTTGATGTGCATATCCACAAGCCAATGCTCAATGCTCGGACTTGGATGGATGCTTTGCTCGCCTTTTTTCCAGGTTTGCAGGTAAAAAAACCCCAAAACAAAACACTGTACTTTCTTAATATTAACGTAGAATGACGAAGTACATTGTGACCTCTAAAATGGAATTACCAAAATGGAGTCACATTTTAAATGTATTAATGTGCATTTTTCTAGGTATATAATGACTCTAGATAAAATCAATTCCTATTTTATTAGGTAATTTTGTTGTTATTGTTGACTTCTAGGTCTTAAAGGGGGATATTAGACCTGCCATTGAAACTCATGAAATGTTGTATCAGGTGATTAAAAAACACAATTTCCTACCAGAGGTAAGCAAATAATCTTTGGAATTCTAATTTATATATACTGTAACTTGCTAATTTAATAATGTACTAAGTGTCATCTTCAGGGTTGGTTTATTCTCTTTTTCTGTTTTTTCCCGGTTAAATAGTATATCCATTTATTTTTGGTTTATAAACTATTATATATGTTTTTCCTTTTTCTCATATACCAAAAGAACTCAAGTTTAAGGTAATGCTGGACTTTTGTGTAAAAAAACCCAAAAACCCAATTTAGTATTTTTCAGCCTTTCTAATCCATGCCATTAGATATGCATTGTCTATTTCTAACTTTCACATATATCCATCAGCTAGAGAGACTTTTTTTTACTCTTTATTTTCTAAAGCTTATTTTATGAAAATGATAGACATTGAACATACTCTTGCTGATCACATAGACTGCCTGGTTTTTATATATTAGTAATATTATTTCTAGCTTGATATGGCAAGATTTTAATAACACACATTTTGGCTTTCCAGAAATGTACCATTAAAAATTTTCAAACTCATGTGTGACCTTGTTCTGTCGCTGCTTACTCCCTACACTGTGGGATATCTGAGCATTCCTAAAGTGTTTTAGAAAGTATAGTTATATTAGCCTTCAAGTAAGTAGGACTGTGCATTGTATAAAATTTGCATTCACTCTGAATAAACTGACATTTCAACTAAATACGTCTTACCGCAGATGAAGTTTTATTTGGTTCCCACAAAGGTTTTGGTCTTGGGGGCTGGGGTGGCTCAGTTGGTTAAGCATCCCACTCTTGATTTCAGCTCAAGTCATGATCTCACGGTTTTCAGATCGAGCCCCACATCGGGCTCTGCGCTGAGCATGGAGCCTTCTTGGGATTCTCTTACCCCTCTTTCTCTGCCTCCCCCCCTTTTAAAAGTAACTTTTAAAAAAGCTAAAAAACAAAGTTTTAGTTTTATTTTAATCTTTTTTTTTTTAACACTTTATTTTCTTTTTTGAGAGACAGAAACAGAGTGTAAGCAGAGGAGGGGCAGAAAGAGACAGGGAGACACAGAATCCAAAGGCTCCAGGCTCTATGCTGTCGGCACAGAGCCTGATGCGGGGCTTGAACACATGAATGTGAGATCATGATCTGAGCCAAAGTTGGATGCTCAACTGATGGAGCCATCCAAGCGCCCCTTAATCTTTTTTTTAACCAGTTGGCTCTGTTAGTGAATAATTTCAAGTGAGACTAGTGTAGTTTTTAACTAATGTTCTGTCTCACTCTGCAGAGGATTTGAGGTTACAAAAGAAAGTGTATGCTAAAATGCCAACATAGAAATATAAGAACTAGGGACTTAAGAGGGGAAAATGGAGATAAGGAAAAAGAAAACACAAAGGCCATGTAGTGGCATTATTGAGTTTCATAGTTTTCTCTAAGCTTCCTAATAGCCAGAATGATCATTTACAAAAATAATTACATTTAATTGGTAAAAATAGCACCTTGCCAAAAATGAATTGGGATTTTAAGCGATGAAAATTTTCATTTTGTAGATGAAAGTTATCAATATTTTAATTATTTTTAAATTGTTTGTGGTCTAATTCATGTGCTATTATATACTCTGGAGTCACTTGTTTATTTTTTAACTCACATTACTGTACCTATTTATATGTTGTTTTGACCAGGCATTTACGACAGATTTCAGGGTACATTGGGCTCAACATCCTTTAAGACCAGAATTTGCAGAAAGTACCTACTTCTTGTACAAAGTAAGCTATTTTACCTCTTTTTTTTGCTGTTTAACACCCATTTTGTGTTGGATATCTCACTATCTTATAATAGTAATTGGGTTTTCAGACTGCTTGTTTAATGTTATAATGATTGGATATGTTACAGTTTTAATTCATCTAGTCCGTAGTTACTGAAAGATGTAAGAATTGACATCTAAGTTTTTTGTCTTTTCAAAATACTTGTATAAACATTTCTATATAGAGTTTTATATTTGAAAGCTGCTTTCTAAAGCATGTCTCTTACCTTTCTTTAATCAGCCCACCTTTCTGGGCATTAAAAATTTTATCTAAGGGTTGAGATATATAGTTGGACATCTTTCCAGTTGTGTGTTTAAGAAATTCCATAAAGCAGATCCATGGCTTATTTTCAGAGCTAAGTTCTATGTAACCTGTGTTCCAGTGCCTGATACAATGCCTAAGCACCTAGTAGGTACTCAATAAATATCTGATAAATGAGTGGGTGTATGGTAATATATAAGCTATATATATGTATACATATATTCTCCTTTTTAATAGGCTACAGGAGATCCTTACTACCTTGAAGTAGGGAAAACACTTATTGAAAATTTAAATAAATATGCTAGAGTGCCTTGCGGATTTGCTGCCATGAAGGATGTTCGTACTGGAAGTCATGAGGACAGGTAAAACAATTCCTAACATCCCCTTTCCTCAGGGTAACTTACAGCAACACAAAATAGGACTCTTAGGTAGAATTCAGATAAGCTTTACAAAGGGTATTTGAAGATGCAAAACTTAGTTCGTCGTGTTTAATTTCTAAACTCTCTTGAATAGGCTGATTTAAAATTGTTTGAAAAGTTTGTGTTTTTATCATAGTGCCTGGCATATAGTAGGTGCTCAAATGATTTTTACACAGATGAACAAATGATTATTAAATATCAGAACCTTAGTATTAGGAATGGGGTGTTCTGTGTTAATTTCTGACACTTTACATAATATAAAAACTGTTACCAGGATGATGAATGATCTGAATTATGATATATGTCAAGAATTCCTCAAAGTAGTATCGTGGTTAATGTATATTCTTATTCTGTTGCCGGTTTGGAGGCTAGGGAAGACCACTGGCAGTTTCTGTTTGATTGGTTACTGATAGATGTAGATGGCATGAAATAAGCTATAAAAAGCATACTTTGGTTACTGTGATAGTCACTAACATTCCAGTTATTTTAACTGTCCAGAACATAGCAACACATTTCTAATGAACACTAAAGTTTATTTATTTGGTTAGCAAATGTTCATTCCATAGGCATTTATAAGGTGTCTTATATGCCAGAGTTATACTAGTTTTTGAGGATTAAAGATAGGAAGACATGTCTTTTCCATCTTTGAATCACTGAGAATGGATGGGTAAATAAATTTTAAAACATTGTGTAAGTGTTGTGAAACATATTAAAGGGACATGAAATGCAAATTGGGATGTGACGGTCACTGGAAGACCACTGGAGGTTCTTGTATCTTGAAGGATGAACAAGGGTTAGGAAGAAGTACTAAAAGGACTTTGAGGCAGAGGGACTAGAGGCAGGTGAGACACAGCACTCGTCATCTACTCGGAGTTATCCCTTAGTCCTTCACTCCGAGTATTTAGATAATAATTAATGAGGCTTGGGACCTACTTCCCTGATCATAGCTGATGAAAACTGGTTAGGTTTTTAGAAACTGGCATGCAGATACCAGCAAGAAATGAAAGCAAATAGGCTGTGTATTTGTTTTTAACATTTATTCACTGCTTCCCACCTTCTGGGTGCTCTTTTTTTTTTTTTTTTTTTTTTTTTTTTTGAGAGAGAGTGAGAGATGGTATGCAAGCACAGCGGGGGTGTGGAGAGGGAGCAAGAATCCCAGGCAGGCTCCTCACTGAGCATGGAGCCCCAGTGCAGGACTCGATCTCACAACCATGAGATCAAGAGTTGGATGCTTAACCAACTGAGCCACCCAGGCACCCGGACACTCTTCTGATTAAGCACTTTCTGTGTTTAACTCATTTGATCTTGAACTCTCTGAAGTGTAACTTCTACTATAATCTTCATTTTATAGATGAAGAAGCTGAGGCACAGAGAAATTGGGGAACTTACCTAAGGTCACACATTAGTAAAGTTAAGTCCAGATTCCCATCAACACTTGAACTCTAAGAACACGAAGCTCTTGAACACCATGCTATTCTGGCAGTTCATTCAAGGAACAATAATTAAATACCTTCTTTTTTTTTTTTTTTTTTTTTTTTTTTAATTTTTTTTTTTTTCAACGTTTATTTATTTTTGGGACAGAGAGAGACAGAGCATGAACGGGGGAGGGGCAGAGAGAGGGAGACACAGAATCGGAAACAGGCTCCAGGTTCTGAGCCATCAGCCCAGAGCCTGACGCGGGGCTCGAACTCACGGACCGTGAGATCGTGACCTGGCTGAAGTCGGACGCTTAACCGACTGCGCCACCCAGGCGCCCCTAAATACCTTCTTTATGCCAGGCACCACACTTACGTGTGGGGATGGAAAAAGAAATTAGAATCAATTCCTGCCCTCCCATGACTTAACAGTTAGTGGAGAAGATAGGTGTATAAAGACATAATTGCAACCATGTGATTTGTGCTGTGGTGGAAAAAAGGGGTAACAGGTTGAAGAATTACAGAGGAAGACATGATTTATCCTGTTTAGAGAGTTCTAGTTTTCTAAATTTAACATTCTTCTTTTTTTCCCCAGTGAATATTCCTTACATGATGTTGTTTCTAGACCTTTTACCACTGCCTTTGCCCTAATCTGATTTCATATTCCAAAATATAGAGTATCTCTTAAAATAACAAGTCCAGAATTAATCACACTTAAGATGTGCCTGGCAAAAACATCACTGTTAAGAACAGTTGTAAGGTTGCTAAGTTTCTGAGGGGCTGATGTGTTTACACCCTCTATTCAATTGAGGATCACTGCTTCATCAACTCTGTTCCTCATGACAGCATTGAGGACAGCATTGGATCTTTTAGGCAGTTGGCCGAACGAAAGGTTGAGAAGTAGTAATCCTCATCATTCTGTGTTATTAGATGTGCTTTAGATTTTTTAGCAGCTTTATTATATTCACCTCACGGTGAACTTGTAGCCAATTGACCTCAGTTACTTGTGGCCTGCTGACAAATGGGTATTCTCCACCCTACTTTTGAGTAAATGATTTTTTTTCTTTAGTGTAAACTTAGAACTTTATACTTACCTCAGCAAAATTTGGTTTTGTTGGGGTGTGTGTATGTGTATGTGTTTCTAGACCTAAAAGAGAGCTTGAATCTCATCTTAGTCATTTAACATATTACCTAAGTTCAGTGGGCTGCAGTTTAAGCGTACCTTAGAAAATTTCCATCTAAATTGCCAGGAAGAATTCTGGTTAGGACCAAGACCAGTGTACCTTATGGTGTGGAACTTGAGAGTTTGCAGGTTACAAGCTCTTTGCATTTGGTTGCTTATTCCTTTACAGATCTACCAGTGCTGTCACCTGGCTCACCAGTGTCCCTGTGCCCATGTGCACACGCGTGCGCGCGCACACACACACACACACACACACAATTTTCAGAATGGTACTATCTGTATTTTCTTTATAATAATGATCACTGGAAAGAATTTAAATGCAAAAATAATATGAAAATCTTCGCTAAGACACTTCCCCTACATGCCCACCCTAAGATAACCACGGTTGGCAATTTGATAAATAGTCTTCCAGACGGTTTTATTGCATGTATGTTTGCATTTTTTTTTCTTTTACTGTTATTTTTATTTATATTTGAGAAAGATACAAAGAAAGAGAAGGAGACGAATCCCAAGCAGGCTCCATGCTGTCAGCGCAAAGCCCAACCTGGGGCTCGAACTCATGAACTGTGTGAGATCATGACCTGAACTGAAATCAAGGGGCGCCTGCGTGGCTCAGTCAGTTAAGCATCCGACTTTGGCTCAGGTCATGATCTCACGGTTCGTGGGTTTGGGCCCCACATCAGGCTCTGTGCTGACAGCTCGGAGCCTGGAGCCTGCTTCTGATTCTGTGTCTCCCTCTCTCTTTGACCCTCCCCTGCTCACGCTGTCTCTCTTTGTCTCTCAAAACTAAATAAATGTAAAAAGACAATTAAAAAAAAAATAATATGAAAATCTTTGCTAAGACACTTCCCTTACTTGCCAGCCCTAAGATAACCATTGTTGGCAATTTGATAAACAGTCTTCCAGACAGTTTTATTGCATATATGTTTGCATTTCTGGGTTTTTTTTTTTTTTTTTACTTTTATTTTTATTTATATTTGAGAAAGATACAAAGAGAAGGGGATGAATCCCAAGCAGGCTCTGTGCTGTCAGCACAGAGGCCAGTGTGGGGCTCGGACTCATGAACTGTGTGAGATCATGACCTGAACTGAAATCAAGAGTCGGATGCTTAACTGCCTGAGCCACCCAGGCACCCCAATGATTTTTTAATACAAATGAGATTATATGATAAGATACCCAGTTTGCTAGCTTTACCCAACTCATACTGTAGTGATCTATCATGTCTCCATTCTTTTCTAAATGTTTCCAAATCATTTGTCTCATAATCAGTTCTACAATTCACCACAAGTCAACACTGTGTTTATCAGTCTATACTTCTCAAGCTAACATTTTTTCATGATAGTAGCTCTCCGTTATCATAAGTATATTGCAGGTTGACAGGGCATGTTTTATCTATTCTGAAAAGATTAACTATAAAATGTTCAAAAATTTTTGTGACATTACAGGTGAGTAATGAAAGTCATCCAAAAATGAAACATCATTGATGTGTAGGAAAAATAAGGATAGCTGTGTTCTGAGCTTATCCATATGCCAGGTGCTATGCTAAATAATGGACTTAGAGTATCTCATTTAGTCTTCACCCCAATGTTAGGCAGGTATTGTTATGTCCTTTACAAAAAAATAAACTGAAACTCACAGTCCTTATATAATATCCCCATGATTACACAGCTAGTCAGTGAAAGGCCTTTTCTTTTTCCAGAGCCTGTGTTCTTATCACTGTGTTCCATTGCCTCTCTAGTTCATTCTTTTTGTAATACTGCTAAAAGTTTCATTTGATTTAGTAAACGTTTATTGAGTGCCTACTGTGTGCCAGGACTTGTGCTTGGCAGGAGATGTAAAACTATGTCATCTGTCCAGTAAGCCACAAGTTATTACCATCAAAACCTAGGACTCTTTGGGAGGTAGTAAATGTAATGAAATTTCATGTTACTGTAACTACATCTAACAGCTGTGCTTTTTCTGCCACTTTTGATTTTATTAAAAGCTTTTCTTTAAAATGTTTATTAAAACATTATAACATTGAATCATTTGTAAGGTCATATATATTTATATTTTTATTCCCTTTGTTTTGTATTCCCTTCTTGACAGGTATTTAAATATTTACAGTTAGAATCATAGTCCCTGTGATTTTGTGCTGTACTTTTTTCTTGTAATTTTTTAGAAATGATTTCCTTTACCTTAAAACCTTCTTGTATATAACTTAAGTGTCTACATCATGAACTCCATCAAAATTGTATTACTTTATCCAATTTAATTAATATTAATTGACAATTCTTGTATGGCTCTTACTAGTAAAGTTTCATCTGCATTACTTCCCTCTTGTTGCTTCTCTGTAGAAAAAATGGAAAACTCTCCTTCATTGGAAGGCCAATAGGAAAATCTTGTCTGCACCATTGACAAGATTTAGTGTGCCTGTGTGGTAGGCGGTCCCTCTGGTCTTTTTCATTTCCTTGGAATATGCTTGGAGTCAAGACTATTACCACCGGGGGATAGATGGATTCTGTAGTACTTTGGACATCTAAATTGATATAGACATGTTTATTGACCTTGACTCTTTGGCTTTCAGATAGTTGGTATTTGAATATTTTTATGTTCTAAGATTTAATTATGACCTTTTATTTTAGAATGGATTCTTTCTTCTTGGCTGAGATGTTTAAATATCTTTACCTGTTATTTGCCGATAAAGAAGACATTATCTTTGACATAGAAGATTACATCTTTACAACAGAAGCTCATCTGTTACCTCTTTGGCTCTCTACTACAAATCAAAGCATCTCTAAGAAGAATACAGTAGGTTATGTTTTTTAATTAAATGTTTTATTGTCTTTTATGTGTTTATTTTTCCAAGTGAAAAGTAATCTGTGCATAGAATTCAATAAATATATGTATGGTAGGAGGAAAAGTACACTTGATATTTTCTTTGTCTCCTTTATTGCATCCTATATATTCTTATATTTCATTTAATGTTTCATTTGAACAAGCTGTAATGTTAAGTAAAATAATTATTTTTATTTACATAACATTCTTTTATATTGTAGACTTCAGAATATACAGAACTGGATGACAGTAATTTTGATTGGACTTGTCCAAACACTCAGATTCTCTTCCCTAATGATCCGTTGTATGCTCAGAGCATTCGTGAACCCTTGAAAAATGTGGTGGATAAGAGCTGTCCTAGAGGCATCATCAGAGTGTAAGATGTATTATTTTATATTTGTTAATATTAAAGTTAATTGTTCGTAAATGATAGAGAATGTAAGGAACATATAACAGCCAAAAAGACGTTTACTTAGACCAAAAATATTGAAGCATATAGTTACCAGTAATTAAAAGTTATTCATTGGTAAAGTTATATGAAAAAGTTTATTCTGCAGTAATGTCTTTTTCTTATGGAAATTTTCTTACGGAAATTTATTATGGTGTATCTTTTGTTTAATGAACTAAGTATTAATGGTCAGTGGGTGGCAATAGTAGTTTTTAACTTCTGTAGTTCATTTTTACCCAGAATATTTCCATCAGACATTTCCACATGTCTTGTATATGTAGAAAATATTTAAAAAATATTTTTCCTTTAACTGTGTTTTCTACATAAGGAAAGTATAGATTTTGTTTTAATTGATTTTATTTTTTGATGAAGTACTTATTCTTGATTTTTAAATAAATTTTTTTGGCTTAATGAGTTCATTTTTTCCCAAATAGTTACATTGAAAAGCCATTAATAAATTAAAAAAAATTTTTGAGTATTGTTACTCACTGATAGAAGTATTGTTTTACTTTTAAAATATTGGGAGAAAAGTCTGTTTTTCAAGGGAGAAATCGGTAATAACAAATCCCCAAACCAACCTATCCTGTACCTTCAAATAGTTTATAAGGCTGTTGACTAAGACAGTCCTGCAGATAATATACATGCTTTGATAATTGTAAAATATTTGAGAGTTATACCACTTAATAACCTAAGTAATATATGGGAAAATAACTGTTTCCAGTTTTTTCCAGTTTCACTAGTTCTATAACTAGCAATTTTGCAAATACCTACAATTATTTTTATTTGCCTTCTGTTTTTCCCCAGTTCTGATTTGTAGTTTTTTAAACCTTGTCTGTAATTACTTTTAGCAGAGAGGAGAGTTTCAGGAGTGGAGCTAAACCCCCTCTGAGAGCCCGAGATTTCATGGCCACTAACCCTGAACATTTAGAAATCTTGAAGAAGATGGGGGTGAGTTTGATTCACCTCAAAGATGGGAGAGTCCAGTTGGTTCAACATGCAATCCAAGTAAGCCATTGCTGTACTAATTAGATACCATCTCTGCCCTCTGTGGTCTCATTAGCTTGAATAAGATAATGACATTTGGCTTTCTAAAAACTTTTAATAGATGATTTAGAGAATCATTCTAGAATTTTAGGACTTGGAGAGGTATCTTGGAAAGCCATGTAATTCAACCCTTTCATAGGCTAGATCAATTAACTCACAAAAAGGTTAGGTAGTTTGCTTAAATTGGTATAGTCAATTGTAGGGCTAAAATCCAAATTTTCCTGTTTTTCAGCCCCTTGTCTTTCCATAATTTAGAGCATAATCTTAAAAGCTAATAATTAGTTTTAATATCTCTGTAGTTTACAGTATTTTAGTTTCCAAAACATTCCTGAATCTAAGTATTTTATTCATTATGGAAATCAAAAGTTGCATGTACATGTCTATGCCTAGGAAAGATAACAGATTTCCCTTTTGGGAAAATTCTATTGTTTTTTTGCTGGAAAAGCTTTCATAACATGAGGCCTTTTAATTACCCAGCTTATTAGTATATTCATTCTGAGAAAACTACATAGTTTGCTAAATAATTTCAACCTGGATCCATACCAGGTATCCCTTAAATTCAGCCTTCCCACAACCTTAGTTTCTGTCTCGGAATTCTGTTTCATCTCTGTTGTCACATCCATCCTTCCTCAAAGAGTATTCTATCCACTTCCTTATGTTTCACTTACTGTCACTTCTCAGTAGTGGGAGTGACATCTCTAACTACATTACTTTTACTTATGCCACCAATGACATAATTACCACCCAATGGCCTCTTAATCCTTACTTGATTGAATTTTTCTGTAACTGTTGACTGACCTCTTTTTAAAACCTATCCCTTTCTTGGCTTCCAGGGCATTCCAGCAACATACATCTTTCCTACTTTTCTGTTCTTTGCTTTGTGGATTCCTTTGGAGCTCTCCTTTTTTGGTACAACCACTCAACGTAGGCACTGCCAAAGAACCTGGATCATACCCTTTTCTCTCTATACTCTTCTTCAGCAATCTCCTCCGTTTCTACAAGTTCAGCTGTCGTCTTTGTACACATGATTTCTTAGATACACATAGGTAACCCTGACTCCTAATTCAGCTTTAGTCTACCTGTCATACGTGTCTGCATCTCCGTCTCAATCTGTCCAAACCTGATTTAATTATCTCTTCCTGTCCCCACCTCAGTCCATCTCTTTTCCTTTTTGTTGTCCGTCTCAGTAGACCCTAACATCATTCTCCTAAGTCACCGAAACTGGACATATCAAGATAGGCTTGAACTTGTCTCTGTGTCCCAACCCTCTCTGTTTTCTTTCATCCTCTGACTCCTGTCAAATCCAAATGGCTTTTCCTGTACAGTCTCAGGAATCCACCTTCTTTCTACCATAGTCAGGCATTCTTTAGCTTTTCCTCTGTTAAGACTCAATTCACATGTCATTCTAAATATTTCCCAGATCCACACTGGCAGAATCAATCATTCCCTTGTCTGTGCTGCTAGTCTACTTTCCCACCGGAGAATTTTATCATAGGTAATTTTACATGTCTGTCTCCTCTGGATACAAACTTCTTAAAGTGAAAGACTATCTCCCCACTTCCTAGTGAAGTGCTGGAGTCCAGCACTAATAGATGCCTGATACATATATTTTGAATTTAATCTGGTTGTTGGTTCGTAATTCCAAAGAAGCGAAGTGTGGGTCAGGTATGAAGTTTATTTCTGAAAAGAGGAAGCAGTGGGGAGAAATCAAGCATAGTATTAGCATTTGAGCATTTGGTGGAAGTCTAATACTCCCATTTGTATCAGTGGTTTGTAGAACAGTGAAAGAGACATTGATAAAGATTATAAATTTACCTTCAGAAAATATTTCCAGAAGTAATATTTTTGAGGACAAAAAAAGCCATAAAATATTTGATAGGGACCAAAACTGAAAGGGAAAATTATTGTAGTAGTATTTAAGAAATCAGAAAGTTGAAAGTTTTCATAAGGAAAGGATAAAATGAATTTGTTTTTTTCCTAGGCTGCTAGTTCAATTGATGCTGAAGATGGGTTGAGGTTCATGCAGGAGATGATTGAACTGTCAAGTCAGCAACAGAAAGAACAGCAGCTACCTCCACGAGCTGTACAGATTGTTTCCCACCCATTTTTTGGCAGGGTAGTGTTGACTGCTGGACCAGCTCAGTTTGGGCTAGATCTGTCTAAACATAAAGAGGTGTGTACACTTACAATGTACTTGTTGAAATTGAAGTTAAAGTATTGTGTAAGTATTATCTAATTTCTTAGTCGCTCTAATTTATTAAACCTAAATATTTAATTTATTAAAACCTAAATATTCACTCTCCCACATTAAAGAAGATTAAAGTTAAAAACATATCTTGAAAATTTTGAGTCATAATTTATGTATACAACATACTTATAGGATTTTACTTAAAATATTGTTTAGATACTGTCCATTTCTTGGCCTGTTCTCTAATTTAGTATCTTTAAATTATCTAACAATGGGTTTTGGGACTTTCTAACCACTACTAGAACCTTTTGTTGAACAATAAGGTAACTTGGAGCCTTAACGTAGAGAACAGCTCTAAAAGCAGAGGTGTTTTGGCCCAAGTGGCTATGGAGAGTGATGCTGAGGTCCCACCAGGCCAATAGGAAGACCACTAAGCTAGCCCATCCCCTTAGTTTTAACACAGGAAACAAAGACCTGCATTGCCAAACAGTGCACAAGTGTATCTAATTGGTTGCAGAGTTGGGACCAGACCCAAGTAGCCTGACCATCTAAAGCCAATGGTCTTTGAACTCCATTACCCCTAATTTAGGCCATTTTTATATGTGTATTTTAAAGCTATATAGGTTTGTGGATTGACTCATCCATTCAGCACCTCTTTATTGAGTCCCTACTATATTCTAGACACTGTTTTATTAGATGTTTGCTGTATATCAAGTTTACAAAGCCAATGAAGAGCCATGCCCTCATGGAGTTTATGTTCTAAGAGAGGGATATTAAAACATCTTTATTTTAGCATCTTTAAAGTCAGTTCTCTAGTGGATTTAATTTTTCTAAGAAGAAGAACTGCTTACAGATTCATGTAGACTAAATCCAATTTTTTCCTCTTTCAAAATTTTTTCTGGCTACCAGTGATGATTTAAAAATGGTTACCAGCTATTTTAATTGTGGGTGTGGGTACATAGTGAAACTGCCTACAGATTTACGTATTCCAACTTTACCACTCACTAACATTGTGTCTTTGAGCATACTAGGTAAACGGAGTCTCAGTTTCCCCATATGTAAAATGGAAATATCATCTGTATTATTTTTCTTAGAGTTTTTATAAATATCAGATTTAGTCATTTATGTAAAAATGCTTTATAAACTGCAGAGCACAGTAAAATGTCAGTTGGGTACTATATGATATGCAAAATGTTCAAAACAAAAATTTATATATTGGATGTGTTATCATTAGAAAAGAAATAAGGCTTATTTAAAACTCTAGATAGTGAGTGATTTGAGAAGATAAAGGAATATTTAAGTTACTTTTATTTCTGACAGACGAGAGGATTTGTTGCAAGCAGTAAACCATACAATGGTTGTTCAGAGCTTACTAACCCCGAGGCAGTGATGGGAAAAATCGCTTTGATACAAAGAGGACAGTGCATGTTTGCAGAAAAGGCACGCAACATTCAGAATGCTGGTGCCATTGGTGGCATTGTTATTGGTGAGTAATCCTCTGTGCCGTTGTGTTGATGAGGAGGAGATGATTTTTAGGATTTTTTCCTTGTATTTTTCAAAATTTTATTGGAATTCATCATATTATTTTTACTTCACTAGTCAGTGTAATGGATGGGTAATCCAGTGACACTCTTAATAATTTCTGTGTATCTTGTATCTTTTTTGAAAGTCTGGATTTAGGTTTCTGTATATTAATGCCAGTGAAAGTGTGTGTGAAGGCAGGGTACCCCAAAGCACCCAACACTATGGATAAAAAATGTGCTTTGAGATCCAAAGCCCCTTAAAGGCAAGAATTACACCCTGTCACCTCCAGTGGGGAGCCATTAAAAATACTCATTCCTCCACAAAGTTGCAGGGTTCGGAGTCAAATACATGGGGGAACAGTTCCTGGCTCTGCCACAAGATCATGGTGTAACCTTGGCCTTGGCCCAGCTTTAGTTTATCAGTTTATTCAATAGAATTTCTTTTTAAGCTCCAGTGAAAATGTTAATAAATATCTTTTAGGTGGTTGTAAGGTTTGAAGATAATAATACATAAAATTTCCTAGCATAAGGGCTTACATACCATAGGTATAAGTACTAATTGCAAGCAAATTTTTATTTTCTTGGGTCTTTTTCCACTGAAATTACAAACTCAAATCATTTTACCTCTGCATTTCAACCAGTGTGTTCTGCTTTTTTATTTTTCATAGAAAATCACTTATAACAGGCAGTCCGTGACTGTCAGGGAAAATATGCATTTTGACACTATAAGTAAATAGTTTATATTCAGAACTAGAAGACCTGAGGTCACATCCTAATTATGAAGTTAAGTTTTTATAGTGTCTCTCACAGGGGAGATCTATTTTTGAATTTTTTCTTTCTTATTAGAATAGATTTCCTTTTTGAATTCAAGATAAATAAAAAGACATTTAAAATAAGATATTAGGATTTAGGGGCTCCTGAATGGCTCAGTCAGTTAAACATCTGACTCTTAGTTTCAGCTCAGGTCATGATATCACGGTTCGTGGGTTCAGGCCCCACGTCAGGCTTTGCACTGCTGGTGTGGAGCCTGCTTAGGATTCTCTCCCGCCCCCCCCCCCCGCCCCCTTGCACGTGTGCTCTCTTTCTCTCTCTGAAAATAAATAAATAAATAAAACATAAAAATATATGTTAAGGTTTATTTTAATGAAAATAATTTAGGACGTTTAAAATAAAATATTAGGATTTCTTTCAATGAAAAAAAATTATTTATTGTCTATGCCTACTTTAAAATTTTTTTAATGGTTTTTTATTTTTGAGAGAGAGAGAGAGTGCATGCGCGCACGCACAAGCCAGGGGGGACAGAGAGAGAGGGAGACACAGAATACAGAGCAGGCTCCAGGCTCTGAGCTGTCAGCACAGAGCCCGATGTGGGGCTCGAACTCATGAACCGCGAGATCATGACCTGAGCCAAAGCCGGACACTTAACTAACTGAGCCACCCAGGCGCTCCTGTCTGTGCCTACTTTTGAGCCACAGTAATGGAGTAGAGAACTGCATAGTCCAAAACATTCACTTTCTGGCCAATTACAGAAACAGGTTGCTGATGCTCCGCTCAAATCATCTCTCTATCCTTATTTTCCACACAGAGATATCTTTTATTGAAGAATTTAATGCTTGTCATCACTATCACTTTGAACACCTCTTCACCAAGACTTTAAAATATAAAAAGTAAAGTCTGGAACATAAGTGGAATAGTTACCATTTTCCCTATAAAGTGTGACTCTTGTGGTATTCTCTACTCTGCGAGGTTTGTCAAGTCAAATGTTGTCTTTAGTAGTTATTAGTAGCAGAATCCTCTGGGTAAACAAGAGGCAATGATCTTTATTCTCAGAAAATTTAATTTTTAAAAGGAAGCTTTCTTGTATTATAATTTCTTTTTCCTATGTTTTTTTGTTTCTGATGAAGTATTTTGTTTTTTCTAGTTTTAATTGTAAATAAATGAGCTAATAATTAAGACTAAGTTTTTTACCGCAAGTAATAGAAGTAAAAATTATCTTAGAATAATCATTTGTCTGCAAGAGACAGTAATTGATTAAACTGGTTTAAGATGGAAAGTTTGTTTACTACATGGGACTGGATTATTTTAATTGAACACGAAAGAAGTTCAACTGAGCAAAAATCATCAGGAACCATGATTTTTTTAAGTAGCATTTTTCACATCTGTCTGTCTCTTTTCTCTGGGTCTTCCCAGACTCTCTTCTCTGCATCTCTTTGCAGTTCTGCTTCACTCTCCAGCTTCTCACCAGCTTGTTCCCTCTTTGCCCATTAGTTCCAAGAAGTCATTGTAAAATTGCAGCCTCAACCATGAGTCTGTTATTTTACTAGATCACTACCCACTGCTAACTGGGGCAGTCATTCTGTGTGCCACTTCTAGGTCCTCCAGAGAGACTGTCAGGTGGCCATGCTTGTCTAGTCAGTTATTGCTAAGGAGGTGGGTCCTCAGAGCAAGCTCTCTGAGAAGGGACAGGGAGGTTCTTCACCTGGCGTGTGCAGTTAGAGGTGGACATGGCCGGCCCCGTGGTCAAACAGTATTGAGCAGTCCTACTGCGGTTAGCTAACCAATGTAAACTAACAGTAATGGTCACCTCAACTTACAGAGCGAAAACGACTATCATAATTCTTCTTTGTGAGCAGTATATAAAAAAGAACTACCAATAGGTAGTTTGGTAAATGCCATTAAAGGAAATCTTAAGCAACAATAAAATTTCATTCATAGTTCTATCATTGTAATCCAAGTCTTTGAGTGAAAAATCCAAGGCTTTTCATAAGCATATGGAAAATTTTAGTCATAATCATAGAATTTTGAGTTCTACTTTTTTCATGTAATAATAATAATCTGTTTTCCTGGGTGTCCCATCAAGTACTTAATTATAATTTACTTATAATAGTTCACAGTTGTTCACAATTGTAAGTAGCACTCCAGTAAACTACTTTGGGAGTAAATCATTTTGCTTCTTTTGAGTTCTTTCCTCAGGATAAATTTCTAGGAGTGGAATTAGTGAGCCCCAAGTATGTTTATTTTTATGATTCTTGATGCATAAAATAAATGCTGCCAACAGGGAAAAAAAACAGTAAAGTTTTGTCTGTAGATCTTTTTAATGGACAGATGTTTTTATGTTTGCTGTATTCATTTTCTGCTAGATGACAATGAGGGGAGCAGCAGTGATACTGCCCCTCTGTTCCAGATGGCAGGTGATGGGAAGGACACAGATGACATCAAGATCCCCATGCTATTCTTATTTAGTAAAGAAGGAAGTATCATACTGGATGCCATCCGGGAATATGAGGAGGTGGAGGTGCTCCTTTCTGACAAAGCAAAAGATAGAGGTAAGGGTAAAAAAAAATCCTTGTTTTTGATGTAGCTTAGCATTAGTTTTACTAGTTTGATAACAAAAATGAGTTATAGAAAGTTGTTTTTGGTGCACTGGTAAAAGAAGTTAAAAAGAAGATGCTTTCAAAATATATTTTTCTTTTGGAAATAAGAGTTGCAAAACATTTACTTTGCTTTGTTTGCTGACTTAGGATGCTTTCAGAATAATGTTTTTTACATGTAATTTATCATTTTTGCTATGGTCCTGCCCAGTGATAAACATACGGGGGAATATATCAAGAGAGTCAATTTAAATATCCACACATGTTCACCATTCAGTTCTGCTGATACTAGATCTTACATTTCTTTTATAAGGAATAAAAAGAGATTGTATCGAGTGGTATTGTATACAGTATACTAGTAGTTAGGTTTCAGCAGGCCACCAGTAATCAAATGACCACTGTCTTGTTGAAGGCAGTACAAATCTAGCAGCTTCTACCCACTGAGGTGTAGGTTTATCACATAAGGATTTATAAGTTATAAGAGATATAAGTGATGTCTGAAGAACAAGGCAGCATGCCTTAATTCACGATAATATATAGTCCTCTATAGGCCACAATGTTTGTTAGTTATTTGAAAGCTATTCGAAACCCAAATTATTGTATAAACGGCAGGTCTTACTGCTATTCTCTTATATTTCACATCCTGGGATAGTGGAGAAATGAGGGAAAGTGAACCATCAGACATAGACTACTACCATCCTGCTTATGGTAGCCGCACCTCCTGATCTACTGGAGGAGCCTGGAGGGAGAACTCTATTTCTCCCATTACCTGTAAATGGCTAAAGTTGTGTAATTGGTGCAGGTTGTTGAATCCCCTATGTAGGAAACTGATTCAATTCAGTGTAACTTCCAGGTGAAACAGTAAAAAAAAAAAAGGTTAGCTATAACCTAGTGCTAGCCAAGTCAGTGTTGTTTTGTCTTGTCTTCTCATTCTTATAGTGCTTTATTCTTGAGATCCTTTCAAGTGTCAACTATTTAAGAACAACGGAGTAGGACATATGTACATAAGGATGTAGAGTTGGGAACAACAGAATAGAAAGGATTTCTAATCTTAAATCCTCCTGTGTTTGTGATTTTATTTCCCCAAGTCCTTTTGCTCAACTCTTTCCTACGTATATGCATTTATGCACATCAAACACAGGCAAATTATTATTCCATATAAGTCTTTAATGCCTTTGCTTTTCTCCCCCCATTTTGTGCTACCATTGGAATTTCAGCAGCAATATTAAAAGGTAAAATGATTCCAAGCTACATTATTAACAGTAGTAAGTATCTTGCATTAATAAGCCTTAAATTATATATATGTATATATGTATTTGTGTACGTGTATATATCCACACACATGCATATGCAAATATATATATATATATATATATATATATATATATATATAATTGTGTTTCAGTGGATATCATGATAATTATCTTGTTTAATGTGATTAGATTATTTTCATGTCTAGTCAGCTGTCCCATGATAATAATTCTTTTTCAATCCTGTCATAACAAATCCTGTGAATTATATATCCATATAATAGATGAATTCGCTAGTCCATGTCAATGCAAGAGTCAGTCTAACAAAGACGTTGTTTTGGCATGTGTTACTTTTGATCACTTTTATTTGAATACAGTATAAAGTATGTAAAATATCGACTTTGTTTTAGAAATGTGTATGTGTGTAGGAGTACATGGGATTAGGACTACAAGATCATAGCAAAGCATGTGCTTCCCATACTAGAGAAAGAATGTGAGAAAAGATAAATTCTATAGGTAGCGCTCCCCCCCCCCATCTGTGGGAGATATGTTCCAAGACCCCCCAGTGGATGCCTGAAACTGGATAGTATATCGATCTGTATATTTGCCATGTTTTCCTATGCATACATACCTGTAATAAAGTTTAATTTATAAAGTAGACACGATAAAAGGTTAATAATTATAACTAATAATAAACTAGAACAGTTATAACAATATACTGTAATGAGACTTAAAGGAATGTGGGCTTTCTCCAAATATCTTATTGTACTATACTCATCCTTCTTCTTGTGGTGATGTGAGATGATAAATTCCTACGTGATGAGATGAAGTGAGGTGAATGACATAGGCATTGTGACAGTATTAGGCTGCTAGTGACCTTCTGATGCTGTGTCAGGAGGAGGAGGGTCATCTGCTTCCTGACCATGGTTGACTGCAGGTAACTGAAACCTCAGAAAGGGAAACCGTGAATAAGGCAGGAGTGGATTACTGTATGAAAAGTATTATCTGAACAGTGTTCTATTTTAAGGACCTTGCAGTAAAAGGGCTTTACTTAAATTATATGTATTTTAAAGTTTCGCTGGTCTCTAAATTTGTTGAACTGTGATTCTGTTATAGAGTCATCTTTTGACACAAAGTCTTGAAAAATTCTCTTTTTTATGTAGGTCTTTCAGGCACTGTACAACTATATTTACTAAATCAATGTAACACTATTATCAATACGACAAAAAAATCAATAATAGTTTTAGTAAATCAACTACTTCATTCAGAATACTTAGGAAAATATCCTAAGAAGTTAATGTCTGTGGTGGTTGTCATTGATTTGTCTTGTGCCATTACTGCATGCATCAGTGTTTCTCTTCTGCATCAGAATCAGCTGATGTACTTGTTGCAAGTGTAGATTCCAGAGTCCTACTCCAGAATATTGAATCAGACTCTCTGAAGGCAGGGGACCAGAATCTGACATTTTAAACAAGCATCGCAGATAATCCCACTCAGCTACACTTTAAGAAGCACTGAATAGTACTAAGTAGGCACTTTTTTTTTTTTTTTTTTTTAATTTCCAGCTATGTCTGAGCCATATTGTACCATCAGGGGTACCAGGTAGGATTGTATAAGTACCCCAAACAATTAGCATCCTTAAAATCTCAACATTAAAATGTCCTCCAGATTGCCCTTTAAAAATCTCATTGCACAAATCCATACTTCCTGTATAATGTCATACAGTTTGGATCGAGCAGTTCTTCCCACATAATAATACAGAAAATAGAAGTCCAGAACAAGCCCCCCACTCCCACTGTTAACTGTCTTATTCTGAGAAGTCCCAGCCATTAATACAGAAATATCTGCAACAGTCCTATCTGCTAGCAAAAATGTTCACGTATCTTACTACGCATTCTTCAGAAGTAAAGCATTCTTAATTTATCAAGTGGAAACATTGCTTCCTCGGGTCAAACCAGTCATACATCTAAAAGTTAAGTTATCCACGGAAGTTTTAATATTATGTCTGTCATGTGTGCCCCATCTTCCCAAATTTCAAGAGTTTATAAAGGTACTTAGTCCAAACCTGTGCTCACAAACAAAATACACTGTGCTCTTTCATTTAGGTCCAAATTTCAAACAGTTTATAGTTAAGAATCCATTTCCCTTTCTCAGTATTTTCAAGGGGAAAAGGCTCGTCATTTTAAAGGTTCAATACATTATCATGCTTGCAGTTTACAATGTAGGCCTGTGGTACCTTAAGAGCTGTAGAAGGATGTTTTCAGGGCTACTCCTATATTTCTGTCTACCTGATAAAGAGGCAGACAGAGAAAATAGGGGAAAGAGAGGAAAGGTGCCATGGTTTGAACTGCTCAAGGTTGAAGTCTGGCAGTGTTATTTTTCCTAAGATTATTTCCCACTGAACTTGATTGGGGTGAATGTGCCCTAAATTTGAACTATAGGATTTGGGTTGCTATTGGAAAGGATTTGCTTCAGGGAAAAAAATCTAATATGTATGCAGAAGGCCTCTTTGCCTAGAAAGGAGCATCTGAAACCTTCTTTTAAGCAGAATCGATACATACCTGCCCTCCTTCTACAACCTGGCATGCTTTCTCATGCGTTTTTGCATTTGGACATCTCTTCCCTCTTTCTGGAAATGCTCATCAATCCCTGTCCCCATCCCCATGGCCCATTTTCTCTTTGAGGACATTTAGCCATCCTGCATACCCAGTTTAAATACCACCTTCTTTATGGAATTTTCTCTTATTCTTATAGGTAAAATTTAAAAGTGTCTTTTTAATGAGTTCTACTTTGACACTCATATCACATTGTACTTCTTTACCTGCTCTCATCTCTGTATTCTTGTTTCAGCAAATGCTAGTTGTACAGATGAATGAATGATTGTGGAACATCCAGTCTCTGAGTCTTTGCCAAGGCTCCCTTGTCCTTTTATTATTAAAACTTAATAACTTTCTTGTCTTTGTATCTTGACATTTTCTTCACTCTTTTTTTGCTTCCTGTGTTTCTGATCTATTCCTGAATTTAATGACATAGCTGTTAATGCTCTTAGGATCGTGGTACTCCATGCCAGTGCTAACAGGCACCTTAGAATCAAAATGTGTATTAGTGTGGCAGACACTGACTCCTTCCTTCCTTTTTCTATTTCTCCATCTGCCATTTTTACTTTCCTGATTGCTGCCTCTTTGCTATTTACCAGCTCTTCTCATATATTCCATGTGTTTCCAGACTAGCACTTCTTTTCCACTAATCTGTTTGTTTACTCCTATGCCAGTAGTACAAGTTTGCTGTTTTGAGTGCATTTTGATATCTGATAAGGCAACTCTCCTCTCGCTAATTCTTTTTACAATTTCTTCACTTCTCATTGATATATTCTTCCATAAGAACTTGTAAATAGTTCTATCTGCTCCCAAAAGAAAACAAAAAGAAGTAGAATGGGAACATGATGCTTTCATAGAAGTAGGAAGTTTTTGTTAAATATTATGACAGGAACATACCCTTAGCTACAAATATAATTAGATCTTGTGTGTTTTCATTGAGATTTTATAGTATTAAGTAATATAGTCTTGTTCCTTTCATAATAAATTTGTTTTATAGTTTTTACTTTTATTGTGAAAATGGTACTTAATTTAATCCTAACCAGTTGTTAGTAGAGAGAGGTTGTTTGCGTATGTATCTTATTTTTACCCTCTTTATCAAGTTCTTTTTTTTAATGGTATTTTTTTAAATTGAGAGTTGCTTTGAGTTTAAGCATACAATACAATTGAAAATGCAATTTGATCTTTTCTTTTCCTATATTTACACCGACTTTTCTGTTTTCTTATCCTTTTGTGTTAGCTAGATTTCCAAAATAATATTACATAATACATGTATCCCTAGGGTAATTTTGCCAAAAGCACAATTTTTATTACTAGACAAAACAGCACTACGCTCTTTCCTATCCTTCTAAAACTAGATTAATACAATTCTAGAAAAAAACTTGAAGGTTTTCTTTTTGTTTTCCCTTGAACTTAGGGTAGCCTAGTATAAATGAGCGCCAAGCAGCCAGTTTCCACTTTCTCTTCTTTGGTCACCACCATAGTTTTCCTGATTGTCGAATTCAAGTGTACCTTTTCCACAGCTTAGAAGAGAATGTGGAGACTCCCCCAACCCCCCCCCCCCCGCCCAAGAACTTAAACTTCCCTAGTCAGATAATCCTACTTAGAGTACGCATAAACACACCTGTCTGTACCTTCCTGCATACCTGTATTTCCTTTAGTTTTTCTGGTTTTATAATATGTCCATCTTCCCTTCCTTCTTTGATGGATTAACTCTATTTTTAAATCTGAGCTCAAGTGTCAGTTTCCAAAGGAAACCCTCAACTCTATTCTTTCCTATTCCCTGTAACCTTTCCTAGCAACATAAAACATGTCACAGTTAGAGTTTTCCATTTATTTTGTGTGATTATTTGGAAATGTTTTCCCCACCTGGACTAAAAGATCCATAAGGGCAAATCTGGTGTCTGTTTTTGCCTCGTTTTACCCCCAGTACCTTGCACAGTGCCCATCACACAGAGGACCCTCAGGACTTGCTTGCTGGCTAAGCACAGAGATTGAGGATGAGGCAGCATGGGGCATCAGTGCTGTGGAAGCACTTTCTTGTAGGAACCCCAAATAGGATGCTTCTAGTGGCTTCATTGTATATTCATTACAAGAGGTTTAACCTACTCTTATCCTTCCAGTGGATTTTAAAATGGTCTTATAATTCATAGACTTACAATAATGAAATACAAGTTTTGTAAATAATCTTAGTTCGTGTCTTTATGAAAATATTTAACCACATTAGTACCCTCAAATCATCCAAAATTTTGTATTATTGGCATTGTCATGGCTTACTGCATGGGAATTTCACTTTTCAAAAGAATATTATCTTAAAATATAGTTATGATAAGTGCTGTTTAAAATTTACTCTATTTCATATGTTCTCATGTGCAAGCTTTCCTGAATTGAGATATTTAATAAATTTTAGACCTACAATGCAAATCTATGTACACTTAAATAATAGTATTGTTTAGTGTATTCGTTGGCATATTTACTAATCCCCATTGAAGACTTGTCAGTTACTAGAGTCACTCTTTTCAGTTTGGAAGAATGTTTATTTTGTAATGGCACATTTTGCAAAATGAATATACAGAAAACATGTGATTACATGATTAAAGGCAGTCTTTTACTCTTCAGTGTTAATGTTCACTGCTCTGCATTAACGTGTTTTTCTTTCTTTTTTATTTCTTCATTTTATTGCAACAACCAGTAGGCTGTTAAAAGTGTGATAGTAAATATTTTGAGTAGGAAAGTAGCATGAAGCTTGTTTCTTTCATGTACAGATCCTGAAATGGAAAATGAAGAACAACCATCCTCTGAAAATGATTCCCAGAGTGCTGAACAGATTACATCAAGTTCTCAGGAGGTTGATTTGGTTGATCAAGAGTCTCCTGAGGAAAGTTCTCTAAACTCTCAACCAGAATCATTATCTCCAGCAGATATGGACAATGCTGCAAGTGTTTCTCCTTCTGAACAGATTTCTAACCCCATGGAAAACCATGAGACTACAAGTCTTGATGGTGAATGTACAGATTTAGATAACCAGCTTCAAGAACAATCAGAAACTGAGGAAGATTCCAATCCTAATGTTAGCTGGGGTAAAAAGGTCCAGCCTATAGACTCCATATTAGCAGACTGGAATGAAGATATAGAAGCATTTGAAATGATGGAGAAAGATGAACTATGACTCACTAAAGAATCTGGTGGTACCTATTTAAAAAGAAAAGCCAAACTGTGGTTAACAGACACCCGAATACTAAGCAGGCTCTCTAATGGGAGTCTTTAAGTATGGTGATGAGCAACCACGTTCTGACTGAGATAGTTAACATAGGAATCTGGAGCATGCCGTGTTAGAACTGACCTTGCTTAAAACCGTCCCATCAAAAATGGAAACTCCCAACCCTCCCCCTCTCCCCACCCTGACCCCATGACAGCGTCGCGTGCCACCCTGCAGCACCTCAGGCCAGGAAAAGATTGCTGGCGTTCCTAGGAACCAGATTTCTGCAGTCTTGTCAGATAGACAAGAAACAAATTCGGTTAATAGTGGAGAGGAGAATAGGAATTTGTAGAGCTTTCTAATTAAAGGAAGTTCGGCTTTCTTGGTTTTGGGGTTAGAGACTCTTTGGGGAAAATACAGATGAGTACTGCGGGCATTCTGGTTATGTTGCCTTCACAAAAACACTCAGAGTGACCTAAGTGATTGTGAAGCAGATGCGTTCATGGTGAAAGCAGCCTTTGCTCATCACTTTCACTTGCTTCATTGTGTAACAAATGATCAAGAGGACTTGATTTTTTTTCTCTCCTCACGACGTCCTTTTCATTTAAACCAAAGGTGAAGCCAGTGTACTTTCTCAGTGAGTTCTCTGCATAAAGGCTAATCGTTGGGACCAGGATAAAAGGTCATATAATATATTGTGGAAATTGGTTACTTAATGCTTCTGAAAAATGGAACAAAGGGGAAACTGTAATGTTGTGATAATGAACTTGCCATTGGGCCTTCCATAGGGAAAGCTGTGACTGACCTGAAATGGCACTTAAAGTTCTGTCCTTGTAGGGCAAATTATAAATCTTTTCCAGTTCATCGCTCTTAGAGGTGATTACCTCTAGCCATCAGCCTTACTCCATCCCATGTTTAGTATGCAATTTGAGCCACAAGGGCCACATCGCCAGTAGCTGAGTACATTTTGTTCCATTTTTCTATCTTAGGGAGCCATAATAAAACTGTGGTAGTAATCTGAAAATCCTAGGGAAACTACTATTTTTCTTCTTTGAAACTATGGTTTCTAAAGTTGCACCTAAGGAGTCTGTCACATTTTCTGTTGAATCATGGTTTTTAAGATGTTTCATTTTTGTTTTGTTTTAACAAATATTCCTTCTGATATGGACTTGAAAATTAGTCTATGGTAACCTGTGTAAAAAACTTACACAGTAGCAACTAACAAATAGCCATATAGCTTAATGAGAATTTCTTTTTCTTTTCTTTTCTTTTCTTTCTTTCTTTTTTTTTTTTTTTTTTTTTTGGTGGCAGTCTGGTGCTAGCCACATTTAAGTTTTTAAAAATTGTTGTTGATATCCTATAGACAGCCCTGTAGTTGAAATCATGGTTTTATTCATTTTATTTATTTTTCAAAACTTACCTAAATCAGTCTAAAGGAGTATTTGTGAGACTTAATTTTCTTTCTCTTTACCATGACATGACCTAATAGTCTTTTCTGAAAACAGTTTTGAGGTACTAATGAACTTAAACTGTATATGGAGCTGTTAAGAGAACAGCAGTGCTGTACTGTAGTTATGTATATTCATGTACAGTGTGTCTTAGATCCCAGGTAGTCATATTCTTTTGTAAGGGGATGAATAGCTGCTTTCAAAAATTCCGGCTAAATGTAACTGGGTCAATGAGTAATAAAACTAATAGAGAAGACACTTTTGGGGGGGAGAGGGGTGGGGAAGAGTAGTTATAAGACCATTATTGGCCCTTAATTAAACCTGACACTAAAGTGGATATTTTAGTCTTTCTGCATGTGAAATTTGGTGTAAGAAGATAGAACTATAATACATACAGTATATGGAAGGATAGATATAGTGCTTTGTTCATCTTAATTGCAAAGCTGCCAAAGTAGCTGAAGCTTAATTATTTGACTTGCCTTGATTTGTAGGACTGGGGCTTTGAGAAAAGGAGCAGATGTTCCTCTAAGACTTTGATTACAGAAGCCTTATATACATTGGTTTGATTTTGTATTTGTAGCTCAGAGTCATTGTTGTCTAAATCCAACTTTCTAAGTTAGCAAAACAACGTAAAAAAATTTTTTTTCCCCACAAAGATCTCATGGTAACGAGAACCAGCTTACTCTCCCTTCCTTTGGCCATTAGGGGGAGTTGTTGCCATTCATTGATGTCTAGAAGCAAATTGTTCACTTTTTTAGAAAAGTGAATCCTTAAAAAAAAAAAAGAAAAGAAAAAAATTTAAGAAATTATACTTTATACCCAGAAAGAATCGTATTTGATTTTTCCCTAGTTAAGAAGGTATAATGTTCAGCTTCAGAACTCCCAGCATTATCATTATTCATTATTATTATTATTATTATTATTATTCAATGTACTGCCATGAAGTTGTTTTTGAGTTCATTAAAAAATTCCAACAGCATTAGGTTTTTGTTTTTTTTTAATGTTTTGTTTTTTAAATACCTTTGATAGACGTTTTATTTACTTCCTAAATATTCGGGGGATTCTATGAGACCCTGAATTTTAGAAACATCTGGTCTACCTCAGTTAAATGTTGACTGCATAGAAATAGAGATGAAGTGATCACCACAGCCATAAAATTGTTTGAATAAGAAAGATTTATACAATGTTTACAAACCTGGAATCAAGTAAGGAATTTATCTGAAAGTGAAAAGTTAGATATTAGAGCAAGTGTTTAATTCAGGTATTTTCAAGTTTTAAAACTCAACTTGTTTACCTACTAAAAATAGCTATAGTTTTTCTGCTTATAAAAGTCCATTGAAATGATAATACCCTAATTTGCAATAATTTTCCCATAAAGTTTTAGGTATGAAAGAATTGTAATTTACTGGATATGTTTAGGATGGGGTATTTTGTTGGCAGGTTTTTTTTTTTTTTTTTAACATTTAATAGGCTTCCAACAAGAATACAGTTGTTTCAAGAACAAATTATTTTTTGACATTATACTTTTCCCTTTTTCTTCACAGTATTAGTAAAATGATAAATTGTGCACTCTCTGGTTTTAGTTTCTAATATGCTTATGCTTTTGAGAATTTTTTAAAAATTCAAATTATCATCATAGCCCTTTTACAATAAAACCAGCATTTGTTCTCTCACCAGACCCCATGTCAGATTCATTATAAAGGAAGCTCAGCATAAGTAATTCAAATCGTGCTTATAATTTTGGAGGTGGGGGGGGCTGATTTAGTAAATATTCCAACCGGTCGTTTTATGCACAAGGCTTCAGTCAGAACATAGAAAAAAAAACATTCTGTGAATGAAATATTGTATGTTCAGATTTTATAAAAGACATTTTTAAAAGCCCAATTTACAGCCGTATATTTTCTTATGATGTAATTTATGAAAAAGATGTCTGTACTAACAGGTGCTGTAACACTACTGTTGTTGGATTTTATTGTTTGGTGATAAATGTATACAATATTTCTAAGGGAAACTATGTACTGTGATGTAAAAGTCTGGGCAAAATGTATATAATCCTTGTATATAATTGTGTATTTGATTATAATTACTGATTGTAAAGATTTAATAAAATATGTAAATATTCTGGTCTAGTTTTAATTTGGATTTTTAGCATCACTTTGCCTATCTTAAAAAATTTTTTTTAATGTTTTATTTATTTTTGAGAGAGAAAGAGCGAGCGAGCAAACAGGTGAGGGGCAGAGAGAAAGGGAGATACAGAATCCGAAGCAGGCTCCATTCTCTGAGCTGTTATCACAGAGTCTGATGCAGGGCTCGAACCCACAAGCTGTGAGATCCTGACCTGAGCCGAAGTCAGACGCTTAACCGACCGAGCCACCCAGGTGTTCCATGCCTATCTTTATACTTTGGTATCTTTTTAAAAATTTTTTTCATCACTCTGCCCTTTAATCTTCACTTTACCCCTGGGGGAGTGAATCTGGGAACAGGTTAAGGTATAGAAACAAACACTGAAGAGCTCCACAACTCAAATAGTGCCAAGGACCCTCAGAGCAGAGTTAGAGTTAGTAATTCACAGTGTCAATACTGGTTACATGTTTATGTTTTGAGTTTACTTATATTGAATAAAGTCAGTTCTTTTGACATTGTCATTTAAAGTAACCCCGAGCCTCTCCTGTTAATTCCAGTGAGGCCATTTCCTTTTAGCAGCCACTTTCAGATATGGTGATACTGTCCTCTTCATCTGTACTGTTCCTGGAGTTTCTGAGCACAGACATCTTGAAAGACCTAATAATAGTCACTAGTATCAATGGGTAATTGCTTTCTTTAAAGACGACCAAGTTGAGACTTGAAGTTCTAAGCATCTTACTCAAAGTTCCGCATTTGGTGACTGGGCAATGGGATGGGAGCCCTGGTCTGTTTCCTGTGCCCATGGTCCTTTCCGTGTACCTTCTCCCTTTCTCTGTCTTTACTCCTTCTCCCACCCCATTCCAGTTTCTGCTCCCCTTTTGCTCAGCCACTACCTTCCCACCTGACCACTTTCTCCTCATTGGGGATTGAAGTGTAGAAATGGTAGCATCCATTCTCAGGTTCTTTGGACATTAAATCTCATCTCAGCCTGCCTCCATTCCCCTAGGACAATGCACCACTATTTCAGGAATAGTTTAAAGGATCCAACAGCATCTCTTGGAAGATTTCAACAGGGAGGTTGCCTTTCTTTCCTGGGTAAAGCAAACTTAAGAGTTCTTTCTACTAAGGGGAGCTAAGTAATGTAAGGGTTGAGAATGGTACGTGTCAGCATCGACCTGCTAGTCAAGTTTCTAATTTCCAAAGCCTTGCTCTTGATTGACTCTAATAAGCCTAGTGGTCTGTAGTGTTCCTCTTCAGTGAAGTAGTAAATGGGAGGCCAGTGATGACCCTTGGGGAGGGATCCTCTTAATTCATAAAAGACTTCACCATCATTCCAGATGACAGAGAAATGCTTAAGTCAGTGGCAAGATGAAGTATAATGCTAAATGAAGAAAAATCTAGAACTGTATGTAAAGTATTAACTCTGTTGTATATGTGGAGACTCTTTATTCAACAAAGACTTAGCACCTCCTGGGTGCTAGACATTATCTGGGGCCTGGGAATGTGAACAACGCATAGTAAAGAAGATAGGAAATAAAATAGTTAAATATGAAAATGAGTTTATGAAGCAAAAGAACTTCCGGTGAGAGGATAGTGATGGAAATCAGCACGATGTAGAATTCTCTTTTAAACAAAATATCAATTACGGTTATCTGTGGATTGTGGGCAATTTCTGTTTCCTTATCTATAACTGTCTCTGTTTTAATAAGTTTCCAAAACAAGCATTATGACTTTAAAAATAAAAACAGTCTAGGTCAGTTAAAGGATGAAAGGGAGAAAGAAGAATATCACACCAGAACCCCTACCATCCTGTGGTTCTGCACAGTTCAAGTCCCTGACGTGCTAGACAGCTCTCACGGACAGAAGCCGTGAAGGAGAGCAGAATACGCCACCCCAAAACACGCCACTTTGGCAAATTGATTATTGTGAATTAAAGTCACTTAAGAAACAGCCAATGCAAAAACCGGACACTCTGACCTTCCTTTGTCCCCCTGAAAAGAGGAAATAAATCTCCCATGGGAAAGGTACCCTCCCTGAACCAGGAGGATAGAAGGCATCCTTATCAGCAGAGATAGCGAAGTTAGGGCTGAGAGGGTTGTCTGAATAAACCTTGTTACTTGCTACACCGGATCCAAACCCTTTTGTCATGCCAATTCTTTACATTTTTATGACTTCCTTCCCTAAAAGGTATAAAAAGCTGCCTGCTCTGGTCATTTCTTTGAGTCTCATATTTTTATGGGCTCCCATACATACAAAATTACATTTGATTTTCTCTTGTTAATCTGTCTTATGTCAATTTAATTATTAGACCAGCCAAAGAACCTAAATGGGATGAAGGGAAAAGCTTTTCTCCTCTGCAGCAGCATATAGCTGGGATTCAAAAGTTTCTCAGGAAGAGTATGTGGATGGAATAGGAAAAAGAAGGGGATCTAAAACAGCCCTGAGATTGCTGGCATTTAAGGCATAGGAGGAAGGGCTTGTATAAAACGGAATGAAAAAGGGCAGGTGGAGAGGGAGGAGGAAAATGAGGACAGAACAGTGTTACAGAAACCAGAAGGAAAGATTATTTCAGGGAAGAAAGCTGGCAAATAATCTAGCCCAAAGAGCTGGTGCGAGCAAACTCGCTACATAAGAATGTAGGTTCAGTGTGGCTCTATCATCTAATGTTTGAGAAAAGCCAGAAAAGTAGGTGAAATTCCACCTTAAACATTGTTCAGGTTGAAATAGATGTGACAACAAAGTCCTTCAGTTTGCAACCGCTGAGCTGGCAGATCCTGAACCTCCAAATGTCTGGGCTCCTCCATTTTCAAGGCACCATTCACCAGTCTCCTGTTCTAGATTTATTATGTGCCCCAGAGGCCTCCTCAACTCTTGAGATTTTCTGGTTTAGTATCCCAAATGGTGATTATGCGGCTTTCCAAATGGAGATTACTGGTTTAATCAGGCGGGTCGATGGGGGAAAAAGTCTCACCCATTCACCTTCCTACAATTCTAATGTCAATCATTGACACCTTCTTTGACCTGAGGCAGTGAAAGTTCCTCTCCTGAGCCCCATTCAGATTTCCACTCCATCAACTGGTATGGCCAGACTGCTGACAGCTTGACCCCAACTTCCTTCTAGGGCTTCCCTGTCTCCCACCCAGGATACATCTATCTGTAAGCCTCTGCTCAGCCCTACAGTGATTCCTTTAAATTCCCGCAATAATCTAAGAGGGCTAGTCCAGTCGGCTCTCCATTCATAGGCAGTATGATGACTAATGCCTTCTTCATAGACCAGATAATAAAAAGAGCTGCCACTTTTTGAATCCTCATGAGGCATAAACAAACACTGGGCACGCTATATTGGTGAGTCCTTACCCTTATAACAACCTTATGACATGTCCATAATTTCATAGGTCAGGAAAAATAAGATTCAGCAAAGTTGAGTGGCTTGCCAACAGGCACAAAGCCAGTTAGATGGATCTGGGATTTGAGTCTCGAGTAATCTAAATTTTTTTTTTTATCTTTATTTATTTTTGAGAGAGAGCGAGAGCACAAGCAGGGGAGGGGGCAGAGAGAGAGGGAGACACGGGATCTGAAGCAGTCCAAGCTGTCAGCATGGAGCCTGATACAGGGCTCAAACTCACAAACTCTGAGATCATGACCGGAGCCGAAGTCAGACACTGAACCAACTGAGCCACCCAGGTGCCCTGAGTCTAGATTAATCTAAATCAGATTACTACACAGGGTGCCTTTCCTAACTATGCACAGTGATCCATTTGAACCAAGGGTTATTATGGCTGCTAAACAAGGTCTAATCAGAGATCCTTATAAACAGTGTTCTACTGCTAACCAGCTAGCCACAGAAGGGATCTGGGAATTGAAGGTACTTTGCATTTACCAAAGGGGTAGGAACAGGAGAAAGGACTGCTTTCACATTCAAGCTTATGGCCTCTGAGACAAAGGATATTTACTTTATTGGAAACCCTTCAAAAGACAGGGGAGGTAGGTCTCCCTCTTTCCAAGGCAACTACCGGTTTCTCAGATCTTTGGCTGAAATATATTATCATCTCCAGCCAGAATGGCCAGACTTAGGAGACATCTATAAGCCATACAACAGTGGGTTTACCAGCTCATCAGGGGACTGGGAGCCCCTGGAGAAAACAGAAAAGTTTCTCCTACTCATCTTTTCCTCACCTCTACCAGTACCTGGCTCTTGGAAGGCACTGACTGAACATTTCTGGAGTAAACGGAATGAAATACCTGGTTGTGAACAAATGGACAGATGAAAGAGCTATGATTTGCAACCACTGAGAAATGTAAAAAAAAAAAAAAAGTGACGTACCAGCTTTGAAGACAGTTGTATGAAGAAATCCCAAACTATTTTTGTTGCTGTTGGAAGTAGACATTGTAGGGAACACAACTCATGTAGTGAGCTCAGCGATTTAGAGCCAAAAGAACTCTGTTTCTATACATCATGGATTCTCCTCATTGGACAGAAAACAGAAACCAGAGGTGGGAAGTGACCTGACCAAGGTCACACATACCCAGGACTGATTAAGTCTTCAGGTTCTGGCGCAATTGTTTTCAAAGTCATTCTCCATGCTTCACAGCCTCGGTACCTTCATTCCTTTGCGAGTTAACATTCAGCCAGTGAGATAATTACTAACTTCAGAGCTGCCTCTGAGGTGCCTTTGGAAAACTCCAGGGCTCCACTGAACACAGTTGAAAAACTACTGACTTAGATAATTTATTGCTCGTTATTTAAACTTTGAGCACGTTCAAGCAAAAACGTCTTTTAATTCCCAGAAAACTGGCTATTCTCATTGCCAGCATTTATTCTTCTCTTCCTTTCCTGATGAATAAACCAATTAATGAAAGAATACGCTGTGTACTTTCTTTTGTTCTGTTATTCATCTGAATTAATGTGTGTGGGCAAAGCTCAAAGATACAGATCTTTTTGCCTGGTGGGCCCTCTTGTGGGTCTTAAACCCAAGGGTTCCCAAGCTTTCTTTGTGGTGATGGCAGAAATGGTTCTCTTTAGACACAAACCATTGAACTGAAATTTCTAAAATTGAAATTCTGGGTAAGATACAGAACCACAAGAATAAACAACCTGTTTGTATTTGTATTGGTAAAGCAATAATGGAGAATTCCAGTCTCATGAACGTCTGGAGATGTCTCATGATTAGCCAGTATTTCTAAACCTCTGTAAAATTCTCTAATAGCTGATAGTAATAATGGTCACATAGTGGATGTTTACCATATGCATAGCACTTATAAAGCTATATGAAACAGGCATCATTATCGTTCCCATTTTATGAAAGAGAAAACTGAAGCCTAGCAGTTGGGGTTTTAACTCAAACAGACTTTGGCTAAATAAAGCAGGGTGGTGGGGAGAATTCTTTGGAGGGTTCTAGTTGTGGCAACAAGGGGGATCTGGGGGAGCGAAGATTTTCTCAATGTGGGAAATCTGAAGACTGAGCCAGACTGCTGAGATTAGAATTCTAGCTTTACCCCTTACTCTGTGTGACCTTGACCCGTGTCTCTCAGTTTCCTCATCTGTAAAGCAATATTATTAGAACCTATTGTTCACTATTGCGTAAAGTGCTATGTAAATATGCATTTAAGTCTCCTCCTGTCTGCAACTGCCCTCCCTTCCCCTCCCCAGAGATTGCTGTCCTTGAGCTTCAACTATAAATTCCAACTATATTAATCAATTTTGTGTTATTATTAGTAGGAGTTTTGGCCATGCGATGTGTCCTTGGACTTCTGATGGGTCCAGGTGGAGATGTGGGGAGAATACCCAACGGAAGAAACAGATCTAATCCCTCATTCTCTCAAAAGACAGCAGAAAAGATCCTTTGGAACAATAGAAGCTTTCAAAAGCCGTATTTGGGGAAGAAACAAAGGAGTGGCCTGGATTATTTTTATAGGTTTTGTGCAACAGGAGACCAGAGTAATAAATTAAATCTCACAATGAAACAAAGTACATACAATTGAGCAGGGCACGTCCTGGGGACTTTGGCTTTTGTTACTACCCCAAGAACTCCCAGGGGCAGGACAGCCATAAGGGGAATGCTCACTAGCTCTCCAACGCAGTCCCTGAAGCTGCCTCTGAATAACACTGGCAGAAATGATCCCGGAACAGCCCTGGAAGCTGTTACAAGAGAGGACCTCCACCACCCAGAATGGGTGCTGGTCTCTGCACAGACACAGAGAAAGAGCCCCTAACTGTCAAAGAGCTGTACTGGAACAGTGATGGAAAGGATTTAAGAAAGAAAGGAAAGGAAGGAAAGGGAAGGAAGGAAGGAAGGAAGACAGTAAGGAAGAAAGGAAGGAAGAAAGAAAAAGAAAGAAAAAAGTCAAGAAAAAGGCAATTATTCTGATAAAGTACCGACTTTACAAGGACAAAAACCACAAAGCCACTTTCCTGGGAATTCTCACATCACATCTTTCACCGTGTGAAAAAAGCACATTGCACAGCACATCTGCCTGGAAAAAGTAGGGGAAAATATCTCCCTCATGTAGCCTTGGGCCACACAGAGATTTATAGATTCAAGCTGGGACGTCATTTTTCTTTGGTTCTAGAGGGTTGCATCTTTTTAGTTGTTCCCCACCCCCGCCCCCCGCCCACACACACAAATTTTCCCTGTCACATATAAGAAACAAAATTCCTTCCTGAAGCCTCTCATTCCCATTACTTGCATTGGAAGTGTCAGATCTTTAATGCAAACCTACTTCCTTGTCCTATGACCTTGGCAAGTTACCTAACTTCTCTGAGACTTGGTTTTCTCCCCCATTGAATATTGGTTTTGTCTACCCAACAGGCCTTCCTCCATTTTCTCTGTTAAGTGGGCCCCACCATGGGATTGACACTCTAGAAATAAAAGCTATCAGATACAATCTTGCTTTGGTCGCCTGTCTGGCAGCCAAGAGGCGAGGTCATAGCTTAAATTCTGTGAGTTGGGACTTTGAATTTGAGGCAGGATCTCCTGGAATCTGTTCACAAGAGAGTGGGGTCAGCCACTACATTCAGTCTCCAGAGACACAATGACAACATTTGGGGCCAGGGACACTGACAGGTCTATCTATGTTGTGTGTGTGTGTGTTGTGAGGGACTTGTTTCCCACCCCTCATGTTTCTGTGGAGTAGGCCCTCTCTCAGGTAACACCCTGGCTTGCCTCTCCATACATTTGTTACCGGATTGGTGAACTAGAAGCCAATTTGTCTGCGGAAAACATTCTTCCTCGTCTACTTTCTACTGTATAGTAAAAGGAATCAGCCTATGAGTGAAAAGGGAAACCTGGGTTTTCCTGCTAAGCCAGTTATGGGGCAGGTCAGTCTGCCTAAATCTGTAATGAGGTATTAGCACTCCTATATTAGTCCACAAATTTATCACTTTTTTAAAACTTAAGTTTATTTCAGAAGGAAATTTTATATGAGCATCTTTAATGGAAGAAAAATTATTTGTAACTTTAAGCATGGGATAATCTTTAAATACTTGATTATTAAAAAATAATCATATTTGTGTAACACTTAAAATCATCTTCACATCAGTAGTATATGACTTTTACTTTGAAAAATGCTTTTATTATGCTTTACTTGCCTCAGTTGTTGTTGTTGTTGTTTTTAATGACAATAGCTGTTCTTGTCCCAAAGTAAGAAATGATCAGTTGCATTGAAATGAGGCTTAAACGATATTTATACAGCTACATCATTTAGTAGGTTTCCATGACAATTATGCAAATTTTACTTTCTCTTTATTACTCTAGCTTTCTAGTAAGTATTGAAATCAGGTAGTGTGAGTCCTCCAACTTTTTTATAGTTGAGATTACCTGAGCTATTCTAGGTCCTTTGCATTTCCCCATAAATTTTAGAATAACTTGTCAATTATTTCAAAATTCTTAGAAGAATCATGGAAAGCAAATGAGATAATGCATAGGGAAACACTTTTGAAAGAATAGCATGATATTTAAGTTATATTTATTATCATTAATGCAACAAAAAGAATCACTCCAGGGGCATGCACCTGTATTTCTACTAAAAGTTAAGAAAAATTCTGAGTCACTTAATTTTCATAGGCTTGCAGATGAGAAAGATAGTTCTTTATCCTCTTCCAAAGTATTCTAACTAAGCTTGTAATTATATGCAGTTTCATATTCAACTGATATTAATTAAATGACAATCATGTATATATTGGCACACAAATATGCCTTATCTTATTCAGTTTATTTCTCATAAAAATAGTGCCCTCCAATGTATCAACATGTGACAATAACTCAACATTTTTCGCACTTAGATTCCACTCTTAAAATTTTATCCTAAGGAAATCATCAGAGACGGCACCCAAACTTACGTGCAAAATACTTTTTGGAGACTTATTCATAATAATGAAAAATTGGGAACAACTAAAATAAACACACCTGAAGGATTTGTCAAATAAACTGTGATGCAGAAACATAATTCAATACTATTTAGTTGCTAAAAACATTTTCAGAGATTGTTTTATCACATGAGAAAATATACATAATATTGTATAAGAATAAGATTATTGGTTAAGCATCACGGTTATTATTTTGTTGAAAAATATGAATTAGAAAAAAGCTAGAAGGGAATACCAAAATGTTAATAATGATTATTTCTGGAGTGATACTATTAGAGATGTCTCTTTCTTCGCAGACTTTGCTGGGTTCTAAATTGTTCACAATGAATATGTAATTTTTGCTTTCAGTTTTCCCTTTGGATGCCAGAACACACTCTGAATTGGATTAATCTTCAACTCAGCAAATACTCTTCTCATTGGCCCGTGCACACTCATTATTTACTAATATGTTTATTATGATCAATATATAAACTAGGATTCAAACAAAAGTTAACATCTAGATATGGATCCTCTCTTAATCCCATTTACCATTTTTCTCTACCCAAAAGAACCACCTTCTCAAATCTCATCATCCCATTGTTTTCTTTTTTAAAAAGTTGTATCTAATTGGTACATAGCCCTAGAAAGCATGTGTTTTTTATTATTATTATTATTGTGGCTTTAATTCTTTTAAGAGGGTAGCGTGCATATGTTACCTTCTAGAAATTTTTTCACTTAATATTGTATTGTTAAGATTCATCCACTGGAGCTCATTTATTTTTATTTTGATGACTATTCAATATTCCATTTTGTGAAGGTATTATTGTTTATTCTGTAGGCTATTTCCAGACATTCTTGTATGTGTCTTCCCAGTGCCCCTTTGGGACAATTTCTCTTGGATATAAACCTAGGAGTAGAAAAGCTTATCATAGGGTATGTGAAAGTCTACCTTTCAAAGATGTTTTCCAAAGGGTGTTTTTCCAAAGTGGTTGCATCAGTCAATATAAATTCGCACCAGCAGTGTATTAAGAGGTCCTCCTACCGATCTGTATTCTTACCAGCATTTGGTACTGTTGATGTATTGCTTTTATATTTTGGAAAAGAAGAATGTTTCTAAAAACAAGAACAAAACCAAAACTGCCTTGCTCTCCTTTCCCCCAAATTCTGGGAAAGATTTGGGGCACAGGGGGTGGTATATAAAACGATTCCTCCACTAACAGCTTTTCAAAACCTTCTAGTTCTAGAAACCCTGCCCTAGCAATGAAGTGGAAAACAGTGCGGGGGTTGTGAGAAGGTAGAGAAACTGCAAAATTTTGTGTCATGGGGACTCTTTCCAACAGATGATGAAATTATTCTGCAGGTCTGAATTAGAAACCTCTCTCCTACTCTCCACCTCTCTCTCTCCTTCTCTCCCTCTCTCCCTCTCCTGAGATACAAACACTGGATCATTTTTTATTCTCTGTAATATGTTCCCAAGACATTCCCTTTGCAACCCTCCTTGCAAATATCAGAGAACTGACCTGCTTATCAAATGTTTTCCTTTTCTTGACTGCAGAGTGAGAACCCACCCGTTATGCTAAGTGGGGCGACGGCTTCCCTGCACAAGCACTGTAAAGAAAAAGAAACTCAGCACTGTACGAGTTTGAAGGCCTATTCCAATAGTGCACACTGCCTGCCTCTCCTTTCAAATCTGAGCCCTAGTTTCTATCACTTTGCAGTAGTCTGGGAAGTGATACAGAGCGCCAGATGGACATGAGGATGTGTGATGTGCCCATCGATTCTGAGAAAGGTAGGCAGCCTATTTTCAAATACACACACACACACACACACACACACACACACACAAACAGGATAAGCTTGAGGGCCAAACTGCTTTGCAGCCTGGGATGATCACTCAGCCCAGAGGGTGACTCCTGGAGGTGGAGCTCCAGGGCAATTTCACAAGGTAAATCAGCCAGCCATGAGACCGATTTTCCCAGTTCAGTTTAGCAAGGTGCTCTCAGTGCTCTAGGGAAAGTAGGGGAGTCAGGGAGGCAGTTAACATGCCACCTTATTTTAGATAGAAATAGAGTAGCTTCAAAATAGTCTATTTAACATATTTGGTTCCACAATTAATTTGCTTATGAGAAAGTTTCCTCTATTTTAAAGAAGGTTTAGAAATCATTGCTAGTGTTTAGACCTTGAGGTCTAAAGGAAACAGAGATATAGATTTGAAATTCACTTTGGAGCAGCAGAATTGCATGGAATGAGGTTAGATGTAGATTCCATGTTGCAGAAGGCAGGTCCATGTGATTTCAAAACCAACCAAGCACAAAACAAGGCTGGAACACTCTGATAAACATTAAGGAGGGAAACCCAAGACTCTTACTCCAATAGGAGGAAGATTAATGAGGGGGAGGAAACAGTGCCAATTTTACTCACCATTGTTATTTTCGTGCCTGGTACAGTGCCTGAAAAATATCGGTGTTGAAAATATTTGATAGAGGAAGAAAAAGAAAGATGGAGGCAAGCATATCATGTGGGCAGGGCCAAGGTCCCTTTACAAAATAGTTTTAAGACTTTTCTAAAAAATAAACATGCACAAACACACATGAACACACACACACACACACACACACACACACACACAGAACCTCTTATTTTTTCACCAGAGGGCACAATGAAGAAAGATCCAGAATAATAGCAAACATTTACTTCCTCTAGAGAAAAAAGCCCAACAACATATCTGTGACACATCCCATTTTAAACAGCATTGGTTCTTTGAACTTTCTAGGAAAAATTGGTGGTGAAGTGAACCTCTAAGAGTTGAATGAGCTCGCCTGCTATCTAGAGCTGTCAATGGAGAAATTACACTTTTAAGAGCAAGTGCCAAAAGTGATTTGGGCTTAGCAGTAATTGATTCTAAGCCATTCGATCTGGAGGTAGAGAAGTAAAAGCTCTGCACTTGGTCCCTGACCATCATCTGAAATCACCAGTGCATAGAAGGGCACTCTCCTTTCTGTTCACAACAGCAGGAACGGCTGAGTAGGTGGAATGCAGGCATTTTTTTTTTTTGCAAGGATCAAAAAAAGCCATAAGTCAGCACATATTTTAAGCAAAGGACATAAAACATTGCTCTATTTGGCATCCTCTTTGACAAAAAAAGAAAACTGTGTATATTTTCAAGAAACCATGCTTAACTGTCTGTAACTCTGAGGCAGTAGAAGATGCTGGTTCATTATAAGGACCAGTTACTGAGCTATTTTGAGGATAAGCAACAAAATCCAAAACTGGGTCTCAATCCACAGAATGAAAGGTTGAGGCAAGCTCAACATAGGGACAAGACCTGGTCTTATTTGCATTCGTGAGAGAATCCCACACGAGTTGACAGAGAGGCTGTGAAGGCTCCATGGGCCTGGAATCGGGCAGAGTGGCTCTGCAAATTTCAGGTTGGCCCTCACCAGGAAGGGAATAAGCACAGCATTGAGGCAATGTGTTTAGTAAACCGGTAGGGCAATAGTTTGAAGGGAATAAACTATATTCGCAGTGCTTTCCAGTGGGTTTAAATTGATAAGTTGCACTGGACCCTACCAGTCAGAGCAAACCACAAACACGCCTTCAGGGAAAAAAACCTTTATTAGATTATTACAAATTTTTGAGGTTTTAAAATAAATTAAACTAGATGAGAAGACATGACCAAAATCCAATCCGAGAGAAGTGGTCTGCAAAACTGAAGATATTTGTGCTGAGGTAGAGACGCTGAAAAAAGAGAGGTGTCAGTCTGGATTTGAGCTCCCGTGGTCACACTCAGCCAGTTCATGCCTGGTTGATTATGTCCCCAAATCTTACCTCATTCATGGTTGTATCTGCCAAACCCTGGGCCTTCCACAAAGATGTGAGTCTTTTGGATGCAGCAGTAAGTTTATATAAGATTTGAAGCCAATAAATTCTAAAGTTGACCCCTTCCAGATTCTATTAATACATGGTCTCGGCAGCTTAGCCAAAGTTTGTGTTCTTGCTAGTTCCCCGGCCTTGACAAGCCAGGAACATGTGGGTATGGCTTGCATCCACCCAAACATGGAACAGATATAACTCCTCGTTCACTATTTATGAGTCCCTAGTCTGTGCCAGGCACTTTGTCGGTCCTGGGGGACAACGATGAGTAAAGTAAAGTTCCAACCTCCTTGAAGCACCCCTTCTAGTTTTAGTCAACAATTCACTGATGGAGATTAGAGAAGAGCAGTGCATTTCTTGAGGGACCAGGCATAGTTTTCAAACATCCAGAGATCAGGTTTTTAAAAAGTCACTAGAAAGATTAGACCTTCTCTTTCCGCATCTTTTCTTCACCATTCAATCCACTAGTTCAGTTGTGGATGCAAGCCCCAGCACAACTATAACAAGGGTAAAGAGGAAGGGGACATTATTTACCTGACCCCAAATCTTCATCTTAAGAGCCATAAGTAGAGAATTTACTATTTTTTTTTTTGAGGGGGGAGAGATAGAGAGTGAAAGCAAGAGCGAGAGAGAGAATCCCAAGCAGGCTCCATGCTGTCAGTGCAGAGCCTGGTCCATCTCAGGAACCGTGAGATCGTGACCTGAGCTGAGAGTCAGATGCTCAACCGACTGAGCCACCTGGGGGCTCCAGAGATGAATTCATCATAATACAATGCTGACACCAACTGCAGTGATAAAATTCCCCCCAGAGAGTCCCCATTCTCAGATTCTCCTTATCCATAGATTTTCTGTGGAAGAAGGATTTAAGCTGTAGAAGTTGCAAATAAGCAAGGCATTTCCCAGAGAGAGTTCAGATTAGAATGGTGCTAAAGATGTGCCTTAAGAACACTGGGACTTCTCAATGGGCAGGGCATGAAAAGTCTGGATCAGAGCAGCAGTCTCCAGAGAACCAGGAGATAAAACAGCAAGAGACTGTGTTTCACAGAAAAGTTTCCAGCTAGAGTTAGTGTCTAACCATGTACGTGGAATCGAGAGGCTTTGGCTAGTAGAAGTTCATTCACGACAGGAAAGAATAGTTTCAGTCAACAGTTGGAGGAAAAACCTGGATGCCATGGGTTGAGGGGGAAAATGGTGGTAAGGCAGCAAGGGCCCTTGAGAGTAGACTCCATGAAGAATAACTGCACTCACCTCCTAACTGGCTTCTTTGCCTCTACTCCCTTCTGCACACCACTTGCTCCTAAGGGAACACTCTCAGGCTTAAAATCCTTTGATAGCACCATTATCACCTGCACAAAAATGTCACACTTCTTTTTTTTTTTTTTATTTATTTTGAGAGAGAGAGAGCCCAAGTGAGCAGGGGAGGGGCAGAGAGAGAAGGAGAGAGAGAGAGAATCCCAAGCAGACCCTGCAGTGTCAGCACAGACTGCAACCTGGGGCTCTATCCCACGAACTGTGAGATCATGACCTGAGCCAAGATCAAGAGTCCGATGCTTAACCGAGTGAGCCACCCAGGAGCCCCTAAATGTCACACTTAGCACAGACATCCCATCTTACCCAAACCTGAGTTTCAGTTATTTGCTTAACTACCCCTCTTTGCCACTGGATTGGTTCCTAACAGATATCATCCCTTAAATGAAGGTACCATCTCTTGTTCGACATTTTACATTACCCCAACTTCTACCCATTCCCATTTGTCACTCAACTCATGTAATTGAATGAATGGAAAAATACGTGAGAGATGAATGGATGAATGAGTGAATGATACCAACACTGACTGTCTTTGTTACAATGGATTTCTGAGTCTCAATATGGCGGTTGAAGATAATTTATAATTTTCCTTTGTGAAATGTCAAGTCGAAAGAAAGAGTTTCTGTATAAATCCAACATCCTGTTGTTACCTAGTCATCACTGAAGTGTTTTATTTTTGTAGTTTCAGTTACCTTGATGCTTCCTCGTTATAATTAGACAAGTTCAATTGGCATGAAGATCTCTGATTGGAGTAGGATTGTCTCGGTGAGATGACAAGGGTGTCTGGAAACACTACCTGATAGCGGGGCACTTAGATACGACACGTGTCCAGTTCTGTCGAACCTCTGAGTCATGCTTGTGGGATGAACCGAGTCACCAGGATGATAATCAACTTTGCTTTGTGATTCCCCTGTCGGCACATCTATTTTAGCTCTTCTGGCAGAGCTGGGGACTTGCTCTACTAATTCACTATGACGTTGCTTTCTAATTAGGTATCTTGACACAGCAGGCATTCTGGTCTTGAACATTTCCTTTGTTTCTTTAATGTGCCAGCAAGCTGTCTGACTTTGAGCTGCCTGATTTCAGATGTTCACCTGCAGTGTAAAATCAGAACACAGATAAGGCACTCAGTCCAGTGTGTGGCACCGGGGTGGGGGTGGGGGGGGTCTTCGAGAAATGTTTGTCACATTCTCCTGTCCGTCTGTGCCTTCTGACCTTCTGGTGTTTTAGTTAACCTCAAAGATAACGTATTAGCTTTGGAAGGCTTAAATTTTTCTGCATCCCCAAAGAGAGTCCAGTAATCCTATAAACAGATACTATGTGGATTTCTTTTTAGCCTCATTTCCTTTTAGCCTCACAGTAACCCTAGGGGGTACGCATTTTTACTTCCTTTGTTTTCTAGAGGGAGAAGCCATAGCCGAGAAGTCAAGTTCTGAGGTTACAGAGTGGGTGAGGAAGGGCGGTGAACAAGAACACACGTACGCCTCTTTCCAAAACTCTTGTGTTCAACCGCCACATATACTGCCCCCCACAAGACGCCCTGAGCGGCCGGCACTGCACTGGAGACTATGCAGGTCACAGATGGAGGAGACTCAGCCTTATCCTTAAATGGCATCCTTCCTGGCCAGAAAGAACTGTGACCCCAGGTGTTAAGTGCCAACACTCTCTGAGCCCGGGGAGATTCCAGTTCCAGAGCCCGGCCCTTCCTAACCCCTTGCTCTGGGCTGTGCCCTCAGAGCCCCATCTGGAATGTGGAGGAGGAACTGCCTGCTTGCCCTCCCTCTCCAGCTCCACCCCTAATATCGGCCAGAGGGGAGACAACAGCAGGTGCTGCTGCCCCCTCCATGTTCTGGGAGCCCATTGTCTAATTTTGCTCAGGCCTGGCCTGCTTCCCTTTCAGCCCCGGGCATGTGGGCAGAGTACAAGCTAATTGGCAGGGCTGCTCCAAATACTAAAGAACACGGAGCTGCCTGTTCACCAGCGGGAAGGCCGTGTTCCCAGCTTGTGCTCTGACATTTTCTGGGGCTTGGGCAAAGCCACCTGCCAACAAAGGTGTAACGGATAAAGGGCAAACGGGGAGAATCAGGTCCTGACGGCTCGGCAGAGATAACCCCCAGGGGAAGGGACGCAGCTGAAATCCAAGCTCAAGATGCTTTGTCCCCAAGGAGGAGGCACGACTTGGGGAGAGGGAAGGGGTCCAGCAGAGCCAAAGGCGAGCTCATCCACTCCAGGCCTAAGGGTTCCCATCCTCCAGGTTCCTGGGGGCACAACGGGGCTGAGGAAGAGGCTGCGGAAATGTCTGGGGCCCTGGTGACTGTCGGGTGCCTGTGCTTCAGCCGAAGGCCAAGTTCCCTGACCTGCACAATGAAACCCCTCACAGACGGGAGCCCTGAGGGAGAAAAGAAGTTTTGCACAGTAGAGAAGGTGTGGACTTTGGAGCCAGACAGATCTATCTCAACTCTCAGCTCTGCGGCTGACTGGAAGTAACAGTACCATGACTCTACTGATAACACTTGCGACAACCCTTTAAGGGAAATCATCTTTTAATCTTTATTTTATAAGAACTAGAAACCCTTGCCCATGGAGACATCCTCAGAGAGTATCGGTGCCTGGCCTGGGACTTGATTCCACCTGACAGAAGTCCACGCTCTTAACCACCAGGCCTCCCGTGCAAAGATGCTTTAAGTGGGAACGTGACATATGAGACAGGCAGTACCTGTCCTCATAGAGAATGAGTTTCTTAGTTTCATCATCTCGAACGTGGGATTAATAATATGCATCTTTGAGTTTTTTGTGAAAATTAGAGCTGATACAAAAAGGCATGGGGGAGAGGTCCTTGAGGGTGGAGGTGGGGCTGGGGAGAGGCCCATCCCTCTCTGGGTGAAGAACTGCAGGGCCCAGGCTTGTTACTGCTGTTCTTTTAAATTAAACATCTTTCAAGAAAAACACGCTTAATCAAAATGGAACAATTGTTGAGTCTGAATGATGAGGTCATGGTTTTGTTTTCATTTTTATGTTTTCCAAATTCAAATCATATGTATTACATTTTCTCCGTATAATTGGAATACATGTTGATGCATTAATTATGCAAAATACAGAAACTGAAAGGAAGAAAAATCTTTACTTCCCATTGTTCAGAGATGACTAGTGTTGAAACATTTTTTCTTCTTTCTTTTTTTCCAGTGTTTTATTATTTGCTTTTTTTTTTTTTTTAGGTTTCTTTATTTATTTTGAGAAAGAGAGGTTGAGAGTGCACATACATGAGAGCAGGGGAGGGGCAGAGAGAGAATCCTAAGCAGGCTCTGTGCCATCAGCTCAGAGTCTGATGTGGGGTTCCATCTCATGAACCCGTGAGATTATAACCTGGGCCTAAATCAAGAGTTGGGTGCTTAACCGACTGAGTCACCCAGGCGCCCCACTTATTTTTTTTACAGAATTGGTTTCATCTTGCACTTTCCTACTTTTAAAATGTAATATATCATGAACATTTTACCATGGCATCAAATACCTCTTAATACATAGGAGAATAAATGGTTGCTTTTAAATTTTCTTTGCAAGGTGGTTCATTACTTTTGTAGCGGGAAAAAAAAATCTACTTAAAAGAACTTTACTGTGTTAAAAATATATTTGTGCGTTGCTCTGGGAGTGCCCTGCTTTGCCCAAAGGTATAGTGTGCTAGGTTTTATGTCTAGCTCAGGCCAAGTGGAGGGTGATAATCCTCCGGTATTAATCATGATGTATGGAATGGAAATAGGAATAGTTGGTTTTGTGAGGACTAAATGAGATCAGGTATGTGATGTTCCCAGGAGACCATGGGCCATATCAAGTGCTCAGTAATGACCAAATTGTGTCAGTCAGCGACAGTGCACAGAGAACAAGATGGGTGTTGGCCGGGAATTGGAGGCCAGCCCTACGTGTGTTGTGCTGGGTCTAGCTCTTATGGGCTCTTACAAGCCAGTTGCTAAATTCTCAAGGACTTTTGAGCTGGTTTGTTAAATAAAGGCTGTGAAGCCATCTGTAGATTGAAATCAGTCTTAATGGGAGAATTTACACCACAGAAATGGCAAAGCAGCAAACGCTACAAATCAGGGCTGTTTCTTTGTTGATTTACTTATCTCTTTAGCCAGCACACCACTGGTAGGGACAATCCAGAGACAGGTTGTGCTATGCCCAGAGTGGTTGGAGGCCTGCAGAAAATGCTTCTGAGGGCCCGTGCAGTTGATTTCATACAAATGGTAAACATGAGCTGAAATCCTGGTCTGACTGCTGCTTTAACTGGCAGGAGGAACAGGGAAATGTACGCATTGGGGAGCCTAAAAGGGCAAACCAGAAGAGTTCTTGTTTATTCTCCCAGAACAGAAATAACTAGATGAACGGAGGAGGCAGCAGGAGATAGGGGGACTTGTCATCCAGAATGACAAGGACTGGTTAGTGTGAGTGAATGGAAAGTTCAGAGTTAGAGAGAAGGCTGTGGGAAGGGGTTGAGGAATGAAGGCACACAGAAAAGATTAAAAAAAAAACAATCAAAAGGAATAGTATAGAAGGGAAAACTTAACATCACAAAAGTGTTATTTTCCTCAATAGTAACATGTATAATTAACAGAATTCTAATTAGAATCTAGGTAGAGTTTTTACTTATTGGATACATAATCTTAAAATTCATGTGGAAGATTAACTGTCCAAGAATAGCCATAAAATTATGAGGAAAGGATAGTAGGGATGACTTCTTTACCAGAAAATAAGTATTTGCTAAGGCCACTGTAATACAAACAGTACATTGTAGCATAGGAATTTTTAAAAATCTATAAAATTCCTGGAACAGCCTAATGAGCCCAGAAATAGATCTCAATAAACATAGCAAGGTACTATACCAAATGAAAAGGTAATATTTGAATCCAGTAGGGAAGGATTGATAAATGTAATAAATGGTGCTGGCACCATGTGCAATCCATCTAGAAAAAAGTAAAGTTGGATCCCTATCTCACACCATATTCAGAAAAGGAAGTTTTGGGGCACGTGGGTGGCTCAGTTGGTTAAGCCTCTGACTCTTGACCTCAGTTCAGGTCACGATCTCGTGGTTTTGTGGGTTCCAGTCCCACATCGGGTTCTGCACTGAACAGTGCAGAGCCTGCTTAAAATCCTGCCTCTCTCCCTTGAGCGCGTGTGCAGGCACATGCATATGTGCGTACGTGTGCTTGTGGGCGCACGTACGTGTGCGTGAGCGTGCCCGTGCACTCTCTCAAAATAAACTTTTTTTAAAAAAGGAAGTTTTGATTGTACAAAGCTCTAAAGTAATAAAAAGACAGTTTAAATAGAAATTTCAGCATGCATATTAAAAACCTGCCTGTTGGGGAGAGTATTTTTATTAAGATAGAAAAACCAGAAGCCATATACCTCTATATATGAACAGTTGACACTGATAAGATAAATTCATATATTGGGATCCACAAAATGGAGGGGCCCCCAGTGGCCCAGCCCACATCACAGATTTAAATCTAAGTCAGCCTGGACTTCTGGGAGACACCCGTCAAGGAAATCTAACACACTAATCACAGTTCTCCAACTTTATGTGGCTTACTTTACCCTAGAAAATAGGACCCGCTAGCCTTTGCAGGACATCTCCTAGCTTCCAGCTAAGCATGCTGTTTCCAAATTTCTTTTCTGATGCTGTCTAAAACTTGCTCCTGCCCAAAATTCCTCAGGAAGAGCACTCCACTTCTTGTGAGGCACTGTACTTGCTTAATCCATGGATTGTTTTCCCTTGAATAAAGCACATCAAACTCGTTGCTAAATTGTTTTTGTTTTGTCATTTGATGGCACAAATTTTTAAAACTTTTGCATGGTAAAAAATACCATAAACAAAATCAAAAAACAAATTATACATTTAAAGGAAAGTATTTGCAAGAAAGATTATAGATACAGAATCTATAGTTAATACCTATGATATCAAAGAGCTCTTCAAATTAAGAGTCAAAAGCCAGTTTAGTAGGAAAGTGGGGAAGAGATACAAATCCGCAGTGTTTGGAAAAGCGATTCCAAATATCCATAAATGCATGAAACACTGGAGCCTAGTGTAGCAACTGGAGTGGTTAATCTTTTCTAGAGACAGACTAGCTTGTGGTGTGGCCTTGACCAAGTTATTGAACTTTCCTGTGCCTCTGTTAGTTATATCATCTTATAAATGGGGATACTCAGAATACCTGTCACACAGGGTCGTTATAAGGATTAAGAGCTACTCTATGTAAAATGTTCCATACAGTGCATGGCAGATAGTAAGCCCAGGGCAGAGTAAAGTATTATGTAAGCACTGACTATTGTTATGAGTTGGGGGAATGCAAATTCGAATAACTCCTTACCCATCAGGCTGGCAAACATTAAAACCGTGACTATATTACTGGTGGGAATTCATCGGAATTCATCAGAAGAGAGTTTTCTACTAGTGGAAATGTAGAATGTCATGATCATTCTTGGAGCACCTTCTGAGAGTATCTCTAAACATTTTAAGTTCATCTACTTGTTGACTTAGCAATTAAACTCTTGGGAGTCTATCCTGTAGAAATAAAGCCACTAGTACAAGGATATTCACTGCAGCCTTGTTTGTATTGGAAAACAAAGTGAAACAAAATGAGAACCTATCGAAAGGGGAAGGATTGAGTAAAATCATGGCATATTCCCAACCTTGTAATATTATGCAATCTTTAAATAGAATGACTTTGAGCTTTGCCAATTGACTTGGAGAGATTTTCACAATATGTTTTTAAGTGATAAAAGCAAACTTTACAGAAAGTATGGGGGAAAGTGTTTTTGTAAAGCAAATATTGGCACCCTTATATATATGTACACGTGTTTGTGTATTGTTATATAAACATGAGAATGTTAGAAAGACCATACAAAGGGTTATTGAGTGTCTGCCTTTATTGCATATTCTGGTCATGAAATATACACATGTAAGTATATATGCAATATATATATATATATATATATATAAGCTCAAAGAAGTATGAGGAAGAGGATTGAAAGGATCTGAAATCCCACCATCTGGAGATAATCACTACCATTAATGTTTTAGAGATCATCTTTCATACATTTCTTTGCACATATTCACAACTTCCTGTAGATGAGGTGTGTGATATCGTGATAGAAGAAATGTATATTTGGTTTATGACCAGGTTTATTGGCACAAGAGCCTCTAAAAGTCTTGGTGTTTCCAGAGTGGCAGGGGTGAGAGGGACAATTTCTGTTATTTATAATAAGCTTCTGTCAACCCCACCTGAGTTTATGCTAATGAGGTGACCTAAGGTACACCCCTACATGGTTTCAGGTCAGGGCTAGTTGCCAGAGGAACTAAGCAGTGATTACAGGTTTGGAACTTTCAACCCTCCCCCCCCCCCACCAACCCTGGGGAGGGGAGAGAGGCTAGAACTGAGTTAATTAACCAATTACCAATGATTTAATTAATCATGCCTAAGTAATGAAACCTCTATAAAAATCCTAAACGATGTGGTTCAGAAAGTTTCTGGATTAGTGAATGCATCCATGTGCCAGGAGTGCGGTATACCCCCAAATCCCACAGAAACAGAAGAAGCTCCTGTACTCAGGGCTCTTCCAGACCCTGTCCTATGTACTCCTTCATCCGGTTGTTTATTTGTATCCTTTATAGTATCCTTTATAATAAACTGATAATACTAAGCAAGGTGTTTCCCTGAGTTCTGTGAGCCACTAATAGCAAATTATCAAGCCTGAGGAGGAAGAGGTCATGGGAACCCCCGATCTGTAGCCAACTTGGACTGGAGTGTGGGTGACCCGGGACCCACCACTTGTGATTGGTGTCTGAAGTTGGGGCAGTCTTGTGGAACTTAACCAGTGGGGTCTGCACTAATTGGGTAGTGTCAGAATGGAGTTTAACTGTAGGATACCAATTAGAATTGGTAGAATTGGAGAATTGCTTGGTGTGGAAACCCCACACATTTAGAAGTGTTATGTGTAGAAACAGATCTTAATAGGGTGAATGCTGTTTTTATCATGTATTCCTTTGTGAGGGGATCCCAACAAAATCACACTGAGTCTTATGGTGAGACCCAGAAGAGACCCAGACGACAAGCCAGGAGATGCTGAAAAGTGATGGCTCTCATCCCCTAATTAACTCCATGCGTGGGAGTTACTTCACTTCTCTGGGCTCCAGTTCCTCCCATAAAATGGCGCTATTTAGTAGATGGTCTCTGAGGTTCCTTTTTGTTTTGGAGTTCAGCACTCCTATACTGTTGGCCATGAGAAAGTCAGCCTGGCGTACAGGAGGCTTCAGAATGAGACAGCCCTAAAGTTCAACACCAAGGTGATATTACTGGTACACTAATAATGAAGTGCTTCACTTGAAAAATGGGGAAATAATCATCACGTTGCAGAATTGTAAAGATTGGAAAATAAACATAAATCAGTAAACACAGCAGCATTCTTTCTCAGATTTAATGCCACTTAAGAGACAACTTATTTTTTAACAAACAAATTAAAATAATGGATGCTATATCATGCCTGAAAGGCTACTTTGTCATTTTTAAGGTGAAACAGTTTAAAATAGTCTATGAACTTCGATGAAGGGAAATGAAGAAATGATGAAACACAATGCCTTTGCAGTTTCTTCAGAGAGCTCATTTCAGAACAGTTTACTGATGGAAACTTTTGGAGGGGTTTGTCCAGGTCTACCCAGACAGGTGCTGCTATAATAAAGCCTTCCTGGGTTTCAGCAAAACGAAGAGAGGTTTGTTAAGTTTAAACAGAGCAAAGAGCCATTTTAGTCAGGATGAAAAATGAGTTTATTTGGGAATAGCAGAGGAATTGCAATTTGGGACGAGAAAGCTATGGTGACCCGCAGGCCAGTCCAACGAGATAAAGGGAAGGTCAGCTTTTTATTAGGTTTTAGGGGGAAACTGGGGAGGGTTGTTTTGAACAAAAGAAACAAGAGTTAGGTTGTGGTGATTTCCCATTAGCTGTAAATGGTGGTTAGTGCTTGCTGTTGCCGGGGGCATTTTCCTTCTTTTTCTTTCTTTCTTTTAACGTTTACTCATCTTTGAGAGACAGAGAGAGACAGAGCATGAGCTGGGAAGGGGCAGAGAGAGGTAGACACAGAATCCAAAGCAGGCTCCAGGCTCTGAGCTGTCAGCACAGAGCCTGACATGGGGCTCGAACTCACGAACTGTGAGATCATGACCTGAGCCAAAGTCAGATGCTCAACCGACTGAGCCACACAGGCACCCCCCTTCTTTTTCTTAAAATCAGGAGAGGAGCACCTGGCTGGCTCAGTCGGAAGAGCATCAATCTTGGGGCCCTGAGTTCGAGACCCACTTGGGTGTACAGATTACCTAAAATAAATAAATAAACTTAGAAAAAAGCAAGAGATAAAATTCCTGTGTGAAAAATGTCCTCCCTCGTTGAAATAATTCTTACCTTTCTTCTGTGCGTGGTTCTGTAGGCACATGGGGGAGAGCTCCCCCTTCAGGGCTTTTGGGATCCATTTTATTTTTTTTTTCAACGTTTTTTTTATTTATTTTTGGGACAGAGAGAGACAGAGCATGAACGGGGGAGGGGCAGAGAGAGAGGGAGACACAGAATCGGAAACAGGCTCCAGGCTCCGAGCCATCAGCCCAGAGCCTGACGCGGGGCTCGAACTCACGGACCGCGAGATCGTGACCTGGCTGAAGTCGGACGCTTAACCGACTGCGCCACCCAGGCGCCCCTGGGATCCATTTTAAATGAGGTTTCCTTTATTTTCACAGGTTACATTTTTCTCCCTGGTGCTAATGCTCATTTTCCACTAAACCGAAAGGAAAAAAAAAAGTTGTAATTGAGATTTCATCAACCAGGACATTTTAGACATGCAGAACCCGGACTTTTGCTCTTACACCGTAAATCTAATAAAATGCAGAAAACCATCATTTCCCACTCATGCTACCAATCACTGTGTACCTATAGGGCCGCCTTGTGCCCTGGGAGGAGGGCTATGGCATTTCATAACCATTATAACACTTCCTCTGAGGAATCTCAGAACCAGCCTGTCCAAGAACGTCCTTTGACGTTAAGTCAATGATTCAGCCAGAATCTGAAATATTCTTACAAAGAAAATCAATTAGAAAGTTGCATCACTGCAAACTCAATATTAAACCTTCAGCTTCTTTGTGTCATTAAAAGTACAATTCTTTAAAAGAAACTAAATGCACTGCACAAATATAAGGTATTATTTTGAACTGGCCAAGAGTCATGATTTGGGCAAGGACCAAGGAGAATAATAAACAAACAGGGTGGAAGAATTTGGGATGTGATTTTTTTCCTGACATAAATTCTTATTATTTATTAAGTGCAGAAGACAGGAAGTGTCATCTGGGCCAGGAGGACTCTGTCTCACCAGGTACCATCATGAGGTGTGAAAAGGCACCATTCTTTCCATTCAGGAAGAGAGCTGGATAGGCCAGGACCATTTTTTTTCTGCTGAAGAGTTGTGTCTTAAGACTGTCTGTACTGGATTTGCAGTAGTGGAATTCAGCTCTCTCTGAGGAATTTCTTCGAAGAGTCTCCCTTTGTCTTGTGTTCTGTTTCCCATTGGACCACCAGCCTTTGGCTCTGAACGAAAAGCTCCAGCCAGAGGGGTTCATCAACCAGCAGGTTGCTGTGTAGAAGAACTCATCATTTGTTTCTTTTTATTTCCCTTCCCGACACACATACTAAATTGAAATGACATTGAACGTATCAATCTGAGGGGCACTTGGGTGGCTCAGTTAAGTGTCTGACTTCAGCTCAGATCGTGATCTCAAGGTTCGTGAGTTCAAGTCCCACATCGGGCTCTCTGCTGTCAGCACGGAGCCCACTTCAGATCCTCTGTCCCCCTCTCTCTCTGCCCCTCCCCCATTCATGCTATCTCTCTCTCTCTCCCGAAAATAAATACATGTTAAAAAAAGATTTAAACAAGAAAGTACCAATCTGAAAAAAAGGAAGGAAGAGAGAATTTGTGGGATTTGCCCTATTTAAACAATATATGTCATTACTCTGGAGTATTAAGAGCAGGCAGGGCCACAGGAAAGCAGTTCCCAGCAGGTGAATAGGTGATAACAAACTGATCAGGTTTGATTTCTAGTTTTGTTTCATTTTTAATTTATAATAGTAATAGCTAACGTGAGCTACATACATGAGTATGAGTATGCCGTGTGCAGTTTATAAATTGCTTTAGCATGCATTCATGACCTAATGTGATTCTCATGGCAGTGTAATGATACAGATACCATCATTATCCCCCATTTTACAGAGAAGAAGACTGAAGCTCTGAGAGACTGACTTTCCCCAGGTATTCCAGGTAACAAGAGGCAGAGCTTGAAATCAAGTTTAGGTATTCTGACTTCAAAGTCTTTGTCCTTCTATTCCGTTTTTTAAAGAAGACCTAAAACTCTGGAATCCTTGAGCTGGAAGAGATCTTGTAGACCTGGTGGGCCAGGCTTTGCTTAGTCCTGCAGGGTGTTAACACAGGTCCCAACAAAGTTTGGGAAATGGCAGATTAAAAGATGTTGAATGGACTTCTTGCCCACAGAATGTCCCAAGGTCTTTGTTAAACTAATGGATCTTGATGCTTTGGCTAATCTTATTTGGTGATGGATTTCTTCTTGGGCAGCATCTACCTAAGACCCACAACCTTAGCCCCTAGCCGGTGAGACTCCTGCGTGGTATTTTGGGTGAGTCCCAGAGCAAACAGAACTAGAGCAACACTATGGTTTTCAACAGAATTGTAAAGAGTGATGGAGTTTCTTCTGACTCTTGGGTCTCTTCTTTGTTAATGCTGGTTTTTATCCTATGGCCCCTCAAACCAAACTGCATGAGCTACTGTCCACAGTCCTCCTGGCCACAGTCGCCATTGGAGGGCTCACCTGGACCTCCCAGGCTTCCTTACTGATACCTGCTCTCAACTTGGTCCCTAGTATTCCAGGCTCCATGGTGAGGTGTGTTGGAGGTCAGGCTCTGGATTGCTCAGGTTTAGATCCTGACTCTCCTGTTCACTATCTGTGTTTGCCAGATAAAAGGAGGCTAAACAGTACCTGTTTCACATGGTCTTATAAAGATTAAGTGAGATCATATAAGTAAAGCACTCAGTTTATTGCCTGGTCCCTAGCAGGTGTTCAAAAAACTCACATTATGATTATTATCATTTAATAATACACTGAACACTAGCTAAGTATTGCCAGAAGACATGTAGGCCACCTTCCATTAATTTCTCCAGATGTACCAAGCAGTTATGACCCCTGTAGAGTTGTCATTATCGAGTGATGTCTTGAGGTCATGCCCTTTGCATGTTTGTGGGATGCTATGGGTTTATAAAAGTCGCTGGACACCTCCCATAGGGATGGTCCTATATCCCTTTGTGCTCTAGGATGACTTCTTCATGAGACACTCCTTTCGGAATCAAGTTCTAGGAAAAATGTTTTGTATCTTCTTGTGACCTTGATGATGGTTCTTTCTTCATTTTGGCCTGGAGACAAATTTTTGCCTCAGCTTAATCTTATTTAACCTCCCTTAATTTAGCATTTTCCCCTTTCTTTTGATTTGTACTTTTCATATTACTGAGTTTCTGTTTGCATTTTAAAAATTTTGTTTTTAATGTCTTCATTTTGTAACTGATATTTTTGTAAGCCATTTGAGTCCTTGGAGAATTAGACAGAGCACATATACATACACATGTATACATAAATATCCCAGAAGGATGAGCTGAGTATCAAACAAAAATCACTGTATTGGATAAGCATTTAGTACCAAATAGGTGGTGTATCCTAAGTAATTATTTTTTAAGCAGTTTGTCCATTTTTTATACCATACAGTATACCAATTCATAATTCTTCAAAAATCAAAGACTCACAGAAGTGTCTCAGCATAATTTAATAACACCTGTCATTTCATGAATATTGACTGTGTGCCCAGAAAGAGACTGACACGCATTTTCTCTATTTTTCTTAGCATGTCAGCACGTTGGGTAACATTATCTCCATTTTAAACAAAAGAAAACTAAAGCTCTGAGAAGGAAAATGTCTTCCTCAAATTCAAATACATTCAGCTGGTAAATGGTGGGTTTGGGATTTAAGTCCTGGAAGGTGTAATTATTGTCCATGATTTCTTCAGTACATTGTGCCCCCTCTCACACAATCAAGAACCTCTCTGGTTGGTAATGGTCGTCATACACATTTCTCCTGCTGAGGCTATTTTGTCCACATCAGATAGTACAGTGGTTTGATTCTCCTAACTTTAGGAGGTGGAGTTTAATTTCTCTTAACTTGAGTGTGGCCTGAACTTAGTGACTTACATCCAACAAACAGAATATGGTGGAAGTAAAAGTGTGTGACAGCAAGATTAGGTCATTGAGCGCATTAGGGCTGCCTTTTTGTTCTTCTCTTGGACCGCTTGTTCTAGAAGAAGCCAGCTAGCATGTCGCACAGACCCTCAAGTGGCCCCATGGAGAGACCCTGCGGTAAAACGGAGGCTTCCCAGACAATGTCTTCACTGCAAGCCCATCAGAGACCTTGAACGAGAACCACCCATCTAAGCTGCTCCCAAATTCCCAACACACAGAAACTGTGAGCTAATAATGTTTGTCATTTTAAGCTAAGTTTTGGGGAGATAATGTATTATATAACAGCAGATAACTGAGATGAAAGATGATATAGAATTTGAACACCTTGCCCCAGGTCTTATGTGGGCCCTTGACAACAATTCACAGTTGTCTTCTACTGGATATACTGGATCTGCCTGTAGCTACTCCTGCAGCCCATGTTTCTGTTAAAGATGGTTGACTTTTCTGCAGATGAGACTCTAAGTCCACTCTCAAAAAAAAAAAATATTTATTTATTTATGAGAGAGAAGGTGCAAGTGAATGAGGGTCAGAGAGAGAGAGCAGTAGGAGAGAGAGAGAGAGAGAAAGAGAGAAAGAAACGGGGCTCACCCAAAGCGGGGCGTGTGCTCACCAGATGTGGGCTCGTGCTCACCCAAAGTGGGGCCCAAGCTCCCCTGATGTGGGACTCGAACTCACAACCCCACAAACCATGAGATCATGACCCTAGCCGAAGTCAGATGTTTAACAACTGAGCCACCCCAGCGCCCTGAGAGTCCAGCTCTTAAATATTTGCAGGTGAATAAGAATTTGCATTATTGTCTGGTAGCCCAGAAGCCCCTCACTTTAGACAAACAAGGACTGTACTAGAATACTTGCTGGAGAGGCCAGTTAGGAATGGACCCTGGGAGTGGTAGGCACCTGTAGTCCCAACTACTTGGGAGGTCGAGGGAGGAGGATCACTTGAGCCCAGGAGCTCTGGGCTGTAGTGTGCTGTGTCAGTTGGGTGTCCACACTAAGACTGGCATCAGTATGGTGATCTTCTAGGAGCAAATGACCACCATGTTGCCTAAGGAGGGGCGGACCAGCCCACACTGGCAACAGAGCAGGTCAAAACTCCTTTGCTAATCAGTAGTGAGATCGTGCCTGTGAATAGTCACTGCACTCCATCCTGGGCAACAGGGTGGGAGCTTTTCTATAAAAAAAAGTATATATATATATATATATATATATGTACGTGTGTGTGTGTGTGTGTGTGTGTGGTATGTGAAAAGAACCAATCTTGAGTGAAGATTTGTTAAAGCCCATTTAGGCCCACTGATGTTTGAGGCAGATGATAGACCCAAGAAGTTGTTAATGTTATCCATATATAGACCCTCCATGTTTTATCCCTGTATTAAATTGTTATAAGAAAGCAAAGAGCCTGGAACATGTTATCTCATGCGTCATCCATAAGAATCTCCTTTTAAAACCATGCTTCTGTGTTTGCCCAAAACCCTGGCTGAGATATGTCTTCGAATGATAATTCAGCCAATACATATTCAGTGCTGGCTAGGTACTAAGTGCTACTTCAGGGGTTTGGGGTACAGCAATGAAGAAAACAGACAAAATCCCTGCCCTCATGAATCTTACAGTCTTGTGAGAGAGACAGAGAGCAAGTAAACAAGCAAATACATAAGATGGTTCCAGAGGGTAAGTGCAATGCAGAGAAATAAAAAAGAGAGTGTGGTGCTGGGCCCAGGGGAGCCCCGGGGGAGAAAAGGCAGGGATGACTGCTCTGAGGGGACACTTCAGCAGAGAGACATGTGTTGAGAAGCTCCGTTGCCAACATTCCAGGCAGAGGCACAAGTCCTGTGGCAGGGATGAGTGTGGCTTCTATGAGGAAGAGCAAAATGACATTTGAGGATTTCTGTGTAAGGATTCACATAACAAATCCCCCTTGAGTTGCAGAGTTTCAGGAAAAGTTGGTCTCTGCTGACCAGTTTGTGTTCTTTTTGGCACAAAAATAACTTACAATGTCTCCCTTTCAGCCTGGGCTTCCAGAAAGCTCATAGCTAAATGCTGTACTGGCTGATGGTGGGTAATCATCTCATCTCAGGGGTCTGGGAGTAGCTGCTCACGCTGCTTCTTTATAGAGATAAATTCTCATTTGTCCTGGGCTTTCTCGGGGTATGCTTATGTTGTCACCCAGATGCCACCTGAAGCAGAGTTGAGAGGGGGTAGAAGAATTAAGGTATTAATATTGTCATTCAACAGATTTTCACTGGAAACAAGGAAGTAGAACAAAGTGGCAGATTTCATTGCCTTATTGATTCCTTGTACATTTATTACTTGTGTACCAGTTTCCAGAAACTGGGTGGGGATCTGTGTGGAAAGACGAGGAGGATGGTTCCTGCCCTCAATGTGTTCCCTCACATTCTAGAATGCAGCACAAACACAACAAGTAATTACAAACATCAGATATGAACTAGCACATGATGGGAGCCCAAAGAGGGAGGCAGCTCGTCCCGGGGAGGACTCTGATGGAGGAGGGGGTCTGTGCATGGGGTCCCTGCCCCTCATGGTAGGAGAAAGGCCACATCAGCCCCTTCACCAGCCCCTGTCCAAGGAGGGTAGTGACTGGCAGAAGATATGGGCACCTTCTGGGATCAATCCTGCCCCAGGGCACTGAGGGTCTGGGCTACACAGCAAGAGCTTTCCTGACAGGAAGAAGAAATAGATTGAAAATGTCTCAGCTCCACAAGTCGTATTTTTAATTGATTTGAACACAGACTCTTCAATCATGGTATTAATATTTAATTGTCCTGTCAGGTCAGATCCTTCCCGGTCAGACAGTTAAAAATGGCCTAAGACTGAGGAGGAAACTAGGTGGTGGGAGAGCATGAAATGAGGGAGGGGAGATACTGGCACAGGGAAGCAGGGGATAAGATATGAGGGCCAAGGAGGAGCAGCCTGGCCCTGGGGTCTTGACAGGAAGAATTTCTAATTCACTGTCGCTCTGTCATTGTCCCTTCATTACATACATCTGTAAGCATAGCAGCACTTGTCTACAAGGCCGTTTGGGGAGCCATGTGAGAGTTCACACAACACAGAGGCCTGTAGGGAAAATGGAGGTTTCTTCAAGGGGAGGAAGCTGAGAGGCTGGTCTTTTTGGAAGGATCCAGAGGAACCAAGCATTCAAGCCCTTCAGTTTTCCTAAATTTGTGGGGGTGCTGACTGGGATTTTGGGCCCCACCCCAGCCCAGGTGAAACCTGATTTACAGGCGTGTTCTTTTGAGAAACAGTGTCCATCTTGGCTGCCTGGCATCACAGCAACATGGAAAAATGACACGAGCACCATTTTAGGTGAACACACCCTCAGGAGCAGTCAGTCAACGTCTCCATACGACTCGTTCCAAGAGGCTATTATCAGGCAGGAGATGAGAGGGATGGGAGAATTGGCTTTCAGTTCAGCCTCTGGCTTTATTTATATGTCCTTTTTAAAAACAGAATCTGGGAGGTAAGGCCTCTCCCCCCAGAACCAGAGGGAAAAGTGAGTGCCCCCAATCGGGAGGGCCCCACAGTCTTTTCTGACCACTGCCAACTCCCTCCCTGAACGAATGTCTAACAAGTCTAGATAGTTGCAGAACATCGAGATGAGGTGATGTCTTATTTTCAACAAGCTAGAGGAAAAACTTGAGTCATCTTTAGGAGGGGCTTTAATATCGCCTTCACCTCTCTGTGTGTCTTCTTGGATTGAGGCAATGGTTCTCATGGGGGAAGAAGCATCTGCTGGAAGGAGCCTTAGGAAATGTGTGGGTGCGTTTGGTTGTCTTAATGGTTGGGTTGGGATGTTCTCAGTGTTCAATGGGGGAAAGGGCAGAGATGCTAGACAGGCTGAATGGCTCTGGGTGATGTCCCCAACCAAGAACGATCCTCTGTCTTGCATGACTCCTGGGTGCCCGTTGTGTGTGTTTGAGTGGAGAATGTGTTTGGGATGATCTGAGCGTAAACCTGAACTCTATTTTACTCATAAAGCATTTGTTGCACATTTTCAAATACACAAAGTTTTCCAGGAAAGCAACTGTTGTGGAAATCAAGGACAGACTGGAGTTGGAGGTGGGGGGGAGTACTTTACCAAGAGCTGTTCACCTTTTAGAAAAATCACATCCCTGATGGCAATGCCACTTGTGGTACCTGAGTTACCAGACTCACATACCTGTACCAGTCTGCATTCACAACTGTCAGATTCACGGGAGCTTCTGTTCCTGCCGGGGGAGCATCTGATACTTTGTGCGGCTCTTAAAGTAATCACAACAAACCTTGATGTATTGAAACACACGCAATTAACATAAGCGATTTTCATTTTATTTCTCCTTTGTATTGCCATTAGGGCATTATACGGAGTTTTACAATTATGTGTAAGGTGGCTAATATTAGTTTAATATCAGGAATATAAAAGGGGAATTGTAGAATATTTGTTTTTGGCAAGAGGCATTGGTTTTGATCTAGGTTCTAAACCAGGCTTGAGGTTACTGGTTTAGGTTTTACAACAGAAAACATCTTGAGAGAAGAATCAAGCAGGTGGTTTGTCAGGTATCAGACTCCCTGAGTCACATGCTACTCTGAGGCTCAGATGTTTCTGAGAACACAACCGTCTGCAAGCATTAGGCAGCTCATGGGAAAGAGTGAAGGGTCGGAGAAGCAAGAGCGCAAGGGTCCCGTGGGGCACCTTGGGGCACCTAAGTCACAAACCGGGACTTAGCTCCTGCTGACTGCTGCCTGCAGGAGTGTAGGCACGGTGTTGCTAGAGGTTTGTTTTTTTTTTTTTTTCCTGTTGGAAGCTGGCAAGCTGACATGTTGGCAGTTGCATTAGGTAGGGTAAGGCTAGTCTGCTCTAACAAAGGGAGCCAATACAATTGTTTTAAGGAACCAGGATGTTGATTTCTTCTGCAGGTCATGGTCAAGGCAAGGCCACAGCCCCCTCTGGGTGTCAGCAAGGAGAAGAGGGAAGAAGGCGTGGAAGAGAGTGTGTGAAGCATTATTAAGGTCCGGGCTCGGAAGTGGCCCACCTCAGTTCCACTGTGCCCATTTGGTGGGCAAATGTACAGCCATTGTCCTGCTATAACACGGCCGGTGACCGCCAGTGTACCTCATTTAAACTTTTTAAGAACACATCATGTGGACCAATGCAGTACGGACCACATGGCTGGACTTGACTCAAAGACTGCCGGTCCTGCCCTGCTGGCATTTATCATTTAGCCGGGGATTTAAGTTCCACACACAATTCACAATAGAGGAGGAAGGAGGAAGGTGGGTGACACAGGGTATTTAAGTTGGTGCAGGAGTGGCAAAGTCAAAGTAAACACTCTTAGATTGGAGGACAAGAATAGACCTTGAATGCTGGCAAGGGAGTTTTTGTTGAGGTTACCTGCCCCGCCTCAGGAAACCTTTCCTGACAAATCCCTCCGGGCCAGCCTCAGTGCTCCTGCGAAACACTCCCGATGAAATGCCAATCGCACTGACTTCTTGTCTGTTTTTGTCTTTCCATCTAGGCTGCAGTTATATTTTTCTCACTGTTATAGCCTCAGGATCTTTCAGAGTCACTGGAATATGGTAGGTGCTCAACAAATACTTGATGAATGACTGAAAAACATCCTCAGAGCAGTGGACAATGAATGCATATTAGAGTCTGTGTGAGGCAACATCACAGTGTTTTGGTAGGAAGATTAATCTTGCTATCTTGCTTAGAAGGCCTGAGTAGCAGGACACAGAAAGACTGGGTTGCTTGCGAAGCACGTGGTGAGCGGGGGCAGAGATGTCCTGTGGGAAGGGATGGGCTTGGAAAGGCTGATGGATTTGGTGGGGGGTGGGGGTGGGGCGCGGTCTGAGTGAGGAGTGGAGAATGAGAAACCCTGATTCTGGTGTTGACCTTCCCTTCTGAAACAGCACCAACAGAGGAGGCCGCTGTACCGGTCAGCCTGGGAAGGCCTGAATGGTGGAGACAGCAGTGAGCAGTGAGCCCTCGAGGGCTCTGTGTCCTACCGAATGGAATTAAAATAGAAATGTTAGGAGAGGCATCTGGTTTAAGGAAGCATTTACGATGGGCTTTGAGGCCCGGCTAACATGAATACTCTGAAAAGGCAGCTCAGCTTCATTAATTGGCCAGGAATACAGTAAGAGTCCAATAAGTATTTTTATGAATGAAAGAATAAATTAAAAATGGATGGCTGGCTGGCTGGCTTTGGTTTGTATTAGACTCTTTGGAAAAATGATGAAGAGGACGATTGAAGATTCTTCCCAAGTTAGAAAGTTTTCGGTTGCTATGTCAGGCCTTGGCCTCTTGAGGCAGTTGAAGAGACACATAATCTCTGAGGAACAGGATTCTGCTGGACGGGATGGGGGGTTCAGGGAAAAGTCAGGTCACCTCTTCCCTGAGCCAGTGATCTAGCTGGATCTCGCCCCTGTGGCCAAGGATCAACCCAACTGCCAACCTTGTCAGTCACACCAGCCAGGCTGGGAAGGCTTCCGCACCACCAAATGTTGGCAGCCGGCCCTAGCATCCGCTGTAACATCCTCACGGTGGTAAAAGACACAGGTCTTCCATTGTGTGCAGGCGAGGGAGGCTGCGGGTGGGGGGCCCCAGACAGAGAGCAGATACATATGAGAGGAGGCAGCCTCCACAATCAAACAAAGGCTTGGCTGTGTTAGAGGATCCCTCAGGGAGTCAGACATTCAGATGATCAGGCTTGAGTTAAGGAAAAAGCTTTCTCTGCAAATAGAGCAGGTGCCCGGAAGTCGGAGCACCAACTCAAGATGCTGTGGGAAGCAAAATTGAAAGGCCCAGGGTGACTGGTAGTCAAGGTCATGGTGCCACCAAGCAGGCCTCGGGAGCTAGGGGTGAGGAAGAATTGGGCTTGGTTTTAGTCCCTGGACAAGGAGGCTATGAATGTGGCTGGAGGTAAAGAAGAGGCAGAGGATAATCGTGTTGAAGGAGAACTTAGAGATGAGAGGTCAGAAGTCTTGGGGTTTAAATTCAAGCTTTACCGATTAGCAGTTGACCGTGAGTACATTTCCTTCTTTGTGCCCTCAGTTTTGCACCTGTTCTGCTCTGGCGCAGGATTGTTGAAGATGGCAGAGGAGAAATGGACGTGCCCAGAAGAGGAGCAGAGCCCCACACCACTGTGAAGGGCTTGGGCATCAGCGATCATGATTTCTCTGCATCTCCTCACGGTGCTCAACGAATATAAAACAGCAGCAGTTCCCAGCTCAGAGACCCCACCCTGAAATATTCCCCACCAAAGTCAAGCAGGCTGCAAATAACCTGAGGGAGCAATGATTTCCCCTCCCGAAGCCCTCGGGATCAATTAGAACTAATCAAAGATTTGGCCCAAGAATTATAAATTGGAATTGATATAAAGTACTTCACTTCCAAACACCTCATTCTTCCCAAAATGATGATTCAAATAATTGACATTCCGAATGAGACTGAAAAATGTGCTTTGGGAAGAAGATGAGATTCCTTTGCCAAACAATAGATTCGGTATTTTTGGAATGACTGAGAACAACAAAGATAAAATACCCAAACCTACCTCCTGAGTCAGTCAAACTAAAAAACCAGACGTTGCCATTATCCAAGTTAAGCGAACAATGCTTTCTTAATTATTTGTTCTACTCAGTCAAAGTTCAGCATGACCTAGGATCTGACTCTAAGTCTGCTGAAGAGAAAACACTTTAAAATTCAACTTTTGGGTTTATGGTAGGTGCTCAACAAATATTTGTAGGATGAATGAGTGTGTAGGCTAAGAAAGCATTCATTGAAATAGGTCCTATAAGATCTAAGAGCAAGGGCTGGGAGGCACCCCTTGGCACCCTTGGCACTTGTCATTGGGCCCTGCACTCACACAAACTCAGGGCATGATGGGTGGGGGAAAGATCAGTTATTATGATCACATTCATCATTTATAAAAATCAGTAATACAAATTTGTCCTGGAAAATAGCTGAATACTTATTTATCTATTTACTTATTTATTTAAAATGTTTATTTATTTTTGAGAGAGAGGGAGAGACAGAAGGACAGAGAGAGAGAGAGAGAGAGAGAGAGAGAGCATGAGCAGGGGAGGGGCAGGGAGAGGGAGACAGAGAATCCCAAGCAGGCTCCGCACTGTCAGCACAGAGCCCGACTTGGTGCTCAACTGTGAGATCGTGACTTGAACAGGAGTTGGATGCTTAACTGACTGAGCCACCCAGGCACCCCCGCTGAGTATTTGAAGCAGGTCTCTCCTGCATCCTGAAATCTTGTTACTGTAATTTCCCAAATCAATTCAACATCTACTGAGAAAGAGTGCAGATTGTTCAAGGATGAGAGGGAGCCATTCCTAATTCCCTAAGAATGGCAGTCTAGGTGGTGGTGGAGTTGGGGCCAGGGGCCCCAGAGGTTGGCAGAAGAGCTGGCTCTGGGCGTCAAACAGGCGTGACACTCCCCCCAGGTTGCTGCGTCTTTCAATTAGCGTAATACTTTCGAGAGTCACCCACGTTGCTTTATCAGTAGCTATCCAACTAGCATTCCATTATATGGATATACCACCATATGTTAAACTGTTTGCCAGTTGATGGGGATTTGAATAGAGCTTCTATGAGCATTAAGAGTATAAGTCTTTGTGGACATATGCTTTCCTTTCTCTTGGATAAATACCTAAGAATGGGATTGCTGAGTGAAATGGTAAATGGATGCTTATCTTTTTAAAATTCTGCCAAGTGTGTGCCATACCATTTTTTGCACCCCCATTGGCTATGTACGGAAGCCCCCATTGTTCCACACTCTTGTCAACACTTGGTGTGGTCGATTTATTTAACTTTATTTATTTATTTATTTATTTATTTTAGTTTTAGCCATTCTGGTAGCTATGTAGTGGTATTTCATTGTGGTTTTAATTTGTATTTCCCTAGTGACTATTGATGTTGAACATATTTATCAAATGTGTACATATATTATATACAGCCTTATCAGATATATGCTTTACACATATTTTATTGCAATCTGTGCTTTATCTTTTCATTTTTCTTACCACTATCGTTTGAAGAGCAGGGTTTAAAATTTTTGATGAAGCCTAATTTATCAATTTTTGCTTTGATGATGCATGATTTTTGTGTTCTGGCTAAATATCTTTACTTAATCCAAAGCTGTAAAAGCTTTACCCTTTGTTTTTCTTTCAGAAGCTTTACTATTTTCTTGCATTTAGTACTAGGATCCATTTCAAGTTCATTTTTGTGTGTGGTCTGCAGTAAAGGTCAAAGTTCATTTCATGAATATGGAGGTCCGATTATACCAGCACAACTTATTAACCATAGATGTGTGGACCCATAGCTGGACTCTTACTCTGTTGCACTAATCTATCTCTACTTGTGTGTCTATACTCTGTGTGTGTCCAGGACCACATTGTCTATTTTTGTAGCATTATGTTAAGCCCTCAAAGTTGAAAAACAACTTTGTTTTTTTTTTTTTGAAATTGTTTTTCCTAGATCCTTTGCATGTCTATATAAATTTTATAATCAGTTTGTGAATTCCTATACAAAAGCCTATCAGGATTTTGATTGAGATTACTTGAACCTATATAGGTATTCATTTTGATAAATTAGATGAATACCATTGCTAACTGCCACTGATTTTTGAAACAAGCTTTGGCATTTCAGTAAACTGGTCAATTTTCAACTAGGCTGAGGGTTGAGGAGCCTATGAGTCTCACCGTCTCTTCCGATCCTAGGATGCAGTGAGATGAGGCATCGCTGTGGTGATAGAAACACCACCCTGGAATGTACCCAAGGCTCCAGGGACCACCATTTTGTCCTGAGAGGAAAGCCAGCCTCCTCCTTCAGGGGAACTGTGTGTCTGCGATGGTGAGGTACAACCTCACAACTCAGGCCCAAGACCAGCTGTTTTAGGCATTTCCAAACAGCCACCCTTCCCTTGTTTGTCCAGAGCAAAGTTCGTGTGGTTTTGGAAAAGTAGTCTTACTCAGGGCCCAAGAACACCACAGGCCCCAGGAAGAGAGTATTCTGGGAAGGGGTTGAGGAGAGGCGCTGAGAAAGCCAGGGCGGAGGCACAATCTTCTGGAAGCATTGCCACCACGAGTGGGAGGTCTTCCAAATGGAATATCCAGAGCTGAGGCCACGATTGCCGCACGGCTCCCCTGGGGCGCACCCTCAGAAAGCTGCAGTTCGGCGGCAGAATTGTTGCCTGTTCTTTATACTGTGAATTGTTAGCAGCTTCTAAATAGACCATTCATTTTTCCTTTTAGCACAGAAGGGTCTCACAACTCCAACTACCACCACAGGCTTGAGTATTTCAAGTCAAAACATTCCCCGAACCACAGCCCTCGGGTGAGATGCAGGGCTGGCCAAGAGTTTGGAGTAAAAACAACCCCCCACCAGCCTGGAAATCACTGGGTACACAAGAGGCTGGGGCACCTTGCTTGCACGGGCTGGGAGCCTGAGCATTTTACCAGAATTAATCTGATAAAGCTACCTTCTCTACCTGCCTCCACTTCCCCTCTGCCCCAGGAAAGAAACCCATTCCAGGACCTGGATCCCAGGGGGAGTGGGGTGTGGGGCACAGAGTGGGACAGCCTAGGGCACCTGGAGAACCTGAGCCATTCCCTCCTTAATTATGGAAAAAAATAAAAGAGGCTTTTGTAACCACCGCCCCCCCCTCTCCCCCGAACCCCCGCGGCTGGGTTTGAATCAGGGAGCTGTGGATCAGTGCCAAGCCTCAGCTCAGAGCCTACTAGGTCCGCTGAGCAACTCCGGGAACAGCAGTGCAGTGGCAGCTGCAGGGAAGCCAGCCCCAGTCAACCGGGCGAAGCCGGGATCCCAGCAGTTTCGGCTCCTGGGGCCTTGGCCGCAGCCCAGCTGGTGAAGGAGATCCAGGAGGTCCTAGTGGACCCTCGCAGTGTGGCGGTTGCTTTGTGGGAAAGGGTGGCTTTATCAAGTGCTTTGAAATCTAGGTCTCAGGCACCAAGAAGGTATTTGCAGGCAAGATCTTGCCGAAGTCGCTGCTGCTGAAGCCACTCCAGAAGGAGAAGACGCCCACGGATATTGGCATTCACCACAGCCTCGTCCACCAACACTTCATGGGCTCCATGGCTTTTTTGACTACAACAACTTGTGTTGGAGCTCTGCTGCTGGAGATCTCGGGGGAGGAAAGCACCGAGCGAGCCCGCGGCCCGCTACTACCTGTGGCAGATGGTCCCTGGCTGCCACCACCTGTACCGAAACTGGGTTAATCACTGGGACCTCAAGCTGGGCTAACTCCTACTCAGTGAAGATCTGGGGGCGAAAATAGGGGATTCTCACTGGCAACCAAAGCCGAGTATGACAGGGATAGAAGGAAAACCCTGCGGTGCTGAGCCAGAGGGCACAGTTTGGAAATGGACACGTGGTCTATTGGATGAGTCGTGTATACCTTGTCAGCGGGCAAACCACCTTTTGAGACTCTTGCCTAACAGAGACCTCACGAGAATGAATACACTATTCCCACGCGCATTGACCCCATGGCCACCTCCTTTGTTCACAAGATGCTTTGGACAGATCCCACTGCCCGTCAGGCCACTCAAGAGCTGCTCCATGATGACTTTTTTTTTTTTTAATGTTTATTTAGTTTGGAGAGAGAGAGACAGAGAGAGAGAGAGAGAGAGAGAAAGAGAGAGCAGGGGAGGGGCAGAGAGAGAGGGAGACACAGAATCCAAAGCAGGCTCCAGGCTCTGAGCTGTCAGCACAGAGCCTGACGTGGGGCTCGAACTCACAAACCTGGAGATCGTGACCTGAGCTGAAGTCGGATGCTTAACCAACTGAGCCACCCAGGCGCCCCTCCATGCCTACTTCTTTACTTCCTGCTACATCCCCACCCTTGTCCACACCTGCCTCCCCATTCCACTGAGGTTTTCAGTTGTTCCCAGCAGCCTGGACCTGAGCAACGGGAAGCCTCTCATAATCCTCAGGGAAGGCGATGAAAACCCCAAGCCCCACCCCCCCGGGAAAGAGGGACGCGTGGTCCGGGGTACCTGTGAGGTGGTAGTCTGCCACCCTGGTGACACGTGTGAACAGCACGACGGCAGAGTGGTTACAAGCCAGGCCGCTGGGTCAGATGCCCTGATCCTGGCACTAGCACTTCCTTGCTGTGTGACCTTGAGCAAGTCACTCAATGTCTCTGAGGCACAGTTTTCCTCGCTGTAAAGTGAAGAATCAGCAGTTACTTTATAGGGGTTATTGGGAGGAGTTGGTGAGGAACATTTTGTCACTGGTCAGTGAGTGGCAGTGACAATTCGAAGGTGGAACACTGGGATCCAAATGACAGCTTTTATGCCCCACTTCCCTGGAACGATGCCGACTCTGCCGGTGTTTGAGAGACTCGGTTTCTACCAGGAAGCCCATCTCACCTGGGACTTGAGGGTGGGAACTCAGTGCTGACCACAGCCAGGTTTTGATGTAGGAAGAGGCTTCATTTTATGCTGGGGTCCTCCTACTTATTGCGATGACCCCATCTATTTGCTTATATATCAGAAGATCCTCAAGCTCTTTCCTTCCAATTGTGTGTCTGTGGTGGAGAGAGGAGAGGCGGGGAGAGGGGAGGTGTTTGAGGCCACCTCTGTGACCCCTGGCAGGAGCCAGAGGGGGCCTGGGGCACCAGAATACCACTGCATCAGCAGAGGCACAAATACCGGACAGATTATCCCAAGGATAAATCCCAAGGATTTAGGGTGACTTGATTTAAAGCTTCCCTTTCTCCTTTTTTGGGCAAAGCCCTGGTAGTTGGGTGGGACTGAAAACAGACAGGGCCTTGTTAGGGACTTGAACTTGCGTGTGTACAATGACAGAGTTTCAGAAAGGGATTTCTCCTTCATATGCCCCTCCGGTCATGTGCCATCCAACCCGATCTTTAAGTGTAAAACTCCATTTGTATTCCAGTGTGATTGTCTCCTGGGGGCTCCAGCCTTGGTTTGCAGCCGATGAGAAACATTCAGGGGGACCATGAGCTGACAACACAAGACTGTGGGGAACCGGCCAGCGTCCCTCTCAGCGTCCTCACCACACGGCTGGGACCCTGGGGGGGGGCAGGGTGATGGCGGATCTGCCTCTACAACCACTTTTCACTGGCTCTTCTCTGTGTTGGTGGTATTCACGGCTGCCAGTCCCTGGTAGGGACAGCAGAGCATGAGAACCTAGCGTCGGGTCAATTACCAAGTGTCCAGCATACCAATGACCAGAACCGTGTGAACAATTGGGGCAAGTGTTTGAAATTCCAGCCGTGAGCCCGGCTGCTCCATGTGGGGACAGGCATATGTCTTGGGTAACATCCCAGCTGGCAGTTTCCAAATTCTCCAGGAATTCAACCCCTGCAGCCCCCAGCTATAATAATGATAACAAGCCCCACCTCCTGCCCCACTAAAGGCACAGGGCATATAAATGCTGCTTTTCTGTTTATTCCGCTCAGGGGCTCCACGGAGAGGGCAGCACTCTTGCCTTCAGTCCCCTGAGACCAGGGACGACTCCTGCACACAAAGGCTTTCCTCCCGGCAGGGATCAGTTTTCCCTGAAGTTTGTCCATTTGGGGGGGAAGGGGTTCGTTTCCCGGATGCTGTGTTCCAGCCTGAATACACCTCCCACAATGAGGGGCGTCCCGAAGGCTAAGTGAGGGGCAGCAGCTCAGGGTCCGGGTAAAGCAGGGGCTGGCTGAGGCTGCTGCTTGAGATTAGCCACGGAGGGTAAACTTCCTGCCCGGGAGGGCCGAGCGGCCAGTGGAGGCGGCAGCTTTCCCATCGGGGTGTCTTCATGAAATTCTCTTTCTTTGGAACAATTGAGCAAAATCGTGCCTGGAAACCAGATGGAACCTGGAGGCCTTTCCCTCGCTTGAGTGCTTCATCGTCCAGGCGTTGACTCATTCTCTTGTCCCATATCAACAAGAGGGACGCCCTTTTTGTGTCATTGGGGAGTCCCCACCCATTCTCCCACTTGCCTTGCTCATTCTCCCCATCCAGAATGATCGCAGAGCTTCCCCCTGCCCCCCCACCCCGAGTGCTCACAGCCTTGGAGTGTGTGTGTACAAACCGGCCCGCTACTGTTGTGTAACCCCTAATGGGCAGGGTTTATTTTGTTCAGTTTTGTTTGCTGGTGCCCAATTTAGTGGCATGCTGTGTAGACACATGGTTCTGGAATCCTCCCTGTACCTCACAGTTGCCTGGGGAGATATTTAAAAATGCTCAGCCCCACTCCCAGAAACCCTGATTTAACCGACCTGAGGTCGGGTGGTGATGGGCTGAAAAGCTCCCCTGGGGTGATTCCAGCGTGCAGCCATTGTTGAGATGTCCCCAGAGTAGAATATCAATAAAAACTAGCCTTAGAATGACCCAGTCAGACAGCTTTGCCCAAGTAGCACTTTCTCTTTTATTTATTAGTTTTTGAGGGAGGGCTGGATTCTCAACCCCTATCACATCTTGCATGTGTTCACTGTTCGTGACATTTATTTGAGCCATAAAACTCTCAGGGAACCAAGTTCTGGAAGGCTACTGGCAGGCATTTGTCCTGTGATGTTTGGAACTGCACTTAATATCTCCCTATGTCTGATGAAATTCCTGCCTCCGACACACAGGATTCTCTCACCTGTCCTCTGGGTTCATTCCATGCCTATCAAATCTCTTCCTCAACGTTTTCTAGACTGCAGGCCACACCTTCTGAGACTTGGTGGCAAGTGGTCATGGGCTATTCTGAGGGGCTATGTGAGAGGTCCCAGGTGGGCCACACAGTCCCGGAGGGAGACCCATGTGGACAGGGTATTTTGTGCCAAATTGGAACACGCCCAAGGCCGGATAGAGTCTCACCCACGGCAAACGTGAGAGAAGTGGAATCAAAAAGTGAGGGTTGAGCCATTGCCAGGAGCTGAGGGGCTTCAAGGGAAGGCACAGTCCGGATCCGCCATCTATATGGGAGGGCTGGAGCGAAGACCATAGAAATGTGAGATGAAGGACACATTTGTCGTGCTACCAGAGCTCCTGGGGAAGGGAGATCCACTCCCTGTCATATCTTGAATGCTCTCACTCGTGTCTGACTGCAGCCTGAGTATAACCTGCTGCAGATGGTCACTGGGCTGAGGTGGCTCCTGGATCACTCATGTGTCCCTTTAAACATGATGAAATATTCCAAGTACACAGAAGAGTCTTTAGAGAATACCGTCCAAATAACACGGATACCCTATCTCCCCAAGTTTGCTTCAGCCATTTTTTTGTTAAGTAGACTCCATGCCAAGGCAGGGCTTAAACTCACGACCCCAAGATGAAGACCTGAACTGAGACCATGAGTTGGACTCTCAACCAACTGAGCCACCCAGGTGCCCCATCTTCAGCCAATTTTTAAAACGTTGTTAACCCTCCTCAGCACCATTTCCTTCCCTCTCTTCATACGCTGTTGCAATTGGTCTTTGTCTCTGCCATGCATGGTACTATACATTTCAGTATCCACACGTAATATACGACATGGTTTTGCAAGCTTTCCAAGTTTATATGCGTGTCATCATATGGTATCCTCTGAATGTTTTTCATTCACTGTTTTTGAGGCTTATCCATGTTGATACAAGATTGACTGCATTACTATTTATTTATCCTTTCTCTTTTTGATGGCCATTTAGGACTGTGTCTAAATCTTTTCGTTAGAAATAATGCTAAACATGATGTGAAATGTCTACTCTGGTACAAGTGTACTTGTGCACAGGCGTTCCACTCTCCCCCTGAATGCCCTTCTCCATGACCATTGCAGCTTTCAGACCCACTGCCCACCCACACTGGGCTCTGCTATGGGCTCAGCCTTTCTCAGCACTGGCGATTTGGCTCTCAGTCAGTGAATGTTTGCACTTGGCCTGGTCGCTGGGCACTTGGTGACCTAGTCTGACACCAGAACTCTCCATGGCTCAAGTCTCAGGGCTTCCACCCCAAACCCCACCACCATCTGGCCCATCCTGTAAGGGAGAGTTCTTTTTGTCAGGAAAGACTGGTGTATCTTGGAGCCATGAGGCAGGCTCTCATGCAAGCAGTCCATTTTAGACGGACCTCAAAGGAAGTTCAGTTTATGGTGATAGGGAAAAATGAAGAGTTTTCCAGACGAGGAGAGAGCGGGAAGCAGAAGAGAATAAACACGACAGGGTAGTGTAGGGGCGAAGACCCGGCAAAGAGCAGACAGCCCTGTGGAAGCTGGTTCTGCTGGGGAGCAGGCAGCTGCATTTGTAATGCAAGGTGAGTGGAAGGAGTTAAAGCTTCATGTCTACCTCCCGATGACTCTGTGTGAGCATTCTGGCAAGAAGTGGTGGATGGGCATTGTCAGTGGCAGGGTGACGGTGGCGGGGAGAACCCTGGGAGAAGCACCCGTCCCCCACAGCCATCCCCTGGACCAGCCCCGAGCTTCAGGATTGCTCACTCCTAGCCTTGTGGTCTGCCGCCTTATTTTCCTCCAGCCCACTGAGAGTTAAGGCTCCGGGAAGCCAGGCCTTCTTCCGGGAAGTTAAGGCTTCCGGGAAGCCGTGGCTCACAGGCCACTTCTCACCCCTCTGGCCTCCATCGGAGAGAACGTGGGCAGCCACACGCGGGGTTCAGCCCGGCAATTACCAGGGACCTGGAAGCTGACGTTGCTACCGAAGGCGTGGAGAGTGGACACCAAGGGGCAGTCTAGAGTCCTGTCAGCTGGACTCCTCTTCGACTTGAGGTTCAAGAGAAGCTCCCAAAGCCCCAATCTGGGGCACAGGAGAGAGACCAGCACATGTGTGGGGAGGGGTGGAGCAGGGTTGGGGTTAGGGTGCTCTTTAAGCTTGGCAGGCCTTGTGATTTCCTTTTTTTTTTTGAAATTAAAAAAATTTTTTAATATTATTTATTTTTGAAAGAGAGAGAGAAACAAAGCACAAGTGGGGTGGGGTCAGAGAAAGAGGGAGACACAGAATTTGAAGCAGGTTCCAGGCTCTGAGCTGTCAGCACAGAGCCCAAGGCAGGGCTCTAACTCATGAACCATGAGATCATGACCTGAGCTGAAGTCAGACACTTAACCGATTGAGCCACCCAGGTGCCCCTTGGCCTTGTGATTTCAAATGAACTTCCGCAGGAAGAAACAGGCTTGTGTTTGAAAGAATTTACCCTGAGCAGAATCTTGGGCTTTTGCCTTGTTTGACAGCCCATAACACTCGCCTGTAAATCTGAACTTCCAGCTCTACTGCTTGCAGGAAAAAACCTGGGAATAGTTATCAACTCCTTCTCCTTGGCAGGCTGTCATCCTCCCACGCACCACCTCCACCCCAACTCGCACCTCCACACCATTAGGAAATCACAAGGCAAATATTCCCAAGGGCAAGGGTGGAGGGCAGAAGGCTGGCTGGGCTGGCTGATGGACCAGCATCAGACGTGAACAGGCTGATGCATCAGGGAGGACAGAGCCAAGGGCAAGTGCTTTTGACTTCATGCTTGGAGGCTGTGTGTATGTGTGTGTGTGTGTATTTCTCTTTGGTAGAGCCTGAAAGGCCAGTGTAGTTGAGAGAATCGATTTTTTTGAGCCTCCCATACGTGACAGGTACTCACCGAGTTGGAGGCGGGCAGGAGAGAGACTGTAAGGTACCTGCCTCATTTTTCGTGCTGCTTCTCCTGCATTTGACTTTGAAGAGGGGCATTCTGTAAGTCCTCATGTCCCTGCCCCCCTATTTGGGAGACCCCAGTGCCTGTCATACACTGTGCAATGAACACACATGGGCTGGCTGAGTGCCTTCATGAAGCAGGTGGTTGTTCATTGAATGTTTACTATGGGATCTCCTCAGATCAAACCTATGAGAAAAGTGTCATTTTTTACTGATGAGGTGCATTGGGCTCAGGAAGGTTAAGTGACTTGTCCAAGGTCTTGCAGCTAGGAAGTCATGTGTGTGCGCATGTATGTGTGTACTGGGGAGAGTGAGTGGAGACGTACAAGAGATTTAAAAGGCTCATGGCATGATTTTTTATTATTGCTCATTCTTGCACCTTCATCAAACCTGTGAATTTGTGCATTTGTAGAAGCTGACGGGATTGAGTGGGCTGTCCCTGGAAACTGGGGGCAATGAAGACAAAGTTGGGGGCTTTCCAAGTGGGTCCTGGATGCAGTACATATCTGCAAAATCAGAACTTGAAAGAATGGATAGGAGAAGCCCTGTGTACCGAGAATAGGGAAGAAGAGAGACGCAGGGAGGGACAACAGGGACGAGATCTGTGACATTTAAATGGCCCCCTCCTGGAGATCCAGGAAAGAAGAAAGGCACAAAAAAAGAACAAAGCCAGGTCAACTGTTAAAAATTATTTAATAGAAAGTCCAATGTCAAAATGTAACAATAAACAAAAATACACATGTATAAATATGTATATATAATTAGACCTGTACACTTTCTCAGACCCTTTTCAAAATGGAACAGAATCATCATTACATCTTGGTGGTCAAATCAACAATAATATTCGAGCGATGTGGCTGCTGAAGCAGTTGGAGGGTTCAAAGAATTCCAATCACGAGAGAGCCGGGGATGTCGCCAAACGTCCTCTTCTGGAGACCCAGAGAGGGAACATGAGCAATCCCACGACTCTGGACAGTGTACCTGATCTTTTCTTAGCACCTGTAGCCACGACTGTCTGGGGATAGCTTTCCGGTCGGGCAGGTTTTTAATTCTTTAAATTATGTTGTGTGAAGAGTTTGCTTGCCCTGTCTCCCAGGTCAGAAGCTCCTGGGGATTTTATCTTAAGACCTTCTTATTCCGCAGGCCAAGCGCCAGCACGGTGGTTTGGCATGGACGCCATCAAGGTGTGCAGCTTTGCTCTTAAAACAGTAGTGTCCAAAGTGGGTGTGCACATCCCAGGGGGGTACTTGAGGTCCCCCTCAGGTGTTCAGAGAGAAAATACCAGAACCTCTGTTTATGATATTTTTTTATCTTATTCTTTTAAGATTTCTATGTTGTATACTTTTTATAATGTGTCTAATATATTAGTACAGGAGTATTATGAATATGCGCTTTAAATAAATTTCTAAACATACAGAGGAGGTGCTTCTCACAGAGTTTTTGCTGATAGGCATGTGCGGTGGAAATAACGGGCACCCACTGCTTTACAGAGTTCATGTGCATGCAGAGAGCTGGGGAGCCTGCCCAGCTGGGCTCCCGTGCCCGCCCGAGGAAGCTTTGCAGGTGCTCAGAAAGGCGATGCCCCGAGTCACCTCTCAGACACAACTGAGAGCTGATGCCTCCTGATCCTGCCACTATTATCTCCCGTGAATGTAAGGCCCTTCTCCCAAATAAAACACAATACGCGGAACAAATACACAGCCACTGACAACCAGCAAGGAGGCATTTGGATCTTTTCCCGGGGACAGTGAGGGAACTAGACCAGAGCTGACAATGGGGAGAGGATGCCCTAAGGCAAACCTCGCCATATCCCATGACCACCCCCTACTGCCACCGAGGGGACCCTCCAGGACCTTGATTTTAAGGTAGGTGAGTGTGAGGCCAAAGGTTCTTCAATTTCCGACGTCATGATAACCGCGGGCCAAATTCTAATTGAAACAGGCCAGGCCTGTGGGACATTTGAGTGGGAACCACAAGACACTGAATTAGAAATTCCTCAGCAAGGAGCCAGAGGAGCATCTGGGAAAAGGGTGGGTGTTTGAGCTCAAATCTTTCCAAGGTTCAGAAGGCTGGTGTTGCTGTAGAATATGCCAAGGCTGCGCCCAGGAGGCAGGTGTGGGGGTTTTGCAAGAGGTCAGTCCCCAGGAATATTCAGAACCCTTTGGGGTCCCTGAGCAGAAGACCAAACCGTACCTTCGGCCCCTAATTCCTCCAGCCTCTTGGGGAAACCAGCACTTGTTCGAGCCTTTTCTTAAGTTTCTAGAAACCGTGCTGCCTCATAGCTAGTATTTTGATTCATCGAATTCTTTCTCTTCTCTTTCTAAAATTTCTAATCATTTGTGGGGATGGGGGAGGGCAGAACCCAATGCTCTGAACTCCGAATGGGTTCTCTGGAAAACCGAGAAGGCACTGTGAATTGTCTCCACAGAGAGACTGCTTCTCCCCAAGCCTCCCTGCCTCATGACCGGAAGGCGCAGAGCTCTGAACTCTGGTGGCTCCTCGGTCCCCGTGAGGTCCATGGCAGCTGTCTAGGCCTGCAGGTATTTTCCATGTGCATACATTCCATTTGTGCTTTTTCTTTTTCTTTTTTTTTTTTTTTTTAATATCCCCTTTCTTTGGCAGGATTCAGGTAGGTACTCCGGACAGAGCAAAGGCTTGGCCACAGGGCGTGACCTAACTCGGTGAAAGGCTGCCCGAGCGCAGCAGCCTTTGGGTAGAATGAATGAAGGGGTCACACTAGGCCAGCCAGCCCTCTGCTGCTTCCCATGTGTTCAGCTTAGGGCACACCCTCATCACAGGGTCTAGGCCAGCCTCCTCCCAAGAGGTATTCTTAACCTTCGTGGCTCCACGGACAGGTCAGGATGGCCAGGCAGTGTGCCCTGTATGCCTCTAAGCAAGATCTAGCCCAGGTTAAAGCCCTTGAATGCAAACAGCTTTTGGCGGGAGGACAAGGTGCTGGGGTGGGGTGGGGGCAGAGGCAGAGGACACCTGGGAATGAATCATCTCAGCGAGCAACTGTGAGCTTTCACAGCAAGAGGGCTGAGCCTGGCCCTCGTGCTGCCCACACTTACCTCTCTGGGTGACCTCAGCAGTGACCTCTGACTCGGAGGGCAGAGCATGGCCTATAGCTCTTCTTTAACCCCCCACCCCAGGTCCACTGTGAAGCCTCTGAGGTCCTCTGGGACCGGCCAGCTGACTGCTTGTCCTCACCGTCTTTCCTCGACTCCTCAGCTCCCAGCTTCAGCGACTTTACCCCGACAGCCTACGCTGTCTCTCCTTTGGGCTGAGACCCACGCTGTTCCCTCAGCGTAGAAGGCCCTTTGCAACGCTCTCCCTCAGTCCTCTAACAAACTTGAGCTTTGATGTCACCTCTTTTGGGGAGCCCCTGATTCTCCAAGCCGGTCGGCTCTTACTCTGAGATGCTCCCGCAGCACCCAGTACTGATCCCACAGTGTCTTCCCAACTAATGGCAGGCTCCTTGAGGGCAGGAGCTATGTTTGGTTCAACCGGGTATTGCTGGCAATTAGCTCAGTGCCTGGAGTATACTGTGCGCTCTATAAACACTGAATGCATGAGTCCTCAACACTGGAGAAGGCAATGCTAAACATGCTACATCTGGGACAACCTGGAGGAAGGGCCCCAAATCCTACAGGAAGGGGCTCCAGCACTGCTGTTGGAGCATCCTAGTGGAACTGCCGAAATGCCAGTCAAGGTCACACTGGATGAACAGGAGAGCGTGTAGGAAACGCTGTAGATGCAAATGGCTGGACGAGGCACATACCCTGAGGGATGAATCCTTTATGCACCACGGATAGGGAAAGGAGGCCAGCCACGATATCCAGGCTAGAAGCCCAGGTAAGTCAAACACGTCAGCGGCAGGGCAGCTGGTCCAGAGGGGGCACAGGGTGAGGTGACCAGCAGACCTCTATCCTCCTGTTTCAGTCTAACTCAAACCTTCACGACAGGGATCACCAGCGTTTCCTGTTTTGTCATTATTAGAGTTACACCAATACTTTCCTAGATGTCATCTTAGAGATTACAAAAAGCAAAATACAGCTTTTCCTTGAAGTATTTCAATGATAAAGTAGTTATATTTTCTTTCTCTATGCATCTTTGTGCATGTGCATGTGAGCGTGTGTGTGTGTGTGTGTTAAGAAAATAGATCCAAATTTAGAGTCCTAATAAGGCAGCTGCCTGATTCTGTTCCAGGGAAATAGATATGAATTTTTAAAAATAAATTTGCATCTTGTTTTGAATGGAAAAGCTGGCTTGAAATCTATTGTGAAGCTTCCCTTCCCTCGCTCACTTGACTGTCAAGAAAGAACAGTCCCTGAAGGTCTGGACGGAAATGCCCAAAACACAGGGGCTGTTCGATCACCTCTGGGTCTAGGCCAAGTGGTCCCTAAGGTGCCAGAGCTATTTTCAATCCTAGGGACCCTAAGGCAGTTCTGGCTGAGTTTATGGAGTTCTTTTTACTGCCTCTAAGTCTTACTCAATCAAGTTCAAAGCCTTGGACTAAAAATAACTCCTAGAAAGGGAAAAACAGAGAATTCTGGGTAGAGGCAGAAGACAGTATTAGAATGAGGCCTTTGGTTTAGGAATGAATCTTGCTGAATTAAAGCCATTTCTCTGGCTTACAAGAGAGAAGAGCCATTTCCCACGTTATCTTGAAGGAATTTGACAGCTGCCGGGTTTGAAGGAGGTGAGATCTTGGGGATAGTTTTCACAGGAAAACTGAACTTAGCACCCCCTCTACACAAGGAAATTCTTTTGATTCTTTCAACCCAAGTGAGGGTAGGGGTGGGTCCCCTCTAGGCAGCACCTTTAACAGTTGCCATGGAGACGTGAGTCATCTTCTATCGAGGATGTGCCTTTAGAAGCAAGGAAAGGAACTCTGGGGAGTTCTTGGGCTCTTCTGACCTTGGACAAGTTATTTAAATGACTATTCAAGTCACTACATGACTATCCAAAACATTAAAGTCTTGAGAGAGATTCACATCTAGTTTCAGTGCTTATACTAGCCTGGAAAATACAGACCCCGGTTCAAACATCAAGAAGAGACATCAAGACCTAGCCCACAAGGAAGGATTGTAAGTCAATGGTTGAGGCCTTTCCTCTACCTTCGGAGCTCAGGTTCTCCCACACTTCTCTGCAAGGTTAAGGCTTTTCACCTTAAAGTGGTGCAGCCTGTGATGAAATAAGCCTGGGGAGCCAGGGAAGGAAATCAAGCATTCAAAGGTCTGTTCTGGCTGCATCTGGCCGCATCTGGTGTTTAACTGCAGAAGGCCCAGGTTCCTTTTCCAGATGCTGTCAGGATTCCAAGAAGAGAGACCTGTGCTTAAATTCCCAAAGCCTTTTTCTTGTGGACCCTACACTCCTGTTAGCCAGTGGCCTCTCCTGTTTGTGGGCAGCTCATCAGATACGGGAAGGCCAAAGAAAACATTCCCCATGGCAAAGCTAGCTGGTGACGAGCCAAAGAGAGAGTCTGGAAGGTAGATACCCTCAAAGGGTTGTTTTCACAGTGTTGCAAAGGGCATAGTAATAATAAAAAATTCGGAAAATACTTGAATGACATCTTTCCTTCTTTCAACATGGGCATTTATGTTGGATAGATGCATTCTGTACTTACGATACACTACTTAGAACACGAGGGGAACAGATTCGCTTCACAGGATTATGGTGAGGATTATACGAGACAATTATACAATGCCTAGCACAGTATCTGGCACAGAGTTGAGTATAATTAATAAATATTAGTTCCTTTTCCTCTTTCCCCAAGATTAGGATTAGATCCCAGATAAGGGACAAGAGTCTCCTGAAAGACGTGGTATAGATAGTCTTCAGGTTTGTCACAAAAGTAAATATATTCACCCACCATCTTCATTTTCTGCTGTAGCCTTTTGACCCTTTCCCAGAGACACACATAAAGGTGACTGAAGGACATATTTTCCCCTTGGAAAAACAGGTCCATTCATTGGCAAAAGGCAACCCATACAACTCATTCACAAAATTCCAAAGGTTTATTGCAAGGACAGTTGCCGCGGCGTGAAAGCCGACAGCCTTATCCAGCTTCACACCAGCGCGTGGGGGTCTAGCAGTCCACACGTGACTTCCAGAAGCCAATGTTCCTGCTTCCTGCCACCTTTTCATCATGCCTCTAAATATATATTCCCTTTCCTCGACCCGGTCTTCTTTTCCTTCTGGCGTTTCAAGCAACTTAACAAAAAGCTTTATTTCTGAGAGGTACAAAGAAATAAAGCTCTGAAAATGCCTTCCAGGGGCAGAAGCATGGAAGGCAGATTTTATGTAAAATCATACAGTGCAATCTAATACGCCTTTTTTTTTTTTTTAATTTGGGAGTTGGGAGGAGGGAGGCTGCCTTAGACACCAATCGTTTTGCCTTTCATATAGAACATACTAGAGTCGCGGAGTCCAAGATTCAGAGTCAGTATTTTCTTGGATTAAGAATTTGATCATTTTTCTTCCTAGGAAACCAACATATTTAACGGAGTTTCTTTTCTAAGGCCAGTAGAGATGGAGCGCTCTTAAAATCCTTGCCTAATGTCTGAGCAGAATTTGTAATCAATATGTTGGCCTGCATCACAGGCTCTGAGGTAAAATTCACGAGAGGTATAATTTCTGCTTTTAGCGGGCTTATGGGAGAGTCTGGCCCTCAGAGGAAGAAAGTCTTGATGAGGTTGGGAGGAGGACAGAGGTGCAACTCAAAGCAGGATGGCATCAAATGGGGCCAGGAAGGGGGCGCCACCGTCCCTGGGCTGCTCCTGGGGGCTCTGAGGTCACAGGCGGGTCACTTCGGACTCTGGGGGCGCCCCTGACTGGCGGCAGCTCCAGTGCAGAGCCCAGACGACCTGAGGCTACTCCTCCACCAGCTCATCTCATCTCTTATTCGAGTCAGAGACGCCCCGTCTCAGACCAGGGGCTCTGCAGAGGGGGAGAGACCTGTCTCCCAGCGGGCCTGTGGGTGGCCACTGAGGGCTGACCTAGTTTCCTCGTCTCTGGACTTTGTACTGTTCTTTGTCCCTAAATAGACCATAACACGGCTCTACGCTCCAGCCTGGGGCTAGCAGGCATTGCTGAGGTAAAAGCTTCTTTTGAGGTTCTCTGCCAGTAACAAATGCGTATTCAGTTATGACAGCAAGGACTCCAGAATCTTGAATCTCCGCCAACCAAAAGAAAGCAGCGCATATACTGCTGAACTTTTACAACTCCACAACTTAGAACACATAAAGCGTGTGTAATCCAGCTGTAAATCTTGTTGGCAGTCGGCCCCACCCACTGGCCGCCAGGCAGCTGGATTTTGAATTGCATCCGGCACTTGGCCATGCTATCGACTCTCTCTGCTAAAAGCTTCTCAGTCCATTTCTCATCCTTCCTTTTTCTACCTCCATCCGCCAGGCAACTCCCTTCCTTCCCTCCCTCCTTCCATCTCCCTGAGTCCTCAGCCAGCTGAAGCACTAGTTTCTGGATGATTCTTTTCATTGTATCTGAGACAATCTGCTTAATGTTCAGATACACTTGGGTGGGGGGGGGGAGGAGGGGAAAGGCAAAATATTTTTGCATTAGACCCTTTCAGAAGGCATAAAAAAAAAATAAAGTACAAACACAAATCACTTGACAATTTTATGATTAAAGCCAACGATGGAAAACAGACAAGCTTTGTGTGCTGCTAACATAGTCAAGCATCTCATGCCAACCCACTCAACCACCCCATTTCCCAGATCTATTTCTAGATACACCGATGTGTATGCAGATTTCATCTGCAGATGAAATCACGTCTGCACATCAAAGAGTTAAACCCAGGAGACAGAACTCCAGGTGAAGAGGCCCTGGTTCATGGGAACAGGCTTCTAGTTTAATGAAACACTCAGAAGTCAAATTCCCAGGACACACTTAGTTCCGTGTACATGTGTCTGATGTCAAATGTTAAAAATGACTGGAAAAAAACGATACGAGCATGTTTTATCTTTGGGTAGAAGGCGGTGATTTTCTGGGAAGACACTCTCTGAGACACCAAACAGAGGAGTCACAGGGAAGATGCTTCGTGTCAGCATCATTGTTGCCTGGTAAGAATAGGAAATCATCTAACAGTAGGCCAAGTCCCGAATGGACAGGTTTCAGGTGGGGCTCAGCAGCTCATTTACGGTGGAGGAAAACTATTTTAGTCACTTGGCCAAAACCGTACAAAGGGAGGGAACTTAGAACCCTAGGCGACTTGACTCTCTCTGCATTTTTCTGCTTGAAGCAGGATAAAAAGCCTTAAATTTTGGCTGCATCTCTATTTATGTAACAACCACAGCTGCTCCCCAAAATAGCTGCTGTCGGCTGAAAGAATTAAGGGCTTTTGTTGCTAACATTTGAGTCCATTTTCTGTAGCACTTGACTGAGTTTCCTCTCCCTCACTGTTGTGCCCCTCGGTCTAAACGGAGATAAGGACTCGCACCATTAGCACATGGATGGATTGTAAAGTCAAGGCTCATCTCCTCAGCAAGTGCAAATTCAGCTTCTGATTCTGTTCCGTGGCAGGTGCTGCTTGGCTACCCAGGACAAATAACTACCCACCTTGGGAGGGTGGCAGTGCGGCTGATAAACCCCACGAGAGAGATACACCCAGTGCTCCTTCTGTGTTTCTGTGGGACAAACCCAAACCTAGCATAGCATTTAATAGGGTGCCCTTCCCTGACAGTAACAAAGAGAACCCTCATCAAAGCTATCAAACGCGTTAAAAAAATACAAAAGTTATTTTCTCCTTTTTGATTGCTATTTACTTGTGACAACATTTGTTAAAAATATTACTTCTGTCTTCGAGAAGAGATCATTCTCTTCATATAATATGGAAAAATAAACTCTACCAAACCCACAGTCAACATTCCCCCACCACTGCCCTGGGGCTTTGGCTTCTGCATCTCCAAATATCATCACCAGTGTCAACGTGCTACATTTCCAGTAGGCAGACGCTTTGCACTGTCCTAGCCAGTGCTGCAGGTAAGAGGAGGAGGAAGTGGTAAGGTTCATGGAACATTCTGAAGGGAGAGAGTGAGGACGGAGGATGGCTTATTTGCTAACGAAATGAAAGGTAACAGGGTGGTTTCAGGCTCTCCTAAAAAGTCGAGGGGTGTCCCCTCATCTCTTCTGACCACTGACAGCCTGCTAATGGGTGGTGGGTGACGGATGGGAGGGCAGGGAGCCACGAAGGTCAATTATCAGTGTCACTGCAAAGGAGGGCTCATCTTCTGCGCCCGGGATCATCGTGAAACACTGAACTGGATGAATGGGAGAAGACAAGGATACATAAAAACAGTAAAATGTTTATTTTCTTAGAAAAAAAAGTGGGGAAGAGGGATTCAAAATGATTGTGATCACACTTCCGTCTGCATCTGAGCAAAGCCAGTGTTGCAAGCTTAATCCTTGATTAAGATCCCTAGTCAATGACACCTGCTGCTCACTCCCACGTCACTCCGGGAGTCACGTCACAACATGCTTTTAATGGATAAGAGCTTCTCTACTTCTTCTTAGCAGAGAAACAAAGCTTGCCATAGCAACCATCCCATCTCCAAAGCGCAACACTGCCAGTGAGAAGCAAGGCTCTGGACCGCTCGGGAGAGACAGGGAGGGAGGGAGGAGAGAGGGAAGGAGACGCTTGTCTTAGAAGCGGAACAGTTCTACAACAGGAGTTTGATATCTGAGTTCACCACTACCTCATCTTATAGAAAATAGGTTGGAGAGCATCTGTAAAACCAACAGTATCTTTAAGGTGAAATTGCAGAATTTTGCTGCATACCTGGACACAAGAGAAGTGAAAAGTTGCAACAAGTTTTAACTAGCAGCAACAAAGAAAGTTCGAGAACGGTTTTCTGTTTGTTTGTTTGTTTGTTTGTTTTTAGCAATATTCCTTTGCAAGTTCATTAAGAAACACTGTAATTTAATGGGGCATACGATATGGAACGATCTTCGTTTGCTATAGTGCTGTTCGTTGAAGAGAACCGACCTTTGCAAAGATTTCAACTGGGGTGTAACTTATTTACACAGTAGTAGCTCCTGGTTTGAGTGGTCGAATTGGTGCTATGTGATATCCTCTTCTTCCGAACAGTAATCTCGACCCTTGAGGGGAAAAGAGAAGAATAGCGTGTGAGTGAGAAATTCAAAGCAGAGTCCGAGACAAGTTACTCACCAGCAATTTTCTCTCAACGAGTCTGTGCCCTTGGAACAGAACTCAGGCTTTATCAGTGACTACTGGGCACAAGGTAGAGAAGGTGCAAATGCTTGTTGGCGGATTTATAAATGAACTATGCCTCGAGGCATGGGAGTTTTACCAAGTCCCAAAAAAGCCCTTACTTTATATTGGTAAGAACTTATGTTAGGCACATACGAGACTCAGTCTTTCACCAAGAAATTACCAAATGGACGAACCATTCAGGACACCAAGTTCTCATGAATAAGAGAAACTGAAATAAACAATGAACAAGCCACTTTTGTCTGGGGCTGGGGCTGCACATATTCTATGGTTACATCTCCATGCCTGGAATTTAGAATTTTACAGAAGGGGATGGTATAATCCAGGGATGTCGTAGTTTTAACCCACTCCCAATTAAAACAGGGGTTAAATCCCTGCCCCCCCCCCCACCCCGCCAAAGATCCACTTAACTATGTATAACAGATCTGGGACTATGCTTGGTATGTGTAGGATGCACAAGAAAGCAAAAATGCTTTTGATTCATTTGCTACCAAAACAGGTTACTTGAGGGCTTGAGGACTACATACAGTCGTTACTTTTGAACATTTTCCTCCTCTCTCTAGTGGGTTATACACTCTATGAAGGCATGGTTAGGACTGGGATTTAGGCTCCACATCTGCCCCAGCTGGGTTGTCCTGGTCAGAGCATTCAGCTTCTCGGTCTGTAATCCCTCGAGACAGCACAGGAACAAAAGTACCTGCCCACCATGAGATCACAATATCATAGATAAGGGCTTTGTAAAAGGTCATGTATTAATAGTATTTGTATCCTTCAACCTTTTTCTTTCTGAATACACACTATGCATTTAAATTCTGAGGGGATACATTCCTTTAAAAACAGATTTCTCTACTTAACTGGAACTTATTCCTGAAAGTATCTAAAACAAAGAAAAAAACAATTTTGCATGAAACTATTTCGCAAACGTATAACAGGATTCTTTATCATAATATCTGGATGCTGCAAATATTTCACATTGTCCTAATGGTTGAGCATCATCATAACCAATGACTGTACCATTTGACAGGGCAGTAATCCTGGCTCTGTGACTAGCTCTGGTGTATTGACGGAGTCACCTCTCTGCGTCTCAGTTTCCCCATCTGTATAGTGAAGACAACTATCCCTACTTCACATGGTTGCTGAAGATTAAACAAGTTAAGAGTAGTACGGTGATGGAATCGTGTCTGGCACATAATTGTAGTTATTATGTGTGTGTGTGTGCGTGCACACGTGTGCACATGTGTTTGATAAATAACAAAATGCTGCCACACAGTGAAATCTTCGGGGCCTGCGAGGCATGGGAGGTTGCCAGCTCCCACGTTAAACGGCCCCAGATTGCTCGTTCTCTTTGAATGTGATTCACGATGTTTGGTTTCCTCCTCCATCAGACTGCCAACTCTCACCCCTGCTACCTGCAGAGCGTCTGAGCCCCGTGTCACCACCACGCTTATTTTAGAAGTGGCATGAAATGTCTCCTGGGCAAAGAAACTGGGTAACCGATCTTCCTGAGAAGAGAGGCATGCACTCAGCCGTCATCGCCCATCAACAGCCTCCCCGGTGACACTGCACAAACAGATACCATCCCTCGCCGGGACCCCGACCACTTAGGAGACACTCTGAACCACGTGTTGGGGAGCTAGGAAGGAGAACCCCTTGGGCCCTGATGGCTGGGAGTTTACTCTCCAAAGTGGGAAACAGGACACATCCAGATGTACCAGCACAGTGCTAGAAACATATCAGGTGATGCTCTCCACAGATCCTCAACTCGTGCGGCTCAGGGAGGGTATTTGGAAATGGACACTGTTGTTTAGCTGGAGGGGAGAGGCAGGGCTCATGCAGTTTTCATCAGGAAAGGAAAGAGGACATTTCCAGTGTATATACGGACGTACACACTGTTGTGTGACAACAGGCAAATTGCTGGGCTTTGGTTTCCTGGGGATAATCATGGTCTCTGTCTCAGGGTTGTGATCAGGATTAAATGGGAAAAACACAGTGCCTGGCAGATAGTCAATAAAGGTTAGCTGCTGCTGCTATCATTGCAATCACTGTTATTACAAATCCCGAGTGTGGTCAGTCTCCTGGCAGGGGAGTGGGGACCTCCTTCCTTGTGGTCATAAACTGTGATCTGATGGGTGTCCCTTCCTCCCACCTCAGCCTCGTACCGCAGGGAGGCCAGAACCTCGTGACCTTGGATACACTTCTGTGGCAGACCCTAAGTCCTTTCCTTTCTTATATCTAAAAGAGGCCTCAAATCAAGGCAAAGCCCCAGCCAGCCAACGTGGTGTGCAGAAGGCACTTCATCCACAAGACAGAACTTGCATGCAATGACAGACAGAGAGCCACACGTATGTGAACGGATGTCCTCACTGACACAGCAGTGTCTCCAACTCTGTAAATGAGTTACAGGGTTAACACAGCAGAAGGAGCCTTTTAGACCCTCCAAGTTTACTGTTACCATAAGGGAGCGCCTCCTTTCGAGGGACAAAACTATATCAACCGTCTGTGTAAACCCAAGACTGCAATGATCACTTCCTGAGCATTTTCTTCTCTGAAATTATAACCACTATGAGGAGGAGGAGGAGAAGGTGGAGGAAAATGGCAACAGTTGTTTTGCTGACATTATTTCCTGACAACTGACACCTGCCAGGTGGGAGAAGCGCCATGTTACCTGCGGGGGAAACCTCAGAGGAGCCCAAGACCACAGACCACAGGGCTCATCCTCATCCTTTTTGTTAGAATTGTAGTGAGTTGACAACTAACTTCAAATTCTAATCAGTTCCACTTTTGTTATTGTCACTTGCCAGCAGCTCTGAGAACCAAATATTTCATGGACAGAAAACTTGGAAATCAAAGGCATGGAGAGTAAGAGCTCCCGGAGGGCCGGCATCATTCTAGAAGGGGAACCTGAGAACGGTTCCTGGCACATCCCACCCCCATGCGGGCAGACCTTCTGTAACATGACTGCACATCTCATTTAAATTTATAAAGAACTGTGCTAAAAAGAGAACCTGAAAACCTTCAGCTGTCAGAAGGCAGAAGTGGGAGTGAGCTGGGTTTAGAAGAATCACGGCAATTCTCCTGACCAAGGAGGCCCTTCCCTTTATGCGGCTACAGAAAGGGATGTCTGTAAAGACTGCTTTCCGCAGTCAGAATTGTGGCCTCGAGACACAATTTCCACCCTTGTGCAAAGGACCCATTGAAAGCTACGGGGAACAAGATCCCTGGGCAGAGGCTGTAAAGTCCCAACGATGCTGACAAGGAAGGCTGTTTCAAGAACCACAGAAGCATCTTGGTGCAGACTCAAAAATCTTCAGGAGCTCTTGCCTCTGGAGATTTCCCCCACTGTGCCCCTACTCTGTATGGGTTTTCTGTGTCCTCTTCAGCTGCATTATTTCCTTGGAACTTCAAGAAGTTTATGTCAACACAGAGCATACATTTCCAAGGTTCCAGGGTAGGGATTCTTTGTTGGTTGAAATGTCTGGGCTAAGAATTGGGGATGTGAAGGAAAAGAGAAGGGAAAGCCATTATCCTAATTTTAAATTCTGCTAGTTTAAAGACGGGCAGCCCAAAGAGTGAGTTCAGACCAAGGAATTGTTCCTCCGAAGTACCTTGGTCCTGAAGTTTAACTAGACAAGTGGTCAAGGGCTGGCCGTCCAGTTTCAGGTTTGATTTTATCATGGAAGTCTCTAGTATCTTTCTGTAGACCTGTGTGCTTTCAGCCTAATACACGCACCTCAAGCACCTAACAATCAGCCACGAACAGAGGATTTTCCCAGCGGGGTAGATGACAACTGGATGGATGTTACTGAGAGGACGCAGCAAGTCTCAGTTTCCCCATCTGTAAAATGGGGAAAGTGACCTAACGTGCAGTGTTGCTGAGGGAATCAGAAAACACATAAGGTGCTTAGCAAAGCTTGGCCCATGGGAGTTTATTTAATACATTAGCGCTCTTTTGATGATATTGAAAAATGAGTTCAACAGACACAGCAGTGAATAAACTGTCTAGGTGAGAAACTGGGCCCATAGCTGAAGGAGTCATTTACACCTAGGTCCTCAAACAAGCCAGGCAGGCATGTGGGTGCTAGCCCCTCCCCCTCCATCCGAGCCCCCCCCCCCCCCCACGCCATCAGCCCTCACCACACCCATCACTTCTCAGTTTCTGGATCTCTGCTCAAATGCCACCTCACTGTCTTCCCTGAACACCCCACCCTATACACAATAGCCCTTCTACCTCGCCTTCATTTTTATTTATATCATTTATCATTTCCTGGCATTATTCATATATTAGTTCCTTTCGCTATTGGCTGTCTTCTTTCTTGAACAGAAGCATCAAGTGGGCAGAAAGCGTTTTACGCAGTGCTGTATCTCCAGGGCTTTCGACCAGCGTCGGCAACGTGTTAGCTGCTCAGTGAATTGTGCCGCATTCCAGACAGGGAGCCTTCTCTTTGGGGATAGTTTTCCAAGCTGCCCATGAAACTGTTCAACAGCTGAACCCAAGCTCTGCCTGTTTGTAATTCCCAAAGGATGGCTTAATCCAGGCCTTTGGAACCAGAGGATAGGCCTTTCCAGACTGACAGCACACCTTGGTCCCTCGTCTGCGAATCACATGGCTCCGTCTAGATCTTCCCCCATTTGTATGGGCGCCACTTCCCCCATGCTCTTATTAAAATGGGCGCATCCAAAAAATCCCCGGCACAGAACAAGATACCCCAGATGTACAGCACAAGATACGTAAGAATCAAGTATCTGACAAGGGGGATCACCAGAAGTGACAGACTCCAAGAGAACTGATGTGCTGAATCTTTTTTTTTTTTTTAATTTTTTTTTTCAACGTTTATTTATTTTTGGGACAGAGAGAGACAGAGCATGAACGGGGGAGGGGCAGAGAGAGAGGGAGACACAGAATCGGAAACAGGCTCCAGGCTCTGAGCCATCAGCCCAGAGCCTGACGCGGGGCTCGAACTCCCGGACCGCGAGATCGTGACCTGGCTGAAGTCGGACGCTTAACCGACTGCGCCACCCAGGCGCCCCTGATGTGCTGAATCTTAACCATAATGTAACAGACCATCAAACTGAACTTCTGTTAAAGTTCTGGAGAGGGAAACAGCTCTCATGGAAAGAGGGAAGTAACTTATACAAAGCAATCGAAAAAGATCACAAGAAAATAAAAACAGGAACACATCTGATCATGTGGAAACAGACTTCTGCATGTCAAAAAATAACACAATGAAAAGGCACATTTCATAATGGGAAAAATACCTGTAGCATACAGTGTGTAAATAAGTTATAGGAGAAGCTCCTACCAATAATAATAAAAAAAGGACAGTAAGAGGAGATCAGTAAGAAGGATGGGTACACACTGGAAACTCATTCAGAATGGAATAAGACCAGTGAACACATAAATAGAAAAGTGGCCTGCTTCAGTCATCAAAAAATACAAATCCAATCATTTGATGGTATTGGAAAACAGTGATGCCCAATTCTTGAGAGTCCACAATGAAACGTAAATCCCAGGTTGCTGGCAGGAATGTAAAATGGTATGGTGGCTTCAAAAGGCAACTTGGTAATGTGTACTATGAGTCCAAAAAATGTTCATACCCCTTATTATAGCAATCATTGAAATCAGTATCAAAGATAAACCCCCAAACATATGTTATTTATTTATTAAAACATTTTTTAATGTTTATTCATTTTTGAGAGAGACAAAGACAGAATGCGAGTGGGTTAGGGGCAGGGAGAGAGGGAGACACAGAATCCGAAGCAGGCTCCAGGCTCTGTCAGCACAGAGCCCAACGGGGGCCCCGGCTTGAACCCACAAACTGTGAGATCATGATCTGAGCCAAAGTCGGTGGCTTAACGGACTGAGCCACCTAGGCGCCCCTCCCAAATATATGTTTTTTTAAAAAATATATGTATTGTTGCCCTGGGGCTGGAGGTGGGAAAGAGGATTGACTATAAGCAGGCAGGGGGGACCTTCCTGAGGTGATAGAGATGTTCTAGAACTGGAGGTTGGTGGTGGTTGCACAATTTGGTAAATTTACTATAAATGATTGCATTGTACATAGAAAATGAGTAAGTTTTATGGTATGTAAATTATAGCTTCATAAAGTTCTTAGGAGTGTATGTATAAATATTTTCATTGCAGCATTTTTACTAGGTGTGAAAAAACCCGCAAATATCCCAAGAAAAAAAAATGGTTACCAAGGTACGGCCCATGAACACTCTGCTACCAAACACACGAACAAAACAACAGGACCAATCACCCACCGCGTCTCACACAGGCAGGTCTTTCTTGTGCACCACTGTACTTTCACACACATTGTTCCCTTCTCTCAGACCGCCTTCCCCAGCTGTCTGCATGCAGCCACTCAGTCTTTACAATGTTGTTTCAACCTTGTATCTACAAGTGACATTTCCCCCAGGGCTCAGGGAGAATGGGTCTCTTCCCCTCTCAGTCGTCCTTCTATCCCACCACCAGGCTTTAGGGTGATTTTAACCCAAATGTTTGCCTCCCTTACTGCAGGCAGCAGGGTGGGTCTCTTATTCACCCTTGTCTTTTTGGTACTTAATGGAATCCTTGTGTGACCCACATCACAATGGTTATGAACACTTAGGCGTTTGGAGGGAGGCCGTGCTGTGTGTGTGTAGGCTGTTAAATGATGTTTTCAGGAAGTGTCTTGGGACTTTAATAAGTGAAGGAAATTGTCAACATTTTGTGAATCCCACAAGAAAAAGCAGTCCTCTTTAACAACACAGCTGAGGGGCACCTGGGTGGCTCAGTTTGTTTAGCGTCCGACTGCAGCTCAGGTTGCGATCTCCTGGTTTGTGAGTTCAAGCCCCATGTTGGGCTCTGTGCTGACAGCTCAGAGCCTGGCGTCTGCTTCGGATCCTGTGTCTCCCTCTCTCTCTCTGTCCCTCTCCTGCTCCCACTCTCTCTCTCTCTCAAAAATAAATAAACATTAAAAAATTAAAAGAGAAACAACACAGCTGACAAAGAGTAAGGTTTGAACACAAGTATCAGCAGAGACTGGGGCACAGTCTGGTTCTAAGAACAGCCTGGAACCTAGCAGAGGGCAGCAGGAATGCATGGAGGGGGAACAAAGGCTGATATCAGAATCTCACTGTTCACTACTCATCATTCTTATTTATATAAATAATACCTATGTATAAACCACAGAAGGAATCATGTCCGGTCCTCGCTCTTTTTTTTGGACAAAGCAAATGCACTTTTATATTTGGATTAAAAAATGTGCATCTGGACAGTTCAATTACAAGTGCCAATAGGAACACCAGCTCTCCTTTTTTAAAAAAAATTAATTCCAGTATAGTTAACATACAGTGTTATGTTAGTTTCAGGTGGTTTGGCAATTCTATCCATTACCCATCATGGTAAGTGTATTCTTACTCCCTTTCACCCATCTCCCTATCTACCTCCCCTCTGGTAACCATCTGTTTGTTCTCCATAATTAAGAGTCTATTTTTTGGTTTGTCTCTTTTTTTTTCCCCTTTGTTCTTTTGTTTTGTTTCTTAAATTCCACATATGAGTGAAATCATATGGTATTTGTCTTTATCTGACTTATTTCACCTAGCATTGTACTCTAGATCCATCCATGTTGTTGCAAATGGCGAGATTTCATTCTTTTTATGGCTGAACAATATTCCAGTGTGTGTGTGTGTGTGTGTGTTCCACATATTCTTTATCCATTCATCTATCCATGGACACTTATGTTGCTTCCCTATCTTGGCTACGGTAAATAATGCTACAATAAACACAGGGATGTATTTATCTGTTTGAATTAATATTTTCGTATTCTTTGGGTAAATACCCAGTAGTGCTATTACTGGATCGTAGGTAGTTATATTTTCCGCAGTGGCTGCACCAGTTTGCATTCCCAGTCTGGTTCTCTTTTTATAATATTTAGTCAGGAGTCGTAAACTCAGTCTTTGCTGTTGTCATGAAGTTCTGATTAGAAAATTTCACAGGGGCCAGGTAACTAAATACCTTAGTGAAGATTCTCATGTTTGTAGAAAGCAAGCATTAAGCTTGGTAAGAAAGGCCCATTATAGAGGTTTGTTTTAAGGAGGTTTATTTCTGTCTGGAACTGTGAGTTACACTTGTCATAAAGCAGGCTCTTGTTTGCTGACTGACTGATTGACTGACTGAGTCTCCTCTCCTTGATCTCTCTGGATGACACCAGGAACCTCTGTTAGTTTCTGGCCTGTATATTATTTTGATTCTCCTACTCCCTGTGTGCTTCCTTTATATGATTCATCTTCCTCCTCTCTTCCTAATTATGGGCATCCTGAGTCTCAGTTTCTTGACTTAGCTTTGCCCCGATAGACTTCTACCCGGCTTTGTGGGACTGGCTTTCAGGTGCCAAAGAACACCTTGATTCGTGAAACATAATTGCTGCAACTGTGTTTTGGGGCAGAAATTCAGTGGGCCATCTCCTTGCTCTGCGCACCGTGTGCCCCCCCCCCCCCCGCCCCACAAGTTTTTTCCCCCAACCTTTTCCTCCAGGCATCACCATCCACAGGCAACCTCAGACTCATGTTTCCATGGGAATTTGGACACTTATGCTCTGTCCCTGCACCAGGAATACAGGGGCAGAAAAGCTCATTCCAAAGCTAGAGCATCTGTGAATGATGAGCTAGAAACCAGAACCCCCATGATGTGGAGGAGGCAGGAGGTGGGAAAGGGAGACAAATGGAATGAAGGCCACCCCCAGGGGCTGTTATTCCAACTTCTCTCTGCGGGGCAGGGGGCGAGAAGCAGGCACCCTCCACCCCTTCCTCAGGGCTGCAAGTGGTGGGACCTCTATCAGTCAGTGTTTCAACAGCATTTTCCCTAACAGCCCAACAACGATTTAACCACACTTTTGAGGAAATGCCAGAGAAAAGCAAGAATAATTAGCTGTGCTGTTAAAGTCTCCTCCTCCGGCTTACCTCCTTAGAAAAATCAGTCAAGGCATTAATGGCCACCTCTGTTTCTAATGAGCTTTATTCTAATTAGACTCACACATTGTGATTTCAGTCGGAAGAAAGGTCTCATTTGTAAAGAGCAGTAGGAGTGTGACAGCTTCTGTTTCTTTGACCATACACAGGAATGATCACCACGATAACAGCAGCAATGACAGCCGTCCCAGTATATCAGCTCTTCATTCCCAAGGGAGGGCGAGTATTAACTAAATGGCTGTAAAACCCCCACCAAGCGTTTGTTACACAGGAATCCTCATTCTACGAACAAAAAAGGAGGACGTTTTAGAAGCTTTAAAGGCACATATTCCTTAAGCTCTTTCTGTCATTGGCACTTGGATGACTTCAGTGACGCCCCTTCCCCATGCAGAGGTGAGTGGGAGTTAGAATAGGGTGGGAGGTTCCTATCTCTAGGCCATTTTGAACTGATGTCCTACAGCAGGTGTTTGGTAACTTTCTCTGTGAAGGGCCAAATAGTAAATATTTTAGGCTTTGCATTCCATACGGTCTCTGTTGCAGCTCAGCCCTACTGTTGTGAGCATGAAGGCAGCCATAGATAAAGTAGAAGAATGAGCATGGCTGTGTTCCAATAAAACTTTATTTGTGGACACTAAAATTGGAATTTCACATACTTTTTCACATGTCAGAAAATATATCCTGCTTTCTTGCTTTTCCAAACCACTGAAATATGTAAAAACCATTGTTTGGTGAACTAGATTTGGCCCATGGGCTATACTTTGCCCACTCCTGTTCCAGAGAATAGAATTACCATCAGTGGCTAACACTGTCAAGGGTTTGGCCTTCTTCCTAGAAGCTCAAGCAACAGAGATAATTTCCATCTTGAGAGAAATGTCTCTCAAGATGGAACCAGAGTTCTCTTCTAAAATGTCATTTTACAAAATTGTTCTTATTTTACAAACAAGAAAAGCATCAAAATAAAAATTTTGCTACAATCTATCTTCCTAATAAATTGGAGACTTTCCAAGTTTCATTTAAATTTCTGTTCATATGTTATTTTTATATAGTTTCAATCCAATGATAGACACATCTTTTTTTGTTTTTTTCCACTTAATGTTATCTTATAAAATTTTTTCCTGTTTTAACTGATTTCTTCTAATGATAAATAGATATAACAAATTTTTGTGGAATTCTTTGTGGAAGATTTCCAGGCCATTTGATGGACTTAATTCAAAGGGATGTCTTAGTCTATTCTCAGGTGTAAGTGTTAAGATTTTTTTTAATGTATATTTTTTTTTTGAGAGAGAGGGAGAGAGAAAAGAGAGAGAGAGCGAGAGAGAGAGCGAGAGCAGGGGAGTTGCAGAGAGAAGGAGACACAGAATCCGAAGCAGGTTCCAGGTTCTGAGCTGTCAACAGAGCCCAACACGGGGCTCAAACTCATCGACCATGAGATCATGACCTGAGCCAAAGTCGTATGCTCAACTGACTGAGCCACCCAGGCTCCCCTGTAAGAGTTAAGATTTAAATACCACCCCCTCACCTCCAGGCCAGGACAACCTATTTGGTAGATTGAGCCTCATGGGTCCCCTCTAAGGTTCACTTCTTCTAGGACATAAAGCCTCATGGCTTCTCTAGGGTTCACTTCCTTGAGGACAATTGCTTTAGCAAGTTTGGGATTTCAATCCTTATGCCTCCTGACAAAGATGTGTCTTCCAGACAAACTCTTTAGAGCTCTCTGTTCAGAACTAATCGCTTATACCCCAGAATGTACATTGAACATGGCTGGGGGTTTGGGGAGACTAAGCACCCACTTCCTTTCCTTACAGCTTTTAACTGAGAACAGTCTGAAGGAGTCAGATGGGACTGAGCTCTCTTGCTGGGTTAGAGAACCCCATCATGCCCCCCACCCCCAACTGTCTCACCCCTGAGGCCCTATGGATGGATGGTGATGGTGACTAACCCAGTCAGTCACAGATGGAGAGAGTGGAGGACGTTTGCCCCTTACTGCTCACAAGCTAGAAGACGAGAGAGAGTGTGAAAGGTGGGTTCCTTTCCTTCCTCCCTACAGAGAGGAGCGACCTTATTTGTTGGATCAGTGCTCACCACCCCTTCCCTTTCTCTTTGCTTTCAGAATAGGAAGCACATGCATTTGGCCAGGAAGGGAACCACGGCTACTGATGGGAGGTCCCTGCCTATAAAAGGCGGAAAAGAGTGGATTAGCCAGATATGAGTGGACCAATGAGGAATGGGTGTCCTGGGCCCAGGGATGGGGAGAACATGTCTGTGTGGCTTCCCTCCTCATTTAGGACATGGCTAAGGTGGCCGAGCTGCACCCTGAAAGAGAAGGAAAAGCAGGGTCCTTGGGACTTCATTATGGATCCTGAGGGTCCCACTGGCGTGATGAACCTAATGCATTTCTTGGGAATGAGCCTTTTGCAAGGATGACAACTGAAGGAGGCCCACAGGACACATGACAGACGGGGGCAAGCAGAATTGACTGGATTTGTAGGGACTGTTTATCCTGATGCAAAGCTCTGATTAAATTAAAGATTGCCACACATTTGGCCAATTGGCCAATAAGCAAAACCATGAACAGAAGTCAACTGCATCTCTGATCATAACTATCAGAATCCTTGGAAGTAGTGATGCCAACTGAAGTCTAAACCAGGAGCATTTCAGGTGACTTAGAGCATTGCTTGGTGCCTGGATCTTAGTGCTTCTTGAAGCTTTTCTTCCACTGGGATGCAGTGGAAGATGTGAGCAAGGCCAGTGACCAGCATGTAATCAGACTTTTTTCCACCACATGTTTTGTCACATATTCCTGTTTTCATAGGCTTCTGTTCATTTTGAGAAATTTAAAGGACACAGAAAAGTAGAAAGAATGTAACAAACACTGTATTTCTATCATGCGGACATAAGAAGCAGTGATAAATTTGGAGCGCTTGGGTGGCTCAGTTGGTTGAGCGTCCGACTTTGGCTCAGGTCATGATCTCACGGTTTGTGGGTTCGAGCCCCGCGTCGGGCTCTGTGCTGACAGCCTGGAGCCTGCTTCGGATTCTGTGTCTCCCTGTCTCTCTGCCCCTCCCCTGCTCATGCTCTGTCTCTCTCTGTCTCAAAAATAAATAAAACATTAAAAAAAATTAAAAAAAAAAGAAGCAGTGATATTTTGTGACATTTGCTGCTGGCTCCCACCCTCCCGGATGGAAGTGCCACCCAGTCCTGGGCTCCTTCCCCATCCCCAGGGGCAAGCAGGGTCATGGGAATAGTATGTGTTCTTCCAGCCCATTTCTGATACTCTAGTGTTCATATCATATTCTTACTATATCAAATAAATTATACTTTATATGTATATGTATGTTTAAACATATAACAGATGTAAATACATTCCAGTTATAAATATATCATGTAAAAATATACCATACTAATGTGTGCATACACACCGTGTGTGTGTGTGTGTGTGTGTGTGTGTATCACTACATGGTATATAGCTGGTGCTTCATAAATACTTGCTTAATGCCCATCTATAAACAACGTACGGTATTTTCACTTTTTTTTTGGTTAAAGTTTATTTATTTTTGAGGGAGAGAGTGTGAGCAGGGGAGGGGCAGAGAGAGAATCCCAAGCAGATTCCGGGATGTCAGCACAGAGCCTGATTCAGGGCTCAAACCCACAAACTGCGATATCATGACCTAAGATGAAATCACGAGTCAGATGCTTAACCGACTGAGCCACCCAGGCACCTTTATTTTTACATTTTTAAATTGGCATCATATCATACCATTTTCATCATTCTGCATATTCCTCTGTTCACTTAATAATACGGTTTCATACTGGCACAAAAACAGACACTCAGATCAATGGAACAAAATAGAGAACCCAGAAATGGACCCACAAACATATGGGCAACTAATCTTTGACAAAGCAGGAAAGAATATCCAATGGAATAAAGACAGTCTCGTCAGCAAGTGGTGCTGGGAAAACTGGACAGCAACATGCAGAAGAATGAACCTGGACCACTTTCTTACACCAGACACAAAAATAAACTCAAAATGGATGAAAGACCTCAATGTAAGAAAGGAAGCCATCGGGGCGCCTGGGTGGCGCAGTCGGTTAAGCGTCCGACTTCAGCCAGGTCACGATCTCGCGGTCCGTGAGTTCGAGCCCCGCGTCGGGCTCTGGGCTGATGGCTCGGAGCCTGGAGCCTGTTTCCGATTCTGTGTCTCCCTCTCTCTCTGCCCCTCCCCCGTTCGTGCTCTGTCTCTCTCTGTCCCGAAAATTAATAAAAGTTGAAAAAAAAAAAAAAAAAAAGAAAGGAAGCCATCAAAATCCTTGCGGAGAAAGCAGGTAAAAACCTCTTTGATCTTGGCTGCAGCAACTTCTTATGCAACACGTCTCCAGAGGCAAAGGAAACAAAAGCAAAAAAGAACTACTGGGACCTCATCAAAATAAAAAGCTTCTGCAGAGTGAAGGAAACAATCAGCAAAACTAAAAGGCAACCGACAGAATGGGAGAAGGTATTTGCAAACGACATATCAGATAAAGAGTTAGTACCCAAAATCTATAAAGAACTTACCAAACTCAACACCCAAAAAACAAATAATCCAGTGAAGAAATGGGCGAAGAATAGACACTTCTCTAAGGAAGACATCCAGATGGCCAACCGACACATGAAAAAATGCCCAACATCACTCATCAGGGAAATACAAATCAAATGAGATACCACAATGAGATACCACCTCACACCTGTCAGAATGTCTAACATTAACAACTCAGGCAACAACAGATGTTGGCAAGGATGTGGAGAAAGAGGATCTCTTTTGCACTGCTTGTGGGAATGCAAACTGGTGCAGCCACTCTGGAAAACAGTATGGAGGCTCCTCAAAAAATTAAAAACAGAACTACCCTACAACCCAGCAATTGCGCTACTAGGTATTTATTCAAGGGGTACAGGTATGCTGTTTCAAAGGGACACATGCACCCCAATGTTTATAGCAGCACTATCCACAATAGCCAAAGTATGGAAAGAGCCCAAATGTCCATCGATGGATGAATGGATAAAGAAGACGTGGTATATATATAATGGAGTATTACTCGGCAATCAAAAAGAATGAAATCTTGCCATTTGCAACTACGTGGATGGAACTAGAGGGTATTATGCTAAGTGAAATTAGTCAGTCAAAGAAAGTCAAATATCATATGACTTCACTCATATGAGGACTTTAAGACACAGAACATATGAACACAAGGGAAGGGAAGCAAAAATAATCCAAAAACAGGGAGGGGGACAAAACATAAGAGACTGTTAAATACAGAGAACAAACAGAGGGTTACCAGAGGGGTTGTGGGAGGGGGGATGGGCTAAATGGATAAGGGTCATTAAGGAATCTACTCCTGAAATCACTGTTGCACTATATGCTAACTTGGATGTAAATTTAAAAAATAAAATAAAATAAAATAAAATAAAATAAAATAAAATAAAATAAAATAATAAAATAAAATAAAATAAAATAAAATAATATGGTTTCAAATCTATCAGTCCATGTATATACCTGATTCATTTCTTTTGAACTGCTGTATAATATTGCACTGTAGATTCCTACAGTTCAGTCTATTCATTCTTCTAGAGGTGGACACTTAGGCTGCTTCCAGTTCATTCATTCTTTTTGCTATCAAACACAGAATGCTGCAGTGAACTTTATTGTACAGATGTAAAAATAATTTCAAGCATGCAGACCCAGAGGTTTCATTGATGGTTTTTACTGGTTTGTATTAATTCTACTTCTTTATATATTCCAGCTACAGATCCTTTCAATGTTTTAAGTGTTACAATTATATTCTAGGGGTGCCTGGGTGGCTCAGTCGGTTGACTCTTGGTTTTGGCTCAGGTCACGATCTCACAGTTTGTGGGTTTGAGCCCCACATCAGGGTCTGCACTGATAGCATGAAGCCTGCTTGGGATTCTCTCTCTTTCTCTCTCTCAAAATAAATAAATAAATTTTAAAAGCAAATATATTCCAAACTAGTTCACTAGACGGTCTGGATTTGGGGATTATGAGGGTCATTCATAAGGGGGGCACTGATCCATGATAATTACCTGGATCCTTGTGCCTATCTTCAGTTTGTTAAGAACCCAGAATGGAGGCAGGGTATGATTAAATATCTTCAAACCTCCAGCAACTAATTTTGGGAATATGAGTTTAAAGAATTTTGGTATTCCTCTTTTGAATCTGTTTAGGGAAATGGGATTAAATGAGGGTAATCTAGAATTGCCTGCTCCAAGAATGCCTTCTCTAGGAATGAAACAGAATATGTTTCCACTCAACAGAACTTCAAAGAGAGGAATAAATATCCATAAATGACAAGATTATCTCAGAATAAAACTTCTCAAGAAATATACAGAACATAGTATGCTTCATAATTCTTTCCCAAATGATATAAATGGACATATGTCATTCTTTGCTGCAGAGGGTTCATAATACTAGTGGGAATTTTAAAGAGTTGGGGGCAATCTAAAGTTCCTCTTAACTTGAAATTTTATGCTTCTAGAAGTTCCCTAAAGGCAAGAATCCAACTTTTAAATTACGCACCTCCTACTGGCCCCTGACTCATTTCTGGATCCAGAGAACACATCCCAGATATGCTCGTCAAGTGAATCAAGAGGAGCCAATCTTATCACTTTAATGATTTCTGGGGAGACCCCTTTTCCTAACTTGTTGTGGTTTTTGTTGCTATCACAAGCATTTTGTGGCAGGTATTACTATTTGCAAAAGCAAGTTTTTAAAAAATCTGTAAGAGTTAAAAAAGAAGGAAACTTCCAGACACGAAAAATATATATAGGGATCCAGCTGTACCCGGGCCACTGACTCACTGACTCATTCTGTAATCACAGCTCAGAAGCTAGCACGAGGCTATTTAATGGCTCTAAAAATGTTCACATGAATCTAATTCCTTAACATGTATATACCACAGGAGGCAGGCTGGTCAGCGCACTGGAGAGTGCACTAACACTCTACCTATAAGGAGAGACATCTCTACCACAGGCAGGCACTTTTGCTCAAGGGAGATTCAAGCTGTTAAATTCTGCATTTTTAGTTTCAGGTTTAGCCCCTCGCAACCCCCCTCAATTTCAACAAATAGCCTTGATGATGAGGATACAAACAACTTCAACCAAAATAAGAGCTACCGATCACAGAGCGCATTTCAAACTCTCTGCTAGAGACTCTTTGGTGAATGATCTTGAATTTCCCAGACAAGTTGGTATTATTATGCAAATTTGTTTGGTGGCGAACCAGAGGTTCAGAAAGCTTAAACAATTAGCCTGGGGTCACACAGCTAAGACTAGAGGTGGCCCTCAGATCTGGCCCAGGTTGGAAGCACAGGTTCTTTCTCTTACCTGGTGCTGCTTCGTTCCTCGACCTCTCTCAGTCCAGGTCTCGGCATTGTCCCCGCTGTCTACCTGCTCTGCTGTTCTTTGTTAAGAACACTTCCAATCTTGCTGAGCCCTCTGCTGGAGGAGTCTGCCTGACCACACCTCCTTCCTTTGTAGGCTTTCACTTCTGCTAAGCCCACTTGTCTTATTTGTGCCATGCTCTCTCTCATTCAACAAGATTAGTAAGTATCTGTTCAGTCCCAGGCCCTGTGCTAGGTTCTGAAGAAACAAAGACAAATGAGACCCAATTCTTATCCTAAGGAAACTCCCTGTTTAATTCTTTGAGTCCTTTTAGAGACTCGTACACAAAAAAGCAGCAGTCATAGAGGTTGGCACCCTCTCTATCTCAGCAAACTCTCTGTAGGGCTAGGACAATGCCCGCGGCTGCTGAACGCAGTGAGTGGAAGGGCCATGGAGAGGAAGGGAAACAGCCTGAGAAGAGGACAGGAAGGAGAAACCGAATGGGCACAAGGGAATGACACACACCAGTGTCACCGTCTTTCTGTTCTGAATGGTACCTCCCCTGGCCTAAGTACTGCACCCACAGCAACATGACACCATCCACGGATCGTGCCCCACATTACCGTGGGGTTCAGAGCACTGCTGGCCACACTTCATTCATTAAAATGGAATGGTTCTTATTTGCATTCCTGTACTACGCTGTTCTGCACTCTGAACTCTTCTCCTCGGCTGCTCCCTAAAGAGCCAGGCCGACAGCACCTCAAGAACTCTCTGGGGGCGCCTGGGTGGCGCAGTCGGTTAAGCGTCCGACTTCAGCCAGGTCACGATCTCACGGTCCGTGAGTTCGAGCCCCGCGTCAGGCTCTGGGCTGATGGCTCAGAGCCTGGAGCCTGCTTCCGATTCTGTGTCTCCCTCTCTCTGCCCCTCCCCCGTTCATGCTCTGTCTCTCTCTGTCCCAAAAAAAATAAATAAACGTTGAAAAAAAAAAAAAAAAAAAGAACTCTCTGAACATCAAGCCCTCCGGAGAAAAGAAAGTGAGCAGAGACTGTGTGTGCTGCACGTCTTCCAGATCTGTCGCCTCCCTTCTCTTCCTTGGCTGCACTGTCTATTACTCTCAGCTACCTGGGAGCGCTAGGATGGGAGCCCAGAGCGTGCGCACCCTTTGCCAGTGGTTCCTACACCAACATCATCACCACGACTCTTCAGTACGGAGAAAAACAAAACAGGACTGAGTCACATCCTTACCCTTGTAATTATAGCTTTACATTGGCTGATGTATGAGGAAAGGTACATACAGGAGAGAGAGCAGAAGAGGCAGAGGGATGAAGGGAAAGGAAACACAAGGAAGGGTCTGGTTATTAGCAAAAGCAAGGCCACACTATGCTTAGCATGGAGCAAGACATTGCTTACTGAAATGCTACTGGCAGCCCAGCCCACTTCCAAAGTATACATGCCAGCAAGGGCCTCTCCGGCAGTGTTGAGGGCTGTTGAGGGTCTTGGTTGTTACCAGAAGAGAAAGCGAGAAGGGAGGTACACCCTATGATTTCCTCTGCACACACGGGCAGGCTGTGCCACATTCCTGAGGATTGGAGACAACAGTCCCATGTTTCTCAAGTATTGGGCACTGAGGAAGCCCTCAAACCCACCACCAAGGAGTAAAACCTGTCATCAGCTGCGCCTCTCAAACATTGTATGTGATTCTACAGTAGCTGTGAGGTCACACAGTCCACTCAGAGTTTGTAATTACAAGCCTGACCCTGTCTTCACCGGGTGAAAAGCAAACACCTTCTGATCAAGACATGGTTCACACTGAGCTGATGTTAATATTAAGAGGAGGAGCCCTGGAATAAATTGATAAATGCAGACCTGCTCTCTTACCAACTAGGTTAGTTTTGGGGCCAAGGGAATCAGGCCACTCCAGGAATGCAAACATTTTCTAAGTGTGAATGCCTTTTTAATAAAAGATGTACAGGTCTACAGATGAACATCTTTTAAAATCAGCTGATTTTAAATCCCAGACTGTTCTTTCTCAGACATTTCCCTAAAATGCTACAATGAATAGTGCCAGTCAACGGTGGTAGTCTCAAGCTCACACAGGAATAAGTGAGACGACACACTAGGTATGCTGGTGGCTCAGCCTTGGGGGTGAAGTACTTTCAGCTACTTTTGAGAAGAAGGAAGGAAAGTACGAAGAAAAGGAGAATGGCTTTGCATGGGAATTATCTGCACTCAGTTTTCTAATCTTTAAATTAAAAAAAAATTGTTAATGTTTATTTATTTTGAGAGAGAGAGAGAAAGAGAGAGAGAGAGAAAGAGAGAGAGAGAGAGAAAGAGAGAGAGAGAGAGAGAGAGCATGATCAGGGAAGGGGCAGAGAGAGGGAGACACAGAACTTGAAGCAGGCTCCAGGGTCTGAGCTGTCCACCCAGAGCTTGACGTGGGGCTCGAACTCACAAACTGTGAGATCATGACCTGAGCCAAAGTTGGATGCTCAACTGACTGAGCGACCTAGGAGCCCTAGTCTTCTAATCTTTAAAACCAGACGTCTATGTGGATCATTGCTGATAAGGTTCAAGGGTGCAAATGGGCCCCGGATTTGAGGGAAGCACATCAATCATATGAATCATAAAGAAATCCACAGGTTCTTGGCCTGGGGCCCAGGGATAGGCTCCAGGGAACTACACAACTCTGACATTTGACTTAAGAAATTAGTGTATATGATATCATGTGCATTAAAAAAAAAGACGTTTATTCTGAGAGAGAGAGGAGAGAGCGAGTGTGTGTGTGTGTGCGTAGGGGACGGGGAGAGCCAGACTCCCAAGCAGGCTCCATGCTGCCAGCACAGAGCCCAACATGGGGCTCAATCTCACCAACTGTGAGATCATGACCTGAGTCGAAATCAAGAGTCTGATGCTTAACCAACTGAGCCACCCAGGCACCACTAATGTACATTTTTATAGGGAGACTCTTTATCACTTTTACCAGATTCCAAAAAGATACTCACCACCAACAAAGTTTACAATTTTGCTTGAGAAAAACTAACCAGATGCATGTGGTACTGTACTGAGATATTCTTTATTTAATATAAAGGTGTTAGTGCGCCTGGGTGGCTCAGTCGGTTAAGCGTCTGACTTCAGCTTAGGTCACAAACCCATGGTTTGTGAGTCTGAGCCCGCATCTGGGTCTGCACTGACAGTGCAGGGCCTGCTTGGGATTTTCTCTCTCTCTCCCTCTCTCTGCCCTTCCCCCACTCTCTCTCTCTCTGTCAAAATAAATTATATATATATGTATATATATATATACACATGTATATATATATATATATATATATATATATATATATATATATACATATATATTATATAGACACCCAGAGGTATCTCGTGGGGGGAGGGCAACAGACTCCTTGGTCATCAGCTATTCTTATATCCTCATAAAGCAAATATATATACTTGTTTTTGCCTAGAGAAGATACTATAATTCCTATGAATACATGTATTTACTTGTTTTGCTTCTAACAATTAAACCCAAATGTATAGAAGAAAGCATATCTTAAAATCTTATGTGATCTGTATTTGGTAGTATACTCAGAATCTCCTCCATGGGGCCAACTTTTAATAATCTAGATACCTTCTTTCTCCTCTAAATACAATGAAAAACTAGAATTTAAAATCATTACCTTGCTCTGCAGTAAACTGTCATTTTCTCTAAGTTGCAAAATTAGACAAATGTCACCACTTCACATAAGGTTCAGGAGTCTGTGAACTGTCAGGCAAAACAACTATAGATTCCAATGGAATCAGTTAGATATCCGTGTAAAAAATAATGAGGTAAAAACAAATGAGGTGCCCCTGTTGTTTCAGAGGATTTTTACTCTCCAAAAAGGAAATGCAAAAGTAAATCAATCAAACAGAGCTCTTTGGAACTCTCCCTGCTCTCTGTCAAAAGCTCTCCCTTGGTTATCTCCAGATGAAACTCAGCGTCCTGGCCTCCTAACACACCACCAGAGCACCTGAAATGGTACCAAGTGTCCAAGAAGCTGTCCTGATTGCCTGGTTAACGGACCTCAAGTTTTAATAACTGACCCCACAGACACCTGTGTTCAGAACAGGAGGACCTGGCTCATAGTGACAATTGTGTGCTGATGGCAGAGAGTCCGATGTGGGTTCAGCTTGAACTCAAGGCATGATGAGATCACGACCTAAGCTCAAGTTGGATGCTTAACCGACTGAGCCACCCAGGTGTCCCAAGTTAGCTTTTTTAAATGTATTTTTGCAACTTTCTTCTCTTTGCCACCACTACTTAGAAAATGCTGGTCCAGCTGCGGTGCAAAGGTAAACTGCACCTCGGCACCATGATCACCTCTGAATGAGAGCAGTCCAAATTTAAGTTTCACTAGAAATATTATACCACCTAATAGTCCTAGTTTATTTTTTAAAGTTTATTCATCTTAAGAGAGAGAAGACATGAGCGGGGAAGGGGCAGAGAGAAAGGAGACAGTGAGAATCCCAAGCAGGCTCCGTACCATCAGAGTGGAGACCGATGTGGGGCTCGAACTCACGAACCACAAGATTATGCCCGGAGCCTACGTTGGAGGCTCAACCAACTGGGCCACCCAGACGCGTCCCTAGTTTCTTTATTCTAATGGTACTTTTACATCTATCTTGAGAGAGCAGAGATTTCTTTTGGTGTCAAGAGTTGAAGGGTAAATTGAAACCACATCCTGCAGACATTCAATAAATACAAAAGAAGAATCAAGGAAGAGCAGGTTTAAATCTCCGCACATTCAGTCAATTTTACTTCTTATCAGTTTAAGGAAGAAAAAGCAATTTCTGGACATTTTGAGAGAGATTAAATCTCAAAATCAAGCTCTCTTAGAATGACTCCAATTTTCAGCATGAAGCTCTGAGTTTTTTTGTTTTTTTAAATCAGCCCTAGGAAACCTACAGAACAGATCTGAGTTGCATGTATAGTTAGTTGTCCCCATGTTAACTTGTACCAAAGAAATACCTAACAATGGTGAAAAGTCAGGAGAATAATTTGTAAGAACCCAACTTCCAATTTGGGCTATATAAAATATGGTGAGGATTGTATTAAGCCAAACGCATATATTAAGGAGGAACATTTTAACTTTGGAGGCTCAATGGTCAAATAGTACACGGAACAGCATGTTCACAATATTCAGAAGGGTGAATTTTAGATAAGAGGGAAGAAACAGGAAAGCTTGGTTCAGAGCAGACAGAAAATTCCACTAGACATCTAGAACTGGGTGCATGTCACAGGTTATAGAAAAGCTCTTCTTCAGATATAAATGTATTTTATAGGGAGAATACTGTTTATGTTGAGTCTACAAATGTTCCTTTGTCCAGGGACGGTTCTATCCAACAAATGATCAAGTTATGCACTTTGCTTTTGTTGTGTTAGACACGTCATTACCCTGGATGCAAAAGGAAAAAGGGAAATCGGATTTCAGATGGAAACAATGAATTCCAGTTGTGAGTGCAAGGAGGTAGAATTTCTATTATGGAAACACACCAGAAAGGGATTAGATCATCTTAAATGCCTTGTCTGTAAGGGTTTGTAAATTTTGTTTAAAAAGATAACTTACTATTCAGGTTTTGGTTTTTACAGACTAACTCTGACTACTAAGATCTTTTTATTGCCAAAAAGCTAGTGGAGGAAAAAAATCCAAATAAACTGAGAAAGAAAAGATCTTCACCATTACAGTGGGAATGAAATATTTATTTTATGCCTTTCTTTATTAAAACAAATGCTATTGACACCTTGAACAGGTTTTGAACCAATACATGAAACTTGGTAATTATTCCCAGATGAAGTTTTCAACCTAAAAAGTCATATGTGAGCCAGGATTTCACTAATAATAAAAAAAAAAAAATTACATGCAAATCAGTATTTATGTATAGCCAAGTGATACTATGCATTAAAGTACCATTTTAATTCATCACCCATCTCTACCTTTCACATTGGTAACATCTGCTGGTCTTGTAATGGTGCATTAGAAGATTATACAATTATTCTTTAAGGAGGTCCATTTCAGAATGGGGTCTGCTGCTGAAATACTGGCGAATTTAAGCCCTTCTTCATTATTTTCCATTGAGTGATATGTATCATAACTTAGGAATTTGTGAACAAATGCTCAGATAAAAGGGCCACAAAATGTAAAAAATAAAAATAAACATGGAAAAAATTCAAAGGCAAAACTGGCCCATGATGCCTTAACCACAGTTGTGCTATGTTCTGAATTTAGGATTGTACTCTTCTTCAGAACAAGGTTTTCAAATGACAATACTCAGATTTATAACTTCAGTATTTAAATTCACCCCCTGCGGTGATGCATTTAAATTCTGCAAGTCTGCAAGTAAGCCTTTAATTGTTACCATCTTCCATACTTCATTCAGTTGATTAGCATATGGCACTCTGAGATCCTAAGTATGGGTTCAATTTTCCACACAGATCTTCTTGTCATTGTAAAAGGCACACACTCCTAGAGAAGCAACTTGGGAGTCTCGGCTTTGGAGTGAGGCAGATGTGGGCTGAAATTCCAACTGGACCACTACCAGCCTTGCAAACCTTGGTAAGTTATTCAAATATTCTGAGCCTTAGTTTCCTTGTCTGTAAAAGGAAGATAAAACCTGTCTCAGAGCCATGTCCCTGAGGTCGGTATTGACTGTAACAGGTTTGCGATGTTTGTAGGAGAACTCAGAGCAGTGTTAGGTATACAGCAGACATTCCGTAAGTTCTGGCAGGTACTAAGAACCTTCTTGCCTGCAGTCTTAAGTGAGAGCAAGGCATCACGTGCAGACAATGTGCACTGAGAGCAATGTTCTGTCTCTAGGCAAAGGCTCTTACTAGCACTGCTAGACCCTATCTGGCCCTACACACTTTAATTAATGGTCAACAAGCCGAGAATCTTGGATGCTCTGGTATACGTTAAACATTCTCACAGTCACATTTTGTGTGTGTGGCAGGGGGAGGGGGCTTCTTTTAACTCTCTACCCATACTCTTACAGGAACAGCTTTGCAACACAGAAACCAGAACATTATTACCTTAACTCATGAGGCAGTTAGCATATTTCCCTTGAAACAAGGAATTTATTTTTACTTCTTACCTTTTCAATTTTTTCATCCAGCATTCTGAAGAATTCTTGTTGGCTTTCAGAGATGTGCATGCTAAAAAAAAACCAGAGAGCAGTTAAGTGCGTATTTCAATGTTTTCTTAAACCCAGCTCCCTCGAATGAAAAACGCTGAGTCCCTAGACTTTGAGGCAGACATTTATTTATTGCCGACTTTTCCACTGAGATAGTCTGAAGTCATATTAAGGATAAATGCCATTACGGTAATCCTCTAAATGTGTTGCATAAAAGTCTACGAGTTCCTATGATTTAAGAAATACAATTTCTTTTCAACGTACATGTTATTTATAGTGATGTTACTGGGAGGTGTGTGCCAAATGATTTCTTCAGATACACATTTGTTAAAAAAAAAAAAGGCGTAGCCAAGCAGTACATGGCATATTTCACACTGTGTGTAACTGGAAAAAGAAAATATATCCAAGTTGTTACGGTGAAATGTGTATTTTATAAAGACTGGTATCTAGCATGGTATTCAGCTGAGCATAGAGGTGTGGGCTGGCAGCAAACAGGCAAAGAACTTGACATTGTCCCTGAATGCTTTGTGCAGTGGTGACGGCCAATGCACCTTTTGGGAAGTGCAATTCCACTGGGATGTGGGAGTGCGTCAGGAAGCATATCTGAGTAGCGCTTGCCCTGTGTGCTTGCTTGTCTAATGCTATTTAACAGCCTACTTAGTCAGATGGACACGGTTTGGGGCGGGGGGAGACAAAACAGAAGAAGGTAAGGAGAACAGAGGAGAATCACAGATGGGAAGTACGTGGGGAGGAAAACGTCTTGGAGGCAACATGGTCTTAATGACAGGAAATAGGTGTAGGTGGTCCAAGGAGGTTCAGGATTCTGGGCTAAGAGACACATCACTCAACGCGCTTCTTTCACTGTTAGTGTTTACTTGTTGCAGTGGCTGGGGGTGGGGGGAGGGGTGGCTCTGGAATAGCTCCTTCCCTTCAAGTCTCGGTGTAGGGGACAGCCCACCTGACATACCCCTTAGCACTATGCCTCCTCCTTTAGGGGCCGCAGAGAATGGCACAAGGGACCCCACACCGTTCAGGCCTCCAATGACAGATAATGGGGCTTGAAGGAGGTTTTCCCCTGTGTGTAAAAGCAAGACTTAAAATCTGGGGGCACGAGGACATTAGCTCTGATACAAGAGGAAAATGACAAACTATTTTATACCAGCAATCCACTTTCACTTCTGTATCATGTCATTTTTCCTGTCCTTGATAACTCAAGTGAGGTATATGTCCTGTTTCAGAAACAGGCCTTCTCTTGTTGCAGGCTAGAAAGGCAGGCCAGAATCTGGGAGCATGAGAATATATTAAACAGCCTCCTTTCCTTCTCTGGCTGGGTGGAGAAGCCATTTTGCCTACCTGAGTTTTCCCAGATTCCCCATGGTTTTACTTCTTTAAGTGCCAAAACATTTTTCATTTGAGCCATTTTGAATGCAAACCTTCTAAACTTTAATAGAGGATCTATCACAAACATTACTTGACTTTCACTTAATGACTAGCAGCCACTCCCAAGGCCTTAAACCACAATCTCTCTCTGTGATACGGGAACACTCCCTGGAGCCTCTTAAGATGGGGAGAGCTGGCTCTCCTTAAGCAAAGTGGCCTTAAACTATAGGCTTTTGTTCTCTGCCTGCTTTGAACCGCTCTCATTTCTTCTGGTCAAAGAAGGTATTGGTTCTCTTTCAGTTTTCTTCCCAGCAGCTGCTTCTGCCCCATGCTTAGCACACCCAAATCCATTAGAGTTGTGTCCAAAGTTAGTGCAAACAGGATCTGAGGGAGAGCCTGGGGGGCTTCCTGTGAGTGGTGAACAGGCATATTCTGGCAGTCAATGTGGCTGCTCAGACATGTTCTGGGCATCCTCCCTGTTCCTGGCCAAACTTTCAGCAGATGAGGTTGCTGGACAGCTCTGGGTCCCAGATAGAAAGGCATGTAGACATATAGACATAGATACATCTTAATAGATAACCACATACACATATGCACGCATATACACACATATATCTTAATATGGATGACCACACACACACACACATTAGTTTCCCTGGGAGATTCCAAAAGACCTCATAAAAATGGCATTTTTAGGATCAGATGTCCATTGTGGAAATTTTTAGGTTAGAGTTTTTTACATATATTGCTTTGCGTATAATGGAAGGGAAATATTTAATCAATTGACTGAGTGGTCCCTATTTCAATTCATGTGATTCATGACCCCTCACGAGGCAGTTCAGTTTGTTAGCATGGTGAAGTGTAGTCCCTTCCGGCACTAACGTTGGATGATTGTTACTAACTTCCATTAACCCTTTATTGAAATATCAAAACATGAAAACAGGGGTGCTTAGTTAGTACTCAGACATATACATATTAGACTGACAAGATCCCTGGGATCAGGAATGCAGAGCTCAGGGTCCATAATAGGAGCTTGATGCCGAAGGTAACAGTGAGGACCTCAAGATGCATGTATAGTAAGCAAGCACAAAAACCTTAGTGGTTCCAGTTTTGTGTAGTTTACCTACTTTCTAACCATTAAAAAAAAGAAAAGGCATTCCTTGATTAAAGCAAACTGAACAAAAGCTACTCAACCCAGAATTAATTAGTCAAGACAGGGTGTTTTCAACCCTACCTGAATCCTGAACCAAACAGTAACCTCACTCTGGGGTAGAGGGTATAATGGTTGAGAAGTAAAATACCATTTTCATTTTCAGGTGTGCCTTAAAACAATTCTCCCCAATTCTACCCAAACACAGGCACCTTCCATCGGTGCATCTCTACCATCACACCCCACTGATACAGGAATGTTGCCTGCTTTCTCTTTGTCTAAGAGCAAGAACATCCCGGCCTGCCTCTGTCTCATTTCAAAACCTACCAAGAAGTGTCTCCCAGCAGACAGACTGACTTCTTGCCACCTTGAAATATAGTATGTGGGCTGTGTTAGCCAGAAAGATGAATGGAAAGGTGACTTATTTATTATCAGACCCCGATGCACCAAATGAGCTCTTTCAGATAAACTCCGCCATCCCTGGGAGTGTGGCAGACACGGCCGCTTGGAGCCAATGGCACCAAGAGGTCCTTGCTGTGTGTACACCACCTTAAGTACGGTGTGACCTGAAAGCGCGAGGTTTACTCTGCTGTTCTCTGTGGGTTTGTTTCACAGGCAAGCCCTGAAATCCCTTCAACAGGGAGAGAGATGGCATTTTCACTCTGATGAAATAAATGATCCGTCTCAGCGGTCTCCTGCCAGGATAAACACGGATGCTCTCTTTTCACGTGGAAACTCTATCAACACAATGGCATTAATATTAGTTTTTACCTTCAAACTGCGCTGTGAGAACCAGTCCTTAAGTAATAACTGGATTCTTAAGCCCTTTCTGCTGCACAATTTGGTGGCTGTGAATGGTGCGGGAGAAAAAAGCACACCGGCCTGTCTTTCCTCAAGGTATTAGAAAGGGATAATTAGACTGTTTATGAATCCACTTACAAAGTGAGTATTTGATGCCAAGATTAATTAGATCTAAAAGTCTTTTAGAAAAGTCTGTATGCTGGTACTTGATTTAACTAATCAAACTTAACAATTTCAGTAATTCCTATTTCTTTCTAATAAACTCACTCGCGGAAAGCACAACGTTTTCCTGGAGCACTTCCCATGCCCCCAGTTGGTGCTGGCAGAGCTCTTGTGAGTTAACCTTGAATCGTCAAAGACTCTTCTGTCTGTGATTTCTCAGTTTCATGAGACTAGGGATGATAACAGTATGGAATCTTAAAGACAAGTAATCAAAGGAATGAAGAGGGTGGGCAAGATGAGGGTTTGAGCTGAAAGATATATGGCTTTCATTTTTAGGGACTTAAAAAAAAGTTTCCAATAATAAAAGCCCAAGCCACAAAAGTATCAGAAGACAAGGTCCTAACTCCCTAATACTTCACCTGCAAAAATGAAATGCAATTACTCAGTGGGTTCCTGCAAATCTTGGCCTGAATAGTTATTTCTTCAAAATCATCATCATCATTGCTCAATTGGATCTCGGGCAAGTGGCTTAATCCTAATCCTCACATTATGACACACCCTTGCTTATAGTCACGCACAGCTACTTTTATTTAGTCGAATATACTTTTTTTAAGTAGCATAATATGCACTCATGAAGCCAAAGTAAAAAACGAATGCGAGGACCTTGACAACAACCTAGAACTAATTTACTTCCTACCCATGTGTGTTTCCTCAATTCAAGGGAACCAACATCCCCTTACTTTCCCTTTGTATAGCTTTACTGCCTCTACGTGTGCTCTAAAAAGCAGATGATTTATTTAGTTGTTTTTAACTTTACAAAGAGTGCATCATGCTTTCTGTAATCTTTCAGGATTTACTCTTTTCTCCTATTATTATATTCCTCGGTCCCTCTAGTGTTGTGAGTTTTAACTAATATTTCACTGTGTGAAGGCAGTGGGGTTCATTTACCCAATGTCCTGTAAAAGGGCATTTGGGTTATTTCTTTTCTTTTCTTTTTTTTTGAAATAAAGTTTATTTTATTGATGGGGGGAGGGGCAGAGAGAGAGAGGCAATGAGAGAATCCCAAGCCACACTCTGCACTCTCAGCACAGAGCCCAATGCAGGACTCACAAACCGTTGAGGTCATGACCTGAGTTGAGACCAAGAGCCGGAAGCTCAACCGACTGAGCCACTCAGGCGCCCCAAAGGGCATCTGCGTTGTTTCTAACTGTTAAGGCATTCTTACCAGCATCAGATACTGTGACTGGCACTGGGTCATACATTATTTCATTTATAAATATCTCTAGCCCTGTAAGAGATGACGATTCTCCTCTATTTTTCTCTGAGAAAACTGAAGCCTGATGACATTAGGTCACTCTCTTGAGATCCCAAAGTCAGTAAGAATGTGCTCTGCATAGTACCTCAGATGAAGATGTGAAGACCATCTACGTTTATTATTAATAAATCTCCTGTTATCAGGTATGGGGTTGTTCTTCCACTTCTGGGGAAAAGAAACTCATTAACTTATGTATACACTGCATAATAAATAATAGTTTCTTAATCACCTGTGTCAGCAAGGAGGAAAAGTAAAACTTCTTGTGGCCTTCCAGAAAGATTTCGTAGTTGAATTCCAGTAACCCAGGTTCTGACTCATAGTTTAAAACTCATACACACACACACACACACACACACACACACACACACACACACGAATAACAGAGGATTTTCTTCCTAATTTTAATGTAAACACACAAGCCAATTTAGTCAATTTCTCTGAAAGCTTCAGCACATATCAGTTTGCAAAGGAGGCTGCTTCAGTATGTCTAAATTAAATAAGTATTCACACTAAAGGGAAAAAGAAATTCTCCTTCTTATAGTCTCTTCTTAGAACTCAGAGATATGGGAAACATTTAAAAATAGCATATATTGAATGGCTTGGATGAAAACATGACTTGGTTGTATCATGAGATATCTGCTGTCTCTCCAAGGCAGATACAATTAGTGTTGATAAAAGTGATTATCAGTGAAGTGGACAGGAAGGTTGTGATTATGACATAATGTGTACCTAACGGTTCAAAAATCGGCTTTACTATTCCACTGACATTACAGATGATAAGTGGATTTTAAAATGTCCAGTTTCCTTTGAAAGTAAAAAAATTAAATCCTTGAGCTCATCACCACCCTCTGAAGAGGCCTAACCACCTGCATCACCTCCACAGACACCGAGCCAGGGTAAAGTGATTATGAACTGGGTTATTTTTGTCTCGATTTCCTGGGAAGAATCAGACATAACACAACTTCTTCTGCTTATGGCATGGATTTATGGAACTACTATTACATACATGAATTTATTTTAGGGTGGGGGTGACTGTGCCACCAGTGTGATCAGCACCCTCAGGGAATTTGTTCATATTTAGATGGAACACCACAAAACAGATTTGTAGCTCTGGGAAAATGGAGCCTCTTTGAAGGAAAGGACAGATAGCTTGAGTGTCACACAAAGTGCATTTTATCGCCAAGGTAGATTTGGTTCTAGAACAATCTAGAAAAATACCCATTATTCTCTTTAACTTTTTAATTGTGCAATTCATAACACATAGAAAACATATGTTATTTGTACAGTTTTACATAACAATAGTTAAAGGAACACCCATATCATCACCACTCAGATTAAGAAACAGAACCCCTGGTCCCACTGTCTTCCATCCAGTGAGAAAGAACCACGCTTCCAAGTTTAATGCCTTTTCATTTCCTTGCTTGTCTTTATTGTTTTATCACAGACATATATAATAGGTTGATTCATTCGGCTTGTTTTTGAACTTTATGCAAATGAAACTATAGCAGGCAGGGACTACCACTTACTTCCCTTCCCGTGCAACCTTACATTTATGACCTTCTTCCATCTTGACAGGTGCAGCTCTAAGTCATTCATTTTCACTGATATGTAGAATTCTCCAGGTCAACTAGGTCTTCCAGCACCCATGTACAAGTTTTTCTAGGGTATATACCTGAGAGGGGGAATCGCTGGTGGGCAAGGTATGCCCAGGTACAATTTTCTTAGAAACTACAAACTTTTCCAAAGTAATTGTACCAGTTTATACTTCCACTAGGGTAAAGAGGCCTGTTGTTCAACATCCTGGTCAACCATTTGTATTGTCAGACTTCTAAATTTTTTGCCAATCTTGTGGTGTGAAATGGTATTTCTTCCTAGACGTTAGCTATTCATGTTTCCTCTTCAGTAAAATGGTTGTTCATATCTTTAGCTTCTTTTTCTATGAGCTCTCTGTTTTTTACTTATTGATTTATAGAGTTACTTTACATATTCTGGAAACCCAACCGTTGTCAATTATATGCGTGGTAAATATATTCCATCACTTCCTTCTACTCTCCTACAGCAAATTTTGATAAAAAGAAGTTCTTAATTTTAATGCGGTCATATTAATCATTTTTCTTCAAAGATCTGCATCTTTTGTGACTTTTTCAAAATTCTTCCCTACCCCATAGTCATAAAGATATTCCCTTTTATTTTCTTCTAACTGATTTGACATGTCTGTTCTGTCAGTTATTGTGGGTCTTTTTTGGCATTCTCTGCTCTGTTCCATTAAACCAAATCACAGTGTCTCAATCACTGAAGCTTTATAATACATCTTGATTATCTGGCAGGCAAAACTGAGCTCACTCTGAAAATATTATTAGCTTTAAAAACAATATAAGGAAAAAAGGAACTAGAACTCACTTTGCTCTGGGTTGATGAACTAATCCTGGAATCTCTTTATTAGTTTTAAGTCTCACATTTGAACTGGCACTTTTTTCCTGAAAAACACAAACAAACACATAGAAGACAAGATGAGAATCGACAATTAAACAGCAGCATAAACTGTCATCACAGAAATGTTAGTTTTGCTTGAGACCCTTCACAGCTGGTTGCTTCACAAGGACAAAAATCCTTGCAAAGATATCACACTGTAAGGTGAAACCGCCAAAGATTTTGGAACACTGTCGTGAAAAGAGGCGGGAGTTTTAAAAACAGCTATTAACTATTTTTGAAAATTATGTGCAACTCATATGTGATTTTTAGGTGTTTTTAGGAGTTACTAAAAATAGGAAGAGACTCAAAGAACAGAAGATTCTAGTGTCAAAGAGCTGCCGTAGTATAATCACAGACACTGTTCACATGCCCAGGTCAACTAACTTCAGTGCATTCTATTTATAAAAGACATCTGTAGTTACTGAGACATGAAGTTTGCACAAGGCCCTAGCAGTGACAGAGAGAAGAACATGATTAAAAATAACTAAATCTATTCCACTCATAACAAATATTGTGAGATTGAATTCAATTGAATTAATAAAATTCACTACCAACCTATATTCGAGAAGCACTTCTTTGGCTTTTAGTCTGATCTGATTTCCTATTCCCAGTATACTAGCCACATGGGAAAGAAACACTCTCAAATCTTAAATGCAAGTATATCCGTAAGCACGCTGCCTCAGTCGTGGTACTGCTCTGTATTTAGACCATCTCAATAATGGCACTGCTTTGTATTTATACAACATTACCTTTACAAAATATTCAGGAGGCGTTATAATTGGCTCCCAAAACACACCCCCAAAATGAAAGTCAGGGCTGTTCTCAACCTATTTAACAAGTGCCGGTGTGCGTGCAAGGATCTTGATGTGCAGCAATAACTCAAAGCCTAGGCTGGGGCAAGGAATAAAGACTCGCATGGGCTGGCCCGCTGTTCTTCCCAGATGCAGAGGGATGTGGGATGACAGATAAAACAGATGGCCCCCAAATGAACTCTTGTTTCAAGAGTTCATCTTTCTCTCAGGATAGCAGAAGCCATTTAAATCCGTGAACCTCCAGTGATTTACACACTGTGGGTTTTTGGCTATTCACCATCAAACGTGAGCGTATCTGTATAACATCGGTACTCCACAACAGAGGGTAATTTTGTCTGTGATCTTCTAGGAAAAGAAACAACCATTACGATTCTTTGGCAGTCTATCTTACCTTCTTTACCTCACACTAAACTTTGGAGTGTTTTCACAACCTTTTAATGGGTATAAAATATATAACTGTTCCTTCTGCTGACACAGTCAGGGAACAACAGACAAAGTACCTTCGTGTTTACAAAGCAGGGCACCGGCTCCGGGAGGGCGAGGCCCAGCACTTGACGGGAGCTGCGTGTCACATTACTGGTTGCACAAGTGAGCAAGGTCAACATGTGATGAACGTCTTTTTAACAGTGAGAGAGAAAAATAGCTCACATGTTGTCCCTCTGGAAGGACTGCAGAGGTAGGTTCCAAGTTAGTCATCTTTTTCCCCTTAAACTTCCTGTCAGCTTGGATTAAGCACTGAAAATAGACATATGACGGGGCCTTCCACTTTTTCTCAACTAAGTTCCCAAACACTGAGCTAAAATGATGTCATTTTGAACACTGGTGAGGCAGGAACGCGGCTTCTAATACTAAGACTAGAAACTGTACACAACTGTATTCTGTTTATACTCAATCTATTAAACCGTACCCTTCATAATGGCACTGAGTCACCACATCTTCCTTAAAACCACACTGTGTGGTTGCTAGGAGAAGAAGGAAACCCCAAGCAACAGAGGCTGGACGGACGGGCCGGGCACTCAGTCCCCGAGCGGGAATGAGCCAGCCCCCCGGACACCATGCACAGGTGCGCACTGCCAGGAAGCGGGAGGGCCAAAACCGAGGCAGAGGCTCGGGAAGGAATCTCAGCTTCAGATTTCCCAGTTACACAAAAGGAAAAAGAAAGTATACATAATTACACACACATTTCTATGGATTGCACATGTAAAATGCATTAGTTTTTACAAATCGCCACTCACCAAGATCGTAACAACGACCCAATGACCACGTACTCTAAGTCAGGCACTATTCTAAGTGATTTCCGTATATGAACTCATTTTAATATTCACAATTATTTACATATATTAATTCATTTTTATGTCCACATTTCTGAGGTAGCTACCGGTTTTATTTTTACTTTCTTCTTCTTATTTTAAAGTTTATTGATTTACTGTGATAGGGACAGAGACACCATGAGTGGGGGAAGGGCAGAGAGAGAGGGAGAGAGAGAGAGTCCCAAGCAGGCTCCATGCTGGCAGCACAGAGCCCGACATGGGGCTCGGACTCATGAAACCATGAGATCATGAACCTGAGCAGAAACCAAGAATCAGACACTTGACCAACTGAGCCACCCACGCGCCCCAATAGGTACCGTTTTTATTCCCATTTTATAGATGAGAAAGCTGAGGCATTGAGAGATGAAGCACTTACCTGAGACCACACAAGAAATAAGTGATAGCGTTGGGATTTCAACCCAAGAAGGGTCCTCCGCGTCCACGCTATCGGCCACTAGGCTGGCAGTTCTCAAACCGTTTTAGTATCAAGCACCCTTTGCCCATATTCTCCAAATTTTGACACATTTCATTATACAAGATGAAAAAAGAAATCACATTTGTTAAAATCACCATCGATCTCATCAGGAAAATCTTGACAGAAGCTGTCAGAATCCTGACAGAAATCTGTCAGGAGATCCTGACGGAAGCTTGTGGTGGTATAAAGTTTTCCAAAATTCTAATTTTGGTTTAACATTTGAATTTTATGACTGGCAACACATACTGCCAATTGTTGTCTTTGAAGTGACAAGTTCTCTTCATTCATTCTTGAGACGATGTTTGCCAAATACCCAAGTCTGAATATCCATAATTTATCTGCCACACATTTTTTTTTTCTAAAGTAGAGACGGTGTTCCATAAAAACAATTGCTAGTTCAGCCTGCAACTCAATCAACTGCAGAAGTACTTTTCCTTGGGATAACCGTCCTACCTGGGTGTGCAGAAAAAATGTTTTATGTGTGCCTATCTCCCATTTCATCGCATAGACTATTACAAAGCTGTGCACAGGTGTGCCTGGGTGGCTCAGTCGGGTAAGCGTCCGACTTCGTCTCAGGTCACGATCTCACGGTTTGTGGGTTCAAGCCCCCCGTTGGGCTCTGTGCTGACAGAGCCCGGAGCCCGCTTCAGATTCTGTGTCTCCCTCTCTCTCTGGCTCTCCCCCACTTGCACTCTGTCTCTCTCTCTCTCTCTCTCTCTCAAAAATAAACATTAAAAAAATTTTTAAGAAGGTATGCATCCAAGGCACAAGACAATATCATTAAATAAAATTTACTGCTTCATGAAGGACACTCTGAAGTGACAGTGGAACATGTTCTTCCATTAGAAGCACATGGTGGTGGTGGATACGATGACTGCTGACGAGGTTTGGTGCCACCGCCTTGACTGGTGTTAAGACACCAGCAGTTTCACCCGCTGCCGCTTCTGCATCATCAGTGCAAATGTCAACACAGCAAAAAAGGCAAAATGCTTCTTAGCGTTGTGAGGAAAATGACCTCGAGGACATCCTGAGAATGTTATAGGGACCCCGGGGCCTGCAGGCCATACTTTGACTTGTATCTATTTCTTTTTTTTTTTTTTTTAACGTTTATTTACTTTTGAGACAGAGAGAGACAGAGCATGAACAGGGGAGGGTCAGAGAGAGGGAGACACAGAATCTGAAACAGGCTCCAGGCTCTGAGCTGTCAGCACAGAGCCCGACGTGGGGCTCGAACTCACGGACCCCGAGATCATGACCTGAGCTGAAGTCGGCCGCTTAACCGACTTAGCCACCCAGGCGCCCCTGTATCTCTCTATTTCTTTTGCAGAGAAGAGAACAACTGATTCTTTAATTTGCTATATGCCTTGTTTTAAAAAATATTTAACCACTTTATCGTGGTAACATTTATATTCCATAAAATTCCATTATAAATGTGTGATTAAGTGATTTTGGTAAGTTTACTGAACTGTGTAATTACCACCACAATCCAGTTTTAGAACAGTTCCGTCATCCTAAAAAGTTTCTTCAAACCCACTGGCAGTTGTTTTCTGCTCTCCTCTGTAGCCTCAGGCAACCACAAATCTGCTTTCTGTCTCTCTGAGTATGCCTTTTATAGATTCATGTACATGGAGCCTTATAATATATAGCCTTTGGTGTCTGGCATCTTTCGCTTATAGTGTTTCTGAGGTTTATCTATATTGTCGCATCTTTTAGTATTTCATTTCTTTTAACTGCTAAATGATATTCCAATGTATGGATATACCGTATTATATGCATTCACCACTGGACGGATATTTGGGTTCTTTCAAGTTTGAGGATATTATGAATAATACTTCTATGAACACTCATGTGTAAGTCTTTGTCACTTCTCTCGGGCAGAATTCCTAACACTGAAGAGCTCGATTATATGGTGAGGTACATTTAACTATTTAAGGTATCACCAAACTGTTTTCCAAAGTGGCTGCACCATTTGACATTCTCACTTGGGGTGCAAGACGGTTCCACTTTCTCCATGTCCCCGCCAACACTTGATAGTGTCTTTTCAATTATTGCCCGTCAAGTGCTGTCTGATTGTGGGCTTCATTTATTTTTAAAAACATGACTCATTTGGATTCGTTCTCTGTATCCCTCAGAACATCCAGCACCTTGCTACACAGGATCATTGACGTGTTTATCAGTTAGCTGTGTTTGCACCAAGATGTCAGTTTTATATTTGCTGATAAACATCACTTAACTCTCCTCAGGGTTTGTTGGTTGGGGAAGGGGAGGTTTAAAGAGGTCTGCTTAAACAAAGAAAAAGAAAAAGAAAAGCAAACAGAGAAAACCAGAAAGGGCTGGAAGGACGAGGGTATTGGGAGCCTCAGATAGAGCAGACTCACCAGAGAGCCGAGAGTCATGCCACATCTGGAATGCTCCAGACACAGGAACGCAGAATTTGAGAGATGAGGAAGAGGTAACTAAGACAGCATTTTCCCTGGCAGAAAAGCCCCTTTTATTGGTATATGACACTTGTAAACTAAGTACCTAAAATAAACTGGGACCAAGTGGGGCGAAGATGAAGCCATTGAATAGGCCACCAGAAAGCAGTCTGTAGAGCAGCGGTTCATGACCCATCCATGCTGGTATCAGAATCATCTGGGATGCATGATAAATACAGATTCCCAGGCCCTACCCAAGACTTCCTGAGTGTGAGTCTCTGGGATTGATGCCCAGAATGTGCATTTTAAAGAAGAGTCCTAGGTGACTCTTACATTCAAAAAAAGTTTGATAACTTCTGCTTTAGAGAAAAGATACCTTTGTGCTAAATATGCTGCAAACTGCTCTGGGGGTCCGTAGAGAGGCCCACCAGAGCAGCAACCCCTTTAACTGTTTTATACTTAGGGGCTCTGTAAGTTGGAAAAAAGCATTCGTTTCTCAAAAATATTTGCAAACGAATGCCAGGTAGTGACAGGTTTATGTAAACAGTAAATCAAACAACTTTCTCCTTTGCTTGGAGTAATTTTCTCTCTTTATGAACAGAACACACTTGCCGGTGTCTAGAGTAAACTTAACATTCTCTTAGTTCCTCTGAGGCCGGAGACAGTCAAACCAACTGTATTTATGCTGCTTCCCCAATCCCTGGGTGGCATCTCCCAAAGGGAAAGTCAGAACCCTGAGAGAAACTGACAGCTTCTTTAAAAAATTTCCCCAAACCTCCCCTTCTTCTTCTTCTTTTTTTTTTTTTTTGAAGATTTTATTTTTATGTAATCTCTACACCCAACACGGGGCCCAAACTCACAACCCCGGGATCAAGAGTCGCATGCTCCACTGACTGAGCCAGCCAGGCGCCCCACCCCTCCTTAATTCTGAAGACGGCCACACAGTGTGTCTAGGCATCTGACAGAAAGCTCCCTCCCTGTTGGTGAGAAATGGAACTTCTTTTCTTCCATCACTTCTTGGCCTGTGTTGTCCCCTGAGTCTGAGTGGATCTAGGTAGCTGTCACCCTGTGAGGCTCCCTGAGCTGTTCCTGGGTTGGAAGCGTGGGGAGGAACCTCAATTTCTTTTTCTGGGCCCAACAGTAGGATGTTCAGTCTTATAAAGAAATCTCAGGGACCAGATGGATGCAGGAAGCTGGAGTCCTAGAGACAAGTAGTGGGGGTTGGAGAAACAGCCCCTGGAATTGCTAGTGAAGGAGCTGTTCAGAGCAAAGACACACAAGCACTCACTCAATGTGACTTTGCAAAGAGTCCTCCCTACATACAGATCGCGTGTGTGTACAACGGAATCCCTGCATTTTAGAAAGTACATGAAAACCAGAAAAGATTCAGGGTGTGGGGGAGGGGGCGTACACATATTTTTAAAACAGGAAGACATCAGCTATAAAATAAGTAAGTAATTATTCCACTTTGAAGGAGTAACCCATAGGATGTACTCTCTAAGAAAACAGCCTCATTTGATGTCTTATATGTGATTTCTCATGTGGTATTAACATGGGATAGGATACTGCTTCTTTCAAAAATAAAGGGGGGGTGCCTGGGTGGCTCAGTCGGTTAAGCGTCCGACTTTGGCTCAGGTCATGATTTTGCGGTCCGTGAGTTCGAGCCCCACATCACTCTGTGCTGACAGCTCAGAGCCTGGAGCCTGCTTCGGATTCTGTGTCACCCAAACTTTCTACCCCTCCCCCGTTCATGCTCTGTCTCTCTCACTCTCAAAAATGAATAAATGTTAAAAAAAAATTAAGGAATTTTAGCTTTTGTCTTTTGAATGATGGTGATTAGCTGAGCCACATTCATACTACCACAATTTTTGGATATTAAAAAATAGCAAGGTCCCAGCCACCAGATGCAAGTGTTGACTTAGATCCATCTACATTATCATAATTTCATGAACTCAACACTTCCATCCATAATTACCTGTCCAAGGAGATTATTCAAATTATTGGTATTTGGTTAGAATTTTAGTAGTGATGGAAGTGACGTGGAAAGTATCAGCTTTACGGAAATTCTTTTTCTACAAATTAAAATACAGCCATGTATCTCGTTTTACACTGAGCAAATGTCAAGTGCGGCAAATCACTTTTAAGGCTCCTAATATATTTTGCACTGTTGTTTCTCCAGATAGATTGTAAACATTTAAAGTAACTTTAAAAAGTAAACAGAGTTGTAAGAAGTTGCTCAGAACAGATTAAGTTGTGTACTGACAAATTTAAGACAAAGTCATTAAAGTCACTATGCCAGTATCTCAGTAATTAAAAGTAACAAGGTATATACAATGTTGTCAAATTACACTGAGACTTGGAAACTGAGGATGTTTGCAATAAGATGAGGTATCTCCAAGTTTTTTTTTTTTTTAAAGCTTATTTATTTATTTTGAGAGAGAAAGAGAACATGAACAGGGGAGGAGCAGAGAGGGAGACAGAGAATCCCAAGCAGGCTCCATGCTGTCAGCGCAGGGCCTGATGCGGGCCTTGAACTCACAACCGTGAGATCATGACATGAGCCGAAATCAAGAGTCGGACACTTAACTGACTGAGCCATCCAGGTGCCCCTCTCCGAGTTTTTCAAAGAAGTATTAATACATACCCAAATAATTAATTAACTTGTCAGAACCACATTCAGTTTTTGTCTGAGACACTGAATATCACTTAGAACGGGGGAGATTACACCGCGGTAAGAAATAGTCCCCAGTACTGGTGGTTCAATAAGATACAAGTTTACGTCTTGCACATGCTATATGTGCAGACGAGCAGCAGGACTTTGTGTGTCCCCGCTCCTCAGGGATTCAGGCTCACAGAGGTCCCATGTCAGCACGTGCTGTCATAATCAGCATGGCAGGGGAGGGAAGACCAGAGCAGAACAGTTAAGTGCTCATACTTACGTGGTGAGAGCGGATCAGAGAACCACATGAAAATTCAAGAGAGTGGAGAAAGTATAATCCTACTATGTGTCTGAAAAGAGCTAGAACTGGAATATTCATGAATAGTCCTAATGACCACCATAATGCTCACCTAAAAAAAGAAAAAAGTATGTTTTCTTGACCACAGAGCCACCTAACATTAATCACAGCAGTCTTCTTTTCTGAATAATCTGATGTACAACTGTGTCATTATGTATTTGTACTAAATTACGTGTGATTCATAGGAATATGGAAGAAACTTCAGTGCTGCAAGTTTAAATTGGGCTAAGATGCCACTCAGAGGTTAGAATGCAAAACAAAGGTGAAAGTGCTTGACACGCTGATGTAGTGGACAAGCGTTAATAAATCAGGCTAAACGCTCTCTGGATCCAGGGAAGAGGGAAGAGAGGCACAATCTGTGGTTTATACCCCAGAAAACTGCACCTACACCCAACCCCACACACTCGTTGACTTTTCCGTTTCTCACATCTCTCCAACCATCAAACGAAACACATATGATGCCAATCGTATTCATTGTCATCCATAGCAACAAGATCAAGCATTTTAGGAATTCAACTACCAATGGACTGTGCTCCCTAAAAGACTGCATGTAAGAGAGCTGTCTGGCACAAAATAACCATGCTTTATGACAGACGTTTCTGGTGGGTAAAAAAAACAGCCACAAAAATCGAAGTATATTGGATCAAAGTTAATAAAATATTAGAATGAAGAAATGTATCATCCCTCATAAAAAGTCACCATTTATGCAGAGTTGCTGAACTTTTCCCGTGATGAACCAAAATCTTGACAGGTTTTCCTCACTAAGTCGAGAGACTGCAAATGTCAAAGCTAAAAACAAAAAGTTAAATGATCCAGTTTTTCTTCCAGGCACGATTGTTTTTCTCACACTCACTGTGCTGTAGAAGCCAGCCAAAAATCAGACTCCAGCCTTCCTGAACTCGCTGGACACACCCACATCTCTCTTCAATTCCAAATTTGTCAGTGCCTGGAAAATCTGCTGTTCTCCTATTGTGGCCGTAGCAAGTTAACACGAATGTAGGGGCTGAAAACCACACGCATTTATTATCTTACGCTTCTGGAGGTCAGAAGTCTAACAGCAGGCTGCATGGCTACCTTCCATCTGGAGGCTTTAGGAGAGAATCTGTTTCCTTGACTTTCTTGTCGTCTACACGTTACCTGCACTAGCTGGCTTGTGGTCCCCTCCTCCAGCTTCGAAGCAGCACTGTAGCATCCTCTCTCCTGACTTCTGCTCAGTCCTTACATCTTCTTTTTCTTTAAATGTTTATTTATTTTTGAGAGAGAGAGAGAGAGGGATACGCTGACAGCACATAGCCTGATGCAAGGCTCAAACTCACGAACTGCGAGATCATGACCCGAGCCAGAGTTGGACGCTTAACCGACTGAGCCACCCGCGCGCCCGGCATCTTCTTCTTCTAACTCTGATTCTCCTACCTCCCTCTTGAAAGGATCCCTGTGATTATATTGGGCCTATTCAAATAATTCAAGATAATCTCTCCACCACGTCAAGACCCTTAATTTAATCACACCTGGAAAGTCCCTTCTCCCGTGTAAGGTACCATATTTACAGGTTCCACGGATTAGGATGTGGACAGGAATTATTAGGCCTACCACAGGGTTCCCCCTGGATTCATACCAAAGATTCATAAGTCTCCCACATACAAAACAGGTTCACCCCAATGTGCCATAGAGTCTCAACCCTATACAGCATCAACCCAAGTCTCAAGTATTAGGCAAATCTCATCAGCTCAAAAGTCCCACACCTCATTATCTAAATAATCTAAATTAGATATGAACGAGGCTCTGAGTCTAATCCATCCTAGGGCAGAATTCCTCTCCATCTGTGAACCTGTGGAACTAGAAAACAAGTTACCTGCTCACAAAATACAACGGTGGGGAGGCAAGAGATGACAGCTATAGGCATGCCCATTCAGACAGGGAGAAATGGAAGAAAAAAAGGAGTCCCTTGTCCCAAGCAATTTCAAAATCCAACTGGGCAGACTCCCTTTGCTTCTAAGGCCTGGTAATCATCCTCTGTGGATTAAGACTCTGCTCCCTGGGCCCGTGGTTCTACCCTTGTAGAGTCATTCTTACTTCTTGAAGGATAGCAGCATGTTTGTGGCTGGGCGGTCTCATCAGCCTGTTTCCTGCCTGTACGAATTTTGGGAGTGTGACACCTTATGCACCCTCTCTCTGACCCTTTTGGTTCAAACTGGTGTAATATCTTCAAGAACGCCACGGGCCTCCTGTGTGTGGCACGGGGGTTCACTTCATCACACAGGGGGTTCTTCCACAGATACTTCCTAGACAACCCCATCTCTAAGCCTGGCTTCTGCTGAGACAGCTGAGGGGATACGTGCCTCATCTCTTCAAAGAGTCATCTGTGTGACTGAACACTTTGACCTTTTCATTTTTACCAGAGAGTAGCGAAAGATTGTTTGGCCACACCCTTGGCTGTCTCCCCAGAGCATGTGTTCCTGACAGTGAATCTCCTAGTTTTAGCATCTTTTGCAATCTGGACAGACTAAGAGTTCCCCAAACCAGTAAGTCCTGGCTCTTTTTCCATTAATAATTCTTCCTTCAATTTAGCTCCGTCCTGTCACATTTCACTAGAAGCAGCGAGAAGAAATTATGCCCTGACTTCAACACTCCAACTTAAAAGTCTTCTCAGCTAAAGATTCAAGTTCATTGTTTACAAGTTCTGCTTTCCACATCCTTGTAGGACAGGATTAGCTAAGCATTTGGCCACCGTATTACAAGTGCCGCCTTCCCTCCAGTTTCTAATAACATGTTCCTCATTTCCTTCACTTACCGGTGGTAACTTTCACGTCCGTATTTCTTTTTTTTTTTCTTAATTTTTAAAAATGTTTAAATGTTCCTTCATTTAACAAAATTTTCAAGTTGATTTTTGAGACAGAGAGAGAGACAGAGACAGACAGACAGAGAGAGAGGGAGTTACAGAATCTGAAGCAGGCTCCAGGCTCTGAGCTCTCAGCACAGAGCCCAAGGCAGGGCTCAAACTCACAAACTGTGAGATTATGACCTGAGCCGAAGTTGGACGCTTAACCAACTGAGCCACTCAGGTGCCCTGATGTTTATTCATTTTTTGAGAGACAGAGCATGAGCGGGGAAGGGGCAGAGTGAGAGGGAGACACAGAATCTGAAGCAGGCTCCAGGCTCCAAGCTGTCAGCACAGAGCCCAATGCAGGACTTGAACTCATGAACAATGAGATCATGACCTGAGCTAAAAAATCGGCCGCTTAGCTGACCCAGGTGCCCCTCATGTCCAACGGTTCTACCAACGGTATGTTTATGATGACTTGTATTCTCTGAGGTGATACAGGTTTTCTTCACCATGCTCTTTTTTCTGAGCCCTCCCCAGAAGAATCTTTAAAATCCCTATTTCTACGAACTGTATGTACAAGGCAACCTAGGCTTTTTCTATCCTGCTCCTCATAATTCTTCCAGTCTCTGTCCACTTCCCGATTCCAAAGCTACTCCACATTTATAGGTATTTATTATAGCACTACTATATTTCAAGGTGCCGGATCTATATTGGCTTCCTATTGCTACTTAACAAATTACCAAGGACTTATGGATTTTTAAAACACCAATTCGGAGGTCAGACGTCTAATGCTGGTCTGTAGGATGGTCCTCCTTCTAGTGGCTCTAGGAGAAAACCTGTTTCTTTGGCTCTTCCAGCTTCTAGAGGCTGACTACCTTTGCATACGGCTCCTTTTTCCACTTTCGAAGTCAGGAATTTAGCATCCCTCCTCTTTGATCTCTGTTTCCATCCTTATATCTTCTTTTTCTAACTCTGATCCTCCTGCATTCCTCTTATAAGGATCCCTATGGTCTACTGGACCCACCTGGATAATCCAGTATAATCTCTCTGGGTCAAGATCCTTAATGTAATCATACCTGCCAAGTCCCTTCTCCCACATAAGGTGACATAGCATTCACAGGTTCCAGGAATTAGGATGTGGACGTTTTGGCGGCAGCGGGGGGGGGGGTCATTCTTGACTCTATCTTCTGTTAGTCAAGAGCTCAGGCATATCACGTCTGCAAAACTCAGTCTTCTCAGGCCAAGCAAATATCAAAACCAGGTCCTTGGATCACAACGGAAAGTCATATAGGGACAAAAATATGGGTTACTAAATAGCGGTGGAAAATCATCATGGAGAAACCTAATGGCCCATTCTTCACTAAACACTGCTTAACAATCCTTGGATGCCAGACTGTGCTGGAGAATTGGGAGACATGATCCTCATCCACCACAAAATAGAAGAGTGAACTGATGTTTAGAAATGATTGATGTATGTGTAGTAGAAGCACTCAGGATGACACAACTCAGAGGAGGAGGTCAGGGGAGCTTCTTGGAGATGGAACCAGGCAGGGTTGGGTCTGGAAGGCGGAAGAATACCCCCTGACAGGGAAAGAGAACACGACATGTACCGGGAACCATACAGAGCCTGGGAGAGCACGAGGTGCCAGGTGTGCGAATGAGAGAGGAAGTGGCGAGGCGGGTAGCGGTGGGCCACAGAGGGCTCATACTCGGACACTGCGCTTTCCTATGAAACAAGGAGGAGCCATTGAAGGAGTTTATGGATCTTCTGGCAAACTGTTCCAGAGATGGAAGCACAGAGCCAATCCGGAAGCTGAGCCAGTAAATCAGAAGAGATTCTACAGCAGCTAACAAAGACAGGAGGGGCTCAGCATGGCAGACAACAAGGGCACAGGCTCTGGAGTAAGACGACCTCTCCACTTTCTACTTGTGTGACTTTGAGCAGATTCTGTAACCTCTGTGCTCGTTTCTTCAGCTGTGAAATGGCGACGGAAGTAGTATGTACTTCACTGGGGTACCTGCTGTACAGGAAATGCATCACAAAATGATAGCTTGTATCAATAAGATGGTTGCTCTGGAAATAAGGATGAGGAAACAGATCTGGGAGTTGTCACTAAAATTACTGAGTGCCCACTACATGCTAAGTGCCTTGCTTAGCCCTGCCCTCATGGAACAATTGTAAATGTCAGAGGAAAAAAAAATCCCCAAATACTAAGTGTCGCATTTACAGATCATTTAGATATAAACATCTATAAATAAATAGATACACATATATATACACATATACATACACATAGACATAGACGTATACATATGGATATAGCATTTACAGGGTAGGTGGAAGAGGACAAGGTTTAGCTAAGGATGACAGCCAGATTTTCGGCTTAGCTGACAACAGGAGATGTTGGGGATGAAATGGGGAAATAAAGGAAGTTTAGGGTTACTGATTAAAAGGGTGAAATATGGCTTCAAAAAATTGCTTCTTCTTCCTTGCTACCTATGTGTGCCTAATGGGTGGGCTGACTCCAAGTCAAGGTATCTTTCTGGGCAAGCAAAGGACAGGTGACACGGTTTTCAACGCAGAAACACAGCTGGGCAGACATGTGTTTCTCTTGAAGGGAATTAAATGTAAGCTTCAGGACCTATACCAGGTGGCCCAAACAGTGAGAAGAAATTAGGAGAAAATGTAGTCTTTCTGAGTGGATACATTAGAATGCGATTATTTCGAGGGTGCCTGGGTGGCTCAGTTGGTAAAGCATCCGACTCTTGATTTCGGCTCAGGTCATAATCTCGCAGTTGTGAGACCAAGCCCTGAGTCAGGCTCTGCACTGAGCACGGAGCCTACTTGGGATTCTCTCTTTCTCCTCTCTCTGCCCCTCTCCCACTTGCACTCTCTCTGTCCTCTCTCAAAATAAAAAAAAAAAAGAAAGAAAGAATGCAATTATTTTTGAGACAATGTCCTTTACTTATCACATAGTCTCTATCCAAGTGGAGCCCAACCAACATTCATGTAGGAGCGAGGCAGGTGAGAGCCAGGCCCCATGCGTGTGGGAGGCAGAAAAGCACCGTAGATGGCGAGAACACAGGTCTGAAGGCCTGGAACTTACTGGTTTACCTCACAGGAGTGGATCTGATCTCAGGCCTGACTGGATCCAGGTAGTCAAAGAATGCCCCCTTCTCTCCCTTGCTTTCATCTTTGCTTATCACCTTGATTTCATTTTTTTTCCATGACCCTACAGCAATGCCACATTCGGTCCTTATAAGCCTGTGACCCAAGAGACAAGAAAGTCTTCCCTGTTAGGGCCATCTTCAAGGATCTCAGGGAAGCACCGATAAGCCTGCCTTCTGTCCAGTGCCGACCACTCTCGAAACAAGGATGTAGTCTCTTGGCAGGAGAAGAGAAGCAACACAAGACCACATCTTTTATTCTGCCTGTGAGCTCTATGCATGAAAAAAGGGTTTTTTTTCCCTCCTTTCTATTACTGTACATATTTACGAAACATAAATTCTCTTTTGCATGTATTTCTGTTTTTAAAAAGTGTGTTTTAAAATAAATATATGTTTTCACATACAGGAGTTCTAAGTTTTGGACTGGTGGCAAAGAACTGATTTCATTTTTCTTCTATTATTTCTTCCATTGCTTCTATGATTAGTCCTGGCTAATTCTAAATTTAGCTCCCTACCCATACATTTTCTTCTATACCCTTCTGCAACCTCTCCCACCAGAAGTTGGTGTAAATGAAGGGAAGTCGATGTTTTAACAGTGCCCCCAGGCTTTCTAGTGAATACAAGCGTCAATTCTGTCATGGCATGATTATTTTACAATGTGGAGTCAGTCATTAGGCTTCTATACACAGTCTTGACAGTCAATAATCAAATCTGGCAACGTTCCATTATTGATGTAACTTTTAGCCCAAGGCTAGGAAAAGACTGGTTGGTTGTAACTAGCATTTGGGTTGAAAAAGCGCTTTAAAATTGAACCATGGTACTTAGGCAATAAAAAGTAAGCACTATTCTTCCCGCCGCTCCCGGCCCCACTTCTTTTGGAGAAATGGATTGCTTGCGAGGAATATCTTCATTCTAAACTTTGCAAGCAGAATTGATCCTGAAATGCTTTAATGGATTGTGTTTAACCATGAGTGTCTTTATTTGCTGATCTCCCTAGTCTTCTAGGAGCTTTCTGGAAAAGTTTCCATACTCTCTTTCCACATTTGCCTTCACCTTTGGTGTATGCTCCCACAACACTTCTGAGCTGAGCACGTACTGTTGATGTGGGACCGTGAAGGGACTGACTCTCCTCTGCCAGCCTGACACCAAGACGGGGAGAAAAGTCTAGAACAAATGATCTGTGTCCTCTGCCGCTGTCACTTCTCATCTCTCTGAGGTTCTTTTATTAGGCTTTGCATGGAGGGGCTTATTCATGGCACCACAAGCCTCAGTTCACTAAGTCTGCCTTTTGTAAAATGGTTTCTGAATGTTTGTTCCCATTTTACCCATTCGTCTAACACTAGATCCTACCAGGCAAGTAAGTCTTGGGAACCAGTTTGCTGCTTCCCTCCTTCTTTACCTCTCAACTCATGTGAAAGTCTTTCCTGACCTGAGTGAAAGGGTGGGGAAGGGGAGAGGGGGAGGAGCTGGCAATGAGAGAAAAACACGTTAAGCTACACATCTAAGAGTTTTAATGAACCACAGAGAAAAAGGAGATGATCCCCATTCCTCCAAAGTGAAGATACTCAGAAATGTGTCTTGGCAAGCTTAACTACATAATCCTTGGGGAATGGAGCTGAAACCTTTAGGTGACGACTTATAGTAGTTTATTAATTCAGCTACACTAATATTTATGACCACATACCGTGTAAAAAATTATATGAATTTAGAAATATTCCTTTTGCACACTCGTCTTTCACAAAACAACTTACGCGTCCCAGGTGCATCTGGCATCAGTGTTTTCATGACCAGTCACCCACTTTTTGAGTCTTCTATTGTTTTCAAGGCATATTATGTTTGCTTCCAATTGGTTGAAATACAATGCAGTTCAGGTTTTTGTACGCTGCTGTGCTGGACATTTAATTCCAAGCCATAAATACCCAGGTAGTGGTGATCTCTGTGCTGCTCACCACTTACTGCATTATTCTCGCAAAGTAACTGTTAGAAGGCTGTTATGATGACACACAGAAATAGTACTAAGTTAGAGCGGTATTCTTTTTTCTCATTTGGAAACAAAAGTGATTCAGTCAGCAGGCCCCTCTCTATAAGCATCTAAGGTGATCACTGAGGCAAGCCAGCGCTTTAGCCTAACCTTTCCCTTAGACACTGTGTTCATAATAACAAGAGTGCCCTGTACCACGTGATTCATATATAAAATGGCATCCACTTTTCTGAAGGACTTAAAAAAAATCCTGCTTGTATTCCGGCAAATACCATAACGTAGTGGAAATTGATCATGTGAACCTGATTGAAAGGGTATCTTTTACCAAAGTCCAAGATTTCCGGATAAAACTTAACAGAAATATTAGAGACCTTACCCCATTTTTCAAATGGAATACTGAAATGAAATCTCAGCACCGCATCTCCTGTCCAATAGTCATTTGGCAGAAAGCATGATGAGACCAATAAAACAACCCCAAACAACTTGTATGTATAATGATAGACTTGTCTGTATGAATATTCTCTGACAGTTACTGTTACAGAAGATAAACTCCTAAAGTACAGATATAACCATGGTTAATTTGTTTCTTATGTGAGGCCATATGTATGTACTTAACTGATGGTCCTGTGATAATCTGACAACAGAGAAACACAGTTTTTGATTCTTTATCGCTATGGTCTCTTATAGTTGCACAAACAATAACTGCAGTAAAAATAACAGCTATCACTGACGACACCTCACAGGTGCCAGCTACCGCACCGGGGCCTGCAGACATTGATTATGTTAGTACCAAGGAAAGGCCAAGCACAGGCCCTGCCGTGTGTAAGAGCCTAACAGAGGTCGGCAATTGTTACTACTGTTATTATTAAAACTTTTCCTTATTTAATCCTTACAACAGCTGTCTGAGGCAAGCATTCAAAGCGGAGAACATTAATGAAACCATCAAGGACAGAGCCTCTGAGAGATTTTGTACGTTGCCCAAGGTCAGAGAGTTATTGGCCAAAAGTGGATAGGAACTATGCATAGGTATCTCTCTTTTAAAACTTTTTTTTTAACGTTTATTTATTTTTGAGACAGAGACAGAGCACAAACGAGGGAGGGTCAGAGAGAGGGAGACACAGAATCTGAAACAGGCTCCAGGCTCTGAGCAGTCAGCACAGAGCCTGACGTGGGGCTTGAACTCACGGACCGCGAAATCATGACCTGAGCTGAAGTCGGCCGCTTAACCGACTGAGCCACCCAGGCGCCCCTATAGGTATCTCTTTCAATAAATATTCTGCATTCTTAAAAAAGTCAAATCTACATAAATTAAAAAAGGAGGGCGAGAGTAAGAGTAATCCACATAATTTTTAATACCCCCTTTGTGTTTCCATACCAAAAAAAAAAAAAAAAGAAAAAAGAAAAGAAGCCTGAAAGGGACCCAATTTTAAAGACACAGGCAAGGACCCCAGGGCTACTGTTGAAAACAGCATCTGTACCACCCATGCCAAAGCAAGTCAAGGCCAGGCAGGTAGCTGAACAGATGATACACCTTGAGTAAGTAATAGGGAGTAGAGGGACCAGGTATAACTGGGAGGAAGAGCCATCAGCGAGTATCTCCCCAAAGGCATTCAAATTCAATTTTTAAAAACTGAGGTATAATCGACATATGACATTAAATTAGTTTTCAGGTATACAATGTAATGATACAATATTTGTATATACTGCAAAATGATCACCGCAGTAAGTTTAGTGAATGTCCACCATCATACATGGTTACAAAAGTCTTTCTCTTGTGATGAGAACTTTTTAGATCTAGTCTTCTATGAACTCAAATATGTAATGCAATACAGTATTATTAACTATAGTCACCAGGCTGTACTTCCCATCCCCATAACTTATTTATTTTGTTGTTGGAGGTTTGTACCTTTTGACCCCCTTCACCATTTTGCATACTTTCCACCCTCTTGCTTCTGGCAACCACTCAAATTTAAGTTAAAAAAAAAAGTATTTGGGGGCACTTGGGTGGCTCAGTTAGTTAAGCATCCTACTCTTGATTTTGGCTCAGGTCATGATCTCACATTTCATGAGTTTGGGCCCCACTTTGGGCTCTGCACTGATAGTGCAGAGCCTGCTTGGGATTTTCTCTCTCTCTCCCTCCCCCCCCCCACTTGTTCTCTCTCTCTCTCAAAATAAATAAATAAACTAAAAAAAAAAAAAAAGGATATTTCTACTGGCCAAATCATACATGTAGTGGTATGCTGGAGCTGGCCATTACTGGGAGAGCCAGTTGTTAAATGCTCAGGAATCTTGTTAGCCAACTGCTGCCAGTTTGAAATCAGCCTTTGTGGGAGTCATGACACTGTGGAAACTGGTGAGTCTGCCAGCACTGTCTATATATAAAATCATAGATGGTTCTGTTTCAGATTCGTTTGCCATCTCTACCTGAGTCCTTCTTCTTGGCTTGAGACAGGTGTTCATGACCAAGGTTAAGGTGGGCTTACATATTTAAGTAACAGCTTTTTCCTCAAATAAGTACCCTTTATATGTGGTCAAGAGGAAACTACAATCCAGTGGAATGTTTTAAATGGACCAGACTGAAGTGTCATCATGCTGCTATTAAGGGAGCCTACATTCTTGACTCCCTAGGACAAATCACTATGTCATGTCCTCTCCTCAGCATAGTGACTTCTTCCTGAACTGATGACATGGGATCCTTTTCCATCCCTAGCTCACTGTCCTGTCACCCTGGGTCCTGGTCTCCGTAAAAGCACTGCCTGCCCACAACGAGTTGCTATCATATTTGTGTCTTGTAGGAAGTTCTATTATTTCTCCCCCAAATCAGGCAGTTGTCTATTTACAGATTTTCTTTGAAAAAACACTGTGATCTGGAAATGAATTCAAGGTTTTTTTTGTTTGTTTGTTTAACCTTCCAAAGAAGAGAAAAGTTCAGCTTCTAACAAAATGTGAGACAAATGAGAACTTTCAGCTAACGTGTGTACCATAGGACTTTCCATCCTGCTCTGCAGAATTCTCACACTTCCATTTAATGACTGCTGAGGGTGGAAACGAGAACAAGGGGCAACGGCAATGGCGGCTTCCTTGTCCACATTAATGAACCACCACCTGCCCCACTGCTTCTGTACCATCCCCACAACTCCAAACCCACCCAGACTAGAACTGGAGGAGCTGCAGAAGCAAGTCAAGGTAGGAGGGTACACTTTATCAGCCTTGTGAAGAAAGGCAAAAAACTCCACAGAAATCTGCCATGATGACTGACATCCTCAGCCTCCCATGTAGAACCACCTTCTCCCTCACGGTTCCTGGCACAGGCTTCTGCCTTAGGCCCTCAGCTCATCTGTTTATACATAGCTCTCTTCTTACCACAGGTTGTTTTAACTGCTGGAGTCTAACAGAATAGAAGCCCCTTGAAGACAGTGAGAGTGTCTTATCTACCTTTACTTGCAGTATGTAATGATGGTAGGCACTCCATAAGAATTTCAGGAAAGAATGAACAAACATTTGTCTTCCTTAACTTGAGTGCTACGCTGTTTGGCAACTTTAATCCTACTCAGAGTACAATGTTGGGCACTGACAGGGCAGGAGGTTCTTAGGAATGAACTTTGGAGCTGGGGGATGAAGGTGGGGGGACCAAAGGGAAGAGGAAGGGAGCTTTTATTGCAGTTTCACTAAAATTGTGTTTGGGGCCCCATGGGAGAAAAGAGTGAGGACTTGTATCTGTGCAAGCACACAGGACCATCACTTAAAAAGCTGAATTATAAGAACCTTGGGATGCTTAAAAAATAGGTTGTAATTTATTTCAAAGAAAGAAAAGGAGCTTAACATGTTATTTCACTCTAGAAACCTTTGTAAATATTCACCATAAACCCTCTGGGTAGTAGTGGTAATACGTGACAACTGTTACTCTCTTAATTACAGTACTGATCATGATGTCATGTTAGAACTTCTACAAAATCCACAGTAGTCAAATTCACAGAGAAGGAAAGTTGAACGGTCATTGCCGGTGGCTGAGGGTGGAAGGGTGGAGAATGGGGAGTTAGTGTTTAATGGGTACAGAGTTTCAGTTTTGCAAGATGAGGGAAGTTCTGGAGATGGATGGTGGTGATGTCTGCACAAAAATGTGAATATTTAGTGGCACTGGACTGTCCACTTAAAAATGGTTAAAGTGGTATATTTTATGTTTTGTACATTTTACCCATTTTTCAAAAACGCACAGCAAAAAGTTAGAGGGAGTTCTCACCTCCAGTCTTCCCCAGGCTTCTTCTAAAAAGATTCTTCTTGATGCTTCATCAAATCTGTTTTATGTTCTCTCCTTATTTTTATAACCTCCAAAATTAACATGAAACAACAACCACAATCTATGTACAAAGATCTGTTACAGTATCTACTTATTAGTTGATATAGTCTGCAGTCTCAAAGGACAACTGGCATGTCACAGAATTCACCAACCAAAAGTGACCTGCAGGTTTGGTGCCACTGGGAAAAAGGACACATCTAATCAAGGTTTAGACAGGCAGGAATTTTAACAGTGTAATTTCGCGCAGGTAGATGTGGGGACTTTTAAATGGGGACTTTGAGGACTCAGAGCTTTGTGAGAGGAACACAGGGCTTAGTTTGTTTCTGACTCCAATGCCAATCCACTTTACAGGGGAAAAACATAATTTTCCAGTGGGAGGCAATGACGCCAGACTAACACCTGAAAACAGCCAAGGGACCCCAAATGAATATACTGCTCTTACTGGGGAAGTGCCAGAGTTCAAAAAAGAGATGCAAGGTGAGGTCTAGAGAGCTGGGTCTCCGGAGGGGGCGGGGGGCAGGTCTTCCAAAACCAGACTCCGCCACTTACTGTCTGTAAATTTTACGTGTACCCTCAGAGCCTCAGTTACCTTCTCTGAAAAGTGGAGGTAAAAGAATTATCTCTCATAAAGCACTAGTATCCCATTAAATGAGGTTAAGTAGGAATAATGCCAGCACCTGGAACATGGTAGATACTCAATAATGCTTAGATATTATTTATCTCCGTGATGTATTATTTATTACTAATAATACATTTATTATTAGTAGTTGTATGTACACTTCTGAAAAGTAACCAGAGTAATCAGAGACTTCTCCTGATGTCCTGGGGTGTTTGGGAGCAAGGAAGTCACCTTTAAAAAGATGGTCTAGTCTAGGGGCGCCAGGTGGCTCAGTAGGTTAAGCATCCGATTTCAGCTCAGGTCATGATCTCATGGTCTGTGGGTTCGAGCCCCACATCGAGCTCTGTGCTGATGGCTCAGAGCCTGGAGCCTGTTTTGGATTCTGTGTCTCCCTCTCTCTCTGCCCCTCCCCTACTCTCTAAAATATAAATAAACATTAAGAAAATTTAAAAAAAAAGATGATCTAGTCTAAAAAAATTTTTTTTAATCTATCTCCTCTCCTTCCTTTTACATTGGTAGTAACTACTACTTAGAGAGATTACATGACTTGATTGAAGGTCATTCTGTTGGTGATAGAATTAAAAAACCTGTTCTTGGGATGCCTGGGTGGCTCACTCGTTCAACCATCTGATTCTTGGTTTTGGCTCAGGTCATGATCTCACAGTTCTTGAGTTCGAGCTCCAAGTCAGGCTCTGCACTGACCATATGAAACCTGCTTGAGATTCTCTCTCGCTCTCTCTCTGTTCCTCCTGTGAGTGCACTCTTTCTCTCAAAATTAAATAAATACACTTAAAAAATGAATAAAAGGGAAAAAACAGCAACAAAAAGCCGCTGTTCTCTAATCCAGGGCTTCTTCCTCTCTAACGTGGAACTTCTACAGGTGGAAGAGTTATAGAAGCAGCTAAATGCTCAAACCTCACCTCCTAAATGTGACTGCATGCCTGTAAGAAGTAAGTGACTTGCTACGTCCTGTGATGGCTGAATGAGTAATGGTACCAGCTGACATTTACAGAGTGCTAGCTATGTGCTAGGTGTACCTGAGAGGAAACCTGGGACCACGCTTGGCACATGCTAGGAATGAAGCAATAAATGGATCCTACAACATCAACAGGCATACTTAGGAGCCCTGTACAGGGTGATTAGATAATATGCCTAACTGTGCACACCACACAATGATCCACTGTCCGGAGACCTTGCTCTGGGGTCCCTGGCTATCTGTCCTCGTTGGCATAGAACACTGGACAGCTGACTGGAAGCTCCACGCACACAGGCTGCACATGTGGACTGTGGGATTCAGGGATGTGACAGGCTTTTTAGTTACATAATGTCCAAGGGCAGTATACTTGGGTGTATCCACTTGGGCTGGTAGGGATCCCAGAGAAGGCGCATCTCATCTTGTCTTGGAGAGTGCAGACCTCCTTGCCAGCACCCTGGGAGCCAGATGGAGGAAGACAACAGAGGATGTCAGCATTCAGAATGCAGACATTCATTTAAAAACCCTGATTTCGGGGGCGCCTGGGTGGCTCAGTCGGTTGAGCGTCCAACTTCGGCTCAGATCATGATCTCACGGCTCATGAGGTCGAGCCCCGCGTTGGGCTCTATGCTGACAGCTTGGAGCCTGGAGCCTGCTTCAGATTCTGTGTATCCCTCTCTCTCTGACCCTTCCCTGCTTGTGCTCTGTCTCTGTCTCTCAAAGATAGATAAACATTAATTTAAAAAAAAATGCTGATTTGTCTGGTGTCCTGTCCTTAATAGTGCCTGGCTGCAAGGAATTAAAAAGCTGGGTTTCAATGAATCCTCCTGTTTTTAGCCATAGTCTCACCTCCGTCTCCAGCGATACCTAGTGCTAACAATTCCTGAGCATTTTCTTCATTCTACAGTGTAATTGCTGAATCAGTTTCTACTTTCTGCTTTCCACCTTACAGAATGTTGATACTGTGGTCTTCTGTTGGTCATAGAAGATTATTATTATTCTGTAGAGTCCTTTTACTGTTGTTTTATTGGAATTTCAGAAGGAAATGAAGAGAGTAACAGCTATGTTCTACCTAGTCTAATCTAGGCACTTTGCATACACTGTGAAACTCTACAACTGTATATATTATCATCATCCCTATTTAATAGTGGTGAGGAAACTGAGTTTCAGCAACTTGCCCAAGGTCTCTCAAGAGGGTTTGGACTCAGGTCTCTCTTTCCTTTTTTTTTTTTTTTTTTAAAGTTTATTTATTATTTTGAGAGAGAGACAGAGAAAGCGTGAGCGGGGTTGGGACAGAGAGGGATGAGGAGAGAGAATTTCAAGCAGGCTCTGTGCTATCAGCACGATCTCAAAAACCAAACTGTTGAGATCATGATCTGAGCCGAAATCAAGAGTCAAATGCTTAATGGAGTCACCCAGGCACCCCTGAACTCAGGTTTTTCTGATATTAGAATCCAAGCTATAGATCTTGACCATATGCAATAATCCATGGGGAAATAACAACAACAGCTGTCTATCATCACTGACCATTCATTATGTGCTAGACTTCTAAAGTGCTTTGGGCATATTCACTGCAACAGCACTGTGAGACAGGTACCCAGTACCATTCACCCAATTTATGGAGAAACAAATTAAGTCACAGTCTGGTTAAGGAGCGCACCCAATGTCACAAAGCCTAGGGAGTCTGGCTTCAGAGGCTGTGTTCTTAACACTTAACAAATTGTTAAATACGCATCTACCTTGGATTTCCAGGATCTACTTTAGGAATCTCCCCTAGCTCTGCATTTATCTTTTCCCTAGATGACTACTCAAACCACCCCCACCCCCAAATCTCTTTAAATTGGCCAACCAAAGCAGAGAGAATGAATAGAAGACAGCCAGATTTAAAGTAAAATCACTTTGAAAATATTTGCACAAGAAATTATTCTACTAGATCATGCTATCCTCTGTTTATACCTGCAGACATTCAATTCAGGAATAATGTGAAGAACATGCCAATATAATTAGACATATTAAAAAGCATATGCTTTTAAGAGAAGAAATGACAAACAGAATTTGCTTCCTAGTCTGGTTGTCTAAAATTATGTATGCTAGGGGGTGCTATTGAACAATTTTAGGGGTTTTGTCCATTTTGTGTTCTTAGATTTGCATGGGATAGTGCTCTGGGCTAGGTGAGCTTATAATTTCTAATTAAAGTCTCTTTAACCTCAGTCTGCTATCAACGAGCAGAAGAAATTTTTACTGCAGAAGAAATTTTAAAGTAAGTTATATTCATTATATGTACAGTTAGTTCTCAGTCATGCAGGAGCATTAATCACCCATTATTTTCTTTTCCACTTGCATGTCCGAGAACTCAATTAAAAGATAATGAAATGTAGGTATTAAACCCAAAGAAGGTGTCACTGTCTCCAGAGCCATACTGATGGCATAAAGACCTGTGTCTTGGGGTAGTTCACAGAACCTGTGAGCTGAAGGAACCACAAAATCAAACTAGTGGAACCAAAACATTAGCCATCAGGAAATCTTAGTTCTAAGTCTCTTGCCCCACAATTAAGCCAAATTACCCAAGTAGTTGTTAATAAATTATGATGCAGGAAATCCACAGGATTAGGAATGCCAGCACTTATACGGAAGACGGCAGTGCTTATACTGAACTGATAGAATACTGGCCATGCAAGCTCAGTCTAAAATAGAAAATGTGATGTACTTAAACACAGAAAAGGCCAGAGGACAATGCAGAACCACCGAGCAGGCCCTGCAATTAGGCATTAGGCAGCTGTAGAAACATCATCCTTTTCTAAACCTCCAACAGTGGTATAAAAAAGGACTTGTTCTAGAATTGTGCCTAGTTCTACACAAAACAATTTTAGTGGTGGATGCTTACATCTGTTTTGAATGAATAAAGGCTATCTGGTAACTCCAGCACCTCCAAGTCTACAGCACTTGAAAGGGAAATGAAGAATCACCTGTGTAGGCTGAAAGGCACTATGTGGTGAATAACAATTTATGAAGATTTCACTATTTCCTTGATTATTCCCTCACTGCGTCACACATCACCTCCTCGGATGGAATGCATGACTTGAAGGAGGAGGCAACGTGTTATCCCCACTGTTCTGACAGTTTATGCATCTCCGAGGGCAGTGCCAGGCAAGAGGAACTCAATGAACACTTGTTGACTGACAAACTGTACAGACAGAAATATGAGCTAGTTCTTGTGGGGCCGATCCAAGTTCATGGGAGCATCCCCCTAGTTCAGGGAGAGCCATGGCTCTCTAACTGCTGTTTAAAGGTGACAGTGAACAGTCTAACACAATTTCGCTAAAAGAACTATTTACTTTCTAAGGTAAACGTTCCTTAGAACGTTACTAAGTCAAACATAATTTTTTCCTTCCAGCTCTCAAGTCCAAGATAATTACTGCTTATGATCAGAAGACTCGACGGCCTCTGGATTGCTAAGGTAAAGTGGTTTGGCTGCTATACATGAAACCCCGTGAGTTACTCCCCGTACTAGTTTTCTAAAGCCATTGAGTTTGTGCCTGGAAATAGCACAAACTGCTTTCAGCAGCACACACAACACATAGGTCCTTTTGCTGTTGGCAAGTCTGAAACTACTATTCTGGGACACAGACTAAAAAAGGAAAACCCTAAAAGCCTTTTTGGTTGAACACTGATTTTTAGATGATTTTTTTAAAAAAGAAACCAAGGAGAAGAAACCCAAAGTATCATATTTAAAGAAATCCTAAAAATATATCTATTCAATAGACAATGTCAGACTTTTGGAACCAATGGTTACTTTCCAGGGAGTGATTTCAAGGATTTGGGAGAGAAAACAGTTCACGGGTATGGGACTGGGGCTAAGGCAAGTGATCCGATTATGTCTTCTAACTAACTCACATCCGTTAATCCTAAAATGCCAAATTTGGCTTCAGCTGGTCACTCAGGTGACACCTGACTGTATTAGGACAGGGGCCTACAGCTCTGTGCAAGGCTTGCCCAGGTTTGGCAGGTATCCTGCCCACACTGCACCCTTGCAGCCAGGTAAACTGAGGGGCACATTCATATGTCTTTGGGGTGGCCAGAGCATCGGGTGAGGGAACCAGCTCTGAAATACATGAAAATGGCTCCTTGCTCCAGCACTGGTAGGCTTACCTGCGGCTAGGCAATCCCACTGCCCTGCAATTTATTCTAAATATGGGAAATGCCTTGGTCAAGATGATCTCCAGTGAAATTGGACTATTCCACAAAGGCTGGAAATGATGCTTATGTAGAGAAAGTTTTCTCATAGAGAACACACATAGCATTGCAAACAAGAGCACTTAGGCAATGCTTAACAGAAAATCAACCATTTTCAAAAGGCCCTTAAGCACATCGGAGAGCATCGTTTATATATAGACAGCTGAAGCACTAATTAAAAATAATTCCTGGGGCGCCTGGGTGGCGCAGTCGGTTGAGCGTCCGACTTCAGCCAGGTCACGATCTCGCGGTCCGTGAGTTCGAGCCCCGCGTCGGGCTCTGGGCTGATGGCTCAGAGCCTGGAGCCTGTTTCCGATTCTGTGTCTCCCTCTCTCTCTGCCCCTCCCCCGTTCATGCTCTGTCTCTCTCTGTCCCAAAAATAAATAAACGTTGAAAAAAAAAATTAAAAATAATTCCTATCTATTCATTAAAACAGGCAATTGAAGAGCTGCCATCAGTCACCATCTCATTAATCTACAATCAAAGAATCATTCAAGGTAAAGTGAAGAATTAATTTCATAGGGGCATCTTTGCTGGGGACTGGCTACTTTTAGAGGTGCATGGATCAGGGATCATGCCTGTTACCTCTGAGGATTCAGGAGAGCCTGCTCCTACGGGCTCAGGACTTGCTGGTCTGGAATGTCTGCAATTAATGGTGGGGAAGAGGCTAGTTGCCCTGGCTAAGTGCTCCTTTATCTGCAGCAAAGACACCTGACAATGACTCTTGTAGATAATTACAGATTCTTGAGGAAGGAGGGGGGGTGGTTCCCCAAAACTTGAGGAGAAAAAGCCTGAATTTCCTTAAAAATATTCTGATTCGACTTTTTTTGGGCTCATATGAGCCAGTACAGTTTGCTTTCTCATAAAGAGAAACATTTCCAGAAATTCTGAGTTTATACACATCAGAGAATCTCACACATTCAAGTAGATTAACGTAAAAGGCTTTTAATCTGTAGGTTTGCAAAAATCTCTCGTGTCCTGTCTTTGGTTTTTAGAAGCTCTAAACATGCATTACTACTCAATTTCATGCATTACTCTCCTCTGAGTAAAATAATCCAATATCTATTAAGCACTAATGCGACAGGAATAGTGCTGTACTCTCTCTTAAGGCAAAGCAAACATAACCTTCTTTTTTGGCCTCTTCAACTAAATAGAAGTGTGATGAATCACGATTGTTTAATACATGTCTACTCTACTGGGTGTCTTACATGAATTCTCGATAACTCTCTATATCTCTTGGCATTTTACTGACAGCCTGCTCTCGCACATACATACGGAGGACTCCTTCTTCCCATGTTAGAGATAAAGAAGTTCAAGCTCAGAAAATACCAAACCACTTAATTGTCATGTTCACAGGGCTAGGTATCCACAGGGTCTCAACTCCAACCAGTTGGCCTTACTTGCCCCTACCCACAGAGGCAGCGTTACTGGCTAGCAGTGACTGGGCGCTCAGTTCTTGCCAGGACTGTCCAAAGGTTTTACATGTATTGACTGATTTGATGCTCATAACGGTTCTATGAGGAAGTACGATAATTATTACAGTCACCATTTCAGATGAAGAAACAGAGTTTAAACACCTAGCCCCAGCTCACACAAAGCATCCGAATCCAGCTCCCCAACAACCACAGTGGGCAACCTGGTGACCTCAGAGATTCCTCCCCTCACCGGGGAAGACAGTGATTTTGCCCAAGGACCTATCTGGGGGGGGGCTGGAGAAGGGTTTCTGCTCTGAGATGACTGCACTTGACCTCTGACCTTCCAGCTAAAGATTCCTAGATGCTTCTGTTCACAACCTAATGGTTTATGCATATTTGACTTCAGAATTCCTGGCATATAAAATGGGTGTTTAAAAAAAAAAGTCCTAGCAACTACCCCAGGAAATAGAAGAAAAAATGTACAATCTGTCACTTTGCCGAGATCAAATATTCTGAGAGCCCGAGTGAAATGAGCAGTCATCATTCACACAAGTCAGGGCCACAGGAATCATATGGGTAGGTTCTTGATGGGCCCCGGAGATTGTGTGTTCTGTGACACATGCTAAAAGCTTCTCATAGCCGAGTGTGGGGAGAAACGTCAAGAGGTAGTTGAAGAGGAAAATGGAAAGCTAAGGTGAAAACCGTAAGCTAAGCTTCCCCTTCAAAGGCTGCTAACAAATGAGTGGGAAGAGGAGGCAGGAAACAAACGGGCTGCAATGACCTGGCCCTCGGAGAGAAGTCACCGTTGCGGCAGCCAGTGGCTCTTTGCTCCTATCGTCTTGAACGCCAAGCAGGTAAAGGGGGATGACATACGTTAGATTTTGTATGTAGACCTGGGCCTGAATTCATAGAACACAGGGGTTTATCCCAATACCCTTTTAGGTCACCTGCACGCTGGTGAAGTTCTACCTGAATCTCCCACTTCACATGTGAATAGCAGAGTCAAATCAGGGTGCTGTCGTCCAGGACGACAAGCCATAGGTGCTGCCAAGCCATAGGTGGTGGGTTTTTAAAGTTAAAGTTACTTAAAAGAAAACTAATATATAATCAAAGAGCACCAAAGTCAATCTAAATGCTTCCTAAGTGGAAATTAAAATTTGAAGGAAATGATGATTTTTTTTTTTTTTTTTAAGAGAGAGAGAGAGAGAGAGCATGAGAGGGGTGGAGGGAGAGATACAGAGAATCTCGAGCGGTCTCCATGCTCAGTGTGGAGCCTGATGCAACACTTGATCCCACAACTCTGGGATCAAGAACTGAGCCGAAATCAAGAGTCGGGTGCTCAGCCGACTGAGCCACTCAGGCACCCCAGAAATGATGTTTTAAATTGGGATTCTCTCAGGGTTCCTGCCTGGCTCAGCTGGAAGAGCATGGAGCTCTTGATTTCATGGTCATGAGTTCAAGTCCCGTGCTGGGTATAGATCACTTAAATAAAAATTTTAAAAATAAATACATAAATTGGGATTTTCAGGTGAGCTGAACACTGTAACAACAATAATGGATGGATTCATGACCCCTACTGATATTCGTGAGAGTCAGGTATGCCGCTGGGAGCTCCAGCTTGACAACAAAGATGGGGGTACAGGCCAGCTCACACGCGTGCAAAGCTGTCAGTGATAATTTTCAGTTGATGTAATGTTTGCCAATGAGGAGAAACGTTTAAAAAAATTTTTTTTTTTACTTTTTAATGTTTATTTTTTGAGAGAGAGAGAGAGAGAGCAAGAGACAGAGCGTGAGTGGGGGAGGGGCAGAGAGCGATGGAGACACAGAATCCGAAGCAGGCTCCAGGCTCTGGGCAGTCAGCACAGAGCTAGACGCAGGGCTCGAACCCATTAACCGTGAGATTATACTGACCTGAGCCAAAGTCAGATGCTTAACCGACTGAGCCATCCAGGCGCCCTGGAGAAACTCTTTACTGCATGAAGCAAGACAAAAACTGACAGAAAAAAACCTAGCAATCTTGGGAACGGAGTGGGAGGGGAGATGGCATAAAGGTTAGTAAGTCTTGTGATGTTCGGGCCACTTTTATCACAGAGTGACTCAGCTGGACAAAAAATAGAAATGGATCTTCTGAGCCCAGACAGTCTTCCATTCATCTCTGTCTTTCTAAAATTATAGCCATCCTCCTTAACAGTAAGGACCATGTTTTTACAACGTGTGGAGCACGGCTTTCCCCTGGGCCTCGGGCTACTGTGCCCCGTCACTATGCACGTATCCTCTCCCTTTCTACTTCTAAGGCCGGTTCTGTCGTACCTTCCTTCGCTCTTCTTCAGCATACTGAATTGTTCCAAAATAAAACAGAGCAGGCTTTTCTGGTGAAAAGCATTATATGAGTACACAACCTGAAAAAGTAATAAACAGTGGTCACCATGGGAGTGACGGTCGAAGGTTCTTTCCTTCCTGTTTTGTTTTTCAGTAAGGAGGGAGCTGCCCCATTCCTTTTCTCTGGGTTGGCCAGGCCTCCGGCAGAGGCCCTGCATTCTTCTCCTTAGCCCAGACCCAAGAGAGGCCTCGGCCCTCTTGGAAAGAAGACTCCTTTGCCTGCAGGGGCTCTGTGACTGCTCTGGAAGCAAGAACAGGTTTTTGGATACAAGTTGTCAAAATGCAAGGGGCGCACGCAGTACAAGGCCATGCATACCAACAGACACTGCAGATTCCTGTTCTCAGGCTGGGAGACTGGAATCCTACCACTGCTGCCAACTCTCATCTGCCTCAGTTTACTTGTCCAGGAAGCCAAATAACCCCCCCTGAGAGAATATATACTGTGGTGCACACTGTGTGTGTGTGTGTGTGTGTGTGTGTGTGTGTGTGTGTGTGCGAGCAATTACTAATTAGGTAACATTTCTTAGGTACCTTTCTAGAATATAGTCCAAAACAAAGCAGAAAGGAAGCAGCAAAGCTTTATCTCCCTCTAGCAGCCATCCTAGCCTGGAGCCACAGTGAGTTCACTTCAGGGGTCCATTGTGTCCAGATGGCCTCGAAGACCAGGAGGCTGTTCCACACAGGGACAATTTGCATGAAGCACCAAGTTGCCTCCAGGGAAATTATTTTTCCTGCCAGAGGCTTGTTAGCTAAGTCAGAAGAATGGCTCTGGGTTGGAGGGATGCAGTGATGGCTTTTTCCTTACTCAAAACTTTTGATTCAGTCAAGGCGCCCACCCCACCTCACACACTCCCCTCACCCCCACCCCACCTCCGTTGCTCCCATCCCCTCTCCAGTCCCAGTCCCTGTCCTGGGAGTAAAATCAGACGGGGAGGTTTCACCAAAAAAAAAGAAAAACCTGAGAAAAATTTGGGAACACAAAGTAGCTCTGGTCCAAAACTCAGGGATAGGAAGGTAACAGATGTCTTTTGCACGTGGGTGTGAGTGTATGCGTGCATGTGTGTGTGCATGTAACTGTGTGTATGTGCTCATTACCACACCAGCAGAGAAGACTCATGGCATAGTTCCATGGAACAGTGAGTGGACTTTGCTTAGGATTCTCCCACAGTGAAAGCAGCAGCATCTGGCTACGGACATCTGTGCCCTCAGCTGGACCCTGAGGGACTGTGCCCATGTAGACATCAGTAGTAGCTCAGAGGGGCCTCTGCCTGGCACAACAGATAGGATACACGGGTCTAAGGGTCTGACAGGAGATCCCACAGGAAGCCAGAGTAGGGTGGGTGAAGGATAGAGAGACTGGTGGTGGCCAATGGTAGTGTTGGGTAGTGTGTGCAAAGTCACCTGTCAGATATCTCCTGGAAATCCCAAGAATAGCTCAGGAACCCCAATGTGGTGGGGAAGGATCCTGCTCCCACATACCTCATAGAGGCAGAGAAATTCATTCATCCATTAATTCCATATAAATTAAACTGAGGAGTAGCAATGTGCCAGGCATTGTTCTAGATGTTCAGCAGGGGAAAAAGGACAAAGACTCATGCCCTAATAGAGCCTTCATTCTAGTGAAGGGAAAGGCAATAAAAGATGAGCAAACACGTCAATACTATGAAGCCAGGTGGTAAGAAGTAGTAAGAAGAAAATACAACAGGATAATACAGAGTGGGGGTTGGTGGAGAAAGTCAGTCTTTGGAGTTAGGGAAATGTTTATGTTGTTGTCAGATATATACACAGACACATATACTTTTGGATTTTATAGTGAACAATAAAAAGCCTCATTTTTTGTTTCCATTTTCAAGAATCTTCCAACCATTCAATTAAAAAAATCCTATTACACTCCAGTTTAAGTTATAAGAAATTTTTAATGAACTGCTCATGATTTTTATTGTTTTTGGATTTTATTTTATAAATTATGATGCAAAGGAAGTGTGCCATAAACTAAAGTTTACAAATTGTTGCTAACCATAGACTTTCTTGATGTCTGTTTTAGCCACTGTATGAATGAATGAATGGGGGTGTGATAACAGGTGGGTTCAAAGCTATCAATTATTAGCTTGACTCTCAAGCCTCTATTTCTGTAAAATGGGAGTAAAAACAATGCATTTAAAATGTGTAGCACAGAGTTGGACAAATGTTAAATAGGTATTGACTTTTTTTGATATAAGAATAAATAAATCCTCGGATGTACTTTATGTGAATTCTAAACTTTTGTTTAATGAAAATTATTTAAAGACAGTCTGTTGAATAACTTCTGAGCCTAGGATTATTCATGGAAACTCAGCAGGCATTCTCAAGGAAAAAACGGAATCAGTTTATTCCTCTAAGATTTATCAATAGAGTTTAAAGCTAAATGTTTTTTCTTAATCTGAAACAATAAAATACATCTTCCCTCATCCTGGTATCTATGAAAAGCTGCACCCAGACTGCATTAACAAATCAAGGAGATCTCTTCAGCAGGCTTTGGGGCCCTCTGGACATGTACAGAGATTTGGGATTTGAATATGCTATGGACATTTACTGAGCAACTATTATGAGTACTAGACATGGACCAAGAAAATCTGGAAATGGATTCTCTAGTTTAATTCTACTTTTTTTAATGTTTATTTGTTTTGTGAGAGAGAAAGAGAGAGCGTGCAAACATGCACATGTGAGCAGGGGAGGGGCAGAGAGAAAGGGAGAGAGAGAGAGAAAGGAATCCCATTCAGGCTCTGGGTTGTCAGCGCAGAGCCCCACTCGGGGTGGAATTCAGCAACCAGGAGATCGTGACCTGAGCTGAAATCAGGAATCGGATGCTTAACTGACTGAGCCACCCAGGCGTCCCTCTAACTTAATTCTTTTTTTTTTATTTTAATGTTTATTTTTGAGAGACAGAGAGAACAAGCAGGGGAGGGGCAGAGAGAGAGGGGGGCAGAGGATCTGAAGCAGGCTCCAGGCTTCGACCTGTCAGCACAGAGCCCAATGTAGGGCTCCAACTCATGACCTGAGCTGAACTGGACACTTAACCGACTGAGGCATCCAGGCGCCCCTGAATTCTTTTAAGCTAATATGAAAAATATATGAAAGCTACTTCTGTCCTGAGCAGGTATGTCCCTTCTCTAGGCCAAATGATAAAAATGTCTATTTTACTTTCATGTAAATGCCAAATACATCATTGTTGTTGTCTTTCTGATAACCAAAGTAATATTTTCATTGCAGAAAATAAATCACTTGTTACCTCCAGAGTGCCACTACCAACTTGGAATGTTTCCTATGTTCATTTTACATCTCTTTGTTTCTCTTTTCTTTTCTCTCCCAGTTTATCTGCCAAACTGGAATTATGTAATGGTTTTTAATGGCTTTTAATATTTCATTATATGGATAAACCATTAAGTAACTCTAAAGGTAATATTGGAAATTTAGGTTATTTCCAGATTTCCACCATTACAAATAATGTTGCAATAACTCTCTATATATCTTTGACTTCCTTCTTCTTAGAATAATAATTTGATCAATAACATGAGCATCTTCATGGCTCAAAATATTTTCATCCAGGAAAGTTGTAACAATTTATACCATCAGCAGAAAAATGTTAACATCTGACCCACCCTACCTCTGCTAGAATTGGCAACATGATTTTAAACACACAGGGGCGCCTGGGTGGCTCAGTCCTTTAAGCGTCAGACTCTTGATTTTAGCTCCTGTCATGATCTCACGGTCAGTGGCGAGACCGAGATCCGTACTGGGTGTGGAGCCTGCTTAAGATTCTTTCTTTCCGCGCCTTCTGCCCCTCCTCCACTCTATCTCTCAAAAACAACAGCAACAAAAAACCACGACCACGTACACAACCGCAAAATGGTACAAAAAAATGTAAATCTCCTAGCCAAAAAAAATTGTTATTTTCTTAAACCCGCTTTTTTTAAAAAATATTTTTTTTAACGTTTATTTTTGAAAGAGACAGAGACAGGCATGAGCATGAGCAGGGGAGAGGCAGAGCGAGAGAGGGACACAGCATCTGAAGCAGGCTCCAGGCTGTGAGCTGTCAGCCCAGAACCTGACGTGGGGCTCAAACTCATGAGCTGTGAGATTATGACCCGAGCCATAGTCAGATGCTTAACCCACTGAGCCACCCAGGTGCCCCAAACCTGCTTTTATTGTTTATTTGTTTGTTTGTGGGGTTTTTTTTCTAGTAATAAGGTTAATATTACTTCTCCACTTCTGTGCATACTACTTGCTTCTTGTTTTTTTTTTTTTTTTGGCAGACTGTCTATTCATGTCTTATGTTCATTTAAAAATAATTGGATTATTAGAAAATCCTTATTGTCCTATAAAAACACTTTCTATCTTAAAGACATTGAATCTTTTTCTCTGTAATATTTGTTGAAAATTTTTTTTACTCAGTGAAATTTACCTTTTAAATGTTTACTGTACTTCTTGACCTAAGGAATTTCAAATTTGAATATATTAGGCATTATTCATCCCTGCCCTGCCTGGAGCCCCTTTCTGTCCAACTGACATCCTTTTGTCAGAGAATTTGCTCCTGCCCAGAAGGAAGCAGACACACACAGGTTATGTGACTGAGCTCAGATTCAGCACTCAGACTTCTGGTCCTTCCAGAATCCAGAGTGGCTTCTCTGTCTCACCCTTGGGAAGACCCCACCCAATCACAATCCTTGTCCCTGGATTAATCTGAGCTCCTTCTCAGTACACCCTCCATTTATTTGTGGTATTTGGAGTTACTCTAGTTCCTTATACTCATAATCTTTACTAAAACATGATGAAATAAAATAATTCTTTCCCTTGTGGTTTCTTCCACTGCTTTTAGATTTCAAAATCCTTCTCCATTCTAGTACTGGTTAAATATTCACCTACTTCTTTCTCCTATATTTTAAAAGACTGTTAAAAAAAACCCGTATAGTTCTCTAATCTTCTAGAGTTTATTCTGGTATGTGGTTTGCTGAATAATCCATTTCCTCCTCCACTGGTTTGCTGTATTCCAGTGATTATATACTTGTGTGTGTGTGCGTGTGTGTGTCTGTGTGTATTTTAATGCACTGTTTTAATTATTGTAGCTTTATTATATGTTTTAATACTTGAGATAGCAAGTTCTTTTTCATTGCTTTTTAAATACTTTTCACAGCTATCCTGTTCCAAACTATTTTGTTATCAGAAGATATCTTTTGGGGGGCTTGGGGATAGGGGAAAGGGTTCAAATTCTCAGTTATAAAATAAATGCATTCTGGGGATCTAATGTATAGTATGTGGGCTATGGTTAATAATATTGTATTGTACACTGTATTTGCTAAGAGAGTAAATCTTTGTTCTCACTACAAAAGAAAAGGTGACTGGGTGAGGTAATGGATGTGTTAACTTGATTCTGATAATTATTTCACGATGTATACATATATTAAATCATACTGTATACCCTAAATATACACAAATTTTGTCAATTATACCTCAATAAAGCTGGAAACAAAATCTATCTCTTTCATTATGTCAGTAACTGGCTATCTCAAGCTTTTGAAAGCCAGTTACGGTTTAAGCAAGTCTAGTAAGTTGGTCCTTATAAAACCAGAAGAGACTTTACTTCTGGATGGCCAGATCCAGTTACTGCCACACTTCTGGCTCAGCAGTCCTGCCAGACTAAATTAATAAGGCAGCTACAAGAAATTTAGCAAATATGCTGCGGGCAGCATTATAATTTGCCTTTTTTTTAATTGGGTGAAGAAAATTGGGTAGTCCACAAAATTAAAACAAATTGCTTTCCTTCCAAAAGTTTTTCTTTTTTAAGTTTATTTATTTTGAGAGAGAGTAAGTGTGTGTGTGTGTGTGTGTGTGTGTGTGTGTGTGTGTGCGTGCTCATGAGTGCACAGGGCAGGGAGGGGCAGAGAGAGAGGGAGAGAGAGAATCCCAAGCAGGCTTCATGCTGTGAGTGCACAGCCCAATGCAGGGCTCAATCCTGCCAACCGTGAGGTCATGACCTGAGCCAAAATCAAGAGTCAGGACACTCAACCGACTGAGCCACCCCAGGTGTCCGCCCCCTTTTTTAATAGACAGTAACAGGTCTAGCACCATATGGTCTCCTTGATACTGAGATCTTTTAAATTTTTAGACATTTTATTTCTATTATTTGTTTTTTACAATAACACACAATGGTTATTGGTACCTTACAGAAAAATATCCATGCACATCTCCAATCAAATACTGTATTTTGTCTTTCACCATAGTTCTCAAAGCATTTATATATATATATATATATATATATATATATATATGATTAGATCTTTTCAATGACATATATTTATTTACAATTACATGAAATACACGTGATACATGAAAATAAATAGAAAAACTAGTCATTTGGAGACTTTACCGATACATTTCTCATTAAAAAGAAAAGTGATGGACTAGGGAATAAAAACACCTGCTAGTAATGTTCCAAAACTGCCTGGTTGAGAGTACCTTCCCTGCTGCTCCACACATGAGTTTTTATGCATCACAAAAGCAATCAAACAAAAGGAAAGAAGCCCACAAGAATATTATTTCACAGGCTGAGAATGGGTAAGGAATGCAATGTTATTTCCTTAACAGAAAACTAGGGACTAAAATATGTAAAATGCAACAACTAAAAAGGTAAAAATGTTAGTGTTTATATACTCACTTTCTATATTTAATATACATATTTAAATATAAATGAATTATATTTTAAAACACTGCTGTTGACAGAGAAAACAAATGCAAAGGAACAGATTTGGGGCTGTGACGTGATTTCTTAGTGATGCTACTTTGTCAATTTAAAAGCAAAGCAAAGTACTCTCAATGAGTCTCACACTTTTCAATATTACTAGAGGGAAAAGACAAAGCCCTTTCCCTTGACTGACATTTTCACTTACTTCACCTAAACCATCACTATTACTAGACCATTTTGCAGATGACAAAATTGAGGCTCAGTGGGTACAATGAATTCTATGGTGACGGAGCAGAATTTGAGCCTCGAAAGCAAAGACTTTCCACCCCACCAAGGGTTCTTAACCTTTTTTGTGCCACGGACCCCCTCTCTGGCAACCTGGTAAAGCTTACATGCCTCTTCTCTTCTCTCTTCTTAAATTCTTAAAATAAATGCACAGTGTTATAAAGGACAAAAATTATGATCAAATAGTTACCAAAATACCTTTAGGAAAAAAATGTACGGCATAGCAACATATGTTCTTTGCTAATGTATTAAATAAAAAGATATATTATTAGTGGGTCTGATAACTATGGCAATTTTGAAGCAAGATGAGCATTAATGTTTCAACTACTTTAACACAAGAGCTATAATAACTTTAATGTAATATGAAAACATCTGTGATTTCTATTGTTGAAACAGGTACTGTTACTGGTTTGTTGCCTACGTTCATAGTTAGCATGTTGTTTCCTGCACACACCTTACAATTCCTTCTCCAGAGGAAGATATCCTAAACACTTATGCTAATCAGAGGTTTAAATTTTAAAGGTTAGTGAAAAATAAAAAACTAATTTTTTTTCTCATTCAAGTTCACAGACTCACAGAATTCTGCCTACAGCCTTAGGAACTGGCTAAGTATTCAATGTATATTCCAGGTACTCCCCATGTAGACTCCTATAATGAATCTGTGAAGAGTGTGAGTCAAACAAATAAAGACATGAAAGTCCCCACTGAAACACCGAGTGGGGTCAGGCCCTGTAGATTGATGGTTCACTTCCTGTTTTGGGGCCAATTTAACGAGCCCACCCTAGAGTGGGTTTGTGTGTGCACACGTGTGCCTGCGTGCGCGCGCGTGTGTGTGTGTGTGTGTGTGTGTGTGTGTGTGTGTCGGAGGTGGGAGATCAACTACCACCCTTTTAACCAGAAGGCACCTTTTTAACCTGCCTGATCAGCACCTGGTAGCTGCTGACCCTCTCTCCTTCAGAGCCTGTAGCAGATGTACTAGCAGAGGGTGTCAGCAGCACTTTGGGGAACAGACCCTGTTAGGTTGCCTGCAGGAGGGGTGAGGTGGGGAGCAAGGAATGAGGCCCAGCAGAGAGTAACGGCCTTCTCAAGGCTGTAACCACCTCCAGCCGCAGTCAGCAGGGGCAGGGGCCACCAGGGTGGGTGCTGATGAGGCAGCAGGAGCAGGTGTCTCTTTCCAGTCACATGGCTCACCCACCTTGCGGCTGCACATTCTGATGTCCTAGGTCAACATCTCAGATTGTTATGAGTGTCAAACACTCCTTACTGAGAGGTTCTTTTCTGATATTTACCCACATCATCTTCCTAGAGAATCAACATATTCATTTGGATCATTCTCCTCATAAATGATGGGATAGGTTCCTTTAACCTATTCAAGTTTTTAAATTAATGTAAGATGTTAGCTAAAATTTTAAATACCTGAAATGCTGCCAAAATAAAACAGACAAACACATTTGGCTTTATTTCCTCAGCTTTGTATGTGGGAGAGAACATTCCAGTGGTCGTACATGTTTGTGTGTATACACGGGTGTGCCAGTCATGGGGAAAAGAACAGAGCTTCTTTACGATTTTCTAGACTTCCTCCCTCCCTGTGGTTCTCAGAGACCGTGTTCCCTGCAGCAAGCCCCATGTCTTGAGCATGCATGCCATCTGCAGTTTTTTAAGAGAGGAAGACGTAAGTTTATGTGTCTCTTTAATTGGCAAGGAAGTAGGATCATAATTACAAATGCAAATGAACAGAGACCGATTATACTTGACAAAAAGGCACAATGATTCAGACCCTATCTACATGGAAGAATGGTACTCCAATTCAAATTCCTTAGCTTGGCATTCAAGGCCATCCTCCATCTGGGCCTGCTGACTCATGCAAGGACAGCCTCCCCTGCTCGGTCTGGAGGCCTTCAGCTGCTCTGGTTTCATCTCAACCCACCTTTACCCTCACTCTCCTTCTCTAGTCTCAGTTCCTGAAGTATCCCAGGCTCTGTCCTATTTTGGGGACTGTCACACAGTTTCCCCTGCCTGGAAGACTCCTGATGGTTCCCCCCCGCCTTCCATCATCCAGTCAACACCTACTTATTCTTCAGGTCCTATCTCAGGGCTGCCTGGATCCTCCAGATTTGATTGGGCAGAAGGTGCTCTAAATAAGGGTTCCTAATCAAGGCGGGGGAAGGAGGAAGGCTGCTCTCCTGTCCAAGTCATGTGCCCTGGTACTGGGCTGTACCTGCCTAGAGAAAGAGATTCCTCTGTGTGAACCACAAAAATCCTCCATCCATCTGCTACACTGTGTGCCCACTGTGTGCATCTAGCTGGAGGGGCCACCTTTTAATCTGTCTACCCGGAGGAGATGGCTTTTTCCAATTTGCCCAAAGGCACTACCGTTGGCCTTGCAAGTCTTCCTGCTTTACATTTGCAAGTGGACTTCTCATTCACAGCCCTGATCGGTCTGCAGTCACTGCTTCCTATGTTCAGTCGGGTAGTGGTGGCCTGCCCACTAGACAGTAGGATCCATTTAGGGCAGGGACCATGGGTTTTTTTGCTGCCGAGATTCTACTTCCAGTCTCTAACACTGTGTCTGGAATAGAGGAGGTGCTGTATGCATATTTGTGGAATGAATTAACAAAAAGAAGTGCCATGGAGGTGCTGCAGTGGAAGAAATGGCCAGACTTAGGGGGCAATAGAAGTATCTAGCAAGTTTACTTACTCTTACTGAATAAATCAGGATTCAACGGATAATAAGTAGAAGTGGGCAGACCCAAAGATAGACTTTGTACCTTAAAGCAGAATTTTCACTGAAGCATTTCACCCTAGGGCTAGAAAGAAACATGCTGCTTCTAGAAGAAAGCAGAGTTAGGCCAGTAGTACACCAAGAGCTTGCTTGGGAATAAAGGGAGTTTCAGACAGGAAAGCAAGCTGGGAGGAAACCTAAGCGAGACAAAAATCTAATGACTCATGAGATTCCAGGTAGACCAGGCATCTTGAAACATGCTAAATTTATTGAAATAAAAATTCTTGCCCAGTTAGCTGAAGGCACTGAGGCAGAAAGCCTCTATGTGTCACTCAGTCAGTGTACTACACTACAGGAAAACAGGCTACAAATGAAAAGCTGAGGCCAGGGTAGGAATAGTTACGGCCCTGGAACTCCTGCAGTTCTCAGGGACTTAGAAAAGAAAGATCTGTGTGGTGCAGGGCCTTGGTGCTGAGGGGGCAGGGCAACAGGACTGTTAGTGCAGACATTAGTGCCTCAATCCTAAATTTTAAAAATTACTCAATGGGGAAACTGAGGGAGGGAAGATGATGAAAGGCAATCACAGGTCAGAGTTTTTAATTCTAGAAAAAAAAATGCTATACCAGATTACATATATACCATAAAAATCTACATATCATTGTATACAGTTTTCTCTACCATAATTTTTTATTTATTTCATTGTATATTTTAGGGATATTTTCATATCTGTACATATAGACCTTATTCTTTTCTTAAAAAGTTTATTTTGAGAGAGAGAGAGAGAGACAGAGAGAGGCAGAGAGAGAGGGAGACAGAAAATCCCAAGTAGGCTCCCCAATGTCAGCACAGAGCTTGCGAACTCATGAATTGTGAGACCATGACCTGAGCCAAAACTGGAAGCTTAACTGACTGAGCCACCCAGGCACCCAATCTTATTCATTTTTTAAAAACCTGTAGCACATTCCAGAGTTTGATGCATCATAATTCATTTAACACAGAGACAGCCATTCAGGGCAATGATACAGCTCAGGTTTTTGTTCATTTTAAAGTGGCCACGTGTGGTCGGTAGCCTTCAAGAGGACCTCCAAAAATTTCTGCCTCCTGGCTCTCATACTTGTGTCGTCCTCTCCCACACGGTACGTGGGTTGTTGTACTTGACCCTGAGCCTAGGGTGGAAATGATGATGTATTTCTTTCATTTCAAAAGTTCTTTTGGGGGGCTCCTGGGTGGCGCAGTCGGTTAAGCGTCCGACTTCAGCCAGGTCATGATCTCGCGGTCCGGGAGTTCGAGCCCCGCGTCAGGCTCTGGGCTGATGGCTCGGAGCCTGGAGCCTGTTTCCGATTCTGTGTCTCCCTCTCTCTCTCTGCCCCTCCCCCGTTCATGCTCTGTCTCTCTCTGTCCCAAAAATAAATAAACGTTGAAAAAAAAAATTTAAAAATAAAAAAAAAAGTTCTTTTGGGGCATCTGGATGGCTTAGTAAGTTGAGTGTCCAATTCTTGATTTCAGCTCAGGTCATGATCCCAGGGTCATGGGATTGAGCCCCATGTCGGGATCTGCATTAATCCACGGAGATTGCTTGGGATTCTCTCTCTTCCTTCCTCTCTGCCCCTCCCCTGCTTTTGTGCTCTCTCTCTAAAATAATACAAGTAAAAAAAAAAATACAAAAGTTCTTTTGGACACATACCATGCATCACCGGAATGCAAAAGAAAAGGTGCACTGTAGGGTTCCAAATGATTAATTACAAATGACAGACTGTGGGCCACTGCACTTCAACCTTCAAGCCGCTAAGTAATTATTTAAAATTTCTATCAAATGATTAATTTTATAAAAGTAATAACCACTGGAGTTGAGTCTGGGAGTGGAAGTAAGCATCTGGTTTTGATTAATTTCTCAAAAATGCACAGAACATTAAGTAATTGTAACAATAGGCATGACCTTGAATCTCAAGCTAGGAGCCCTAAATTAGAAGTGATCAAAATCCAAATATTAATTTTGTTTTAGTGTTTCTGAACCAGAAGTTTAAAAATAAAAACTGAGTGAGTGGGATCAAATGGGATCTAAATGTCCGTATTTTCAAAAACTATTTGAAGGAAACATCACAGCAGTCTCAAATCAAATGTAAGCTCAACTCAGTCTTATTTGGCTTCAGTTGCCAGTGAGAATGAGTGGTTTTGGGACAAATCCTTTATATGTTATAAAAAGCTAGAGAGGGGATTGTAACTCAGTGACGTTGGAGAAAAGCAGAAATCACACTCGTGCTAGAGAAGAGCACCAGTCTTCATCACAGGGCTCCCGCTGCCACACTCAAGCTGCATAAGAAAGACAAATGCATATTTGGCTATTTAAAAAAATAAACCTTATTCTTGATGACATTTCACTAAATTATTAAATATATTGGTTTCTCCTGCCAGAAGTCATAAAAACTATTTCTGGAACAACAAATCTGGGGTGCCTGGGTGCTTGCCGTGTGACTTTGGCTCAGGTCATGGTCTCGCAGTTTGTGAGTTCAAGCCCCACACTGGGCTCACTGCTGTCCGCACGAAGCCCTCTTCAGATCCTCTGTCCCCTTCTCTCTCTGGCATTCCCCCACTTGTGCTCTCTCTCTCTCAAAAATAAATAGCAAGAACATTACAAAAACATTACAAAAAAATTAAAAAAAAGAACAAACCTATTTCTTTGTAATGATACAGTGGACATACACCAGGGAAATTCTAGAAAGTGTTCTAAAATATCCAAGTATCTAGGATTGAAAAGCAAGACAAACTGGTTGCAGATGATATCAAATGTTCACTTTAATCACATCAACGAGCAAGGTAGAAGGCTTCGTATGGTTATTAAGGGAATTAAGGTTGACCTTTGAACAATGAGTTGGTTAGGGGTGCTGACTCCCCATGCAGTTGAAAATTTGCATATAACTTTTGACTCCCCCAAAACTTAACTTCTAATAGCCTACTGATAATAGCCTGGTAGCCTTACGGATAACATAAACAGTTAACACGTATTTCATATGATATATGTATTATATACTGTATTCTTACAATAATGTAAGCTAGAGAAAATGCTGTTAAGAAAATCATAAGGAAGAGAAAATACATTTATAGTACTGCATTATATTTATCCCCCAAAGTCCTCCTCTAAGTGCACTCACACAGTTCAAACCCATGTTGTCAAGGGTCAGCTGTAGTTGACTTCTCACTTAGTATATGACAAGCAGATGACAATGTAATGATCACTATTGCTCCCCTAGGCTACACTGGTCTGAGGAAGGATAATAGAAGGATGTGGGTAAAAACAGGGTCTCCTCTCAGGAGACTCGCTGGGACCCCTATGTCTCCCCTTCAGTTTTCCTGGCAGAGGAACCCAGGGTGGGCAACAGGGCACTAAACTTTCCTTGCTGCTCTGCCCTGCTCCAGGGATACATCTAATGGGCAGCTTCTGACCCACCTGGTCCTGACAGGAGTTGGCCATGCTGGTCTTGCCACAGTCATGGGCTTGTGACAGGCTCCAGCCATACCTCACCATATACCAGCTTGCGTGTATGTTCTTCCTGAGCGAGGGAGGGCTCCCTCCCCTGCACTGGTGCATGTGGGCCGCTGACCAGCGTGAGATTGCACTTTCAGTGACCCTTGGCCCTCTTATTAACCAAGGAAGGATGGCTGCCATGCTCTCGGTTCTCCAAGGTTTGGATGGGAGGACATTTTAGTCTTACTACACAGTATCTGTCATCTTCTGAAGCATTCCCCCTGCTCACAGTTGAAGAGAGTTTTCGATAAGGCTATGGAACTGTATCTGTCTTTCCTCCCTAGGATGCTGCGGCCATGGGACTGAAGCAGCCTCTGAGCACTGGCAGGAGCTCTGGGCCCATTTACAGCCCATTTACTCTTTCTCACTGAAGGTCTGAATCATCCTCGGGCGAACACAAAGATGATCACCCCTGTCTTGCCATTGCTACACGTTCCACACGTGGCATGCACCCCAAAGAGATTTACGAACACTCTGTTACGGTATCCGCAAACTCTACTAACTCCCCAAGTAGAGGTCATACAGGATTCTCCCACATGGAAGTGTCTCATCCAGTAGCAGCTCAGAATTCGGACCTGCTTGCCAGGTACCTTCCGATAACAAAAAAAATTGTATTTTGCTAAAATACGTCTTTCCTTCTTCTGAAACATCATTGATCCCATGATTTACCATTTTCCAGTGAACCCTACTTTTGTGTGATTGGGTGTGCCATTCTCATTACTGGCACTAGACTGCCTGGGTTTGAATCCAGCTCCATCTTCTATGGGTTGCATGTCCCACAGTGCTTAAAATGTCTGTATCTGTAGAGTAGGGATATCAAAAGCATCTTCTCCATAGCTTGTTACCAGTACTGAATAAGTTAATGCACGTAAAGGGCTTAGAATCATGCCCAGCACACAGTGTTCACTGTTAGTGTATTACATGAATCGCCTGTCCTATACCTCAGGATTCCCACAACTGGCAAGATCTGCAGTTGAGATCAGTTATCTATCTAGCTATAAGTACCTAAACTGACGAGCCTCCCAACATGTTGTGACAATAACATGCTGATAAGCTAAAGACTGCACCCTGTTTGGAGGAAGAATTTGCCTGAAAGCAAAAACAGGAGCACAGTTCAGGCCATTAATCACTATCATCCCTCTTCTCCCAGAACATTGAACTTCAGCAAATTCAGGAATTTCTGCGCTTAAGAAATTGTAAAAGGATAGCTGGCCAAGCTGACACGCCACACCTGCTAGAAGCCACGTGGAATGCTGTCACCTTCCCGTTCAAGTTGGGGCGGTGCTGACTGAGCAACCCTGCACATCAGCCTGCGAAACACTCTGGCTTCCAGATTATTAAGTGAAGACACACACCTCGGCACACCTTTCTCAAAAGCCAACCAAGATCGTGAGCTTCCCACCTGGACTGCCAGGTCTGCTCTGCTGATCACACATAAGAAGAGAGCCAGGCACTGCTTTTAAAGTTTTAACTGGAGAACACTGATGAATAATTTTGGATCTCTGGGCCCTCAACATCAATAGGAAACCACGATGAGGTTTCAGTAAACACCGAAGGATCTGATGTTTTCTCCCTGTCAGTTCTGCTAGGGTCTGAGCACGAGATTCATACCCTTATTCTGTCACCTGAAGACATCCAGACAAGTCCTAGTCTTGGACCTAAAAAAAGCGAGGTTATAATTCTATCTTCTGGGATGGGGAAGAGCCAGCCAGACAGGCAGGAGATCCATTGGTCAAGGCTATTTCTTCCAATGATCATAGGGAGCATAATCGCTTAGGACGATGCTCCAAGTTAGTCTTTTTCAGATGTCTACTTAAAGTAAGTCAATGAACAAAAAACCAAATAAATAAAACTAGCATTTCAGGATGGGGGGGGAGGGGAATCATGCACTGGTTGTTGTCAAAAAATGAGGAAGGAATTGTAATCTCTATTCGGTGGCACCTCTACATATGCAGTTAGGCAAAATCAGCAAGGGACACAGGTACCTCCAGGACTTCCCCCCCTCCCCGACCCCCTCCAGGAGGCAGAATGACCCTGTGGATATAAACGGAGGCTCGGGGGGCCATACAACATAGGTTCAAATCTGAATTCCTTCACTCCCGACTACGTGGGCATCCGTAAATTTCCTAGTTTTCTCAGTGCCTTAGTTTTCGCATGCCCAAGAGGACTCTTACAAAGATTGAACGAGATAATTTATGTAGATCATTTAGGATATTTCGTAAATAGGAAGCATGCAATAAATGTTAGCTACTATACTTTGTTTTTGGAACGGACTTTTAAATAAATAAAATAACTTTTAGAAGTAATTTTTAAATTTACAAGTATACTTTGACACATCTTATAAACAGTTAAAAATGATAAACATTTGGAGAAAAAACTAGTATGACAGCATTAACATTGTTTGTGGTAATACCATTCACAGGTTACAGGTCAGAAAGTCACTGTTTCTGCTCTACATTTCAGGACATCAAAACCACCAATAGAGCTTTATAGCATAATAAACTTTTCCTAAATCTAGATTACAAGTTTCTATTTGCCAAAATACTGAAAACTGCCAGACTCAAGTATATACTACAAGTCTGTCCATTTCTTTTAAAACGTTGGTGTATCTTAAACAAAAACAAAAAAACAAAAAACTCCACCTTGGTGTATTTTATAGTCTAATAGTTACATTAAGGTGAGAGTTTGGTGCAGGGCACCTCGGTGGCTTCAGTCAGTTGAACGTCTGACTCTTGCTTTCAGCTCAGGTCATAATCTCACGGTTCATGAGTTTGAGCCCTATATTGGGCTCCACTCTGCTGGTGCAGAGCCTGCTTGGGCTTCTCTCTCTCCCCCTCTCTCTCTGTTCCTCCCACACTTGCACTCTCTCTCTCAAAATAAGTAAATAAACTTAAAAAAAAAGTTAATCTGAGGAGGAAGAATATTTAAAAAAAAGATAAGAGTTTAGGGATTGGCATTTACTTAATATATTGCCGCTAACTACTATGGAAAGACAACAACTAAATTAAGCCAATGATTTGAGCATTAGCTACTAGTATTTGGGTAAAAGCTTTCAGATGAAACTAAATGCGTGCATTATATACACTGGATTTCTTTGGCATTTATTTATTTATTTGGCACTTACTAACAATGATGGGCTTTTGTTTAACGACTTCACTTTCACCAATAGAGTAGTAACTGCCTCCGTCTACTTGTCATCCACTGGTCGGGTATTTTTTAGTTTCTGTTTGTATAAGTCAGGGGTTTCTGTTATGGCAACAAACATCGCCCAAGCTCAAGGGCCTAAAACAACAAAGGTTTATTTCTCACCATCACACGTCAGCAGGGGTGTTGCAACACGTCACCATGTCATGTCCTCCTTCAGGGACACAGACTCAAAGAGACCAGCAACTGAGAACTTTGCTGGTCACCATGCTAGGAGGTATGCAGTATATGGAGTTCTACACTGGCTCTTAAGGTTTTCCCTCAAATGTGACACATATCACCTCTACTTACATTCATTCCATTAGGAAAAGTAAGTCATGTGGTCACGTGGGCCAAAAAGCTATCCCACAGACTCAGAAGGAGACTTGGTGAATATCCCCAGTGACTACCACACTGTTAAAAGGAGCTTTGTAGGATTCTTTCACTTTAATTGAAAGGTTACAACATGTACCTGTATCTAATTCAGGTATCAAATATATCATGTCTGCCTTTACAATGTCCCCTTGCTATACAGAGCCCATATTCTAGGCTATGCAAGGGAGGGAATTAGTAATTTGCATCCAATAGGAACAAACTTGATTTTCCCTCTGAAGGAAAATAAAATTTGGATAAGAAAGGAGAAAAAAAAATAAGGTCCCAGTTAATTTGTTTCTTGTTGAATTATAACATGTAAGTAGAGAGAGGAACAAATAGGTTTCTTTTGTTTTCCCTTTTGGAGGAAAAGTAATCAGTTTTTTCACACAAAGAACACACTTCAGCAGGCTACTCTCCAGGACTTTACAATGTCACCCTCTGCTGGACCTTTCTCCACCTGCCCCCTCTGCCACCAGCTCTTCAAACAGGCACCGGCAGGAGAGGGATATGGTCTCATTTCTTTTCCCCACAGTTGATGGGGAATTCGACTTGAACTTGCACTTACTAGCACTTATTTTAGAACTGGAAAGGACTTCAGATGTGTTGTGGGAGACCGCTAGCTGTCTTCATAGATCTATCCCCTGTAGCACACATGACAACCATGTGACATGACAGCCATCTCACACCTCTCTCATAGTGGGGGGTGACCACATGACCATGTCCTGGCCAAAGGGGTGGAAGCTGTGTGTCACTGTTAGATCATGCCTTTGAAAGAACAGGTGCGTCCTCCCCCGGGCACCTTCCCTCTTCTCACTGGCTGGTATGTGGACATGCTGGCAGGTACCAGAGTAGCACTTTGAACCACAGGATGGAAGCTGTGTATTGCGCATGGCAGAGCAACAAGGTAGAAGGGATCTGGGTCTCTGACACTAGAAAGCTTCTGAAAGAGCCCTGGAGTGGGTATGCTAAGACCTGATGTAAGAGAAATACATGTTTATAATAAAGTGTTAACTATTGCCATGTCAACTGGCTCAAGTCTCTCATTTTCAGATGAAGAAACTGAAGCCAGAGAGACTAAAAGATGGATCCATGGTCATACAGCTATCTTCTCTGTAGACCGTTCATCAAAACGATGGAAAGTTACTCATCTCTTAGGTTAACGACCATTACAAGTTCTTTTTATTGATTGAATGTCATACTAAGCGGGAGGAACAATAGAACCTAATGCTAAGAGCCACACCGTTTCAAGTTTCGTAGGATGATCAACATATCCTATTAATAGACAGTATTTAATTCAGTGTAGATTGCTAGGGTCAGAGCTAATGAGAAATTCTCAAGGTTGTGATGGAAGCAATAGCCAAACCGTCAGAAGATATTCCTGAAGTACATCTCCCAAAGTCCACAGGATCAGTGGGCTGTACTGTATTTGTACTTCTCTCTGAGAAGGAATAGTAAGCCTTCAGACGTGACTGGAATTTGGCTCTGATGGTGTCAGTAACCAGATTTAAGGAGACATTCAAGAAACCACAGGTTTAATGAATTAAAATGAAGGCCACCCATTGAACACACTTGCTTTTAGTTAACTTTTTCATAGGAAAGGAAGAAAAAAAAGTTCTTAATTCACCATTTCTTTGATATTCTCAAAAAATATCATTTAAAATGACATCCAACAGGAATTATGCTGTTTGACGTGGTTTGTACATCTGATGCTCTAAGGAGTTGCAAAATGGCTGGGAACTGTTTCAGAGAGCAAAAACATCTGACGTTGTTGGTTTAAGCTTTGGCTATAGTTTACGGAGAACCAGAATTCTTTGTCTCCTTTGGAATATAGCTCAGAGGCATTTCTTTTAGGTTCAACTTAGTGTCCTCGTGCTTGGAAGGCTGATAATGAGTCTTAACATCACTGAATCAGGGACATCTAAAACTGGAGTAAACCAGCCATCAAAATGCAAGCCATTTGGTTCAGTTTTCTCCACCCCTCCTTCTGCGTTCCCATACAGCTGACCCGAGGCCTTTTTTGTCACTAGCAGAAATCACAGTCGTGTGAATGGGGTGTACTTTCCTATACTACATTGTTCTCTGCTTCACTTCTCTTCTACTTTTCAGTCTTCGGTTTGGACCTCAGAATTTCTAGAAGGGACACACTAATGCCGGTTACTTTTTTTAAATCTGGTGTCATCTCTTTGCTTTAAGAAAAATCAAGAGCCCCCTTTTGCCTAGAGAATGCCTGAGCTTTAAAGTCTACCTATACTTCCTCTCAAGACCTACTTCCTTCACTGTTCCTCTTTTCGTTCCATCTTTCGTGGTGAGATAGAAAGAGGGAAAAAATTTATGATGTAGAAAGTTGGATGAGAGGCAACTGATATCTTACACTAGGAATCAGAAGACTCAGATTTGAGTTTCTTCTCTGAGTTTTCTGCCTCCTTAACTCTGGGCAACTCACATTTACAGAATTGAAATCTAAATCATACCGCATTCCAAAGTAAATCTCAGGCAATAGTTGGCAAGGAATATTCCTCTGAGATTTTCTTTTCCTTTTAAAAATTAGTTTAAAATAGAGATGAAAATACCTGCTGTACCTTCCTCACAGCATGTGAGGTTCCAGTGAGCTGGCGGCTGTGAAAGCGCTCTGTAAACTCCTGGGTGACATGTAAATGAAATGCATTATTATCACAACAAGGGAAAGAAAAGGAAACAAGTACACTTCACTCAACAGTCCTCTTCAGAGTGGTTACTGTGGACCAGGCAAGGCACCAGGTGTTAGGGATTCAAAGAAAACCTGGAGACTCAGGATTGCCCTGGCAAGGTCTCCCTCAGACAAACCCACTATTCTTGGATAGACTCTCTCTACAACTAACTTCAGCCTCCATGGGTCTGAGCATTATGGCCTGTGGGCAAGTCTACATATGGCAGAGGAAGAGGTGCATCTCCGAGGACAAGATATACACCATATACAGTCACCACCAACCCCCAATCCCACCCCAATTTGACAGGATATAGCACAGTTGGTAAGTTCTTCCTGGAAACAACAACTGCAATATAATTTAACTTCTTTTCTTTTGTGAAAAAACCAATAATGCAAATATCATGTCAGAACAATGATTTATGAAATTGTTTATGAGGCATTCATTATTCCTTAGCATCCAACCTGCGTAAGTCTTGGATCTATAGGAAGTATTAAAAATCAAAGACCATGCCTCCTTTAGCAATATGTTCAAGATTATATTCATCCATTTATTCATTCATTCATTCTACAAATATTTATTTAGTGCTTATGACATGTTAGGCAGTAAGCAAGGTGCTGGGGGAACAGACGTTGACAACCAGAGGTGGCTTAAAGCAAATGGTTACCCAGTAACTTTAATGACAACTGTGATAAGGGTAACAAAGGAGAGGTACAGGGTTCCACGCTACAGGGAAATCTGTGTGTGTGTGTGTGTGTGTGTGTGTGTGTGTGGCGGGGGGGGGAGGGATGTTGGAGGGGTGAGAGAATGCTTCCAAAGGCAAGGATATTAGGGCTGAGACAAGGGAGATGGAGCTGGCCAAGGGAAGGACAAGAGAAAAGCAGGAGGGGGCAGGAAGTACAGGAGTGCAGGATCTAGGTGGGAGAAGCCTGGCCAGGAGGGGAGGAGAGGGAGGAGTCCCCAAAAAAGGCAAATAACATGATCAGATATGCAATAAAAAGCAACACCAAAAGGCAACTTTAATACCAGGATAGTGGTAAGAAACAGACAGGGCATACTGGCAGAACCTCCTTGTTCTGACTCTTGGTCCAGTGTTTTTGTTTTTGTTTTTTTCTATAATGGCACCTTCCATCCTATAACTGAATTTGGAGTCACGGCTTTCTCACTCTCTGACTCACACCTACATAATCATAGAACTGACTTTGCTTTCTCACCTCTTTGAACTGAATGATACTATTAATAAGAGCAATAGTCATTTATAAGGAGGCTGCCATGTGCCAGGCAACTTGGTAGGTGCTTCTCGTTTCTAACCTTCACAACAATCTTGTAAGGGAGGTGTTATTTTTATGGTTTTACAATTGAAAAGATGGAGGCTCAGAAATATTTTGTAAATGGCCCAAGGTCACATGGGTAGCTCAGTGGGATCAGGGTCCACAGCCATTTCCCTCTCTCCAAACCTTGCCACCACACCATACTGACTCTAGAGTTTACCAGTATCAAATGCCAAATTCTGGTCTTCTGGGAAAAATCAGAATGGGAAGGGAAAACTTTCTCTCCAAGTTAAAAAAGAACTTACATGAAATTTTCTCAAAAGCTAACTAACGAAATACATAAGTACATACAGCCACAAGGAATAATAAGAATTGAGAAAATCCAGATGAAATTTTTCATTTTTAATCTATCACACTAATGGCACAAAATATTTTTCAATGCTCCACCACTTTGTTTCAGGAGATAAATATTGGCAGTAACCACATGGCTGGGCAAGATGAAAATGTCCCCTTTCAAATGGTCTGATCCACAATCTCAACTGGAGATTACTGCACTGCTGATTACTCACAAAGGATAGGGCAGCAGAGATAAAAAGAGTTCATCTCTGACAGATCTGATCCCAGTCTCCCAAACAGGTGGAAATGGGATTTAAAGTCACCTTCCATATAGCAGACACTCCAAAAATTAGAGAGACAGTTTAAAAAAATATAGATACAAAAAATGTGGCCCTAATGAAAAAGTTATGTAGCTCAAAAGAAAAATGAAAAAAAAAAAAAACCAACAACCAAAAACACAAAAATTAGGAAGATCTTGGAAACAATTATAATCCCCTGAGATAAACATTGCACACCATGTGAGACATCTTCAGGAAACAGCTGTTATTCATTCTCAAGGAGATAAAAAGAAACATCCCCGTTAAGAAACAACAACACAGGGCCACCTGAGTGGTTCAGTCAATTAAGGGTCTAACTTCAGCTCACATCATGATCTCCCGGTTCATGAGTTTGAGCCCCACACTGGGCTCTGTGCTGACAGCTCAGAGTCGGGAGCCTGCTTTGGATTCTATGTCTCCCTCTCCCTGCCCCTCCTCCACTCATGCTCTGTGTCTCTCTCCCTCTCTCTCTCAAAAATAAACAAACAAACAAACAAACAAAAGAAACAAGAACACAGCAAGGTGCACTCACTCTAGAAGAAATAACATCATCAACACATACAGTAAATATTGAAAGCAACACTGCAGAAAAATTGAGTTAGTGAATCTGAAATAGATACAAGAGACATACATGGAAGGTTGAAAAATAATCAGACATTGGAAAGAAGGTAACAGAAGATGATAGACATAGAAAATAGAGTGTGGAGACATAACTGGCAAGCAAGGGGAGTCTCTAGGGGAGAAGAACCAACAGAAAATAGTCAGTTTTCCAGAACTTAACAGCAAAGCCAAATGCAAAAAAATCTATGGACTGGAGACTGGAAATGCTCACTCTGTTCTATGTTATTTTTGTAAGAAAGAAAAAATACACTCAGAATACTTATTTAAGATACAAAGCATTCTGAAGTCTAAAGCCAGAAAACCAAATCGCTTTGAAATAGGTGAAAATTAGTAAAGCTTCAGATTTTCCCTGTAAAAATTGAATCTAACAGAGGAGTGGGACAACAGGAGTAGAAGAGCTTGGGGCTGTGTGTGTGTGTGTGTGTGTGTGTGTGTGTGTGTATGAAACCTACAAGAATAATTTTTTAATGTTTTTTTTAAATTAAAAAAATTTTTTTAATGTTTATTTATTTTTGAGACAGAGACAGAGCGTGAGCAGGGGAGGGGCAGAGAGAGAGAGAGAGGGAGACACAGAATCTGAAACAGGCTCCAGGCTCTGAGCTGTCAGCACACAGCCTGATGCAGGGCTCGAACCCATGAACTGTGAGATCATGACCTGAGCCAAAGTCAGACGCTTAACCAACTGAGCCACCCAGGTGCCCCTTTAAAAAAATTTTTTTTAACGTTTATTCATTTTTGAGAGACACAGAGACAGCATGTGAATGGGGGAAGGGCAGAGAGAGAGGGAGACGCAGAATCCAAAGCAGGATCCAGGCTCCGAGCTGTCAGCACAGAGCCCGATGTGGGGCTCGAATCCACGAACTGTGAGATGACCTGAGCCGAAGTCGGACGCTCAACTGACTGAGCCACCCAGGCGCCCCTGAAACCTACAAGAATATTTAAATGGCTTCTGCATGGTAGGAAGGCTGTATCATCTCAATACCATTTCTACAAAAGTCAGAGGAGTCAATTTTCCATTCAGCAAGACCACTGACTGAGGAAAACAGCTATAGATAAAAAAAGAACCATAAAGAAAAATCCTAAGTAATGATTTTGACAAATCTAATAACTGATGAAATTATTGAAACAAAAAAGAAAAAAGAAATGTAAATGAAACGTCAAGAGAAAGAAAAAATAATTTTAAGATCCTCAGAATAAATTAATGAAGTATGGGAAAAGGGGAGAGTAAAGATAAAGAGGAAACGTCAGAAGGCACAGAATGACTCATATTCTTAAAATATAGTTACTTTGTCCAAAGAGGTAGCCATCATCATCATCATCATCATCATCATCATCATCAAAGCTATCACTGAAACAGTGCTTACCATGTGGCATTCTATTTTAATCCTTAAAATAAACCTATGTGGTGGGTGCTAGTATTGTCTCCATTTCACAGATGAGGAAACTGAGGCCCAGAGTGATAAAGTCACTTGCCCAAGGCCCAGAGCTAAGTAAGTGGCATTCTAACCCAGCTGTTAGCCACTTCACTCTCCTGTTCCGCTATGACTAGTTATGACTAGAAAAACACAGCGGTACAGCGTATGTTTAAAAATAATCACTAGTACATTTGAGATAATAATGATCATTATAGCAACTACTATTTGCGGAGGACCTATTATTGCCAGGCATTGCATTAAGCATTTTAAAGGCATCGGTTCGTTTAATGCTAAGAGCCTGTAAGATAATGTAAAAGTAAAGAGTTTACGTAAAGGCAAAGATACTGTAAAGATCATAAAGTTGTCCAAGGTCACCCAGCTAGTAAGTAGCAAAGCCATGATTTGAACTGGGGTCTATTTGGCCCTGAAGCACAGACTCCTTTCTCTACTACGCTGCATCCCACACAGGCACAGGTCTTTATGTTCTGAATAACACTGAAAGATAAAAGAATATCGGGCTCACTCTGTTTTTTTTAAAAAGGCAGAGCGACTGTTTCCTTCCATCAAGGTTACCAATGCTAACAGCTCAATTCAACAGCTACTTCCCCCACTCTGTTGTCCGCTGGGTTTACCACTCCTCCCTTCTTCACATTCCCTCCTCCCACAGCTATCCTCTGATTTTCCTCCCACCTCACTGCCCTTTTCTTTCCATTCTTTTACCGCGCTGCTGCAACTCTGGCTCCTTACTTGTCAGTGCTTCTAGCTTTGGGCAAGCGTCCCTCTTGTCATCCTATGATAATGCTGACCAAACATTACATGCCCCCAGATTTTTGTCCACATACATGTATCTGCATCTGCCTGCTAAGCACACTCACACACGCATGTGTACATACAGCATCTGTATCTCTTTCAAAGCGACTCGAGCTATTCCATTCAAGAAGTTTGTTCGTCCTTGCCCTCTGCATCCCTACTATATGTAGTCCTATCATAGTCCTTATCACATAAAGCCAAAGTGGTCTTTAACCCACTTATCTCTCCCGCCAGACTGTAAAATCCCTTATCTTTCACTTCACTTCTGTTTCTAAAACAAGGGAATCCAGGTCTGGTACAGATACCCAACAAATGTTTATTAATTGAATAATAAAAACAAGAGGAGCAAGAAAGCATAAAAAGGGCATTAATTAGATGACCATCCATTCTGAAGAATGAAAATAATCAAAACCTGCCAAAAATATAATGGTCTTGGGTGTCATTTTCATTCTCAATTCAATTAGCAGGAGTTTTAAAAAATAAAATTCACATTGCTGGAGAGGCTATCCATTTGACCTCTTTATCTTAGTGTTGAAATTGGCGGTCTCCAAACACTGCTGGAGGAAGGCACTAGACAATGTATATCAAAAACAATAAAACTATTTATAACCAAAAACCCAATGATCCTGGAAACTTATAGAAGGAAATAAATCAACAGAAGAAGATGGCTATATTTGGGGATATGCTTACAGAGCAATATATACTATATAATAATGAAAAATAGGAAATAGACTAATACCCAACAGCAGGATAAAAGCTAAGGAAATCAATTTGAAGTACTTTTACACATCCATTAAAATTTAACATTATGACTATAAAGGGTAATGGAAAATGATATAATGCTAAGAAAAAGCTGGAATGCAAAATTACATGCTGGCTATGACTGCCATTCTGTAAAAACTATTACTTGTACCTGAGCAAGGACGGAAACCATCTGACAAGAATTCACAAAAATGAAAAATGTTTTGTGATGACTGGATTTTATTTATCTTTTAAAAATCAAATTTTAAGATGCAGGTGCCTGGGTGGCTCAGTCAGTTAAGTGTCCGACTTTGGCTCAGGTCACGATCTCATGGGTTTTGAGCGTGAGCCCCGTGTCGGGCTCTGTACTGACAGCTCAGACCCTGGAGCCTGCTTCGAATTCTGTGTCTCCCTCTTTCTCTCTGCCCCTCCCCGGCTCACGCTCTGTCTCTGTCTGTCTCTCTCTCAAAAATAAATATACATTAAAAAAGTTTTTTAAAAAAGATGTAGTTGCTCTAATATGAAATGAAACACAGGGTGAACACCGGTTCCACACTTAATTAGCTGTACTACCTTAGGGAAGAAGCCTAACTTCCCTGAACTTAGTTACTCATCGATAAAATGAGAAAACTCTACTTCTATCTCTTAGCAGATTAAATTATGTGATAAGCACTTTACATAGATGTACCTGGCACTGTCCTTAGCACTTTACAATAATACCTTGTTTAACTATCAAAACAGCTTCTCAAGATGATGCACAAGGAGGTTCAGTAATCTACAGTGACAAGAGCAAGATAACAATAACTTTCAATAGCGTTCCAATGCCCATTCAATCAAATCCAGCAGCAACAGCAACTACAAACATTTAAATGCGTGTCTGCTAATGTGGTGAGCATTGCGCTAAGGGCTTTATTATTCTATGTAGCCCACTACCACAATCCGTTACAGAGGTACTATAATTGTGTCCTAGGACATTCAGGCTCAGAGAGGTTACGTAACATGCTAATGAGTGAGAGAGCCAAAATTTGAACATGTGTCTGTCTGAGTTCAGAGCCAACCAGGTGCTTCAACACCATGTAATGATGTCTCCAATTTTTGCTAGGATGGTGTACACAGCCCTTAAGAGCTTGAACGTGGCCCACACTCTCCTCACTTCAGATCTGGGGGAGTTTTCAGTTGCCACTATGACATTTTAAGTCCCTAGCCTTAGCTCCTGCTCTTCCTCATTTGGTCCTGCTCAAAACTGCTCTTCATCCCTCAAGGGTCTACCTCCCTGTTCCTCAAGAGGCATAATTAATTGTTCCTTTATTTGCTAGCTACCTACCTACCTTACCTACATATCTATCTATCTATCTATCTATCTATCTATCTATCTACCTACCTACTTACCTACTACCTACCTATTTTTTAAGTAGGCTCCATGCACAATGTGGGGCTTGAACTCACAGCCAGGCACCTCTGTGTGCTGCTCTTTTAGACAGTAATTTATATTTGTAAGGCAGCATATACTATACTGTCTCTCTGCTTCTTTACCAGGCTGTTTCATCCCAATTATGTTTCACAAAGGCAAGACCATGCTTTATACAGTTTTGTGTTCTGCTGTATCCCTGGCTTTAAGCACAGTTCCCAGGACATGATAAGGACCCAACTACTACTTGCTGAATGAACACTTCCAGCTGGGAAGATGTTTCCAAGCATCACCAGTCAACACTGGAGCACCATATGCTATGTACAAAGGATGGAACATCAATCAGGAGCTTACACTTCTCTATAGTGTTTGCCACAGAGCTTTGATGAAGGTAGTTTAGCTAAATGAGAACATAAAGGAGACCCCTCCACCATTCTGACTTCCCAATGTACTATGTCTGGGTTAAGTGTGCATAGTACAATGCATTTACTTGTTAGGCCTGTTAGCATATTCCATGGAAATTGCTTGCTCACTGGCTTGCCTTCCCCTTCTAGATAGGACTGTAGGTCTTCCACATACCCTAAAACCAAGGACAGTAACTGGCATTAATTGGTGATTAAGGAATATTTGTTGAGTGGCTGACTGAATGAATAAATGAATAGGGTGAAAACATTTTTCTCTTCCTGGGTTCTTGAGAAAATATTTCAACTTGTAGCATGCTCTACCATACCAGTGCCAGACTTAAAAAAACCAAAACAACCTATCAATTCCATAATGCTCCTAGAATTCTGTATAAATATTATATGAACTTAAATAGTTAAACTACTTGTCCATCTATGTTAAATCTTTCTACACTATCTTCAATGACTAGAAAAATCACTGGGAGCTCTAACTCCATAGAGGATCTATTTTTCTCTAAAAACAGAATGGAACCTTTTTAGAAAGTAAAAATGTTTCCCACTTAACATTCTTTAGAAATGCACAAAATAAAAAGATTCATTTGGTGGACATGTTCTCTTTATTCTGACATTGGTTCAGTGCTGAGGAACTATTATTAGAAAGCTCTCAGTTGAAGAACATGCCTTCAAAAAGGAAGATAAGATGTAGGATACTGTGTGCTCAAAGCTAATTTTAATTACACAGGCTATAGGGTTACTGAGATATGCCAAACATTTAGCTAATTAGCAGACTCTTGAGACAAGAGGGCCGCCTAGAGACAGACAGTTTTCCTCATTAATGAGTGATGACAAATTCTAGTTAAACACACATTTTTTACTTGTACTATAAATTTACTTTATTCTTCTTTCTTAAATTTCAATAACATGAACTAATTGAAACTTGAAATTTAGACATTAAGGCTAAAATGGAGATCTTCCACTTTAAACACAACGATCCAATGTCAACTACCATATTGGGAAAATTTAGGGTGGAGGGCGTAAGAAGTTATTAATGTTATGCCACTATATTTATAAGCTCAAGGACTTGAAATTAATTAGAAGACTCCATTTAAAAAATTCTATAGATGATGTCTAACAGAATAGTACAACATTAAGTTAACAAGCATGGAAGCATTTGGAACCCTCTAGTAACTGGTACGTTTTGAGGGCCTATTACACAAAGAGAAACGAGGAAAACAGAGATTGAAAGAAAATAGCTATCTTTCATGAAGTATTTACTATGTGCTGCAGTATACTAGGTGTTTTACAAAAATCACCTAATTTATTCCTCAAAACAACCCAGGAAAATATAAATCATTATTCTTATTTTATAGATGAGGGATCAAAGCATATGGAGTTTGAGTAAGGTCATCTGGCTCGAAAGTAGCTTGGCTAAGTTTGATATCAGGCTCCTTTTCTTAGGCTCATTACAGATGTGAGCCTGTATCTGAGGAGACTTTACGAACAACATAACTGGCTTTTTGTTTGTTTGTCCCCCTGGATTAGATACATTTAGCTCTTTAGGTATTTGGTACTTACAAAGGTGCCTTCCTCAGGACACATGCATGAGGCAGATGTGTTTCTCTGTCAGCTCTTCTTTCAGAATAAAAATTAGATCCAAGGACACTACCTAAATTTCCAACATCAGTGGGATTACCCACAATGCTTTTCACAGAAAGTGGTCCCTATGCATCCTGACATTTGAACAGGTTGGTGGTTGTAGCAGGCTGCAGTTCCCAAAGATAGCTCCGGTTATCTCCTCTGCCACGCAACCTTGGTCCCCATTAGGACGCGAAGGTTATTTTTCCACTCCCTTGCATATGGGCAGGCTCTGTAACTGTTCTGACAAACAGAATTGGAAGAAGTGCCACTACCTCTAGGAAGCCAGTTGTCAAGTGGGAAGCATGACTACTACCCTCAGACCACCATGTTGTGAGAAGCCCAAACTATGCTGAAAGTTATGTGTAGGTTTTTGTTGATGGCCCCGGTTGAGCTCATAGTTGACCTCAACTGCCAGCCCTGTGAGGGAGTCATCTTGAATATCCAGCTGGGTGGAGCCTTAAGGTAACTGCAACGCCAGCCAACATCTAAATGTAAGCGTGTGAGATATCCTAAGCAGGAACTGCCTAGCTGAACTCAGTCAATCCACAGAATCACATAATGATAGCTTCATATTTTAAGGCACAGTGTTTTGTAGTGGTTTGTTACACAACAGAAAATCAGAACAGTGGTGTTGGTTTTCTTCTAGAGTGAACCAACTATTTCTTTAAAGCAACTGAGAGTAGATTTGGGGGGGGGGTGCATATTAAAATATCACACATACCAGTTGTGGCTATGCAATTTTCTAGTTGAGGGTATTCCTATAAAGAATAAAGGGACTATGGAAAAGTACCTATACAAACATTCTTACATTTTAGGCTACTTCTCAATAAATTGGTCACACAGAGGTATTATGTTTTCAAAGCTGATGTTTTATCAAGAAAAGAGAGTGGATTCTCAGCAAAATGATTAGAAAATTCGGGGTTAGTTTACCATAATGCTGTCAAACTATTCTCCTTTTTTAATGCAATAACCAAACATGATTTAGTCCCTTGAACAGCTTCAGAATGCCAATAACTTGATTTACTTTTGCATTATCTGCCAAATTCCACCTGAGCTGATGAGAGAGAATTCAGCATTAAGGATCCCAAGCAAGAAAATAAAATGCTGGGAACAGAAGGATGTTCCAAAAACACTTGGAGGTTAAGTATAAGAGAAAATAATGTTTAGATAAAAAATACACTCTTTTCTAGGGCATGTCACAAGGCTAGCATGGATTTTTGGCAAATCTCTTCAGCTTCTGAATCTATTGCTTGTTTTTGTTTGTTTGTTCGTTTTAACAATGACCTTAAGGCCAGGTAAGATACTGAATCATGAAAGAAAAATTTACTAGTATTCAAAATCCTGAACTTATTGGGGTGCTTGGGTGGCTCAGTCAGTCAAGGGTCCAATTTCGGCTCAGGTCATGATCTCATGGCTTGTGAGTTCGAGCCCTGCCGTTGGGCTCTGTGTGGACAGCTCAGAGCCTGGAGCTGCTTCAGATTCTGTGTCTCCCTCTCTCTCTGCCCCTCCCCCACTCACACTGTCTCTCTGAAAAATAAACATTAAAATTTTTTTTAAAACAAAATCCTGCACTTATTAACCAAGACAGGGCAATGATATTTCAAAAAACTTTCAAATAACAAGGCAAGAATAAAGGAATTATGGTGCTTGATTAGCACACTCCATTCCCAAGGGGGGAGGAGAGGCAATTTTTTTTAACTCAAGTTTTCTGTCCTTAACTTTAACAATAAGATTTAAAAATTATTGCCATTTTGCTAAGTAATGGAAATAGTTTCACAACAGTACTTTCATTGTATCTTTTGAAGATAAAAAGACAAAGCAATTTGTCCACATGGTGAATGTGTTTGCTTTCCTTGTTGATGAAGTAAGTCCTGAGAAGCTGTATGATGGCTGGATTCACTCGTTTACTACACCACCGGCAGCAGAATGAAGTTTCCCCTGCTTCTCAATGGAGATGGAAGCTGGGTGAATGTTCCTTTCCCCTCCATCACAGAAACATCCATGACAAGAACAAAAGCCACAAACATTTGGTAGCATGAGGTTTTGCTCTGCTGCAACTCCCCGTGTTTTAAATGCTTTTTGCAGAATTTCCTTTTCCTCAGTTTTAAAAGTAATAAATGTTCACTAATGAGGAAAACATTTTAAATACAGAAAGGAATTTAAAAAAGAAGAAGACTCTTCCACAACCCTGTGACCCAGAGAAACAACCTTTCCTCCACTCCTTTGATCAGTTAAAACCAACACCACTGTTCTGATTATCGAGTGTTGCCTAACAAACCACTACAACTACTCTTGTTGTTTAATCTTTAGATGCAGTTCATGATCTTATCACAAAACTCCTGCGTATATCACAACGCTGATATGGGTTCTGCTTACACAATCAGAGCCCTAGGACAACCTTTCTTAATGCTGATGTGATTTCTTGGTTTAAAACACACACACACACACACACACACACACACACACACACACACACACCCAAATGATGGAAAAGAAAAATGTCATGAAACAACAGGATAAAATTTAAATGAACAGATAAAACTAGAAGCTCAGTGAAATACAGTAGGAAGAGTACACTGTATAAATTTAATGATAATTTTATGACAAAGTAAAATTTTTAAACTAGAAGTTAATTTTCCATGGAAACCTATGGTATAAAAATAATTATAATAATTTTAATATTTTCAAATAAAATTCTAAAAATAAAACAGAGGAAGTTTTTAATAACCAACAATACATTTACAATAAAAGCTATTTTTTCTATTTCTCCCTGCAGGTACGTTTGTCTTTGCCGTAAAACAAAGCAAAATATCACACTATATTGCAAAAGTTTAGATGCAGAAGAGTCTTTGTTTAAACAGTAAAAAATTCACCACTGTTCCAACTCAGAAAATATTGTTATTATTAGTAGGTAAGTTCAATGTACTCCCAAACTGATGGATACTTTTAAGAAGTAACTTTTTAAAATAAATAAATTTATTTATTTACTTATTTATTTTTAGAGAGAGTGCACACACATGAACAAGCAGGGGAAAGGAGTAGAGGCAGAGGGAGAGAGAGATAGGGGGAGAGACAGAGAGAGAAAGAGAGAGAGAGAGAGACAGAGAGAGAGAGACAGACAGAGAGAGAGAGAGAGAGAGAGAGAGATAGAATCTTAAGCAGGTTCCACATTCAGTTTGGAGCTCAACATGGGGCTCGATCCCACAACCCTGGGATCATGACCTGAGCCAAAATCAAGATTTGCATACTCAATCAATGGAGCCACCCAGGCGTCCCAAGAAGTAACTTTTGAGAATATTTTCTACAACAACGTGAGTGAGACCAATAAGGTCCAGTTCAAAGAGTTTGTCTCCGCTCGATTATCTCATTTACAAGGCTACGAGCTACCCTGAGGGTAAGGCAGGAACCTTGTAAGTTTTAACGCTCCTGGTCTACAACACTGAGTAAAAGTGTTCTTCTTCAGGAGCTTGAAACCTACTGAATGACCCAAACCTTCTAGCAGCCAATGAAGTGATACTTGTCCAGCTGTATTTACACATTTAATTAACACTGTTCGAATACATGATGAATACTTGAAAACTGTTTAAAAAATACTATTATCACTTCTGTATCCTAATTGATGGAAGTGTAATTGTAAAACCTTGGTTTGCGAGCTCAATTCGTTCCAGAAACATGCTTGTAATCCAAAGCACTTGTATATCAATGCGAATTTCAAGAACCATTGGCTCAGTTGTGATCATGTGACACTCGGCGTCACTACTCGTATTGCAAGACATAGCTCATTTACCAAGTTAAATTTTATTAGAAATGTTTGTGCATCTTGCGGAACATTTGCAGAACAAGTTACTCACAATCCCAGGTCTTACTGTATATTCAAATGATATATTCCCAGTGTGTACAGGACAGGTTCATCTTTTTTTAATTCCAGTATAGTTAACATACAGTGTTATATTAGTTTCAGGTGTATAAAACAGTGTACTCTTTAATCTCCTTCACCCATTTCACCCATCCCCCCACTCACCTCCCCTAGGAAAGGTCTATATTTTATACTTAATTAACTGTCATAATTTAGAAAAGTTTTACATTATAGACAGGTTGTGAAGATAGTCCATAGAGTTCCCATATACTGGACACCCAGTTTCCTCTATTATTAACACCTTACATGAGGATGGTACATTACTTACAATGAATGAAGCAACATTGATAAGATATTTCCTTAGTTTTTAGGTGGTGTCCTTTTTCTGTTCCAGGATCCCATCCAGGATGCCCTGTTACATTTGTTTTTCACATCTTCTCATGTTCCTCTTGGCTGTGACAGTTTCTCAGACTTTACTTGGTTTTGATAACCTTGATAGTTTTGAGGAGTACTGGCCAGGTATTTTGTAGAATGTCCCTCAAGTGGGGTTTGTCTGATGTTTTTTTCTCATGATTATACTGAGGTTATAGGTGTTTGGAGGAAGACTACAGAGATAAAATGCCACTCTCATCATGTCATATCAAGGATACGTGCTACCAACATAACTTATCATTGTTAATTTTGATCACCTGGCTGAGGCAGTGTTTGTCAGGTTTCCCCACCATAAAGTTACCATTTTCCCCCATATCCATGAAGTATTCTTTCTAAGAAAGTCACCATGCACAGCCCACACTTAAGAAGTGGGAAGTGATGTTTTGCCTCCTTGAGGATAGACCAATACATAAGTGATTTGGAATTATTCTGCATAGGAAATTTACCAGTTCTTCTCTATTTATTTATGCCGTCACTTATATCAGCATGGAGTCACGGATATTTATTTTATGATTTGTATAAAATCAAAGTTCTTTCAGTTGATTCTTGTGTCCCTGTGGCACACTCCATCATTGCGCGTAAGTGTGTATAAGTGTGTGCGCATGTTAGCACTTCCTAATTTTCTAGCACTACAAAATGCTCCAGGATCATCATATATATTCCTTAGCCCTATAATCAGCCATTTGTCCAGCCATTTGTCAGCCAAAGGAGTCCTGATTTCTCTTTTTTTTTTTTTTTGGAGAATGGTACTAGACACAAGATCTGGGTGGTAGGTATGCTCGTTGCTGCTGGGGTATCATTGCTCTTAGGTCCTCTCAGCTGACAGAGCAAGAAAATGTGCTCTCTACATGTGCACATCCATTTAGAGACACATGTATCTACATGTATATGCATATATGTATACGAATATGTACATGCTTACTTATGCATGTGTGTTTACACATCTATTAATGGTTCTACCCGTATCCATCTGTATCTACATTAGGCTAAACATCAACTCACAATGATGTCTCCAACTCTGACCCCATTACCACAGGGTGCTTCTAGCCACTTCCTTTGTGTGTCCACAACCTCTCAACAGTGAGAAACCTGGCTCCGCTATTCAGCCACCGCAAATTAACTACAGTGGTTTTAGAACTGTTAACTCTTAGCTCCACAGTACAGAGTATAGTGCTTACATAGGGTTACTTTTACTTACAGTCTTAACAGATTCCATTCATTTCCAAAGTTACTTAGGCCAGCACATTTTACCCCCACCACCTTCAGTGAGGTTATTTCATGTATTTGTCATACTATCACACTCCTTAGTCTACATTCGATGCTGGGATCTCCTGACACGTTTTTTTTGTTTGTTTGTTTTTATTTTCAAACATTAAAGTTCACTCTCTTTGTTGTAGGTTTCTATGCGTTCTGACGAATGCAGTGTCACGTATATACCATTACAGTGTGCTACAGAATAGTTTCACTACCTTGGGGCACCTGGGTGGCTCAGGTGGTTAAGTGTCCAACTCTTGATTTCGGCTCAGGTCATGATCACAAGGTTCGTGGGTTTGAGCCCAGCGTCAGCCGCTTGGGATTCTCTCTCTCTCCCCCTTCCCTGTGCACTTACACACACACTCTCTCAAAATAAATAAACTCTCTTTTTAAAAAATAAACTTTTTTTCTTTTTTAGAGAATAGTTTCAGTACCTTAAAATATCCCCTGTGAACAGACTCCTAAATACAGAGAACAAATTGGTGGTTGCTAGAGGGGAGGGGAGTAGGGGGAATGGGTAAAATAGGTGAAGGAAAGGAAGGGGTACCAATTTCCAGTTATAAGATAAATAAGTCACAGAGATAAAAGGTACAGCCCAGAGAATACAGTCAATAACACTCCAATACATTGTAATAACATTGTATAGTGGCTATGCTTCTCCTGGTAGGCACCAAATAATACACAGAATTGTAGACTCACTGTGTTGTATACCTGAAACTCATAAAATGTATGTCAACTATACTTAAACAAAAACAACCCTGTGGTTCATGTAATCAACCTTCCTTTTCCCACAAACTCCTGGAAACTAAGGATCTGTTTACTATCTACGGTTTTGCCTTTTTCTGAATCATACAGGTAGAATCATACTGTATATATCTTTCAGGCCAGATTCTTTCACTTAGCAACATGCACATCAGATTAATGGCTTTGCATGGTTTGGTAGCTCATTCCTTTTTATCACTGAATGATATCCCATTACGTGGATGTGCCAGTCTGTTTACCCACCCATCGAAGGATATCTTGGTTGCTTCCTGTTTTTTGGTGATTATGAATCAAGCTACTAGCAATGTTCACGTGAAGGTTTCTGTGTGATCATAGTTTTTCTTTTTTGTTTTTTTAAGATTTTATTTTTTTTAAGTAATCTCTACACCCAACGTTCAGCTTGAACTCACAACCCTGAGATCAAGAGTTGCACACTCTGTCAACTGAGCCAGCCAGGCGCCCTGCTCATAGTTTTTCAAATCACTTGGGAAAATATCCCAGGTCTGTGATTGCTGGACACATGTTAAGACTATGTTTACTTCTGTAAGAGATTTGAGTCCATACTGTTCAGAAAAAAATTATATTTCTATGTATATTAGACATAAAATTGTAGTCATTCTGTGATTTATGACTGATTTTATTTATTTTTATTCATTTCTGTATTTCCCAAGAATGTTTTAAAGTAATTCAGGCAAGTAGCACATAGATAATCATGGCAAAGTTCATTTAAAAAGTACAATTAGATAAGAGAATGACAGGAGTAAACCAAATCCAATCACTATGTACCGTTTATCTTGTTTCACGAGACCACCAGCTCCCAGCCGGCAGATTCTCTGATACGAGCTTACCCACTGTGAGTGCTAAAGTGTCACACAGACTGTGAAACATTTCACTGTAATGAGATTCTCTGTTCTTTCCCTACAGCTGGTGTTCCTTGACATTCCTTTTCGGGAGAAGTCAAGGAACCTGGCTTAGCATTTGAGAAACCCAGACTCCTGTCAGGGCTTCTGGGCTTCACTTCTGATAATGAACCTTCTGCTTTGTTTCTGAGACTAATCCTTACTTCCTTTTCTAGTTCCAATCAACAAATTCCTATCTTGTTTCTGGTCTAAGTGCCCTCAACTGTACAAATCCATAAAGTATTAAAAAAAAGGAGGGGGGGTTGTCTCCAATTAAGCAAGCCCTGAAGTGGTTTAGTTATGAGAAAAAGTCTGTCAGTATATGAAAATCTATAGCATACCATCACATGCTGACAGGAACAAAAAAAATGGAGTCAGTTCATTACGTTTTGGAAAATATCACTGTCATTATCAATTGTTTTAATTTTCAAAAAAGGAGGAAATTTGGCATCTCTTACCATACAGAGCACTGAGGAAATAAATTAAATTCGACTTATTATGAACACAAAGCAGTTACAATGGCATCTTCATATATTTATTATAATGTTGACAGGCTAAAACAATACCTCCTCCTCCCTCCAAAAGATGATGTATAAATTTTTTATGCCTGGTTATTTATTTCCATCTTTTCTGAACGACAGGTATAGAATCCATTGTTAGAATTACTAGGAACTTTTTATTTGTTTATTTTTATTTTAAAAAATGTTTTTAATGTTCATTTATTTTTAAGAGAGAGACAGAGAGACAGAGCGTGAGTGAGGGAGGGGCAGAGAGAGAGGGAGACACAGAATCTGAAGCAGGCCCCAGGCTCTGAGCTGTCAGCACACAGTCCGACGCAGGGCTTGGACTCATAAGCCATGAGATCCTGACCTAGCTGAAGTTGGACACCCAGGCCTGATTGAGCCACCAAGGCACCCCACTAGCAACTTTTTTTTTTTTTTTTTTTTTTTTTATATGAAGTTTATTGACAAATTGGTTTCCATACAACACCCAGTGCTCATCCCAAAAGGTGCCCTCCTCAATACCCATCACCCACCCGCCCCTCCCTCCCACCCCCCATCAACCCTCAGTTTGTTCTCAGTTTTTAACAGTCTCTTATGCTTTGGCTCTCTCCCACTCTAACGTCCTTTTTTTTTTTTTTTTTTTTTTTTTCCTTCCCCTCCCCCATGGGTTCCTGTTAAGTTTCTCAGGATCCACATAAGAGTGAAACCATATGGTATCTGTCTTTCTCTGTATGGCTTATTTCACTTAGCATCACACTCTCCAGTTCCATCCACGTTGCTACAAAAGGCCATATTTCATTTTTTCTCATTGCCACGTAGTATTCCATTGTGTATATAAACCACAATTTCTTTATCCATTCATCAGTTGATGGACATTTAGGCTCTTTCCATAATTTGGCTATTGTTGAGAGTGCTGCTATGAACATTGGGGTACAAGTGCCCCTATGCATCAGTACTCCCGTATCCCTTGGGTAGATTCCTAGCAGTGCTATACAACTTTTTAAAAACAAATCATGAGGTGGGCAAATCCTGTATCTCTCTTAATACTGGGTATTATATGCTCACAAATAAAGTCCACAAGAAGAGACACTTACCAAAGCCCGGACTCGGAAACATCACGGTGTCTTCTGCTACTCTCACCTCCAGGGCATAAATGATTAATTTTGAGTGAAGCTACCTCACTGAGTTTGCCAACTGATGAGTGAAACTTACAGGCTTTGGTTTTATTTTTAGCATCACGCAGGAAATAAGAGAAATACGAACAACCTGCAGAAAAGGCACACCACAGTGTTTTTGTTCTAGATGCTCTAATAACGGTGGGGGAGCCTTTGATGGCTCTCCCAGTAGTCACTCATTTCCCCTCACTCTGCTCTTGTAACTGGGCCACTTGAGTAAAATACACCCATGTTTCACTGAGATAAATAAATCCAGTGTCTAGAATGACCATGTGCACCACACAGAATCAAGCTTTGAAGAGGGTTCCTTTCCACTTTCTGCATAAGTATCAGGGTACCGCTCTTGGAGAAGAGGCCAAAAATCTAACTCTAAGATACTGTTTGTGTTGGCTGTATTTTCCAGGGTTAAATGGGGAACGTTTCAGAGGGTACATTAGAAGCTATCCTTCAGTGGGCCGGAGAAGGTCAAGAGTAACTATGTTCAACAACTTTTAGACAGCACCTTGCATCCAAGGAAAGCATATTTAAAAGCAATCACATTCTGCAACAATGCTGAGAAAAGGGAAGTCATTATCAACACCCTCGATCTTTAAATTAGAAAAGCAGAGGTCTGTTCTATTTATTCTGTAGTTACAAATGCTGCAAACTGGCTAAAGCATGCGGTTCTCTGTCAACCAGAAATTAATGTGACTGAAACAAAACAAAACAAAAATAATAAAAAAAAAAAACCCAGATGAAACACACCAACTAACCAAAACACTTCACAACATGCTCCATCAGCCTCTCCACCCACTCATTATTCGTGCCACGTCTCCATGCTTGGCTCATACCATTCTGTTGCTTGAAATCCCTTTCTCAGCCTCATCTGCCAATGAAAATTTGTTTCCATTCAAGGCCCTGCTGCAATTGTGAGCTCTGTGAATCTTCTCAGATATCTCAGGAAGGGTGCCCTATTCCATTCTGGTTCTCCTCAGTGACTTTAAGGGTCTCTATCCTCTAATACAGCGTGTCTGTCTCCTTGTTTCTTGAGAATTACAGACCTCATATTCTTTTTGTGCCCAGACAGTGACTAGCTGCCAGTGAGAATTGAGTCCACTGAAATAGGGATTTATTCAAGAGATAGGATGTACCTGGACCCTACCACTGTGTTCACCTGCAACAGGTCAGTTCAGTGTATTAATATGGTAAAGAGAAAAGGCCATTTGAAATAAGATTTCAGTCATGTTTTGCTATGCCTAGCTTTCTGGATGATTGTAGTAGTTGCTCTAAAAGCCATCCTTGATTCCTTGATTTCTGAATCTATTGAATATACACTTTGATGCCCTTTCTTTGTGGGAGATCGAAGGGTGCTATGATGATGTATGCTGTGCCTTAACTGTGTTTCTATCATGGAATAGCAACTAACCTCAGGAATGCATCCAGGTGTCCTTTTAACTAGTATCAACAATAATCACTATAATTTGCATTGGTCTTTATGTTTAACAAAGCACTTTTGCGGGCATTCTTTTGTTCTCATAACATTCTGTTCCTGAATCAGGAACTGAGCTTCTGTTCAACACTTAAAACTCAGAAGGCTGATTCAACAAATTCCTCATCCTCAGAGAATTAAACTCTACTTCTGTTCTACTCTAAAACAAATCACCACAGTGCCAGAAGAATCTGTAAGACCTTGAACGTGCCTGGCTCAGCGCTCATGAGAAAGCTAGCTGGAAAAAGGACGTCTTCCAAGAAAGATGAAGAGGTAGGATTCTTCCCTCCGATTGCTTCTACACCACAACAAACATAACAAAAGAGTATCATACTATCCAAACCCTCCATTCACAGAAGCTGTTATTCCCTCAGGAAACTCAAAGGTTCCAGTGATGAACCTCTCTACTTATGTAGAAGAACAGAGGCTGATGTCAACATGATAAGCATGAGAGAAGAGGGAGCGAATGGGGTCTCTGAGTTAGAAGCAAGTGAGCTTGGGGGAAGGGTCTTGTGCTAAAGTGACTGTTTCTGAAACGGTACCAGGAAGAGGTTTCTCTTGTCTAAAATCAGATACCCTCAAACCACTCTCCATCCTCACTTTTGGTTTGGGAACCCTCAGCCCTACAGAATTTCCACAAACCAGAAATTCTCTACCTCTGGTCCTGATGTCCCCCCACAACCCACCCATTCTAGCGCCAGCCTGAGCTCCAATCCAACCGACACCTGGAAAGAGGGTGGGGAGGAAGAAGAGGTGCTTCACAGAGCTGGACCCTCTGTCTGGAATATCAGCTTTCCTCTTGTTGGTTTATTTTACCTTCTTCTCAAGAGTGCTAGGAATGTTGAAATGACTTGGGAAGTTGGGACAATTCAAAGTCATGGCCTTTTGCATTATTTGGTTTCTAAAAACAATTACTTGACCTTCCATTTGAGGATGAGCACTCACAGATAAACAGTCATTCCTGAGGGCACCCTAGCCCCTTACCGGGAACTGCTTTGGCTGGGGGGCAGGGCCACTTTCCAGTTTTGGCCAGCTGGAAACCACTGCTCTAAAGACAGCTCTCATTGGTTTCTGGAGCATTTCCTCTAATCAAAGGTGTCTCCTAATCTCCAGGTTTTTAATTCTGCAGCTGGTGCTCTGACATTTATTGGAAATGTAATGTACCGGAGATATGCATGGGCTCTCACAAGCTCAGCAAGCAGGAGGAGGATGCGGCCACACCTAAAGTTTGATTCCATTCTCCTTTCCTGCTAAGACATATTAGAACATTCTTTTCATATCGTCATTTGATTGTACTCAGGAAGTGGTGACTTAGACAAGCTTGCTTTAAATCAGTCCTCAACTCTATGGATAAAGATGAGGTCAACAGCTCTACCAACTATGACACAGATACTGGATAGAGAAGAATCTTCTCATTATACAAAGATATCTGGAAATAATCAAAAAGCAATGTAACATGTGAAAATCTAGGAAATACATATCAAAAACAAAAACAAAACACCTCTCATAATCAAAGAACTTATCTCCTAAGGAAGATAGCTTAAGAAGGACAGATGTTATGGAAAATGAGATAACGTTTTAGCAAAAAGTAAGAGTAATCACTTTAAAACTAAAACTGGAATGTCTCTTATTAGTCAAGACATGTACTTTGGAGAAGGAAGGGCCTGAATACTGCCAAGTCTGGAGTAATTTAGCTTTAAATTATTTATATGCAGAATGGTTAACCTACATAAATAAAGCTGGATGATCCCTGAGCTTTCTTCTGCTCTTTTTCTGACAACAAAACTGAGGATACTTAAGATAATGAGAAAATGACATAATCCCACTTATATTACAGATTCCCAGGTAGTTAAAATCGGAGTTTTGTTATTATCATTCCCCTTTTAAAAATTAATTTCAAATCACACAAATAATGTGCTCATATTTTCTTTAAGAAAAACACTGAGTTTAAGGGTAAAAAAAAATCCCCTTTTACCACCACGTACAATTCTTTCTCATCCTTCCTACATAATCCAGCTCCACTGCTACCACTAGCCAGCAATGGCATTTTCTATGCCAGAAACCACGCTAAGAGTTGACAAGCATATCTTATTTAGTTTTCACAACTTCCTGCTAAGGTGAGTTCAGTTAGTATTCCCACTTTCCAGAGAAGGAAACTGAGCTTTGGCGTGTGTACATCCCCCATTACTCAGGTACCCACTGTTAATAGTCTGGAACACATCCACCCTGGGTTTTTTATGAATCCCTATACATCTATGAATATTCACTGAGAATGTAGAGTGTTGCTGTTTTGTTTTACTAAAAATCTGAAATGGTATCATACTATACATACGCAGTCTATGCTTTGCATGATTTTTCCATGACTGTTCATAAAGCTCTAACTCATTCTTTTCTAATTGCCTTCTAGTATGTACAGCTATACCATTCCCCTACTGACAAGAAGACAGGTTATTTTCAGTTTTTCAATAGAAATCATGCTGTAGTGAACAGTCTTGTGTAAGCTGCCTCACGCACATGGACAGCTGCTTTGGGTGTATACCAAGATGTGGAAGTGCTGGGTCAGGGGTGTGCATGTTTACATTTTAACAGATAAGCTACATTGTCCTCCAAGATGTCTGCCACTAGTATGTGAATACAGGTTTTCCTCCACCTGTGCCAAAAACTGATGTTATCAGACTTCAAATTTTTGCCAGTCTAAGGAATCATGTTTTAATTTGCATTTCCCTGATTAAAATAAAAGTTATATTAGGCAATACCATCCGGACTGGTTATTAAATGGTAAAGTGAGTTAAAGCAGGGCAATGTAAAAATGTATATATACATTAAGCATACGATTTTATTTTAAAATACATAGATGTTCATTTCCTCTCCCATCTTCTGATGTAGGAACAAGGCTTCTCCTTTATGTAAGGAAGCACAGACAGAGGGTCCACATGTACTTCCTATACTAACCACACCCTCTTAATGCACGTCCAAGATTCTCTGATTTGGTTTCTTAATTGAAGTGAGAATGTAAAGACCTTATGAAATAATGTGAGTGCAGAATTGAATTTAGTTTAACAGCAAGCTTTTTAGTAACGTGACTTCATCAAGACTTTCTAAAGCACTGGCTTTAATTTTCAATGAAACAGCTCTCTTTCACACTTGTGTTTCAGTGGTTTACATATTACTTAACTCAATTACATAATTACAATGACACACAACCAGTATAAACAGGTTTGGGAACCTCACCCTGGCTCTTGGGAAACACAATGAACTGAGGAGAGCACAAGCACAGAGGTGTTCTAGCCAGTAGCCCATGAGCCATCTGGGTGAGCACGCCGCGGGCTGCAGTCAACATCTTTCAGAGAGGGATTTAGGAGTCTTCTAATGCAGGGAGTTGGATAAGAAGAGAGTATCCACTGTACCAATGATGTGGAACATCTTTTCATATGTTTAGTTTACTGCCCAGTATCTTCTACTGTGAGCTGTCTGTTCATTTCATTTACCTGTTTTTTCTCATGGATTATCTTTTTCTGAATTATTTATGTGTTCTTTATAAATCTCAGACATTAATTAATCTTTTGCCTTTAATAGGTCATAAATATTTTCTCCCGGGCTGTTGCCTACCTACCTATTAACTACTTTTTTGTAGTTACTCTGTTTTATGGGAAGTATTCAATTTTGATCTAATGAAATAAACTACTTTTCTTTCTTCTTAGCTTTTGCTTTCTAGGTCTTGTTTAAGAAAACCTCCCTTGGCTAAGAATCTAAACATATTTTTTCTATGTTTCTTCTAATACTGGAGTAATTTTGTTATTACCAAGCTCTAGATGAAGAACTCAAAGTTGAGAAGTTTTAGATGTTTGACCAAAATTATAAAGCTAGAAACAACGAAGCTAGGATCTATACTGATCTGCATCTATATATAATCTTCAAAGGCAAAGCAACAACTTCACATCACCTTCTTGAAGAAGGAATTAAAATCTGAAAAAAGGAAAGTGGACGTTGTGGATGTCTGACAATGCTGAAAATTGGGATAGATGCACATCTTCATATTGGGAATACATAAATGGTTGACATAGAAATGATTCATCATCACCCTCAGAAAAGCAGCACAATTTCCTCCACCCACAGAAACTGCAGCGAAAGTGCCCGAGAGGGCCACCACTTTGGTTTAGGCTCATTGTCTCTTGATAAGCTGTTATAAACGATCTCCAGCCATGGCTCCCCACACCAATCCACGTTACACCTACAGCTGCTGCATAAACTTTCCTGACTCATAATCTCAGTCTGCCAATCCCTTGCTTCATTCAAATCTTCAAAGGCTCCCGATGATCCACTGAATTAATTTCAGACCTCTCAGCTGGCCATCAAGGCTCCATATAATACTCCATTTACATTTTGATTGTAATTTCCTGCTGCTGTCCTACTGACACCTTCTCTTCTTTCCTCCCACTCCCCAAACAGGACCACGTGCTTATGAAATACACCTTGCATTTTCAATCTCTGTCACTTCTGCCTGGCGCAGCCTCTGTCATTCTATCCTCAAGACCCACTGCAAGCACCAGCTCTTTCGTGAAGTAGGTCCTGACACCCCAACAGACAAAGTCTCTGCCTCCTTTGATATTGGCAGTACTTTGTATTGTCTTCTCAGAACCAATCTTGCTTGCTTGCTTGGTTGATTTATGTATTTATTTACGTATTTAATCCAGTTTTATTTATAGTCATTTGGTATCTACCTTGTGTACTACCATATAAGGACCTTAAGGTAAGGGTCAGTGGTTTCTTTATTTTGTGCTTTTCTGCAGAGTCTAGTACGGAGCCTTGTACCCAGGAGGCAATCAATAAAATATTTGTTGGAACTGAACTGTTCTCTCAACTTTACTATAAGCTTTTTAAGAACAGTGACTTTAAGTATTGGTATGTCTCTTGATACAAATAAGGGCCTTGTACATAGTAGGTGATTAACACATATTTGCTTCAATAACTTCATAGTTCCGGAGCAAGATTTTTCAAAATACATGTAATACTGGCATTAACCTAAAGTATTCATTTAGAAATCTCTCACCAAGTAACATAAAACAAAAAGGAAAGAAACACTGGCCCTAACATTCTTTTCCTTCTATTTTATATGATAATGCCTAACTCTCACTAGATGCTTATCACGTGCCAGGCACTGCACTCCAAGCCTTGACAAAGATCATCTCATGTAGCACCACGAGGCACTGCCTTTGTCTCCACTTGACAGGCAGGAAGGTCAGAGACATGAAGTAACTTGACCCCACAGTGAGCAAGGGACAGAGTTGAGATTTGAACCCAGGCAGTTTCTGCCTCCAGAGCCCATGGTCGTCAGTCACCATCATGCCACGCTACCTGGACTGAGTTTGCTCAGCCCCTTAATTTTAACACCTTGAGTAAAACAAAACAAAACAAAACAAAACAAAACTTTTAAAAATACTAAAAACAAGAACTTCTTGTCTTTTAGATTACTTTAATGGATGGAGGAATAAAGGATCATTAAACCTATTTCATCCACCTCAATGTAAGCTTCAAATTTAGGAGACCATTAGTTTTCTCAAATAACATGCATGGTCCATACTCTATGATGTATCCCAAAGGATGGAGTAGGTGACAAGAGAATATACTACCAGTTAACTGAAAAAAAAAAAAAAAAAAAAAGCATTTAATTTTGGAAAGCAGTCTAGAAATGTCAGAATCAAAGGTAACCATTTATTCCCCATTCTTTCTGCAAGTCTTTACACAACTGAAAGCTCTTCTTGGTGGTCTGGACTCTGACTGGCTGGCAGAAAAGGGGTGGGGGGTTGTCACAGATAGTCTACAAGTAAAGAAAAAAGCAGCCAGGAATGTCTCTCTTTTTGAATTTTCATTCAGTCTGCATAGAAAAGCACTCACATCAATTCTGGCCAAGTACTGGAAAAGAATATAGTAGGCACCAAAATGTTGAGAGACTGAAATTAGAGAGAAGGAAAAATCTATATTGGCTTTCAATCTGAGGGCACAGTGAGGAAATCACAAGCTGTAAGACAGAAGCCATTGCTTCCCTTAGGACTTCAGAGATACAAGCACGCTAAGCAGGATGGACTCTAGTGTTAGATCCAAAGAACAGCCAGACTGGCCACCAGGGTCTCTTTAGCCTCCGGTGGAAACATTAAAGATGAGATTTATAACTCAGCCTGGAATTACGTGAAGCAAGGACAGAGTCTGACTTTTAGCAAAATAAAGTAGAAAAATGACCACTGATGCTTCAACTACTAAGGTCTTCTATTTATCTATTCAAAGTTAGAAAAAATTCACGTAAAGTCTGATCAGAGTAACTTCCATGCTTAGTCATAGCTACTGTTTTCTGGATTTAAGTGTTAACGTTAAAATATACCACAGGTGTGATGAATCTCTGTGACTTAAGCAATATCTTAAAATCCAAGTCCCATTTATGAAGAAAAATTTGATTACAGAATATTTTCACTTTTTAAAAATGATCTAAAATATTCAGTTGTTGACAGCTTCAGTATTTCAAGTTGTAGTTCAGACGTTCAGAAAAGAACAGAGGAGAAAGAATTAGCCCATTATATTCATTAGTGTGTCATGGAAAATGACAGCGTGAAACACCCATACGCAGTGACCAACTCCCTCTGCTGTAGCCAAAATCATAAAAACAAAAACAAAGCACATAATGGAAAAAGGAGCTGAAGTCAAGCAAAACATTATATGACGTTTCCACCGTCTTAAAAATACATCCACTCAAACATGAAAAACATAGCAAATAATTAATCTCCAAATAAAATATAAAAACAATTTTGCTCTAACACAATGGAGTAAATGCATATCCTTAACAGTTTGTTACCTCTTTTAAGAAATCAGATAATATGGCAATTGACTAAATGTTTTTATAGAGATGGAATATTAAGGTGTAATATGTATACTGATTCACATGAAAGAAGGAGACTCCTAATTTCCTGTTTCAGATCATTACAATTCTCACATTAACTCAAAAGCCCCAATACCTTTAACACTGTGAACATGAAGTGCTGACTATTTTGATAGAGACCTATCTTAAAAGTACATCATTTTCTTCTCAAAGGCAACGTTATGAACAACACTCCATGTCCAGAGTCATGAAGCTTAGCCATTCATTCTGAATGGGTCAGAGCTAAAGACGTGGAAAAGAAGAAAAAAAATATATTGGTCCTCCCTCCATAAATCTCAATCTGACTTTACGCCTTTTCCTTTAAATTTAAACACTTTAAGACACTACTAATTTTGCAGCATTTCCCCTGGAGTATTCTCCATCAAGATTAAAGAAGGGCTATTCAGAAATGTACAGGATACAGAAGTGATGCTTGCCACTTCCAGGCAAGCTATAAATAGCAATGGCATTTTCAAGAAATCTTGTGCCGGCGTGTAAGTTACAATTTAAACATGCAGTACAGATTTTATTACAATGGTGTCACCAAAATTCATTGTTATGTGAGCAATTCGATTCTTACCAAGTTTTCTTGGTTCCTGGCTGCTATTTTCTGCTCCTCTTCTGCCCCATTTTTCATGTATTTGACCTCTTCCACCGGTTTGATCCTATACTCATCTGAACACCAAAAAAAGAAAAGACATTTTATAACTTTCTCACAATGGTAAAAAAAAAAAAAAAAAAAAAAAAGCGTCAGTGAGAAAAGCCCCCAATAGCATAATTTGTTAGAGCCTTTTCCTGCAGCCTTTATTATGTGGTACATTTGAAACAATCTGGAAGACCCTTAACCAGCCTCTTTTTACGAGGTGCTCTCCTCTGCCTACTGGGAAGAGCTCAGCGCCATGAAGGCAGCTAATAAACGTGGCACTGCCTGGTCCTTTCACAGACAACCAATGGCAGCAGAGAAAACAGGTTATTCCATCTCTAAAGACCATCTGGAATCTGTACACACCAGGGCATACCACATAAGGGTCTAAAGGAAGATTCTTTTCCCCATGAGAACATCAGTTCAAACTGCCTGTGGCAGCAGTATATTCACACCTTAATTTCTCTCTTTCGGAAAAGTATTGTTTAAGACTAAAGAGTTTAATTGATCAAGAAATAGGTACAAACACTAGAGAACTGAGATTTTCCTATTTGTGATCCCTATATTAAACATGGAGCAGTCTGCAATGACTTCATATGCTACACACACTTGCGCGCGCGCACACACACACACACACACACACACACACACAAACTTTGATCTCTCCATAAAGTCACATGCATATAGAGCTACACTATCCAATGGACCTAACAGGTGTATCACTCAAGGCTGGAGAGGTAGTGGGCCCCTAGGTAAAGGGATCTAGACTTCCCAACAGCCAGGGAGGGAGTACAATAAACCTCAATCTCAATATATATCACAGGACAAACTCTAGACGACATGTAGCTAAAGCTCTCCTCCAGGGCAAGTGGTGATGCCGATGACGCTTTCATCAGATTCCTGTCAACAGGAAATGACTGGGGCACCCTAAGGTCCAAATAGGCGTGACTTCGAGTCAACCCATTTGTCGGAAAAAAAAAATCACAGAAACTGTGCAAGTGGAAAATTACACCAATCAACAAACTGATGATTGCCTAGCATATGGCAAGGAATAATGTCTCTGATGGTCCACCTGAAAGACAGATGTTTATTTCTAAGAAAGTCTGTATTTCAGTTCATGAAGTTATAATATATTTTCTTATTGCTTATGATCAATTTGATACAATGACTGTCTTCGTATGTAATTTCCTGCCTTATTATTTAAAGTACCATTTTCCATCTAATGTCAGGTTTCCTCATACTACCCCTTCTCACACTACTTCCAAAGATGTTTGCTAAAGTAACATTTTCCCAAGTAATTATACTGTTCAAATGTTTCTCAATATTATCATCCTTATGAAGGTACTATATTTGCATGTATCTGAATAAAGATTCCATGTTCATGATTAAGCTAATTGTTTTTTCCACCTGACAATTCAAGGTAGTTATTGATTCTGCTTCTTTCTTAAAAAAAAAAAAATGAGAAAGACCAGTGTGAGGTTACAGTAATGAACCTTTCAGGAATACTGAGTCCTAATGGATTATTAACAAGTTAATCAGTGGACTCTGATCCACAATCACCATACAGAAGAATTTCACATTCCAACTCGGTATTAAAAGAAAAAAAAATGAAAGTAAATTAACAAAACAGACACATTTAATTAAGGATTACTTACTAAGAAGTTAGAAAAGCACTTGGTTAATTACCAAAAAAAACAAAAAAAGACATTGACAAATTATGCTTCCAATACAATTACACAGAGATAAAAATAAAGGTTAAAAAGTAAAAGTTAGAGATGAGCCTTCTTAACTTCAGTTTGGGATGTTAATATTTATAAACCATGGTTCACTTGGATAAATACTAACAATTTAACTGAACTAAATGGTGATCTTAAAAAAATTTTTTTCAATGTTTATTTGTTTTTGAGAGAGAGAAAGAGGGAGGAAGGGGCAGAGAGAGGGGGGAACAGAGAATCCAGAGTAGGCTTCGTCCTGACATCAGAGAGACTTACGTGGGGCTCAAACTCACCAACTGTAAGATCACAGCCTGATCTGAGGTCTGATGCTTAACCAACTGAGCCGCCCAGGCACTCCCTAAATTGTGATCTTAATTGCTTATGGTGAGTCTCTAATTATTTATATGTAAATTACATACACACACATATTTTTTTAACATAATTTTGGTAGATTTCTATGACTTTGTCTATAGTACCTTAACTCTCAGGTGACACAATGAAGAAAGCACAACATTTGAGGACCTAAGCAGAACCTTCTGAAAGATGGTACTTTGCGCACCACACAGCGAAGCGTCTGTTCTAGAGAAAATCCGCCCTTGCCTTGTTTCCTCCTCTCCATCCACCAAGCCACCACAGCCCACCATCCACAATCTCTGAGCAGTCCAGCAATATTCAGTCTTCATTTGCTTTTTATCCCTCCAAGGAATGCAACTGAATTGAAAGCAGTAGACAAACTATTAATATTTTCCTAATATTTTTCTTCAATGAAATGGGAAAGCCGCTGGCTACATGACTTTCAGAGCAGCATTATCCCCAACATAGGCTTTTTTTTTAAACACCAAGGCAGAATCATCACCAATTCAGAAAGAGGATAGGTTTTTAGTGTCTCAGTAACAACCACAGCTGGCCAGCCAATGGTGGATACGACTGGATACAAAGAAAGAAAAAAACACAGAGCCACGACTACAAAGCCGGACCTATCATTATTACTTACACAACACACTGCATAAAATCCGCTGTGGTATAAAACAAAAAAAGCCAGCGAGACCTTTAGATAAACCACAATTTGTACAAAACAAATACTTAAAAATGATTTGTTAAATTTCTCAAAGGCTGGTGCTGGGAATGAGGATGTCCATCTGGAAACAGACAACTCATCAACAAACGTGTCACACATTTCCATGGCGATGCAGCCGTCAGGAGTGGCACTCGCCAACAAGCCTCTGTGCAGACGAATGGAGTATTTCGGGTTCTGACAGTGAAACAGCCAAACAAAAATCCAGTTTTCCTTTTGTTTAAGGCACAGGGGAATCAATGTGGGATTCTGGGTCCCCTTAATCAAGCCCCACCCTAGAGGCAATTAGCACAGCCACCGGTATAAGCCAGAGAATCCTGGCAGCAAAATAATGTGCCAACTTGATTAAGAGGAGGGACAAGTAGGACCATCTCCCTCTGGCTCCCTCGCACCTGTTCACAATTTTTCTTTTCTTCCTGTTGATCTTGTCAGGTGGCCTATTAAAATGCACGTCAGGAACAGTAGGCTGATGCCCCGTTCGGAACCTGCTCCCCCTTCTCTCTATGTAAACAGTCGCAAGCTGTGCTAGTCAAAACAGATCTGGGGTAAAAGCAACGCGTTGGTGATATTTTTAGCATTTTATTCCCCCAGATTACATCAGAGAGGGGCCGGATTGTTTTCATGGCAGCTCCAACATCAAGAAACACAGTTTCCCACCAAATCTCTGGGCTTCATTTTTGATGTACAGTATATCATATACACATGTATACAATATTACAGTTTTTAGAGCTAGGAAGGGATCAGCTGGCTGGACTTGCTTTAGGCAGTATAGAATCACCCCATTTTCTGGATCCTGTCAATTCTTCCATTATCAACAACTCACTGGTCCTACCCCAGTTCTTCCAAGCTTTGCTATAAGGTTACCTTTATAATCAATGACACTGGCTTTAAAATGAGCCAGTTAGAGGTCACGATCTCGCGGTCCGTGAGTTCGAGCCCCGCGTCAGGCTCTGGGCTGATGGCTCGGAGCCTGGAGCCTGTTTCCGATTCTGTGTCTCCCTCTCTCTCTGCCCCTTCCCCGTTCATGCTCTGTCTCTCTCTGTCCCAAAAATAAATAAACGTTAAAAAAAAAAATGAGCCAGTTAGATGGAGATAAGTGCTGGAGGGAGCTTACGATGCCAGAATTATTTTTAAAAAAGTTAAGTTTTCATAAATGGATACATTAGATGGGGAAGGAAGAAAAGCAGAACGCCATATATGCTACTCTCTCTGGTCAGAAGGGTTCTCACAGTTGTTTACTAAAATGGTGAGGGGCGCCTGGGTGGCGCAGTCGGTTAAGCGTCCGACTTCAGCCAGGTCACGATCTCGCGGTCCGGGAGTTCGAGCCCCGCGTCAGGCTCTGGGCTGATGGCTCAGAGCCTGGAGCCTGTTTCCGATTCTGTGTCTCCCTCTCTCTCTGCCCCTCCCCCGTTCATGCTGTCTCTGTCTGTCCCAAAAATAAATAAACGTTGAAAAAAAATTAAAAAAAAAATAAATAAATAAAATGGTGAAATCTGCATCTACTTTCCTACCTTCTCACCCAGTCTTGTTTTGACCAATGACACATATGTGATAACAAGTTTTTTTTTCCAAGACTGTTCCAATTCCATAAATTCTGTGTGGATGTCCTCATATTAAAGATGTCCAACATCTGGGCATTTTAACTGAATGCTCTGAATTGCCTCTTCATCCCGAATCTGCACGAAGATTCTCTGGTAGACTATTGTTATATGCTTAGGAAAATACGAGAGCTTGGGAAAGGCATTACGAGAAGTATTTGCAAACATAAGGCAATGAAAGGGGAAAAACTATCCTACCTTATAGCATATATTTGTTCCCCCTGGGTTCCTCCCATTGAACAGCCTGTCTCCCAAGCTAACTAAATTTGAGCCTTAAAATCCCAGCACAACTTCAAATTCTTGCCTAGGGCCTTTATTTCCTTAACTTGGTAGGTAGGATTTTTCAGGGGACAAGTATTCACCTGGCTAAAAGCTCAGTTAGCTTCTAGAGCTGGAATGCCTAGCCATATGACACCTTTCTGTGTCTTGATTTCTTCACTGGTAAGATGTGAGTATTGCCAGTACCTAATCTCACACAGAGTCACATGAAGTAATACATGTGCCTAGTCCATAGTAAAGACTCAATAAATGTTAGCTGCTGCCTTAGCAAACTCTGGTTCTGCCAGTAATACTATTGCTAATGTACAAAATCCATCAAGGTATAAAAAGAAAAAGCATAATATAAACATCAGTAATTAACCAAAAATTGTGACTTAACTATGTTAACAAATGAGGACAGAGGAATTAAGAAGGGGGCTTATCATCCATAATAAGCCTTACTATTTTTTTTAGCCATGTGATATATTAATTTAGTCAAAATACCAATTAAAGTACCATATTACTTTAGTTAAAATAATTTTTAAAGAATAACTTTTATGACTGGGAAAAGAAAAGCGATCATAGGGGCGCCTGGGTGGCTCAGTCGGTTAAGCGTCCAGCTTCGGCTCAGGTCATGATCTCACGGGTTGTAAGTTCAAGCCCCATGTGAAGCTCTGTGCTGATAGCTCGGAGCCCGGAGCCTGCTTTGGATTCTGTGTCTCCTCCTCTCTCTCTGCCCCTCCCCTGCTCATGCTCTCTATCTCTCAAGAATAAATAAACTTGAAAAAATTTTTTTCAAAAAAGAAAATAAAAGCGATCATTATTTAAGTGAAATCAGGGGTACAACAAAATAATGCTCCCTCTATCCTCCTTTATATCCTCACTCAGTGATTGCCTTTGGGACAGCCTCAGCATAGCCTACCTTGAGGGCCAAGAGTGAACAAGAAAGATTCCAATTCAGAACAGACAAAATGATTGTTTTAGAGCAAGAGCAGTAGAGGCAGCTCTAAAAACTACCCTTTTCTGGGAAGACAAAGAGGAGGACTCTCTAAAACTACAAGCCAAAGATGGATAGATGGGTCAACCGCTTTAGGAAAATGTGGGTTCTCACTCTGGGGGGCTCTAGCTCATCAGCTGTTCCCGCTTCTATCTGTTTTTCATTCAACAAACAGCAATTAACATGTGCTATGTGCTAAGCCCTGGTCTTCTTCGGGGGTCACCAGATGCAGTCCACTACGTAGACTACATGCCTGCACATAGTCTCTGGCACACACAAGGTATTTAATAAAACTTTCTCAAAAAAGAGAGAATAAAAACAGAGAGCTGACTTTAGTTCATAAATGAATGTATGTTTCCCCTCATCAGTGAGTGCTTTTAGTCCTGTTTGTCTCAGGGGTCCATCTTTTTTTTTTCCCCTGCTAGATTCTCCAAGGAAGGAAAAGGATCTCTAAATGGGAAAAAAAAAATCCTATTCTTTGCATTTTTTTGCACACAAATGCAATGGGTGTGAAACTGCTCTTTCGAGTCTACCTCTGGTCTATGGATGTACTCCATGTGGCATTCTTAGCTGAGCTCTGAGGCACACCTCAGACGTGGTGCAGGTTTAGTTCCACACCACTATAATAAAGCGAATATTGCAATAAAGGGAGTCAAATACATGCTCTGGTTTCCTTCTACTTTGGGGATTACATTTACATATACTGCAGTCTATTAAGTCTGCAATAGCATTATGCCTAAAAAATCTGTGTACATATCTTAATTTAAAAATACTTTACCTGTAACATTTTCTGCTAGGCCCATGGAGTACAGTGGATATCAAATTGTTTTGATATCAGAAATAATTAAGGAATAATAATTTTAGATCATTTTCAAAAACAGCAACCCATGTATTTCCTACAATTTGACTTCTAGGACCCTAACGTAAAGAAACTGGAACCCAAAGATTACAGGTGAAGTCCGTATTCAGTTGGAGACCAAAGAAGCTGAAAGAACTGTGGACTGACAGTGACAAATGTGGACTGAGCCGAAGTTCTTTTCAAAAGGGCTATTTTGAAGATTATGATTCTGACTTTGAAGGCACAATGGTGATTGGCGGTGGAAGGAACCACATGTAAAATTCCTTCAATAAAAATGTGTTAACTTAAAAAAACAAGAAATAGAAATAAAAGTACTTTATTGCTAAAAAATGCTAACCATCATGTGAGCTTCTAGCAAGTGGTAATCTTTTTGCTAGTGGAGGGTCTTGCCTTGATGTTGACGTTGGCTGACTGATCAGGGTGGTGGCTGTTGAACATTGGGGCGTCTGCGGCAGTTTCTTAAAATAAGACAGCAATGAAGACTGTCACGTCAACGGAATCTTTCTTTCATGAACAATTTCTCTGTAGCATGTTTGATAGCATTTTACCCACAGGAGAACTTCTTTCAAAACTGGACTCAATCCTCTTCAGCCATCTTTCGTTGCCATTTCAACAATCTCCAAGGCATCTTCACCAGGAGTAGATTCCATCTCAAGAAACCACTTTCTTTTGCTTATCCCTCAGACGCAGCGCTTCATCAGTTCAAATTTGATCGTGAGATTATAGTAATTCAGTCCCAGCTTCAGGCTCCACTTCTAATTCTCATTCTCTTGCTATTTCCACCAAATCTGCAGTTATTTCCTCCACTGAAGTCTTGAAGCCCTCCAAGCCATCCATGAGGGTTGGAATCACTTCTTCCAAACTCCTGTTCATGTTGATATTTGGACCTCTTCCCGTGAATCACAAATGTTCTCAGTGGCATGCAGAATGGGGAATCCTTTCCAGAAGGCTTTCAACTTACTTTTTCCAGATCCATCAGAAAAGCCACCTATGGTAGCTATTGTGCTACAAAATGTATTTCTTAAATAATAAGACTTCAAAATCAAAATTATTCCTGGTCCACAGGCTGTAGAGTGGATACTGGTATTAGCTGGTGTAAAAACAACATTAATCTCATTTTATGTCTCCATTAGAGCTCCTGGGTGAGCAGGTATATTGCTAATGAGTGGTAATATTGTGGGGAAAAAATATTGAGCAGATCTCAACAATGGGCTTAAAATATTCAGTAAACCACACTGTAAACAGATGTGCTGTCATCCAAGATTTGCTGTTCCACTTCCAGAGCATGGGCCAAGTATATTTAGCATAATTCTAAGAGCTGAGGGTTTTCGGAATGGGAAATGGGCACTGGCTTCCACCTCAAGCCACCAGCTGCATGGGCCCCTAACAAGAGAGCCAGCCTGTCCTTTGAAGCTTTGAAGCCAGACACTGACTTCTCTCTAGCTATGAAAGTTCTAGATGGCATCTAGAAAGTTTTTGTAGGCATCTCGAAGGCTGTCACATCCATGCTGGAAATCTGTGGTTTAGTGCAGCCACCTTCCTGGATTATCCAGCTAGACCTTCTGGAGAACTTGCTGTAGCTTCTACATCAGCACCTGTGGCTTCATCTTGCACTTTGTTACAGAGATGGCTTCTTTCCTTAAACCTTATGAACTAGCTTCCGCTAGCTTCCAACTTTTCTTCCGTAGCTTCCTCACCTCTCAGCCTTCACAGAATTGAAGAGAATTAGGGCCTTGCCCTGGATCCGGTTTTGGCTTAAGGGAAGGTTGTGGCTGGTTTGATCCTCTATGCAAACCACTAAAACCTCCTCCATATGGGAAACTGGTCTACTTCACTTTCCTATCATTTGTGTGTTCACTGCGGTAGCACTTATAATTTACTTCAAGAACTTCTCCTTTGCACTCCCAACATGGCTATTCGGTACAAGTGGCCTAGCTTTTGTGCTTTCCTCCCTAAACTTCAACATTTCTAGCTTTTGATTTACAGTGAGAGACGTGTGACTCTTCCTTCCACCTGAACACTTAGAGGCCACTGTTGGGATATCCACTGCCCTAATTTCAATATTGTGTCTCAGAGGCTCGGGAGGCCTGAGGAGAGGGAAGGAGATGGGCGAACGGCCAATGAAGCAGTCAGGACACACAACATTTATCAATTAAGTCACCATCGTATATGGGTGTGGCCTGGGGTGCCCCAAACAGTCACAATAGTAACATCAAAGATAACTGATCACAGGTCATCATACAAGTATAATAATAACGAAAGGTTTGAAATATTGTGAGAATGACCAAAATGTGACACTGAGACACAAAGTGAGCAAATGCTGTCGGAAAAATGGCTCTGACAGACTTGTTCAATACAGGGTTGCCACAAACCTTCTATTTGTAAAAAAAAAAAAAAAAAAAAAAAAGGCAGTATCTGCAAAGTGCAATAAAAAAAGCACAATAAAACAAAGTATGCCTGTATATCACTGGACTATGCTTTTGAACTGATCTCACCTTTCCTATCATCCTCCTCTTAAAATACATTTTGTGATTCTTATTTTTACAGGAATAGGTCAGTGCCTGATAAGCTAGACTGAACAGGATTTTGTTACGGAGACATTAAAGAACAGAGAATAGTGAGAGCTTTGACGACTTCAGCATATCTAACCCTGGTTCACCTTCTACACTGTCATCTGGAAATCTTGCACCGACTACGTCTGAGAACCTGCTATGTGCTGGGGTCTGTGACAAGCAATAAAGGGGTTATGGAGGAGGCCAGGGACACAGTGCCCAAGGAAAAGCAGCTGTCTTGAGGGGAAGACTCACGCTCTGAACACCCCTTGGCTATCTGGAGCACATTCCTCAGCACACACAGACTGACCACATTCCACTGAGCCACTGCTCACCAGGGCTGATTCTAAATCTGGAACAATCTTAGGCAAAGCCGAGACGCAACTGAAGGAACTCATATACCATTCTCAATTTCTCTGAGTCAGGCAGTCCCTTAGCGATAATTACCATAGCCTCACTTGTAGAAAGTGATTTTGCTCCTTCCAATATAATAGTTTTTATTAAGCAATTTCTAGGGTAATTGCAAACTGCCCATTCTAAATGTTTTGAACACTTCAAAATAAGGCATTGGTACATTTAATATAAAACACTATCAGTTCTTTTCAGAATATGTCTCAAATCAACCTAAGAAAGGAAAAGTAATTTCAAATTAAGATTGTTTGACACATTAAGTTCTAACGATCTAAAAACAGAAGCTGTTCAAAACTAACAAGCAAGGAAATTATGTTTTCAGACTTTATATCTGTGGAAATAAGACATGGAGATGTCTGGCCCCTGGGCTTCTACCAGGAGAAGTATGAAGATTGCACGTATTTGCACATATCCCCCTTTATCTTATCTCAAAATCCCAACATGTTAATGTCATGGAGACAGCAATTCTCATATGCCTACTGCATCCTTATTCTCTAGTGAAACGTAATGCTTGTTTGTATTTGAAAACCAGAGATAAAAGGCCTTGGGGAGTGCTGGCTCCATTTAGTCTTGCTTCGGTGGAGTTAAACTCATTTCAGGACCTCATCCATAAAGGGTACTTTCCTTTTCAGAAATATGCAATGAACTGAAGGGCACAAGTGGTACCTAATTTTTATTTGATCTTGATGTTTCAGAATTTACCAGTGACACTGAGTGCTTTTTCCATATATTGATATCACTCATTGCTACTTCCGTCTATGTGAAGTATCTCTTCATAGGCTCTACCTTTTGTTGTTGTTGTTTAAATATGTATGTATGTATGTATGTATGTATGTATTTTGAGAGAGAGAGAGAGAGAGAAGAGAGAGAATCCCAAGTAGGCTCTGCACTGTCAGCACAGAGCCGGATGTAGGACCCGACCCCATGAACCATTAGATCGTGACCTGAGCCGAAATCCAGAGTCAGACGCTTAACCAACTGAGCCACCCAGGCACCCCTGCCCTTTTTTTTCTTATTGGAAGCTGTAGCATTTCTTTTACTGACCGCTATGAGTTCTCTGTAAATTACAACAATGTATGGATACATTTCTGGCCCAAAAAGGTTTGGGCAAAAACACCTCTTGATTTTAGTTCGGACGTGAGAAAGTGGAAGGAACTAGCTGCTTTCTGTCTTGGAGTCAAATGCTGCTTTTCTGTGTTCCCTTCCTTCTTCACTTCAGCAGTATTTACCAGGCACCTACCATCTGCCAGGGAACGTAGTTCTCAGTCCTGGGGTTATGTCTAGGAGGAGGAAGCTGTCTCTTGTGAAGGAGCTCACAGCCTCCTCTGGGGGAGTGGGTGAGGAAGGATACAATAAAATAAGGGAATAGAGCACACAGCGTCTACAGCTATGAAAGCACATGGATGGGATAGATCCATGTGCTTAAGGGACCCCCTAAGCAAAGTTGGGGAGGGCTCTGGAGGAAGTGATATAGTTCAGTGGAGTCCTGAGGAGCACTAGCGTATGGGGGAAGGACTCACAGGCAGCAGGTCAGTGAGTTCAAAGGCCAGAGAGAATATGGCAAACTGGAACTACAAGTAATTCAATATGGCCAACACGAAGAATTCCCAGGGGCACAGAGATGTAAAGAGAAGAGGCTGATAGACCCAGTCCAGGAAGACCTGATATGCAACTCCCACTGAAGGGTCAGGCTCTATTCTGATTTGGACTCCCCCACCAGTGCCCAAGCACTGAGGCCCACCATTTAGGTCAACTGTGTGTCCTTTGGACTGTCCATAACTATCTCTTCTGAAGAGACCCCAACCACCTCAATCCAAGGCTTTCTGCTTCTCTCTGAAAGAAGGTGCAGCAAAGGAAGAATGAATGTACATCTTGGGATGGACCAGTCGGTTGAGGAAGGCTAGGAAGAACACATGAATAAGACAGGGAAGGAGCCACAGAGAGTATTCACAGAAAGTCTCAACAGGGTGGAATCTTTATCCTAGATTCAGCCGATGGGGTGATGCTGGGGCCCTGGGGTACAGGGAGCGTAAGGTGCAGCATCTGCCAGAAACTGCTTCCTGCCTCCCTCAACAGGCATGCCTGCAACTGAGCATGGGAAAGTACTGCAACATTAAGAATAAAGAGTGGTTGAGATGGGGGTGTATAATCTCCCAGGAGCAAAAGAGAATGCCACTGAATCTGATGCTAGCTCCCTCCCCTTCGACTGGACAACAACAGGTCCCTGGACAACAGATCACTCCAGATGGAACACTGGCTGCAAAGGCCTTTCTATCCTAGACCTGCCTTTGTGGCTTCCCAACTGTGTGCCATGGAAACAGGGTACCTCTCTGAGATGTGTGCGTGGGGTGCTCACGGTCTCTTAGCATTCTTAGGTCTTGTCCATGTCTTCGACAGAACAAGACGAAAGGTGCCCACAGCTGCAAGGATGTGAGGGTGAGAAAGCCTCTCTTGCTATAGCACCTTTAATAATTAATGCTCGACCTGCGGGCCCCATTCCCAAATCATTTAATCATTCCAGAGGCCAGACAACACATTTCCTTCATTCATTTGGGGTTCATTATTCAGTGACCAGGGAACTATTATCAAGTCATTAAGGGCCCCTGGACATTCATCTTCTGACAAGCTCCAACAAAAGACCACACAACCAGATCCAAAACCAGCTTGGATTCCTTTATGAATGCATACACACACCAAGGCTTTCATGCGGGGAGGGGGTTTAATTTCTATACCATACAGTAATAGTTTCCAGTCAAGAAACAGAATGAGTGGTTGAGGAAGATTCAGAGCTGCTTTTAGAGAGGGAGGGCATGCATAGTTGTTCTGACAGCAATAGATGAAGTTTCTCAAGAGCCCTGCTCTGACTCTTCCGTGGAGCTGGTTCCCCAGCCACCACTGAACCACTGGGAGTCTTGAAAAGTTGGAGGCCGGCTAATTCCGCTCTGCTATTCTTAGTAGGCCTCCTGTTATCCTAGATGAGAATTCGTGATAAAAGCCTGCCCGGTCACCTATTTTCTCTCCTGCTTTGATTTAATCCTCACATCAGCTCCACGAGGTGGGTATTATACCCCCTTTTCTACACATGCAGAGATTAGTCTCTGATTGGCTGGTCAAGTGGTAACAATGGTTCAAATTCAGGTTGGCTGAGCTGGGGCCAAGTTCTTAACCACCAAGTCAGTTGTTGCTGTTTAATCTTTTTTTTTTTTTTTTTTTTTTGAGAGAGAGCCAGAGTGAGCAAGTGAGTACAAGATTGGGGGAGAGGGGCAGAGGGAGAGACAGAGAGAGGGAGAGGGATAGGGAGAGAGGGGGAGAGAGACAGAGAGAGAGAGAGAGAGAGAGAGAGAGAGAGAGAAATCCCAAGAAGGTTCCATGCTCAGCATGGAGCCCAACACAGGGCTTGATCCCACAACTGAGAAATCATAACCTCAGCTAAAATCAAGAGTCTAAGCCACCCAGGCGCCCCTGCTGTTTTTTGTTTGTTTGTTTGTTTGTTTGTTTGTTTTTTGCTTTTTAAACCACAGAACACAGTAAATAATTACTTTGGGAGATGATACAGGCATAAAGTATGAATGGATTCCAAAAGGATTTGGATGAACTTGTAAATCACAGAGATACGAATAAAACTTATAAAGACATCCAACCTTCATGGAAAGTAACATCAGGGAAACTACTAGACCCTCCCTTGTCAGGTCTCTGGAGCCTTTATCAGTGGGAAATAGCATTCTGTGCTAAGTTAGAAACTGATATGCCATACAAAGTAAGTGCTACAGGAAACCTTTTGTTAAAATGGCTATTTGACCACCACTGTGTTTAACAGAAGAAAACTGAGTTTTTATTCAATATATAGTAATAACTGCAATGTCTTTACAAAAACTTGTTATTTTTATTTTTTTAATGTTTATTCATTTTTTGATAGAGACAGACAGAGTGCTAGTGGGGGAGGGGCAGAGAGAGAGGGAGACACAGAATCTGAAGCAGGCTCCAGGCCCTGAGCTGTCAGCACAGAGCCTGAGGCGGGGCTTGAACTCACGACCCCGTGAGATCATGACCTGAGCTAAAGTCGCATGCTTACTGAATGAGCCACCCAGGCGCCCCTTAAAAAAACTTATTTTTAAGAGAGAACTTCATTCTAAGGCCTCTGCTATACTACTACAGCTTTGATATATGATCACTAAGACCAAACCATATATCAAGGATCTCTGGGGCACCTGGACGGCTCAGATGATTAAGCGTCTCTTGATTTCGGCTCAGGTCATGATGTCACAGTTCATGGGATTGAGCCCTGTGTCGGGCTCCACACTGACAGCACAAAGCCTGCTTGGGATTTTCTCCCTCCCTCTCTCTCTCTCTCTGCCCCTCTCTCGCTCACGCTCATTCTCGCTCTCTCTCTCTCAAAATAAATAAATAAACTTAAAAAAAAAATCAAGGATCTCTTCCTTCACTGGAGTAAGGAGGAGGAGGGGGGGGAGGAAGTACAGAAGAGAGAAGAGGAGGGGGAGGAAGATGCAGAAAAGAAGAAAGGAGAGCTATCACTTATAGAGTCCTTTTTTTTCCCCTAAGTTTGTTTACTTATTTTGAGAGAGGAGGGAAGGCTCCATGCTGTCAGCATGAAGCCCGCCTCAGGGCTTGAACTCAAGACTCAGGAGAGCATGACCTCGGCTGAAATCAAGAGTCAGACATTTAACCAATTGAGCCACCCAGGCACCTCTGTAGAGCCCTTTTAATGTTCCAGATCCAGTTCTGAAAACCTGACATACAACAACCCATTTCATACCCACAATGGCCGTCTGAAGTAGAACTATTAATGTCTTCATCATACCAAAAAGGAAACTGAGGCACAGAGCATTCATGCATCTAGCTGCACCACCTAGTAAGTGGTGGGGCTGGGGCCAGGCCTTGAACCCAGGTGGTCTCACTCAGACCCCATGCTCTTATTCAACTTTCCCACAAATAAAGTGAATTTCTGATAAAAAAAAAAAAATGGAATTCTTTCTGTACACAGAACTATTACATGTTTTCACATGTATCCCCTCTCCCTGAATGGAAGGCACTCTTAAGATAAACCTTTTCAAGTCAGGCATTAAAAAATGTATTATCATAAAATAAGACCTCAAATAACACAGACAGTAATATTCTTTTTAGGGTAAACTATAAGGCAATAACAAATATCTTTGAAGACATACTAATAGAGTGGCCAACATGCCCTCCTTTGCATATGAAGTTGATAAAATTCCACTGTTCTTAAAAGGGCCTGAAATGTGAGTTGCTTTTCTAGGGCTGGCAGTATATTTCTGCTGATTCATCTGTAGTCAGTTCCTCAGTACGTCCAAGATCAATGATCATGAATTTGCAGGATGGCTCTTCAGGATGAGGAATCTCACTGACCATTCCGGAAACTCTCCCCCATTTAGGGTGGCTGCCACAGCCATCCCAAAACACTGAAGAATTTGTTCAGCGGGTATGTGTATGTGTATGTGTGCATGTGTGTGCTTGGGGAAGAAGTACATTTTAATGTCCATTTGACTTAATTCCTTTAATTGGGCTCTGACTTCAGTGGATTTCTGTTAAGATTCTCTGATAATAACCAGCACAGAGAAAAGTGTTAGCACTTGAGCCTCCCAGCACCCCGCTCCACCAACCTCACTGATGAGCTGCGTGAAGCCAGACAGGCTTGTGTGCTTTCGTGCTGCAGTCTGATGGAGGGGTGAGGAGGTTAGTGGGGGAGCTGCAGCTCTCTGGAAAGGGGAGGGTTAACAAGAGAAGAATAGTTAAGGCCAGGCACAGAACACCTCAGGTGCGCTAAGCTGGAGGGTAAAGTTTTGTGCAAGAAGAAAGAGAGAAAGAGGGAGACTTCTGAGGTGGTAAAAAAAAAAAAAAAAGTCACCAGAGTGACAGAGAGCTAGAGGTTCACAGAAGCAGATTTCAGGATGTCGTGCTGCGGTTCATGAATGGCAATGCCTTGCGATTCTTTGAGATCATTCAGTAAAAATTTAAGTTGTTTTTCAAGGATGTGTAATGTTTCTTTTAATATGCCTCTGGACTGAAGCTGGCTTTCAGGGGCCTGACTTGATCTGGGTTAGACAACCATTAGTGCCACAAAATCATTAACAAGAACAGAAAAAGACTGGACAGAGTCATTTTCAGTTAAAGTAATTCCCAAGTTTGGAAGCACTGCCACTGAATTTTGAAAATGGGAAAACACAGCTAAAATACACTTTGTGATAAAATAGTGCAGCCTCGGGGCGCCTGGGTGGCACAGTCGGTTAAGCGTCCGACTTCAGCCAGGTCACGATCTCGCGGTCCGTGAGTTCGAGCCCCGCGTCGGGCTCTGGGCTGATGGCTCAGAGCCTGGAGCCTGTTTCCGATTCTGTGTCTCCCTCTCTCTCTGCCCCTCCCCCATTCATGCTCTGTCTCTCTCTGTCCCAAAAATAAATAAACGTTGAAAAAAAATTTTTTTTAAAAAATAGTGCAGCCTCTCTACTTATGAAAAATACTCACGACCTGATCTTCGTGGCAGATCTCATGAAAGAAACACTCACGCTCATGAAGCAAGGTCCTGGAGTGTGAGAGGAAGCACTCGTTCACATGTGCACGGACGGAAGACAAGGGTTCCTGCTCCTCTCTCCTTTCAACAAGTCTGTACCTCTTCTCTGGAGAGCTTCATTCCCATAAAACAAAAGATCATTTCCTGTTGCTATGAATTGCCAAGTTATTTACCCCTCAGAGATGAAAAGTGTGCTCTGAGAGCGACAAAAAATAGCTCCTTAGGAATGATGTGTCTGGGTGAGGGGGAACAGCATGTTCGAGGATAGTCTAATGGGGAGTGGCCCAGTAAATAAGATCACAGACCTGTCTAGTCTGAACAAGCCTGTTTTAGTAGCCCGTTCTGCTCCACTTGTTGTAAAAGACAGTGGCAGTTTTGATGATCTTTTGGGGAGCAGGGATGAGGATTAATTCATAAGGGCATCTGAGCGGTTCAATTAAATTCAAATCAGCTAAATATGTGTGGCAATTGCTAGGTAGGCTCTGTAGTGAGACCTGAGGATGAGAGCTGATGGAGAGGTGGTCCTTAGGGACTCCCACCCACCATCTATATGTAAGCTATTTAAATGTAGATTAGGATCACAAAGCTTCTTCAAGCTAACATTCCATTTTGCTTGCTCAGGAGGGATGGATAAGAGCAAACGAGTACCATCTAACACGTTGCAATGGCAATTATCAAAAAGACAAGAAATCGCAAGTGTTGGTGAGGATGTAGAAAAAAAACTACACGCACATCCCATGTTCACTGCAGCCCTGTTCACAATAGCCAAGATATGGAAACAACCTAAATGCCCACTGACAAAATAATGGCTAAAGAAAATGTGATACACACACACACACACACACACACACACACACACACACACACACGCATACTGAAATATTACTCAGTCATGAGAAAGAAGGAAATAATACCATTTGTGACAACATGGATGGATCTTGAGGACATTATGCTAAGTGAAATAAGTCAGAGAAAGACAAATATGTATGATACCACTTATATGTGGAATCTAAAAATGTTGAATGCACAGAAATAGAGTAGAATGGTGGCTGCTAGTAGCTGGGGGGTGGGGGAAATGGGGAGATGTAGGTCAAAGGGTACCACTTTCAGGTATAAGATAAATAAGTTCTGGGGATGTAATGTACAGAATGGTGATTATACTTAACAGTACTGTATTATATACTTGAAAGTTGCTACGAGTAAATCTTAAATGTTCTCACCACATACACAAAAAAAGATAATTATGTGAGGTCACAGACAGACATGTTAACTGACCTTATCGTGGTAACCATTTGGCAATATATAGGTATAGCAAACCATCATGTTGTAAATCTTAAATTCATACAATGTCATAAGTCAATTACATATAAATAATGCTGGGAAAAAATAGTAAAAAAAGAAAAAACAGAACTGCAGTAATTTCTAAGACTCTGCCTGATTTAAATCAGACATTTTTTAATATATCGGAAAGTATGAAAGGCCCACACAATTCTATACAAACAAGCCAAAAGAGAATTTGGGAGGACAGCTCACATAGAGGCACAAAATAGCCATAGTTTCTTAGCACATCTCCTGTACTGCTTTCTCTCTGCTACCTTTCTGAGATGTTGCTTGTATTCAAAGGCCTGAGTTAGGCAAAATCTGAGAGTTCAAGGATTTTCGAGTAGAATGCATGGCTTGGACATGTTTCAAAGTTTCTTTTTCTTTGGGTTACACCTGAAGCAGCACGTATAGTGTGCAAAGGGGTCTCGCACCCACTCAAGGGGTGATTATGGCTCCATTGCCTTTTACACCCGCCACCACATCAGTTTTCAGAAACAGTATCGCCACTTGGGGCAACCGTTCCCTATGGAATGAACCATACCACCCACTCTAAGGTGTGAGTTTCAGGTCTTGAAATCCCTTCTGTGCTAAGACTTCAGAACTCCCCTTACCTGGGGAGGAAGGGCCTAGAGGTTTTCCACTCATCTTCTTAGGATGCTCTGTGGGTAGATCCGGCCTTGGCCTACCAAACCTACTCTCATCACCCCTCTCTTACCTGCTCCCTTTTCTACCCTTTGCAGTTGGTCATAATCTCATCTTCTATTTTCAGTCAACTTCTCTTCTCCCCACAATCTGGAGGCAAATCAAGCCCCCACACCAACTAAAGCCTAACTTTCTGTAAAAAATGAAGCTTACATAAAAAAGCTATTCCATATCTTTTTTATAGGCGACTTTTTTCTTCTGTAAGGTTCTGCCAAGCACAGAAGAGTATCTTTTGTGGAGTACCTCAAAGAACACGATGCTGTTGCATGTTGATGGAGGCCGTAGGGGGAGGGTAGGACAATGAGTAAAGGTATTGACATAATTCTCTCCTTGAAAGGTAGCAGTACAAACTGGAAACGAGATTCACGATGGGAAATTATCTGGGGGCTTGGTTTGCCTCCACAGAAATGTTTTACTGGTGTATCTGTTCTCACATCTCATAGGATGTGGCTCCTATTCTGGGGAGATGTAAAAGGTAACTGAATTGGGATGGTGGATGTGTCAGAGGCAAAGGGAATGGGAACAGGGAGGGACCACAGCTCAGAGCAGGTCAGGGAAAAGAAGAAACTGGAACTCAGAGCTCCATGAGGAACAATGAGTGCAAGAATAAGAGTTGGTGTTGGGGAGAGGGAAGAGCCAGGGGAAGGGGGGAAAGGGCAATGAAGAGAAGGGAGGTGAGCCCAAACATGGGCCTCCTCAAGCATCCATGGCCTTCAACCAACTTGCTAAAAAGGAAAAAACCAGGTCATGTCTGAAGGTCCCTTCACAATTCAGTTGGTGAAATGAAACATGGTGGTTTCTATCAGATCAGAGGAAATGCTTTCTATCAGATCAGAGTAACACCTCATGGCAGAAGATTCTGGAGTCCTGAAGTGATTCTCTTCCTCTGGGCCATGCCCCGTACCTACATACAGCTGAGCACTGTAAACCAGAGAACAGGACAGAGCCATCTTTTATTCCTCACAGCCCTGTCTTAAAAAGGTTTCTATTTGCACAATACCATGTTGCTAAGCCTCAGAATGCAGTCACTGCTTCAGAACTTAAAAACCTTGCATCCTGCAAACCACTTAAGAGGAAGAGCCTCTATTGGTATATAATTCCACCTACCACTTTCGCTCCCTCACTGAGAAACCTGCAGATAAGATGTGCTATAATGAAGGCCATATTTAATCATTCCTCAAATGTACCCGGAATCTGCCCACATCACCACCTGCACTGACACCTCTCTCGTCCAGACCACCATCCTCTCTTGCCTGACCCAGCCTCTAACCATCACTTGCTTCCCTTCTTGCCTTGTACAGTCTATTCCCTACACGGTGGCCAGAGTAAGTCTTTAGATTAAAAAATAAAGTCAGACTACATCGCTTCCTAACTCCCTAAACCCTCTCCTGGCTTCTATTACATTCAGGATAGAATCTGGGGGCACCTGGGTGGCTCGATCGGTAAAGCATCTGACTCTTGATTTGAGCTCAGGTCATGATCTCACAGTTCATGAGATCGAGTCCTGCGTCAGGCTCCATGCTGGGTGTGGAGTCTTCTTAAGATTCTCTCTCTCCCTCTCTCTTTGTCCCACCCCACCCTCCCCCTCAAAAAAAAAAAAAAAAAAAAAAGAATATCTGGGGTCAATACCTGAAGTTGCTGCCTCTCTGAGTTTATCACCCACCACACTCCTGGCATGAGGGCCTTAGGCTTTTCCCTGGAATCCACCAGGAGGCTCCCTCTCAGAGATTTGGCCCTGTTGTTCCTCTGTCTAAAACACTCTGTTCCTGGGTATTCTCGTGGCTTTTGCTCCCTTACTTCAGGTCTCTTCTCAAAAAGGTCAACAACTCAGATGGACCTTCTCTGACCTATGCATTTAAAATAGCCACCCGTCACTCTCTCTCCCTTTATTTATTTTTTTGCATTGCACATATCCCCATCTGACAGTTTATTACACATCTCTCTGCTTATTGCCTGTGTCACTCCATAGGACATGAGCCAAATAAAGACAATAATCATCTCACTACATGTTAGTTTCCAAGTAAAAGCCAGGTTATAGCAATCGCTCAATAAATATTTCTAAAATGAATAATTGTGATTTTCAGAGTTCCATCGGAGCTAAAAGCATATTGTTTTTCATTTTAACACTTGGCAATTCAGCAATTGCATTAAGAGAAACAGCCAAGGAACAAAGGAAGAAAGGTTCGGTCAAAACTCAAGGTCTCAACGCTTTTATTTATTTTACTTTTTTTAATGTTTACTTATTTACTTTTGAGAGAGAGAGAGAGAGAGAGAGAGAGCATGAGTGCAGAAAGGGCAGAGAGAGAGAGAAAGAGAGAATCCTAAGCAGGCTCTGGGCCATCAGCATGGAGCCTGATGCAGGGCTCAAACTGATAACCCATGAGATCACGACCTGAGCTGAAGCCAAGAGTCAGATGCTTAACCGACTGAGCCACCCAGGTGCCCCAAGATCTAAAAACTTTAAAGGAAGTATTTCTTGAGTGAAAGAAGGCAACCAGAAGTTAAAGACTAGTGAAAAATACTGTATTAAAAAAGCAGACATAATAAATGCCAAAATGATGGGTGCAACATTAAAAATAAAATCCTATTTCATATATAATTTGATAATATCTTCTTTGGTTATAGATCAAAACCAACAGTGACATTTATACACTGAAGCATGGATTCATGTAGCTAGAAGGGAATTTAAATACAATTTAGCTTGTTGTGAATATGGTTTTCAAAATGGAAATGAAACATCACCTAAATAGAGATTTGTACCAGTTTGGCTTTGTTTCAGAATTTGAAAAATTCATTATTTTTATAGACTGCTATTTTAGCACTTTGCTTTTTCATCTCACCCTTAATCTTTTGACTTCCAGTTTTTGTTGTTTTGTTTTTAAGTAGGTTTCACACCCAGCAAGGAGTCCAACATGGAGTCCAATGCGGGACCTGAGCCCATGACTCTGAGATCAAGACCTGAGCTGAGATCAAGAGCTGGATGCTTGACTGACTGAGCCACCCACGAGCCCCTTGACTTCCATTCTTAATAGTCATACACATAGCTTTTGAAATATATTTTAAATGACAATGTAAATAAGCACTGACATTTTATTTGTTTTTAATTAAATTGTTTATTATTATTTTTGAGAGACAGAGAGAGACGGAAAATCCCAAGCAGGCCCTGTGCTGTCAGTGCAGAGCCTGATACGGGGCTCAAATCCACATACTGTGAGATCGTGACCTGAGCTGAAATCAAGAGTCAGACACTCAACTGACTGAGCCACGCAGGAGCCCCTGCATTACAACTTAAGCATGGACTATTACTTTTAAGGAAGTGAACTGCACACATTGTGTCCCAGGCAGGCTTCCTCCCTCTCTATCAATTTCTCTCCCCAGCAATGGCCCTTCTATCTAAGAAATTTTAACTATGCAACCTTTTAAAAACAATCAAAGACCAGTTTTAAAATGTATTGTTAATTATGTTAGCAGAATATTATTTATGTATTTAACATCACAACTACGAGATTTTATCTCTGTTATCCTTTAGAATTTGACTTTCTTTAAGTTTTCACTTTCTCTTGCCCTTTTAAAATCTGTCTGAACCAACACAGTATAGCTATGTAAGTGAATAAACAAAATTGTACCCTGAAAGTGGCCAGCCCACAGTACAGCAGTTTTTGCCAAAGTCAGCAACCTGGGAAATTAAACATTCTCTTTTTGCCTAAATTTTATTGCAAACTATCTTCTATCATACATTTCATTATTCCTTTCAAGCAACAGAACCCATGTGCTTCCCCCACTACTTCTAATAAAACTTTAAAACAAAAAGTCAGCAACGTGAATGTCACACTGACTAGCAGCCGCACCGACGCAAGCATCACTGGATAATAAATAGAAAACCAGCTAGCCAAGATGGAAGGAGGGATAGTAACCCACACACTTCCAGCTTTCTCACCTTCTAGCTTGTGGGGATGCTTTGAAGCTACAGAAGATATTCGTGATTCTTGTTTCTAATTTTTTAGAAGGGAAAAAAAATGATCTCAGAAAGCAATCAACACCTTGGTCAACTTTGAACCATAAAGCTGGCAGCTGTGGAACACTACCATCTACCCTCATTTTTCTTTAAAAAAAAAAATCATCAACACAGTGTCATTTGTAATCTTTTCAAGGATCCCCAAGGCTTAAGAGAAACCTAGACCATAGACTTGTGTGACCACAGTCTGGGGAGCAGGCAAAGTAGAACTTTTGAACATCAGTGCACTGAATACATCCAGAGGGATCGCCTAAGTTCAACCCACTAACTCCCAAGACAGAGAAAGAAGCTCCCAGGTCACCTGGGGGCAGTTACTCCACAGCAGAATCCAAACAAACCAGGACCCCAGCCACCAAGTCAACAGCTCCTCCATAAACTGGGTTTACCAGGCTACAGCCAACTGTTTTGTTCGTTTAGTAAAACCTTATGCAGTACGTAGCCCACTATCCTCTCGGGAAGAAGTATGACCTTCAAAGAATTACTTATCGTAGAAAATTCGAGAAGAACTGAGAGATTGAGCCTCAAGTCACAAAGGGTGAGGATGGCTCAACTTGAAGCTGGTAATCCGTCAGCGCTCACCTCATCCTGTGCTCACTGCTCTTCTTTACGCTTTGAAATGAAGAGGAAGATGAGTCCCATTCGCTACAAACTTAACATAGTTATTTCCCACCTTTCAACTGATCCTCACATTTTAAGCAAAAGGTTGGGTGCAGGCCTGAAAACAGGATGAAACCGTACTGCTTAACCTGTGAACTGGGAGTTGGCCAATTTAGCTCTTTTTTCAGAGCACTGAAGTTGTTTGGGGCACCGTAACGGCTCACGATGGCAGAGCAGGTACTGAGAGGCAGGGGACCAAACTCTGCCATCAGTAACCATTCCCAATGTTACCTCTAAAAGTGAACAGAAGGGCTATGCATGCTAATATTTTCCAGTGGCAACAGGTATATGAAACTACAGAACTTTCTTTGAAAAAGCCAGCATCTTCACTACATTGCTTTTCATATGTTGTAAAAGCTACATGGGCAGTGATTTTAAGAAAAGACTTAAAGATAAGGCAGCATGGCCTAGTGGTTAAACATACAGGTTTGAGGACTTAACTGATATGTTCCTAGTAGAACCTACCTCCTAAGGTATTATGAGGATTAAATGAATTAATAAATAACAAAACACTTGAAGTAATGCCTGGCACACAAAAAGTACTCAATAAATACATAAACTTCTCTAAGAAAGTTTTCTAGATTATTCCTTTTCATAAATAGTACATTCATCTTTATAAAAGTAAGGTTCAGCACAGTGCGTTTTGAAAAACAAAACCATTTATTTAATTAAAAAAAAAACAACTTCCTGTAGAAAGAGATGTGGGATATTTGGAAACCATAACAGAAGCACAAAGACCCACTGGTAATCAGCACTACCCAGAGATAATCATTATTCACCTTTCCCGGTCAACACCTAGAGGCTTTCTTTTCAGTCCATGCACACATATATTGAATACATGTTGTCATTTGATGTATGGAGTCACTCTGTATGTACGAGTCTCATATCCAGCTTTTTCCATTTAACATCAGAGTATTTAATAGAATGAACAAATAGAAATATCCAAATAAGGAAATGAAGCATTAACTATGTTAAACTCTTTTATCTTTACATCCCCAAAGTCTAGAGTTTGGGATTATTTGATACAATTAGGTTTTCATTGGTTTCAAGGAACTACAGAGCCAGACAGAGCCAGACATGTGGATGAGTTCCAAGCCTCTAAAGCAGAGGTGCTCTTGACCTTTCTTTGGCTCCAATATAAGTTCTCCAGACCCCTGTCAACAGGAGTCAGCTCAGGAGCATAGTATAACATGAGTGGGTATTTTCCTCCCAGTATTCAGTGCTTCTTTTTGCCAACAAGAACAAAAAGAAATTCAGTGTAAAACATGGCCATAACATCTGTGTGCCTTCATCAGAGCCCTGTAGTTCACTGTCATGGGATGATTCATGGTGGTCAAGTCTGCACTGAGAGCCATGGGCCAGATGACTGCCATCAGTGCACAGGGTGCAGGCCAGGGCCAAGAGGCCTCCCATCTAACAGGGCGCAATAAATCAGTGCTTGAGGAATGGACAGTCCAGCTGAGAAAGGATGACGTAGGTGACCTAAGGCTTTGTTCTTCCATTAGATTGAAAGTTTCTAGAACAGAGGAACTGTATCTTGTACATTTAAAAAAATTCCTTACTATGCCTGAGTGCCTTCCTTGCTTCCTCTTTCAAAGCACACATTTGTGCACTGAAGTTCTTAAGTCAGATACTGCTGTGTTCCTGACCAGACTCCAAGTTAACATATTACCTGTGTACACTTAGGCAAGTTACTCAATTTCTTATTGGCCTCCACTCCCCCACCTATAAGTGGGTGTGACAGCCCCCCATAAGCTATCTTTATTATTAACAGCTGGCCATTATTTTTTTGATGTTTATTCAATTTTGAAAGAAAATGAATGGGGGAGGGGCGGGGGGGGCGTACAGAGGATCTGAACCAAGCTCTGCGCCGACAACAGCGAGCCCAATGCGGGGCTTAAACTCACGAATCTTAAGATCAAGACCTGAGCTGAAGTCGGATGCTCAACCGACTGAGTCACCCAGGGGCCTCATAATATCCATCCATTATGATCCAACAACTTACATGTTAGGTAGGCACTTGGTTACGTGAGGCAAGAGTGGTGTGTTATTAAATTACAAGCATTATCTTGAAGGAACTTAGTCAATGATCATAAAAGACTTACGATTTACTGAATAGTGGCTAGATTTTTTTCTAAGAAGGAAACATCTTTATTTTCCCATAACATTTTATTCTTCTCTCTAAAGACCCCTAAAGCAGTCTATATTTATTTTTCCATTGTCCACGGTATTCATGGACGTGTCGTGCCAACAGACACTCAATGTAGCACTCATTACAGGCTTTCAAGTCTCTGTTTCTTGCTGAACTATTTCCTGCGCATAAATGGTGTCTTTTCTAAAATAGGGTAAACTCTTTGTGGGCAAGTTACCTGATTCTGCTTCTATTCCATCCACCACCCACCAGCTCACGGGTCCTGTTCATAAACACTGATTCAACTGGCACCATTCTAACCTCGTAACTGGCCAATCAACAACCACTGATTGAGGATTATTGCTTTAGGAGTTACTTAATAGGATGAAGCAATTTTCCTCACCATTTGGAATGCTGTTATCAGAAACACAATTAAACTGTGACACCAATTTATGATCACAAACTACTCAACTAGAAATATATTTTTTTAATTTTTTTTGATGTTTATTTATTTTTGAGACAAAGACAGAGTGTGAGCAGGGGGAGGGGCAGAGAGAGAGAGGAAGACACAGAATCTGAAACAGGCTCCAGGCTCTGAGCTGTCAGCACACAGCCTGATACGGGACTCAAACCCACAAACCCTGAGATCATGACCTGAGTTGGAGTCGGATGCTTAACCTACTGAACCACCCAGGTGCCCCTCAACTAGAAATATTTAACAGCTGAACTCTTAGGAAGAATGGGTGGGTGAGTGAATGGTAGACCTAATCTTGTTCTGTTCCAGGGGGATGGACATTGCTACCTCCCACTGTGTCCCAATCCTCCCCTCTAAGATTGGGGCAAAGACATAGGGCTTATCTGTAGCAACAAGTTCCTTCATGCTTCTGAGAGTAACTATTGCCATGTTTTTGTATTTCTTATTTCATCCCATGTGAAGAATTTACGTGTGACATGTGATGTATGTAGAATCTACTCTGGAGATACCACAAGTGTGCAGTAATAAATAACAGAGTCATGCTCTGATTCCTACATGGGACAAACACCACACCATCAAATTCTGTCTCAGCTGGTTTGATGGTGTTTTAATGATAACACAGTCTTTAAAAAAAAAAAAAAAAAAGGATAGTATAGTCTTAACATGTATGCGAGGCAATATTCTGGCAGTAGTGTTTCAGGATCTATAATTATTAAAACTGAAGTGAGGCTAACCGCTTCGACAGCTTAAGGAATTAGCATCAAATCTTCTAGACTTTCTGTCCATTGTTTTCTAAATTCTCAGCCAATTGTCTGATCTCTGACATAATTATGATTCCTGTGTCAGCTTCTCAGTGTTTTGGAAAAAATTACAGTGTAAAATTTCCAAATATCTAAAACATCTGTCCTGATGTGAGATTCTCTAAAGTTATTTCCTCACCGGGTTGGTAAAGCTTCCCAGTCTCCCCTCAACACACCTGATGCACAATGTACCTGTGAGCCTTTTCACTGTCTCTCAGTCTCTCACTCCTGCCCTCCCTCTGTTTTTTTGTCTGTTACTCATCTTTTAAGACTCAGCTGAGATCTTCATCGTTCTCTTTAAAGTGTCTTCTACTCCTGGGATAATAGGCCTTTTTGCAGGATCATCATAGGATACTGACATTTTTTTTTTTTTCTGTTGAGATGCCCATCTGTTGCATCATATCAGTTCCTAAAAGGCAGGGACCACATTTATCTAATAGTCTCAGTGCCTAGCACAGCACCAAAGTCAGTAAGTGCTTAGTAGACAGAAAGAACTGCTAGCTGACAAGCGCCCATGATCAGACTCCAACTGTTTACCCAGGCAAACAAGTCTATTAGGCTAATCCCTGTTGCCCCGGGGCTTTCTCCTATGGGATAGATGTCACATTGTCCTGAAAGCACAACTGTAGGTCTTCAGAAGATGGAAACATAAAATTCTATTTATCAAAATACTAAGTGGTATTGAATGATACATGTTGACCATAAAAGATTCAAAGTACACACAGAAAAAATACAAAGAAGAAATTAAGAATCACCTGAGACTTCACAATAGACTTAACATTGTTAATGTTTTGGTGAACAGACTTCCCAAATACATTTTTAAATACACCCACACAAAATTTTATGTAGATTTTAAACAAATAAATTCTACAAACAAGATATGCTATGATGCTATGTAAAACCGTTTACTGTTTTCATTTATTAACATGTTGTAGATCTTTTCTCATCTCCATAAGTACAGAGCCTTGATCTTTAATAGCTGTATCTGATATATGTTTCATCAGTGGGAAAAACCCTGAAGCATACAGGTTTGTATGCTCGTCCAATTACCTGTTTATGACAAATTCCTAGGAGTAGGACTGCTGGGGCAAAGGGCATGCTCATTTACATTATATATATATATATATATATATATATATATATATATATATATATATATAATATGTATGTATATGTATATATATATGTATGTATATGTGTATATATATACACACATACATATGTGCATACATACATACATACATACATCTACATACATATACATATATACATACATACATAATTATTTGGTGCTCCCTCAAAATTCCCAGTTATAGTGTGAGACAGATGCCTGTTCCTGCCAATCTGAGTGATGAAAAAGGTCTTGTTCTGTTTACTTTGGTGTCATTTATTTGATTTCTAAGAAGCTGAGTATCTTTCTGTACGTTTATTAGCCTTTTGCATATATTTTTTAATTGCCTGGTCACAAATGCTGTCCATTTAAAAAAAAATTTTTAATGTTTATTTATATTTTGAGAGAGAGAGAGAGAGAGAGAGAGAGAGAGACTTGGAGGAGGGCAGAGAGAGAGGGAGACACAGAATCTGAAGCAGGCTCCAGGCTCTGAGCTGTCAGCACAGAGCCCCGCGCGGGGCTCGAACTCATGAGCCGCGAGATCATGACCTGAGCCGAAGTCAGATGCTCAACTGACTGAGCCACCCAGGCACCCCAATGTTGTCCATTTTTCAATTGAACTGTTCATTCTTTCCTTATAGATTTAAAAGTCTTTTTATATTAATCATATTAACCTTATCTATGTTATGAATATCAATGTCACTCCATCTGACATTTGTCTCTTAACTTAGTTAAGGGTGGTTTGTTTGTTGCTGTGCAGAGAATTTTATGCAGCTAAATTTATCAACTTTTTTTATGGCATTGGATTTTGTGGCATTACAAACCTAAGACTATAAAAACACTCACTGGTATTTTTTTTCCATCCATATTTTTTATAGTACTTTTACAGTTTTGTATTTTACAGTTCAGTCTTTAGATTCATGTAAAAAGCTCTAATATGGAGAAAGGAGTTAAGGAATTCAATTTTTAATATTAGACTTATAAATAACAAAGTATTTTTGAAGAATAGAATGTGAATTAAAATAGTATCTAATTTGTACATCTTTATATTTCAGTTAGTTATGGATGCACTTATTCAATTACAATCACTGAGGGCATCAACTGTGTCTGTTGGCTCTTGGCCTCTCTACAGTGCTTCACAAAGAAATGTTCTTTTTCTATAAACATCCTCACTGTGCATGATAAACCCAAGAGTAGGAAAATGCTGTACTCTACTGCACACACGTATGCACTCACACACACACACACACACACACACACACAGATTTATGTTTGTTAACTTTTTTATTTTTCTTTTTTTTAATGTTTATTTTTGTTTGGGAGAGAGAGAGAGAGAGAGAATGCAAGCAGGGCAGGGGAAAAGAGAGAGGGAGACACAGACTAAAAAGCAGGCTCCAGGCTCTGAGCTGTCAGCGCAGAGCCCAATGTGGGGCTCAAACCCACAACTGTGAGATCATGACTAGAGCTGAAGTCAGATGCTTAACTGATTGAGCCACCCAGGAGCCCCTAACTTCTTTTTTTCTTTAAACAAAGTTATTTTTTTTAAGTTTATTTATTTTGAGAGAGAGAGAATGCAAGAGTGGGGGAGGGAGGGGGAGAGAGAGAGAGAGAGAAAGAGAGAGGGAGAGAAAGTGTTCCAAGTAGGCTCTGCACCATCAGCAGAGAGCCGGAGACGGGGCTCAAACCCACAAACCTTGAGATCATGACCTGAGCCAAAATCAAGAGTTGGAGGCTTAAGTGGCTGAGCCACCCAGGCTCCTTTACGTGTTAACTTCTAGGAAGGGACTATTTTTTTAAACCACGCTTTCATAGAAATAGGGCATAATATTATATTCACTACTCAAATCATATACTTTAATCTTCTGATTTAAAGACATACACCTGGTCACACACATGCACATCTTATACAGAACAGAAGCTGATCTAGGACAAAACAGAAAAAGCACAAATTACAGGAATACAAATATTTTAAAATACAAAATAGGGGCACCTGGGTGGCTCAGTTGGTTAAATATCCAACTGTGGCTCAGGTCATGATCTCCTAGTTAGTGAATGCTGACAGCTCAGAGCCTGGAGCCTGCTTCAGATTCTGTGTCTCCCTCTCTCTCTGCCCCATCCCCAACTCCTGCTCTCTCTCTCTCCCTCTCAAAATAAATAAACATTAAAAATTTTTTTAATTAAGAAAATAGAAAATAAAAAGATAACTATTATGTGGGTAACTGATAAACTTTTAATGATTGGAGAATTACACATCTGTAATCAATGGGTTATGCTTCCCCAACCCCCCAGCATAATTATGGGAAACTAAGGCTGCTAATACAGTGATGATATTAATGAATGGCACTCACCCAGTGCGTATTATGTGGCAAGTTCTATTCTTAGGGCTTTACATACACTGATACATTAAGTCTCATAAAAGTCCTCTGAAGACAGCTTAAGTACTAGTTCTCCCCATATTATACAGATGGGGAAACTGAGGCAAGGAGAGTGATTTGCCAAGTTACACGTTAGCGAGTGGCTGAGCCAGGATTTGAAACCACTTTGCCAGATCTCAGGCCCATGCATTCAGCACCACAGTGAATTTCAGGGCTACTGATAATAGCCCTAAATACAACAATAGAGTCTTCAGACCTTCTCGATGAAAAGCTCAGGCTAAGTAAGCTCAAGCAGCCAGTTACCAATGACTCCTGAGCAGAGGCTGGTTTAGAGTTAATAGCAAAGACACATCTTACTCCCAAGAGGGGGCTCTCCCTTAGAGTCAAGAGTCTACATCCTCAGTTCTAGCCACAGTCCTGCTTCCTTAGTTAAGTGAACTGGCATGGCTTTTGGCTTCATTTTCCTTTTGTATCAAATGGAGATAACAATAGAAACTGTAAAACATGAGTATCATAGTTGTGCTTTTCCTGTAACAACTCAGGGGCAAAAGAAACAGCCACACTTCAGGCTCCCGGTGCAGACGGAAGGTGCTGTGCTGGTCTCTGGAGAGGAGAGGCAGGTCCTAAACGAGGTCTAAGCATCAGAGAGGTGCTGTCAGGAGGGCGGTTCCAGGCAGGTGCTTAGGGCAAAACACATCCTTTCTGCCACATTAGCCAGGATTCTGGGAAGAAGCCATTGTTTTGAATTTCTGAATTCTGTGATGTCACTCAGCAGAAAATAACTCAGAGGAGACGTGCTATGGGTAAAAGAAAGCCTCCCACCTTCTCTCTTGCTGCTGAGTCACTGTATGAGAACTTCCCCCAGCAAAGAACAAGCCTTGCCTGGGGCTCCAGTCCTCTGTGCCTTTCACTGGAAGGTACCAGAAGCATCTCCACTGCCTTCTCCAGGGCCAAGTTCTTTCTTTCTTCTTCTCCTTTTTTTTAAGTTTATGTATTTATTTTCAGAGAGACAGAGCACAAGCAGAGGGAGAGAGACAGAGACAGAAACAAAGGATCTGAGGTAGGCTCTGCACTGACAGCAGAGAACGTTCTTATTTTCTGCCTGAGGAAGGGCTCCAGGCAGCTGCACAGAAGACCAGGCACCCAGAGGGCCAAGAGAGCAACTGAAGGAAACCCTCTAGACATAAAACCGGAGGGACGCCACCAAGGGCTCAGCAAGCATGCCCCTGCCACTAGTGTCTGTGAACTCAGAGGCTCCCTCGTCTTGCAGTCAGGCTGCCCTGAAGCCGTAAGTGGCAAATGGCCCTACTTTTCACTTCTCTCTCCCTATATATAACATTAACAGGTTCCTGATATCAATGGCAAGGGAAGGAAAAATACACGTGGATTTTTCTTTTTTTAAATGTAGAAACAAGAGTATTTCTTGACTTTCTGTTACAGGAAATTCTTCCAAAGAGAAATTCAGACTGACTCTACCTCAGCTAGATTAAATTCTGCACCATGGAACATTCTGGCAGTGTTTATTTTGAGGTGGCTGAGGGGCAAAAATGAAGAGGTGGGGCAAATCTATTCATATTTGTAATTGGTGCTTGAGTGTTAATTAGGCAGCAGACAATGTTCTAAGCGCTTTCCAGTGAAGTTTATCTCCATGCAACTCCAAGTGCTGGATTCCATTATTATCCCCCTCCCCCGCAACACAGAGGAGAAAATGCGGGCACTAATGAGGTTAAGTTACTTGCCAAAGGCAACACAAGAAGGGAGGAACTTGGAACAAGCTCCCGCTAGTGCGCGAACTCACAACCACTGCTACGAGTGCTGACGGTTAAGGCTGTCTTGTGTCAAAGAGGAAAGAACCTGTCAGAATGGCCCAGCACTGTCTAAAAGAAGGAAATGAAACTAAGCCACTTTGAGCACCTCCTCTGAGTCAGGTGCCGGGCTAAGCACTTGTACTTTGGAAGAGTGTGGTGAAAACTCCTGGCCAAGGTGGGCTGGCTTCTATAATTTCATGAGCTCCATGTGCACTTGAAGCCATTGTGACCTTTCTGAGGCTCAGCTCAAAACACCGTGGGGTCTTCAAAGACAATATTCAGGGCCAGGTTCCTCATTCATCTTGACTTACATTTTCATTCAGAGTATGGCCCGGCTCTAGTACAAACCCATCAAACCATTCTCCTGCTCTTAAGGTTATCAACTTAATGAAAACCAAAAAAAAAAAAAAAGGGGGGGGGGCAGATTTCCTCTCTGACCTTCAGAAGTAACTTCAGAAGTCAACACAAGCTTCCCTAGGCCAGCAAAAGAAGTTACTTGAGAGGGAGCTAAATTAAAGACTACCACTAATTAGTGCAGAGAGATGAGCAAGTTAGAGACTTTGCTCTTCCTCACCTCCCAAGCTGCCTCCCTGTCTCTGCCTTCTTAGCTGTCCTGTGTACCCCAACAGCCTGCTCCCCTAGAGTGCACGTCCCGCCTATGGAGAGTTGAAGCAGAAAATGAGGCTGCTGTCTCAGCCTAACTAACTCCTTTTCTCTTGGATTCCAGAATAAGTAAACCCCAAAGCCGAAACTGGGAAGGAAAGGGAGCCCTAAATACCAACCCTACCTTTCAGTGACTTAAATTAGCACCACCAAATAGAAAGACAATGCAAGTTTCGGACATACTTTAAATATTTCTAGTAGCCACATTAAATGAGCAAAATGAAACTGATGAAATTAATTTGAGTAATATAATTTATTTAACCCAACATATACAAAATATCACTTCAACATGCAATTAATAAAAATTATTCATGGGCTATTTTATACTCTTTTTTTTTAAATGTTTCTTTATTTTTGGGGGGAGAGAGAGACAGAGTATGAGCAGGGGAGGGGCAGAGAGAGAGGGAGACACAAAATCCAAAACTATCAGCATACAGCCTGACTCAAGGCTCAAACTCACAAGCCATGAGATCATGACCTGAGCTGGAGTCGGAGCTTAATCAGCTGAGCTACCAGGCACCCCTCTTTTTTATACTAAGTCCTTAGAATCCTGTATGTATTTTATGCTCATAGCAGATCTTAATTAGAACTAGGCATATTTTCCATGCTTAACAGACAGAGGTGGCCTGTGGCTACTGTACTGGATGGGACACAGGTAGCATTATTCTGTTACTGTCTCATAAACACAGATTACTTTTAATTAATCTTCACTTCATGCCATTGGAAATTACTGCAGAAAGACTGAATTACTACTTTGCCTTCAACTGCTTGAATTTCTGAATGAATGTGATATATTCTCTTATTTGATCTTCACCATAACCTGTGAGGTTGGCCCTTACAGTATTTTAGATGGGTAGCAGATTAGATAACACCATCTCTCTCTCTCTCTCTCTCTCTCTCTCTCTCTCTCTCTCTCTCTCTCTCTCTCTCTCTCTCTCTCTCTCTCTCTCTCTCCCTCTCTCTCTCTCTCTCTCTCTCTCTCTCTCACACACACACACACACACACACACACAATCCTGTTAGATGTTCCCAATTTACACAGTTGAGGATCAGAACTTAATTGAAGTTACACAGCAATACAGAGCCTAGAAGAAACCAAGTAGCCAAAATCTTGCCTTACTGCTTCCCTTTTACACTCAGTCTTACATTGTTATTCCGGGAGAATTTATTGCAATAGTCCAAACACCTCCACTTAAGGGAATATTTATAAACTTCAGACTCTCTTGGTCCTTAAGCCAAACTCAGCCACCTAGTCATGCGGGGGAGCTGGGTGCAGGCAGGGCTCAACCTGATCTCCAAACAATCTCTTTGCCTCCAGCTCCCGGCATTCTGGGGACCCCTGTTCCTCTCAAGACCATACAGTCCCTGCCTTCAGGGGGCTAACCAGCTCATAAGACAGATGACACATGTACCTAAATAATGAGATGAGACATATAAAGAAATAAACCAAATACATAAGTATGTAAAAAGGTATTCTGAGATGGCAGGAAAGAGATACTTTCTGAAGGTTTTAGAAAAGCTTCATGCAAGTTTGGGTGAAGTTTGAAGAAGAGCAGGATTTAAAAAGATGAAGGCAGGAGAAAAGGCCCACGCCAAGAAGAGGTCATGGCTCACCAGAGGGCCTGGGAGACAGAAGGCGTGTTTGAGGTCACAGGGCAAGTTGTCCAGTCTGGCTGAAGAACAGGGAACATGAAGGGACAGAGTATGAAACAAGGCTGCCAAGGTGGGTATGAGCCATCTGAGAGGTCTTGTATGTTCACTAAGGATTTGGGATTTTACTGGCTAAGAATGAGGCACAACAGAAAAGTTCTGGAGCATGAGAATGAACATGGGCAGAGGAGCACTCAGTACAAGCTGACAGAATCGGACACCGGTACAAAAAACGGAGAGTTAAAAATGAACAACAACATAAAAAAAAAAAAAAGCAAACAAGCAAACAAACAACAAAGGGGGCTAACAGAAATCAGTTTGGAAGGCACTGCACTCTTCCGGGTTATGGGCCCTAACAGCCTGAACTGTGATGGCGACCGGAAAGAGATTTGTGGGGGAGAACAAGAGTCACAGGAGCTGGAAACTGGATGAGACAAAGGCCTCAAGTTTAAAGCCTTTTCAAGATTAAAGCCTTTTCCTGGAAGAATGGTGGTGACCTTCAGGCAAATAGTAAAGTCAATATAAGTAAAGAGCTTGCCCCCTTGGGGTGGGTTGCAGAAGAGATAATGATCTCTGGTTTGACATGTTAATTTTCCTAATAAGGCCTGAATCTGTTGTGAGCACCTACTTTAATAGTCCAAGTGAATGCCTGTTGAAAGAAATCCAGTAAGCACTTGGCTTTCCTTAGAACTTGCTTAACTAGTTCACGATAACTTGAATGTGTTGGTCACTTATTTTATGCAAGCTGGCTTTGGCAATCTGCTCAGCTGTCCTCCGAATGACCTCAGCAGATCTGCTGACCACTATTCACATATGCCCTTACCACTGAGGGAAGGAAAATTCCAATCTGGAGATGGAGCTTTCTGGTCTGGGTTTTACTTCTGAAAGGGCCACATGTATGTGAGGCACAACTTTAGATGGGAAACTTTTTATGCTTCGATATTTAAAGTGAAAGAAAGTCTATAGGTAAATATCAGTGATAAAGTTCCTTGTCAATGACCTCCTGAATTCTATGAAATCTAGGAGTCAAGATGCCCACTTGTCAATGCTCCACGGTGGAATATTCTACAGATATTCCGTCACGCACATTTGGAGTGATCGATCTCCTAAATAGCCAAAACATTATGGAGACCAAACTGCGTCATAAAAATGGAAACTACCATTTGTTAAAACACTCTGTTTATCAATGCTCCCCAGCATGTCCTTAGAAGCTATGAAATTAAATTCACACTTTTAGGAAAAGGATCGAAGGTGTGTGTGTGTATACACACTCAGAGACATACTTCAGAGCCATCCCCAAATATTCCATCCTTCACAGACATTGTCAACTCTTCAACAACAAGCAGTAATAACATTTTTTTAAAACATTTAAAAACGGCTTCTAAAAAGTGAGTGAGGCGACTTTATTCAGTGAAAAACAGAGCAGTGATTTAGAAAGCAGATTTTAATGGTCTAGGTTGGAATATAATCCAGTCATGGGGTTCTCACTGCCTCTCTCAGTGGCTGAGGTAACTAGTCTCCAAAGATGGCTCCCACCAATTCCTCCCGTCCCAGAGGTGCAGGTTGAATACATGGAGACGTCCAGCTCTCTCGACTCTGGGCTGGTTTTGTGACTTGCTTTAATCAACAGAATGAGGCAAAAGTGACTTCTTGGGCTTTTGAGCCTAGGTCTTCATTGGCCTGACAGCCTCTACTTCCTCTCTTAGAAACCAGCCACCATGTGAAAAGTTTGACTTCCTAGCTGAAAAGAGAGGCTAGAAGCCCTCTTGGTCATCTGAGCCCAGCTGAGCTCCCAGCTAAATGCAGCTACCTGGGTGATCCCAGGCACCCTACAGAATTGTGAAAAGTAATAAATCGGTGCTTATTTCAGGCTGCTAAGTGTGGTGTTCTTTCTTAGGAGGCAATGAGTTACAAACAGTGGGTGACAAAGATATCAAATGGTTAAAAGTGAGCCACATCTGCTTTTCACCTGTGACTATCTGTGATCATATTGGGATTTTGTACACTCACTCTGCCTGCAAACTAAAATTCACATGGAGAAACACAGATAGGACCTCCTCTTGTCATAGACAAACTCAAGCATTCAGTCGCATCTGGGATACAGGCACTGAGGTTCACACTGCACTCTGACAATTCTAGAGCCCCGTGAGACTAGCCAAATCTATCTCCCTTGACCGGTTCAAGAAGCTCTCTCCCTCCTTGTTCTGCTTTATCTAACACCATGCCACAAACCCACAAATGTTTACGCTGGAGAGTAACGAGATGATGAATGCCTGAGTGGATGAAACTTCAGTATGAGTACCAGGAGGATGACAAAAAAACTAGCAGAGGTCTTGAACGCACTTTATGACATGGACTGCGTGGAGCCACAAACATAACAATGACTGTGCCGGCTTGGGGTGGACTGAATTGTTAGCTCTAATTTTTTTAAATAACCTTTTATTTATTTATATTTATTTATTTATTCTTCGAGAGAGAGAGCACACGTGCAAGTGGGTGAGGGGTAAACAGAGAGGGAGAGCATCTTAAGCAGAGCATGGAGCTCGATATAGGGCAAGATCATGACCTGAGGAGAAATCCAGAGTTGGACGCTTAACCAAGAGAGCCACCCAGGCACCCCATGTTAGCCCCAATTCTTGACCTTCTCTGTATCCACATCCTTGTCACTAATGCACTGTGGTCAGATATATTTCTCTGCCTCTTGTCTTTTGAGCCTGTTCCTGTGACTTTTTTTGGCTACTCAAATGTGGGTGCAAGTGACGGTGTGCCAGATATAAGCCCAAGGTTAAGAGGCATCTTGTGTACTGCTTGCACTTACATCCTCTGCGAAAGAGAGCGTATCTGCCCTTCCTCCCACAGCCCGCTGGTCCCAGGAGGAAGATGAGAAAGACGTACAGCAGAGCCACTCCAGCTGACTCACCAGCTCGTGATCAAGAAAGACATGCTCATTGTTGAATACCACTGAGATCTTGAGGTTGTCCAATACCCAGCGATAGGTGACTAATACAAGGTTCCTTTATTAGATGCCAACATTTGCCAAACGCACATGGTACTTTAGAATAACAAAGCCTCCTCGCCTATAAAAGCTGAAACTAAATCACCAACTGGATGGTTAAGTGGTCTCACTGCCAGGCTGTATAGAAGTACAATATATCAGATATCACTGGTTTTTGCTCTTAGTTTATCCTTCCAAAGGTTGTAATTTGGTATTCAAATTTCTCTATAATTTAACCCTAATTTAAGTTTTCTAGCCAATTCTCTCACTTAAATTTTATATTCCATTCAAACTGGATTATTTCTAATTCTTGAGTAAGTCTCACGTTACCTCTAACCTTTCCTCATCCAGTACCTTCCAGTACCCTTCATCTGACAGGCTTAGATTCTTCTGGTCCTTTAAGGCCAGGTTCAGATGTCACCTTTATAAGAAATCTGCTCTGATCCCACCTTTTAAGGCAGTCTCTCCATGCCCCTGACTCTCATCACAATATATGTCTTTTCCTTTTCTGGTATTTGCCCTATTCTGCCTCAAAACATTTTCCTCATCCTCTTAGAAAGTCCTAGAAAGGACTTTCTAGGAGGTTTATGTCTTACTCAGCCCTGAATCCTCCAGGGCAGTTAGCAAAAGGTCTTGGCCCATAGTGTACAGGCCAGTCAATATGTTTTCGCACTGAAGAATGAGTGGCTGATGGGATGCAGCAAGGCAAGTGGGAACAACATCAAGAAAGCAACAGGGACTCTGGCATAGAGACACCTGAGTCTATGGCTTTGTAGCTGGGCATCTAGGGACCAGTTAGTTTCTCTGTCTTTCAACTTCCAAACATGTAAGATCGGGATGACACGTCTTTCATAGAACTGTTGTGAAAATTCACCATGAAAATGAATTTAAATACTTCTGCATATTTGACATATGGTGGCTGTTCCATTATGGTAGCTCTTATTACAAAAACAATAACGACACAGAATATCATCTAGAAGTTAGTTCGAATAAATCCTTGACACTAGATTATCACTAGATTATTATGTTCTCTCATTACTTTTAAGTTTACTTATTTATTTTGAGGAAGGGAGGGGGCAGAGAGTGAGAGAGAGAATCCCGAGCAGGCTCCGAACTGTCAGCACAGAGCCCAACATGGCGCTCGAACCCACAAACCACGATCACGACCCCAGCCGAAGTCGGACGCTTAACCGACTGAGACACCAGGCGCCCCCACCATTCAAAATTAGGCAGTCACCACTAGAAGTAAATCTGTTCCAGGCAACAAATACATTTCCTTAAAATGACACAAAACAAAATCCTCTTCCCCTACATACTAGTCCACTTTCAGCAGAGCATTAGTCTTCCCACAGCACACCAATTCTTCACCAGGGACCCACACGACCGTTACAATGGACCAAAATTGGCAGAATTACATGACAGTGACCGGACAGTGCCCTTCAGTTGTTTGTATGTAAACACGATTTCAGCGAGGTTCTTTATCGAATGAGAAAGAGGCACTCGTTCAGAGGACTGCCATGAACGTGTCCGGGAGCGGGTTATCGTTGTTGAAGTGATTCAGCAGAACTGCTTCACCTGCCTCACTCACTCGGGTTTTGTACTAAGCTACAGCCATGTGGCATCGGAAGCACAGCTGACTGTCCAAGGAACAAACTCATGTCTGGGCAAACTCGGAAGCCCGTAGGTGGCCCGGTAGGTGACGTTAATGCGTGAACGGGGACTTGACGTGCGTTCAAGAGCAGGCTCAACAGTTCCCTGGAGGCCACAGCCTGACTGAAGGGGCAACTGCTACCTCACCCCACTGTTGCTTCAGCCGGTATAGCCAGATTTTCTGAAGAAATTTGGGATTTTACGTGAAACATCCTGATTTTTTAAATGCTGCCTTGCTTTTTACTTTATAATTCTCTGGGAGCCAAAGAAAACATACTTGCAAGCCAGACATGGCCATGAGTTGGCAGGCTGTAATCTTTGCACTGGATATTCTAAAGTCACTTTGCATCATCAAAGATAGGTTAAAAGACGATTGTTACGTTCATTGTGTTTGTATTTTTTTAATCTGAAAATTTATAATTCACATAAAAAGTAACTATTAGGCCTAAAAAATACCTCATTCTCTTATGCATAAATCCTCACTCGCTCTACTTTTGGACCTCTGTGTTTTCGGTCATACAGTGCTCTCTACCTGGACGCCCTGTGGCTGGTGTCCCATGTACCTATTTAAGTCCTACGGGTTATTTAAAACTTGATTTCAATGCTAGCTTCTGTATAAAATCTCCATAATCGTCCTCAAAATCCTGTATATATAAGTTATTATGAAAATTGCGCCATGTAAAAGATGCACGTTGATTTCTAACCATATCTCATCAGCCCTTTACCAGCAGCCCCCAAAAGATGCAACACCAATAATGCTACAAATATTCACTCCCGAGAAAGTGAAAGGCCTGGGTCACCGGGTCAAGAGCGAAGTTCAATGGCACTCACCGCCAAACACATCTCCGTTCTGGTAGTTCTTCCCTTTCTGGGCTTCCTCTTCATTTTGAACAGTGGCAACATGCTTGGCGGAGGCACAGCCCATAGTCTCATTCGGTCAGCTTCAGCCGGGCTGAACTGCAAATCATCTCTACAGACACGGGGACATTTTTTTTTTCTTTAAACACAAAGAAAATCCACCTTCCTGCTGAGTCGGTCAGGACGTGCGCACCTGGGAGAACAGAAAGCTAGATCAGAATGAGTGAAAACAAAACCTCTGTGTGATCAGCAAAGCACTAGGATTCCTGCAAGAGCCCGCTGCACTGGGGGGTGGGGGGTTGGGGGACGGACAATTGTGCTGAAGAAGGAAATGCAATAGGGCCTGTTCTCATCTGATTCTCACTCAGAAAGCAAGACCAGAAGGCACGCCCCCTGCACAACACATGGCTGAACTTTTTGAGGACATAATAAAAAATGTGTATTTGTTTATTCAAATAAATATTTGAGCACTACTACCTGCCACACAGAAAGTGCACGTATGTTTGCTAATGTTCTGGAATCTCAAAAACCTTCAGAGTGAGGAAAGCACAGACAGCCATGAGATCTACCCAGTTCAGGAAACTGGGAAAAATTCTCCATCTTCCCCCTCCTGCCTTGCAAGCCAGCCCTTCTCAGATGCTCCATTCCCCCCCCACCCCAGGAGCAAATGGCCCTCCTCCTCAGGCTAATTTATACATTTTTGGTGGGTTCTGTAAGGAATTCTATATTTTATTTTACCTGAGGTGACAGTGTTTTGGAAGATAAAGGAAGAAGATGGGGGCAAGGATTTAAACTTACTTTTCTCTATTTTCTGCTTAGCTAGCAGAATGCTTTAAGGATTGACCAGATGTAGGAAGATCAAGAGAAGAAAACAAAGCAATTGCCCACCTCCTATCAGAGCCTCTGTGCTTCTACTGGACCACTCATAAAGACTGAAAGAGAATTTATGGATAAACCACAATAGAGCTGGTCCTCTAGTTAACTTCAGTAAATATACCTTCCCTGCCCCACCCAAGGTCACTGCCCAGATTCTCAAGGGTTTGCTCTGTCTTTATTTTTCACCATCCTTTTCAAGCCATTCCAGAGATCACTTACTCCAGTCTCGTGGAGGTCTCCTTTGAACATCTGCCCATTCCTTCATCTCCATCCATCCCACTGTAGGACGGGCCCTTACCTCCTCACACCCAAGCAGAGCAGAAGAATCGTGGAGCCATGCACTTGACCTGCAGTGGCACCCGTGTCTCCCTATCCACCTCTCCCCTTCATGAACAACTGGTGTTTCTCAGCCTCAGGAGCAGTGGGTACGGAAACTGAAATGCAGCTACAGGCTTTCTCTTCCAACAAGACTGCTGCCCCTAAGCCTCCTTCCTAGAGCTCTAAGGACACCCACGGACACAGAAATCTAATCATTTAAGCCATAACATCTCAGCAAAGGAAAATGTTCAAATTAACCGAACGCTGAAAGGTAATTCCAAATCAATTTCATAAACAAGCTTAGATATAAAAGTAAGGATCTTAAATGAAGGCAAGCAAATGCAAAATGCAATACTGACTCTATGGCTATAATACGAGTCATATACTTTGTATAGTTCTTCATAGTATTTTCTAGCACTGGTTCCGTCAAATCATTAACAGGAAGTATAGGGTTAGTAAAGTTTTACCAAAAAGGAAGATTATTTTTCCCTAGATCGTTAATGTTTGTAGTTTCTCTACACAGGTAACCTCTTGTTAGCACATTTTCATATTTTTAAGGCTCTATGGAGCACACACACACACACAACACACTTAGCAGTAATGCCATTAAAGCTACAGTATTTTGATTTTTTTCTTAACAGTAGTTTAATTTGCTGGTCTATTCATACTGGTCTATATAGCTCAGGGGCCTGATGGGGGAAGTGCACATGGGAGAGGCATTTTTTTAAAAAACGTACACAATATAGTGTAGTAAGTTCCATGATAGAGGTTTCACAGGAATCTATGGCAATGCAGAATTTAAAAAACAAACATTAAATTATGACTGGGTAAAGGCAGGAATTAAAAGAGGAAGTAGTATTTTGTAGAGACTTTAAAAGTTTGGTACAAATCTGCAAGGCTGAAAGGACACTAGCATCATCTTGCTATAAAGAACCGCCAGAGGGAAGACACTAGAACGTGGAAGAGCGCAGCATGCGTGTGCGCATGACAAGTGCGTCTGCGCCTGCGCGCGCATGCAAGAGTCCATACTAACCCTTGTCTCGCGGGACAAAGTGGGAGCAGGGCAGGGAAGGGGACTGCACTGCTGATGCTTTGTGAAGGGGCTGGAGGAGGCCCTGCTGACTTTATCCTACTTGAAGATAAGGAAGTCTCTCTGGTGCAAATCTGAGCGCACTTTGAGAGGTATTACATTAGGAGCGCAGAAATCCATTCTGTCAACCTACCATAGTTTTTGAAGAAACATCACTGAAATATGAGACAAGAAGAACAGGAGATGGGATTCAGTTCCAAAGGCAGAAGAAGGGGAACATTCCTCTCCAGCCAAGGGGCTGCTGCTGCTGCTGCTGCTGCTGCTGCTGCTGCTATGTGCTCCCGCCAGCACTTTCTCCTTGATTCCCACCTCCAGCATCACCATGTAACAGGTGTGGCCTCCCAGCATGAATTCCTTACTTTTTAAAAAGGAATGTGGGGAAACAAGCTCACAGGTACACAGGAGAGCAAATTGAAGTGAGAGGGGAAACCTCCCATCACCTCCCTGTCGGCTGCCACCTCTTCAAAGCAAAGTAAAACCAGAAGGAAAGTAGGAAACTCTAACAACAATCCCCCACGGACAGTGGTGATCCAGAGGCAACTTAATCGTCCTCTCTGGGAGTCCCTCTCACTTTTCTCTTCCTCGTTCCACATTCATGTTTACAGCCTCGTATGCTATCCAAGAAGTTAATGTAAGAATATAAGATGTGAATTTTCCTTTGCTACCCACTGAAAAGCATTGTGTGGTGTTTCTTCTGTGTTTTAAAGGCTGTGTTTATATCAGAAAGTCTTATCTAAATTTAAAAAGTGGAAATCACACGAAAATAAAAAAAACTGCAAAAGGCTTACAAAAATAAAACACGTAAGAATAACTTTTAGAAGGACTTCTCTGTTATCCAGGCATGGGAGTGAGGAACATGTTAATAAGCAGATTAGACATGATTTACATCCAATTCGAGTGATGACTCAGGAAGCTTCCATTTAATTATACATTTTAAAATTTTAAATATTTATTTATTTTGAGAGAGAGTGGGCATGCAGGTTGGGGGGGGTGTCGGGGGAGGGTGTGGGGGAGAAGGGCAGAGAGAGGAGAGAATCCCAGGCAGGCTCCCCGTTCAGCGCAGAGCCTGACACAGGGCTCAATGTTGGGCTCGATTCCATGACCATGAGATCATGACCTGAGCCAAAATCAAGAATCGATGCTTAACCGACTGAGCCACCTTGGCACTCCTTTATTATATTTTTAAAAAGGCGCTGTTGCTCAAGAGGAGTTCTCCAAATTGTAAGTAAGTAGAGATTTTGTTTTTGAAACATAGGCACTCTGTATTTTACAGCAGTAATTTGATGAGTGGTGTTTTCAAGTTTTACAGCTTTGTCAAAAACATATTTTAATATTTTGCCCATTTTGAAGGCTAGAATTATGAAGTCACCTGAGAGGCAGAAGGTCTGTAATTCATAAAGTTACCCATGGATCAGTGGGGAAAGCTTTTTACTATGTCATCTGGATCCTGCACAGAGACAATTGCCCAATCATTTGTTCATTTAATCAACAGATACTTATTGAAAACTGCTACGTGTTTAGAGATGAACAAGATACAGCGTTCCTCCCTATCCCCATAGGAAGATGAACATTTGGAGAAAAGAATGACCAGTTTCACAGTGGTGCTGATAGAGCCGCTGCAGGTTAAATATAGAGAGGTGAATTCACCCCGTAGGCACCTGATTCAGCCTCGAGAGAGGGAATGGCAAGAGAGGTCAGGCTTGAGGCCAGTTGAAAAGTCATCATTAAGACACCCCCAAAGTGCATCTCTTTTCATAGCCTGATGTAATGTCAAGGTTTCATTTCTACTGAAAACTCTCTCATTTTGACCTCGTTCCAACCGAGCCCTCAAGCTGAGCAGATCCTCAGAAATGTACCCCTAGAGTCTGCCACAATCATCTGCTCCCAAACACCTCCGTCTGTTTGGTAGTATCCTTCACAGAATCCTTAGTTTTTTGTTTTGTTTTGTTTTGTTTTTTTGCTTCCATTTTTCCATTGGCTTTGCTCAGCTTTTCTCTGCCAACCTCCACACCTTCTGTCCACTCCCCTTCCTGAAACCACACCACTTAGCGAGGTAAGTCTGAGGGTGCAAATGAACATGCAGAGACCACAAAGCTGGACAGAGCAGCCTCGTCTCCACATATTGTTATTAACAGCATGCTATTTCTGAAGTCAGGTCACAGTGTGAGAATTAACCTGAAGTATCTCTTTGATGTCTGATAGAATCTTCTAATAATACCAAGCCCAGTAAGGATGGTTTTAAAAACTAAATAATCTATATCATCAGGCACCTCTAAAAACATGGGATCCAATTAATTGTCCATGGCTTTGTGCAAAAGTCTCCCCAAATGGTTGTATGGGTACATTAATTACCCTGCACCATGAAATTAGAAGTTGTAATCCCTATTCACAGCACTATGAGCCAACTGAATTTGGGACCATCTTTATAGGGTATTTTTCCTGCTTTTGATAAATAAAATACATTAGCAAATTTGAAAATCCATTAAAGTATTTTTAAAAAGGACTAAAATAGGACACCTGGCTGACTCAGTGGTTGAGCGTCCGACTTTGGCTCAGGTCATGATCTCATGGTTTGTGAGTTCGAGCCCCACATTGTGCTTACTGCTGTCAGCGCAGATCCTCTGTTCCCCTTTCTCTCTGCCCCTCCCCGCCATGCACACATGCACGCTCTCTCTCCCTCAAAAATATATAAACATTAAAAAAAAGAAAAAGGACTAAAATATTTGTAACCACGCATGTTTATCATTCCTCCCCTTACACTATGCTTCAAGCCTCTTTAGGTAATGCTGTAAGTATTACTTACTAGTGTAACTATCCCTAGGGTATTGCTGTTTGAGAACAGCCCACATTGTAACATGAGAAAGTTCTTTTCTATACACAATAAGTCCATTATCTTTCTATTAATACATATCACATACATGTGATACATTTGTCTTTTTATAAGAAAAGATTATGGATTATGATGGCTTTTTTTTAATGCCTGTGATTTCTCTTTATTTTTTGTTTTCAGCCTTCTTAAGATATAATTGCCAAGACTGCAATGTATTGGGGCACCTGGGTGGCTCAGTTGGTTAAGTGCCAATTCTTGAGTTCGGCTCAGGTCATGATCTCACAGTTTGTGGGTTTGAGCTCCACATCGGGCTCCATGCTGATGGTGCAGAGCCTGCTTGGGATTCTGTCTCCCTCTCTCCTTGCCCCTCCCTTGCTCTCTCTCTCTCTCTCTCTCAAAATAAATAAACATTAAATTTTTTTTTTAATTTTAAAGAAAATAAAAAGACTTCAATACACTGAGTGCTCAAGCTCCATAAAGATGATCTGATATATGTACACATTGTGAAAAAGTTCCCACCATCAAGTTAATTCACACATCTAGCACCTCATATTCACCCTTTTTCTTTCTTTCTTTCTTTCTTTCTTTCTTTCTTTCTTTCTTTCTCTTTCTCTCTCTCTCTCTCTCTTTGGTAAGAACACTTAAGTTCTACTCTCTCCGCAACTTGCAATTATATAATACAGTATTATCAACTACAGTCACCACATTATACATTCGATTCTCAGACTTAATCATCTTATAACTGAAAGTTTGTATCCTTCTACCAACTTCTCCTTATTTCTCCCACCCCTCAGTCCTTGGCAATCACCATTACACTGTTTCTGAGTTTGACTTATTTCACTTTTAGATTGCACATATAAGTATTACCATGCAGTATTTGTCTCTCTCTTACTTCACTTAGCATAATGCCCTTTAGTTCATCCATGGTGTTGCATATGGCAGGATTTCCTTCTTTTTTTAAGGCTGATATTCCAGTGTGGGTATGCACTGGTGTGTATCACATTTTCTTGATCCGTCCACCCACTGATGGACACTTTTTCCTTACCTTGACTATTGTGAGTAATGCTGCAATGAACATGGGAGTGCAGACATCTATTTAAGATAGTGATTTGGGGGGTGCTTGGGTGGCTCTGTCAGTTAAGCATCCAACTCTTGATTTTGGCTCAGGTCATGAGCTCATGGTTCATGAATTTGAGCCCTGCGTCAGGCTCTCTGCAGAGCCTGCTTGGGATTCTCTCTCTCTCTCTCTCTCTCTCTCTCTCTTTCTGCCCCTCCCCTGCTCTCTCTTTCTCAAAATAAATAAATAATAATTAAAAAAAGATAGTGATTTTGTTCCCTTAGAATATCTACCCAGAAGTGAGATTGCTGATGGCTTTTCTCTTTACCTTAAGTTTTTAAACTGGATGTACAGTTTCATCAGAAAACCTACTCATAAAATTGGGAAGGAAAAAAAATACACAAATTCAGTTTTGAGAAAAAACAAAAAGATATCTGACCTTTTTCCAAAAGAGGAAAAACACAGAAACATATTTCTATTGACATAATATTATGGACGAATTCACTTTCCATCAATTAGATACAGACTTTTTCATTTTGGATGAAAAAGCCAAAAATACTGTAGGCCGTTTCCTTGTCAAGAAAGACACCTCTAAAAAAATGAATTAAAAGTGATAAGCTCCATAAAGAAATCCTAGGCCAGAAAGAACATGAATGCACCACATGCAGCTTGGAGGACTGGAGAGAAATAAAATTCTGATTGAAATGGGTATATAGAGAGCTATGAAGTCAGCAGTTAGGAAAAGGATATAGCCACATTATTAATAGATCAGGAGCAAAGTGCCCCCTTTCTTACTCTGATTAAAAAAGGGAAATCAAGACAAGGCAACATCTAAAAACTCCTTTCTTTTATTGAAGAAAGAACCGACATCTAAGCTCCATAAAGAAAAAATATATATATAAATAACTAATCAGTCTGTTTGCCCATCTGCTCTGCTTTGCTATAATGAGTGTTAATACAGCAAGCCACTGTGGTGGGGCGGGGGGGGCGGGAGAGAAAGCCTAAAAGTGATTTCTAATCTTGAAGCTTTGGTATCCTTGAGCTTCTGTTAACACCATTCCATATTTCATTGTGAATGTTAAAAATAATACATAAAGAGATGTCACATTTGACATGAGGATAATCTGGGAAAGTCAAATCTTCTTGTTACCAGCAATTGCAAGCATCACAGAAAACACTCATTCCTTGCCTCACACTCATTTGGTGGCATGACAATCAAAAATGTGCTATTAACTTCAAAGAAATAGGAATTCTGGCATCTGCTTGCTTTATGGGAAAACTCTCACTTCCGCAAATGAGAACTGCAGAGAGGTATCTCTCGGAAACGTAAAGATAACGAGTCCCGTGCAAGACGACACAGTTCTGCAGGGTTTCGGTGGCGAGGCGTGGGGATGAGGAGACACGGAGGCATGAGCACTGCAGGGGAGTGAGAATCCCAGCGCTGGTCTCAGTCATCGCACACAGGCCTGCCTCACTACCAAGGCTGGCTGGGCTTCATCTCTCTGAGCTCTCTCCTTGATTCTGTGATCTACCCGTTCGGAACATATGTCCAAGGGATGCCAAGGATGAAATTACCACTTACAAAAAGCCCATTCTCTTTTTTACCTAGATTCAACTTATTTACAAACTTTGTTTTCAACACTTACCTAGCTAGGATATCCTAGCAAGTCTGAAAGCTCCCAAATTTTGAGAAGCCCTATGAAGTCTATGGATTATTACCAACGATGTTTTGGCCTGAGGGTGTGGATTTCAATGGTGTATAAAGTGGGAAAAAAGGAACAGGGCTTAGCTCTCTTTCCTCTTCTCTATCCTGCCATTAATAAACAAAAATAAATCTTAAAAATATTTCCTGTAGGGAACAGGTTAGGAAAGCTTGTAGAGTAATTGTTCTTCAGCTAAGGATTCAAGAGTTTGATGCCTTTATCCTACACCTGAAAACTCCACACTTGTGTCACCGGTACCTGTTCACGCAGTTCATGATGGCTGACACTTTCTGGGAAGCAAGAGAGGAAAACAGCAGATCCTGATTAAAGTCACCCACCCACACCAGGGTGAACCCATGCAGAATTATGCTGTTTCTAGATTTCCTCCTCAGTGATCAAGGTCAATGGCAGATATTCCAGAACTTGGAGTTCTCTTTCTTCCATTTCCAAGACTGAGAATACCAAGGGTACGTGCAGGAAGTTGTCAACCTGTATCAGTAGGGAAACTTCTGTACCATGCCACCGGTGACTGGGATCGTGACAACTGTGTTGCTGGTTCACCATGTCACTTGAGCCAAATCTGTATGATTTCCTGTCAGTATTCTAAGAATAACAATAGCAGATCCCTCTTCTTTTTTTTGCGGTGTGTGGGGGGGGGATTGTTTTGGAAATCTAGGTAGATAATGAAATGCTTACAAAAGCATTCATAAATGAAAGGTAATATTCTTCTATGCCAGGTGCAGGACATTATCTTTCAGGAGCATTGGGTAGAACTGGTTTATCCAGAGGGTTCCCATAGGTGGCCCCAGAAAATGAGAGAAAACAGATGGTAAAGGAAAAATGAAAAAGCAAGAAAAAACTAGAAAGTGAAAGTAGAATAAGTTCAAATTGCTAAAGAAGCACAATTTGATTTTATTCTAAGTCAGTAAGTCATGATCCTTCCTGAATGGTCAGTGAAGAACATGCTGGGTGATCTGCATGTTGAAATATATTGTGAAGAACAGATTGGGTTCCTGCCCTTGAAGGGCTAGCATTCAAGGAGGGCTAACCCATCATAAACATAATATGTAAAGTAAAATAAAATTCCAATACCTAATGTACACTGCAGGAAAAGGAAGGATCGGACATGTTCTTGAAAGTCATAAGACATTTCAATCTAATTAAATTCGAGCTTGTCTCAGCTTTATTTTATGCAACAAGATACACAGGAACGTCAGTATAATGCGCTACTCTTAGCAGACCCTCGGTAAGCATTTACCGATGACAGTGGAACAGATGTCATGCTAGTTTTGAGCTGTTGATCCTTTTTAACACCATACACTACAATAGAACTGCAGCTGGACTAATCCCCCAGAAATCTGAATGCTACTCTCATGGTGCCGAGGGGGCAAGAGTTGAATGCCACTGATCCTTGTCCGACGTGTGCAATGGAAAAGCACGTATGATGTTTTCCTCACTGAATACAAAGCCTCAACTTTCGCACAAGACTAGCATGTTCCTCATTTTTTATTCAATACGATTTCTAAACTTAATGCTGACACAGCATATCTGAGACTTAAGCTGATTACTGGGGTGGATAAAATAAAATAGGACCAATCGACACAAAAGATATGAATTATCTAATCATTAGGAGCAAATACAAGAATTGTTTAAAAACAAAAAGGCCTGCTTATATTTTCTTTGAGCACTTTGGTACTAATATTTGAGTAAGAATATACTTAGTATCTTCAGAATTATAAATACTTCTAACAAAGTCGTTTGGTAACACTGTGAAACGTGCTAAATACTAGAAGTTGAAAAATAGTGTTTGCCTCAAAATCTAAACATACATCCCTTTTCCCTCTTAAAATAGCCTCTTTTCCCTTTTTTTTCCCCCTCTCTGCTAAAATATATGAAATCATCCCTGAGAAACAGGTGCAAACTCTGGCCTAAGATCTCGCACTCCCTGCGCTCGGTCTCCAGCCAGAGTATCCCAGGTTTGAGAAGTCAGCAGTGACCCAGTGATTAAGGAAACCCACCACTCTCCAACTAGCAGAGAGCTGCTGACTGAAATAAGCATCCCCAAGGGAACGCTGTGGCTACCTGAAATTCTGCCTTCTAGAACCTTCCAGTTCCATCCAAAACAGCTCAAGATTTGAAAGTGCCCTGAAAACTTAGAGGAAACAAATAAAACTCGTCTATTGGTGAAGGACTTTGTCTCTCTCTTTCTCATGCATGTGCGTGTGAGTACACACACACACACACACACACACACACACACACACCCCTACCTGCCACAAAAGTAGAGATGCAAAGACTATACCCAATATTTTGTGATTTTGTAAGGGAAAGGAATTGTGTGGCTTTGGGCAAGTTATTTACTTCACAGTAGCTTAGGTGCTCATTTATAAGATGGAGTAAGAGTCCCTGAACTTTGAGAGAAGTAGGTGAGATAACATACATGAAGTGCTTAGGACAGCACCTGATAATTAGTAAGCAATCAATATGTGATTGTTATTGTCATTATCGTTACTATCATCATTATCATTTAATGGGATGGTGATGAAGCTTGAGAAGAAAGGGGCAGAGGCAAAAGAGACTAGAAAGGAGACACGGGAAGAGAGGAGAGGTTAACTGTGATAACTTGATAGTTCTTAGGAACTGCACCAAAGATAAGCAGGCAAACACAAGAAACACAGAACCAAGAGACAACAGTTCTGTATCAGGAGAAGCTTGCGGTCCCTGTGCAGCACCTGCAGAGGGAGCCCTAAGCAGTGCTCGTGTTTCTGCAGTGGTGGAGGTGGGGAGGTCAGCTTCTTTGGGGCACATCCCAGGACTCTGAAGGCCAAGGCTGCTGTGTGCAGACAAACTGAAGGTCAGTGAGCTCTCCCAAGCTTTGCCACACCCTTGATGAGTGTGCAGCTCTCATCTTGCTGCTGTTATGTGTTTATGTGTCTATCTCCTTCACCAGGCAGGATTTACGAGGTCATGACCACGTCCTAATTATTCCTCTCTATATTCCCTCTGGCGCAGATCACGTACACAGTAGGTGTGCAATGTATTCTCTTAGAAACCTTTTTTCACAGAGATGTCCAAGGCTTTTAAGGCAGGGAGTTCTGCTAAGCCCCAGTCCCTAGGTCATCTGCATGGACAGTAACTTTCTTTAGTACATCACAAGAACAACAGTCAAAGATATTCATCTGAGCCACCACAGATGACTAAAAATTATGTTAGTACATACTTCCTAAGAAAGACAGGAAGGGAGTAATCTCAATATTATACTGGTATGATGGAATTTTGAAAGCTTTTGGCACTTGTATGGTTGGTCCTAATCTGCCTTGGAAAACTATGCTATTTATTTATTTCAACATTTTTTGGGATCTTGTTTAGTTCTCAACATTCCACTAAGGACAAGAGATTCCAAAATGGGTAAGTCAGCTAGTCCTTGACATGCATTTTCTGACTTTCAGTTAAATCTAGAGATGTTTAACAGTGATTCTAAAATTCATCCATCGGAAAAAATCAAGGTGTTTTTGTTTTTGCTGAGACTTAAATCTTTGATTAACTTTCCAGGACAAAGAACTATTTAAGAATGGTGTCCTTACAAGGCCAAAAATGTGAAATTCTGAATATCATTTTCAGGTGGCATAAATCAATGCCCCCTCACCCTACTGAGTTTATTTATTTATTTATTTATTTTTAATTTTTTTTTTCAACGTTTATTTATTTTTGGGACAGAGAGAGACAGAGCATGAACGGGGGAGGGGCAGAGAAAGAGGGAGACACAGAATCGGAAACAGGCTCCAGGCTCCGAGCCATCAGCCCAGAGCCTGACGCGGGGCTCGAACTCACGGACCGCGAGATCGTGACCTGGCTGAAGTCAGACGCTTAACTGACTGCGCCACCCAGGCGCCCCTTACCCTACTGAGTTTAAAAGGGCGGGGGCACATCAGTTCTCATACTGCTCTCAAGCAATACACAAGACTTCTGGGAACTTCGATTTTGTAGAGCTCAGCCAAAAACACATTCTGTGCAATTATCTTCTTAAAGAAAGAAAACAAAAAGAAGCTGAAACAAAAGACCCAACTGACAAAGCAAAGTCAGTTGAGTAATGGCCACTTCTTTCTAATGTACCAGGAGAGGCTCCCTCCTGCCCCTCATGAGTTCACACAGGACTCTACAATGCATGGTCTTCCCTCAGTAGCCACTACCATTTCTGTGACGTGTAGTAGGGTTTGAGTAGCGAAATGTAAAAGGGTGGGCAAAAAGCTCCTCCCTGGCTTTGATGCCCACCTTCAGCCACTGAAAAGCTATTAAAGAACAGACAGGGTTATAGGCTATGAGCTATTATGACCTCGTAAATGTTACCAAAATTTGCAGTCTACTCTGTAATAATTATTTTAAATCAGCCCAGTGTTCCCCATTTGAAGTAGCATAATTGATGAACATGGTGTTCTTTCCTACTTGTCCAGCAAAATGTATTTAGAGCAAGAGACCAGAGCAACATATTCAATAGGACTGGAAAGAGAGGGCAGGAGCAACAGCACTGGGGCCCACAAACAGAAGACCACAGTTGAGCATAAAGACATGTCAGCCAGTCCTCCTTGGCATCAACACTCTCCAACAGATCCACATTCAGTTCCAGTCTGACACATGCAAGTTTCAAGTCTTCATCTGGATAAAGAACTAAATATATGGCTTCGTGATAAACCATTTTATTGGAGAAAAGAAGAACAGAAGTAGGTTACATATAGGATTTGACCACATCATATTCTAACAAGGCCTCTGTCCAGCTGTCATCTCTGTGGGACCTCCACAATGGGTGGATAGGCTGAGGTGGTTGTGGTCCTGTATATGACAAAGGCACATTTGGCAAGCTGCTTAGTATTCCTGTATCTGGAAGGATTGCCACCCTATTATCACCTCTATTACATCACTGCCATGACCACCATAGATATGGTACTACAAAAATAAAAAGACATTTTCCTTTAAACAAAGTTTTTTTTAATGTTTATTTATCTTTGAGAGAGAAAGAGAGAGACAGAGAGAGACAGAGTGCAAGCAGGGGAGGGGCAGAGAGAGAGGGAGACGCAGAATGGGAAGCAGGCTCCAGGTTCTGAGCTGTCAGCACAGAGTTCGATGTGGGGCTCAAACTCCAATGCCATGAGGTCGTGATCTGAGCCAAAGTTGGACGCTTAACTGACTGGGCCACCCAGGAGCCCCAAAGACATACATTTTCTAATTCTAAAATCTCCCTGAAAACTTTAAAGAATTATTAGGATCCAAATTAAAATTTGTATTTGTAGATCACTTTTTGGACTTAGCCTTGCCTCTCCCTTATTCATCAGGCCTTTCTAGGCCATATTTTTTGTTTGGTTTTTGCTTTTTTGAGAAAGAACTCAAAAAGCAATGTGCAATAGACATCAGGTTGGTCCTATTAGCAGTTTTAAAAGCATCAGAACATGATTAAAAATTTTAGGAAAAAATTAGACTTCTCATAAATTAGTAATTATCCCATTAATTTTCTACAATAAAGACAAATTAATCTTTGTTTTATGTTTATCTTTTGAGAGAGACAGAGTATGAATGGGGGAGGGGCAGAGAGAGAGGGAGACACAGAATCTGAAGCAGGCTCCAGGCTCCAAGTTGTCAGCACAGAGTCTGACGTGGGGTTCAAACTCACAAACTATGAGATCATGACTTGAGTTCAACCAATTGAGCCACCCAGGCACCCCCAAATTAATCTTTTAAATGCACTGATTCTATCAGGTCCCTCCTCTGTTTCAAAATCCTCCAGAACTCACTAATGCCATGAGGGCAAAGCCCAAGACACCTAGTCTTTCAAGTTAGACATGCCCTCAAGGACCACTGAGGTAAGGTTCCCAGATTTACAAATAAGAAAACTAAAAGAAGAGGGTCCATCCAATGGGACCCAGACCTCTTGACCCAGGGTCGTCTCTTTCTACTGCTCCAAGGTTACTAGCATCACATCAGGTGGGTCTCACAGAACCACCCTTCTCCCTCAATATTCTGCTCACATGCCCAATTCTCTATGTCTCTGCTTCAGCCTTAACTTTTGTAGGAAGAAGCTTCCACACTGTTCCACCTTCCTTCAATTTTCTCTTTCCTAAATCTGACTTGTAGACCAATGATTTGGTGTTTCTTAGACATCCTTCTCTAAAAAGACACTAAGTGCTTTGGGGCAGAAAGCATCTCCTGTATTTGTCTCCCCCACTAGTGGAGGGGGTGTGAGGCTAGGCAGACAGTAGGAACTCAATAAACCCTTTTCAAAATGGCAAGCAGCAGGCTATCTCTGCCTTCTCACCTCCGTCTGCACCTGCTATTGCCCCTGACTAGAAAGCTCTCCTTCCTCATCTTTACCTAACTTCTGGTTTGCATGAGCTGTCCCTTCCCAAAGGTCCCAGTGTGCCTTCATAGCACCCAGCACACTGCAGGATATTCTTAATTCCTAATTGCATATCGCTTCCACAGGTCTAGAGTGCACACTCCTTAAGAGACACAGACTGTGTCTTTCACTCCCTAGTGTATTCCCATATTCCCAGCTTCTCACAGTGTTTATTCAAAATATGCACACAATGAAAAAATATAAAATAAACATCTCCAGATAAAAAGTTAAACTCCTTCTCATGGAAATCCTTTCCTCCACATCTCCAAACTTGTCTAGCTTTCTATGCATACCTTGCTCTAGCCAGTCTAGTCTCCGGCTACTAACCCGTGGACCTATTTTCTTGGCTGAACCCTAAATGCCTCTGGTCACAGTCTCATCTCAGATAGAAAGCTCTCCCCGTTGGGTGCTTGGGTGGCTCAGTCAGTTAAGCGTCCAACTCCTGGTTTCAGCTCAGGTCATGATCTCACGGTTTGTGAGTTCCAGCCCCACGTTGGGCTCTGCACCGATAGCGTGGAGACTGCTTAGGATTCTCTCTCTCTCTCTCTCTCTCTCTCTCTCTCTCTCTCTCTCTCCCCACCCCTCCCCTGCTCACACACTCTCAAATAAATAAACTTAAAAAAAAAAAAAGGAACTCCTACCCATTAATCTCTGCCTGTTATTAGAATCCTACCTGTCTTTAAAGTGCAGAACAAGTCTTTGCATCTCTAAGAAACCTTGCCCCAGGCCACACAGGTCTTCCCCTTCTCCAAACTCGTCAGCACGCGTGCACAAGACCATTCATCGCCTACCCATGTTGGCACCTGTCCGCAGTAATCTTTCCATCTCAGTCTAACTTGGCCTGTGGGAGGCCCCTCCCTCTGAAGTCACTCAGGAAAGCATCACACACACAGCTTTGAGACATCTCCTATAGTGTTGTTTTACATTGTTAACTTTTGTACATTTTTCTCTTGGCATCCTAATTCATTTTTAACTTTTTGAGGTAAGCCATGCTTTCCATGTCTTTGATCCTGTGCAATTCTTGGCACAAAGTAGGAGATTAATGAATATTTGTTACCTGACATGTTGGCTAGAAAACAAAAGTGTGCAGGATGAGAGAATTATAGAAATTATAAAAAAAAAAAACTTTTGCCAAATGTGCAGTTGTACATTTCTGATTATTAGAGGCTGTTTTAAAAGGTCAAATGTTGATAGTATAATTATACCATAATTTGGTAAAATTACTCTCTGGATAAAGGTTATTTTTAAATAGAAACTTCTGTCCATATGATAAAAAATTACAAATACAGGAGAAAATTCAGTAAAAAAGGAATCAAAAGGGAAAGAAAGAAAAACGTACAGCCAAAACTGCCACCCCCACATGCACCCCAGATCAGGAGCATTGGCTAGAGCATCCACAACTGCATCAGCTGACTTTTATTACAGAGTCTAGGTCATGACTGAGTTCACATAATGGCTCTGTAGAGGCTGGCCCAACAACTCCATGAACACAAGCTAAATAAGTCTCCCAATGTTGCAAGGGGCAGAAAGAGGAGGAATCAATCTCTTTCCTAGTTTGCCATAAACATTTCCTTATAATTACTGTTTGATGTACTGTGTCTAACGATTTAGTTTCATTTATTTTATATCTCACCATACTCTCCCCCCAAATATGCGCAGCAGCTGCTTTCAACCATAAATAACAATTTTAGAACACAAATGCTACGTTCAGGGTTCAGTAATTCAGGGTTCAGTAACCTAGCAACAGAATGTCAAGACCCCCTAATCTATACCCTCCACTGCGCAATATCCACATACCTCCAAGACATGGGCCTGCAAACTGCTGTTCAAATCAGGTTTGGCTAATCACAAATCAATACTGGCTGGCACTGGAAGTATCACAAAACACCTCTTGCTGGGCTCCAAAAGCCCAAGTGTCAAGGAATATAAATAGCAAATACACACATTACTAGAGACTAGCGGCCACAAGGTTGCCAATTTGGCCCTGGGAAAATCCAAATTAGCCAGCATCTGGAACCTCTAACAACTAACACCTCACTTGTGTTTTAGATACCAAAGGCTGAACACATGTTCTTAGTGGAAATGAATGAATGTGCCCATTACCAGGAACATTTTGTCAGAGGAAGACGGCAAGAAGTTTTGCTTTAATGAATTAATGGGAGCCGAATCCTCACCTCCAAGACATATTACAGGAAATAAAATGAAGACGCAGTTCTCCTCCCTCTTCTTTAGTTTGGTTTTGTCATCATCTCATACATCTCCTTAATGGACCTGGGTTTCTAGGGGTATTTGTAGCAAAGGATCCCTCATTTCCTAAAAAATATACGTACTTTATTGGTTTCTCTTCCTTACCCAGTACTGAAGGTCATGATATAGGAAAGCAGAATAACAATGTGTTTTTTTAATCAACCATTCTAGCAGTGGCAAAAATAAATGAAATGTGGGAGGCTGTTTATTTGTATGTCAAAGAGAAAGTGAAATTCTCTATAGGGTGACATAATCATTTGTTTTCCCCAATGAAGCAAACAAATCAAATAGGAAGAAAACAGGAGCCACCCTTCATCATTCATGGTGTAATGAGTTCTTGCTAGATTAACCATTCTCCTTCCTTGTTACACTCACTCCAAAAAACCAGATGTACAATGACATCAGCAAAACAGCCCAAGATCATCAATCCACAAGACGGGAAATGCAGCAGCCAGACTTGCATTCTTTTTAAGTATTAGCTGACTCCTGGCTGATGGCTCTAGCTCACCAATAGGATACATCTTTGGGTAGCAGCCATAATCAGGAGGATTTATCAGTAGCAGTGCCCTAGGACAGAGACACAAACTGGCCAGGGCTCTCCAGATCAGGAGGTTGCCTATGCAGTGTGCTTAAGATCAAAAATCTTAGACTCACTGATCCAGTGAGATTCTCTTCCCTCTAACTCAACCACCCATTATTAGAAGCTGGGTAACAACAACGTTCTGTCAAGAAGACTGAAAACCAAAGACAGAGTATATAGGGCATTGGGGAGTCCTGTCCACTGGCATTAGAAGAGTCCCTTAGATAGATGAGGCCAGCACACTGCATACAAAGAACAAGCCCTTGGTTCAAGCCCTGACTGGCTGAGCACTCTGAAGTCCTAACCAAAAGACCTGGCCAATGGAATGGATGATGTGGGTGCTCCTGGGTCACAGGAATGGGGAAAAGTGGTGAAACGGACAAATGCTACTTCTGACAGTGATATTCAGAAGATGACAGGCATGTAAGTATCAGCATGTTCTGCGGATAAATGGAGACGAGGAAGAGAAGGCAAATGGAGACACGATGGAGAAAAGTAAGGATACCAGTCCTCAATGTCAGTGATGGACAGCTATGGAATTAAGAGCACCTGCTGGCATCACAGATGCAGAACAACTGATTTTATACACCACTTTACCACTTGCAGAGCCTTTCACACAAATTGGCCCTGTTGATCTTCCAGGGTCTTCACTAGTGTCTTAGAAGACACCACTAATAAGACTCTAGATACCTGTAAAGCTAATCCAGATCTAGGGTGCTCCCCATGTGTGGAAGAAAGGATGTGCTACTTTTAGAAAAAGGGGTAGTGAACCATTTTATTTCCTTTGCTTGAGAGTAACAGAGTTTTAGTGAACAAAAGAAATCAGTAAGAGTATCAGAGCATATTTGATGGTATTTATAACATCTCTGACCTTAGTACCTCTTGTTGGCACACCCACAGCTCAATTTCTATTGAATGTCTACACAAGCTGCATTTATTTGGGATGTAAACATCCGTAAAGGGATCCTGCGTCTCCTGACAGTGCTAGCAGAAGCTTGAATGAGCAGAGTGATGGCTGGGATTTGGGGATTCACTGAGTGACTTCCTTTGACCGCTTGCTAATCCCTCCACTTCTGATCTATTTCTATCACTAGCTACCAACATGATTTTGAATTCACTTTGTGCCTAGGATGTCTAAAGAAAAGTGGTGATGGTTTCCAGTCTACTGTGGAGGAAATGTGTCTTTCTCTCAGGACACCTGCTTGCGCTGCATTCTTTGTTGTGGAGGGGGGCTGTGTGTGGAGCCCCAGTGTGGAAAAGTCCTGAAGAACAAAAAGAGCTGAAGAGAAATGGGGTGTGAGGAAAATACATGCTGGGCAGCTGTAGGGGGCTGAAGAAACTGGAAGCAGCCGGGCGGGGGGGGGGGGGGGAGAAATGACGGAAGAGAAGGGAATGGATGTAAAAGCATTTATGAAGATTTTCCACACCAAGTCAACTCAACCTCTATACTCTGCTCAAAAGCATCAGGTTTCTAGGAAGGCTTTGGTGTTTCCTGTTCCCGCTGTTTGCTCTCAGCTCTTCACTGCATCCTCACGGCCTCCTATGTTTGTTTCCTGAACTAGACCATGAGTGACAAATGCAGGGACTCTTACTCACTTAAAAAAAAAAAATCTATCCCCCACTCCCAGTACTGACTGATGGATGCATAGAAGATGTTCAACACATGTTGCCAAATAATGTGAATCTTAAAAGTGGAGAAGGTGCTAATGAAGTATGCCAGCCATAACAATCCTAGGGCAATTTTGGGATCTTAAAGCAATATACAGCACAACAAATAGTCATACAATCCTTTTATAAGAAAGGAGAGGCATTCAGTCACTGGGAAGTAAACAAGGAAAGCTGCAAGCAGTCCCTTCCAATATTCCACAAGGCCAAACGAGGCACTTTTTATAAACGGCATCAATTAATTCCTTCAGGACACAGATTTAACAGGTTTTACTCTTTGACCTAAAAGTGTTCAGGCAAACCTTCAAAGAGTCTGATTTACTCTTCACCTTCTCCAGGAACAATTTACATTTTGGAAAAATATAGCCCAATCTGTTAAAGTGATGAACTTCTTAAAAGTCAGGCTATTTACCAAATAAATTATTCCCCAGATCACTTTGTAATCTACTCCTCTAGGGAAGATGGTAGAAGCTAACGCTTAAAAGTCTGGGACCCTGGAAAAGTCTCTATAATGTCATCATTCTCCAGAAAGGGATCAAGATTCAGAAACAAAAGTACTTCACAACAAACAGCACAATGCAATACACATAGGAGGCAGTTACATGATGTTTAAGTAAATACAAATACTGCTAAGATTCTGGGATATTTTTAAATGTTTATTTATTTATTTTGAGAGTGAGAGAGTACAATCAGGGGAGGGGAAAAGAGAGAGGGAGAGAGAATCCCAAGCAGGCTCCACACTGTCAGTGCAGAGCCGGATGTGGGGCTCGATCCCACAAACCGTGAGATCATGGTCTGAGCCAAAATCAAGAGTCGGACGCTTAAGAGACTGAGCCACAGTCTAGTTTTTAATAAAAAAGCATATACTTAACTTTATTTAAGGAATGGGAAACCCTCTAAAACAGAGAAACTTATTACAAATGCTATCCTGATTCCTATTTATTTAAATTTGTCACAAACTCATTTATGAAAGAGCTAACTCCTCACACTTTGTAAAGTTCCAGCATGCTATCATTTTGTTTCCTGACATAAACTTTAATGCCCTTTAACTCTGAATTAGTCTGAGTTTGATTCTCTCAAAATTATTTTTATAGCATGTATTTAGAAATCAATAAATGAATGAATTTATTATGAGAAAATTTCCAATCTTCTATGATAACTGGCAAAAAGCCAGATTGTTGGAAAAGCCAGAGCTGGTATAAATAAATGAAGATATTAAATTGAAATACTTTTGGAGTTGTTTCAAATTATAGCAGAGTCAAAATCATATCCATTTACTATTCAGTATACATGTGCCAAGCGTAATACATAGTTTTTTACTGCTTCAAGCAGTCTAGACCTAGCAGTATATATGTTAATTCCTTTTATCGGTTTCCCCACTGGGACCCAGCACAGATGAATGAAAGACTAGGAGACTGTGACAAACCTTTTTCCCCTATCAATCTTATCAATCAATCCCCTATCAAAATTCCTGAAGAGAAACAAATATTAGCAGAAGACAGACAAAAAGGCAAACACCACTGGAATAATCTGTACACACCACAAAACAGTAATACTTCCTCTACTGGGATCAGTTATCCAGGCTTCGAATACCACAGCCCCCAGCTAAAGCTCCATAAAGGAAGGAACACAGTCCCCTTGACCAGGTGACTCAATTCCACCTACAAAGGCTGAATGGGACAGTTAACCTAAGTTTTGGAGTCAGACAGACTGGGGAAAGAATGAGGCTCTACTGTTTACCAGCTCTGAGACCAGCGTAAGTTAATCTCTTAAACCTCAGTTTCTTCTTCTATAAAATGGATATAAACACCATCAACCCTGTAGGATAGTTCTGAGCATTTGAAGCGATATCTACAATGCAACTGCCATGATACCAATCAGTTAGTAGACACTTCACAGAAGACAGCTATCATTAAAAAATAAGTGAAAATGTATCAGGAAGTACAGGCCTTAGATGATAAAAAATGGCTTTCTACCCAGCTTCACTCCCATAAAAAAGCCTCAGGACCCTTCCTTTATCTATTTAACAGCTCAGAACACACCAGACTGAACATGGGGAAAGCAAGCATACTGACAGCCGGCAAGATACCCATCCAACGGGCACAAAAGAATCCTGCACAGATGCACGAGTCCAGAAGAGTCTGGGCAAGGCAGTACCGGGAGAGCAGCTTGCAGATGACCGAGCTCCCACACCAACATCCATGTGAATGATCACAAAGAGGTCAGACTGCCTGTGGCAGATGGATTCTACTTCAGACACCACTGAGAGACAGAATGTATGGAAAACATTTCTATGTGACTCGTTAGCTTCTACCACCTCCAGCTGGAATCCGTGCCTCCTCCCTCTGGGTTCTGCCAGCACTGGGCTCGCTTTTCCACAACAGAGCTCCTTATAGTCTATTTGGTGTCAGTCTACGTGTCAGTAGGGCATGAACTCCTGGAAAGTGGGTAACCAGTTTTACTCATTGTTGCTCACGAAGTATTTGTTGAACATACCAACCTTCCTTTCCAGATGACAGATGCAATTCTAGACACTTCTATGTCCCCCCAAAAGCTCCTTCCTTTGAGTAAGAATTAAGTTCAGAACATCTGTAAATATCTTCACAATTTGCTGCTTTATGCAGCAACACCGTCTTCTTGTGGAGCATTTATACACAACTCTCAAATACTGGCAGCAGGGCTATCATAATTATAAGGCAGGAGATAGCGTCAAACCAAATGAGCATCATCACTTTTTCCAGAAAGCTGTCCCAGATAACTTCTGCCTGGTTTGGTCTTCTTTCTCTCGTTAAATGCTCAAACCATTCATTCACTTCTTCAGTCAACACTTACTGCTGCTGTGGGCCAGCATTAGATTAGGCACACCTGGACATATAAAAATATACAGATGAAAGCATTTCTCTCCGATGGAGTGACTGTTGGGACAGTAAAAGATGAACAAAGACTGCAATACAAGAAGCTGATATGGCCGGCACCAAACCAAGCACCGGAGATCAAGTTACAAAGCGTCTCTGGATGGATTCCAGAAAGTCTGCGCAGAAGGTACGGTTTGAATTGACGCTTAGAGAATTTTAACATGAAAAATATCAAATCTGGGACTTGTGCTATCATAGCTGTTTCTAAACAGGAAGAGTAGGAATATCTTTATGGTGAATGAATATAAACATATCATAACCTTTCCAAAGATTATCAAGTTTCTAACTTGTAAGTAAGTAAACTCTTCATACTGCCCTTGAACTCTTTGCTGTCATAATGAGATTGCCTAATTTGATTAATTAAGGAAGCTACATTTCAGTGGGAAGCAATGAAAAGAGATCAGGTATCAACCTGACAACTCTCATCAAGGAAGACCCAGGATCCAGTATGTATGTAATCTACACTCTACGCTATACTTACAGAGAATTAGGTACTTTCTTCATGTGTTCCTGTGGGGTATTAAAAATTTCACAGTGGAAACTCAAAATGAATAGTACTCATAATGTCCCCAAATCTGAATGTTATATGTGTATTCACGTATGACCTCCTTCAGCAGGTATTTATTCAGGGCCCAGCATGTGCCAGGAGCCATTCTACGTGCTTGAAATACAATGGGTACAAGAAAGGCATGGAGCTTTTAGTAGTCATGTTGAAAGAGGTTTACAGTAAATCTTAATATTAGCAATCCCAGAAAGGTAACCATTTGTGCTTGACTTTCATCAATGACCCCAAAGCAGGAAAATATTGGTGCCAACATAATACCCATAAGGGAGAATGTATAAAAGGAGAATTCTTAATTTGGGGTGTGGGTTGGCCATTTCACGGCTACTTTTTAAGACTTTGTCTTCTCAAAGTATGACACGGGGGACCAAGAGGATTGGGATTCTACCTAGGATCTTTTCAGGAATGCGCAATCTCAGGCTCTACCCCCGGGGCCCCAGAATCTGCATTTCTGACAAGATACCCAGGGATTAGTAGGCAGGTAGAAGTTTCAGAAGCACTGTTCTCAGAGGTTTTATTTACAAGTCCAATTACAAACAGGTCACTTTACATCTGTGGCTAAATAACACCTCGAGGCTCCTTCCAACTTTGGAAACAGCCCTGTGAACAATGGCACTGAAAGTCTGGAGAGAGCTCATTTGTTCTTTTTAAAATGTCAGGTCATAGGTTAGGGACAAACTTACAAACATCTTTGTTATTTTTAACAGTGGAGCTTTGAGAAATCCAAAATTCAGATGACAGGATAGTTATATTAGACACACAGGACATATTATACTTCATTAAACTCTAATTCCTACTTTCAGAATCTAGACTGTATTGAAATAAGGATATAATTAACTAATTTAAAACGGCCTATATAAAAGAAATATACTTACTACTCCCTAATTTCTCCAAAGAATGCAGGTGTCTGAGAACAGTTTTGATTTGCTTGAGATCAGTGGCTTCTAATTCATAAAGAGTTTAGGGAAATCACAGCGTTGAACTGGATGCCTTTTGAGAGATCCTTAGCTCTTCCACACGCTATTGATACTGGGTTATGTTGCCCACTGCTATTTGGACCTACCATCAAATTCATCTCTAAATATCTGTGACTGTAATTACTGATTCTATTTATAGCTACTCTGATAATATTATCCATATAAAATTAAAGGTTTCACATCTACTCAACCATATCATAATGAAGTGTGTCAAATATATCAAAACTTGAATGACTTTTTTTTTAAGTTTATTTATTTTGAGAGAGAGCTGGGGAGGGGGGAGAGAGGGAGAGGGAGAGGGAGGGAGGGAGGGAGAGGGAGAGGGAGAGGGAGAGGGAGAGAGAGAGAGAGAGAGAGAGAGAGAGAGAGAGAGAATTTCAAGCAGGCTCTGCAATTGTCAGCGCAGAGCCTGACATGGGACTCAAGCCGACGAATGGTGAGATCATGAACTGAGCTGAAGTCAAGAGTCAGATGCGCAACCGAATGAGCCACTCAGGTGCCCCCAAATAGATTGAAACTTGAAATATTCTCCTTTTTCCTTTGATTCGCAGTTTCCACTACTGGATAAGAATTTAGTTTTACACGTACACAATTTCCCTCTCGCTGCCTTTCCAAAAGTAAAGAAAACAAGAGAAATGTACTCTCTGTATGTATCTTCAAGTGTTTTCCTTGTGGATCTGCTACCAATGGTACGTGTTTAGTATGGCTCACTCGCAGCCTCCACATGATGCATGCCATCCTTTGACCCATGCAATAGTTTGTTTCCTATGTTCAAGTTGAGAAAGAAACTTCAATCTCTCTAGCTGCTGGAAAGAAAATTTAAATATAATCTCTCTTCTCTTGCACAGTTGACTTTCCAAAATTGCAGTTTAAAAGCACATTCTGGGAAAAGCAGGAAAGCAGCTTCATTCATTAAACTCTAACTTATACAGACAAAAGCTATAAAATATCTGGCACTCACTGTCCCTTAATCCCTAAAGTTTCACACATGAAAACAAACAGCTATTTCTTTTTTTTTTTCAAACAGCTATTTCTTGAAGAACAAGTCAAACACGGCAGATGTAAACAAATAACCTACTTAAAAAAAAAAAAAACAGTTTGGGCAAAGATTTCTTCAGAGATTAAAAAGGAATATAGGTGGCGGTGTCCAGCAAAGTCAAAGCTTTGGAACATAAGAGAGGACGTTAACATCGGTGCATTCAGCAAACTAATGAAAAGACAAAACACTGACACCTAGACCAATGTTTACACTGGGCTGTTTCCTTCAGGAAAATGAAACACTAGTCTCCAGAGAAAGGCAGATCAAGTAAAAATATGTTACTAAACTGCGTATTTGTCAATACTTCAAAATCGTGTAGAAAGCAAAGAAAGAATCACAAAGCAAAGTCAGAAGCATTGCTTTCTGCTCAACCTGCACCCAAGACACGATGGTGCATTTACCTGGGACTTCGTGGATGCCAAAGTCAGTTAGTACTGAGTTCTCCCCTCTGCTCAGAGAAGCTCTGGAAAAGAGGTTATCTCTTCAGGATAAGCTTGGCTCTAACACGACTCCAGCTGCCTTTTCCCAAAGTGATGTACACTGAGGTCTTCACCACTTAGAGGCATTTCATAGCGTGCTCCCAGCTCTAAGGTTTTTCTAGAAACAGACTGTGGCTCCTCCTCAGCCAGCTTGTTTACCATTTAGGAGGGAAATGACCCTGGCTGTGTAGAGACCAATGGGCTCTAGAACACAGCAACCCTCCCAGCAAAAGGCTATATGCTTCCTTCTGACTGAATGTTTTCCATTCATGAGGCCAGGGAAAGCTTTTAAGGCACAAACAACAGAGGTGAAGCAAAGCTACTAAATTTTTTAAAGGGCTTAAAAATTGCTCATCAAATTATGCTGGGTCACAAGAAAAGAGAGCTCAAGAGGGGACAGGCTGAGAGAATAAACAAGCAAGATACAGTTTTTGTTCCTACCAGGTATAACCTGAACAATGTCACCAATCCTGTGGGACACCGTAAATAGCCATTCACAGAATTTCCTAGAGTTGTTAGCACAAAAAGATCAACCAAAGTCTGTTCTGAGCCACCAGCCACATAGATGTATCACATAAAGATATACAAATCATGGCTTTCTGATGTGCAAACAATGCATGGAGTGGTTACCCCTCTTCTGACCACCATATGAGAGTCAGGATGATGAGGCAAATAAGACCCTACTACTATACGAGCAGAAAAACACATAACTTACTTCGCAGGGAACCCTTAATTCTTCTGTTTCTCACAAACACAACATTATCCAGTCACCCATATGCAATGGTGACCCACCGATGAGATGAGAAGTTCGATCTCCCTTTGGACTGATAAGAGAGCTGGTCTCATACCCGCCCTTGCAAAGGAGGGGAATTTTGCTCTGCACCAGTCTTTGGAGACCCTAGAATCCGAAATCTTTTTAAAGGGAATAATAAGCCCTTCATCAGAGATATGACAATGATACCATCCTTCCTGCCAACCAAACCTTTTACCTTGTTAATAAAAAGTAAGCTCCATAGGGCACCTGGGTGGCTCAGTTGGTTAAGTGTCCGACTTCGGCTCAGGTCATGATCTCATGGTTCGTGGGTTTGAGCCCCGCGTCGGACTCTGTGCTGACAGTACAGACCCTGGAGCCTGCTTCGGATTTTGTGTTTCCTTCTCTCTCTGCCCCTCCCCTGATCATTCTCTGTCTCTCTCAGTCTCTCAAAAATAAATAAACGTTAAAAAAAAAAAAAAGTAAGCACCCTCCAAAACTCATTCCACAAAATTCTCATCAGAAACACTTCTACAACACACACATACATGACCAGGACTTTAAGAAGCATTCCATCCACTACCCAGGGGTAAATTTCATCTCAGTAGTTAGGTTTGTCTTTGACTTCTGATTTCAATGTCACGAAATATTTTGCCTCCCAGGAAAAGCAAAAGATCACTTGGGGATTAATGCTTCCATTCATCTCCAATAACAAACTAACGTTAACATTTATTTCTAAAAACACAATTATTTATAAAGAATGTAATCACTCAATGGAGCATTTGCTCATTAAGTTTATAAACATGGAAAACCTCAGCTTCAGATGCTTATAATTTGCTAATGCCCTTTCCATGAACTTGGAGCAGAGGAGACTTTTGGTGTGCAAGATATTCACTTCGGGGGAAATTCTGCTGCTTTTAATGCGTTTGCTTTTGAGCATGTGGTGTAACCACGCCTAAGTCTTCAGAGAAGTGCGTATGTGTATAGAATTCTCTAGAGCCACAAAGCGTACAACTATTGATGGGTACGCTGAGATTAAAACCAGTGTTCCAAAATTGGTGAAACATATAAAATTTTAAAAAGAACAGGTATGGCAATTATTTTTATGCGATTCATTTTCTTCAAATCACAGCTTTAATGAGCAATTTCTATACTGGTGAATTCAGAGGTCATCTGAAACTTCTTTTTTTTCCCCCCATCCTCATTTCTGATTTCAAAGAATAAAAGAACTCATTAGCACAAAAAAATGAGTTAGGTTTTCTCCCTGACCTTTATAAAGACTTTCATCCAGATGAAATTTAATTAAGTTTAATATAGCCATGGACATAGCAGAGGACAGGAGAATTAAAGCAAAAGGACAGGCAATTTGGTTCTATGTTTATTTTGACAACTTTTATCTAGCTGTGTGTGTGTGTATATTTGTGCACACCTTTGGGGTATGCCATAACCTACAAGGTAGGTAATTTACTGGGAATAGCATCTCTGCTACCTGTCACCATAAAACTCAACAGATTTTTCTTTCTTTGTATGATGACACTGTTGACATCCACTAAAATGCAACATTATTGGGAAGACAACATATTCTATCATGAATCCCCTTCCCTGATTCAGTGCTACAGGTTAGCTGGTTAGGCACCTAGCACGTTCTAAGTGGGGGCCAGGGGAGTCCAGGAAAGGGCAGTAATTAGCATCCTACCTGGAGGGGCACCGGGCTTGGAGGGCTCCCCAGGGGCCTGCACCCGATGCTCTCCATTTCACTGATGCCGAGGAAGCCGGCAAAGGGGCATTTCTCTGATTAAACCCTAAGTGAGGTGCCTGGGTGGCTCAGTCAGTTAAGTGTCCAACTTTGGCTCAGGTCATGACCTCGCAGTCTGTGATTTTGAGCCCCACATTGAGCTCTATGCTGACAGCTCATAGCCCAGAGCCTGCTTCGGATTCTGTGTCTCCCTCTCTCTCTACCCCCACCCCCACTCACGCTCTGTCTCATTCTCTCTCTCTCTCTCTCAAAAATAAATAAACTTAAAAAAAATTTTTTTTCATAAATAAATAAACCCCGAGTGACAAACCCTTCATGGGGCCGCTCTGCAAGGTGACCCACACACCATCCCCTCGATGACTGTACCAGGCATCCACCTACTACGACCTCACTGTGCTATCTTCAAAAAAATGACTCATACGCCTGGAATTGAAGGCACCACACACCCCAATTTTACCAGGAAGATACCTCCCTCCATCTTGTGTTCTGTCTTTACCCATATCCTGCACACTAGGCAGGGAGACTTTTCTGTGATTACAAAATCCAATGCAAGCTTTCCTTTCCTATTTTCAGGACTCAGGAGAGTCATGCCTTTTCCACCATGGAGCTGGCAAGATGAAGTTAGTTAACACTGATGGAAAGCTATATGGAGGCACAATCACACAGTAAGATACAAACTCACAGTTGCCAATCTGTGGACTTATGAATATAATCGAGATCGAGATCTTAATTTCTGACTGGTATAACGTTAAGATCATTACCAAAGGCTTTTCCAACTAAAAATGTTCTCAGAAGATTTAAATAATAATTTTCTGGAAAAAATGGGTCCATTATCAATACCAAGTTCAGTGGCCCCAGGGGCAGTAAGAAATCTAGTTAAGTCCCTATTTTCATTGCTTTTAAAAATACTATAAAATACGTTAAAAATGAAGTTCAATCCACTAAATTCATTTTTAAAATACATATATTTAGGCAGAAAGTTTAGGAAAAGAGTAGTCTTATTTCAAACCCTTTATTCACATATTTTAAAGGAGTCACTACGAAATGGGAGAGAACAGAGAAACCTAGAAAGGGAGGAAAATAATGGAGTCACCAAAGAAGAAAAACTTCTACTTGAAAATGGTCTCTCACCTTCCCCTCCCAGTGGCCACTCAAGACACATCTCTTCTTCTCAGAAAATGGGATCCAAGAGAAAAAGAAGCCCTGTGGTCTCTCTGCCACTATCTCCTTGAAAGAGCTCAAGATGGCACCCACATGTAGGAAAGGAAGATTCTCTGGATGCTCAGGTCAGCATGCATTTGGCAACCACTTATTAAACGCTCATTCCACCAGTATTGGACAAAAGCTAGTCTCAAAGATGCTCTGAAGGTATTAACAGGGTATTAACAGGCCCTATAAACACTTACAAGGCAATTAAAAACAACACTTAGTGGCAGGATGTACAACTGGCAGGGTGAGCATATGACAGAAAGCACCCGAGTGCTCTAGGGGACCACCAGGGAAGCCTCTGAGAGAAGGGCCATCCTTAAGACCTGAAGGAGAAAGTGGTATTTCCCATGTTGTCAAGATGGGTAGGGCAGGGTAGTGGTAAGGTGTGGTGACTTCCACGTAGAGTGAATATATAAGCAAAGCCTAGGAGATTTGACAAATATGTTGTGCTCTAAATAGGTCTGAGGAGGAAGTGTCAGGAAATTAGACTGCCTAAGTAGACCAGGGCTGCCTAATGAAGAGCCTTGCTAAGATCTTATAAGCCACTGATGTCAACAGAGAGGCAAAATGGCCAGATTTCTGTTAGTAGCATCACTTCTGGGAACAGAAGGCACTGAGCGAAAGGCAAGGAGATCAGTAAGAAGGTTCACGGTGGCAGTCCAGTAGCCACGTGAGGGGCTGTGAGCATCCAAATGAAGGCATTGTACGAAATAAGAGCAGGACACAGGGGTAACCTTTAGGATGATGACAGTCTGATGACCACTTAGATGCAGGTGTTCAAACAAACAAAAAAGTGAAATCTGGGCTAGGTCAGAGGTATTTGACATGGAGAGGACAATGGGTATATGGTAAAATCATCACCCCAACGTGTTATCTTTGAGGTGGTGGTGGAGATAAAGACCAGACAAATGGATGGATGAGGCTGAAGCACAGGACAGGCTGAAGCTGAGGACCAGACAGCAAATATGAAATACCAAACATGCAGGTAGAAGAAAAAGTCACAAGGTGTTCTTAAACTTCTTAAATCATGGACCCTTAACCATCTTAGATCGTGGACCCTTAAGTTCTGATAAAAGTCATGAGCTTAACCTCCTAAAAAATGTACATTTGCAAATACAGAAAAGGCACTAAATATCACAAAAATTATAGATCTTCTGACACCCGTCAATGAACTTGCAGGCTAAGAACTCTTAGTATAAAGCAAGAAGAGAGGGGGGCTTAGGAAGGAGACAGTTAAGACAGAGGGCACAGAAGAAACAGCAACAGCTGCCAACTATTTCCGACTCTATAGTGAGTGTAGACCACTCTTTCCAGAAATGTATATGAAGTAATGGGCAGTATGGACAGGGCTAGGTTCAAAGTAGAGTTTTGGTCTGCTGTTGTTTTTTTAAAAATGTTTTCTTACAAGACATGTTAAATATATTCAAGGTAGAGAGAGCATCTAATGTAGCCCCTTGTACCTATGTCTAAACTTCAACAATTATCAGTTCGTGTCACTGCATTCCTAAATATCAGTATGTACCTCTAAAAGGACCACACTAAAAAGACAAAACCATGTTGGCATTATCACATCTTAAAAAATGAACAGTAACTCCTTAAAAGCATCAAATATCCAATAGTGTTCAGCTTCCCCCCATTGCCTTACATGTTTTTATTGTATTTCCAGTTTGTTTAAATCAGGATCCAAATCCAGTCCATATGTTATAACTGGCTGACAACTCTTTCAGTCTCTTTTAACCTACACGTTCTCCTACATGACTGACTGACTTTCTCTCTCTCTTTCTTTCTCTCTCTGTCTCTCTCTGTCTCTCCCTCCTTTCTTTCTTTCTTTCTTTCTTTCTTTCTTTCTTTCTTTCTTTCTTTCTCTTTCTTTCTTTCTTTCTTTCTTTCTTTCTTTCTTTCTTTCTTTCTTTCTCCCCTTGGTCATTTATTCTGTAAAAGTATTTTTTTTATGGTCGCATCCTTGAAGTAACATGTAACATTCATCTGATTCCTCTATATCTTATAAACTGATATCTAGACATAGAAGTTTGATTGGATTCTGGTTCAATATTTTGGCAAGAATACCTCCTACGGGGTATTAGATTTCCACCAGGAGACGTATAAGTAAGATTTTTGAAAACATGGGGCTGACAAGTCAATGCTTATCTGTTATAGGAAAGAAGCCCATGAAAAAGGTGAGGGTGAGGAATGGGAAAAAGGACAGCCTGAAAGACAGTGGATGGTAAGAAAAGAAACAGAAAATGTAAAAGTAATTGCATATCCTACTCATAAAGCACTGCTCTGTAGGACCATTTCAAGCAACCCCAAGCATCTCTCCATAAAATTAGAGGTAATAACTGGAACCCATCACAGTAATCCTAAAGGCTTCAATAAGAAAACTTCTGGGGGTGCCTGGGTGGCTCAGTCAGTTAAGCGTCCAACTTCAGCTTAGGTCATGATCTCATGGCTCATGAGTTCAAGCCCCGCATCGGGCTCTGTGATGACAGCTCAGAACCTGGAGCTTGTTTTGGATTCTGTGTCTCCCTCTCTCTCTCTGCCCCTCTCCCTGCTCATGCTCTCTCTCTCTCTCTCCTCTCAAAAATAAATAAAAACATTAATAAAAGAAAAAAAAAGAAAGAAAGAAAGAAAGAAAGAAAGAAAGAAAGAAAGAAAGAAAGAAAACTTCCCAAGAAAATTCACAAAAAAGGAGTATACCATTTAGGAAACTATTCTGCTTGTAACCACATATCCCAAATAATCACATCTCTCGACTTTACAAGGCAAAATATTTAGCCAATAATGTAACATAGATGTAATTATTCCAGCAATATGGTAATAAAGAGATCGATCCAAAGTCATATAACCCTTTTCATTAATTTTCACAATATCCTCACATGACATTTTTTCTAAGGACCAAAACTTTCTTTGACAAAATGCACTTACACAAAACACAAGCTCCATGAATAGATGCCCCCTAAGGGACACATTCATTCCATCAACATGGCCTCTCAGAAAACCTGCCTTACTGTCTGTGACTTTACTCCCGTCCCTGCCTCAAAAGAACAAATTCTATTTCAACATCTATAGCAAGTATGTTCCGACTCACCGAGTGTTCCTGTGCACTATAATTACCCTGCCATTAGAAACAAACGCCAGGTCTAAAAACAAAGCATGTTTTAATTTGGAGTGCAGTAGTATCAGGTAAAAGGGGCCTCAGATAAATGAATAGGTTTTTCATCATAAAGTTTTATATTCTAAAAAGATTCATCTGAAAACAAGCCTGTTTTTAATGCATTTACAAATGCATCAATGAGGGGATTTCATTAAGGATGAATGGACAAGTGAAAAGTTAAGAAATGCTTCCCAGATGTCAGTCCAGAGACCAGTGACAGTCTACCATGGAATGAAAAAAAAAAAAATAAGGGCAACATATTAAATTTTTCATAAAACTTTACTCATCCATTGAGGCCCAATTCAAGCATTGCCTCTCCTGGGAGGTCTTTCCATACCCATGAGGTACAAATCCGCCATTTTGCTACTGTCCCATATTGGTCCACATGTAATATAGCACAGATCACACTACACACAACCATTAAACAAAGACCGTATTCATACTAGGTGTTTACACACTGAGAATACAGTAGGTGAGAGGAATCGTTTGGCGTGAAGAGTGCTCTGTCTCCCTGCACGGGGGACCATGTGATACCTGGGTATTAGACACAAACCTCTGCTCGGCGTCTATCCCGCGTTGTTGAATGTTTGGATAAAGCATTTTCCTCATGTTCCTCACCACAACCTTGTGAGGCAGATGGGAAGGATAAAGATTTTATATTCTTTTGTACATAAGGACATCAGATTCAAATGTAACATGACTTCCCCAAAGTCCCACAGCTCATAAGTAGTCCCCTAGAAACCAAGTCCATTTTGAGTAGATGAACGAGAGGGCCAATGGACCAAGGTGAAAGATTTGAAGTCCTCCGTTGTACAGACTGCAATGATCAGGCCCTGGGATCTCGTCAGGATTGTCCTCCTTGGGAAGCAGAGCCCTCTAGGAACATACAGGTCAAACAAATTGGGATGAAAGGCATTTTAGGAAGCTGTACTCCCCCCTGCACCAACCCCAAAGCAAGAATTTTTAACTGAAAAAATTTACAATTAACTGGCCCATTCTATAAAACTGCCCATATACAGCCTCAACCTCAGGACTGGGCCTTCTTGCCTCCTGCCCAGGCTGGACCAGAAGGCTCTAAACACAGTGGAACCCAGTGCACTTGGGCTTTGCTTGGATTTCTGTGCCTGATACCTCTATTTTAGGGACTCCAGGCCAATGGGAACCCACCTTGCCCTACGATCCCCTATGCAGCTCTACAAATGGGAGCTAAAGGGAAGTGATAGAATAATGCAGTACTAGGGACTCATAGACTGTCCCTCCAGGGAAACATGGGTGCTGGGGAGGAGGGATGTGGACCCCAGAGGAATAAATCACCAACAGTGTAATTAAAAAGGTGAAGAATTTTCCCAATGTCCCTTAAATAACACCAAGTAAGCAAACCATCTTTAAAGGTACTGTGTTTATAAAGGAAATTCTGCAGGGTGCCTGGGTGACTCAGTTGGTTGAGCATCTGACTCTTGGTTTTGGCTTAGGTCATGATCCCAGGGTTGTGGATTGAGCCCCACATTGAGCTCTGCGTTGACAGTGCAGAGCCTGCTTGGGATTCTCTCTCCCTCTCTCTGCCACTCCCCTGCTCATGCTCTCTCTAAATAAATAAATAAACGTTAAAAAAAAAAAAGGAAATTTTGCTTTGAAGGCTCCAGGAGCCCACCACAGAACATATGTTCATGATGACCATCACTGTCACTTAGAGAGAAGGGAGGAAAGTTAACATGCAATTGTTAGCCAGTAGAATATTAAATCTGGCATCCAGCGGAAAACCCAGAATTCTGGATTTTAAAACCTGATAAACTACTCACATCAGAACAGCCATAGCACTCCTAGTTCCAAATGTTGAAAAGCAGGTTAGGTAAGATCTTACATTACACATAATAATCTCACCCAGGTCTCTTTATGCAGGGCACACAGGAACAGCCCACAGAAATAAAATAAATTTGCACATAAGGAGTAGAAATGCCAAGTATATGATTAAGGGATTTTGCACCTAAACCTCAGGGAAGATTCTGCACACAGGGGAACTCCCTTCAGGAAAAGGAGCAGTAAAATTATTTAGGTGCTTTTGTTCATGCTTTCGCATTCATGTTTCACATTTCAGCAACAGCATATTACTATTATTATTATTGACTTCAAACTGCAGGGCTTCCCGTGTGGTTAGAGAGAATGGAGCAAAGTACATTAAAATGTCACACTTAGCATTAAATTATTTAAAAAGTTGATGATCACAATATTACGTTCTGAATCACTGGCAACAACCACACAGAGCACTGATCTATCCAATCTACACATTAATGTGAACTGACATACAGTCACAGTCTTTTGATTCGGAACTTTTTCCCTCATGTACACAAATATTTTTGTTCCGCACAGAACGTCTCCAGGAAAAAGGAGATAAAGACCAATGGTAGAAGAATAAGAACTTCAATCTTAACCATCAAGTAAGTGGGTTAGGGTCCTGACAGTATTTCTAGATATAATCAAAATCATGACCCAGTGAACAAAAATAACTTTCTCAATCATTCAGATCATGGGATTGGAGCCAGGCAGGTAAATGTCACAGGGAAACTAATGTTCAGTGTAAGTAAAGCTCTAATAATCCCAGCTCCCTTGAGCTGCTCTGTCCCTAGAGGTTGTCAAAGGAAGAGAGTCATCACCATTTATGAGGGTCAATTGGTGGTAGACACTTTACAGATGTCACATGTCACATAATCTTTATCATAATCCTGTGTTAAATACTATCTCTACTGAGCGGATGAAGAAACAGAAACTCAGAGATGCAAGCTACGTGACTAAGGTTAATGCTGGTAGAACCAAACCCTGTGTCAAGTCTATCTGACCATAAGATCCTTCTCAACTCAGAGACTCTATGATTATGACAATTGTTATTAACAACTACCATTTTACTGACTACTTATTCTATGTGAGGTTCTAAGCAATGTACATGCATTTTCCCATTTAACTTAACCACCACAGCAATAAGAGATACTATTATTCCCATTTATGGATGAATATACTAAGGTTAGAAGAGCTGAATAGCTTTGCAAGGTCATCCGAGAGTGGGGAAAAAGTCAGGATCTGAATCAAGTTCAATTTGAACTGAAAATCCATGGTGCACTCAACTCTAGGGCTATTCCAACCATTGCCCAAAACACAACCGAACAGAGTGCAATTTTGCTGTTTCTCTGTGCCATTCACAGACACCTACACGTAATATTGCTAATAAATCCCAGCCCCTATAAACATCGCGGGCTGCTGGACATGAACCACTGCTAAACAGGCCTCCACATTTCTTTTACTGTTGTCAATTTTTTTGACATGCTTCTAAACCAAGTCAAGAAAATTAATCTTACCTTGGGTTCATAGCAGCTTTAAACACACTAAGAAATTTCCAATGAGCTCAAAACTGTAAATCTACTAGACAGGATTGTCCACATCATTTTCTTGTGCTATTCATCTTTTATTTATTCTTTTTTCTTTTTTAAAGAGAGAGAGAGAGAGAGAGAGCAAGCACAAGCAGGGGAGGGGCAGAGGGAGAGGGAGAGAGAATCCCAAGCAGGCTCCACGTTTGGGGCAGAGCCTGATGCAGGGCTCGATCTTACCACGTGAGATCGAGACCTGATCCGAAATCAAGAGTCTGTCACTTACTTGACTGGGCCACCCAGGCATCTGTCTGGTGCTGTTCATCTTAAAGCAAGTTTCATTCATGCTAATTTTTACCAAAGCAATCAATATCTATTGTGGAGAAATCAGATATCATTTCCTAACATCCTAACAACAACCATTTTAATATCCAGCTCAATGGCTCCTCTGTTTCATGAGGCTCAGCCCCAGTCAGAACTCAGAACAGAAGCAAGAGGGGTGTCTGGGTGGCTCAGTCAGTTGAGCTTCTGACTCTTGATTTCAGCTCAGGTCGTGATGCCCCAGGATCAGGAGATGGAGCCCCATGTGGGGCTCCGTGCTGAGCATGGAGCCTGCTTGGAATTCTCTCTCTGTCTCTCTCTCTGTCTCTCTCTCTCTCTCTCTCTCCCCCCCTCTGCCTCTCTTCCCATCACTCACATCCCTGTCTCTCTCTCTCTCTAAGGAAGAAAAAAAGTAGAAGCAAGAAACCTAATATTAATTCTTGGGGGTTTGGTTTCTTTAGAGAAATGTATTTATTACCAAGCTGAATTCTTATTTGTAATTTTTGCTAAGTTAACAACCACAAAAACCTTAAGAATATCATCAGGCTCACTTTTTATCCTCCCTTTTCCTATCATCTTTTTTAGGACCATCTTTCTAACCCCAAAGCATAAGATAATGCTCACTAATAAATGTTGAGTGATTGAACTCAGGTGCTTTACAAATCTAGCCATTGTTGGCCAATAACTATTTTAACTAAACCACTAAACTTTCTCTAAAAAAAAAAAAATGCAGTCTCTGAACTTCTCTAGTATCTTATAAATGTGGTTGTATTAATAAAAGACTTCTACATGGGAATTCTGATGGAGTGACTTGGAAAAAAGGCTTTGGAGTCAGATAGCTCTGGGGTAGGGTCTGGACTCTGTTGCATACCAGAAAATATTACCATCCTCACTGTACCAATGAGGAAACCGTGGCCTCAAGAGATGAAACAGCCAATGAGTGGTCGAACCAGAACTCAAACCTGAGTGGTGCAACTCTGGAGATCCCAATGATGTATCTTCAGTGAGCAACAAAGCTTGGAAAGAATTCTCCGTAGTTATCTCCCAGCGAAGATATCTGTGTTGCTTTTAAAGCAACCATATTCATGGGCTCTCTGCCAGTTGTAAAAAAACTTCTCAGAAACTATTCAAGAATGAATACAGCCCCTACTCTCAAGGGGCATACAATCCACTCAAGGAGTCCAATCTATCAGTAGTGCTTCCTGACCAGGGGCCACCAGCAGATTCTACGTGTGCCAAGATATTGTCTCCTTTGTTCTGTGCATCCCCCCCCAACCCAGGCCCGGCCAGTCACGTCTGGCCTTGAGCAACCCTGTCTATTAACCCCACGTGCCTTGCCAAAATGACCCTTGTCTATGTGTACTGTGGAGTGAGAGAAGACCGGGAGGCACACACTACAGCCCTGGAGAGGCCATGCACGAGAGGGAGAGCTGCGTTCAGGGCTCAGAAGGCAAACCTAGGGACCTCTCTGGGTGACCCAGACATGCCCCAAGATCCCTCTGGCTCTCAGATTCCTGAAGGGGAAATATAATAATCGGCAAATGAAATTTTTCTTCTCAGCACGATACCTGCTCAGGACTCCAGGGTAACACAGAGTTTGGAATTAAGTTCTAGCTTACATTCACCAGGAATGAGGAGGAAAGTTGACTTTTGAGAGAGCTAAGAACATGACCTCTTTATCGGCCTTTTTGTCCCCCCTGGGAAAAGTCCATAAAATGGTGTTATGGCTGCAGATTAAACGTTAAGTTCCTCTGTGCCCCACCCAACAGGCACGCAAACAACCTGAGAAGGCCAGCCGTCCAGTCCACCATCACCCCACAGCTGCGGCTACCTTTACCCCCAGGGTGTGACACCAGGGAAACATAAAGAAGGCCCTCAGATATGATAGGAACCAAACATACAGTTAAGATAGGAGGAAAAACAGGAGCAAGGGAAGGCCTGGGTGGAACTTCTTACTGAGAGAACAATTTCCTTATTCATTGTTTGCTTGTGTTCCTGACACAAGAGCTCTGATTGTGTGTTTCAGGTCAATTTTCTGAGTGCCTTTTGGAATGGGCCTGATCCGAAGATCAAACCACTTTTTGTACTTCCAGGATGATTCGGTTTCCTGAAATGAATAGTTGTTGAAACGTAGGGCAGTGAGGGAAGGAGGAAAGACGGGAGATACAGAGACTCCTTCCACAATGAGATGGAAACATTTTTAACATTTTAATCTTCTGAACAACAATTTCCAGAGGACTGCCCCACCCCATCCCAATGTCTCACCCCTACAGGATTTCTCTTTCATCAGGTCTCCTCCTCTCCACAAGGACTAGAAAAGGCTCCCAGCTCTCAAAGATTGCGTGTGGCTGGCTTCTTCCTGCCCTTCAGGTCTCAACTCAAAGGCCATGTCCTCAGAGGGACCTTCAAAAGTAGCCCCTTGCAACAACCTGGTCACTCAGTCTCACCGCCTGGCTCCTGACTTCACAGCACTTGCCAGTATCTGAAATTATTATATACAATTGTCACTTTACTGGGTTATGGCTGCCACCCCCTCTTAGAACAGATGTTCCATGAGACGGGGCACCTCTTCTGCCTTTTTCACAGCTGTATTCCCAGAACAGAGGCCAATGCCCGCCAACGCTAGGTGTTCAATGCACGAATGAGGGAGAGCCAGCGGGGTAAGAGAACGGAAGAAGTCCCAGGAATGGTAACAGGGGGGAAAAGGCAGTATGTGTTCTAACAACTAATAGACTCAGTGGGGAAAGAAGCAGTATGTGGCAGATCAGACTGAGGTTCCGACCTTCGGGGAAGCGTGTTGCTAAGTCACGGGCCCCTGTGGTTGGGCAGAACAGGGTTCCAATGCCACACTGCCCCAGATCCACACAAGTGATGACTTCTCTGGATATTTCTAATGGGAGCTCAACTCCGCACACACTCCTCCTCCACCCCTCCCAAACGCACACTTTCCAACGCTCCCAGCTCTTCAGGGCTCAGACTTCAGCCCTCCCTCCTGGCCGTAACATTACACACATCGTAAAGAAAACAGGCGCCACAAAATGAAAACTACCCTCTCTTCCCAGCAACAATGTCACCAGCCTGGCTGCATCTATTCCACGTCCTCTACCTTCCAACTGATTACAATACAGGAAGTGTTCCTTCTGCTAAGACCACCCTCCCTACCCCTCCTCACCTACCAGGGACTTCTCTCCTGTAGTCATCCCCTTTCTCCTACATCACCAGCACCTCCTTTCCCATTGGATCGTCCTCATCTTCACATTCTATTTTCTTCTGTTCGTAGCCCTGTTGGGCCTTAGTCCCCACCATGCTACCATCATTAGATTGTTATAACTCTCCCTGCAGGTCACTGGAGCCATTGGAAGCATCCACGTAGGCAAACAGTATGTTTGCTGCACTTTACAAAGATCGGCATATAAGCGACCTCACGCACGCACTGCGTATTTTCAATCAGACTTTTCTCAGCTCCTGGCAAAGAGGAGATTGGGAAAGAAAGCCTTCTGCATACTGACCCTTCTCTCTGCCAGCCCAGCAGGGAGCTCTGAGCAGTGGCCTGGGCAGCCTCAGCAGAGGGAAAAGGATTTGCCATGGGCTATGCTACCAGAGCACAGCAGGGAAGACTCCAGGGCGTGGGTGACCACTGTGCACGCACCCCCCCCCCCGCCCCCATCCTCCAACCCCCCAGAGGACGAACTGCCAGAGCCACTACGCCACTGGAGGCCGAGAGGTGGCCGGGCACTGCTTGCCTCGTACCTGCCTAACGAATGCCCAGAGTGAGGAGGAATCCAGAGCCCTGAAAGAAACTCACCCACCTGTGTCTGGGGACAGCTCAGCAAAGGGCTCCCCGTATGGCTCCCCGCTCTACAAACTGGAGACAACAGAGCTTGTACCTCTCGGGTCTGATTTGGATGCCCCTGACCCCAGTGACAAAACTCCACGACCGAATTAAGGTTTAAAAAAAAAAGAAGAAGAAGAAGAAAGAAGAAAGAAAGAGAGAAAGAAAGAAAGAAAGAAAGAAAGAAAGAAAGAAAGAAAAAAGATTCTCAGACCTGCCTTTTGATATCAAATACAACAATAAAAAATGGCAAATTCAGGACTCCGTATTCTCTTTCTTTCACTAAAAACAAGAAAAGCAAAGCAGAGGGGTTCCTAATAATCTCAAGGATTCTGCAAAATCTCTCTTGTTCTCCATTTCGTTCTTTAGCAAATGTCTTAACTCACCAAAAGCTTATAAATTTTGCAAGGATGTGGTGCTGTATTTTTCCTCCTTCCTCACAGAGGCACCAGATCTCAAAAGAAGGAATGATGAATGGGTATAGTTATAAATACTCCAAGGCTAATGAGAACCAAAGATGGACTGTAGAAAAAGCTGGTATTTGGAGGCTAGCTCCTGGTGTGTGATTGAGCTAACAGGTCCTGACCTCATATAAATTCCAGAGCTATTTTATTAGATAAGAAAAACAAAGCCGAAAAGCACTCATAAATTACTGTAACTTCAGATTTCATCAAATATTATTCAATCAAAGAATGATGATTTTCAAAACATGGGTAACAGACAGCTAATTAAGATATAAATTATATTTATGGACATTTTAAGCATTTTAATAGAATGGCTATTTGTCACTCCATTAGTAGTGGGGGAAAGAGAAATGTCAAAGTCTTACAGTGTTCTGTTTGAAATAGCAACTCCTCTTACATGAGAAGGGGCTCAGAGCAGAGGACACTCAATGGAACATGAGGTAGGGTTGACTGACCGGAAAGTTTGCCACCTGTACTGATATGTTCCTGAGATCACAGATTCTAAGTGGATGCCGTCTTGGGTTGCCAGAGTTAGAGGGGGAAAAAAATCACCAGTTAAATGTGAATTTCAGATAAACAACAGATAATTTTTCAGTATATAAGTATGTTCTAAAGAATATCACATGGGCTATGCTAAAAAATTATTCATATCTTAGCATACTGTATTTTATCTGGTATACCTAATGCTACCTGCTGTTTGCTAAGCTGCTGGAACATTTCAACTGAGTATTAGAATAGCAGATCCCTCTCAGTACCTTGAGTTGCCCTCAGACCAGAATCCAGTAATTCCTTTGTGCCAGATGGTGCCAAATGTGACTAAGCAGACACCTCAAGACAACATCCACAGTGTCCATGGAAACACGCTCAAAAACTGTCTGACTGCTTTCCTAAATTAATTTAGAATCATACAATCACAGAATTTTAGAATTGGGAGACTTGCACAGATTCCTCTTTTTTAAAGAAAAAAATTATGTCATTCCCCAGTGCAAATAACTTTCCTACAACCAGTTACCAACGTGGGAGTTAAGGAAAGTGACGTGGGCACCACATTTAACCACAGGAGAGCCAAGAAGATGCCAATGCCTCTCCTGCCCCAGAATTTATTTATTTTTCCAATGCTGGCAACTTAAGAGCCCTTTTCATAAGTGGTGATACAAACAGAGAAGAAATGGACTATGAGCTCCTTGAGGACCAGGTGGGTATTGAACTCATCTGTGCAACCCAAGTGCTTGGTACTTGGTGGGCACTCAATGAATATCTGATGAATTATTGAATGACTGTGTAGTCTGGAGTCACTGAGACCACATGTATTGGTTGGGAGAGATAGGGAAATGGGGAAAAGCAAATAGGAGGGGAAATCCAGGAACAGGGTAATAGGAGAATGCAGGAGGAACATAGCTCCTGCCCTCAGGCCATCTAACCAGGTTCTCTTGTTTGTCCTATCCCAGTAAAGATGCAAAGAGTCATCACCCCCTACATTTGGGCCCTCAGGAAAGCAGCCTGACTATAGCCCAGGGTCAGCTCAGACCCAGCTGCTTACCCCCCCTAGGACCATTTTATCCACCAGGGACACAGGCACAGGTAGTGGCCCACAGGCTCCCACCAACCTATAGAAAGATTTGTGACCCGAGGGAAAAAGAATCAGTTCCCGAATACAAAAGGAAATTGGAACAATCAAAATTAGCAAATGTTTGCTTACATGTCTACAAAACATTACTTAAAGTCAACAAACACAACTCAATGCTCACATTGTTAAATACAAATCATATTTAATGTGGAATATGGGTATATTTTATTAATTCTGATACAATGTTAAGTATGACTAGCCTTCACCAGGTTCCTTCCTGCCCCCATCTGAAGCTGTTCTAATGTAAATTACCAGGTAGACCACTTCTCATGACGGTTAGAAAAAGAATAATTTCTTCTGGTCCCTCCTTGCCTCTGATCTGTCTCTTCCTCAAAGCTGTTCATTGACTTTAAATACATCTTCATGCAGCAATCTGTCTACCTGTGAGGTCTTATACAGTCTCCTGCACAGTGATATGCCACATGAAACAGCTAAAGAATTCAGTACAGGTCCACTGGGAGACCACTGGAAAAAGTTCCAACGGTTGAAGAGGTGCAAATACTCAACATGGTATTTAAAGAGCACTCACCCTGCGTAAGGTACTACGCTCAGTCAGTGAGATGCTGACATCTCATAACATCCACTGAAGTGGGATCTAGTCTCGTCTTCATTTTACAGACAAGGAAACTGAGACTCGGAGAGGTTAAGTATCTTGCCCTAGGTCACACAGCTGAGTCAAGATGTAAACCTGGACGACATGATCCTGTTTTAGGTAAGTTGTTAATGGTCGCAGCTCTGGAGTCAAATGGACAAAGGGTCATTGCCCAAGAATGGTTCAGACCTATAAAAATGTTAGGATGGCCATGGCCCAAATGAGCTAAGTGTCTGAGGGAAAGGGCACGGGAGTGAGGGAGAAGAGAGACAACCAAACAGATTTTTCCAAGCAAGGATGATCGAAAAGGATGATGGAAAGGCCAGATGCACATTCCTCAAACTGAAGGCAGAGCTACTCAGCCTGCATTCTGGAGCTGGAGGGTCACTACATTAGGAAGTGGAGCTTCCTAAGGCCAGGAGTTGGAGGGAGACATCGAATTCTTTCATTTCAACCACCTCTGTCATCTTCTTTTCTGTTTCTCCCTGAAAAGTTTCTACAGCTCTCTCTTCTCAGCTATATTTAAATGTTTATTTATCTTAAGAGAGAGAGAGCATGCGTGTGTACTGGCGGGGGGAGGGGCAGAAAGAGAGGAAGAGAGAGAAAATCCCAAGCAGGCCTTGTGCTGTCTGCACAGAGCCGGACATGGCACTTCACCCCATGAACCGGGAGATCATAACCTGAGCCAAAATCAAGAGTCGGAGGCTTAACCCACTGAGACACTTAGGTGCCCCCATACTTCTGTTTCTATGTTCATTATCTACTGAGTACCTACAATGTGCCAGGCATTGGGTTAAGCACCAGTATGCCTTGCTTAACAAGACAGACACGATCTCTACCCTCAGGGAGCTTAGAGTTTTCCGTGAGGGACAAGGACATAACAGATAATCATACAAATAATTATTAGAGTTACAGAGGGTAACAGATGCTACTGAGGAAATGACATTTAAGCCAAGAATCAAGATAGGAGTTAGCAAATTAAAAGACAGGGGGAAGGACAGCTTCTAGAAGAAGAAAGAGCCAGAGTAAAATCCCCAGGGCAGAAAGATGCAGGGTGCATAGAGAGAAGTGAAGAAGCCCTGTGGGGTTGGAACGAGGCACAGCAGAGTGAGCCCCAGTAAGAGGAAAGGGCCAAGTGAGAGAGGGCAGGGCCCTGAGGATTCCTGCCTGGAGAGCAAGGGGACATGTTACGGAAGGGCTGACAGCAGAGAAGCCACATGATCAGACAGGCTTTTTAAAAGACCACTCTGGCTGCGTGTGCAGAATAAATTAGAGGGGGGGGGGGGGAGTAAAAGAACGCCAATTAGGAGGCTCCCACAGTAATCCTGGCAACTTTTGAATGGACAGACAAGTTGGTAAGAGCACTGTTTTGAGGAGTCACCATTACATAACAATAACCCAAGAGTTCATTTATGCTTGAGTGACAACTTCAGAAAGATCTTCATCATGCAGGGCCACAATTTCTCTTTGGCTCCACCCTTGGTCTCTGTCCTTTCCAGCATGTTATCTCGATGGGGATGAGGCCAGGAGGGAAATCAGCCAAACTCTTAGTACGTAAATCAGGGAGGGAGGGCCAAGATCAGAAAGTTCACTGAACCACCACTGGACTCTCCTGTAGGCTCGGGGAAAGGGAAGGTTCATAAACACGGGAAACAAACAGTCTCATTCTCACAGAACTCCCAGGTTCGTGTGGAAGTGTGGGCACGGCACGCGCTAATAGAAGGCAGACAGAGATAAGGGCTGTCACAGTGCTATAAACAAAGCTGTAGGAACATGCAGCAAGAAGAAAAATTAATTCCGGAAGGGAAGTGGGGCAAGTTTCTTTCAAAATTGGCCTCTAACCTTGGCCTTTTAGGCTGAGTAACATTTTGAGGAGTGGAAGAGGGGAGGGAGGGGGCATACCTGGGAGCAGGAAGAGTCTGAGTAAAGTCAGAACAGAGAGGAGTGAGTCTGCCAGAGCCCAGGGGCAAGGCAGGCCTCAATCCATAGTGAACAGTATCAGGATTAGCATTAACTCGCCCATTTACAGTGCCTTTCCACACATGCTGTCTCATTTCATCTCACACATCCAGGTCAGTGAGGCTCATCTTGACTGACAATGAAGCCCACGGAAGCTCCACTCACCCAACCACAAGGGATAGAGCCAGAGGGCACGCCCAAGTGATCAGGCCCCATTCCTGAGCCTGGTTCCACTCTTAGCCAGGGAAACCACACAAAACCAACAGTGTGCCATTTCACAGAAAGAAAAACAAAGGCCACCATTGAGGCTAAAAATGTTCTCCATAAGTGTGCGGTGACCACAAATATAACATACTCTCACAAATACGATGCTTCAGCTAATACAAGCTTCATTAAGGTACAATCAGAAGTGACGGCAGGGGCGCCTGGGTGGCTCAGTTGGTGAAGCATCCAACCTTGGCTCAGGTCGTGATCTCACAGTTTGTGAGTTCGTGCCCCACATCGGGCTCACTGCTGTCAGTGCAGAGGCTGCTTGGGATCCTCTGTACCCACCCCCCCCCCCCACTCCCCACTCTCTCTCTCTCTGCCCCTTCCCTGCTCGCGCTCTCTCTCTCAAAAATAAACATTTAAAAAAAAAGAAAAGAAATTACGGTAAATAATGGCCTTTCTGCGACATTAAAATCACACAGCCCTCAGTCTGATTTCCAGCACTTTCACTTACTAGCTGTGTGGCTGTGGGCTGGAAATTACTTCACTCCTAAGTGAAGTGTCCCCTTCCAGAAATTGGGAGTCCTAAACCCACCCTACAAAGACTGAATGAGAAAGTGCAGGAATAAAGCAGACATGTACCTGGCACATCCCGTTAATGTTGGCCTTTATTAACTCTCATTACAACTCTCTGCCAAGGTCAGAACACACGTGAGGCACCACATTCAACTGCATGTTCCACATTTTATGAGAGATAGCGAAAATTCACAGACCGTTTGGGAAGGGTTATCTGGAGAGAAGGTTCAAGAAAGCACTAGTCTTGCAAGTACGGACACCTAAAAGCCTGAGTTTTTGCCCTACCTTGGTCACTAACTGGCTCCGTGAGCTTAGGCATGTTACAACTTATTTGTGACTCAGATCCTACCTGGAAAGTGATGATGGTTGAGATATGAATTCTAAATGACTCCCAAAGTCCCATTCAGCTCCAAAACTCCTTAAGTTTTATGAATCCTGCCTTACGAGGACATTTTAAAAAGGGAAAGCAAAGGGTGCCTGGGTGGCTCAGTCCATTAGGTATCCAACTTCGGCTCAGGTCATGATCTCACAGTTTGTGAGTCTGAGCCCCGTGTCAGGTTCTGTGCTGACAGCTCAGAGCCTGGAGCCTGCTTTGGATTCTGTGCCTCCCTCTCTCTCTGCCCCTCCCCAGCTCATGCTCTGTCTCTCTCTGCCTCTCAAAAATAAGTCAACATTAAAAAAAAATTAAAAAGGGAAAGTGATTTCCAAAAGAAGAGATGATTAAAAAGCTCCATGATCGAGTTTTTTAAATGATTAAAAGCAGTCAGATAAAAGAAGACTACACTTAGTGTGTTTTACAAGAAATAATTAGAAAAGTAGGACCGATAGGAGAGAAGCTTACAAGGAAGCAGCCTTTGACTCAAGCCAAGGAAAAATCAATTTTCCAACAATAAAAATTATTCAATAATGGACATACCTAGCATTTTGCTCAAAGTGGCACAAAAGAAACTCAAGAAATGATAGATAGATAGATAGATGGGTGGATGGATGGGTGGGGAGGAAGGAAGGAAAGAGGGAGCTGGCTCAGGAGGGAGTGAACTTCCCCTGCTGGGTGTGTTTAGGTATCAGCTGGGTGACCATGTGTAAGAGGACTGCAGAATGAACTTCTAGCCCGAGTAGATGGCTCCACTGAAGGTCTGTGTGATATTTCTTTCCTCACTTCTCTCCCCTAACTCACACATATTTTATGTATGTATATTTTAATCACATTAATTTTCCTAAAGGGCAGTTCTGTTGATGTCACCCTCCTATTCAAAAAACTTCAATGGCTCCCCATTGAATTAAGTCTGCAATCCTGGTATTTATTTGAGGGCTTTATTCCAGCTCCTACATTAAGGACTTACACTCATCTTTCAAACCCCAACTTGGATATATCCCCCACCAAGAAAATCACCACTCTTAAACTCCTCCCCAATTTATCTGAACTGTATCTATTGTTGTATGTTATTGCACACAATTATAATGTGTTAGGTGACAGTTCTTCTCTTCCATGAGACTGTGAAGTCCCTGAATGCAGGAAGAATCGTTTATCTCTGTGCCTCCAACAAGTAACAGAATACTTGACTTTTAGCAGTTATCCAATAATAATAGAAAGTACTTCTTATTTATCATAAGCCAGGCATTCTGTTAAGTTCCTGATATGCAATATCTACCTGGATCTTTGTAATAACTCAGTTGTCCCCAGTAAATAAATAAGGAAGTGGAGTAAGGGAGGATAAATCATTTGCACAAAACACAAAGCCAATAGTGGAAGGGGTTGGATTCAAACCTGGCACTACATGCCTTAAAGTCCTGGACAGGAATCGTTCCACATGCTGCTTTCCTGCTGCAAGACATCGAAGACAGCTAAAACACATTATTCATTCATTCAACAAAGCATTTACCAAGCTGTTAGGGGACAGGTTCATACCCTCAAGGAGTTTGCATTTAATGTGTGAAACAGACAAACCAACAATTATGGCGCCATGCAATAATGTTATCAGAGAGGTATATATAGGAAGAAAAACATTTCAGTCAAATTGGGGAGACAGGAAATGTTAATTATAGCAATGACTTCTAATTCTCGAGCACGTACTGCGTGCTGAACATACTGAAAATCGTATCACAAGGCTTTACAAATAAGTAAACAGCAACCTGGCAAGATTATAGTGTGGTTAGTGGTTGAGACAACGTTTCTGGAGGCAAAGTGCCATCGTTTTACTTTCGGTACTGCTGCTGTCTAGCTGTGTGCCCTCCTGTGCCATCCATACCTCAGGTCCTCCATCTCTAAAATGGGAATAGCCCCTATTTCATAGGGATGTTTCAGTGACTAAGCCTACGCAAGGCACTGAAATGCTCCCTGATTTCACATAGTTCACTTATAAGTACCTGGACCAAGAGCGTATCAAGAAAGTATCTGATTCCAGTATCCATACATACAAAGCCTTTCTCAGGAATGCACTATATGGGTAATGCTAGAGCTGAGCTCTGAAGGCAAATGAAGAGCAGGCAGGGTATGACTGGCTGTAGAAACAGCCAACATCCCACACTGCCCTATTGCTGCACTATTTCTCATTCTTTTCTCCGTCTGATATTCTTTCTCCAGGAGTCCTGACCCAATGAAACTCATCCACCAACCAACACAGCCATCCCATTACACCTCTTCCATGAATGTGCCCCTGATCTCCCTCCCAGAAACTTGGCCGACGCCTCTCAGGTCAGGGTGGGTCTTGTGTATACAGTTGGTATTTACACACTTTCACCCATATAACCATGCACATACGTGTGTGCATATGAACAGAAATCCATGGGGCTTCTAGAATGCCTCACACTCACAGGGCAAGTACTTTGCCAAGCACCACAAGACAATGATCATCAGCTCAAGTTCAAAGACATTTGCTATACTAATTTCCATTCCAAAATTAAAATTAGAAACCATCCCCAAACTGCAGACAGCTCTACTGTAAACAGTATTTCCTACTCATCCTAACTCATCATCTTGAATTTCTCACCAATGGGGGAGGTAAACTATGGTTTATTATTTAAAACTGCAACTCCATACAAGGAGTTTAAAAATGGACAGGAGAAGCCAAACTAGAGAAATCTCTACCCTCCCTAACACGTATTTATCTGAAATGGCTTCCAGAGTGGAAGAAAATGGGAAGCATTTTTGTGTTAAAAATTATCAGAGGCATAATAAAAATTTCGTAATGTCAGCCTATGTCAAATATTGTTTTATTTTAAAAAATAAAGGAATTTTATTTTTCTCATGGTCAACTTTCGATCAAGAATGCAATCAAACCAAAGTGTGATAGCAGATCTGGGGGAAAATGCACCAAAAAATGATGAAACTGTGAAGTTAATGAGTGGAAGAGACGAATATGAATTCCATCTCTTTCTTTCCTTTCAGCCCAATTATAGAAGCAGGCAGATTTGTGGTCACAATGCAGGCAAAGTGACAGAAAAGAAGCAGAAATATCAAGAAGATCCAAACATTAAACAATCTTCTCTCCTACAAAGAATTAATTTGGCCTCTGAGCACTGATTAACCTTTCTTTCTTTTTTTTTTAATTTAAATTCTAGTTAGGTAACATACAGTGCAATATTGATTTCAGGCATAGAATTCAGTGATTCATCACATACATACAACACCCAGTGCTCATAACAAGTTCTCTCCTTAATACACATCCCCCATCTAGCCCATCTCCCACCCAGCTCCCTCCATCAACCCATAGTTTATTCTCTATCATTAAGAACCTCTTGTGGTTCTGTTTCCATCTCTTCTTCCCCCACCCTTCCCACATGTTTATCTGTTTTGTTTCTTCAATTACACATATGAGTGAAATTATATAGTATTTGTCTTTCTCTGATTGACTTATTTCACTTAGCTTAATACATTCTAGCTCTATCCATGTCATTGCAAATGGCAAGATTTCCTTCTTTTTGATGGCTAAGCAATATTCCATTGCATATATATGCCACATCTTCTTTATCCATTCATCTAATCTTTCTTTATTACAGGTCTCCTTATTAAAAAACAAAAATCATGGAGGGATACATGGCTGGCTTAGTCGGTAGAGCATATGACTCTGGATATCAGGGTTGTAGGTTAGAGCTCCATGTTGGGTGTAGAGATTACTTAAAACTAAAATCTAGGGGTGCCTGGGTGGCTCAATCGGTTAAGTGTCCGACTTCGGCTCAGGTCATGATCTCATGGTTCACGAGTTCGAGTCCCGCATTGGGCTCTGTGCTGACAGCTTGGAGCCTGGAGCCTGCTTCTGATTCTGTGTCTCCCTCTCTCTCTGAACCTCCCCCCATTCATGCTCTGTCTCTCTCTGTCTCAAAAAATAAATAAACATTAAAAAAAAATTTAAAAGCTAGGAAAGAAAAATCATGGGCTTAAAAATACCTAAAAAATTAGAATTGAAAGAAAATTAATTATTACGTTTTGGCTTTGGGGTTAAAACATTAACTTATTTTTAGCAACTTAAGGTCAAGCAACACAAAGCGTTAAGGTATATTTTTATGCCAAATGGTACACTTAGGGGGCTTCTCCAAAAGCAGAAAGGTGGAAGCATCAAGTATTGGCCAGGGTTAAAAATGAGAAGGACTAATGGGAAGGCAAGCCTATCAAACTAAGTCATTTTTTTTTCCTCCTAACGGTCTAAAATTAGATCCCTTGGCAATACTTTCTTTCTTTAGGTAAAAATTATATATCACAAAACTCCCTCCTAAACACCACTGAAGTATTTTGGTTCCATAAGTACTTGACAGCTAACTTCACAGCTAACCAGACCTAGAGATTTTGAATCTAATAAAATGTCACAGCCAATCCAGTGAAATCCCAACTCTCATTTGAGGTGTCCAATCTATAAACGTAAAGTGATATGGACAAACACCCCAAAGGTAATTTTAGGGTACAAAAATGCCTCAGGTTTCTTCCCCCCAAGGTACATTAGTCAAATAAATGGAATCAGCATTTTTCCTTCTTTCACAGCCTAAACCTTGGCTCTTGGAGAGTAGTAGGACATTTTGAAGATTTCCTTCACTTTTGGATCTCTGCTGCCCACAGTGGTACAGCAGCAGACCCACAGTTCAAACCCCAATTCCAAGTTCTATTTTTTTTTTAACTTTTTTTTTTTTTAACATTTATTTACTTTTGAGATGGAGAGAGACAGAGCATGAGTGAGGGAGGGGCAGAGAGAGAGGGAGACAGATTCTGAAGCAGGCTCCAGGCTCTGAGCTGTCAGCACAGAGCCCGACACGGGGCTCGAACCCACAGACTGTGAGATAATGACCTGAGCCAAGGTCGGACGCTTAACTGACTGAGCCACCCAGGTGCCCCCCAAGTTCTATTCTAACATGAAGGAATTAAAGATGACCCCCAAGATCTCCACTCTTTATCTCCACTGAGCTCTGAGCAGCACCAGAGTGATCCTATTAAAAGCAAGTCAGGGGCACCTGGGTGGCTCAGTCAGTTGAGCATCAGACTCTTGCTTTCAGCTCAGGTTGTGATCCCAGGGTCATGGGATCAAGTCCCATGTCAGGCTTCACACTGAGGTGTAACCTGCTTGAGATTTTCTCTCTCTCTCCTTTTGCCCCTCCCCCACTCAGACATGTTCTCTCTCTCCATTAAAAAGTAAAAATATATTAAAAATAAAAATATTTAAAAAAATTAAGACTAAGTCGCTCTTGTCATCCCTCTGCTTAGAACTCCCCCTTTGCTTTCCCTATCAGAATGAATTCCAAAGCCCTACAATGGCCTCCAGGCCACTACAGACTCTGACCCCTGTGCCCTCACCTCCTGATATTCCCTTTGCTTGCCAACTCCAGCCACCCTTGTTTCTCTCTGCTCTGGCTGCTCCCTGCCTGAAATGCTCTTTCCCCAAATATCTGCACGGCCAACTGTCACCTTCAAATATCTGAATGAATGTTTCCTTCCAATTAGATTTAAAATTACATGGCGCCTAGGTGGCTCAGTCGGCTAAGCATCCAACTTTGGCTCTGGTCATGATCTCATGGTTTGTGAGTTTGAGCACCGCGTCGGGCTCTGTGCTGACAGCTCGGAGCCTGGAGTCTCCTTCAGATTCTGTGTCTCTCTCTCTCTGCCTCTCTCCTGCTCGCAGTGTCTCTCTCACTCTCTTGCTCTCAAAAGTAAATAAACATTTAAAAGTACACGTCCTTGGGGCGCCTGGGTGGCGCAGTCGGTTAAGCGTCCGACTTCAGCCAGGTCACGATCTCGCGGTCCGGGAGTTCGAGCCCCGCGTCGGGCTCTGGGCTGATGGCTCAGAGCCTGGAGCCTGTTTCCGATTCTGTGTCTCCCTCTCTCTCTGCCCCTCCCCCGTTCATGCTCTGTCTCTCTCTGTCCCAAAAAAATAAATAAACGTTGAAAAAAAAAATTTTTTTAAAAATAAAAAAAAAATAAAAAAAAATAAAATTACACGTCCTTTAAACTCCATTGTTTTTCATTTTCCATGGTACTTATCACTCTCCAACAAATGATATATTTGATTGATTGTGCTTCTTGTTTATTGTCTGTTTTCTCCAGCTAGAATGAATGCTCCTTGAGGGCAGGGATTTGCCTGTGTTGTTCTGATGTATCTCATGGGTTTTGTATGTGGCAGGTGTTAGTAAATGTTTGTAGGATGAATAAATAAGATCTTTTATTGTTTTACTTTCTTATGATTCCATACAGTATCCAGTGCTTTCTGCTTGGTGAACTGATAGCTGGTTATTTCCCCATAGAAACAACCCAAGAAACTGATTTACTGAAGTCCAAAAACATTTGATTAATTGCCACCATTTACTGAAAATTTACTACGTGCCAGGTACCATGTTTTATGTTTTCTCATTTAATCATCACCAAAAGCCAGTGAGAAAGACATTACATTCCCCCTTAATTTAAAAAAAAATGTTTTAATGTTTTATTTTTTCTTGAGAGGGAGAGAGAGACAGAGCGTGAGCTGGGGAGGAACAGAGAAGAGAGAGACACAGAATCCGAAGCAGGCTCCAGGCTCTGAGCTGTCAGCACAGAGCCTGATGTGGGGCTCGAACTCACAAACTGTGAGACTACAACCTGAGCCAAAGTCAGACACTTAACTGACTGAGCCACCCAGGCACCCCTTTCCCCCTAATATTTTAGGGAGCCTAAGGAAATTTAGGCTCAGACATGATAAGTAAATACCTCTGAGTGCCCTCGCTGGGTTATCTGCATACCCAGGGCCATCTGACTCCCCATTCTGCCTTCCCCATTATCAACCTGGCTCACCTCTTCACTAGCACAGACAACCAAGAGACCCCGTGGACATGTTATGGAAAGACTCTAGGGTACAGTTAATTATACAGAGAAAACCTGGGCAAATAAATAAATTAATTGAATCAAATAATTAATGCAACAAAATTGTTGTGAAAGAAGATGTGCTTTTATAATAAAACATATGGTCGTTCTTATAAAATCATTCAGATACTGTTATAACCAAACCAATAATAACAAAATTTGAAAGGGAGAAGGCGACACCTACTAAACTTAGTGTTGGTCTCCCTAAAGACTTGCTGTGTGACCAGGACAGCCCCTGACCTCTTCACTGAGCCTTAGCACACAGGTGTGATGCCACCCAGCCTTATATATTGCCTGCAGATTTTGAGACGGAGAAAAATCTATCTGCAAAATTAATGAATTTACAGAAGAAAGGCACCCTATAAATTCAGTTATCTCCTGATCACAATTTCTGAGGTCGGTAGGATTATTTTGAGAGCCATTACACAAATTCAATAGAACAAAACCCAAGTCAACTCAGACAGCTGAGTCCAGCAATTCTCAGAGAATGACAGAAAAAGGATAACTCTATCACGGGCCACCAACCCACAAAAGATACAGGGTCTATGAGCAGAAGTTTCTGGAAGTGTAGGCTTCTCTTTGGGTGGAGGGAGAAACAGCCCAAACCCGCCAGCCACTTCTATGGCTTAGGATAGGCTGTGTGGTTAGACAAGGCTGGGATGCCCATCCTGGGGCTACAGTCCCCACCTTAACCAACTCCTGAACCACAGACACTGGGGGGAAAGGGGAGAAAGACCAACCACAGGTTCTCCCGATTCCTATACAACAGGGTATGACAATGTTTTGTCCCCAGGCAGACCTGGCCTTATTCCAACACAGTTCTTCCGATCTTCCTACCCAAATTCGCCTGGTGGTTTCTCTACCAGACACTGCTTGTACCTTTCTGAGGTGGGAGGGGGCAACCTCTGTGACCGGGGACAGAGGTACAAGGAGAAACTGGCCTGTCGATATTGCCTCATTCAGATGAAATGTCTGAATCTTCAAAGTATCACATGGAGAACTGAAGTTTTTTTCTCTACTCGGCAATTCTAAATTGTGAGTTCGGTATCTAAAATTAAATTACACATAAATGCCAAGAATTCCTTTTGTGCTAATTGTTAAAAAGTCCAAATTTAAAATCCCTGCTTAAACTGTTTTAATCAAGATAGCAATCTAAAGTCTTAATTTTTAAGGTCTATTATTTGCAGAAATTTTTACTTTATTAATAATGTAAAATATGCAGGCAGTCCCTGGGAAAAAAAAATTTAATTAAAAGTCTTCACAAGCATTCCATAACCAGTCTGAGAGCTGTCTTGATGCATGGATGCCTTTGGGGGAGGGGTGTACCTAGGCTCTAACTGTACTTGAAAAATAGCATTGTCGCTATGGAAGCAGCTCTAAATTTTGACTGTTCTTCCTTATGCTAGCAAAGGCCATATTCTTTATATGCAGCTTTTCTTTTCACTGAAAAGGGCTTTGACAGTAATCCACCTGGCGTCCAGCTTGCCCTGCCTTGCCTAGGCATCACCCTTCTGTCTTGCTGTAGAGCACCATGCTTTCAGCGGAGCCCCAAACACGAAGGTAGAATACAGATCAACTGGAATACCAGCCTTCACCCAGAAAACAAAAACAAACAAACAAAAAAGAAGTGACTTTCATTTGTTCCTTGAGGGAATCACCCGTAAGGCCCATTCATGCTCTTGTCATTGGCTAACCTGGCCTAATTCGGATCTCTCTTTTCTGGACTCTTCATTGGCAACTTGTCAATCAATATGGAGTAAATATCACCGAGGGTTGTTTTGAAAACAAATGCTTCAGAAAGTTTACACTTAAGAGTACAGGTTTTGGGGGCACCTGGGTGGCTCCGTTGGGTGACGGTCCAACCTCAGCTCAGGTCGCGATCTCACAGTTCGTGAGTTCAAGCCCCGTGTCGGGCTCTGTGCTGACAGCTTGGAGCCTGGAGCCTGCTTTGGATTCTGTGTCTCCCTCTCTCTCTGCTCCTCCCCCACTTGAACTCTGTCTGTCTCTCTCTCTCTCAAAATAAAATAAACATTAAAAAAATATTTTTTAAAAAAAGAGTACAGGCTTTTGGAGTGGTCGCCTTTAGAAACTAGCACTTCTTCCGGTAACATGGTGAAGAAGGCTGCTCAAGTATGTCTGAAACTCCTCTTTCTGAGCTGCCTCCATTTCAATAGCTCAGTGACCGTAAACTGTCACCGTCTGAAGATGTACTTGATTCTGGGAAGCAGCCAACGGGCCCTCAGAGCCAAGCATATCAAATAATGTAGGTAATCATGTTGAGTAATACTATTTTTCATAAACATGAGGTGTGACCATTAAAGTAATAAAACCGGTTTTCATACGAGGACCGTCACTAGACTCTGAAGGCAAATTCAAAAAAAGTTCAAAAAAGTGTTTGGTGATGGATATTCTTAGTTTCTGTTTGTCGTTAAACAATGGCGAGCTCTTTAAAATTAGTACAAAATGAACCAAAGCTACTCTGGAGACAGTTTTTCCCACTTGGACACACATGTGAGCACACACAATACACTATATGAATAATTTCTGCCAACTGCCTCCTGATTTAACATTTTGATTCATTTTCACAAAATCTTACCCTTGTACTATCATAAATTTAAATCATCCACTGTGGCAGCAAAAAATATTAAAATATATGATTCCAAATTCAAGGAGCAAATAATCAAGTGAATGAAAGAAAAGTCTTCTTTAGCATCTTAGAATTACAATGGCCTTAGCAAGCATTCATCCAAAATTGAGTAATTTTTGAGTAAACACTAGCAAAGAGAGAGAGATGTTCAGTTGGCCAAGAATATAACCACCTAGCTCAGTGAGTAAATCGTGTCTTTAGGAGGAGGATTTTGTGGCCGTGAAGACGGAGTTTATCCTTAGCAATCTTTTTGGCCTGGGACTATTATTTTATGTTACCTAAGTTGTTTTGAGTATGTGGAAGGGAGCAGGGCTTCCTATTATATTCTTGAGGAGAAGACTTAGAAAAGATCCTCTTCCTCTATGTTATAATGCCAAGAAAAGGTTTTCCCTGCCAACAGTGGAGGCACCACTTTTACCCTGGAGCAGCTGGGGCGGTATTCAGTATTAAACCTCCACCTCAGGTCAATTCACCTTCTTGAAATAATCAATGCTCCTGGAAGGAGATGAACTCCACATCTCCTATTTGCACATTCAAGTCAATTAGCAGGGAGGGCGGGCCTAACAGTCTTCTGGTTGCCTGGAAGCAGGGTGCTACTCTAACAAACCCTTAAAGACGAAGACAGTGGCTCTCACATTTTACTTACCTTTGTTCCAAGATGCCTCTGATATCTTCTCTTCTATTTCATTTTTAAAAGGTTCTTCAAAATCTACTAAATTGATTTCATGACTCATTAATGGGTCACCTCCCCCAGTCTGGAAAACACTGACCTATACCAGATGTTTTTGACAGTGTGGCCCACAGTCCACGTCCATCAGAACAGAACATGCAAAAAAAGCAAATTCCTGGGCTCCATCCCAGACCCACTGTAACAGATGTGAGCTTCCTAGGTCATTCTGATGTGCACTCAAGTTTGAAAACGCATCGAGACCATTACCCAGTCATAAGTCATAAGGAAAGTAAGTGCAAAGAGGCTACGTGGTTTTTCAAGATCGTACTCCTAATCAGTAGCAAAGCCAACAGTGGGGACCATACCTCCTATATTCCTAGGGAGTGTCCTTTAAATACATAAGAACACCATTCATGCCCATCTCTGATCCAGTATCGCCCAACTTTACTTGATGGTCATGCCCACTGCTATATCTTCAATGCCTAGAACAGTGTCATGTCTGGGGGCAGGGGTTGGGAAGAACCACAGAAATGTATGTCTTATCATTTTGAAAATTAGTGTTCCGAGAAGACAGGAGTACAAAATCATACATATGGCCGATCCAACAACCAGTGCACTGTTTAATAAGTATTGACCTTCATCAAATGCACCTCTGACCTAACAAAACAAATGATCTGAAAGATTGAAAAATAAAATAATGGAGGTAAAGACGCTTTACTCTCCCTTCAAACAGGTAAGAAGAAAACGTTACATAAATGATCCAAAGGTAGCCAAAAGAGGGGATAAACTAGTAATAAGAAGTGTCAGTTTTAGTTCCTAAATCATAAAACTTTTCTCAGATTCTAACAAAGGAATAATATCAACATAAAGCAAGTCATTCCAGGATACTAAATAAAACTATAGGTAAAAGAATAAAAATAGACCATGGAATTGGGACATTTACTGTCAAATTTGTGGTTTGGCTAGGCTTTCTGAGTTTACCTTTCTAATATCAGTTTTTCCATCTGCAGTGCTCCTCCAGTTAGTTCAAGTTTACATGGGTCAAGCTTTAGGGTCCACAGTCATACAAATTCCTGTAGTATGACCAGTGCTTATGAGGATGCCACTGAATAATGTTTGCCCTCTCTTCCAGAAGCAGCCCAAGGGTCATTTTCCCAGAGTCTAAAATCAAATTAATTCAATATGATGCACTGAACAACTCTTAACTTCTGGGTCCAGTGGGAGGCTATAGGAGTAGAAAGAGATGTAAGTAGACTCTGCGGTTCTCAAGTCACATAATTTATTGCAAAAATCTCTCCGTGTGTACATAAGTATAAGGTTATTATTAATAATCACACAAGCAGGTACACAGTGACCCCCATAACTACCTGGAAGGAAGGTGCAAGCAATTGTAATGTATACACAAGAGGACTTTTTTTCAGGGAAATATGCAAATATGGGGCAGAGTGATCTCCCACTGGCCCTCCTTCCTGGCTTTGAGACCCCTCCACCCTTCCCCTTCCTTGGCAAAGTATGGGTGGAAAAAGAGACTTGGAGGTGCCACCACCACACATACATGCACGCACATGAGCCACACTTTTAAGGGCAGAGAAAGCAGTAAAGGCAACGCGGACACATCCTCTGACTTTCCCTCCTGCATCCCTTGCCAGGATCCCACAGCGTTCTCTGTACCCGAGGGGTTGATGAGATAGATAGTCAACCATGTCTACAGATGCAAGGCCTTGAGCTGTTGAGCATTTTCTCAGAAACATACTTCCCTGCTGACTCAGGTCTGACTGGAGTTACTTCAGAGATTTATTGCCAAGCTCTGTAGCTGTTCAAAATAAGAAGGAAATATTCTACACATTTCAAACAATTTTATAAACCTAAAAAAAAAAAAACCCAAAAAACCCGACACCATTAAAATGCTAACACAGAACGTCTATCCTGACCCAAACCAACTACTCACTCCCATACTCTAATCATCATTAATTCTGTGAGATTTAGTTCAAATATACTTAACACCTGACTGCAAATACGCTGTTAAAATTTTTATCAGGATTTGAGGCTGGGCTACACCTCTGGAGTTTGATGACAAATACTAGTGTGTTAAGAAATTCTCCCACATACGTTTCATCAGGCATGTACATACATCTACATCAAAACATGCATGAAGCCGCAACGACTCCTTTGCTTGAAGAATTTAAAAAACTACTCATGGCGAACCCTGCAGGATCACACCGGTAACACAAGTCCTCCAAAAGAGATAACAAAAAACAGCAGAGATTAGATTTCTTTCACTTGTTCTCAGGGTTTAAGGATGACAATATCTCGGGAGTTAATCCCTCTCAATGCATAAATGTGATGTCTTACATTGCTCCCCACCTGCAGTAATCAGCTAGAATTATCTCTAGAAAAGGCACAGGAAGAAATCTGGATTTTCCCAAGCAAAGCTCAACTGTCATCACTCAGTGTCTTTTTCTCTCTGTATGAATTTCTGTCTGTATGAGTAGCAGTAACAGTTGCATTTGTGCAAAGCAATGATATATTTTTATCCTATAACCGAGTCTTGTCATTGATAGTGTTTCTTCCTCTCATATGGCTGCAGGAAAGCTCAGAGCCAGGTTTTCAGACTACCTTTAATATAATTAGGCAGCACCTTACAGAATACATTTCTAGATTTTAGCACTCTTCTGGTTTCATCTGTTTGATCCATATGCCACTTTTGTTCTGCTTTCTTTGTCCTTATTAATGTGTTTCTTTAAGAAACACACAAATAAGTACCTAAGCATTGTTTACCCAGTACGAGGCTTCCCCTAAGTGTTCACCACCTGTCAGGATGTTCCCAAGCATGCAGACATGTTCACATTACCCTGAGTCCATAATTTCTATCTTTAAGCACACATTCCTTTAAACAAGAAAACCCATCGCTGGCCTGCTGACCATCCCAAGGGGTTGGTTCATCCTCTGAGTTTAACAGTGGATGGTAGTGCTATCTTCTTTTAAGTGGTAACTAAACCTAGCTTCATGGTTTCCTAAGAAAATCCTTGTTGTATCTGAGAGGATGATAGAAAAATAGGGATTCGGGAAGTAAAATAACTGAAAACACTGAAATATAAAAAGCACCTAATGATGTCATCTTTGTCACATGGTCCAACCCATTAAAAAGCCATCTGTATTCTACAACAAAGGAAGACAGAGTAGAGGTAAAGACTCTACATCCCAGTTCTCTCTGAAATTTTATTCGGTGATAAACAGCCATATCAAATAGTTCCTAAATATTCACTCATCTCTACGTAATATTGGGTGTCTCATTGACATGACTGGCACCAGGAAAGCATCACATAAATTTTGAATCTTGCATACAGGTCCCGAACAGTGAGGCAAACCAAGTGGACTGAAAAATCTTAACTTGTGACAGAAATAATATACAGGACCTGGCGATCTCTAATAATAAACTCAGGATGAGGCATTTAAAAAGAAATTCATATAACCAAGAACTTTTAGTGATGATGGTTTTAAGAAAAAGACAGCATTAGGGGTGCCTGGGTGGCTCGGTTTGTTGGGCATCCAACTTCGGCTCAGGTCATGATCTCACAGTTCGTGAGTTCAAGCCCCACATCAGGCTCTGTGCTGACAGCTCAGAGCTTTGGAACCTGCTTTGGATTCTGTGTCTCCCTCTCCCTCTGCCCCTCCCCTGCTTGTGTTCTGTCTCTCCCTCTAAAAAATAAACATTAAAAAAAATTAAAAAATTAAAAAAAGAAAGAACAAGATAGCATTGAACTTACCATGCCCTAATTTGAAAGCTACCCAGTAACCACACTTTACTGGAATAAGTAGACAAACATTCTTGATTATTTTGCAATCATGAATAAAGGAGTAGCGTTCTCTAATCCATTTGCAGAAGAGCCCTCTTACAGCCTAGAGAGCCAGCAGGTTTTCCAAGCCTTGTTTTTGCCAAAACCAAAACACTAGATGGGACCTCACTGACTCTTCCAATTCAATCAAAACTTTCCCATAAGGCACATATATTCATGTTTAAGTCTCCATGTTTATTGAAACCAAAACCTTATTGGCAATAAAATACAGAGAATCAATAGGGGATTTTCTCTAAAATAGAGATATTTCATTTATATTATCTCTATAAGATTTTAGAACTGCCTGAGAGAAACAACTCTAGTTGATACAAAGATTTAGGAGAAAAAATATTTTGGCAAATTAACTTTTTATTACATCAGATACAATTAATCCACAGTATATATTAAAAGAAAATCTGAAAACTGATCACAAGTTTTCATTCAATACTGTCCATATACCGTTAGCCACCTCCATCCACATAAAATTTGTTGTAATTCATTTCAATGCACAGAAATACACTGGAAATGGGGGTGCTTGGGTGGTTCAGTTGGTTGAGCACCTGACTCTTGATTTCTGTTCAGGTCATGATCCCAGGGTCATGGGATCAAGCCCTGCCATGGGCTCCATGCTGAGCAAGGAGCCTGCTTAAGATTGTGTCTCTCCCACTGTCCCTCTCCCCTGCTCACACTCTCTCTTGCTCTCCAAAATTTAAAAGAAAGGGGAGCACCTGCGTGGCTCAGTCAGTTAAGCGTCTGACATCGGCTCAGGTCATGATCTTGTGGTTTATGAGTTCGAGCCCCATGTCAGGCTCTGTGCTGACAGCTCAGAGCCTGGAGCCTGGTTTGGATTTTGTGTCTCCCTCACTCTCTGCCCCTCCCCCACTCATGCTCTATCTCTGTCTCAAAAATAAATAAACATATTTTAAAAATTAAATTAAATTAAAAAAAAAGAAATACACTGGCTTTGGTTGTTGTTTCAACACTGCCCACCAAACCAAAGGGTGAATCTAAGATATTTCTTGAGATGCTGAAAATTTGATCAAAATCATTCAACATGTTCAAAAATTATGATGAGAGTATTAAATCCAAGATACACACCTAAAGCACTTCCTTGGTCTTAGTTAGCATAACTTCTCCTCCCAAGACAAATTCTGATATCCTGAAACATCCTTACCTATCCAGACATAGGCGTAATTATCAGGACACTGCTTCCAAAGCCGTACTTCCTAGATTAGCAAACTAATCACAGGGTTTTTTTTTTTTTAATCTATTACAGTTCTTTTTCTTTTCTTTTGCTTACCAGAACAATAAATTCTTTAAGAAGAATCTTGCAGCATATTTATTAGATACTATTTTAAAATTTAAGAAGGGAGACCTCATTTCTATTATATTGAAAAACTAAATTCCCTGCTGTCCCTATCCTTTCTTCTCCATAGTCTATCACTTTTACTTCTCATAAGTTTGCCAGTTTTTCATACTTTATCCCTATTGTGATATATGTCTTTCCCTGACATTATACAAATTTATATAAATGTTTTGATTCTTTTCTGCGGTAGCTACTCTGCCGTGCTGCTTGAGAAAAGGGCATAAACAAGAGCAAAGCCAACTGACACTATAGCTTAGAAACAGTAAGGTATTACTCAGCAACCCACAGAGAAGGGAAATGAAACAATGAATACCCAGAGCCCCTGGAGTCACCACAACATTTAATTCAATTCTCTACGATTTGTCATTTGTCAAGGCCTGCCATGAACCAGGCAATGTGCTTGGTAGACAGTGAGCTATAAAGAAGGGGCAGGCCATGGGGACCAAAGGCCTCACACCACAAGGAGTTATTAATTGGTGGTCTATAAAGAACCATTAATTCATGACCAAGAGAGTTAAGTTACTTTGGTAAAGTTCACTTTCTTCTTATTCTTTTTGCTTTAATTCACCAAGATCCATCAAGAATCCCTTTGTTCCAGTCGGACACTTGGAAAGCGGGTTGTGTTACACGACACCCACCATCTTCCCATTCACCATCCTTTTTTTTTTTTAATGTTTATTTATTTTTGAGAGGGGGGTGCAGAAAGAGAGGAGGACGGAGGATCTGAAGTAGGCTCTGTGCTGAGAGCAGAAAGCCCAATGTGGAGTTTGAACTCACAAACTTTGAGATCATGACCCGAGTCAAAGTCGGATGCTAAACCGACTGAGCCACCCAGGTTTCCACAACCGCCCCCCCCCCCCCCGCCAATCACCATCTAAAGCCCACATCCCACCCCACACTCCACCTACATTCCATTACTACCTCATTTCATTTACTTCCTCTGCAATAGTGTGAGGTGATTTCCTTCTACAAAGGCTGAAGATCAGAATCAATTCCAACACAAGAGCCCACTCAGTGAAAAACACAAACAGAGCAGATTTCTGAAACTCACCTGGACAAAGAAACTACAAGCAAGTAGGTTAGCCAAGTCCTGACCTGAGGTCATCCCAACACTACAAAACAAGTTGAAGAAAACTTTCTTTGAAAATCAAGTAAGAATGAAAAAAAAAATGCTGGACGGAAGACAGAAATGTTGGAAGCTCTCCATATTTCACTCTCTCAGCTGAAGTAACTCTCAGTAGTCTAGTATATAAAGAATGCTGATATCCAAACCCTAGGTCACTGTGAGAACAGCTGTGTGATTAAGGCACAGACTTTGTTCTAAAATTTTCTGATGGAGCATTGTCAGAACTAAACAAAAGGACCCTAATTTGCCATTTTTGTTATGCATGAGACTTCATCAGATTGGGATACAAGAAAAAAGGTGGTGAAACCTGACCAGGCTTACAACAGCTTTTTCAAAGGTCAGACTATCCCCAAAGGACAGTAAAGCCTTCAGGGGGTATATGCCTTCACATTCTATCTGGTTAGCAGCTCAGTGAGTGTTCCCTATTTCTAAGTGCTTATCTGGGATTCTTTATGCCTCACAAATACCTAACACAGATAAAAATTCTCCTTGATCATAAACATTTTAACTTATAGCTCAATTTAGCAAAGCTCCAGGCCCTAGCAAATGACCCAAATAATAACCCTTTGTTGATCTGGATTCAGAATAATAAATGATGGATGGGAAAAAAAAAAAAAAGGCAATAAAAAGTCCAGCAGAGTAGTGCTTTCCCACTGATAGAATGGGTCCCACTATTGAGACACAGAAGAAAATCTCTTTGCAGGCAGGGTTTGCCAACAAGCACAAATACCCATACCCAGGGCTGCTACTGCACAATAAACATACCTCCTCTGTTCATTCAGCTGTCCGTCTAGGTAATGAAAAGTAATGTTTCAACTCAGGCTTTATGTTTGACTTGCAAATACACTACCACCAACAAAAATAAACCACTGCCCACTGCGATGTTACAATATTAACACACGCTTTCCAGTTTTAATAGAGCAAGTTTAAGGTATTACCAAGTGCACTGAGTCATCTACCTACTCAGCAAGGAAATACTGAATGGCTGCAATTTCTATTTAGGACACTTTTCTCATTCTTTTTTTTTTTTTTAAATCTTTATTTATTTTTGAGAGAGAGACAGAGTGCGAGCAAGGGAGGAAGAGAGAGAGAGGGAGACACAGAATCCGAAGCAGGCTCAAGGCTCTGAGCTGTCAGCACAGAGCTCAACGTGGGGCTCGAACCCACGAACCATGAGCTCATGACCTGAGCTGAAGTCGGCCACTTAACCGACTGAGCCACCCAGGCACCCTGACACTTTTCTCATTCTTACCTGCCCAATCTCATATAATTATCATCAAGTTATTAATTCTCCAACTGCTGCTCTTTCTTGTGATGATCATCTCAGGTAACAAAGTTAGAGCCAGGTTAGTAAAATGTGAAAATGAGAACCCAGACTCCTCACAGGTCACCTGATGGTTTCTGACCCCTGAGAGTGGAAGGTCAGGACCCCCTGCTCCATCCGACATCCACTGGCAGTCCCTAAGCCGTCGCAATGCAAAAACCAGACCCGGGGTCTTCTTCACCACGACTTCATCATGACCTCACCATGACTACCAGCGCAATGAAGATATGTAACTTTTTATTTTAGACTTCTTTACATGGGATAAAAAAAGATAAACACCTACATCAAACATAATGTTCATGTGGCATCCCAGCTGCCATCAATGATTTGCTAGAGACCTGGCACTTTCTTAAATGCCCCAGTCCCTTCTTACGGCCCTAAGGGAAAACAACAAAACAAAACAAAAACCCCATTTTGCTTCAAAGGTAAGCAGGTAAGAGATATAGAAGACCTATCAAGGGGCACCTGAGTGACACAGTCAGTTAAGCATTCGACTCTTGATTTCGGCTCAGGTCATGATCTCGCGGGTTTGTGAGATCGAGCCCCGCATGGGGCTCTGAGCCGACAGTGCGGGGCCTGCTTGGGATTCTCTCGCTCCCTCTCTCTCTACCACTCCCTCACTTGCTCTCTCATGCGTGCTCTCTCTCTCTCTCAAAATAAATACACTTAAAAAAAAAGAGAGAGCTATTGAAATAACCTAAGCTGATGTATTTTATTTACTTCAGAGGGAAAATGGCATTTGTGGATTTCTGAACTACGGTGCACGCCTGTGTTTAATACATGCACACGGCGCTAAGCGGAGGTGACAGAGCACCGGATGGGACCCATGGGGGACGTTTTGCTTAGCTTAGAAAGATAATCTCACCTGAGAGATTTTCTGAGTTTTTCATATTAAATGTTACCAAATGTAGTTGTATATTCATTCAATTATGGGAAATACCATTTAGGTACCGACTTAATTTTTCTCACTCATTTTAGACATATGTCATAGTCACAGTTCACATCAAAGACTCAATTTCATAAAGAAAGGGGGGTAGGGGACAGTGTGGCGAGGGAAAAAGGCCACTTAATCTCTTCCCTTGACTCTTTACATGCATGCAGCTGGCCCACTAAAGCACAATGTAACAGAGTGAGGCTCCTGTCCTTTGTCAGCAGTCCTTTAAAGGAGCAATCAGGAAAGCACAGTTTGAATGCATTTCTATATTCAATTGCGTGGTCTCCCGTGCGAGTACGAACCAGGCCCGACCCTGCTTAGCTTCCAAGATCTGATGAGATCCGGCACACTCAGGGTGGTATGGGCCCGGACTGAATGTATTTCTGTAAATTACAAGGTCATCTTCAGGACGTGTGGAGAAGACAAGCAGTGTCAACTGAACTGAATTTACCTGCATTTCCCTCAGAACTCTGAGATCCCTCCATGTCACTTAACAAATGATCTTCCACACGTTCTACTATAGGTTATTCTCCGATGCACAACACTTGATCATCAATGCCAGAGGTTCTTTTTCTGCTTTTCCAAGATCATTACCCCTCAACCCTCACTCTAATCCCATTTTTTTGGTGGACAACATGTGAGATCCCAAGAAGAGTCCTAGGTAGTTTGGCTGTAAACCTGTCTCTGACGCGAGCATTTTTGCTGCACAGCCAATTGGCCGTAAGGCAACTCTGTGTAAAAGATAAAAAAAATAACCAGTTGACAGTGTGGTCTGACAGTCTGTTGCTTTCATCGACTGGCTGACAGTGTGGTTTCATTTCTCCATTGATGCAGTACTCCCATTTTTATATTATATAAATCTTAACCCTCACTGTGGTCTCAACAGTGACACAGAGTTTGGGACACACATTTCCCATGGAACTTTGGAACCTCTATCAACGGACATATGACAAGATGCCAAGAACAAACAGTGTAGGTTTTCATCACGGCACAACAAAAGGTCATTTACAAATATATATCCTAGTATTTGGAAACAGACGTTTCTTAATGAAGGAAGTCACATTAGCAAAAAAAGGAAAAGTGTGATGCTGAATGAGAAGATCAATCAACAAGCCAAAAAGAAATTATATACAAGAGACTTTGAAGACAAGGGCCTAAGTACAATTCACCAAAAAACACACAAAAAATCAGTCATTAGCACAGCACTGCTGTGAATCAGTACTATACATTTTGAGTGTATTCAAACATTTTGTATCTCGCAGTAAAGTCTCTCTAACCTTGTTACTCATTTTTTATGTCTCACTATGTCTTTTTTAATGAATGTCCCTCTTTTTTTGTATGTGATTCTTTTATGGCACAACTTCCTTATGGCCAATTATCTGGCAAAAATGTTTGCAGTGAAAATGCTTGCAGCAACGAAGCTTATAGCAAAAACACCAGATATGCCAAAAAAGAGCCCTCAAAATCATTATTACAAGATCTAAACAAGTGATGGAAAACAAATATGAATCTCACATGCCATTTCATTTCTGGATATATTCATTTTACTTTTTTGCTAATCATGGGAGTTTATTTAATGCTATCTGGTTCCTTTGAAACCTGGGTTAGTCTGAGCTATTATAATAAAAAGTAAAAAACCAAAACAGTTGCAAGAGGTTTTATCTTCACACAGAGAATCATAAAACTCTTGTTTCAGATCATATGAAGGGAAAGTATTTTTCTTGACATTAGAAGCTAAAGCAAACTTGGTAGAGACTCAAATATAATGAAAATAGAAGAAATATGTAAAGATAGCTTCAGTATTATAAAAAAAGCAACTATCTTCCTAGGGCTTGGAAAGGCACACACACATCTACAGATTGCAAGATGAGCTGGGGATTAGCCACCTTCACTTTACACTGACCTTCTCATTTTGATTAGAAAAAAGTTTTTCGCCACATACACTCCCACAAGACAGCAAGTCCAACAGCCTTCACAGAAGAAGCCAAGCAGCTTTGGGAGCTTTGGTTGGCTCCCAAGCTGAAGGCACACTAACCTGAAGAGGACAGAGATCTCAAGTAGCTCTGCCATAACATCTACATCATTTTGGGAAGTCACAAATCCTGAGTAAGCCAGGTTCCCTAGCAACCAAATGTTCATTTGAATGTTCCTTCCCACCCTATCCCCTTCATCAGCTGTGTTTGCTCATGAAAATACCAGTGGAAAGAAGAGGTTGTAGCAATGGGGGGATTTTGAAGGCAAACTTGAAAAGCCTAATAATAATTATTAGCGCTGGGTCTGATCAGACCATGCCAAGTACTGACTCAGATAAATCACTAGGGAATGAGCTTCGTTTGCTGACATTACAATTTGGGACATCTAAGGCAAAACCAAGGGGAAAAAAAGGTTTTAAAATTTTGACAAGTTGAAGAAATAGATACATATAATCTCAGTCTCAGCCTCAGAAGGGAAGATGGGCTGCAAAGGTTTTTTGCACAGGCATAGTCGAGACGGTTTCAGGGTGCAGCCTAATCCTAAGAATGGAAAACTAGGAGAGGCTTCAAATCAGAAAACAAACAGAATCCACCCCAGCAGGTGTCCCATTGCTCAGTCAAACCCTTTAAGGCCATCAAGTCTCTGAAAGGACACATCACAGGGGGAGAGAGCAACTGCTCAAAGCCACCAAAGAGGAGCAAACTTTAACACATGTCAAAAATTCACATAGACATTGTGAAGAGCTGCCACAATGGATTCAAGGTTTTCCTCTCTGAAATTTTAACGGTTTAAAAATACTAACTCTTTGGGGCGCCTGGGTGGCTCTAGTTAAGCGTCCGACTTCGGCTCAGGTCAGGATCTCGCGGTTTGTGAGTTCGAGCCCCGCGTCAGGCTCTGTGCTGACAGCTCAGAGCCTGGAGCCTGCTTCAGATTCTGTGTCTCTCTGTCTCTCAGCCCCTCCCCTGCTCATGTTCTGTGTCTCTCTCTCAATAATAAATAAACGTTAAAAAAATTTTTTTTTAAATACTAACTTTTGGGGGGTCGGCCACCATTGAGCAAAAGGACAGATTAGCACCTGGAGTTCTTAAAAAGATACTCTGGAACAGAAGTTGGGAACATGGGATTTGTGGCCAGATGAACCGTCATGAAAACTCCATCATGTACTTCCTGTTGACTTCTTGACATCATGTAATCTTCTGTGTGGCTTAACCTCTCTGAGTGTCAGTTTATTCATCAGTAACATGAAGTCCATATGTAATTCTTCATGGGACTATCACCTAGATTAAATGAGTTCATGTAGACACTGCATCTGGCATACAGCATATGCTTAATTAATGTTTCCTATTCATGATGCTATCCCTTCAAAAATCATCTCTCTCTGAATACAGTTTAGAATTGGCCATGAGGATATTTTGCATAAGTGGTTAAAAAAAATTACTTAAATGTCAACGAACCCATGACTCTGTCAGTAGTTGTGCCTGGAGATATAACTAACAGTCACTCATGTATGTACTCCACACAAGAACGTAAGAACATATTTCTTGATGCCTGACCCAGACATGAAAAGCAAATTTCTGTCTTAAAAAAAAAAAATAAAAAGTCACTGTCACTAAATAAGAAATGAACAAAGCCAAGTGCTTCATATCTAACAGCAGCTTTTCTCAGGCATCAATTTAATTACTTGAGCTCTGCGTAATCTAGCCTATTCCTGGGTTTGGACTTTTGCTGTTGTTTTCCTTCTCTTTTGCGATGAAACAGCCACGTAACACATGCACAACTCAATGTATAAAAGCAAAATGAACGTCTCTATTACCTACCTGTAGAATATTACAAGGACCTTGGACGTCCCAGGTGGAGCCATTCCTAATCACACCCTATCTTTCACCCCTAGGAAGGAATCACTGCTCCCTTGCTCTTTTTTATAATCTTCCCGTATATGAGTCAATCCTTAAACAATGTATCGCTTCAGTTTAGCATTTTTGGAATTGTACATGAATGGAATCACACTATATTATCTTCTCTCTTGCTTTTCCACTCAACATCATGCTTATGAGATTCTTCCCTGTTGATACACACAGTTGTCAGCTACCCTCACTGCTGTTTATGATAAATGTATCACAATTTCCTTTTTCAATATACCGTCAACAGGCCTATAGACATATTTCAGTATTTTACCGTTGTGAATAGCATTGCTGCGAGCTTTCCTGCAGATGTGTAAGAGTTTCTCTGAGGCCATGTTTCCCAATGTTCTTCACAACCCTACTTATATAAAATATCATCTCAGAATGACAAACTAAAGTCATGAGACAAAACAGTTCCCGCTCCAGGCCTGCAATTTGTTCTGCTACCCTAAAGACTAACAGGATCAGGGGACCATTTTACAAGGTATCCCAAACTTCATTCCAAAATCATTACACCAGTTTATATGGCTACCAGCATCATATGCGTATTCTCTCTGCTCCATATCCTTGCACAGTGATTCACGGTGACAGATACAATCTGGTAGGGATGAAATGGTAACTCATCGTGGTTTTAATGTTAAAACCTATTAAACCACCTCTATGAGTAAAACAGTAGGGTACTGGAACATGAAGGGACAGATCAATTGAACAGAGTAGAAAATGCAGAAAGACAGCCAATTAAATACTTACGAAAATTAAGTGTATGATAGGGGCACATCTCAAATCAGTGGGAAAAAGATGGGACTTCTAATAAGTGGCTTTTGATATCTAGAGAGCCATGTAGAAAAAGAGAAAATTAGATCCATTCCCCATACAACAAAATAAATCCCAAATAGGTTGTCACAGACTGAAATGTTAATGATAAAACCACACAAGTACTAAAAGAAAATATGGATGTCCAACAGGTTAGTCATTATCCACATGTGGCTACTAAGCACTTGAAATGTGGTTAACTGTGACTGAGGAACTAAACTGGCAGTTTAATCTATTTTAATTAACTTAAATTGAAATTTTAAAATACTTAACTCAGTTATTGGAAAATTTTCATGTACGCTTGCAACAACCCGGTTATGTGAATTTGCTTTTCCAAAAGCATATTTTATGAAGTCTAAATCAAGTACTGATTATGAAACTTTAGTCACCAAACTGAAGTGTACAATAGGATAAAACACACATCAGTTCTTGAAAAATTAGCATGGAAAAAAATGTAAAATATCGCATTAATAATTTATTTTTATGAATATGATTTATTGTCAAATTGGCTTACATACAACACCCAGTGCTCATCCCAACAAGTGCCCTCCTCAATGCCCATCACCCATTTTCCCCTCTCCCCCACCCCCCAATCCACCTTCAGTTTGTTCTCTGTATTTAAGACTCTCTCGTGGTTTGCCTCCCTTCCTCTCATTAATAATTTAAAAATACTGGGGCTTCTGGGTGGCTCAGTCGGTTAGGCGTCCTACTTCAACTCAGGTCATGATCTCACAGCTTGTGAGTTCAAGCCCCACGTCAGGCTCTGTGCTGACAGCTTGGAGCCTGGAGCCTGCTTCAGATTCTGGGTCTCCCTCTCTCTCTGCCTCTCCCCAGCTCATGCTGTCTCTCAAAAGTAAATAAATGTTAAAAAAAATAAATAAATAAAAATAATAATTTAAAAATACTGATTAGTTATTGAGGTGATAATATTTTTGATATATTTGATTAAATAAAATATATTATTAAATTCATTTCACCTGTTTCTTTTTACTTTCTTTAATGTGGCTACTAAAAATGTTCATATGTGGCTTCTAGAAAATTTGTTTCTGCATCATCATTCAAATCCAAGAGGCAATAAAAGAAAGACTAATAAAACTGACTACATCAAAGAAAAAATTTACATTAAAAAAACATAATCTGTGGGGCGCCTGGGTGGCTCAGTCGGTTAAGCGTCCCACTTCAGCTCAGGTCACGATCTCGCGGTCTGTGAGTTCGAGCCCCGCGTCAGGCTCTGGGCTGATGGCTCAGAGCCTGGAGCCTGCTTCCGATTCTGTGTCTCCCTCTCTCTCTGCCCCTCCCCTGTTCATGCTCCATCTCTCTCTCTCTGTCTCAAAAATAAATATAAACGTTAAAAAAAAAAATTAAAAAAAAAAAAAAAAACATAATCTGCGGCACCGGGGTGGCTCAAGTCATGATCTCACAGTTCACGAATTCAAGCCTCACATTGGGCTCCCTACTGTCAGCATGGAACCCACTTCGGATCCTCTGGCCCCCTCTCTCTCTGTGTCCCCCCGCTCTGGTACACAGGCTGTCTCTCAAAAAAAAAAAAAAAAAACATAAAAAAATAAAACACACAGTCTGGGATGCATGGCTGACTCAGTCAGAAGAGCAGGTTACTTAATTTCAGGGTCATGAGTTCAAGCCCCATGTTGAATACAGAGATTACGTGAATAAAAAACTTTTTAAAAAAGAAAAAGAAAACATAATCAGAGATAAAACACAAATGATAAGCAGGGGAAAAAATTGCCAGCACTGTCCATTCACCTATCCGTTTAGTTAAGGAAAAAATCATGTTTTAGTCTAGGCTTTATGTTTGATTTGCAAATAAACCTCCACCAACAAAAACAATCATTCTTACTACAATGTAAGAGCAAAAGACCAGAACAACCATATTTCCAAATGAATAAAGTTTGGTATATTTACACAATAGAGTCTCTGCAGTTGTAAAATACAATGAAAAACTTTACATATGGCTCCAGAGTGATCTCTAAAATACAGTATTAAATGCAAAAAGCAAGGTGCAGAACTAGAATATGCTACTTTTTTTCTAAGAGGAGGGAAATGAAGATGTTTGCTTATATTAAGTAAGAATAGGGGCGCCTGGGTGGCGCAGTCGGTTAAGCGTCCGACTTCAGCCAGGTCACGATCTCGCGGTCCGGGAGTTCGAGCCCCGCGTCGGGCTCTGGGCTGATGGCTCAGAGCCTGGAGCCTGTTTCCGATTCTGTGTCTCCTTCTCTCTCTGCCCCTCCCCCGTTCATGTTCTGTCTCTCTCTGTCCCAAAAATAAATAAACGTTGAAAAAAAAAAAATTTAAAAAAAGAATAATAGGGCATGTCACATATGTCACACATACACACGTACACAAACACATACCTATACATACACATATGTTTATTTCCATAACTCTATCCATTGAACAATGACCTGCCCAGAGGAAATGAGAACTCCTAACACCTGGACTGTGGTCTCTAAATACCATGTACCACTAAAAACTATCTGAAATAGAAAAAGTACTAGGTAAGTCTGACATATCTTGTTATACTAGCAAGGAAAACTATCACCAAAAACCACTACAGTCATGTCCAAAAAAAAAAAAAAAAATCAGAAGCCAATTTAAAAAGTCTTCCATGTGTCAAAGATAATTCAAGCTTTGAAAGAGATAACTGCAAGGGATAGAAACACATAAACTGTATCAAAGTCCACGAGTTCAGAATACTTAAAAAAAAAAAAATCTTTCTTCTTCTAGAAAATGAAGGCATGATTCTGAATATTACTTAAAATGAGGGAATAAAACCAAGCATTAATTTTCCCATATAAGCTATACTGTGAGGCAACCAAATAACTGATATGGCTCATTTCTTCTTGATAGGAAAACTCCAGCTAACAAGTGTAGACCGGATGGCAGAATATCATCATTTTTACAACCTTTACTGAAACAACGTATCTAGACGATGACCATCAATGGTTCTTGATGGGGAAACTTGATAATGGAGATCAGGCTGACAACACCTAAATCTACTGCTTTCCTAAAAGAAGAAACAAGAAGGCACGTGTGCCTCCTGAAGCGCTATACCAGGAAGCACATCACACTTTCTGTGACGTCCCCTTGCCAAACTATCTGATCGGTTTACAGCAAATAAGAGAAACAGGAAAATAAAGTGAAGAGCACCAAGAAAGAAGATGCAATCAGCAAACTACAGAATGCAGGAACTCCTATAGGACAAATCCCTGTTTCTTCAACAAATAAACTGCCAGGAAAGAAGCTTCTCAGAAGAGGGGAAAAATAGAAAAAGGGAGTCTATAAATAAAGATACAGGTATCTTTGGGAGCGCCTGGGTAGCTCAGTGGTTAAGCATCTGCCTGTTGATTTCGGCTCAGGTCCTTGCAGTCATGAGATTGAGCCCGGCGACAGGCTCCACACTGAGAATAGAGCCTGCTTGGGATTTTCTCTCCCCGCCCCCACCCCTCTGCCCTGCTTGCATGCACACTCTCTCAAAATAAAAAAAAAAAAATTAAAAAGAAAATAAATAAAGAAAAGAAAAAAAGTCCCTGAGTCTCAGTTCTTCCTTATCCACAAAGTAGAGGTAATGGTAGAAAGTTCCTCATAAGGCTGTCGCAAGCATTAAAGAAGTACATGAATGCACATAATGTACTTAGCACAGTACCCAGGCACAGAGTGAGCTACTCCATACATGTCAGCTTTTATTATTACTACTGTCAATTATTGCCATTGTTATTCAAGATCATGCAGCTAGAGTTAAGGGGTGGTAGAACTGGGATAGAATGTGCTGAATTCAAAGCCCTCCCTCTTTCCAGTGCCCTGATCCCTCACCCATCTCCACCCTAAGTCTCTCAGTAGAGACCGAAAACAAGTAAAAATCAGACCCCACGATAAGAGCCTCTTATTTATAAGACAAAGCTTTAATGACATTGCTACTCAAGGCTTGTAGGATCAATTAGCCATCCTTTGTTACAATGTTATAACTTAATGCATATCTTTAACTGTTAATGTTCCTCATCAAGTGGAATGTAAACACTCAAGTATTTGAACCCCCTTAAATCAATGTGCACACTCATAAATTCACAATGATTAAACACTGCACTATTTCATCATCCTCCCAAAATATGGCCTCAAATTTTAGTACATCAGATGCCAGTATAAATTATATAAAGCAAACCCCAGAATCCCAACATATAAAATGACCAAAGTGGTAAACATCACACTTTGCATGTCGCACAAGCTAACATGACGTTACAAAGCTAAGTACCCATATCTTGACATCTCCCATAAGGTAAACATTTCCACTTTTATTTAACAACAGAATTCCAAATTCTGAGAAAACCTCTTGTTTTCTATTCTATTATTTCTATTTCTATTCTATTACTTCTATTTCTATATTGTTTTGCTTCTTCACTGGACCATTCTGACCACATGCTGATTCTCTTGCTCTGTTCATTCTCTTTCACTCTCCTTTTTCCATCACAGCCCTAAAGATTAGTGTTTTCTTCTCCTTTCCCTGGGCAATCTCATGCTAAGCCACATAGCTTCAACTACCAAATTTACAAAGATTCTCTCATTCATTCATTCATTCATTCAACAAATACATGCTAGGCACCAATTGTGTGGTAGTTGTCATGGGGATACAAGAGAATTAAAAACAGATATACTTTTACCTTCGTGGTAAATGGGCATCCACCCTCCATTGGGGGTTGGAAGTGAGTAATGAAGAATTACAAAGATTGTGGTAAGTATATGCAGGCAAGGTGTATGGTGCAGTTAGAAGACAGAATAGAGGAGGGGCCCCTCGGAGGTTTCGTCAATTAAGCATCTGACTCTTGATTTCAGCTCAGCTCATGATCTCACGGTTCGTGAGATTGAGCCTTGCATCAGGCTCTATGCTGACAGCAGGGAGCTGGGATTCTCTCTCTCCCTTTTTGCCTCTCCCTCTTTCATACGGGCTCTTCTCCCCTCCCCACTCCTCAAAATAAATAAATTACTTAAAAGAGAGAGAGAGAGACTAGAGGGATCTAACCTCATCATGGAGGCCAGGGAATAATTCCCTAAGAAATGATGACTGAGATCAAACCCTAATTCTGTCCCAAATCTCTCCTCTGAAATCTAGACCAGAATTTCAGTATATCTCCATCTAAAAGCATATAAGCACCTAAAACTCAACATACTCCAAACTGAGTTAATAATCTTTCCTCTCAATGCATGAACTCCTCAGCGCAGTAAAAGACAGAACGATCCATCCAGAAATTTTGTAATTATCCATTACCCCTTTCTTCACTCTCCAATCCCAATTTGTCACCAGGTCCCACCAATCTTGCTTCCTAAATGCCTTTCCTGTCTGTCCTTCTTTTCCATATTCAGGCATTAATTCAGTGCCCATCAGCTCTCACCCAGTTAGGACCAGAGTTCCTCTGCTCTGACTCCAGTCTGTTCCCCTCTAGTCTCTTACCCACACTTGAAAGAAACTATCTATCCTGCCAGTGATGTCTCTCCCCTGTTTACAATCTTTCAATGCTTCTCACTGCTTACATTTTGGGCAATAAGTCCAAACTCTCTACCATGAGGCTGAGGAACCACACAGCCTCATCTCCCACTGTGTTCCATCACATGTGGAAAGCCCAGCCATGAGGACCCACATCCATACGTCTCCACATGATGCATGGTGTCTTCTGCCCGAAATACCCTACTTCCTCTTCCCTTTGCGCATAAACCCCTTTATCCCCATACGCCAGTCTGTGAACTAGTCTATGAATCCACAGTAATGTGAAAAAAATAGTTAGAAAGACAACGTTAGCCGCCCTCAATATTTTTAGAAATGTGAGCAATACCCTAGAGGACTCTTGTGTAGCTTGAGTGTCATCCCAACTATGAAGCCTTCTCTATGTTGGGGAATCACATGATTTACTATGTAGGAGTACCGTCTGGGAGTAAAAACTGGGAGACTTTTAAGGGCCAAAGGGGTATATTAAGACCTATGTTGAGGGCGCCTAGGTGGCTCAGTCATTAAGCATCTGATTTCGGTCCAGGTCATGATCTCACGGTGTGTGAGTTCGAGTCCCACATCAGGTGAGCTTGAGTCCTGCTTCAGGTGAGCATAAGCCCCGCTTTGGGTAAGCCTCACTTTTCTCTCCCCCTCTTTTTCTCTTTCTGCCGCTCGTGGGATTCTCCCTCTCTCTCTCTCTGCCCCTTGCTCAATTGTGCCTTCTCTCTCTCTCTAAAAAAAAAAACAAAAAAACAAAAAACAAAAAAAACAAAAACAAACCTAAGTTGAACACCAGGCACAGTCCAGGGCTGTCCCAGGGAACATGGTCAGCCTACCTCTAGAGAGAATCCGCTCCTTTGTTCCCTCACCTCACAAAGCAGTGTCCGTTTACCACATGTCATGTGTTTGCATGTCAATTCACACGCTGGTCTGAGGAGTCCACAAAGGCAAGGCCAGGCCTTTTTATCTGTATCTCCAGCATCTCTCCAGTGCCAGGCACGGGATGACACGAAGTGTCATCAACAAAAGCAAATGTTTGTTTAATAAATTATCTGAGTGAGTAAGAAAGATTACATGCCTTAATCTTGGCCAACACACGAATTTAAAAATTCCCATTATCTTTTCTCATCCCACACTATACTTCCTCATTTGGTTAAAGAGGGTTTTGAATGGGAGTAAGGTCTCCACAGAGAAAAATTCTGAGCTTCAAACCAATGACCAGCTGTCAACCAACCAACAGCCACTCGCTTAGCATAATACATGCCCGGGGGCACGAGAGATCTTATAACTGGGTGGGGTGACAAAAAACACATTAATGCAAATCAAAACTAATACAGAAACAAACAAACATCAAGTAAGTGCTATGAGCATTCACGGAAGGCAAAGGAGGAGGGTCTCTTACGGTCAGCAAAGGGTCAGAGACAGGATCTGATCTGAGACCTGAGATCTCAAGGCAGTGTTGGGGAGGGTGCTAGGGAGGCCACCAAGGATAAGCAGAAGATTTGTTTTGGGAGCTCTATCTATACTGCCATGAAGGCCTGGCACAGAAACCAGAACATCTGAATTTTCAGCAAATACTAAGTGACTCAAAGAGGTTCCTGGATTCTCATCCCCTTCATCAAAATAGTAATAGTATCTTTCTAAAACATATAATGAGATACATGTTGCTTATTCCTGTATAACCTTTTCACTGTAAGAACTGTTACAAAATTATTTTAGGGAAATTGCTTCTGGCAGAAGGTTCAGACAGAACTGCTGAAGTCACCTCTTGGCATGTATTAACTATCTGTGTCTTTGAAAAGTTCTCTGCAAGCCACAGCCTGGCAGCATGCAGCATCTCCTTGCTCCACACCTGGCCTTTCAATCTTCTCGTTTTAAAACTAGTAGTGTCGGGGTGCCTGGGTGGCCCAGTGGGTTAAGCGTCCGACTTCGGTTCAGGTCATGATCTCATGGTTCGTGGGCTCGAGCCCCGCATCAGGCTCTTGGCTGACAGCTCGGAGCTCAAAGCCCGGAGCCTACTTCGAATTCTGTGTCTCCCTCTCTCTCTGCCCCTCCCCCTGCTCACGCTCTGTCTCTCTCTCTCTCTCTCTCTCAAAAATAAATAAACATTAAAAAAATTTAGAAATCGTGTCAATAGAGGGGGTTCCACTGCACTGTAAAAAACCCATATACGGACCTCCTTCCTTATCAACCCGGGTTCAAGAGTAGCCGTCATACACTCTAGCATCTGTGACGACTGGAATGAAAAAGGTCCCCACACTCCAGGAAAGACTAAACTTCTCATGACCTCCTCCCTACCCAGCTCAGGTGGGAAAGACCGTGTCAGTCACCGAGTGGGGTGGAGTATGTCCTAACATGGGGTTTATCAGTGAAGTAACACTAAAACTACTGCAGTATCCATCACAGTTCAGCAACACACAGGTCTATCACCGAAAGGGAATTCTTACCATTTTTCCTGCTCTGCTTTAAAGCACCTTCTTCCAAAGCCCTAGAGCACTCAGGATATTGCATAACTAGTGTTGGACCTACTTGTGAAGTACAGTTTTATAAAAAGACCAACCCAACTATGTATGCAATGAGTCAATAGGATATGTTTTTCTAGTAGTTGTCCCCATTAATACTTTTTCTCCCACTGACTCCCTACTGATGGGGCTGACGTAGGCTACAAACGTACGGGGAGAACCAACAGTATCAGGTCTTTGCTAAAGAATCCTTACTTGGCATAAATGTGTCCTGTAAGCTTCTAAAATTTTCACGGAGAGCAGTAAAACCATAACAGATGAGGAAAAAGTTGGTTCAATTTACAGTAATATTTATTTAACCAAAGGAGAAAAAAACAAGTAATGAGGATGACATTAAACAAGGCATTCTACTTCTGTCATCAGTAAACAGATTTTGGTACGCAGCAACACCTTTCAATGGTGCCATGAAGAAAATCTCTGAAATGCTTTTCAAGATTTGTTATCCACATCTTGAAAAATAACAGTCATCACTGAGATGGTCCTTTATTATCCAACACAGGATATAATAGCTAAGTGAAGGGGCGCCTGGGTGGCTCAGTCGGTTGAGCGTCTGACTTCAGCTCAGGTCATGATCTCACAGCTCATGAGTTCAAGCCCCGCCTCGGGCTCTGTGCTGACAGCTCAGAGCCTGGAGCCTGCTTCAGATTCTGTGTGTGTGTGTGTCTCTCTCTCTGCCCCTAACCCACTTGCATTCTGTCTCTGTCTCTCTCAAAAATAAATAAAAACATTAAATAAATTTTAAAAAAATAGCTAAGTGAAGACGCAAAGTACCTCAGCTATTATTAAATGGCCTAAGAACCTCACAAAATCCAAAATATAGTGAAGTCAAAATTGAACACAAAGGCAAAAAGATCCCTAAACTCGGGGGTGCTCTGATCCCATGTGGACTTGAACTCATGAATGCTATAAATGCATTCACTAAGATGGCATGAGCCTGTGAAACAGGCACAGGCAGGAACCTGCTGGAAGATCTAAAGGCTTGATGGAGAGAAGTGGGTGGGATTAATAAGGAAGATGTAGGGCAAAGCAGGACAAGGTAGAGGGGCCCTGAGGGCAGAAGGAAGACAGCACCCTGGATGCCAGAAGTCTAAGCTTGAGCAGAGGTGGGAGGAGTCAAGGAGAAAGTGGGCCTGGGGATCAGGTTAAAACACTGGAAAAGTGATTGTTCAAATACAAAATACCCAAGTCTCGCAGGCAAAAGTAAGGTGGAAGGGTAAGAAGCAAGAGAGCATATGGGTGAAAATCTGTGGGACGGGAAGCCATGTTAACACTCCTGAAAGGACAGAAAGGTGAAAGGGACATTTGGCAAAGGAGCAAGGTTAACAGGCAGCTGGAGGAGAACAGAGGCACAGTCAAGGGACGCTAGCGGCCTGGGGAGCTCACTGCAGGAGGCAGGTCTCCACTTTCCCCATTTTAAGTTATTTTAGAAGGAGCAGCAGTGACTATTGATTACTGCCTCCCTTGGAAAAATCTGGTAAACCAAGAGGTGGGGCTACCTGAGTCTCCCCAGACCCTCTCCCCCACTCCTAGATCCAGGCACGTTCTGGGAGAGATTCCAGCACAGGAAACCCTAAGTGCCATGGCTCCAGCACAAAGTCCGGTAAGACAAGGTACAAGATACGTGAAAGGACTCTGAAAACCGTAAGGCACCCTTTCAGTAGGAGGCGCTGTTACTCACTGAACCCCTTGGACAAAAGAGATAAAGACCGCAGTCACACTTCACACTACTGAGTGAAGAAATATTTGTCAAAGATGGATATTATATATAATCCAAATCAACATGCCCCTGACTAGAAAATCCAGTAATCTGATATGTTTTCTGGCCTGTCAAATACTCTTCAACAGCTAAAAAAAATCCTACCTGAGGCAGAATATGGAGCTCTTAATAGGCTATCATACTGATTTATTAAAATGGAAGTCCGCAGCTAATGTATTTCCAAGGAGTTTTTTGACACATTACGGACCTTAACTAATTAGGTTAATTCAATTCAATTCAATCAGTCACTGAGTAACTTCCAAGTACAAGGTAGTGAGTGGGCCAGCTACCACGGGGGTTGCCGTTGGGGTTGCAAAGACGACCAAAGCCGCCTGCCTTCCAGTCGCTTGGGCAATTACTCTTCCGAATTTCCATTTCGGATTGGGGGAGATACCTCTCCTTTCACAAGTGGATAGAGAAGGTAGTCTTTACATTCCGGGACTGGCCTACAACCCAGGAAATCCATTTTCCAGGAACACATTCCATAAAAAAATAAAAAATAAATTAAAAAAAAAAAAGGAAAGGAACTTCTTAATACCTGCTGACTGAGGACGCGGCTGGGTGCTCCTTTCTACGTTCCTTCTAGCCCAGCTTACATCCAACCACTCTTGTCATGATTGCATAACCAGAGCATGTCAAGTTGTTTCTTGTTGCAACTGTAACTTGTAAAATTAAACTTCAGAACTGAGATAGTCAAGCTAAATAATTGCTTACTTTAAAAATATGTACATATGTAATTTACATGCCACTTTCGATAAGCCCTTGAATTATGATCTCTTAAAGTCACAACTGTCACCAGTTTCTAAAATACAGGTTCAGTGTTGCAATTCTCCCTGCAGACAGGCCCTATCCCTGTCTTTAGTTTCCTAAGCAGTATTTTATACCTAGTCTATTGCAATCTGCTTTTCATGTTTTAACAAGAACTTAATCACAACACTGATTTCTCCCATGCTATGGGACTTCTAAAATTCCAAAGAAGGACCATAAAATGGCCCAAAATGCACTTGTCTGTGCCTTAGCACCAAGTTGTACTGGTAAGTTCAAGTGAAGCTAGTGCTATTCATCACACTTAGGGCCCTCCATGAGCCCTGCCGTCTCCTTCCTCTCCTGACCTCACGAGAGGTGCCATGACACTCACTCACTCTCTCTCTCTCTCAATGTCTCTCTCTCTCTCTCTCTCTCAATGTCTCTCTCTCAATGTCTCTCTCTCTCTCTCTCTCTCTCTCTCAATGTCTCTCTCTCTCTCTCTCTCTCTCTCTCTCCTGAGGCCCCAGGAGAAAGGGGGCCAGCCATGAAGAGCCTGGAGGAAACCACTCAAAATGTTTGTCAAGGCTTGCCTGGTGGAAAATCCAACACAATGCTGAGGCACCTGGAAATGATACTCATAATCGGGCAAACCACCTTCCTCCTTGGTAGGATTTTTGAATCGGTCACAGCCAGTGGTGCCAATTAATGAACAAGCTCTTGATTCGCACACTGTGACTCTTCAAGAAGCTCAAACCACTGCAAACAGTGGGCTATTAATTCCCAGAAATCCATGTTAGATGATAAAATGAGACAGGGAGAAAGGGGTGATGAATAAATTACTAGCCAAGTAAACAAAATGATCAGTTCTCTCCAAGAGTGAAAATGCTGAAGAAGGAAGCTAGACCCTCAGGGTTCTCCCAGGATGAACTTTCAACATTGGATATAAGACCTCTCCACCAACCAAGGGCCATTTTTCTTAGGATATATGTTCTGATGGAGATAAGCCTGACACAGAAGCAGGCACTCTTCCTCAGGCATCGGCTCATCTGAGAGCTAAGTTCGCTTGCCTTCGTTGCTTTTCCCAATGGCCCTCCAGAGCCGAATCTGAACCCCGTCTGCCCAGCAGGAAATGTGAGGGGAGGTGACATTTCAATGCTGCATTTTGTGATCAGTGAAGTGCTGGTCCCAGCAAAGGTTTAACGCAGATAAATACACTCAGATGTCCTATCACGGACACTTCCCACTTCACAAGGAGCAAAACAAAAACTGGCGATCTAATCTACATTAGTTTCCATGTCTGTTCAATCCTATTTTCCAAACAGCCAACCCAGAAATACTCTATGGGTCCTAAAATCGATCTCTGGAAGTATGAAAAAGGGGAGAAAACCCCCCAAATTGAGCATCTTGGACTTAAAAACCCTTCAAAAACATCACTATCTCCCCACTGGAGAGCTAAATAGCCCAGACCCGTACTACCCATGATTTTCTTCGGCCCTGGTACATTCCAACTCTACCAAACTGAAAGGTTATTATTAGGTGAAAGGTGAGTCCATCCCCTTGAGTAGGGAGGTTTTCATAACATCTGTCTGTGTAATGAACGTGTCACTTCCCCCAAACAGTCCATAGTGTTTCCTTACCAAAAAAAAAAAAAAGTGTTTCATGGAATCTATGGTGTGTCAGCCCCCCTCCCGACGTCTGAGTCAGAGCCCGTGTGTGCCTTCACAGAGGTTCTGGATGATCAGGGTGTATCACTTTCAGAGTTGCTCCAATAGCTGAACTTATGGCTGTCTTCCAGCCACACACAGCATAAGCACGATCTATTTTAAAACAAATTTCCTAACCCACACGCGATGGAAGATACCTCATACAGAGGTAGGTTTCCTACTAACAAATCACTTCTATCTCCAACCGTGTTTGTCATCACTCAGGATGAATGCGTGTTTCTGGGCATATATTTTTATCTTTGACCGTGTAACTCCTGGAGCAAAGAAAGCCACCTGAAATTTAACCAACGTGCCTGAACCAATTCAGGGCTTTAAAAGAGGAATGAATGGGAGATGAGAGCCCTTAAGCTCTCACAGGGACTTCTCTCACACAAACAGTAGGTGGGGGGGAAAAAATCCCTCCGTAGAGGGAGGAGGCAGGGTGGATGATCAGGGAAGGACATCAGCAGCAGAGCAAAGGCAGCCGTGGCGGCCGCACTTCGCGAACTGCCTGCAGAGGGGAGTGAAATCTGTTCCGTGTACAATACCCAAGCACCCTCTGCTGCTGCCTCGCATGGGCACGAATAATAAATACACCGAGGTGGGCAAACAGATGCACCGACACAAGCCACCCCCAAAAGGTCAAAACTTCAGAAATCCCGGGGATCCCAGCACCCACCCAAACACATCAATCAATCGGAGCGGGAGAAGGGACTTGAAGACTTAGCAAAGGATTCCGAATTCTGTTTTTTCTTTCAAGCTCTGGCTTGCAAAGTACGGTGGCTACAAGCAAAGCTCCAGAGGAGCAGGCAGGCTGAGGGCGGCAGGGGGAGCGGGTGGGAAGGGAGGGGTGTCTCACACCAGCCACCCAGGCCTCAATGTGACGAAAGTCGTCAGCAGCCCCAACCACATCCCAGTCCCTCCGCCCCGGCAAGCAGACGCCCCCACCCCAGCTTCCGTCCCCGCACCAGCGGCAGCCCCGGGCCGGGCCGCGCGCCGGCAGCGCCACCACCGCGGCTCGCATCCCTTCCGCGCGGCAGACTCCCCGCAGGCCTCCCTCCCAGCCCACCCGGGCTCGCCGGGGAGCCGAGGCGCGCCAGCCGCGCCGCCCGCTCCCCCCGCCCGGGACCGGCGGGGACCACGCTTACCTTGGGCGCTCGCGGGGGGGGCTGAAGGTGGCAAGCCTCCCGCCCCCCGCCCCTTGCCTCCTCGCCTTTTCTCTTCCTCCCTCCTCTCCTCTTCCTCCGCCTCCCCACGGTGAGTCCGGGTGTCCCCCTCCTCCCCGCCGCTCGGAGTAGACGCCGAGAACCCCGGAGCCCGGCCCGCGTGCGTGCGTGCGGGAGGCGACGGCGCGCGGCCAGCTCTCCAGTAACTGAGCGCGGCGCGCAGCTCCCAACTAAAGTGTGAAAGAAGCGGCGGCCGCGGGGCCGCGGCGCGGAACGTCCCCCCGGGAGTGGGCAGGGAGCGAGCGGGAGCGGGCTGCGAGCGAGCGAGGGAGGGGACCGCTGGGAGGGGCGGAGGGAGGGAGGGGCCCGCGTCGCCCAGTCACTCACTCGAGGGGCGGAGGCAGCCGGCCACGCCCCCGCCGCCGGCCCCTCCCCGCGCGGGGCTCGGCTCTCGGCCCGCTCCCCTCCCCCGGGGCGGGGCGTGCGGAGGCCGCGGGGCCGCTGCGCACCGGGGAGGACAGCTCCGGGCGAGCGGGCGCGCGGGGCTGCATGGAGGGAAGGAGGGCGCCGACGGCGTGTGTATGCCTGTGTGTGTGTGTGTGTGTGTGTGTGTGTGTGTGTGTGTGTGTGTGTGCGCGCGCGCGCTGCAAGCCCGAGGGCCAGAGGGAGGGGAGACCCCGGCGGGAAAGCTGGGTGCGGGCCCTGTCACCGGGGTGGAGGCGTGGAAGTAGCGGGGCAGGTCCGAGGCCGGAGGGCCCAGCTCTGTGGTAGACCAGTCCAGCCCGTGGGCCCTACCGCTGAGTTGCGCCTGCTGGGAGCGGACGGAGGGAAGGCCGGGCGCCCTGGGCGCCCCGCGCGGCCCCTCCCCTCTCTGGCTGGGCGGCTGCAGCCCCGCGGCCCCCGCCGGGCCACCGAACCGCCTCCGCCCTGCCCTGGAGCCGCAGCTATTCGGCGGAAGCGGCCCTGCGGAGGAGAGAGCGGTGCGCCTCCGGCCCTGGCCAGAGACTTCGCGCCCTGCTCCCCCTCTGCCCGCCCTTCCCGGCCTCTTGGGACTAAAAGGGCGGAGGCCGCGCCCGCTGGGCGCGTCTGGGATGCTTGGGGGTCCGGAGAGATCGCCGTCCACTATTTATCTGTTCGGTTTTCTGTTGGCACTCACAAGAGGTTAAGCAATCTCCCACCCTCTGGGAGAAGGTATATTTTCCCTTTATTCCCTCTTCCCGGTCATCTTGGGTGTTTCGTGCGAGCGCCGAAGAATTGATCTTTCCACATTGATAGCGGTTGGACGTCTTTTGTGCGGCTTCCCCGCGCTTCACTGCTGCTGCATTGACCCAGACATGTAAGGAATGCCAGGCCTCCAGAATGAGGGACACCCAAGAAAACAATAGGGGCAAAAAATAATCCTGCGGTCCCATAGATTACACACAAACCGAATCATTTCTCACTTTTTACCGAGATGAAGTTGGAAAATGGAAAAAGACACGTCAGAGCCGTGATAGTGATGAGACACTTAATTGAAAAGCAAATTCGTAACTTTGTGTAATGAAATGAGTTAGTAACCACCCATAATGGCTAGGAAGTCAGCCTTTTGGGGGAAAAAGATGGTTTTCCAGTGCTTTACCTCAATTTAAAAGACTGGTATCACGTTGTTTTTGAAAATCAACTTGTATTCCGTTCTTTAAACTATCCATATTCTGGTTCATTTTTCTCTTTGGAGCCAGAACTCTTTGTAGTCTAAAGAGGAATGGTTAAGAAGGGAGAGGAGGCAAATTAGAATTCCAATCAGGCACTGCCAGCCACCGGCTCTATAACCCTAGGCAACCTGTTCATATCTTTTAGCCTTCCTTTCCTCAGCTGTAAAATGGGATTGATGATACTGGCGCCTATCTCATAGACTTGTGGAAGTAAAAGGAAAATAAAATGAGGTACCAATGTGTGTAAAACACTTTGCATAATGCCTGACACATGGTACGAACTCAATAAATATGAGCTGTTATTTCTGATATATAGTTTAACCCCAAATTTGGTAGACTTTTTTTTCTCTGTGCATTCCTTCTAAAAGTTGGGGGAGGGATCCATCTGCTGGGTTTATGCAACTGTGGTCAACCCTTCTCTGGGGTTTTTAGGCCAAGCCTGAAGCCTCCTATGGTAAAATGAAAGAAACATATGACTAAGATGTGTGTGTGTGTGTGTGTGTGTGTGTTATATAAAAAGATCCTTAAGGGTAAAAAGCTTTTGTCTCCTCACCCCTTCTTCCCTCTTCTTCATAGACCACCCTGAATAGACCAACTCTAAAAATGTTGACCTATGTTGAATTCTATCCCTTCAGGGCTTAAAAACAGTGACTGATACTGTAGATTTTGGTGGGGTAAGGCAATGTAGATCTCCTTTGACTTGGTATCCTCAAAACTAACAGAAGGCCACAGGGCAAGTCCTTCATAAGTGTGTAAATTAAAGAGTATCTGCACTGTGAACTTTTAAAGCAAATTTTAAATTATTCAAAGTAATATGTGTTCATTGCAGAAAATTTAGAAATTTTGGAAAGTCAGCCAAGTATGAAGAAAATAAAAGTCACATAATCCTATCACCCAGAGAGAAGCACTCAATAACTATTTTAAGTGTACTAATTTTCTCTCCATTTATTTCATTATTATTTCAGCAGAAACCATATATGAAGTCCCTGGACAACTTCCTGAGGCAGAGAAAAGGTTGTAGGTTGTTAAGAAAGTGTTTGTTTCTCAGTAGACGCTACTCCTTGGAAGTAACATTGTAAATGGTAGTGAGCTTCTCAGGATAGTCTGCAAAAAGTCCATGAAGGGATTCTGTAATTAAACAATAATGTTGACCACAAACCATCCAGGTTTTATAGGGCTGGATGCACTTCGAATTTGGGGAGCCATCTTCTGGATAAGGAAGGCAAAAGTACAAAAACCCCTTGGAAAAGTTCATGTAAATGAGGGGTCATGAGAATTAAGCTCCTTTTAGCTTTTCAGTAAACCCTCTTTGGTGCTGTAATTTTTGTGGAAATTAACTGCTTTGGTAAACATTGCTTTAATGAGAAAACTCATTCTTCATTTCACCTGGGATCCCAGGGACACCTCTCCCCACCTCCTCCTCCACCACCCAACAGATCCGGAAGACATGGGAGTGGAGACTCCCACCACACACACACACACACACACACACACACACACACACACACTTGGACTTTGGCAAGGCCTGCAGAAGAGAAGAGAACAGTGGGAAGTGGGGGAGCAGACAGGAGGGGGCGCCGAGGAACTGGAGAGGCTCCTTAGGTGTAGGGATGCTCCACAAGCCACGCAAATTGCGCTTGCCCGTGCAAGCTAAATCTACTAGGCATTTAATCAGAGGATCATCTCTCTAGCTATTCATAATTATTAAGATGACTATAAACATACTTACATAAAAACAATAAAAAACACGATTACCCCCTCTGGTCACAAGTAATAAAGCCCTCACCTCTTTGCCCTTACACCCCACCAGAATCTCTGAATTCCATACCTTCAAACACTCTAACTATAATTTTGAAAGAAAAAGGATATCCTTTTTGCTCAGAAAAGTTCATTTTTAAACTTCAAACTCATTGCTATTATAATTAATAATATATCTTTCATTCCTAAAGTTTTAACTTCTAAATTCTTGGCACCAAAGGGTCATTCATAACAAGTTAAGTTTGAATTTTTTGTTTCCTATTTTTCTTTTAAGTAGATTGAATGTTTGCAATCCCCAAATTCCTATGTTGAAGCCCTAACCCTAATGTTGATGCTATTAGGAGGATGTAGACCTTTGAGAGATGATATAATGAGGGTGAGGTCCTCATGATGAGATTGGTGCCCTGACAAGAAGAGAATTCAGAGCTCTCCCCCACAGCACTCCCCCCCCCCCCAGGACACAGCTATCTGGAAATGGGAGCCATGAAAAGGGCCATCACCAAGAACTTGACCGTGCTGGCACCCTGATCTCAGACTTCAGCTTCCAGAACTGTGAGGACTAAATTTCTGGTGTTCAAGTCACCCAGTCTGTAGTATTTTGTTATAGCAGCCCAAGCTGACTAAAAATACAGGTTCCCTTTCTTATTGACTATCAAAAGGAAACCAAGGAAAATGCAGATTGATTGAAAAAAAAAAAAAGTAGTGCATGCTACATATACCACCTCCTATAATTTCTTATCTTGATCTACATAAATTCATTTCGTGGGATTTGTTTTTTTTTTTTTTCAACGTTTATTTATTTTTGGGACAGAGAGAGACGGAGCATGAACGGGGGAGGGGCAGAGAGAGAGGGAGACACAGAATCGGAAACAGGCTCCAGGCTCTGAGCCGTCAGCACAGAGCCCGACGCGGGGCTCGAACTCCCGGACCGCGAGATCGTGACCTGGCTGAAGTCGGACGCTTAACCGACTGCGCCACCCAGGCGCCCCATGGGATTTGTTTTTAAAAGGTACTACTCTGAAATGTGCTTTCTTTGTATTTGCTCTGCTCAATAACAGCTAGCACTGATTGCTGTGTATTAACATAGCATCATGTAATTCATAATGTATGTGAACTCAGTTCATCTTCCCCGACAGTGCAATCAGATAGACACTACTGTTCTCATCTTTCCCACGCAGATGTGGAAATGGGAGCACAGAGGGGTAAAGTGATGAATACAAGGCCAAGTGGTAGAGCCAAGATTGGCTCTCACTAGTCAGATGCCAGAGCCCACACTCTGTTAGAAATAGGTTTTCTCTTCAATCTCCTCCACTTTTTTGCTTCAATTTTACTCATCCTTCAAGGCAAGGCTCCAAGTCTAACTCCTAAAGGGAGGCCTATTTGAGTAGTCCCAGCCTCTGAGTCTGAACTTTTGTAGTATCCATAGTCTTCCTCGCATTTTTTTTTTACAACGTTATGCTATTGAGAACCTTCCACATCTTTTTTTTTTTTTTTTTCAACGTTTATTTATTTTTGGGACAGAGAGAGACAGAGCATGAACGGGGGAGGGGCAGAGAGAGAGGGAGACACAGAATCGGAAACAGGCTCCAGGCTCTGAGCCATCAGCCCAGAGCCCGACGCGGGGCTCGAACTCACAGACCGCGAGATCGTGAGATCGTGACCTGGCTGAAGTCGGACGCCCAACCAACTGCGCCACCCAGGCGCCCCTACACATCTTTTATGTTAGCTCCACCATCAAGATCAGTAGCTAGTGGTTTGAGACTAGGTGTGTGTGTGTGTGTGTGTGTGTGTGTGTGTGTGTATTTAAACTTCCTTTGGGGAGGGACCACAATGCAAACACAGGTAAAGCACCCAGCAAGCAGTTGTGGATTGAGGGTTATTTATAAACAGGTATGTTTATAATGGTTAATTCCAATGACACCACACAGCCTCTTCTGAAAGGCTGGGGCTACATCAGAGCAGGTAGTTTACAGTCAGTGCTAACAACTTGCTAATGGTTCTAATTGGTCTCTCGGTGATGTGTGAATTACTCTGAGTAACTTGCTTTTCTAGATCTGAAAATTATGACCTGACTTACGTCTATTTATTTCTTCCCTGGGTTTCTCCTTAGGGTATGTATTTTCTTTGATCCCACTTTCCAAAGCTAGGTAGATAGAAGATAAAAACGAGGAACACAGTCACTTGAAGCAAGGAGTGTTAAGAACCCATAAACAAGGAGAGAGACTCAGCCCCATATAAAAGAGAAGAATGAAGGGGTTGGCAGGGATCTCAGACACCAGGAGGAGGTCAGCGAAGCCCCCAGATTGTCTGCTTCCTCTCCTCATTTCACTGCCTTGCCCAGATGTTGTAAGGTAGCTTTCTAGCATGGAGCCCCTTTTTCCAGGCCACACAACAGCTCCGGCTCGGTGGGTGTACCAAACGAATCCGTAGACACTCAAGTCACCCAGTTCTTACTGGTATCTGCTTAGAATATCATCCTACTTCCAGCCTATAATGTGTTCATGGTATTGTTATTTCACATGTTGGTCTTGTCTCTCCAACGGATTATAAGCTGAGGGAACAGGAGGTCTGGCTTTCTAGATTTCTGCATCATGCACACAAAACCTTCCATAATTTGGGCCCTGCCTACCTTTGAAGATTAGGTCCCAGTTCCGGTCACTAACTGGAGGCATGGCCCAGCTACCTGGCTCTTTGCTGGTTCCCATCCACATTCCACTATTACTGTCCTTAGGCCCTTGCACATGTTGTTCCCTCTGTGTAGACTACCCAGACCTCTACATATTGCAAGAGCTTGCCTGTCAACCGATCCTACTCTTTCTCTGCCATTCACCAGCTCTGTGGCCGTGGGCAAGCCATCTTGACCTCTCTGAACCTCAGGGTCTTCGTTTGCAACAAAGGGACCATCCTGTCTATACAGAGAATTAACAATAAAGGCCTGGCGTTTGGCACATTTAAAGAGCAGATGGGGATGCTTCGTGCAGGGCTGTTACTATGTTATCCCTGGTTCTTTATGGCCTGCCCTAAATGTCATTTGTTCTGAGAAGCTTTCCAAAATCTCTGTTGTCAGAATTGAGCTCTTCCTCCCCCACCTCCTGTTGAAGTTTTGAGCTTTCTTCAAGCCTTTGAGATTTGGGTTGTTTATTACAGTACTTAACCAACTCTGACTAACACATGACAGATACGTATTTTGTAAATTGTACAATTTGGTTGTTTTTCGTATAATCACATGACCGTGTCACCATCACCACCATCTCATTCTGAAACATTTTTATCACCTCAAAGAATAGGAGGGTTTCCATTTTTTTCACATCTTCACAGATACTTGTTATTACAGGTCTGTTTTGTTGTAGCTTTCCTAGTGGGTGCCAAGGGGTATCTCACTGTAGTTTGGGTTTGCATTTCCCTAATGACTAATCACGCGGAACACTTTTTCATGTGCTCTGTTGAAGTTTGCTTGTAATTCTGTGATGGCAGCTGAAACATCCAGCACTTGGTTACTCTCCACATTTCCTACAACCCTCTGCTTAAAACTTTGTAAATTGTGGCGCTGAACAAGTGTTTATTGACTGAGTTATTTAAACATTTTTTTAAACATTTTTATTTATTATTTTTGAGAGACAGAGCACGAGTGGGGGCAGGGCAGAGGGAGAGGGAGACACAGAATCCGAAGCAGGCTCCAGGCTCTGCGCTGTCAGCACAGAGCCCCACGGGGGACTCATACTCATGAACAGTGAGATCATGATCTGAGCCGAAGTCGGATACTTAACCAACTGAGCCACCCAGGCACCCCTATTTGACTAGTTATTCATTGCTGATATCACCCAGTAGGCATCCTGATGTGAACTGACTATAAGAGAGAAGAATGGAGAAAAGAATAGACCAAAATATCGAAGAATCTGATGCCTATTCTTCTGACAGTATACAAATATATGTTGAATAATGCTTTACAGCTATTAAAGATATCCTGGTATTTCTCCCAGCTGATCTGCTTTCATTGTATTTTTTTTCCATGATTACTTGGGAGGATTCAATAAAGAAGTATCATGTAAAAATTAGGACTTTTTTGTTTTAAATGAGAAAAAAAAGAATTAAACAGGAAAATGTAATTTTCAGCTCATGATGGTAATTGGAGCACAAGGACTTTAGTAAAGCCCTTCATGCTCCTCCAAAGGAATTTTAAAAACAAGAGCAAACCTGTCACTATTGGAGACACTCAAAGTGCTACCACATTCTAGAAAATCTAAAAAAATATATTTGTTAGACACTTTCTGTAAACAAAGTAAAACTCATTTGAAAGAAAGGAAAGACAATCTCTAATTCATGAAATGTGAAAGCAAGACTCAAGGAGCAAGGAAAAGGGGTTGGCAGTGAAGTCTCAGTGTTAGCCATGCTGGAGAGCTGAAGCTACTGTAGCCAGGGAGGAGTGAACTGATCCCTAGAGAACCTCCTGGAAGTGAACCAACAGCAATGCTCAGAGTTAGATCCCACTGCAGTGCTCAGAACCAGCTGCTTAGGGGGACTGTTGCACAGAGGGCCCAACCTAACTAACAGTGGACTACTTCATAACTGGAAAACCCAGCCACTTTCCAAGGCCGCAACACTCCCTTAGAGATCTGTGTTCGAGTTTCACGTCTTCCTCCTCAGGCTACTGATCTGATGTGAACTAGTGCCCTCGTCCAGCATGTGCATGGTGTTTCAGTTAGGCTTTATTGATTCTAAGGAATAGAGACTTAATTATACTAGCTTGAGTCAGAGGAACCAGGGAGAATTACTGCAAGACTCTCTAAAACATTGTGAGAAACAGTCCTTCTGGAAATTCAAGAACAAGAACCCTAGAATGACCAGACCGCCAATGTAAAGATGTGGTTGGGGCGCCTGAGGTGGCTCAGTTGGTTAAGCCTCCGACTCTTGGTTTTGGCTCAGGTCATGATCTCCCGGCTTTGCGGGTTCAAGCCCTGCATTGGACTCTGTGCTGGCAGTGAGGAACCTGCTAGGGATTCTCTCTCTTTCCCTCTCTGTCTGCCCACCCCCCCAAACTTGTGCTGTCTCTCTCAAAATAAATAAATAAACTTAAAAAAAAAACAATAAAGATGTGGTTCCACATAGCTTCTACCTGTCTGTCCCACCCTAAAGAATTGTAATGCTCCCTAGGCCTTCTCATAACAGGGGAAGAAAAAAAAAAAATATATATATATATATATATATATTTTTATCTGTAATGATGGATGTTAACTAAAGTTATTGTGGTAGTTATTTCACAATGTATGCAAGTCAACTTACTATGCCTTAAACTTATACACTACTATATGTCAATTATACCTCAATAAAACTAGAAAAAAAAGAAGTATAACACCAATGAATGAGAAAGATATTAGTATTGATATATCAGATGGACTCTAATTCATATATACATCAATCACAAGTTTAAATATTTTATTAGCAGTAAAAATTTACTTTGCAATGCACCATGTCATATCGACCTCATCTTGATAACAATGCAGGAAAACTGGAAATGAATAAAAAGGAGATTTGTTTTAATTTTTTTAACATTTATTCATTTTTGAGAGTGAGAGAGACAGAGCATGAGCAGGGGAGGGGCAGAGAGAGAGGGAGACACAGAATCCAAAGCAGGCTCCAGGCTCCGAGCTGCCAGCACAGGGCCTGATGCGGGACTTGAGCTCATGGACTGCGAGATCATGACCTGAGCTGAAGTCGGACGGTCAACCGACTGAGCCACCCAGGCACCCCAAAAAGGAGATTTTTTAAACACACAGAAAAACTTAAAATACTCTCCTTGTACATAGTAAAAATGAAAATTCAAATAAGTGGGAATAGATAGATTATGCCATCAGTAGTGTTGGGACAAACTGATAGCAGTATGTAAAATAACAAAAGTGAATTCCTACCTTGAGCAATATAGAAAAATAAATCCCAGATAGATGACATATATATTTATATTTTCTGCCTCAATGTCTTCATCTTTATTTTGTTATTTTTTAATCTTTTCTTATTGGAGTATAGTTGACATAGGATAACATATTTAAATGTGAAAAGTAAAGCCACCTTTATTTTCTCTTCAGTACAAAAAAAAACATAGGTTTAAAATTTTGTATAAACATTTTATACAAATAAGCAAGGATTAACTAAGCAGAAATCATAAATGAAAAGATTGCTAGTTTTGAATGCATAAAACAATTGTATATCATAAAAACCTCATAAACAAACCGAAAAGTAAATGACACACTGAGATAATACTTGCAATATAGTTGATAGATAAAGGATTGGGCCATCAGTATGTAAAGAGTCCTATGAACCAATAAGAAAAGATGCAAATTCAATAGAAAGCTGATCAAAGATAAGACAAAATAATTCACAAAAGAGGAAATACAAACTTAATAGTTTGTATAAAAATTTTGTATAAAACAAATATAAAAGTTCAATGTTACTAGTGTTTAAAGAAAATAAATATGCTGCCATTTTCTCCATATCTGACTGGCAAAGATTTTTTAAAATTACTATCTCTAGGGTTGAGGAAAGTTTAGGGAAACAGACACTCACATGAACTGCTGATAGAGTAATGTATCAATATATATCAAAACCATTAGAAGTTTGTATGCCCTTTGCCCTAGCAATTACTAGCCTTTTAGGAATTTATCATAAAGAGGCATGCAGAATGTATAGTATAAACCATGCTAAGGCATTTTTAATGATATGGGGAAATGTATATGCTACATTATACTATAAAAGAAGAGATTATAAGAAGGTTAAAATATATACACATGTGCTTTGAAAAATATTAAATGTCAATAATGGTGGTTTCTGTGGTGGAATTTGGGGTAATTACTTTTTAAAATATATTTTTTCAAAAAAAATTTTTTGTTCCACTTTTCAAAGAGCCTAATTTATTATAGTTACAGAAAAAGGCTATTGAAAAAAGAGTCTACTCCTTTAAGAGTCAATTAGAGAAGTACAGCTATTGAGATTGGAAGTCACCTTTAAGACTTTTTAATTCAAACCCCCATTATGCTCCCTGCTAGACTATCAGCACTTCAACTCATGCTATAAAGAATATATATATTTTGGGGATGCTCTTTTATATCTATACACACACACACACACACACACATATTTGTTTATGTAACATTTTCAAAGGAGAATCATACAAATAATTCAAGGATCAGAACACAAGTCCTATGTGAACAGGTAAAGATGCTGGCATTCTAAGGATGAAAAAAAAGAGTGGCTATTTTAAGTCTTTGCTCTCTTGCAGCAAATATTTTGGCCATGCCTTTTCTAGGTTGACTAAGAGCCTGTAAGATACCAGAGCTGGCTTCTGTTGCAGTCCTGAAAATGCACTAGGAGACCTTCAACTAGAGAGAACACTATTAACCAAGGGCCCTGGCTTGCTGTGCTCTGAAACCTATTGCTGTGTTTGTGTGGAGGCCAAGCTTGTCTGAAATCTGGTGGTTTCAGACTATGGTTTTCCAGTGGCTGTTCCAAGCCAGTGACCAAATGCAGCAGGAATACTACAGTAGACCCATTCCTGAGAGACCCAGGACTCCTTGTACCCCTGACCTTGCCCCCAGTATACTCTGCTATTTGCTGAAACATCCTCAGGCTCCATAGCAGCAGCAAGGGACAGTTCCCCCAACCTTTAGTCCCTCCTGCCTCCTCTTCTGTTCTGACTTGCTCTCCCAGGCTTCTCTGGGTCCCTCCCTATTTTTTTCTCACTCAAGTATTTTCCCTCACAAAATCCTTGCATATTTAATCCCATCTTGGCTGTTTGCTTCTCAGAGCACCTAAGCAAACAACACTTCCCAGCAGAATTGAAATCCCAAGCTTTGCTGCCTCCCCTCCCCCTCCTTCTCACAGTCAGTCACCATTAACGTCCCCAGTGCATGCCAGTGAGGCAGAAGGGAAAGAGTCAGAATAGGATTAACGGACAGACAGCCTGTTGCAGTTTCAGGCTCTATGAGGTAATAGACATAGATTTAGTCACGTCTCATCCATTCAGATCCATCTTCCATTTCCATTACTGTGCATTTTTCGTCCCAACTTCTTGGAGTCTGAATAAATTTCTGCTGAACACATTCACCAACGAGACCAGGGCTGTTCAATAGAAATATAACGTGAACCACATGGGTAATTTTAAATTTTCTAATAGCTGCACTGGAAAATAAAAAGAAACAGGTGAAATCACTTCTAATAATAAATTTTATTTAACTCATTTTGTCAAAACATTATCATTTCAACCTGTAATCAATATAAAAATTACTAATGATACATTTTACTTTTTCTTGTAGAATATCTTTAAAATACACTGTGTGTTTTATATTTACAGCACATCTCAATTCAGACTAAGTACATTTCAAATGCTCAGTAGTGCCACATGATTAAAGGCTGTTCGGGCAGTACAGAACCAGACTATAAATGCTGTTGATATAGGAGTGATTTTTTTCCTTGTCTTCTTGTCTTACAAGAGCAACTCGGACTGGAACGGGCATTTGGTAGATGCTTCATAAATACCTGGTTGATTATTGTGGAACAAATATAAATAAATAGTTGTTTGTTGTGACATGAATGGTATAGAATGTGTGTGATATAAGGGTCTCTTACTCACTTGGCTGTAAGGGCTAGGGAGTAATTTGGATGATGGCCACAGATGAGGTGGGGACTGAGTCGTGTGGGGGTGCCTTTCACCTCCAGGTGGTTATTGACATCTGTGGAGGTGAGTTTTTTGTACTTTATCAGGAGAGAACAGAAATCTGATTTTCCATGTGAAATCTTTCTGTTTTTAATGCCAGCAATCAATTCAAATTTAAAACGCGCATGGGTCAGTGTTAGCTTGTGGAACACAATGTTTGTGACTAGTACTCTCCATTATATGTACGTCCTTTGAAGGCAGACAAAATATAGTCACAGGTTAATTGGCATTAGCAAGAAAATTAAACAAAAAAATTCTAAAAGCTGCCATATTGCTTTTTGTGGGGAAAGGAGGGTGTCATATGTTCTTCAAAGCTTGGGTTAGCCTATGTCAGACATATTAAAATCCTGTGGTTTCAGCTATGGTTCTTCATCTCTCTCTAAGTGTGTACATATAGCTAGATATTTCTTCAACATTTCCCTGTAGAAATATAATTAGATGGGACACAACAGCTTTAAATACTTGATATCACCACTGCTAACTGAATGCACGGGGCAGAAAATGCTTATTTAAATGAGACAATGTCCAAGTCCTTCCCACTCTCAACTACAAAAGAGCTTCAATCTTTTGTTGGTAGAGAAAGCCTGGCGGGAAGTCACTTTGTGATGTACTATTTTTGCACCACACCGCAGTTGTAACCCACGCTCCTCAGAATTTGCCTGAGGTTCAGAGTGGCCAACAGGCTGAGGCCCCATCCTACCGTAGTGTCACCTCTAGTGAAGGTTGAGGAGAGCATATGTAGTAAGAGATAACTCCCTTGATCGTGACCAGTAGGCTCTGATTTGAAATATGTGCTAGTTCTCCTAATAAATACCTGTGCATCATCTAAGTTGACTGCCGCATCCATGTGGGTAGGAGATTAAGCACTGATTCTGTAGATCTGGGCTCCAAATGGGCGGAGTTGCCATTTCTACTGGAGGTAATTCCTCTGAAGACAGACATAACGCAGTGGCAAACCTCTGTGAGAAGGGTGAGAACCAACATTCCCTTCATCACCGGTACTGACCTGCTGTCACTCCCCCACTGGGTCTTAGGCAGAAAAGGCCATAGAGCAAGTCAAGAGAATAATTCAGGCTTTAACCCCAGGATCTTCTGATTCCAAGGCTTTTATTCTTCCATGATCCTCCCTGGTTACTGATGTTCATATATTGCCCTCATTGCTCTCTGTTGTGCCACAGTCTTGAAGCTGTTTTAGATCTAACTGGACTTTGCCATTGGATATAGAGGTGGAATACCAATGGTTGCAAAAGCTCATACATATTGAGGCTTTCAGTCCAGAACTAATGGTTTGACTTGAATCATTTCCGTTGGATCTTCATGGCATCTGCATGAAGAAGATGCTACTATTATGCCCACTGAACAGACATAGAAAGACACAGAAGCTCATGGAGTTTAGGTCACTTAATCAAAGTTGCAAAGCTAGTAAATGGTGATCCAGATTTGAACCTGGGTTTATTTCTTTACATTTATTTGTTATCTCATACCCTTCTGAAAGTAATTGAGGTTGGTATCATGAGCAGTAATGAATCATAGAATATACTTTTGTAAGAGGAAAAGATTCTAGTGGAAAGTGAGGGTGGGGGGCGCCTGGGTGGCGCAGTCGGTTAAGCGTCCGACTTCAGCCAGGTCACGATCTCGCGGTCCGTGAGTTCGAGCCCCGCGTCGGGCTCTGGGCTGATGGCTCAGAGCCTGGAGCCTGTTTCCGATTCTGTGTCTCCCTCTCTCTCTGCCCCTCCCCCGTTCATGCTCTGCCTCTCTCTGTCCCAAAAATAAATAAACATTGAAAAAAAAAATTAAAAAAAAAAAAAAAAAAAAGAAAGAAAGTGAGGGTGGGAGGGAAAATTCAGGGCAGGCTCAACCAAACCATCTTATACAGGGGGTGATACATCTAGACTAGTCTGTGTCTAAGACTAATTTAATTTAGGTTGTTAACTGGAAATTGAGGTAATATTTTACTGGGCTGTCCATGCTTGGAGCCATCAATCACTCCTCTCTGTTCTACACCTATTCAATCCGTTAGGACTGAATCTCCTCAGATTTGTCTCTTCTCTGCCCTCACTGCTGCTCCCCAGTTCAGGTCCTCATCATCTCTTACTGAATATCAAAGTAGTTTCCCAACACATCTCCCTCCCCTTTTTTTCTCTCACCAAAATCTGGTTGCTTTTACTTCCTAAATAAGTCTTCTTTCCATCTCTTCTCCGTTTTTTCCAGTTCAGACCCTACCATATCTTGCCTGGATATTGTGGTCATCTAACCTGTCTCCCCTGCCCCCTGGCCTTGCCCCATTCAAATCCACACTCCACACACCAACTGGAAAATATCAATTCTCTGTTTAAAATTACTTAATGCCCTTTTGTGCATCAAAGGACAATATCAAAAAAGCAAAATGGCAACCCAAGGAGTGGGAGAAAATCTTTGCAAATAACATGTCTGATAAGCAATTAATATCCAGCATATATAAAGAACTCCTGCAATCCTACAACAAAAAAACAAATGAAATGACTCAGTTAAAAAATAGGCAAATAGTGGGAATGCAAGCTGGTGCAGCCACTCTGGAAAACAGTATGGAGGTTCCTCAAAAAACTAAAAATAGAACTACCCTACGACCCAGCAATTGCACTACTAGGCATTTATCCAAGGGATACAGGTGTGCTGTTTCGAAGGGACACATGCACCACCATGTTTATAGCAACACTATCAACAATAGCCAAAATATGGAAACAGCCCAAATGTCCATCGATGGATAAATGGATAAAGAAGATGTGGTATATATATACAATGGAGTATTACTCGGCAGTCAAAAAGAATGAAATCTTGCCATTTGCAACTATGTGGATGGAACTGGAGGGTATTATGCTAAGTGAAATCAGTCAGTCAGAGAAAGACAAAAATCATATGTCTTGACTCATATGAGGACTTTAAGAGACAAAACAGATGAACATAAGGGAAGGGAAACAAAAATAATATAAAAACAGGGAGGGGATGAAACAGAAGAGACTCGTAAATATGCAGAACAAATTGAGGGTTGCTGGATGGGTTCTGGGAGGGGAGATGGGCTAAATGAGTAAGGGGCACTAAGGAATCTACTCCTGAAATCATTGTTGCACTATATGCTAACTAATTTGGATGTAAATTAAAAAAAATAAAAACTAAAATTAAAAAAAATTGAAGGTGAAAAAAATAGGCAAATAGGAAGATAGATATTTTCTCCAGAGAAGATATGCAAATAGCCCATGAGCACATGAAAAGATGCTCAACATCACTAATTGTTAAGGAAATGGAAATCAAAACCACAATGAGATACCACTTCACACCCATTAGAATAGCTACTATCAGACAAAAATACTAGAAAATAACAAATGTTGGTGAGGATATGGGAAACCGGAGCTCTTGAACATTGCTGATGTAAAATGGAACAGCTGCTGTGAAAAAGAGTTCAATGGTTCCTCAGAAAGCTAAACATAGACTTATCATATGATACAATAATTCCACTTCTAGGTATCTACCCCCAAAAATTAAAAGCAGGGACTCACATAGATACTTGTCCACCAACGTTTGTAGCAGTATTATTCATAATAGCCAAAAGGTTGAAACATCCCAGATGTCTATTAACAGATAAATGCATTAACAAAATGTGGTGTGTGTGTGTGTGTGTGTGTGTGTGTAATTCAGCCTTAAAAAATGAAAACATGATACATGCTACAATTGGATGAACTTCGAAAACATTATGCTAAGTGAACTGACACAAAAGGACAAATATCATATAATTCCACTTCTATGAGGTACCTAGAGTAGGCAAATTCATAGAGATAGAAAGTAGAGGGGTGCCTGGGTGGCTCAGCTGATTAAGCATCTGACTCTTGGTTTCAGCTCAGGTCATGATCTCATGGGTGGTGAGTTTGAGCCCTGCATCAGGCTCTGTGCTGACAGTGCGGAGCCTGCTTGGGATTCTCTCTCTCTCCCCACCTCTCTCTGCCCCTCCCCCGCTCACTCTCTGTCTCTCTCAAAATAGATAAACTTAAAAAAAAAGAGTACAATAGTGGTTGGAAGTAGACTGAGGGTGGAGCAGGGGGAAGTGGGGAATTAATGTTAATGAATAGAGTTTCTGTTTGAGATGATGAAAAGTTCTGCGAATGGACAGTGCTATTGTACAACGTTGTAAATACACTTAATGCCACTGAATTGCCTACTTAAGAAATGGTTAAAATGGTAAATTTTATGTTGTGCATAAAATTTTATTTTACTACATTATTTTACCACAATAAAAAAATATTTACCATCAATGGAATAAAGTCTCCTTAGCATGGCCAATAAAACCTTTCATGACATCACCTCAGGTTCAGTACCCCAGGTTCATCTCTTGCAGGTCTCCCTGGCCATGATAAGGTATTGAACTGTCCCTCCTTGCACCATGGGGTTCCATGCTCTCCTGCTTCATTCAAATCTCAACTCTGACTTCTCCACCAGGAAGTCCCTCCCTCCCCTTGACTCCTCATGCTTCACTCAGCACCCCTCCCTGTACTTTACATATTGCTGAAACACACAAACTTCTACTCATTGCTTAACATGGAGTTTCATTGCAGTCCTTCTGGGAAAGCCCTCTTCCCTTTCTCTGGCAGGGTGGCTTCTTCCAGCATCATGTTCCTGAATCTCTCAATGTTCTCTTCCCTTTGTGTGGCAATCATTAGTTCACTCATCTCTCTCACTAGCCCTGAAGCTTCTCCAAGGAGGAGCACCTCAACACACAGCAATATAATGGAGCAAAATTACCACTCAGAAACCCTTTGGTGCACATTTGAATGTCTATGAATGGCCACACTTCAAGACTTTGAAATTTGGACATGAGAAGAAAAGGCCTTTGTTGTCTTGGGAAATAGAGGGAGAACTTAACTGTACTTTCCCCATAAAAACCATAGACGGTCTTGTTTGCAACTTATGAGAAAATGGACTCTTAAAGACATCCATGATTTGATTTCATTTTTGGTTGGTTGATTCGTTTTTAGTTCTAAGGATATACCATGAAGATCAAAAGTTGACATTAATTCTAGCTTTAAGAAGAAGAAAAATACCAGGAGAAAAATAAATAAATAAATAAATAAATAAATAAATAAAGTTTTAATAACTTCTCAAAAATGTGGTATTTTTCTCAAGCCATGTAACATACCCTCACTTTAAGTGCCATGTCTTCATATTTTTATTCTGACTTGTATTAGCCAATCTCTGCCTTCCTAACATAAATCATGATATCATCACTCCCTATAGTTTTCAGTTGTCTCGTCCAAAATCAAATGTTTAACTGCAGCCAAAGTTGTTCCTTTTTTAAAAAATAATTTAATTTTTAAAAAAAATTTTTTGAGAGAGATAGAGGGAGTACATGCACACACACAAGCACGGGAGAGGCAAAGAGAGGGAGGGAGAGACTTTCAACTAGTCTCCACGCTCAGCGCAGAGCCTGACACGATCTCACAATTGTGAGATCATGACCTGAGCAAAAATCAAGAGCTGGAGGCTTAACCGACTGAGCCACCCAGACACCCCAGCACAAGTCATTCTTGAATGTAAACTTCCATGAAAGTCTAGTACAGAAAGAAAGAATAATAAGTACAGATTCTGAATACCTATTACATATGCACTGCCCTCTGTTCACGCCGCCCCTGTGGGTTTGCTAGGGCTCCCGTAACAAGGTACCACCAACAGAGTGGATCTGAACAACAACAAGTTGTTGTCTCACAGTTTCAGAGGCTAGAAGCCCAAGACTAAGGTGTTCACAGGGTTGGTTCTTTGGAGGGCTTAGAGAAAGACTCTGTTCCATGCCTCGAGCATCTGTTGGTTTGCTGGCAATCTTTGTTATTTTTGCATGTAGAAATATTACCCCAGTTGCTGCCTTCAGCCTCACATGGTGTTTTCCCGGAGAGTGTGTGTGTGTGTGTGTGTGTGTGTGTGTGTGTATCCTTTTTTTTTTTAATGTTTGTTTTTGAGAGAGAAACAGACAGATAGAGCATGAGTGAGGGAGGAGCAGAGAGAGAGGGAGACAGAATCTGAAGCAGGCTGCAGGTTCTGAGCTGTCAGCACAGAGCCCGATGCAGGGCTTGAACTCATGAAGCGTGAGATCATAACCTGAGACGAAATCAGACGCTTAACCGACTGAGCCACCCAGGCACCCCTAAATTTCTCTTTTTTTTAAGGAAACCAGTCACGTTGGATTAGGAGCCCACCCTAGGGCAGTATGACCTGATCTTAACTAATTATGTCTACGGTGACCCTCTTTCCAAATCATGTCACATTCAAGGAGTTAGGACTTCAAAAACATGAATTCTGAGGGGCCATAATCAACCCACACCACTTCATTTAATCTTCCCAACAGCCCACTGAAGAAATGTGTCGCTATCCTCGTATCACAGAGGCTCAGTGAGATTGAGTAACTAACTCAAAGGAGAACAACTAGTGAGTTGCAAAGCTGGGGTCTGAAAGGTGGTCTTTCTGATTACAAATCACAATGACTTCTCATATAAGCAAAGTACCATTGCTTACAGTCTCAGCCTGATTTCTTCTAGGCTTAGTAACTACCTGTCAACTCAGTGAGCCTGAGCCTTTTCACTATTACACAATGATTTAGTTCCATTTCAAAATATTTACTGAGTGCTTGCTACTGTAAGTATTTCAGACACTGGGTTTAAAGGCGCTTAAAATGTAATGAAAGAGACAGACGTATAGGCAAGTCACCATTTCATAAGGAAAGCTTAACTGTTAGGTAGAGATTCAGACTGTTAAGGGATTAATACTGCTGGGGGGATTAATACTACTAATCAATAGGATTCAGCCAATAATTTTTATATCCTTGCGCAGATGACAAGGGACTGAGGGAAGCACATTTAACCCACACGTTTCCTATGCTCTAGTATGCTCTCCCCTCCTTCATGGGACGATTTGAGAAGGGCTATGCACCGAGGAATTCATTTCCGAAGCAGAATTAGCTTCAGAGAAGCCTGGTCTCAGCACGATATTCCTTTCTTTCCCTTGAGGTCATTCAATCTCTCTCAGTGAAGATGATCTGGTTCTTGAGACATTTAATCTTAGCATGAAGCAGTTTCCCTTCTTTGAGACAGATGATGAAGTTTCCACAAGAAAACAAGAGGGCATTTTCCTCCTTGCGCAGGCTCAACCTGAATGTCACAAATCGGCCCTTTTCTGGGGGAAAGGGCACAGGAGGTTGAATGAAACCCATCTTTTCTCTACTCTAGCTACCGGAGTCAGTCTGATGGATGAAATAGTTCCAATGAAGGAGCTTCTTCAAAGCGATGTTACGGTCCCTTGCCCTTGAAGTCATCCAAATAAACTAGTTACTATAGAACAGACACAAGTGCATGTGCCTCTCAAAATGCATGCCGTACTCCAGTATGTCACAGACGCTCAACGAGCAATGACGGAATTCTTCGGGCTCCAATAATAATCTTCTTGTGGACATGAAAATACCTGTTTTAAAATTTTTCATAGGACCAGATCGCTTAAGGTTCTGAAACTTCCAAACAGAGCAAGTAAAAGCAAGAGCAAGAGAAAGAGGGGGGGGGCACTTCATTCCTAAAAGGGGAGCTATAATACTTCCCACTCTGGTTTTAGCTAGATGTCGCAGAAAGAGGCTAGTTAGTATTTGGGTTTTGGCCTCAAAAATAGAGCCTCAAATATCTTCAATTCTCTAAATCCTCCTTGATGTGATATTTACAAATAATTAGAGTTTATTCATGCATTCATCCAAATAAACATTTATTGAATGACAATTATGTGTCAAGCACCGAACTATAGAGAGAAGGTTTTGAGGAACTCAGACTCAGGATTACGGTATTGTCAATGTCAATGTTAACAACCACAAGCGGATAAAAATGTCAGCTGTTGTGTGGTAAGGACTATCCTTCATTGTGTCTGTGCCTGGGGTGGATGGGATTACCATTCTGTTGTAGGTTGAGGCAGTATCAAAGTTAAGGGCTCACTCAGGTCTTCATGAATAACAGCGGTAGATATAAAGTACTCAGTGAGACATAGCTTTGTGTTGGAAACAAGAGAAAACTAAGAAAGGAATGAGTAAAAAAATGTTTCTCCCAACAGAAAAATCGCCAGTACTAATAGGTATGTTCTTGGAGTAAGCAGACACTAAGTATAACACAAGATTCTTTCAGATCTGATTATATGACTAACACAGATGTATTAATTAGGATACTTTTGGCTATAAGAACAGACAATCTACCCAAAGTGGCTTAGATAATAAGGATACTTATTATCTTACATGACAATGAAATCTGGAGGTCAGGTGATATCTGAGTTCTTTAATTCAGTAGCTAACGAGCTCATTGTGGAGGCCAGATTCTTTCTATCTTTTTATTACATCATTCTCACTGTGTTGGCTCTTGGCTCCAGACGTATTCCCTCATGGTTGCAAGATGGCCATGGCAGTTCTAAGCATCATATCCTCACAAAACCGTATCCAAAGGCCTAAGAAGAAACATCTTCCTTTGCATGTTTTCACAGCATTTTGCACAGCAAGGAGAACCTTCCAAAAGCTCCCTCTGCGGTCTTCCTCTCAAATCTCATTGGCCAGAATTATGAATCACAAGCTTATTCCTAACTCAATCACTGACAAAGGAAATGAAATTACTATGATTAGCCTAAATGGTCAAGAGTTAGCCCCTGGGTCTGGAGAGGAGGCCAGGTTCCTCCCTTGAGGAACATGGCTATCTGACTCTTGAACAACATGGGAACACCTACAGCAGAGAAGACAGGCAAGGGTGGTAGGGGGGAATAGGTATAAGGTAGGCAACCAAAGGGACCACCACAGAAGAGTTACAAAGCAGAAGCACCTCTAGGCAAGGAGTGATTCCATTAAGTGAACCTTTTCTAATGACCACTGGGCTTGACCTTGCTTCACGGGTGAGCTTCTTTTACAGGAATGAGTTTTGCTGATCTTTAGGATAGCTGCTAAGGACACACTGTGCTGTATATTCTGCTGGTTCATATTACACCACCTTGACCTGAAGCCAAATTACGCATAAGAGTTCTAAAATGGTTTATGGCTACAGCAGGCTAGCTGATGTCATTTGTGAAATGTGGCACTCTAGAATTATCTTACCAATATAAAACCGTACCAAGACTTTTCCACAGAATATTTACAGGAAAATGTGATTTTGCAACAAGAATAAAACACCCTACAGCTTAGATGTGGAATAATGGAGCAATGGGTGCGGCCCATTGTAGTAATGGTGAAGAGAGAGTGGAATTAGTGACAAATGAAGATGTTTCAGGTTGAAACTCAGTGACGAAGGAAATATGGGCAGTGATTCTTGAGCTGTTCTTTCCTTGTAAAACTGAATTATGAGCTTTTTGAAATTGAGATGTTTGCTTTATATATGCAAATTATTCAAAGGTGGAAAGGACCATATTAATATACTTCTTTTATATCCCCAGTGTCTAGTGCTTTATATGCAGTACTGAATAGCTATCTTGATGAACTGATTGTAGTTAAGATTCCTTCAAGAAATTGTCAAAACAAGAAAAGACCCCATAGTATTGAATCCCTTGGCAATATTAGTATTAAGTCTTTCTTTGCAGATGCAAAGCCTCCCCTCCAGCTCTATACAATGGGCTTCCAGCTGCAAATGCACATTGATTCACCTGTAGGGCTTTCAACACCTATGGTTCCACCCACAGAGTTCCCGGTTTGGTGTAGAGTGAAGCCCGGGTATTGAAATGTTTTCAAGCCCTCTAGGTGATTCTAGCATGCAGTCAAGGGTGAACATCTACATTAAAATCACCTGGATGGTTTACTAAAACACAGATTCCTCTGTCCGCTTTCAGAGTTTCTGATTCACTAGGTCTGAGGTAGCGTCCAAGAATTTGCATTAATGAGTTCCTGGGAGGTGCTGATGCCACTGGTGGGGCTCACTTTAAGAACCCTGACTCTAGAGCATGGTATAGCCAACCCCTAAACCCATATGGGTCATGTGTCCAATCTGGACTGCTTTTTGATAGCCTGTGAGCTAAGAACGGCATCACGTTTTAAAAGAGTTGTAAAGAGGGCGCCTGGGTGGCGCAGTCGGTTAAGCGTCCGACTTCAGCCAGGTCACGATCTCGCGGTCCGGGAGTTCGAGCCCCGCGTCGGGCTCTGGGCTGATGGCTCAGAGCCTGGAGCCTGTTTCCGATTCTGTGTCTCCCTCTCTCTCTGCCCCTCCCCCGTTCATGCTCTGTCTCTCTCTGTCCCAAAAATAAATAAACGTTGAAAAAAAAAAATTTAAAAGGGTTGTAAAGAAACAAAAGCAAAACAACAAAAACAAGAATATGGAACAAGGACTGTAAAATCTAAAGATATCCAATATCTGGCCTTTTCTAGAAAACTGCTCCCTCTCGAGACTACTGCTCTAGAGCATCAGGAAACCCTGATGGGAAAAAACAATAAGAATCTTAAAAGATAAGAGAAAAACGGGTGGGAAAAATTGTTCTGGTAGGTACGGGGGAAACTGTAAACATAGCTAAAAGATTATTAATCCCCTACTATGTGCCAAAAGAATGGCATACTTTTCATTTATCGTGACCACATCATATACATTATTACTACTCCCATTTTATAAAAGATTAGGACATTGAGGCTTAAGAGACATTAGCTCACTAGGATATAAAGCTAGTAACTGACACAAATATGATTCAAAGATTTCTACCAACCACACTATGTCATAGAAAATGTTTATAATTCTGCTTAGAAGTGGCAGGAACTCCCAGAGTGAGTCTAAAAATATAACAAGTATTTAGAGCGGTATTTTTTCCCCCAGTGGCTCAACTCCATTCATTATTGACAGTTTTTCAAGCACCGTGCTATATAAAAAAAAAACATAAAACATTACTCCTGCTCTCAAGGAACTTACTGTCTAGTGAAAGAAGCAGACATGGGAGGAAACCCATACAAAGTCCGATGAGGGCTTGAAGGACAGAGTGGTCAGGCAAGGCTTCACAGAGCAGGGCCCTTTAAGGATGTTAGTTGTCGAGATGGAAAAGCTCAGGAAGATTTCCTGAGGAAGTCTGAGGAAACAGTATTTTTATTAAGTTCATTTATTTAGAGAGAGAGAGAGAGAGAGCTAGCAGAGAGATGGAGAGAGAGAATCCCAACACAGGGCTTGATCTCATGAACCATTCGATCATGACCCGAACAGAGATCGAGAGTCAGATGCTTAACTGAGTGAGACACCCAGGCGCCCCAGAGAAAATAGTATTGATAATCCAGTATAGGCAAATCCCAAATGGAAGAATTTTACTAGCTTGCAAAGCCCCCCTGGATTCCTGTAGCCCATAGAGCTCACCATAGCCTCAGCCTCTGGCTGTACCAATATGACAGCTAGGCAGCTAACAGAGAAGAGACCCTTGGCTTGCAAGGCTAGGAACAGACAGTGACCACAGCAGTGATTGTGCAACAGTAAATGTTGGTCCAATTTCAGTAAAATGAGAAGCTTTCAATTCTGTTTCATGGTTTTGGGCAGTCATTTCCAAGCAAAGTTATTGAAAGAAGGGCTTATTTCAGTTAATGATTAGTCTGTTGATGGACGGGGAGAGTTGTAAGTGAGCATGTGATAATGATACAAGGCTTGGGTTTCATATACCACTTCTGGCCAGAACAATCTGAAACCACTAATTTTATATGTGACTGATTTGCTGTGCTGAGTTGAGAAAGCAAGCAGGATTGAGTATCATTCCCTGATCTTGGCTTCAAGAGACTAATATTTTCACTTCTTATTTGAATTTGTTTTTAAAGGTCGAGGTGCAGATGAAGCCACTAGATAAGAAGTACTATTCTGATTGACTAGTACTGCGTTCTGAGGCTACAGAGATGAGTAAAATGGGAGACATGTGCACAAGGAATTTGCAGCCAGGGCAGGGAGGGAAGAAAGGCACAGAAAAAGATGATCTCATTAAGGCAGTAAATGCTGAGGGCAAGCCAGAGCAACACCAGAAGCTAGAAGAGGAACCCCGAACCCTCCAGGGATTCAAGGAAGGCTCCTGGGGGAAGTGTACTGGGCAGAAAGCTTGCTTCTAAAGTCTGACGGGGATGCCTTTGACTATTTCTTTGTGACATTCTGTCTTTTTCTTTTTCCTAATTACAAGGCACATCTGACCCATCAGATTTGACCTGGCTTTTAGTAATTAAGGTATACTCTTAGAGAAACTGTATCATCCAATCACGGAAGTGCACCTGCCCCCTGGGGAGGTAAGTTGAGAACAGCTTAAGGACATGAAACGTCAAAATGCAGAACCCAGAAAAAGTGCTAGGAGAATACTCATCTAATTTTTTTTTAATGTTTATTTATTTTTGAGAGAGACAGAGACAGAGTGTGAGCAGGGAAGGGGCAAAGAGAAAGGAAAACAGAATCCAGAGCAGGCTCCAGGCTCTGAGCAAGCTGTCAGCACAGAGCCCGACGCGGGGCTCGAACTCACAAACTGCAAGATCATGACCTGAGCCGAAGTCAGACGCCCAACCAACTGAGCCACCCAGGCACCCCCGGGGAGAATACTCATCTAGAAAAAGCTGACTGTTTATATGGAAGCATTCTAGAATTTTTCAGTTAGATCAGGCATTTCATTTTTAATTTCATGTGTTGCTTTTTAAAACTTGGGAGAATAATTTACGATCACTATGGAAAATTTTGGAAAATAAGGGGAAAATACAATGAAGAAAAAATTAGTTAATTAGCAAAACATCGATTAATGTTTTGGTATATTTGCTTCTAAACTTTTTCTACGCATATACAGATATGTTGGTTTTAGGTAACTGAAACTACACTGTGTATATGTCTCTGCACACAAGTTTTTTTTTTTTTTGTCATTAAATCTTATTTCACAAATTTTCTCATGATTTCACAATTTCGTCAAAAATTTTCTCCATTACATGGTTTACTTATTTTAACCATTCCTTTTCCCTTTAGCCATCTAGATTCCGCCCCCCCCACCGCCGCTGCCCCCATATCTTGGCCATTATAAATAATGTAATAAAATAATGTGATACATACAACCTTGTCCTCGTTTGCCTGGGAGCCTTAAAGGTTTTTGGCACATATTGCCAAAATGCTTTCCAGAAAATCTGTACCTTTGCCAGTATTAAATATTATTATTATTGTGGAAATATATACTAAAGTGATAGATCAGACTGAGTATCTCATTTTAATTTCCATTTATTATTATTAGTGTTGGCCATTTAAAAATGTTTTTAATGGTTATTTTTATTTTTTCTTATTAAAACTGTCAGTGTCCTTTGCCAATCTTTCTATTGAGAAATTACTTTTCTTACTGATTGTATGAGTGCTTTATAAATGAAGGCTATTAAATCTTTACCTATTCATGAAAATATATTCTTACTTTCTATTTGCCTTTAGATTTTTTGTGTGTAGAAGTTTAACTTTCAGGTAATAAAATCTACCATTTTTTATTAATGTTTTTATGTTTAGATTCCTTTTTTAAACTCTGGGGAAAATAAATATTCACCTAAATTTTCTTTTAATTTTTGCTTTATGTATTAATGTGTTCAAGTTTATTTATTTATTTTGAGAGAGAGCAAGCATGAGCAGAGGAGGGGCAGAGAGAAAGCGCGAGAGAGAATCAGAAGTAGGCTCTGTACACAGTCAGGATGGAGCCCTATGTGGAGCTTGATCACATGAACTGAGAGATCATGACCTGAGCTGAAATCAAGAGTCTGCCGCCTAACCGACCGAGCCACCGCTCAACTGGCTGAGCCACTCAGGTGCCCCTAAATTTTCTTTTAATTTTTAAAAAATCATTTCACTTTCTGCATATACCTCTTAAATTCCTCTAGAATTTAGTCTGGTTTATGGTATGTGGTAAGGATCATGCATATATCATTGAGAGAAGGTCCCAAATAAAGGCAACATTTTAAGACCAGGAGGTGTCTTTCACTCTCTCTAAGTGAAGTTCAGTAAGAATCAAATATCACAAAACATTCAGAATTAACAAGGCCAGAGTTATAGCACCCTGATCTGAACATGCAAATTTATCATTATTCAAATGCAAATTGTTTACTGGACAAACTTTCAAAACCTAAAGCCTGTTGGAGAAACTAACATAAAAGGGTTCTTGAGATTCATTTATTCAATGAATATTTATTGAGCACCTAGATGTACTAGGAACTGTTCTTGATTGGGAAGCATCTGGAATTACAATTGCTATGTTTGGGCACACAGCACCAGCGTGTGCTACACTATGGTGTAGAAAAACATGGTCAAGTTAATATGTTTCATATGTTCCCAAGAAGCAACTCTTCCAAAATCTAACTAATTCAGAAACGCCTTATTCTAGGACATAGCAATGTTATGAGAGAATACAATGACAGAAGTCTCTGGCGAACTCTAAAAATTACTTAAAAGGGAGAGAGGAAGAGTGTTATTTTATAAGGGCTTACTCAAGGATGATACTATTTTTTAGTATCACGGTCATTAGGAAGTTATACTATGTAGTGGGTTGGCAGTTGTATCCCAAATGTAGAAAATATTCTGCAAAACCATCAAATTCCTTCTGGGATTATTCACCCACACTTCTTAGTAGCCTATGTTCTTTTTTTGGTATCAAATTAGAGCACATTATCTTGACCCACTATGAAACTGTCTTCACTGAATTATGCCTAAGGCTTATGCCCTTGGCATTTACTGAGGAATAGCCTTATGAAGTTCATTGCTGCATGTGTCATTGAAATAGGGACACTGCCTAACAAATCACTCATCCCTCATATGACATTCCATCCAAAAGATGTCCTTCCTCCCTCCCACCCTTCCTCTCTTCCTTCTTTTCTTCCCTCCTCCCTTCTTTCATTTCTCTTTCTTAACTTCTGAATCCAGTTAACTTATATTAAGTTCTAACAACATTAACTACATAAAGCCATGCCCCTCCCCTAGCTTGACTTCCTACTCCTTTTTATAATTCCTTAGTTCTGATTTATTTTTGTTTGTGTCATTTTATTTTCTAATTGTATTTTTTTGCTAACAGATCATTTGCTCTGATTCCATTATTGCCAATTCTAATAATTTTTTACTTCCTAGGTACCTTGGTATCAGGAAGGACAGCAACGGCATCAAGGTTTATGTTGTAAACCAGCACAGATCAAGAGCAATGGTTGCCTGGAGTGCTGTGTTAAGAAGGAAAGAAGCTCTACGCTCAATTAGCAATGTCTGCTCTGAGCATGGTATTAGAAACTGTTAGCACTTCTACCGGATATTTGACATTTATGTCTTAAGTAGAATACAGGAATACTGTAATAACAAAAAGGCATAAACAAGTTAATAAATTACTTTCTGATTTATGAGCCAATGATTTATAAGTTTCATTAGCCCAAATTCATTCCCCAAAAGCATGAATATACCTGTATAAAATGAAAAAAATTGGGCTTCTAAACTTGACATAGAAATGGGATCTTTTTTAGGGCACCTGGTTGCTCAGTCGGTTGAGCAAATAACTCTTGGTTTTGACTCATGATTTCACGGCTGTGAGATTGAGCCCTAAGTTGGGCTCTGTGCTGACCTTGGAGCCTGCTTGAGATTCTCTCTCTCTCCCTCTGCCCCTCTCCCTTGCTCACACTCTCACTCAAAAGAAAGAAAGAAAGAAAGAAAGAACAAAAGAAAAGAGAAAGAAATGGGGTCTTTTTCATAAATCTTACTAGCACTGGCTTCATGACTAGGTAAAATGGGCTCCTTCCTAGAAGGGAAGATTTAAGAAAACTGATCCCTAAATATCTCCTACTGACTTTTCAATATATGAATATTTACAATTGGCAATTCATTTCTGTAGATTCTAAAATCTAGCTTTTTAAATTTTTATTTACTTTAAGTTTATTTATTTATTTTGAGAGAGAGAGAGAGGGGTGGGGAAGAGCAGAGAGAGAGGGAGAGAGAGAGAGAGTATCTCAAGCAGTCTCTCCATGCTGTCAGAGCCTGATGGGTGGCTCAGTCCTATAAACCATGAGATCATGACCTTAGTTGAAACCAAGAGTGGTGCTTTAACTGACTGATCCACCCAATCACCCCTAAAATCTAGTTCTTAATGACTCCTTTACTGAAAGACGAATAGTCCTATGGAGGGGTAATACTTTAGTTCTTACTAGCTAATGAATTGGTTGGCTGCTAGTTAGGAAGGAACTGGGAGAGTGGGAGTAGGGAGGTAGGTTAGGAAGATATGAACACCATAAAAAGAAGGGACAACAGAGCAATATTTTTCTTATTTCAGTCTTGTCTAGCTTAGTCTAACAGCTCACTTGAGGTAAGCACTGACTATGCTTATTATAGATGCATTTTTTAAAGTAAGCCCAACGTGGGGCTTGAACTCATGAACCTGAGATCAAGAGTCGCATGCTACACTGACCGAGCCAGCCAGACACCCCTGTAGTTGTTTTATTATTGGCCATAAATAATGAGGCATGCAGTCATTCTCTAACAAGAAGTTGAAAGAACTATACAGGCAACCATTAATGACATAAATAACAAGTTAGCATATGCAGATGGAGAATTCTCAAATTTTTCAGTAAATACTTCTCCCAAATCCAACAGACATATGTCTGAGAGAAGCTTATTTTTTTTAAACTGGCATGTTAGAAGAAACGGGCACTACCATTCATTCATTCATTCACTGCATTCTGTGCATAAATGGACAAATGTTCCTTCTGCGCTTACAGGTGCACATTCAGTATGCGAAAGTAATGGAAGACACAGTTCCTGCCTCTGGGGAGGTTACATCTCGGTTGGGAGATGAGTGATATGTACATGAAACAACTGGGGAAAAATACCAGGCTGCGTAGGATCAAGTGTTAGAATGTTTAGTTCAGATTGCAAGCAGTGCAGAAATTCAAAAGCAAGAAAGATCGCACGAGGAGAGAAATCAAAGAGCAGTCACTCTGAAAGGGATTGCAAGAGGCTGGTCTTCATGTCTCAGGTGTCTCAGGTGGCAAATTGTGGCTCTTATCATCCTGAAACAACTGAAATCAAGCCTGTGTGATATTCCACACCTGCCCTGGACAATTCCAGCACATCTCACTCTGAGCACAGCCTACTAACCACCCACAGAAGGAACTCACCCATGGACCCTTAAAAGTTCTAGAATAGTTCAAAATTGGAAAAGCAAACAATTCCTATTCTTGGCGTACAAGTTCTTTTTGCTGAATTTTTTCTCCATTATTTATTTCTCTCCATTCAGGAGAAAGCAGCAAGCATGAGCTATGGGTATGGAGATAACAGGTATAAATCTCAATCTGCAAAGTTACATTCATTTTTTGTTCAAATTTAGGAAGATACTGATACAATCCCATAATCTAATATGCAATACATATTTGAATGTATAGGCCAGCTGTTCGGTAGAATGTTCCTCAATTTCAATTTTTCCAATTGTTCCCTCATAATTAGTCATTTCATGTTTTATAACTCAACTTAATTTCTGTGTTATGCCCCCATCAGACCAGTCCCTTGCGTATGGCAACTGAAACTCCCATTTCAGGTCCTAGCTTGAAGGATTTATCAGGAGGCATTGCACTTCTTTCATGTTTTCTAAGCATCACTGAAATTAAATTTCAAAATTTCTGTCTTTAACAATATCCCAAAGAGCCTATGAAAGATGCTAACAGCATGGACCCTTTCAACTGCACTATGTTGGTTGTATTTCCCCAGATCCTTCACCCTTTCAGGGATGGCCTTGGCCTCATTCCTACATGGTGGTGGAAACAATCTAGGTCCATTTAGAGATTCCACCACTCTTCCTCAGTTCATGACTGAGTTCTGGAGGCTTATGAGGCACTAGGTGTCAGGGTAGGAGGAGCCAATCTTCTCTATGAATTCAATTCTTCACACAGGTATAGATTGACACGCCATCATCGTGGTTGGTCCTTGGGCCTTGGTTCAAGAAGGCCACTTTGAAGATTGTCTGCCTGGCCCTTTGTGGACTTCTGTCTCTTTCTACTGCTTTCCTACAACATGTGGACAGCAGAAAACTCAGTGAGTGAAACTAAAGCCCTGCCTGCCCGTATTTTGCTGCCTCCCCAGAGCCCAAAGCGGGCAGAACCTTTCTCTGTATAAATCCTGGACATGTCTATGTGGTCTTCACTTCTCCTCCCCACTCCCAGCTCCCCAACTCCTCAGCCCAGAAAATCTTTTTTTCTAATCTGGAGCCAAGGAAGTCTTGCATTTACTCAAGACCAGTAGTTCTCATAGTGGTCCCAGGACCAACAGCATCAATATCACCTACGAACATATTAGAATGAAAATTGTCTTCCCTTCTAGCTAACCCTACTGAATCAGAAACTCTTAGAGCAGGCTCTAGTGATCTTTGTTTTAATAAGCTTTCCAGGTGATTCTGATGCAGGATAAAGTTGGAGAAGTACTGATCTGTACCTTGAGTTCTTTTTCTGCCCGTAGTGCTATCAGTTCTCAAATTTTAACATAGATAAGAATTACCTAGAGGGCTTGTTAAAATGGACTGTTGGGTCTTGCTCGCAAAATTCCTGATTCAGTAGGACTGGGGAGAGGTCTGAGACTCTGCATTTCCGCCCACTTCCTAGGTGATGCTGATGCTGTTGGTGTGGGGACCACATTTCAGAGAATCATTTCCCCAGAGGTCTTAGCTCCATAATTGTCAATCCTCCTCCTTCTATCATTCCTAGTAGGATTTATCTAATTATTATTGTCAATGTAATAAAATATATTTTGTAGAATCTGCTTATATATTGTTATTTCCAATTCAGGACCATGGATCACCAATTTGACATAGGCATATACTAACGTTTTTCAAAGCCAAGGTCTGATGTTAGGTCAACAGTGCTTAAGATTTTTCACTCCTGGTGCCTCTCCAATTCAAAGGCTCCCATAGCTAGTCTACCTGTAAGATATCCCACAAGATTCAGAAAGAGAAAAAAACACTGTTCACCTTGTAAGCTCTGCTTTTCTTTTTTAAATTTTTTTTTTTCAACGTTTATTTATTTTTGGGACAGAGAGAGACAGAGCATGAACGGGGGAGGGGCAGAGAGAGAGGGAGACACAGCATCGGAAACAGGCTCCAGGCTCCGAGCCATCAGCCCAGAGCCCGACGCGGGGCTCGAACTCACGGACCGCGAGATCGTGACCTGGCTGAAGTCGGACGCTCAACCGACTGCACCACCCAGGCGCCCCAACTCTGCTTTTCAAAAAACAGATCAGAGTTCCATTGGCTTCTTCCCAGAATCCAGAGATTGAGCAAAATATGGTTCTTGAGGAATACAGAGGAGTCAGAGAAAAGGAGTTGGACAAGAAGGTCAGAGGCAAATGAGTGAGAAAATGCTTTGAATGTCAGTTACTGTTTCTTTAAGGTGAAGACTTTTTGTCATGGTTTGGGGCTGTAGAGAGAAGCAATTTAACCCTATGAAACCTTGTAGTAATTTTTGCTTTCAATATCCCCAGACTTACAGAGAAGAGAAGGTGACCACTACCTCTACTTTAAGTCTGCAGGACACAGTCACGTTCTCAGCTAGACAAGGAGCCACTCTGCCACTCTAGAGATCTGTGCTTATCCTACATTTGGTCTTTTTTTTTTTTTTTCAGGTGGCCCACATGGTTCTGGATGAAACTACCTATACCAAAGAACATGCTGAATATTTGTTAGCATAATTATTTGGATGGTTTGGCATCATTTATTAATACTTCCTGGCATTGCTATTATTAGGATAGTCCTGAGGGTTCCCAGAACATAAATAAGACTATTTCACATAAGCAAAGTTGCAAAGACTTTTCTGCTGAAACAGGGCTCTTGTGGCCATCATGGTGGTGGGTGCGGATTTCTTTCCTTACGCTTGTGTTCCAACAGAATGGGATTACTTGTGTTCTTCAAATACTTTCTGTGATTTTCTACCCCCATCTTTTTACCCTCCCTAACACTAAACACAGCATCTTACACTTTATAAGCACTCAAAAAATATTTACTGAGTTGAATTAAATTAAAATAATTAAGTAGAGATTGAAAAAAAATTTTTTAATGTTTATTTATTTGTAAGAGAGAGAAAGAGACAGAGTGCGAGCAGGGAAGGGGCAGAGAGAGAGATGGAGACACAGAATCCGAAGCAGGCTCCAGGCTCTGAGCTGTCAGCACAGAGCCCGACATGGGGCTTGAACCCACGAACTGTGAGATCATGACCTGAGCCAAAGTCAGATGCTTAATCAACTGAGCCACCCAGGTGCTCCAATAGTAGAGACTTTTTAAAAGTAGGCTTCACACCCAGAGTGGAGCCCAACAACAGGCTTGAACTCATGACCTTGAGATCAAGACCTAAGCTGAGGGGGCACCTGGGTGGCTCAGTAGGTTAAGCACCTGACTCTTAGTTTCCACTTAGGTCATGACCTCATGGTTCGTGAGTTTGAGCCCAGAGTAGGAGCTCCATCTCTAAATAAATAAATAAAACTTAAAAAAAAAAAAAAGACCCAAGCTGAAATCAAGAGTCAGACCCTTCACCAACTGAGCCACCCAGGTGCCTAGAAACTTCTAATTAAAAATTGGAATGAAGACTTTTTCTATTCCACTCTTCTCTGTGAGCCCAACAATAACAAACCACAGAGAAGAACATGAAATAAAGCAACAGCAATGTCAGGGAACAAGTCTATTTGAATAGCTGTCAAATATAGTATTATGTGGACCAAACACAGGAGCACAGCAAGAATGGGCACATACCTTGACAGACCTTGAGCAGCACATGGGTTTCCTCGAAGTAGTTGGCCCTAGCTGAGGGCCAAACCATTATTCACTTTCTCGAATCAGTAGGTCTGACAGGGTGAAGGTGGGGTTTGGGAGCATCCCAAGCATGGTTTAGCAACATAGAGAAGCAGAAGATGAGGGGCTGAATAGTAAGACCTCTCATCTCTGCAAGAAGCTATCAATTCGATGGGATAGATGAATGAAGGTAGGTGATAATCAGCCCAACTGCAGCTTATAGATAAAGAAGACACCCAGGAACAAGAGTCACTAAATCACCACTTAAAAAAAAAACATTGCATATAAGAGATAGGTGAACTTTCTGCTTACCCCAAAGGTAGCTCCAGAACGTTAGAATTTGAGAGCTTGCAGTATTGACAGCATGTGGCAGGAAAGTGTGAGAAAGTCCTAAGTCCAAGCTACCTTGTCTCTACTCAGTTTCTGAACCTTTCCCATGCAAACTTTTGTGAGTAATTGGTCTAGAATTGGTCCCTCTCAATGTTGACTAATAATCAGAAAGTGGCCACAAAGAAAAAGGTACATGAGAAACAAAAATCCGATAAAAAGACATACGCCACAGACTATGTTTCCTCCCGATAGCAAGTAAATTAAAGAAAATGTGGTCTCTAGAAATATGATATTGAAGGGGAGATAAAAGTTCAAATATAAGGTGAAAGAAGATGAACAGTGAATAGTCAAAACTTTGGAAAGAATGGAAGTAATATAAAGCCATTATAGATACAGAAGCTACAAGAGAAGCAGCATGAGTTAATAAGGGAAAGGAAGACAGGAGAGAGCCAGATAGAAAATAAAAATGTAAAAGAACATATTTAAGGAGACCCTGAGACAAAACACACACACACACACACACACACACACACACACAGAAGACAATGGAAAGTTATTCTTGCTCTATTAGAAGAAAAGAGCAAATTAAATAGAAAAGAGAAAAGTGCTAACTGCATAATCCTGCTTTTGTGGACAGCAGACTCGGATCTCCTCACCTCACTTTCTTCAGGTCTCTGCTCAAATTTCACGGCACCTGTAAGGTTTTTCCCTGGTCGCCATATTGAAAATATCCACCCAGAGTCTATCTTTCTTCCCTACTTTATTTTTTTCCGGTGTCATACTGGACATAAAATTACAAGGAATGGGATTAACAGCAGTTGGTCACCAAAAAGACCAAGCCATGATTAGAAGCTTGGGATTTCCAGCCCCACCCCCCATTCTCCAGAGAGGGGAGAGGGGCTGGAAATGGAGTTAATGATTGATTACACCTATGTGATGAAGCTCCCATAAAAATCCCACAAGGGTGGGATTTAAAGAACTTCACATTTGGTAAAGATATGGAGGTAGAGAGGGAGGGGTGCACCTGGAGAGAGCACGGAAGCCCCGCGAGCCTTCCCCAGACCTTTCCCTCTGCATCTCCTCCATCTAGATGTTCATCTGTATCCTTTATCATGTCCTTTTACAAGGAAGTGGCAAATGAAGCGGTGAACAGTAACTAAACTGTCTTCCTAAGTTCTGTGAGCCACCCTAGCACATTAACTGAACCCAAGGAGGGGGTCCTCGGAACCTCTGATTTATGGCCAATCAGGAGCACAGGTGGCCACCTGGACTTGGGACAGGCATCTGAATAACTGTCAAATATAGTATATACATCAAATATAGGAGGTGGTGGTCTCATGGGACTGAGCCCTTAACCTGCGAGATCCAATGCTATCTGCAGAACCAAGTTAAATGGTAGGACACCCAGGTGGTGTCACAGAATTGCTTGTTATGGGGACGCCCCCACATCTGGTGTCAGAGGCATTGTGAGTGGAGTGTGGCAGTGGGGTCAAAGGGAAGGAGACACAGGGGGAGAGGTGGGTGTGTTTACATGTATTGTGAGGTTTATAACATACATAGAAAGAATGAAAATGTAGGCCAACAAGGTATTTGAGGGGAGAAGTTGGGAGTACACTTTTGTAAGGTTCTTAAAATACATGAGAAATGTTATAAAATTATTTGAAGGGAGACTGTGATGAGATGAAGATATCTATTACCAACTGCCAAGCAACTACAAAAGAAAAAGAGGTGTGCCTAATACACAGTAGTGGGTGAAGTGGAATACTAAAAAAAATTTTTTTGGAAAGCAGGTAAAAGGGGGAAAAAAGAACAAAGGAGAGATGGGGCAAATAGGAAACGGATAGCAAAAGGGTAGATTTAAACCTAACCCTAGTCCATTTGTGTAAATGACACAAAAGAAATCCACCTTTCACCTAAAGAGGTAAATATGTTACAAGTAAAAAGATAAAAAGCACTGAGCTAAAGAATGTTGACATGGCTATATGAGTATCAGAAAAAGAGATTTCACAACAAGGACTGTAACTAGGAGAAAATAATGCTTTTCAACTTGTGCATGCTTTGGTTAATTTTTAGAATTTGAAATGATTGTGGTTTTTGTTTTTTTTTTCAACAATTTTGTCCAGTTTTATCATTGTTTTTCTGGGACAGCATTTGCTGAGCTCCTCACTCAGCCTTTCTGGAAGTCCCGCCCCTTACCTGGAGTGTCACAGGAATGATTGTTGAATTTATTAAATGCCTTTTTAGTACGTGTGATAGGACACATTTTGGCCTTGTTGCTCTAAAGAATTACTTTGATAGACTTCCTAATGTACAACTACCTTTGTATTCCTTGAATAAATCTTAATTATTTACGTTGTTTTATTCTTTCATTAAAGGCTAGATACTATTTGCCTTTTAAAAAAATTTTTTTTAATGTTTATTTATTTTTTTGAGAGAGACAGAGACAAAATGCAAGTGGGTTAGGGGCAGAGAGAGGGAGACACAGAATCCGAAGCAAGCTCCAGGCTCTGAGCCGTCAGCACAGAGCCCGATGTGGGGCACGAACCCACAGAGCTGTGAGATCATGACCTGAGCCAAAGTCAGGTGCTCAACCGACTGAGCCACCCAAGCGCCCCACTATTTGTCTTTTTAAAAAGAAAATTTTGGAGATGCCTGGGTGGCTCAGTTGATTAAGCGTCTGACTTGGGCTCAGGTCATGATCTCATGGTTCGTGAGTTCCAGCCCCGCAATAGGCTCTGTGCTGACAGCTCAGAGCCTGGAGCCTGCTTCAGTTTCTGTGTCTCCCTCTCTCTCTGCCCTCCCCCGCTTGTGCTCTCTCTCTCTCTCTTTCTCTCTCAAAAATAAATAAACATTAAAAAAAAGAAAAATAAAAATTTACATTTATGTACATAAGCAAGATTGCAGTTATCTATTTCTATACCTTCTTTACAAAGTTTTGGTATTAAAGTTGTTCAGGTTTTGTAAAATCAATAAGGAGCTTCTGCATTTTTTTCTATGGCCTAGAATCATTTAAATAACATTGGAACTAGCTGTTCTTTAAAGGTTAGGTAGATTTCAGCTATGAAACCAGTAGGTAACATTTTTAGTGAAAGATCTTTTTGACCTTTCTAGTGTCCTCTGTGATAATTAGCCTATTCAAAGTTTTTCATGTCTTGTTCTGTGGTTAATTTTGGTCATTTATATTTTACTGAGAAATTACCTATCTCCTCTATATCTGCAGATTTGTGGCCAAGGAGTTGGGTGTAGTTTCATTTTATAATTTAAAAAAAATTGCTATATTGTAGTTTGTCTCTTTTTCCATTAGTAATCTTTTCTACCTTTCTCTCTTATTTCCTTAAGAAAGTTTGCAATGGGTTATGCCTATTACTGATTCTTTTGAGATACTAGCATTTGGATTCATTTATTGTTCTACTAAATTTTGTTTCTCATTTGGTTAGGTTCAATTTTTATCTCTATAAATTCTCTCTTCCTAAATAGCAAAAAAAAAAAAAAAAACTTTTCCTATTCATTTTCTAAAATCCTAGGTAGATACCAAATTTCTTCATCTTTCAGCTTATTTATTTATTTAAAGATTCTATTTTATTAAAAAAAAATTTAACATTTATTTATTTTTGAAAGTCCGAGACAGAGCATGAGCAGGGGGAGGGCCAGAGAGAGGAGACACAGGATCCACAGCAGGCTCCAGGCTCTGAGCTCTCAGCACAGAGCCCAACGTGGGGCTTGAACCCACGAACCATGAGGTCAGGACCTGAGCCAAGGTCAGACGCTGAACCGACTGAGCCACCCAGATGCCCCCTTAAGGATTTTATTTTTATAATCTCTACACTCAACGTGGGCCTCAAATTTACAATGCCAAGATCAAGAGTCACATGCTCTGCCGACAGAGCCAATCACGTGCCCCTCATCTTTCTTGCTTAAAATAATAAGGGCATTATGACTGTTTTTAAAGCTCTGAGTACACCTTTGGCTGTGTCAAGTAAGTTCATGTATGACATGTTCTCCCTTTTTATTACTTTCTATACAGAATTAATGATTTTAGCTTTGAGAGCTTATTGATCTAATGGCTATTTAGAAATATGTGTGTGTGTGTTTTAAAATAAGCTCTATGCCCAACATGGGGCTTGAACTCAAGAACCCAGAGTTCAAGAGTCACATGCTCTACTGACTGAGCCAGCCAGGCATCCCTAAAAGTATGTTTCTTAATTTTCATGTAGTCAATGCTTTTTACTTCTGGTCAATATTTTATTATTATTCTTAATTTTGATGGGTTATTTATAATCTCACTTTATAAAGTTTTCTTTATGAATATGTATATTATTGATCTCTGTAAATATTTTATGGTTTATGAAAATTGTGTATTTTCCCCTAGAGCTTTTTAAAATCAATCTAAAATTTTATTAATTTGTATTTTTTGATATGCTGTTCAGTCCCTCTTGTCCTTATTTTGACTCGAGTACCAGATTCTCTGATTCTGAAGGAAGTATCCTGACATCTTTCACTCTGATTGCACTTTAAATAGGTTCTAATAGGTTTGCTTTATGTATTAAGCTCCTATGTTATTTGGCATAAGCAAGTTTATGACTATTGTAACTTCTTTATAAATATTGTGCTTTTTACAATTTTTTAAAATGTTTATTCATTGTTGAGAAAGAGAGAGAGGGAGAGAGAGAACGAGCAAAGGAGGGGCAGAAAGAGAGGGAGACACAGAATCTGATGCAGACTCCAGGCTCTGAGCTGTCAGCACAGAGCCCAACGTGGGCTTGAACCCACGAACCGTGAGATCATGACCTGAGTAGAAGTTGGGTGTTTAACTGACTGAGACACCCAGGCACCCCTGATTTTCAATTTCTTGAAATCGCTTTGTATGAGATGTTCTTATAATGGGATACGTATAAGGCTTTTAGGTATAGCACTGTGATAGTTGCTATCTCTTTTGAATCTGTTTTATTAAAGTGTATTATACACATAGGAAAGTACACAAATCATAACTACAAATAGTTCATTGCATTTTATGAAATGAACCAATCTTTATAACCCCTACTGATTTGTGATAACCACTACAGATCAAGATATAGACCATCATTAGTACCCTAGAATGCTTCCAGTCCCCGACTCCCACAAAGTTAACCATTATTCTGATTTTCATAATCATAATTTAGTTTTGCCTTTATTGAATTTTATATAAATCAAATCATATAGTATGTACTCAGTTGTGTCTGGTATCTTTGGCCCAACATTATGTTTGTGCATTTTATCCATGTTTTTGTGTGTGGCAGTAGTTTGTTCTTTTATTGCTGTATAACATTCTATGGTATAAGCATAATAACATTTCCTTGTCTCTTCTACCATTGATGAACGCTTAAGTTATTGTCACTTTTGGCAATTATAATGTTGGTGTGATAATTTTGGTACGTATGTGTTTCTGTACATACATAGGTTTGATCCACCAAGTCTATTCCTAGGTATGTACCTCACAGAAACTCATAGAGCTATATGCCTATGATCTGTACTCCTCCGTGTGTATGTTATATTACAATTTAATGTTGTCATAATAAAAGATAATAGAGGGGAATGGGAATAAAAAAATGAAAAAGCAGAAATAATGTCAGTCTCAATCAAGATTTTAAAAAATAATAAAAGAGTATTATAATACCGGAAAATCTATATGTAATGGAGAAATGCCAAGAAATTACAAGATGTCAGAGTTAGCACAAGAAGAAATGGAGAACTTAAATACATCAGCAAACACCAGTCATCATCTGCTGAAATGAAAATAATTACCTGCTCAAAGAAAAACCATCTCCCCAAATCTCAGATGGATTTACACATTAGTATTAACTAACATTTGAAGAGACAGCCAATATCTGTTTTATACAAATATTACAGAATAGGAAATGAATTGCCCAGACCATTCTGTGAGGTAAGCGTAATCTTGACTTCACAGGTATTTTAGGATAGCGCGAAAAACACATAGACAAAGAAAGTGATAGGCTTATCACACTTACAGCCATACACGCAAAAATCCTCAATAAGAGATTAGTTATCCCTTTTATCCCTGGAATGGAGGGATGGTTTAACATCAGAAAATCTGTCAATATAATTTACCACATTAGTAGAGTGTTGTAAAAATATTATTAAAATATTAAATATTTATTAACTTATTATTAAAACATTTTAAAACAGAATTTTATTAACATATTAAAATATTTATATTTATTAACATATTATTAATCTCAAATGATGTAGAAAAGCATTTAATCAACCACAAATAAGTCAATACCTATTTATGCTAAGCCTATCAGGAAACAAGGAACTGAAGGGACTCACTTTAACTGATAACCCACAACAAAAACTGTACTCCTGGAAAACCTCAAGAGGTACCTCTTGGTAGATTGGGAACAAGAAAAGGGTACTCAGTATCATTGCCAGTGTGTTCCATAACACTGGAGGTCTTTTCCAAACTGTCAGAAGGGGAAAAAAGAGGTGCACACATTGGAAGGGAAAAACAAGAAGCCTTTATTATTTGCACCTTGGTGGTGAGAAAGTACTGCTTAAAAATATTCAGAAGTGCTAACAATTAATTTTATCAAAGCAGAGACTTGCTATTCGAATAAGGAATAACACTGATAAAGTTGACAGATGATAGCTTGGGAGAAAATATTTTCATTGTTTACATCAATCAGGGAACATTTATAAGCATTTACAAGAAAGTCTTGCAAAATCAGCAAGAAAAATCAATAACCCCGGTGGAAAAAATAGGCAAAAGCCATGATCAGGCAAATCCCAGAAGAGGAAGCCAAAAGGGCACACAAAAGATGCTCAAATTCATTAGCTGTCATAAACGTCCCACCTATTTGAGTGGCAAAATTCAGAAGGCTGGATAATGCTTAATGCTGGCAGGGACATTGGCAGGGGGAGATATTGGCCCCGTTATGCACTACTGGGGGGAACGGAGGCTGTAGGCATTCGGGACAGCAATCTAGCAGTACATTTCAAATTAAATATACAAGATTACCCAGCAATTTCACTCTGGTATGTATCGCAAAATAATTCTCACGCAAGTCCACAGAAGTGTGACATTTACCGCTTATGGTGCCGAGGAGCGGGAGCCAGTGTAACTTGGGTGTCTGTCTATCCATCAGGGTGCAGATAGTCTAAGGTGGCGGATGCTCCGGAGAGTTCTATGGAGCAGCCAGAAGACTCAGACTAGAGGCGACACGCAACTTGCAGCAGGGAGGGATCTCCACAGTACGACACTGAGTGAAAAAAGTCAGAAGCCGAATGTGATTTACTCCACAGTATCATTTACAGAAGTTAAAAACGTGGGTATATAAAGCCATCAACAAACAACTTATAATAACATGTGTAAAACACATTAGAATGGTTGCTCACATTACGGGGAGGAAATGCAGGCGGGGAATTTGGATCAAAGGACATAAACAGGCCAACCGACTAACAAACAAAGCGAGCGGGGGGGGGGGGGTCTCATGTGGACGAAAGATGTTAATGTACCAACTGAAGAGTATGATTGACACAACTCCTTGCTTTTGAGTTCCTTTTCCCAGACAACAATGGCAACAATAACAAAAAGCCAATACTAAACAATGAGAGGTTGAGAACTGGCGGGGATTGTTATCCTAAGTGTAGCGGGAAGAAGCCACTGGAGGTTTATAAGGAGTGAGTGAACACTCTTCACAAAGACCGTTACGGCCACTGTCTGATGAACGCCTGAGAGGAAGCAGGTGGCCAATTAGGAGACTCTTGGCTCAGGTGGGAGACTGACGATGGCCCAGATTAGTCCAGAAGAAATGAGATGAGAGAAATGGGCATATTCAGGCTATATTTTGGAAAGAAACCTGACAGGAGCTGCTGGGAAACTGAGTGTTGGTGGGGAGGGAAGGAGAGAAATGCAGGACACCTAAGCTTTTGTCTTCAGCAACTGTGTGGTGCCAGTGAAATTGGGAAAGTGGGGGAAAAAAGAGGAAATCAAAACTTCTGGTCACTTAGCATGTTCAGTTTGAGATGCCTACTAGAGATTCAAGTGGAGATACCGATAAGACAGCTGGATGTATGGTCTGAATTCAGGGAAGATATGCATTTGGGAGTTGAATCAGTATGCAGAGAGTTACATATTTGGCTCCAACACTCAGTAGTTATGTCACCTTGGCCAATTCGTGTAATTTCTGGGTCTTAATTTATCTATAAAATGACAATAATATTGTCTCTTTCCTAGCGCTGTTATGAATTTTAATCAGATAATGCCTCTAAGGAATTTGGCACAATGCCTGGCACATAATAAGTGCTGAATAAAAGGCCCCTATGACCAGGGAATAGTGAAGGGAAAGACAACGGCAGGTGAAAGAGGTTGACAGTGGAGTGATCACGTCAGAAGTTTTAGGCACAGTAGATAATGTTCAGTAAGTGGCTATTAGGGGCCTTTATGCAAGGAGTGATGTGACCCGGCATCGCTAACAATATCGACAGATTATTTAAGTATTCACAGTCGATATTGTTTTGTCAGACTGTAGATAAACAGTCTGGGTTGTTGTAAACACAAACACACACATTTTAAAAACCCTGATTATATGAAAATGCGCTTAGAAATGATAACAAATGAAAACATTTTTATCTGAAAGGTATTAGGCTAGACGTGACAGTTCCTGAATCTGCAGTATTGTGAGGGCTTCTCTGCTAGTCTGTGCGTAGCTCTATTTTGTACGTTGACTGTTCTTGAGGAGTAAGCAACGGGAGCTTGGGGACAGCTGGCACTTTGTAGCGAAGCAGAGTTCCGGGCCCATAAAGTGAAGCATTGGTGCTTTGTATTTCTCATGCTGCATTAACACAGATGCTGAAGTCAGATGTTGCCCAACATTTCAGAAAATATCTTCATTCCGATGTAGCCAATGGCTTACATGTAGCCAGGAGATGATTCAGTTTCAGAAAAGTTACTTTTCGTAGAAGAACTATATAAATATCTAGTTATCACACAAAATCTTGAGCTTGTTTGCTTTTCGGGTTAGGTGTGCTACCGATCATCTATACTTTCCTTACCATCGGCAGGCCCTGATGCGGTAACTGAGCAGAGGACCCTGGTGGTTCTGCTTTCCCATTTCTCTTTATTTATAGACTTGATGTAACGAGTGATGATGGGCCTCCACAATTCTTTCAGCTGTTCTTATTAAGCCCACGAGTGGGACAATTATAGTGTCACATCTGGAACACTACAGGGGAAGGTTTCCATGAAGCGCTGAAAAATCCCAGTGGCTACAGAAATGGGAATGCCCTATGATCAGTTTTCCAGTTAACTACTGCTGCGTGACAAAGTACCTCAAACCTTGGGGTTTTAAAACAGCAACCTTTTTATCATCGCTCACGATACTGTGGGTAAGGAGTTCAGGCCGGGGTCAGCTGGGCGAGTCGTATGATGCAGATGTGCCTGTACCGTGTGATGTTGTGTGGGGTCATTCAGTGGTGTTCACCCAGCAGTTGTCTGGTCTGGAAGGTCTAGGACATTTCCACTCACATACTTGGTGTCTTTTGGAGACTGGCAAGAAGGTGGGTGGGGCCAGCTGGACTGTCACCTCCTCTATGGCGTGTTAGGGCCTCTCCACGTGGTCTCTCAAGCAGGGTGGTTTGACCTTGTAAGGCATCCCAGGGCCCCAAGAAACCAATATAGTAGCTTCCAGTCTCTTAAAGGCTATCCCAGAACTGGGATAGTGCCATTTCTGGTTTACTCAATTGATTGAAGTGCTCACAGACCAACCCAAATTCACAGGAAGGAGAACTAGACTCCATCCCTTGATGAGAGGTGTGTCAAAAGATTTTAACCCACACAATTAGGGACAACGATTTGGATTTAATAGTGACCAAATCGTATGATAGGTGGCATTACCTGTGGTGAGAACACAGACTCTAGAGTTGGACTATCTTATAACTTCAGCTGTAGGACTTCATAAATTTTTTAAAAATCAATATATGGAGATATAATTCATATGCAATGAAATGTATTCACATTAAGTGTTCGTTTTGGTGAGTTTTGACAAATGTATATACTTGTATAACCACCAACACTATCAAGATAAAGAACATTTCCATTATCCTAAAATGCGCCCTTGAAGTTGTTTCCAGTTCACCTAGAAATCTCCAACCCAAGCAACTACTGATTTGCTTTCTATCATTATAGGTTAGATTAGTCTCTTCTAGAGTTTTCTACAAATGGAATCATACAGTGTGCATTCTTTTGTGTCTGACTTCTTTCACTCAGCATTTTTTTTTTTTTAATTTTTGAGAGAGAGAGACAGAGCGCAAGCGGGGGAGGTGTAGAGAGAGAGACAGAGACACAGAATCCGAAGCAGGCTCCAGGCTCCGAGCTGTCAGCACAGAGTCCGACACGGGGCTCGAACTCACGGACAGCTAGATCATGGCCTGAGCCGAAGTCGGACGCTCAACTGACTGAACCACCCAGGTGCCCCATCACTCAGCATATTTTTAAGATTCATCCATTTTTTATATGTTTCACTGTTCCTTTTTATTGTTCAGAAGTATTCTATTATATGGGTATCTCAAAATTCCTAGCAAATAGTGTACTAGTTTACTATGGCAGCTACAACACATTGACAGAAACATAGAGGCATAGACAACACATATTTATTGTCTTCCCGTTCTGTAGGTCAAATGCTCGACATGGGTTTCACTGGGTTAAAATTGAATTATCGACAAGACTGTGTTCTTTTCTGGAGACTCTGGTCATGGGGAGGCTCTGTTCCCTTTCCTTTTCTAGCTTCTACAGGGCATTCACATTCTTGGCTTATGGGCACCCTTCTTCCATCTTCAAAGCCAACAACAGTGCATCTCTCTGTGTCTTCTATAGTCACATCTCCTTTTGACTGTTTCCTCTTTTCTACTTCCCTCTTCCACTTTCAAGGAATCTTGTGATGATACTGGGCCCACCCAAAGAGTCCATGATAATCTCCCTAGCAGATTGGCTGATTAGCAAACCTAATTCCATCTGTACTTTTAATTTTTCTTTGCCATGTATCATAACATATTCACAGGTACCAGGGATTAGGCCATGGACACCTTTGGGGGCCATTATTCTGCATACCATACATAGTAAGTGTTATAAAAGTGTTAGCCTTTCTTGGTATTAATGTTACCATTACTACTAAATATCCTTAGAGTTAAAGACTTGCATTCAAATCCTGGCTTTTTCACTTATCAGCTTGGGCAAGTTAAGCCTTTTCTGAATTTCCATTCCCTTAGCTGTGAAATTTCAGACAATCGTATCAGCCATATTTACAGAATGTTTGTGAGGAACACCTGAGACAGGATGAGTGAGCATGCCGATATCCCACCTAAAGCAAACACATCTGATTTCCAGTTAAAACAGTAAAGTAAACATACCAAATTATCTTATCTCCCTATGGGAATCCCACTAAAGTGAAGTAAAGGAATAAAAACATGAGCAAAAAATACCAGCAAATTGTTGATAGAGGACAAAGGAGTCAACAAAACGATGACCTACGTCCTAGCGGAATGAATACCACTGAGAAATGCGCTCATTTGCCTGGCAGGCATCTGGGAAGGAGAACGCTAACAGGATCGGGCTGTAGAAGGTGTGGATAAAGCCCCAGGCTGGAAATAGGGGACTGATGGAAAATCTGCTAAACGTCTAGGCTTTTCTCAGAAGACCAGCAGTTTATTCCCTGGAGAAATGGAACCAGAGAGGTGCTTGGTGGAGGGCAAGGGAAAGAATTATTAATGGAAAACCCAAAGGGCCAGCAGTCAGGTACACTACGTCCACCCCCACTACACACAAGAATACAAATTTAAAGAATTTTTCTCTGCAGAAACCAAGTGTCCCCAGAGAAGACACTTTAAGATACTGACATACGGGGCACCTGGGTGATCATTCAGTTAAGCCTCTGACTTCAGCTCAGGTCATGACCTCGAGGTTCGTGAGTTCGAGCCCCACATCAGACTCTCAGGTTGGATCCTCTGTCTCCCTCTGTCCCCATCCCTCCCTCGCCTTGTGTACTCTCTTTCTCAAAAATAAATAAACATTAAAATTTTTTTAAAGATGCTTCCTCATAAAATTTCCAACTGGCCTTATTACTCTGCAGTGCTAAGAACTGCCAGCCAACTTTTTAGTGCCTCACTCAGACATGAACAGACAGTCAAGGATCGTGGACTTTTAGAGAAAGTCTTCAACATGAAGGACAGAGAAGGAAGCAAATAAACAAGAAGAAAGAACTTGGACGAAACAGAGGCAAGGCAGGAGCAGAATAAAACTGAAAATAATCGTACATTCTCAGAGAAAGAAGATATTGCATTGATTAGGAAGAACGATATAGTGCAAAAGCATGAAGCCAAAGAACAAAAAAGTTCTTGGGTATTCAAAATATAATTGCTGAAAATCAAACGAAACCCTTACCTATAATTGGAAAGCAATAGATGATGTCAAAGTTTATAAATCAGTAGATGACAGTATACTATAAGCATGTTATTTGGAAATATGCAGCAAATATTCAAATAATCAGTTTCCCCCAAATCAAAGTTTTAACTGGACACTTTTGGACTAGAGAACTGGGAGCTACAGATCAGTGTGACAGGGGTCAGATACTTTATCACATTTCAACTTCAAAGATTTTTACTTCCATTTGTCTTTTTTTTTTTTTCAAGTAGGCTTCATGCCTAGTGCAGAGTCCAATGCTGGGCTTGAACTCACAAGCCTGAGATCAAGACTTGAGCTGAGATCAAGAGTCGAATGCTTAACCAACTGAGCCATCCAGACACCCTTCCATTTGTCTTTGTTAAAAATTATTACAGGGGCGCCTGTGTGGCTCAGTCGGTTAAGCTTCCTACTTTGGCTCAGGTCATGATCTTGAGGTTCCTGAGTTTGAGCCCTGCATCAGGCTTTGTGCTGACAGCTCGGAGCCTGGAGCCTGCTTCGGATTCTGTGTCTCCCTCTCTCTCTGCCCCTGCCCCGCTCATGCTCTGTCTTTCTCTCCCAAAAATAAACATTAAAAAAATTAAAAAAAATTATTACAGTAAAATACACATCATGTAAAATTTACCATTAATAATATTTACCACATTCACAAGGTTGTGCAACCACCACCATTATCTCATCTCCAGAATATTTTCATCAATCCAAAAGGAAATCTTGTAACCTATTAAGCAGTCACTCCCCATTCCTCATTCCTCTCAGCACCTGGAAATCACAAATCTGTTTCCTGCCCCTATGAATTTGTGAACTCTAGATATTTCATACATATGGAATCAAACAATATATGGACTTTTGTAAGTTGCTTCTGTCACTTACCATAATGTTTTCAAGGTTTAACCACACTGTAGCATATAGTAGTACTTCATTTCTTTTTATGACTGAATAATAGTCCATTGTATGGATATACCACATTTTCTTTATCCATTCACCAGTGTATGGACATTTAGGTTTGTTTCTACCTTTTAGCTATTGTGAATAGCACTGCTGTGAACATTTGTGTACAGGTTTTTGTTTGAACACCTGTTTGCAGTATTTTAGAGTATATACCCAGAAGTGGAACTCCTGGGTCACTTGATGATTCCATGTTTAACTTAATGTGAACCCACCAAACTTTTCCTTGGTGGCTATACCATTTTACATTCCAACCAGCAATGTACAAGAGGTCCAATTTCTTTACATTCTCATCCACACTTGTCCATTTGTCTTTTAATGAAATAAAAAACTTATGGAACTCTAATATTTATTTATTTATTTATTTAGAGAAAGAATCCCAAGCAGGCTCAATCTCATGACCATGGGATCATGACCTGAGCTGAAATCAAGAGTTGGATGATTGAACGACTGAGCCACCCAGGTGCCCCTTGGAACTCTTAATAGAGCTAAAAGCTATGTGTATGTAGCAATGTGACAAATTATAATTATTAAAATAAAACAATGAGGTACCACTAAGAGACAATGATGAGAGGGAAATTGGGGGACTACCAGGGCCTTACCAGACGTATTAATTTCCTGTTGCTTTTATAACAAACTACCACAATCTTAATGGCATAAACGAATAGAAACTTATCCTCTGCAGGTCAGAAGTATGAAAGAGGTCCCACTGGACTAAAATCAAGACGTTGGTAAGGCTGTGTTCCTTTCTAGAGGCTTTGGGGAGAACCCATCTTCATGCCATGACTTCCTTGTTCACTTGGAGGGATTGCCAACGCTCCTTGACTTGGGGTCTGTTCCTCCATATTCAGAGGCAGAAGCGCAGCATCTTGTCTCCTCTCTGACCTCTGCTTCCATCCTTATTTCTCCTCTCTCTAACTCTGATCCTCATGCCTCCCTCTTACAAGGACCCTATGATTGTATTAAGCTCACATGAATGTCCAGAATAATTTCCCCGTGTCAAAACCCCTAACTTAATCACATCTGCAAAATCACTTTTGCCATGTAAGGTTACATATTCACAGGTTCTGGGGGTTTGGATGTGACATCTTTGGAAGGCTATTATTCAGCCTACCACACCGTGAAAACCACTGTAGACTAGTCTTACTCAAGGAGAAGCAGCCAGAAAGGGCCATGTCAAGTAGGAAGTGGCAAAGTGACTTGGAGAAGTGTTCAACCTCCCAAGCTTTAATTTTCTGTTTTGTAAAGGGATAAACATGCTATCTAATGTACATGTTGGGAAAATAAAATAAGAAAAACACATACTTATGCTACTCATATTTCTACCAAGAACCCTTACTGCTCTTAGCAAGCTATGGGCAAAGCTCATAGCTGCAAATTTTAGATATGACATTCCTTTGAAGTCTCATGTTTTATCTGAGAAATTCATGTGAATTATGCATTATAGTTAATAATAGATGTGTTTGTTTTAATACAAAGTAACATTTTAAATGTCTCACCAGCAGGAACAATAAATGGATGCTCTTTATTCTTTCATCTTGTATACCCCTGTCACATCTCTGACGATCTCTGTTTGACAAACAACATTATATAAAAGAAAGCACCTTATAAGCTATCGTGGACAAAGAAAACTCATATTGTTAGATTCAAATATCAAATATTGAAAACATCACATTGGCCTTAGCTCCACATACTGAATCTTAAGAGATAAAAGGGCATTCTTCTCCCCCCGCCCTCAAAAGTTAGGCAAAGCAGAACTCTACAAAATATATGATTCCTAGAATTTACCTTTTATTAGTACAGAATGACTTGTTCTTGACTGTAGTGTGGTAGGTTTCTTCAGTTTGGCTGATTGTCAGAGAGGTGTGTGTGGGGTTATTATCAAGGAGAAATACATGAAGGGGAATAAATGCCAGTGTATGTGAGTTTGGGAGATACTGGGGTGTCTACCCCTCCCATAATCTCCATGAACTTCTTGAAAATAATTCATTGAGATGGCCAACTGATGTTTTCTTTATCTTCTCTGGAAATTTGTGCAGCTTCAAAAAACATCACTTTCCCTATCCAGATCACTACTGTCTTTAGAAATTCCAGAGCCATCATTTTTTTTTTCTTAATTTTGGAAAGAGAGAGAGAGAGACAGAGCATGAGTCAGGGAGAGGGGTGAGGGAGAAAGAGAATCTTAAGCAGGCTCCACATTCGGCACAGAATCTGACACAGGGCTTGATCCCTCGACCCTGGGACCATGCACTGAGCTGAAATCAAGTGTTGGACGGTCAGCTGACTGAGCCACCCAGGCACCCCCAGTACCATCATTTTTTTTTAACGTTTATTTATTTTTGAGACAGAGAGAGACAGAGCATGAACGGGGGAGGGTCAGAGAAAGAGGGAGACACAGAATCTGAAACAGGCTCCAGGCTCTGAGCTGTCAGCATATAGCCCGACGCAGGGCTCGAACTCACGGACTGCGAGATCATGACCTGAGCTGAAGTCTGCCGCTTAACCGACTGAGCCACCCAGGTGCCCCAGTACCATCATTTTTAAATCAATAAGATCAGTATCCACAAGGGTGCCGTGAAAAGAGAATCTGGGGTCCCCAAGACCTCCTGCAAAATGGCAAAGAATTGGATGTCTAGGACTGCTAGAAACCTTCCCAGAGAGATCCGTGGGACTTGTGTGTGTTTCCTTCATTTGGTCTTAAAGTGGCTTTGGATCTAGTCACCTGATTAGCCAGAGAAAGAAGCAAAAGGAGCAGATTTCATCAGTGACCCCAGAAATCATTTCCATAATAAATACCACTAGAGGAATATTTCATCTGCTTGCAACTTCTTTTTAATCTCATTTATTTCTTTTAGACTGTATAAGAAGGACTTGGAACATGACCCCTTCTGAAGAAATCCTTAAAGAAAGCAACCCCCACCTCTGCTGTCCAGCAATTGTAAAATGCATAGTAACATTGCTCTTAGAAGGATATTGTTTTAGCACATTAAATGATAGAGATATATCACAACAATTGTATCTTTTATTGAGAAAATTACCGTCTAATTTTGGGAAATAGATGAGCTAGATAATATTCTAAAATGTGTAGTCAGGGTTTAAATGGCTGAAAAATTGAAGTCTAATGAGGATTTGTTACTGGAGGAAAGGAGGAGCTTGGACAGGGCACACAGAATTGCTAACGGCCAGTGTCAAAACAAGCATTCACAAGGGCTGATTGAGAATCCGCAGAATAAAACAAGCAGACACAGGCCTTTGTGAGTTCCTGTGATTAAACAGCTATAGGGGAGTCGGGTCTGCCTGCCTAAGAAGGCGAAAATGAGTGGCTTACAGCAGGAATTTCAAAATAATATTCCTGCCAAATAGCCCTTTTTGATTATTTTCCAAAACACGAAAAATGTTGCATGTTTTTATTTATGCCATGTGGGAAAATAAATCCCAATTCCTTTGCCTTCTACTCTGTAATAAATGATCAGTTTGCTTTTGCTTCTTTTTGGTAAAATGGACGAGTCCTAAAATGCTCTGAACTCCATTCTCATTCAAACTCTGTTCTCAAGCAAGATAAACTCGTTCCCTCTTTGTCCTCCAATAACCCGACCAGTGTTCTATTTTTACCTCTTAGCCCTAGAATGAATTCAGCTCTCAATCTGAATTTTCCTCACCTTGCCCATGTTCTCAGGAAACTCGGAGACTTACGCGTTTCGTTCACTAGACGCAGTACAATTCCCACTAACTGGTCACTGCTTTGAGCTTCACCTCGGGTTTCCATTATTCATACATCAAATTGCTTCTAGGGGTATGACACTTTGGACGTGATTGGAAGGCCAAGTGAAAAATATTTAGCAGTGTCACATGACAAGGCCACTTGGACAAAACGACTTTGTACATGTGACTTCACACAATGGAAAATCATGAACTTTTTCTCACCCTGTGAGTGGCGTTGTGCCAGAATAAACTTAGAAGCTACCCTCTGGCATGATTCTGGAAATCTTTGCAGTTCTGATATGTGGAGTTTTTATACTAAAATATAAATTAACATTGGGAAGAACTTAATTATTTTCTATGGATTAAAACTATATAAGCTCCTAAATCTTGTTCAAGAACACTACCCTCTTATAGGCTAGAAATTTTATTCATTACTAACATTTTATTTATGTGGTATTTTTTTCACATTTGGGAATATATGTAAAAGATAAGAGCATAATATAGCAATAAGAATGGAAAAAACAAAAGAGCAGATTTTATAAATTTTAATTTCTCTCTCTTTTTCTTCTCTCTTCTGGTTGTTTTTTTAATCAGGCTTTCTTTTACTATATTCTTTTTGCACTTTTTCTGTATCTTCTTCTTCTTTATCTTCCTCTCTCTCTTTCTGGATTAAGCCCTATAAATTCTTTGATTCTCTGCCTGGTCTTTCTAACCACCCCTATCGTTTTCTCTCTTAGTTTGGGATAAGGTTTCCTCCCCTCCCCTCTCCTTTTCCTCCTTTCCAGGATTACTTTAAGGAACAAATCAAAGCACACCTGGCGGGCGGTCCAATCCACCACCGCAAGTAGTGAGATAAAGCAGCCAGGACGCAACAACAGAGTGCACGTAACACCCTCCAAAAACATTTTCTGAAGTGCCAGGCCTTGGACAGTGTGTGACCCCTTTTTAATATAGTCGTGCTGGCAAGGGCAGGACACATAAGAAGATATTAAAACATGTGCAGGACAGAAAACTAGCCAAAATGAGGAGATGGAAGAATTCTCCTAAAAAGACATTCCAGGAAGAAATGACAGCCAGAGAACTGCTCAAAACAGATATAAACTATATTTCTGATCAAGAATTTAGAATAATAGTCCTGAGACTAATAGGTGGGCTTGAAGAAAGCATAGAAGACAGCAGAGACTCTATTGCTGCAGAGATCAAGGAACTAAGAAGTAGTCACAATGGATTAAGAAATGCTGTAGGGGCGCCTGTGTGGCTCAGTTGGTTAGGTGTCCGACTTTGGCTCAGGTCATGATCTCATGATTCGTAAGTTTGAGCCCCGCATCGGTCTCTGTGCTGACAGCTGGGAGCCTGGAGCCTGCTTCAGATTCTGTGACCCCCTCTCTCTCTGCCCCTCCCCTGCTCATGTGCTCTCTTTCTCTCTGTCTCTCAAAGATAAATAAACATTAAAAAAATTTTTTAAAGAAATGCTGTAAATGAGATACAAAATAAACTAGATGCAGTGACATCAAGGATGAGAGAAACAGAGGAGAAAATAGGTGAAATAAAAGATAACATTATGGAAAATGATGAAGCTGAGAAAAGGAGAGAAAGAAAATTACCAGACCACAAGGGGAGAATCAGAGACCTAAGTGATTCAATGAAACAAAATAATATTCGTATCATAGGAGTTCCAGAAGAGGAAGAGAGAGAGAAAGGGGCAGAAGGTTTATTTGAACAAATTATAGCTGAGAACTTCCCCGGTCTGGGGAAGGAAACAGGCATCTAAGTCCAGCAGGCACAGAGAACTCCTGTCAGAATCAATAAAAACAGATCAACACCTCGACATATCATAGTGAAACTGGCAAAATACAAAGATTTTTTTTTATTTTAGTTTTTAAAAACTGTTTATTTATTTTTGAGAGAGAGTGAGCATGAGCTGGGAGGAGGCAGGCAGAGATGGGGACAGAGGATCCAAAGCAGGATCTGCACCCATGCGGGGCTTGAACTCATGAACTGTGAGATCGTGACCTGAACTGAAATTGGAGGCTCAACTGACTGAGCCACCCAGGTGCCCCACGAGAGTAGATTTAAATTCACTGTTCATTTAAATGAATGTTGTCTTTTCAGAAAACAACCTTTTCCAGTTAAAGATGTATTTCTGGAGCCCCCACTGTATGCTCTGAACTGGGTTGGGTATTATGGAGAATACAGGGGACTAAAACAACCTAGATCCTACTTTCAAGATTAGTTTTGTAGAAAGAGGCATGCAATACAATTAAGGAAAAAAACAGGAAACCTACAGTTAAATTTAGTACATGCCAGATACTTTATATACTTTGTCTTTTATCTTCACAGCAATCGTGCAAAGATATTATCCTTCTCAATTTATAAATAAGAAACATGGTTTAGGAAAGTGAAGTAGCTTCCCTGAGGTCACTCAGCTGATAAGTTGCTAAAGCAGGATTCACATTCAGATGTTTCTAACTTCAGAGAACCAAGTGCTTTTCACTATACCCAACCACCCCTATTTCGAACATACCAGTTTGCTTCCTGGAATGAGTCACTCTATCATTCCATGTATTAATTTCTTAGACTATAAAATGAAGAGGTTTCTTTCCTGGAGTGGAAATAGATTCTATTGTCTTTAGACTAACCCATGAAGCACCAAGAGACCAATATCAGACGGGATGTCTAGGTGGGGTCCCCAACCTCCACACTCAGGATGAGGGCCATTAGTAAAGGGAACACACAAATTCTTGGTAAGTGAATTAGTAATATCTGAGAGGCATGTAGATTCACTCAATATTCCAGGAGGGTTAATGAATTTGTCCTGAGCTACCCACTAGCCCCTGTTTCTCTTAGGAAAGCTCTTTTGCGCTTCTACCTGTGAGAGAGGGTCCTGACTGAGGGTACCATGTTGGATTGTGAATGTCATTCCTCTGAGAGGGTGGAATGACTGGCCTCATTCAGGGGCTCAGCCTGGTGCAGGCCTGATGATGGCCATGCTCTAGCCAGCTTAGCTGAAGGATATGTGTGCGAGCATAACCACTCAGTAGCATAAAGTACCACTGTTCAAGCTATCACAAGAACCATCGTCTACTAATCGTCACAAGAACTAGGTGTAAGACATTTTGTCCTTTGGGATTACCGCAATGCAAAGGAAGCCACAAACCCTCAAAAACAAAAGCAAATTAGGTTGATGAACTGTAATATAAATGAATAGTAGTTATCCAAGGCAACATTTAAATACAGCTGTGAAGGAAACAGATCCAAGCCCTGCGCTCATGGAGCTTACATTATAGTGGTAAAAGACAAATAACAAGTAAACATCAACAAAAAAAGAATCTTTTTTCAAAAGATAAGATCAGTTATCTCAGTATATTACTGACTTTGCCCAAGGTTTTAAAAGCCTCCTCTGCCATTATCAAGTTTCCATATATATGCAGGTCTACAAATGAAATATCTATTCTGTTCCCTAGTTCTATTTACCCATCTCTGCTTACACTCTTGATTACTCTCTAGCTTTGGAGTAAAATTTGATGTATGTTATAGCAAGACTCCAAAATCATTTTTCTACAAAAGTGGCTTAGCTGTCTTTATTCCATATTCCTCAATATAAATTTCAGAGTCAACTCCCTGTTGGGTTTTGATCAGAACTGCATTGCATTTATAGAGCATTTGGCAAGAAATGCTTTCTCAATGATAATGAGTCTTCTCACAGGATAATGGTGAATCTTTCTGTTCTTAGGTTTTCTCTAACATCTTTCATTACATTTTTGTTATTTTCTTCATAAGTTCTTGCACATCTTTTATTAAATTTATTCTAATTTTTATTGCTATTGTTGATGTTCTTTGTTCTAAAACTACTTTCTCTAAGTGTTTATACTGTATATGGTATTCCCACTACATAGGAATGTAATTTTTTAAAATACTGATTTTATATGTATCAGTTAAACCTGGTGAACTCAAATACTAATTCTGATACTTTTGGAGCAGATTCTCTGAGATTTTCTATGTGGATAATCATATTATCTTAGAGCAGTAGTTCATTCCTGGGGGTGATTTTGTTCACGAGGGGACAGTTGGGCATGTCTGGAGACATTTTTGGTTGTCACAACAGGGGTGTCAAAATTTTATAATCATTGACTCCATAATTATTTAGTGAAGTCCTATTGTGTGTCAGGCCCTATTTGAGGAGTTGAGTATTCAAAACAAGTATGTTCCTATCCACAGCAAATTTAGTGTTTAGTTTATAGCTTGCAAGCAGAAAACATAACTTCCTTCAAAGCACTCATGGAAATATAGAAAGTACAGAAAGTAATCGTATAATAGACCAAAAGAAAAACTGACAATGTTCCAAAGGGCAGAAGTTATATAAAATACGTTCTTTTACCACTATTAATAATAAATGTTTAAGAAAGCAAACAACCCCTTGACAATCAGAGATCATGTGTCCTTAAACACTGTATGTATTTTTTTAAAAAGAATAAAAAGAAGTAAACCTAGGATATAACTGAATAAATTAGAAAAAGAATAAAAAAGGAACCACAAACATGACAGAAAAAAATCCATTAAGATTAAAGCAGACATTAACTACTTATTAAGCAACAGAACAAAGCAAAGCAAACAAAACCAGTGGAATGAACAAATTTTAAAAGCTCCTTATTTGAAAAACACCAGACAAAGGAAGGAAATGGAGTATCTTTATGGTGGAGAAACTGGCAAACATGACCTCAGCTAGGTGACCAAGGTCAATATCAATGGTGATAAGTCATGTTGACAATATGCATCTTTGACATGATGCGATCAAGATGGTCTTTATCCTTGTGGTCCTCATCCCCCAAACCCATGATCCCAGCCTGGTCATGAGAAATCCCAACTGTGGAACATTCTAAACAATGTCTGGTCAGTATTCTTCAAATTGTCAAGGTCATCAAAACATGTGAGAAACTGTCACAGCCGTGAGGTGCCTAAGGAGACATGACTACTAATTGTGATGTGATATCTTGGAATCCAAATCTAAAACAGAAAAAAGACATTTGTAAAACTAAGAGAATATGAGTAAAGTATGGATTTAGTTAACAGTAACCTATCAGTATTGGTTCATTAATTGTGACAAATGTATCATACTCATGCAAGATAGTAACAATAGAGGGAACTGGGTATGGAGTAAATGGAAATTCTGTACTATCTTTGCAACTCTTCTGTCCATCTAAAACTATTTGCACCAGTTTCCCATTGCTGCTGTAACAAATTACCACAGATTTATTGGTTTAAAATAACACAACTGATTCTCTTACAGTTCTGGAGGTCAGAAGTCCAAAATGAGTCTTAGGGACTAAAGTCCAGGTGCTGACAGGGCTGGTTCCTTCTGGAGGCTCCAGAGGAGATTCCATCCCTTGTGTTTTCTAGTTTCTAGAGGCTGCCCACATGCCTTTACTTGTGGCTACATCTCTCTAATCTGTCTTTCTGGGATCATAATGCTTTGTCCTCTGTCTGACCTTCCCATGTCCCTCTTATAAAGAGCCTGGGATCACAGAGGACCCACCTGGATAATCCAGAATAACCTCCCCAACATAAAATCCCTAATTTAATCACATCTGCAGATAATCTATTGCCATACAAGATAACATTTACCAGTTCTGGAGATTAGGACATGGACACTTTGGGGACCATTGTTCAGCTTGTTCTAAAAGAAATAGACTATTCTAAAAGAAAAAGGTTATTAAAAGAAAACAATAGACAAATGTTTAGAAAATCGAGTTGAGACAAATGTTTAGAAAATCGAGTTGAGACAAAAGGGGGCACACAAGTAAATACCAAAGACCAAGGAAGATATAAAAACAAACATAGAGATTTTAAGACTATCAGAGAATAATACATATGACTGAAATAATACATTTCATCGTCTACATGAAATGCTTGCCTTCCTGGGGCAATAGGGTGTTATGGAAAAACATTAGAAAAAGACCCAGGTGTAAGTGGAAAATGTTGTCAAAGAAGGCTTGGGGACAAGACTTTTTATAATGACCATAATTCCTATTTATTGAGTGGTACTAAGTAATGGACAGAGCTGGAATTCAAACCAGCATTTTTCTGGTTTCAAAGCCCATGTATTTTCACAGCATGATTTTGCCTCCTGTATGCATATGGATCAGTCTTTTCATTATTTCAAGGAACAGATTTTTCCTATTGTGTGTATTCTCTTTCAGAGCATGGAAAACTACCCAACTCATATTTAACTCTCCAGAACTATGCAGTACAAGCTGCAGAGACAGGCTTCTCTCTCCAGCTGTGTGATCCTAGCCTCAGTTAAGAACCTCTTTGGGCTTTAGTTCCTTATCTGTAAAATATAGATAATGCTATATCTAATTTTTAAATGTTGTAAAAATCATAACGACAAAATGCAGTGTTTGGAATGTGGTAAGCACTTGCAAAATGATCACAACTGCCATTATTATTACCAGTAGGAAAGCCTAACAAAGATAGGATAAAGAAACGAACTAATTTTTTAAAAATTGTACTGATATTTATTGATATTTTTTATTTTTATTTTTTTGAAAGAGAGAGGGCAAAAGTGAGTGAGTGGCAGAAAGAGAGGGAGAGAGAGAATCCCACGAGGGGCAGAAAGAAAGAGAGAGAGAGGGAGAAGGAGAGAAGTGGGGCTCACCTGTCACGGGGCTCAAACTCAGGAACCAACCGTGAGATCATGACCTGAGCCGAAGCAGGACACTTAACTGACTAAGCCACCCAGGCACCCCTGAACTAATATATTTTAAAATTCTAAATGATTTAACAACCAACTGAAGTATAAAAAAAATTTGAAAAAAATAATCCACCACAACCAAATAGAAAATGTCAGTTTAGTTTAATATTAGGAAATGTATTGTTATAACATATTGATAGGTCACAAAGAAAACCCATATGATCATTAAATTTTGAAAGACATTGGTAGAGTCATTTCTGATGGAAAAAATCTCTTTGTTACCTATAAATAGAAGAATCATTCCTTAAAACATTAAAGAATATTTTACACTGGTAGCTCATATCATTATTTACGTAAAAACAGCAATAGAGACATTTCCATTAACATCAGGAATAAAGCAAGAATGTCTTCTATCTTCCCTATTGTTTAATAGTAGAAAGCAGAAATAAGAAGTGTGATTATTGGAAAGGAGGAAACAAAGTTACCATTATTTGCAGATGATATGATCATATATCTAGAAAAACCCTAGAGAATCAGCTACAAAATAATTAGAAGTGAGTTCAGCAAGATGAATGAATATAAGTATCAATGGCTGTCAAACACATCAGCCACAGTCAGAAAATATAATGAGAAAAAAAATCTCTTTCACAATAGTAGCAGAAATATAAAACACCTAGAAATACAAGCTTAATAAGAAATGTGTCAGACCTTTGTGGAAAATATCGCAGTACAACTTCAAGAAACAGAAAATAAGGCTTGAACGAAGAAAGGCATACAGCGTATCTGTGTGGACTGTTAGAAATGTATCAGTTTTTCTCACATTAATTTTTAGGTTTAATGCACTCCAATATACTTTCGATGGAGTTTTTCTTTGGGAGATTTGCTGGAAGAATAAACAGATGAGAACAGTAAAAGAAAATTTGGAAAGGAAAGCAAATGAGGAGGGGTGAATTTGTTCTACCAGACAGTTGATACATATGGTAAGCAGTGGTATCATCACAAGCAGGGATCAAGAAAAGAGAATAGCCCTCAAAAAAAGAAATCACCCTGTTAGACAGAATGATTTGAGACACTGTAAAGGTGACATTACAAAGCAACAGCAGGGAAGGATTACTCAATAAATGGATTATGGGAAATATCTAGCTGGATCCTTACCTTGCACCGTATGTCACACGTGGTGATCAGTTCCAGCCACGTCCCTGTAACACAGCGTATGTCACAAATAAAACAACACAAAGAGTGGAGGAAAGTTAGGATTGCTCTCAGAAGAAGGATTTTTTGAACAAGGAAAAGATGAATAGATTTGATGAAAGAAAGTTTTTAACACTGTATATCAAAACTATCACTCCTTAAACTAAAAAGAAAATGTCACAGAAAACATTAAGTGACAACCTTGGAGAAATGCTTGCCACTGATGGCAGGCAAAGAGTTGGCAACATTTTTTGCTCAGTTTTTATGAATCTGTAAGAAAAATACTAGCACTTTAGGAAAAAAAATGTAGAAGAGGGTAGAGGCAATTTATGGAGGAATTATAAATAGTTTTAAAAAAGGAGAGAAAGTTAAATGTCTCTAATACCCTCACAAATCCAAACATCACCTCTCACCGAATTGTCAAGTCAGGGATAGAGAGGGTCAGCAGGTGGACAGTGTCAGGTAACCCTGGGGCAGGGAGTGTCCCATGGTGCCATCTCTCCAGGGGAGATATTCAGCAGTGTGTTTTAGGAGCCTCAAAACCCCTGGTCCTTTGGCCCAAGGATTCTTCGACAATTCTGTCATTAGAAATGAATAAGAGGGGTGCCTGGCTGGCTTCGTCAGTAAAGTGTGCGACTCTTGATCTCTGGTTGTGAGTTGGACCCCCATGTTGGTGTCGAGTTTACATAAAAATAAAATCATTTAAAAAAAAGAAATGAAAAAAGAAATGTGGACAATCCTTTTTGCAGAGGAATGTTCTTTATATTCTACTTATAATATCAAAAACTGGAAAGAAATTAAGTGAGAAATTGTATTGGCGTGGTTAGGCTATGGTCCATTGATGGTTCTGAAAAAAAAAATCCGATTTTGAAGAACTTAAATGATATGATAGTGTTTGCAACATAATTTTTAAGTAAAAGTGTAGAACTCAAAATTGCATCCTAGAGAAGTTATCTTTAGAATTTAGGGTAGGGCATTTTTTGCTGGAGTCTTTATTTGCATTTTTAATACTGGAATGTTTCTAGAAGTAGATGCATTGCTTCCAGAACTGAAGAAATAGTGTATGTGGGTCTATGTGTACTTAAGATGCAGTGTGTATACTCAGTCAGGATGCTCTTCAAGGAATTAGTTGAACTTTGAAAATTGGATGTGGATTTCATTGACATTTCAGGATGTTTTCTGTTTTATTTTGAAATATACACTCTTCTCTCTTTCCAGGCCTATTCTGCTTTCTCTAAGAAACATGGTCCTATATGCAGCCCTTTATACTTATCCCCGCACTTTTTTCTTTAAGAGAAAGGAATATATTTAAGTTTGGATTTTCTTTTACAAGTTTATTAAAAGATTTTGAGATTTCACTTTGCTAAAAATGAAAAAATGTTAGAGAAAAAAACGCATACTTTGTTGCCTAGGTAGCGGAAATGCTAATGCCATCAAATGTAAGATTTCTAAATAAACCTATGCCTAAATTAAAGTGATATTTCCAGATGGTTAAAGAGTTAAAAGGACATGGAGAACACTGGAGAGTAGAATCAGGTAGTGACTTGGAATGAAGAGGAAGAACTGAATCAATATCCACATGAAAGCAGTTCACTGGAGATGGCAAACACGGGGATAATCCTCACTAGAGCATCTGGGAAACGTATTCCGTTAACTTTTAGACTTTTACAAATTTCTATAATAAACGGAAAAAACTGAAAGGTACAGGAAAATACAAAGATAAAAACTCATCACCAACAACCCTATCGTCTGTTTAGGTGGAGTTACTTCCGATTTCTCTTCTCTTTCTCTTTCCACATCCTCCCCCCACACATTATTTTAAAATTATTTACTTGTAACTCTGAATAAAATTTTGTTATCTGAATTGTTTTTCAGAATGAACTCTTTGGGGAGAAGTTGGGTGTAAATTCTTTAATCTCTCATCTGAGAGGCCCCGGTTTAATGGCCAGCTCTCCTCATGTCCAGCTGCCTTAACTCAATCACTCAGTCTGAAGTGAAATCTGACAGTTGACAAGCCCTACACATGCAGAGGGAGTTTTTATTGCCTCTTCCTTGAATATGAAATAAAGATTTATTTAACAAAGATTTATTAAATACCTGCTAGGACCCAGATAGTGTTCTGGGCACACAATGGTGAAGAAAAAAGATCAAACTCCCTGTCCTCTTACATTCTAGTGATGGAAGAGGAAAAAAAAGTAAGTGAATTATTTTGTTTTATTTTTTTATTTTATTTTAGAAAGAGAGAGAGAGAGAGAGAGAGCATAGTGGGGAAGGGCAGAGGGAGGGGAAGAGAAAGAATTCAGAGCAGACCCCACACTCAGCCTGGAACCTGATGTGGAGCTCGATCCCATGACCCTGGGATCATGACCTGAGCTGAAATCAAGAGTCCAATGCTTAGTCGACTAAACCACCTGGACATACCAATTATGCAGTGGTTTAGAGACTGGTGTGTGCTCTGAATAAAAATAAAGCAAGGAAGGAAGAGAGACTGAGCACTGGGCATTTCTACAACTTTATCTGGGTGGTCGAGGAAGATCTCCCTCTGATGTTGGCATTTGTCACTAGAGAATCACTATAAATTAAGTAGTGAAATATATAAATTCCTACAAAAAAAGGACCTACCTGATGACAAGAAGGCTTAGTGAATGTTTGTACACACCTAGACATAACAGCGTGGAATTTGGGTTGTGGGAAAATAGCATTTCCAGACATAGGGGCAGGATTGGAGGGTGGGGGAAAGGTCAAATGGATGAGATCCAGATTGGCAGCAAATTTTTCAACAGTAACAGCGAATGATAAAAGAAAATGGATGAATATCTTTGAAGTATGAAAGAAAATGTCTTTGATTCAAAATATAATGCTCAGCCACATGATCAAGCCAATAATAAAACATTCGGATATACAAGTGCTTTAAAAATCTACCTTCCCATGTAGATTTTTAGGAAGTTACCTGATGATGTGCTCCTCAACAAATTGAGGGTATAAGCTAAGAAAGAGTACTGATGGAAAAGGAAGTTTAGGTAGATTCAACAGAGGAAATAAAAATAAGTACTGTATTAGTCAGAGTCCTCCAGAGAAACAGACCCAATGAAATGTGTCTATATAGCTAGAGATTTATTATGTGGTATTGGTTCACCCAATTACGGAGGAGTCCCACCATCTGATGCGTGTAAGCTGGAGAACTGGGCCAGCTGGTGGTGTTATCTGAAGGCCTGAGAACCAGGAGATAAAGCAGGATAGATGTCCTATACCAAGCAGTCAGGCAGAAGGAAGGCAGTCCAAACTTCCTTTGCCTTTTTGTTCTATTATAGGCCCTCAGTGTCTTGGATTATACCACCCCAAAGGGGGAAGACTGTCTACTTTTCTCAATTCACTAGTTCAAATGCTAATCTCTTCTAGAAACACCCTCATAGATACACCCAGAACTAATGTTTAATCAGATATCTGGATATCCCATGGCCCAGCTGACACATAAAACTAACCATCACAAGTACATAGGGAAAAAGAGGGGTCAGAGGTAATTTTTTTTAAGTTTATTTATTTTGAAAGAGAGAGAGTATGAGCTGGGGAGGGGCAGAGAGAGAGGGAGAGAGAAATCCCAAGCAGGCCCCACACCATCAGCACAGAGCCTGACATGGGGCTCAATCTCATGAACCATGAGATCATGACCTGAGCTGAAATCAAGAGTCAGACGCTTAACTGACTGAGCCACCCAGGTGCCCCAAGGGATAAGAGGTAAATTATGGACTTGCTTCAGCAGAAAGCCAATAACTAATCTAATGCTAATGTTGATCAGTCAAGAAATAATGGAAATAAGCTGAGAGATCATGGTTACTATCTCCATCTACGACGGTGATGATGTTCTTGTCAATGGAAACTGTAGAGAAATACTTCACCATCCACCTGGCAGTCAACAGTGAGGAGCTAGGTGAAGAAGGAGAACACAGCATAGGGATAAAGCAGAAAATGTGGAAGTGATATCAGGGCTATACGGTTTGAACTTTAGTAGAGCTGAGAGTATTTCCTGAACTAAAAGGGTGAGTACTTACAAAAACCTTCCATGGAGAGTGGGGGGCTTAGGCAAGGAAAGAGGGCTTGAGGGCATTTTCCCTGCCAGCCTATCATGCTGACACAAATATAGACAAGATAAAATACACTCACACAGTTTTCTTTTGCTTGTAGTTTAAATTTACACAATACTGTGAAAGCTAATTTATCAGCATTTCACTCATTAATTCAGGGGTTTTTATGCCCACTATATATCAGGTGCTATTGAATTGATGGAACAATAAAGATAAAAAGTCTCTTCCAGCAAAGATAAAAGTAATCATGTTAGGGACTCTGGTGAGGGGAGATAGGCATGTAATGATTAAACTGTATAAAATGTTATAGATGCTGGGACAAAATATGTTCACGGTCCAAAACAGACACTAAGATAGAAATGGTTCCATTCTGTTTGTGGGAAGAGAAGTTCACGAACTGCCTGATAGATGTGAGAATTGTGCTGCCTTGAAAAAGAGCCCACCTTCATGTCTTTGCAAATATAATTATTCTTTTATGACTCTAGCCTAAGGATGTAATCTTAAATAAAGAAAAAGAATTAGGCAAAAACAAAGCAAACTAAAACAAACAAAAACCTTTCTTGGTGAGTCAGCTTTAAAAATATCCTATAGCACTTACTCTAAGATTAATACTCACTATTAAAATTTTTTTAATGTTTATTTATTTTTGAGAGAGAGAGAAACTGCGAGAGTACCAATTGGGGGAGGAGCAGAGAGAGAGGGAGACACAGAATCCAAGGCAGGCTCCAGGTTCTGAACTGTCAGCACAGTCTGATGCAGGACTTGAACCCACACAAACTGAGAGATCGTGACCTGAGCTGAAGTTGGACACTCAACCAACTGAACCACCCAGGTGCCCCAATTAATCCCCCCATTGAATAACATTTGAGCTAGTGCGGTTTCTTCATCAGTATATTAGAGAGAACAATGCCTATTCTAAGGATTATGGTGAAAAGTAGAAACAATATACAGATAGTTCTTAGCATATAACCGATACTCTGAAAGTTTCTGGGATGATGATGATGACAAAAATTTGTCTATAAATCTTCAGTGGTGCATAAATGTCAGGTGAACTCAGCATTCCACATAAGAACCCTTCAGGGAATCACAGAACCTGGGAAGGCTGGAGCTGGCACGTGACTTAAAGACCAGTCAGTGTTTCTAATTGTGTGTGTGTGTGCGTGTGTGTGTGTGCGTGTGTAGGAAACTGAGAGACACAGAAGTTTAATAGTTTGCCAGAGAAATCTGCATGGAGCCTCAGAATGTTACATTCAAGACCTTGAAAAAAGACTTCTGTGTTTTGAAGCAAGAGACGCTGGTGAATTTGAGAGCCCTTCACTTTTTCCAAATTATTCCAATAATGTGTCAGTAAAGTCCTGTTTGCAAATCACAGACACAATGTATTTCAGGAATCTTTTATTTTCCTTTGAAATCAGTTGTTGACCCATCAGTCATGTACCAATTGTTCTAGGAGCTGAAATGAGAATACTCAAAGCTCACATCTTGGGATAGAAGCACTGCTTGGATCAAAGTGATGTTTTCCTCTTTAGCATTACATCCTCGTTCTAGGCCGTTTCCTACTGTGTCTGCAACTGACTATGTCCTGCAGTTGGTAAGGGGTTAAAGGAGACATTAGTGGTATAAAAGAACTTATAGAAAGGAAAACATTATAAATTCTATTTTCTTTTGTCATATCTGACAAATAAGGAAGAAATTGACCTCAGTCACTATTAACCAGGGTCTATGTAACTCGTGGGCAGAGCTGTGATCTCTTCCCTGTAGTACTGTAGTCAAAGGTAGGAAGCATTTAATACACTTCAGCCTATCACATGCATCCTTTTTGCCCTGGGTCCCCCTCAAGAGGAATTCTGCCTCTCTTATTTACACCTCCTTTCTCCAATGTGCTAAAAACACAGGAGTTCGCATTCTTTGAACTTCAGTTTCCTCAACTCTATATATGGGATATTAATGTCTTCATTGGTATTTTGTTGAGATAATTTAATTAACCTGAATAGTAAAAACTATTGGATATATGTATCTATGTGAGAGAGAGAGATAGAGGGAGAGATAGATAGATAGATAGATAGGACAAATACTACTTACTTTTCTGTCCCTCCTTCTCTGCTTCTTTCCTCCCTCCTTAATCCCCTCTGCTCTCCCCCCCCCTTCCTCCTCCCTCTTTCGCTTTCTTTCCTCCACCTTCATGCTGCCCAAATGCATTGATTCCACTACCCAGCATCCTGCAATGATCACACCAGCCATAGTCCCCACACTTGTGGGGCTATGTTTCCCACTTTGTAAACTGGACGAGAAGCATCTGTTTAGAGGCTTGGACCAAGACCCTTCCATCTCTAAACTTCTACAATTCTTTTTTTTTTTTTTAATTTTTTTTTCAACGTTTATTTATTTTTGGGACAGAGAGAGACGAGCATGAACGGGCGAGGGGCAGAGAGAGAGGGAGACACAGAATCGGAAACAGGCTCCAGGCTCCGAGCCATCAGCCCAGAGCCCGACGCGGGGCTCGAACCCACGGACCGCGAGATCGTGACCTGGCTGAAGTCGGACGCTTAACCGACTGCGCCACCCAGGCGCCCCTACACTTCTTTTTTTAAGGCACCAAGCAATCCACTGTTAATGGTGGGAACGTTACCAGGGACACTTTGGTTATGAACATTTTTGCTTTGGGATTTGGGCTTTAAACAGCTTCTGCTTAGAATCATTCATTCCATTTTTTAAAAAGAGAATTAGAAATCTGCCTAGGTGGGAAAGAGCATACATTTCCAATGGTGATTTTTCACATTGTTCTGAAGGCAAGAAACTAAGATTGATTTGTATTTTTTTCATTTTCTAAAAAGAAGGGTGGACGTTCCATGTGCTCTTTTTATCTACAGTGGATTTGGGGTTGAAACAATTCTTCAAAAAGATAATATCTTGAGAACTAACCCGAAAGTTTGGTGTAAGTGGATTGTATTTGTACTAGACTTTTCATTATTTCAAATTCCCATTAAACTATACAACATTACTCTGTGGTATTTAGTGTTTCACTATTCTTTTCCTCCTAAGACTTGGGGACCTGGATTTACAAAACAAAATGAACAAAAAAAGGGAGCATTTCTTGGGAATATTTTTGAAGTAGAAAGTTATTTACTTAGGTGAATACTGTGTTTCATTGCACCTATTTCAGGGAAAGAATATAGACTCAAATATATCATGACAGCAAAAGAGCTATCATGAGTATGGGAAATGAAAATGGGGTGTTAAGGAGAAAAAATTTTCCTTTACTCTCCAAGCTTGCCTAGGAATTAAATCCACATGAGACAGATTAACACAAGAAAATCAAATTTAATTATGTACATATGGGGAATTCACATAAACATGAAAGATTCCAAAGACGGGCAAAATGAAATATATACGTCACTCTGAACTAAGGAGAAGGGAGTAGGGTCCTGGGGTTTCAAAACGAAGGAAGACAATTCACACGGAAAATGGAAAGAGTAAATATTTGGTAATCAAGTGTTTGTTGGGCCATCCAGAGACAATGGGACACAGAGGAATTTTAGCAAACCGTCTTTGCTAGGTTCCTCCCTGTCTACCACACCTAATTCAGGGTATCCTATGGTTATCTGTGGTGATAGCTTCCTTCCTGGAACAGGTACTCTCTCTAAATTCTTTTAGGCAGTTAGGGGGAGAGGAAGGTCAAAAAGAAAAACTTCTCGAGTCTTCTGTTTCTTAAAAATAATCAGCCTCAAATAATGCCCATGCCAAAGAGACACATTTTGGGGTGGCAAGTTTTGCTCTCCTGCAGGGGCAAGGGAGAAGACAGAGAGGGAGGCGAGCAGGGAAACAAAAGACAGCGATGAATGAAAACAGATTCTTTCCTAACCTCACAGGCGTGGCAACCCTCAACCTTCCATATCCAAGTTTTGCCTAAGGAAGATTTTAAAATTCACAGTAGATATTATTTACCTTCTCCTCACACTGGGTGATTGCCTGACTTAATGTCAGGATGAAAGCTTGGGTTTAAGGTTTGGGCCAGGCCCTTGCTACTTGAATGATACAGAAGGAAAAGTGCTGGATCACAGAGAGGAAGAAGTGAGAAGGTGATGAGTACAATAAAGCTTTGTCCACCCAGCGCTAAGTTTTCCTGGGGGGTCCTCTGTTCCTCAACCTCAAACCCCGGAAGGAGCTTCTGAAGGAAGATGGTCTCAGTTATATTTTTGCCCAGGCATCTACACAATCAAAATGATCTGCCCAGATGAATATATAAGCAAAATGTGCTTTGCACATGTGACAGAACATTATTCAGCCTTTAAAAGGAAGGAAATGATGGCACGCGCTACCACACGGATGAACCTTGAGGACATCATGCCGAGTAAGATAAACCAGTCACAGAAGGACACAGATTGTATGATTCCACTTATATGAGGTACCCAGAGTAATCCAATTCATAGACACAGAGAGTAGGATGGGGGTTGTCAGGGGCTGGGGGAGGAGGAAATGGGGAGTTATTGTTTAATGGGTACAGAGGTCTAGCTTGGGAAGATGAAAAAGTTCCCGAGACAGACAGTGGTGATGATTGCATAACAGTGTGAATATACTTGGAACTGCTGAACTGTTCACTTAAAAGTATTACAATAGTAAATTTTATGTTTTGTGAGTTCTACCACAATGAAAACAGCAACAACAACAACACCAATAATAAATAATTACTTTTTCAGGATAGAAAAAGTAGCAATGGAGAAAAGTTCTTTACAGAAATAAGTTGCCTCCAGATGAACTAATGCAAGGAAGTGAAGAGAAAGAGAATGATTTTTACTGTAAAAGTCTCCTGCTATTTCAAATATTATGTTCATGTTATCACACTCAGCAAAAACTCTGTAGGACAAATATCATCAGGAAACCGAGGCTCAGAGGTTACTAGCCTGCCTATTCTTACAGTGTGGGGGTGGGCCACGTAAGGAATTCGATGCCAAGCCTGCCTGTGACAAAGCCCACACTTTTCTTGTGCACTGCACTTTCTTTAAAGGGCTAGTTTTCGTCGAGTTTGAAATACTGAAGATCGTAACTCCATATGTAGGAACATTTAAGAAGATGCAGACATTGCTGGGATATGGAAAGCAAGGCAAGAAGAAAGAACCCCTCACAAAATGAGAGAGATGGCTAGTCTATGGCAGCATAAGAAAGTCCCTGGTAACTTCTAGAGATCGTTTTGGGTTTTTTACCTCTCTTGACTTCTTTTTCTTTATAATTTTTTTTCTTAGCATTTTACTTTATTTTTGAGAGACAGAGTGCAAGTGGGGGAGGGGCAGAGAGAGAGGGAGACACAGAATCTGAAGCAGGCTCCAGCCTCTGAGCTGCCAGCACAGAGCCCCACACAGGGCTCAAATTCACCATGACCTGAGCCGAAGTCGGACGCTTAACCGACTGAGCCACCCAGGTGCCCCATCTTACTCTCTTGACTTCTGAATTTGAAAGTTCCATAGCACATACGTCTACTTTTTTCCCCTAATCTGACAAAGGGTGAGCTGGCCTTTTCTGGATGTTTTAATGATAATGGGGGGTTTGGCATTAGTTTTGATTTTGAGAGAAGAGAGGACCAATTCAAACAAAAGACAGCACAGCTCAGATCTGAATTAAAAACTTAGGGATAAGGCTTTATCTTAATATCAGCTATCTTCCCAATGGTCTTCATAAAATGAGTAAATTGGTCGGTGACAGAGCGCTGGCACTGGAATCACAGAAGGATTTGTCTGTCATTAGATGCTCTCCAGTTGTGTCACTTTGAACTCTTCTCTTAACCTCTGTGAGCCCCAGTTTCCTAATACATAAAATGGGAATAATTCTGCCTGATTTGCAAGACTGTCAAAGGACTGAATCACGTGAAAGAAGATGGTATATGTTGAAGTGCTTGGCACATTTTGATTTAATGTAAAGTGGTTGATAATTCAGCAGGCAAAAGATAATTTATTTTTCAAGCCAGTGGTCTTCTGGGTATTAGAATAAGGGTAGGCAAGCTCAGCCCTCCCTAGATCTCAGATAAAGTTACTGATGTGAAAGGGAAAGTTTATTTATTTATTTATTTATTTATTTATTTATTTCTAATGTCTACACCCCCAGTGGGGCTCAATCTCATAAACCTGAGATCAAGAGTCACATGCTCTCCTGATTGAACCAGCCAGGAGCCCCGGGGATATGTTTACTAAAAAAAAAAAATAAGCCTTTTTATATTCTGAAGCAAAAAGGTAACCTGAAGAATATTAACACCAAATGCAGATCCAACATACAAAATTAGATGGTGTCCTGCCACCATATTGTACTTTAGGCTGGTTATCTTTTTTAAATGTTTATTTATTTTTGAGAGGGGGGGGGGAACAGGGAAGGGGCAGAGAGAGAGGGGAACAGAGGACCTGAAGCAGGCTTTGCAGTGACAGCAGAGGGCCCCATGTGGGGCTTGAACTCACAAACCGGGAGATCATGACCCGAGCCCCGAAAGAGTCAGATGCTTAACTGGCTGAGTCACCCAGGTTGGTTATTTTAAAAAATCTCCCCATCTTTTTTTTTATGTTTATTTATTTATTTTGAGAGAGAAAGAGAGAGCATGAGCAGGGGAGGGGCAGAGAGAGAGAGAGAGAGAGAGAGAGAAAGAGAGAATTCCAAGCAGGCTCCATACTGCTAATGCAGAGCCAGATGCAAAGCTCCATCCCAGAAACCATGAGATCATGATCTACGCCTAAATCAAAGTCAGATGCTCAACTGACTGAGCCACCTGGGCACCCCTAAAAATCTCCCCACCTTAAATCTTTAGGAAAACCGAGGAATACTTTATAGCACAAATATTATATTTATTAGCGTTTCACATGCTAATGTTCACAAAAGGAATAGTTCACTTGACTTGAGCCAACAAGTAGCTGGGCAGATTTAGAACCCATCTGTTCAAAGTGAGATTAATCATTAAAATATAAAGCCACCACTTTTTTTTAAGGTACAATCATTGGCTTCAGCAGAGTGAAAATTCTCCAAGCAACTGGGCTTTACAGTCTCTCATCAATTGCTTTGCAGTAAATGAGGGTGGTTTAAAAAACTAGTTTTGCACTCCTGGTCAGAGCTAGTTGGTCAGTGTCAATTGCCTGAAATGAGCCAGGAAATGGAAAGGTTGATGCGTTTGGTTTTTTTTAAAATTTCTGTTAAAGTGTTCTGTATCTGTATTCTTAATTTGTACATGAACATTAAGATAGGCAGAACTGCAGACTCCATCCAGCATGACAGAGATCTTCCACATCACTAATTGCCCATCCTACTTCATGGAGGGGGAGTCACGGCCGGCTAGGAAAATCCTAACAAACCTGTAGAGAAACGAGAAAATGGATACCAGCTCCATAAGTGCACAGCTGTTAGCATGCTTATGATCATGGAAATCATTAGCTCTTTACTGGCAATGTGTTTTGTTTTATTGCTCTCTTGGAAGACAGTAATGTTACAGAATATTGTAAGTGTGGGGCAAAGCCGGCTTGCCAGCATTTTTAAGAAAGAAGAAGCAGGACTGTGTCCTGCTTATTCATACGAAAATTCAGCCACATTGGACTTCTGGGTTAGCCCGTTAACATTCCTAAAAGACAAAAGAGCAGAAGATTTTATTTTTTCCTCTTTCATCAATGAATATTTAGAATGGTGCCAATTATAGGGAATAAATGTAGAGGTGGCAAATGTGCCTCTCTATGGAGTATGGTGAAATTGTGATTTATTTGTTTATTGACAACAGCAGTTGAGATCAACTGGAAATCTGGTAACATAGCACCAGCTATTTTTTATGAAAATATCTTCATTATTCTCAGTTTTGACATTCATACTTTTAGGAGTCACAGGGAGGGAAGAATGCAAGCCAAAAATCAAGATTATAGGCATCCCCCTCCCCCCCACCCATGTCAAAATGTTCCTGATAAAATCAGGTCCCTCTCTTTTTCCCTCACTCCCTCCCTGCTTCATGCCCAGAGGTGGGTGATAATAGTTCAGGACCTGAGCTGAATTTGACATCTTAATTTGATCACCCAAGTCATTTGGAATCTGCTGAGTGCCAAAATTCCAGTGATGATTTGGCATGTGTTAAAAAGTCACTAAATACGGAAATAATTTCATCTCACTTCCTGTCCTCTCTTTTTGCTCAAGCGGATACTCCACTGCTGGGTGCTCATCTGCTCCATTCTAAGACCCAAGAGCCACACCTTGACCCCACCTCTCTGGGATCTCCTTCTCTTCTCTGGTTCCTTTACATTTAAACAGACTTCAATGATCCCCTTCTACATCTCTGAAAGAGTTTGTGTTTTTAACTAGATGCCAAATGATGGAACTTAATGGCACCAGCTTTTTTTTCCCCCTACTGTTAACTGCTCATTCCTTATTGTAGTTTGATATTGTTATTCAACTACTGTAAATAAATGCTAATTAACAAAATGTCAATTGACTTTCAAAGCAGCTGCAGATGGCTTTTACTTCTCAAGAAACAGTTTCATCTTTATCAGCAACAGATGAAGACCCGCCATATCTGACAACGCAGTGATCCATTATGGCTCCAACATATGCATTTTAAATTAGGCTCAATACAATGTCTACTGAATGATATATTTTAATTGATTAATAATGCCTAATGAGATTTTAATAAATGGGCCTCATTGGGTGGATTCTAAATGTAGTTAAAAGATATTTTTTTAAGGCGTTACGAAGAAAAGGGAGGGATAGCAATGACCGTAAGAACAGACTTACATAGAGTTGTCTCATAGTTTCTTCATTTTGAAAAAAGGATGGACTCAAAAAGGAAAGGGCCAAGAAGTTATTGGGGCCAAGTAAATGTTTGCAGAATAAATAAGGAAACTCCACTTCTGAAAAGCAGGAAGAGCCTCACTAAATTTGAGAAATTTAGAAATTTGCAGACTAACCTAAAACTTGAAAACACAGATTAAGGAAATGTGTCTTCCCAGACATTGGACTAGAAGCTTACACCACAGGCAACATGCAACAGCCAGGTTCTCTTACTTGAAGGTCCAGACATATTCAGAAGTGTGATCTGGGTAGGCTTAGCCCTAAAGTAATGAAGCCTGAAGACCTTTAAGTAGTGTTGGAAGAAGATTCTCACGCATCTGAGAAGGAATCTAGAATGAAAATTTTTCTTGTTCCTGACAAAAGAAGAAAGAGGAGAGCAGAAAGATAAACATTTTGTGTTTCTATTTTAGGAAGCTCACCCTACTTCTCGTTATAAGGGAGTATCTCATAGGCCACGTCTCCTGTTGAAGACACCCAGGAAATCCGTATAAAACACAAAATACACATTTTTCTAAGACATCGAAGAGCAGCCAAGGTATCTAGGACTTGAAGGGTGTGAAGATCCATGAAAGGGAGAGGCTCATTAAGGTGAGTCCAACACTCCCTGTGCCACATGCAGGAAATGTGACAATTTTTGGCCTGAAAGGAAAGGCAGTGATGCTAAGAGGCAGAGAACTTAGCAGAGATTTCAGTGGTCTTGTGCAGCTAGAGGGACACAAACTGGAGTTCACAGCTGCTGAGGCCGACAGGACCTGAGGAGCCAAGATTGTCTGACAGGAGAGGAGGAGAACCTTTCACCTGGAGGCATTTGTTAAACTCTTAAGGTGTGCAGGCACGAAGCCAAAGAGGAAAGCAGGCAGAAAGCAAAAAGGAGTTTGAGGCAGTGTCATGAGGGTGAGGAGATTAAAAATTGGAGCTCAGCAATTTGCCAAGGAGGAGGAGCTCTAGCAAATACCGCAGGCTCTCAGTTGATATGCCAGAGGTATACAAAACCTTAGTAAGATTACAAGTTACTTGAATCATCTCACTTTTTGGGGTTTACTATAGCTGTCCATCAGAGGATAGGATAAATCCCCCCGGAGAAACATGACATCGTCCTGAACATCTACAGTTTTCCATAAACAGTGTTGTATATTCCATAAAATATTACTAGAAATACGAAGAAACAGAATTAAAAACAAAACTGACAATTGAAGCAGACCCACAGTTAACCTAGGTATAGGATTAGGAGACATGGACTTAAAAAAACTGATTAATGTGTTCAAGAGACATAGATGTCAAGAGGGAGAATTTTATCAGAAAACTGAATTCTGTAAAAGAATCAAATGGAACTTCTACAACTAAAGAATGTAATAACTGAAATTAGGATCTTAATAAAGGGTTTAACTGCATATTGGACATAACAAAAAAGAGGATGTGTTAACTGGTTGATAGGTCAGTTAGAATATTCAGACTGAAGTACACAGCAGAAAAGGATGAAGAACACAGAAAGTCACAGAAGTGATACGTGGACCTTGGAGGAAAGATCCAACATACATATAATTGGAGTCACAGAAACCCTGGGGAGAGATAATAGATCAGAAGCAGTAGCTCAAAAAATAACAGCTGGGATCTTTTCCAAAATTAATGAAATATATCAAAGAAGTGTTACAAACTCCAAGCTGTATAAATACAAAGCAAATCACCATGATTAAGCTCATAACTGTAAAACTTCTGCAAACCAAAGTCTTAAAAGCATTCAGAGAAAATAGACGCATTACCTTTAAAGGACCATTAATCAGACTGATAGCTATTTTCTCAAAAGAGAAATAAAAGCCAGAAAGCAATGTGATGATATCTTCAAAGTGCCAAAAGAAAAAACAAAAATGTCATGCTGGAATTGTTTATCCAGTAAAAATACCTTTCAAATATATTTTCAAATACATTTCTAGACAAATTCAAGCAGAGAATTCCTCACCAGAAGACCTGCACTAAGAGAAATGCTAAAGGGAATTCTTTTCTGGGAAAGTTATCCCAGAAATCCAAGAAGGAATGAAGACCAGTAGAAAGACTAGATGGTAAATGTAATGTGTACTGATTGTCTTATGGGACTTAAAATATAGACGGAATTAACATTCATGAAAAGCGTAACAGAAAATTAGGGCAGAGGTTTCAATTGGACTATATTATAGGAAGCAAAAAAAAAAAAAAAAAAAAAGAATCCTATTGAATTGGTCAAGTCCTGAGGGTCCGTGTGAAGGCATCTGTACAGAGTTCAATCACTGTGAAGTTAGTTACTAAAGTGGTTGGGGGACCTTGGGAGCGTCAAGCTAAGGGCAGCGTATGGGGCTGTTTGAGGAGCACGATTGTGCAGCCCTCTCTCTGAGCAGTGGGACTACCAGGGGAGCTAATATTCTCATGTAGAGACTTTTCAATAGTTTTAGATGAAGAAATATATTTATTAGCACTTCTTTCATTGTTTTTTCCTCTACTCTCAACTTTGTTCCTGTTTGGTTATTAACCACAAGGACTCTTTGATCAAAGTAGCAGGCTGTTCTTTCTTCATTTCATTATCTAGAGCAAACTGAAACTCAAGGGAAGAATTGGAATTCCACTGCGGCAGATCAAGTGGATGTGGTCATAGATCAAAATTCCTGGACAGGACAAAGACATCAGTGTCCTAGTGGCGTGGTGAGGAATATGTAGTCAGGGGGCAGAACGTGGCATCAAAACTGGGTTAGAGATTGTCAGTTTGATGTGGAGACGGGGTGAATTTTCCTCTTTCCCTTAGCAATACAAACACCTATGACCACCAAGTTGGCCACAGATTGAAAAGTTTGTGGGACTTTAGGTTCCAAAGAAATAAATTTATCTTTTTGGGTACCTACTACCAGTGGAATATTGGCCACCTTCCCCCCCACCCCAAAAATGGGGCTTCTAATATCTAATTATCTCCTTTGGTGTGTCTAGTCTGCTGTTAAAAACTTGTATTAAGTTTAAACTTTTGGTTATTTCATTTTCCCTTCTTATAAGTTCATTGGTTCTTTAAAGAAAAATTTACACTGTCATTTTTTTATGGCTTTCTGCTATCATGCTTGTTCTTTTTTTTCCCCTTTAAGAATAGTAAACACTCTTGCTCTGTAACCTGTATCTGATAACTCTACCAGCTAAATATTTGCAAATCTGTTTTAGTTGACTTCACGGTGCTTTGTTTAATTGTAACCTTACGTTTTTGACTATATGCTAAGTCCTTGTGCTTGGAAAATCATTTATAGGAGTAATTTGAGGCCCAGGATGAATTATATATACCTTCCTCCAAAAACAATTTATTATTTGTTTCTGAAAGATGTCTGGAGGAACTACCTCCTTAAACCAAATTTCAAGGCTTGAGGGTCCTTGACCTACCTGGGGGTATGAAATCCACCTGTTTCTTTGTAGGAAGGCTGCTTCACTTCTGGCTCTTTTACCCCAGGGGTTATTTCTTTGAGGTTCAACTTTATCATAGGGGTGATTTATTGGTAGACGTGGTAGCTCATAAGTCTCTAGGCTTTGATTTCTGTCCTGATCACTCCATAAAGTCACCAAAAGTTCCATTTTGCCAGGATCAGCAGATAGTATCAAGGCAAAAGTTGCTTCTGTGCTTTCTTACTAATTTCCCTCCATTTAGGTCTGCTAGTCCCTTTCTAATGTGTTAGTTTTGGGGTGCTTTTAAGTAGGTGCTTTTTGTATTGTATTTAGCATTTTTGGTTGTTTTTATTGGGATGGCTGGTCTGGATAACTCACCTGCTTATTCCCAGAAACTTAAAGCCCATGATAAAAAATAATCTGCAATATGAAGATATTATCCCACAGAATTTGCAGTTCAAGTAGTTAATATGCACTTTATAAGCTGACAATAGCTGTTAAATTGTCAGTTATTATTGCTAGAAAGTGGAAGACAGGGGACCCAGTTATTATGTGCTGGCGACCATGTGGGGGCGTGTCATCCCCTCGGAATGACTTTGGTTTTGCAAGCTCCCACTCACTATTTGGCCAAAGAAGAAAACTTACTATGGCTTTACTACAAAGCAGAGATCGCCAAACTATGACCGATGAGTCAAATCTGGTCTGTGGCCTGTTTTTATAAATAAAGTTTTGTTGGAACCCGGACACCCTCATCCATTTGCATGTCGGCTGTATCAGTGTTCGTGTTATAAGGACACAATTGAAGAGTCGAAGCAAAGCCTGCATGGCCCACAAAACATACAATACTTATTCTTTGGCCCCCTGCAGGAAAAGCTTGCTGGAAGTAGTAAGTTTTGCTGCGAAGCATTATTCCTCGGAAGTCTGCCCGACCAGTTTACGTGCTGGGGGCAGGTCAACACTACCCACTTATTTTCTGCATTATCTCCCTGCAATTTTAATTCCGGGAAGCTCGGACTCGATATAATAGAGCGTTCAGTCATACTGAGAAATTTAAATAGAAAAGCACAATAAGAGCAAAATATAAAGTATATCTTCAAATAAGTAACACAGAAATGAAATCATTACTCTTTAAAAAAACTTTTTTAACGTTTTATTTATTTTAGAGAGACAGAGTGCAAGCGGGGGAAGGGCAGAAAGCAAGGGAGACACAGAATCGGAAGCAGCGTGCAGGCCCCCGAACCCGTGAGATCCTGACCTGAGCCCACGTCGGATGGTGCTTTGTTCAACTGTAACCTTCAGTTTTTAACCCACTGAGCCACCCAGGCACCCCTGAAATCATTACTCTTAAGCAGTTCAGAAGAACTTTCTTTTCCTCGCACAGGTATTAGTTCACTTGGTTTTTTAGCATTTGTTTTTAGAAAATGCATTTCCCTCTTCATTTATAAGTTGGATTCTTTGCTTTTTCATGGCTCTACTTCTCTGGGCTGTGTGGAATAGAGAAGGCTTAGAGGAGACGGGAATTCACAAGCAGCAAGGAAAGACAAAGGCAGGCCCCGATCGTTTGTGATGGTGTGGATTTTACAGCTCTTTGTGAGGCAGGGGATCCAGCAGGCATTAACAGCAAAGAGCAGTGTACTCTCTGAGACAGTTCCTGCCTCTCAGGAGTAACAGGAGAGACCTTAGCAGAAACATCAAAGAAAGAGAAACTGGAAGAGGAAGTTATAATCAAAGCCCAGCACTGCGTTTCTCTTTTCCTCAGCACCAGCTCCAATGAACAGATTCGCTGATCCCGTGTATGATGTCAATTAAGCTACCGCTTCGGCTCCTAATTGCGCATAGGCTTTCTATACATAGACAGTGGTGATGGCATCCGTGCTACCGATGTTAAGACGCAGAACTGTCTTTCTGAGGAATCTTGGTTTAACAGTGACTGCCACCGAGTCAAGAAGATGACCGGGTTGAGATGCATCTTTCTGAACTGAATCAGGAGTCTCGGAAAATGCACTACCCCACGGGGAAAGTGTTTGTGTTGCTAGATCAAAAATAAGGAACGTGATAATTTCGCCCAACCCAGGGGCCTGTTGGCCAGACGCCTTCCAAGACGTGGAGAAGAGTGGAACCTAGGCAGTGGATCCAGAAGTGAGGAATAAAGAAAAAAAAATGAAATCATTTCTTTATAGAGAATCGGCTGCCTTACATGCTTGCCACTTTGTTTATTAATCCATCCGAAATTCCCTGGGGATTTGGAGCTGGCTCTTTGCCTGCTGATGAGTCTGTAACTCTGCGACAATTAACTGTAATGGCTTGGAGACAGACCCTTCTAAATCACCGCCTGGTCCTGGGCTGCCAAAAGCCGTCTGCACCTGGGTGGCTGGCTAACAGCACCCCCATTTTATTCCATTTTCCATGTGGAATTTACTGTCCTCCGTCTTCGCTGGAGAGCCAAGACTGCTCTAAATTCCCTTCTGTGATGTGGAGGGGCAGGAAAGGGGAGGCTGCAGCCCGAGAGGGGTGGGAGGGGGTGGCTATGTGGGAAAAGCTAAGGGGCTCTCTTCTCTAGGACCAGGACACAAAAAGCCCCTCTGTTCCCGACCACCTGGGCTCACCAGGCTCGTTATGTGGGAATCCGAGGCTGGCCCAGGCAGTCAGAGGACCCAGGAGCGTCAGAGAAGGGAGTTCCTATGCCGCCAATTCCCGGTGGTGCCGGTGCCGGGTGGGAACTGCGTGAGGCCGCTGGTAATTTTCCGGGCACTCAGCATGCCCCGCGGTGCCCGGCACAGGAGCGCGAACACAATGGCCACGTGGCCGGGAAGCCAGATGGGCCCTATTCTAGGCAAAGGCAGAGAAGGGACCGCAGGGTCTGGATTTGCTTAGCTCCTTAGCCTTGCTGCTCTCCCTCTGTCTTCCCACGCTGGGTTTACCTTTCAGTGATCCCCAAAGGGAGGGCACATCCCAGCAGGTCCCCTGGAAGCTGTAGATGTGCTGATTTGCACCCTACTTGTGCATATTTTTATGTGGGCTGGGAAAACAGATGGCTCCATCCAAGTCGCTGAAAACCCAGCTGGTTACTGCTGCACTAGAATGACCTGAGTTTGGGGATCTGAGTTTTCCCTGCCAGAGCCCTGGGCAAGCTGGGAAATGTGTCTTTCTGAATTGAGCACAGATGAGGTCTGAATCACTGTGTCCCACCCTCTCCTGTGTGCTCTGGGGAGCACAGGCACGGTGACATTAAGCACAGCACATTACACCCAGCATCCCTGCTCCCTTACATCCTTTTTTTGAATTAGGTGGGTTAAAAATTAATTTTAAAATAACAAACCAACAACAGTCATGTTCCTTTCTTTCCTATTTCTTCTTTTTTTCTTTTTATTATTTTTAAAATGTTTTATTTATTTACTTTGAGAGAGAGCATGAGCGGGGGCAGGACAGAGAGACAGAGAGAGAGAGAGAGAGAGACAGACAGAGAGGGAGAGAGAATCCCAAACAGGTTCCATGCTCCCAGCGCAGAGCCCAACACGGGGCTCGATCTCAAGAACCGCAAGATCATGACCTGAGCTGAAATCGAGAGTTGACCGCTCAACTCACTAGGCCACCCAGCTGCCCCTCTTTCCCACTTTTTACACCAAACCTGCACCCCATCCCCCTTTCTAGGTAATGACATAGACTTCCATAAGAGAAATTCAGAAATCATTTCAACCCAACATTTACTGAGCTCCTATTTTATTCCAGGAATTATGGTAGGCACTGGAAATACAAACTTGAATAATACATGGCCTCTGTAATGGGAAAGCTGCAAGTCTAGCTGGAAGAGATATGTGTGAAAAGAAGACAGCTTTTAAATAAGATATAAGTGCTCTCATAGAAATAGGTAGAGAGTGGCATGGGAACATAAAGAAGGACAGATTTTTTTCCCCTTGGGACGAGTAGAACGAGCCCTGGATGGGCGACGGGTGAGGGAAAGTAAGACTTTGTCTGCGGCAGTCACGCCTGTGAATATGCACTCCTGCTTAGACCCTACTGGCTGTCACAGCATCGGTGCCCCAGCTCTTCCTATCTAACCTCCATGTCTTCTGGTGGTGACCTCTGCTAACATGATCCTGGGGAAGCTGACCCCATCTCAGCTTCAGGGGCAGATCCCAATAAGTCTAAGACAGTCATGGCAGCCATGTTCCCGTGAAGGTTGGATTTAGAAATGGGTACAGGACCAAACTCTGATCAATGACGCATGACATCTCCTGTGGGGTATCTAGGAAAGCTTCCTCTCTCCTAAGAAAACAATATGTGAAGACATGGCCCCCCTCTCCTCCCACAGATGTTGCCTTGCTCCAGCTAAGCAAAGGGAGGGTGTTCGACAAATCAAATCAATATAGTTTGTGGGTTCAAGTGTAGCCAGAGCAGGAAGTCCCACTGCGAGGTGGCTGGAAATACCTGCCGAAGGGCCTTGGATGCATCAGGGGTTCTACTTCCCAGGGGGCAATGGGGTCATCTCTGCAGCGATGGCCATGGCATAGCAACAAGGAAACGTCCTAACTCAGGCTGATCTTGTGCTGGGGTAAAAAAATGGTGCAGGCAGGTGAGATAGTGCAGCTCTAAAAACACAGGTGGCTCCTTGTTAGCAAAGATTGTGGCCAAATGACACCCTCCATGGAAATCCTGAAGCTTCACACTAGCCTTTTTTAAAACAGTGTATTTATTAATTTTGATAGAGAGAGAGAGAGAATGAGCAGGGGAGCGGCAGAGAGAGAGAGAGAGGGAGTGAGAGAGTCCCAAGCAGGGTCCACTGCTGTCAGTGCAGAGCCCGACTCAGGGATCATGAGATCATGAGATCATGACCTGAGCCGAAATCAAGAGTCAGATACTCAACCAACTGAGCCACCCAGGTGCCCCTGCACACTAGCCTTTTCAGCCACTTTTGTTATCATCATCCACCATTAAAATAATATACATAAGGTGCTTGGTAGAGTTTCACAAACATGGCAAGCGCTCAGTACGTGTTAGCTGCCAGCGTTATCACAGATAGCAAAGGATCCTTTCTGGATGCCAAGGACAGCAGAATAATTTACAAAAATAATCCTGGGGGTTCTGTCTCCCCTTCTCTGCCAGTTGGGAAGTCGGTTTGCCTTGTTGCATTGTTGCTTCATTTACAACGTTTGTCTTCTGTGAGTTCTTCCCCCTACCGTTGGGCCAACTGGAGTGGTGTCACCGCATGCGGGGCCCCGGCTGCCGGCTGCATTTGGCCTTTATTGGTCCAAATCCACAAATTTGGGTTGCCGATCACACAAGTGCGAACCTCTTGGCTCTGTGTCTGGGCCTCTCTGCTTTCGGTTAGACAGGAAACCAGCGTTGGGCAAACCTCCAAGGTTTCAGATGGGCCTTCTGTTCAGATAAGCTTCCAAGGATGTTTCTGCTTGGGAACAGTAACAGCTCAAGTTCTTTCCTGGGTTTTGTGCCTCTGTGACATACCAACAGATTTAGAACTGACGTTATAATCGGAGTGAAAATGCCCACATGTGACTTGAATTAAACAGACCTCTGTGGATCAGAGACGCAAGGCTAACTAATCTCAGGGTGTTAAGCTAAAATTCTCTGAGAGGCACCAAGCATCTACCCTGTCAGAGATAAGTCCTTGGCCTATGTGCTTATTTTTAATTGAGTTCAGTTTCACTTTGGGATACAGAGAGCAGTTTCCTTAGTGCCTTTGAGAAGCAGGGTAGGGAAATACGTTTTGGGTCCCTCTGCCCTGAGTTCAGATCCTTGCTCCAGCCCTTATTTGGTGTGGCCAAGTTATTTAATTTCTTTGATCCTCAGTTTCTAGTACCTTTCTCATAGGATTATTATGAGGACGAAATTAACTATGTGTCAAATGCCCAGAAAATGATAGACGTTCAACGAGTGGTAGGTATTGTTTCTAGGTCCCAAAGGAGAGGAGATTGCGGTTGTACAAATTTATTTTACAAATTCAGAAAAAAATCATGCGAATAAAAGTAATGGGATCTAGAATTGAGAACTTGCTACACGCTAGGCTTTCTTCTACACATTTACATGTTATGACTCATTGAATCCTCATAACACTCTTTATTATCCCTGTTTCATAGATGGAGAAGCTCAGGCAGTGAGAGTTATAGATTGTGCCTCTGTGATGATTATTCAAAATAGGTTATCAGTGCTTTTGATGGGCCAATTTGCTCAAGAGAACACATTTTTTTCAGACATTCTCATCATACTTGGTTCTTTCTGGGTCTTTCTTATTGGTTACCCAGTTTTAAGAATTTCTCATTGTCCCCTAGAAGCAATATATTAGGGACAAGTTCTTTCAAGCATTGCTAAAGCTAATAATAGTGATTTTCGCTCAGTTTGGAAGAATGAACATACCCTTGAGGAAAGGAAGTTCCTACTCTACCTTTGCAATAGATTTGGTTTTATCAAAAGCGCAAGAAAACAAACTGACATTAAAAAACAAACAGAGGGGCGCCTGGGTGGCGCAGTCGGTTAAGCGTCCGACTTCAACCAGGTCACGATCTCGCGGTCTGTGAGTTCGAGCCCCGCGTCGGGCTCTGGGCTGATGGCTCGGAGCCTGGAGCCTGTTTCCGATTCTGTGTCTCCCTCTCTCTCTGCCCCTCCCCCGTTCATGCTCTGTCTCTCTCTGTCCCAAAAATAAATAAACGTTGAAAAAAAAAAAAAAACAAACAAACAGAAATCAACAAAGAGAAAATCTCTGCCAGCATCCAACGCTTGCCCCTTTTAGAAACAGCCCTGACTAGGTGTGGCCAAGTTATTTAATTTCTCTGATCCTCAGTTTCTAGTACCTTTCCCATAGGATGATTATGAGGACCAAATTAACTATGTGACAAATGCCCAGAAAATGATAGATGCTCAATAAGTGGCAGGTACCCTAGGCAGACAATGAGATCTTTTCATCCAGGTTCAGATTCACTGAAATATGTGAAGTTGCAGTATCTGTGAGGATTTGCTCAGTGGATGCTCTTTTTTTTAAATTTTTTTTTAATGTTTATTTATTTTTGAGAGAGACAGAGACAGAATGCGATTGGGTTAGGGGCAGAGAGAGAGGGAGACATAGAAGCAGAAGCAGGCTCCAGGCTCTGAGCCGTCAGCACAGAGCCTGACGTCGGGTTCCAACTCATGAGCCATGAGATCATGACCTGAGCCGAAGCCGGACGCTCAGCCGACTGAGCCACCCAGGCGCCCCGCTCAGGGGATGCTCTTTGAACACCTACTATGTGCTCAATTTGAAGGGTTCAGAGATTGTAGACAGAGCATGTGTCTTTGGTCAGATTTGAACTTGAAGGATTCTAAAGTGAGGCCTTTCCAGCCAAGAATCTGAAAATTGAGATTCAAGAATGCCCAATTCCAAGAAGCACCATGCAACTGGACTCCAGAACATGACCTTGAGCCATCAAGAGGGCGACTTCTCATCCATTCTTTCGCTTCTCCTTGCCCTGGTGGGGTCCTTCAATTTTGTTTTCACTTATCAATTATCTGAAAAATGGCTCTCAAAATATAATTCATGGGACTCCAGTTGGTAAGACCAGTTTCTTAAAGTGTTTATGCTTAAAATTGAACAATAACAATACACTTCTCCACATATAATTGCTTATTTTGTCCTATGCTTTCAAATCCCATGCAGCTGGCTCCTTTTAGCATTATTACTCTTACCCCACCTTTTTCTTCATTCCCCAATACTCTACAAGGTCCTACCTCTTCCTGTCAAAGTTCTGTATCTTATATCAAGGCTCTGATACCAGGAGCATTTCCATAAACCATAGCTGAAATAAATTAAAAAATTTTTTACCATTATAATATTATTGTATTCACCCCACCAAAGTAGTTGAGGTGCTGAAATGCTTTTGAGGGCGAGTAGTTGATTGGTAGCATCCCTTCTCTGTCAAATCTGCCTGAGGATGGAAACCACTAAGAACAAGTGGTCTAGGGGCACCTGGGTGGCGCAGTCGGTTAAGCGTCCGACTTCAGCCAGGTCACGATCTCGCGGTCCGTGAGTTCAAGCCCCGCGTCAGGCTCTGGGCTGATGGCTCAGAGCCTGGAGCCTGTTTCCGATTCTGTGTCTCCCTCTCTCTCTGCCCCTCCCCCGTTCATGCTCTGTCTCTCTCTGTCCCAAAAATAAATAAACGTTGAAAAAAAAAATTAAAAAAAAAAAAAAAAAAAAGAACAAGTGGTCTAATGACCTCCACCTGCCAGGACTGTCTTGGGTCACTGCCATCCAGTGGGTTTCTGTGAAATGCCACAATGGAGCTGTGATGCCATTATTGCTAAACCTGTTGCCCTAGTTGATATCTGGGAATGGCTGACGTTGTTTATGCCTCAGATGACCACATTTTAATGATCCAAGAAAATGAGCACAAGTTGCCACTTCCAGTAAATACTAATTATAATAACTAAGTGCAAATGGAATTGTCGGTGAAAATGAACTCCTTTTGATTGCAGCCTCCCTGATTTACTTTTGCTGCAGTGGGAACTCTTGCTAAAGGCTGAAAGAACAGCTCATGTTACAGACGACAGCCACCTTTCACCTCCCATCAACTCTGGAAGGTGCGAGCGTATCCTGGTCAGGGCTCTGGACTTCCAGCCTCCCAAATGAAAGTACATTCTGTACTAGCCAGGAAACACCAGAGATCTGCATCCTCAAAAACATGCCATTTGTTTCTATGACAACACTGGAAACATGCAAATATTATGCATTTAGCAAAATCCCACATGTTAGAGAGCAAACTCCTGGCTGTCTGAGATGTTTGACAGGGTTCAGTTTTACTTGTCATATTTCTTTCAAGTCTAGCATTTCAAGCAAAAAGGATATTGGTTGCCTTAGGTCAAGCTTTGACTTCTCCAACATCCTAAAGGGAATTATGTCACAAAGTTCTCCAAGAATTTGCTATCAGGACTTTGTTCAAAAACTCTCAATGGCTTCTTTTTTCTTTTCCTTTTTCTTTTTCTTTTTTCTTTCTTTCTTTTTTTTTTTTTTTCATGCAAAGTCCAAACCCTTGAGGACTGTGCAACCTGGGACAAGGAACCTTTCTACCCTTCTGTATGTTCTCCATTCCTGCCCTTTTCTCAATACCTAACACTCCAACTAAATGGTGTATAACTGACTTTTCTCTAAAAAACTTTTGTACTTTTGCATCCCATGCAGTTTGCTCCTCTTAGCACTATTACTCTATTCTACACTTCCCCTAATCCCTCAATTCCCTCCCTCCCTGATTCTACCCTCTCCTGTTAAAACTCCTGCATCCTGAATCAAGGCTCTGATTCTATGAGTCCTTCCACAAGCCAGAATACATTTGAAAAATTTACCACTATTATAATAAGAACCTGGTGTTATCACCTGCTTACAGTTTATTCACTTTTGAAATCTTTTGAACTTCTTCATCCTGGAGCTGGCACATAGTATACACTCATTAAATGCTCTAATGTGTGCTGGGTTGAATTAAAATAATGGTTCTGGTTTACTATGACTATCATTATTAGCATTACCAAAGTAAGTGTTCTAACAAGTATCTTAATTCTATCCAAAATAGATGTACACATGACCCTTTTGCATGGACCAATTTTATTTTTCCTAGATGAATCCAAAGCTTGTTTCTTGTCATTTTCTACTCTTTCAATCCAGCATCCCATAACATTCCTATCAGTCACAGTGAGTAAGGCGTATCTTTCTTCTTAAGAGGTATCAACAAGTTTGTTGGATGCACTGCAATAGGTAAGGTGAGAAGCACAAAAGAAATATTATACATTGTCTCAGGAGCTTACAGTCAAGTTGGGGAAAAGATACTAAAACATATGCATTGTTTAGGGAATACCGAGCGGTCACGGTATCAGCTAATAATGTAAAAGGAAACCAGGGAAAGAAGAGTTAAGCGGGGACAGCGGTGGTGGGGTTAGACATTCTCGAGAGATGATATTGACATGAGCCTTGACAATAGGTAGGATACGAGGCATACATTGGAGGTGAAGGCGTTGTCTGCTGACAGAGAAACCGTACAGAGCCACACAGCTGGAGGGAGTGGGGTGGGAGGGCTGTGGGTATGTTGATGGCATAGGAAAGGACACATCCCACTGAACTGGAGTGGAAAATCTTTGTTGACTGGGTGGAACAAGGAGGGTAGCAAACAGATTTAGGATAAGTAGTTGAGATGAGTCAGATAATGAATAAAATAAGGATTTTAGGGGAAAAAAGAAACACAAATAGGGAGCCATTATAGATTCTTGAACAAGTGCTAGGAAAAAGCAAGTCTTTCCCTTTATGGACATTAGTGTGGAAGCAGATTGCAAAATTGGTTGGAGGTGAGAGAGACTACCAAAGGGGAAGCAGGTGAGGAGGCCAATACTGCCTTGTAAGAGGGAGGTGAGGAGGTCAAGGCCTAGGATGGCAGGGGACCGCATGCAGAGTTGAGAAGGACCACAAGGGATTCCAGAAGAAGAAAGGACTCACTCTAGGAAGGGAAGGAGTCAAAGAGGAACCACCATTCTGGCTTGGCAGCTTTTGTAGCAAAGGATAGTGATTTGCTTTTTTCTTTAGGGAATACTGAGAAATTCTGTCTCAAAACAATATTTTTGGATGATGGTTGCACAATTATATATTAAGTATTGATCAAAACTTATCAAGTGTCTATAACCTTCTAAGTTCTGTGAATGCAGAGGCAATTGAGCATACATTTCTGTCCTCAAGGAGTCCAAACTTAGTGGTAGCTGTGGTCATAGGAAGGAACAGTGGATATTATCAGGATACCTATCAGAAGGCTTTCTGAAAGAGGTTCCTTGAAGAATGACCAGGATATGATGAGGCAAAGAGGGTGGTTATGAATGGAGCCTCCAAGTTGAGATAGAAGCTTGAGCAAAGATGAATAGAGCTGAGAAACAGGGGTTCTACAAGGGTACTGATGATTGACATAATAGGTTTTGCAATCCACATGCCAGCATGATGCTTTGATAGATTGGACTCTTGCCCCATCCATCATCCCGCACCTACCAGGAGAAGAGCAAAGGAATGTCGAACAACAGCAGCAGCAACAAGAACACCAGCAACAACAACAACTCAGGTATAGGTGGAAGCAAAGAATCCACCTCTGAAATTTGCCATAAACAGTGAAAGAGATTGCTGTTTATCCCTGCTGCAACTGATCTTGAGCTATTTAATGATGCATCTACAGACAAGGGGAAAACATTCTGCAGTGAGAATACAAATGTGAGCCCTTTGTCTGGCAGATGAGGTAGGGCAGGAAAACTGTAGTTGGAAGTGAAATTCTGTAAATCTATACTACAGCCAGTAGCCCCTATGGATATGGAAATTGATTTAGTGCTACTAACCTTCTTGGTTCTGAATACATTACCCAAATACCATCTAAGCATCTAGTGGGCTAAGTGAATGTTAAGACTGATCTGCAAACAATTTTTTTTTTTTGCAGACAACTCATTGAGGGCAGATGTTCCTTGGTTACGTCAGATAATCAAAGCTAATGAAAGGACATTGCATAAAAGCATGCTTATCATAGGCGTGAACAAACACATCATCTCGGCAAGAAGACGGCTTTTCAAGGAATGTTATCTATGTTAGGGACATGGTATTATAAGCTGGAGTTTTCCTATTCCCTTGTGATTCTTCTGATGTTTTGTGCGTTTTAAGTTGATTTGCTACTGGAAGCATATAGTGGTTCATGGTATGGTCTGTAGTGTAAGGAAATTCCTCCGGAAATCCCAGAGATCCTGATGATGTGATTCATCTTAGACGAGGTCTGGACATCAGTATTTTTTTTAAGCCTGAACTTCTTTTTTTAAATGTTTATTTATTTTTTAGAGACAGAGAGGGACAGAGCACTAGGCAGGGGGGGGCAGAGAGGGAGACACAGAATCTGAAGCAGGCTTCAGGTTCTGAGCTGTCAGCACAGAGCCTGATGCGGGGCTCGAACTCACGAACTGTGAGATCGTGATCTGAGCCAAATTCAACTGCTTCACCAACTGAGCCACCCAGGCTCAGTATTTTTTTAAAAAGTATTTTTAAAATACTGGACATCAGTGTTTTTTTCAAAAGCTCCCCAGCTGACTGCAAAGTGCAGCCAGGGTGGAGAGCCGGTTCTGACCAAGAGGACCCCTGGAAGGTGGACATTTGGACCTAGGGTGTTAGCCTAGCCTACAGGTGAAATTCGCACAGCTGTTCCTGGGCTCCCACACTCCATGCAACATGACACTGTGCCCCTAAACCCGGCTGAGTCACTCCCACCCAGGCAGTGACGAATGGGAGCCGCAGGCTCGAGAGTTCCTTTTTCCAGTTATTATCTCCTACTTTTGCTCCCGATCTGTGGCTCCTACAGAGAAAAGGTGCAGGATGGAGAGATGGGGGGCTGGGGGGTGGCAGTGTGGGGGTGATGAGGGTGGGGGTTGGGTGGAACTCTGAGGCTAGTAGCCTCAGGGGTGAGTCAGTCATTGGAGCTTTTTGGAGACAGGCTGACTGCAGCTGGCAGGGAGCCTCTGACGAAGCACCATTGCTGGGAGGGGGAGCTTTTTTGGTAAGTACTTCTCCCCTTCCCATTTTGTACATGGATCTCCTGCCCTAAGGTGACTTGTGGCCAGTGCATATAGGGACAGACTGCTGACATCTCCTCAGGAGAAGATGAATTATCATTCCTATCTCACCTGATCCCAGTGGAAGAAACAAGTGTGCAGGACAGCACGGGTGGGGCGAAGGGGAAAGGGCTCCAGGTGGGAGAGTGGGCTTGTAATTTATGAAGATAGAGACCTGAAATATCATTTTAAACAAAAACTTTAGAGGTTCGCTTCATTTGCTTTTCTGAATTCTGCTCTGCTTGGGAAAAGCTTTCTAGTGCATTCCTTTTGCTTCAGCAAAATATCTTAATCTTCAGTCTCAGCCTTTTTTTCTCTTATTCTGTCTCCCTTAAGGAAGACAGAGATTCGTAACAGATAGGCGTATAATTAAAATGAATGACACAGTTACTGCCTGGCTTCCTCTCCTTCTGGATTATAAAAATACCGTGAGACCTGGGAGGACCCGAGGGCTCAGCCAGGCCTCCGTCCTCATTTTACAGACCAGGGAACGGAGCTCCTCAGAGTTGAGGTTACTTGTCTAAAGTCACATAGCTAGTTGGTGCCAGACATGTCTCTTTTAACCTCCCCTCATAGGTATTCTTTTCCATCCCTTCAATCATCTTGACAACTTTCCTCTGAAAGTTGCCCTTCTCAGCTGAAGCTCCTGGAATTAGACACACGATCCCAGAGGGGCTGATTTTATCTGAGTAGAAAGAGAAGATTGCTCTGGTGTTCCTACATTCAAGTCTGCATTCCAATACCACACCAGCCCCAGCGGTTATTTCTGACAATGACCCTCTGGTCTATTTCTGACGTGCTTGAACACACTTTCCCCTCTCACGTGTCCCGGGTCTGGTTTTTCTGCCCCAAGTATAACGTTGCCCTTATTGAGTCACGTTGTGCAAGGGATAAAGCCTCAGATGTTCAAAACTGCTTTCTTTCTGGAAACACAAAGCACCTTTCCGAACTACCAGCCTCCTCGATGCTTTGGTAAGGGAGGGTAGGCTGCCAAATTCCAGCTTGGTGGACAGACAGATTGAAGCCTAAGGTTGAATTGATTTAGCCTGAATGACGCATGGAGATGGCTGAAAATTAGTCTGGAAAGCAGTGAGATGTCTTAATCTCTCATCAGCACTGAGCCCACGAGTCCACACTTAGGGCGACCCTCCCCCTCCCTCCCTGCCCTCAATTCTAGCAAATGCCTCTTGCTTTATTATTACAGTGGCTCTCCTGTATTCAGTGTACATGTTTTCCATTCCATGGCAGATATGACACAAAGCAAATCAAAGATGCTGAAGCCTTGCCCTTGCAGGAGTTTACAACTCAGGAATTTTTAAGTAATTGGGGGACCTGTTAATTTTAGACCCCATCAAGCTACATTCCTATACATAGGATGATGTGCCACCTCCACGGTGCTCCCTGAGCATTTTGTACATTATTTTCTGTCCCTGCACGTATCCCACTGTCTTGGACCTGCTTACCAGTCTCTCCCGCTGCCATCCGCACCCCCCCCGCCCCGGAAAGCCTGGGAGCTACAGCCAGCAAGGTTTGCCTGCAGGGACGGTCCGTGCATGTTTGTGGAATGGGTGTATGCCCCAGAAAGGTGCCTCTGCAGGCTCTTGCCCTCATCTCTGGGTGCCACAGTTCTGCTCTCTTGGCTGTGTCCCACGATGACAGAAAAGCACTCCCCATATTGAGCTTGTGAGTTCTGCTGAGGAGTTTGGATTCTGCTTCATCCTCAAGCCCACGAACCGGTGGCTGACTTCCAGGGAGTGGCTGTCTCTGACACTTAGGGCTGATACCTGTCCCTGTTGTCTCATGTCAAAGGGTCACAGGGTGGATATTAAGCAACTATGACCCGGAGTAGAGCAAGGAGTAAATGACTGCCAAGCTGACTCCATGAATTGGATGATTTTGGTACCCAGCAAAACTGCCTTGGAGAGAAGACGTATCCAATCAGTGTTCCTTGACAATTGTGATTATAATCTCTTCATTGTCTCCCTAGAGGTCTCCTGAGGAAGTCTCCTGTCTTCTGCAGTTTCTCTTGCTTCATAAAGTCTAAACCAGACCGCTGAGGACACAGCATTCTAAACACTGAGCTCTCTTGGGATGGTGCCCAGAGCAAGGTTCTGGGAACACAAAATATTTCCCTAATCCCTAGGGTGAGGCTACTGATGGCAGCAGCCGAGGTGAAATCTCAGCATGGGGCTGTGATTACCCTCTTCTGTCCTCTTTCTTCCAGCAGGGTTGTAAGTAAAGCCAGTGGCCAGCCCTCTGCAGCTCCTCCCCAAAGGGACAAGTGGCCATTACTGTTGGCCAAAGCCATGCCCCGGTGCTCAGAACCGCTGCATGTGTACGTGTGAGAAGATGATGTCACTGAAATAATCCTACAACTAGCTGGCATTCATCGAGCAATTTTTTGTTTTGTTTTTTAAGAGAGAGAGAGATTGCATGCAAGTGGGGCAGAGGGAGAGGGAGAGAGAGAATCTTAAGCAGACTCCACAGCCAGCACCAAGCCTGATGCAGGGCTCGATCCCATGACTGTAAGAAATCAAGAGAAATCAAGATTTCTGAGCCAAAATCAAGAGTTGGACGCTCAACCGACTGAGCCACCCAGGAGCCCCAAGCAGTTGTTATGAGCGGGGCTCCTCGGATGGGTTATCTGATTTAATGCAACCCTCTGAAATGGGTACTTTTTTGTCTGAGTCACAGATGAGGAGGGTACGTGGATTTCCCACTGTCACACAGTTGAATACACTGCAGAATTGGGAATTCTAGCCAGTATAGGCGAGGTGCTCATGGGCCATCCTGTTTCCATCTCATGGCACTGCTTCTCCGATGGTTGGCAAAGTAGCCTTGGGAGGATCAGGTCTAGAGAATTACCAAGGCAGCAGGATGGAAAAGCAGCAGAGTCAAGAGTTCATCTGGGGAAAACTGGAAAGGTAGCATGCATGCTTTATCCAACAGATAAAGCTCCCACACGGTGACTCGATACTGACTAAGGTTCTTAAACAAAAAGTTCTGTCGGGGAGGCCCAGGGATGGGGTGCACGGCCTGGCAGCCTTTCTAGGAATCTCAGATGCATGAGTGTGTGCCTGTGTGTGCATAGACACACATTCAACATGAAACAGTTCACGAACATCAAAGGCACAGACAGCCTTCTGTTCCCTTCGGTTTTCTGGATTTCTGACGATCTGCGGTGTATCCAGACAGAATTCAACAGACTGAAATTGCAGATGGGAAGTCAGTGGCAAGACTCAGAGAGGAAGCTTCAGGCAAGAAACTCTTTGCCATTTATCTGGAAAGTACCTCAAGAGAAACACAGAGCCTTTTCTTTCAAGCCATGTGAACCAAACTGAGAGCCAGTGAGCCACTAGGCAACATGGAACACTGGATATGGGAAAGGATTCGCCAGCTATAAGGAGCCACACCGCAACTTACTCCCTCCATCTTAGAGCTGACCACTGCTTCCTTGGCCCCCGCTGCAGCTTATACATTCCTTTTAAGTGACTCCTATAATACTTTATCGTATCTACTTGTTAATATTCCATCTCCCCTTTTAAACTGCAAGCTACTTCAGGGGTGAGTTTTTGCCTCACCCCTTGGTGACTATGAAACATGGAAACTCAGTAGTTATTTGAGGACCTTGTATTTTGGGGTGTTGTTTTCGTTTTTGTTTTTGTTTTATTTTGGTCTTTTGTCAACCAAGCCAGACAGAACATTCTGCTTCTTCCTATACCTGAAATCTGTATTTCAGTCATCGTGAACTTGAACTGATGTGAACCTAGAAGGTCTTCTTTCAAGGTGGTCAGAAAATGAGCCCAGGCTTGGAAGTCAGACAACACTCGGTTTGGGCTTAATTCCTGGCTCTGCTACTCACTTAAAGGTTACTTGATTTTTCCACCCTTCAGCTTCTTGTTTGTAAAATGGAATTTCCAGGAACCTCAGAGAACTATTGCAAGGTGAGGTACTATTAACACAACAATCATAGGGATTCTTTAAATTTTTTTTTAATGTTTATTTATTTTTGAGAGAGACAGGGACAGAACGTGAGTGGGCTAGGGGGAGAGAGAGAGAGAGAGGGAGACACAGGAGCAGAAGCGGGCTCCAGGCTCTGAGCTGTCAGCACAGAGCCCGACGCGGGGCTTGAACTCATGAGCTGTGAGATCATGACCTGAGCCGAAGTCGGACGCTTCACCGACTGAGCCACCCAGGCCCCCCTGGGATTCTTTAAAAATGTACATTAGACCATGCCACCTGTCTGCTCAAATCTGTGCAATGATTTATTATTTCACTCAGAGTAAACTCTTTCCATTGACCTGCAAGGCCGTGCAGGAACTGGCCCCCATTACTGCTCTCCTCTTCTCAGCCATGCTGGCCTCCATTTTCCAGCGAACACTCCAAGGACACATTTCCTTATGGCCTTGTCATCGGCTGTTCCCTCTGCATGGAGCCCTCTTCTGCAAGATACCCATGTGGCCAATATCTTCAGCTGTGTCAAGTGTCACCTTCTTCTCAGTGAGGCCTCCCACCATCATCACCTGATTTCAAATTGCAACCTGACCCTCATCCCCACAGTCCTGATCCACTGGGCTCTGATCTATTATTTTTCCAAAGGACTTACCCCTTCGAACATCGTCCCCACTTCCCTATGTGTGTGCGTGTTGTCCAGTGCCACTCTCACCCCCAAATATGGTTTCACAGGGGCCAGGATTTGTGTGGGTTTTGTACACGGATATGTCCCAAGTTCCTAGAACGGTTCCCGGCACACAGTGTGGGCATTCGGTAAATGACTTTTGAATGAATAATAGTTGAGTGAAGATAGTATAGAGCCTGGCGCATAGAAAATCTCCATAACCGAAGTCGTCATCCCCACCGCCTCCGTGGTCATTGTGATCATGCTCATCCTCATCTTCATCATCACTGAAACCCCAGTGACTTTCTTAAAGGGCCCTGAAGAGAATGAAAGAGTGAGGGCATATAATGCGTCTGGCACCAGGCTGATATACAACAAGTACTTGGTAAATGTTACTTCCTTTCCTCTTCTCTTTTGTAGCTTGTTATGTTGCTGCTTTTTTATGGAGGACCCCCAGGACGGAGTTGTAAAGCAAAATCAACTACCCAGTCCACAAAGAAGTGTCACGTAGGGCCATTTACAGAGTACTTGGGAACTTTTTTATCGCTATGATTAGCTGAGCATCAAAATTGACTTTATGTGACTTTGCATTCTCTTGATCATGATTCTCTATATTAAGCACACTTAATAACTGCTCCTTTTTCTAGAAGTGACAAAGAAGGAGGAGGAGGAGAAAGAGAAGGAAACACTACATTTTTGTTTTCATAATGTCTGGGATTACACATATACCAGGGGGAAATATGCCTGTAGAACAAGAAAATTAAATTATCAGTTTAAGGTTGAGCATTCTCGGGGCGCCTGGGTGGCTCAGTCGGTTGAGCATCCGACTTTGGCTCAGGTCATGATCTCGCGGTTCGTGAGTTTGAGCCCCGCATCAGGCTCTGTGCCGACAGCCCAGAGCCTGGAGCCTACTTCGGATTCTGTGTCCCCCTCTCTCTCCGCCCCACCCCTGCTTCTGCTCTGTCTCTCTCTGTCTTTCAAAAATGAATAAACATAAAAAAAATTTTTAAATAAATAAATAAATAAATAAAATTGAGCATTCTCTAGAAAGTTCTAGAAGCATAAAATCATACTGAGGAATACAAAATTTTCATCCAAGTAGCTAGAAATATCAGGCTACAGATGTTTCTGAGCCAGCGAGATAGTCACTTTTTGTTTTACATTGTTTGTTTTTTTTCCTTCTCTTTCCTATGTCAGTGTGGGGGGAATTATTTCGAATGTTAAGCACGTGCTGATGTGCAAATTCTGCCCATTGATAGTTAACATAAAATCCAGTAATGACATCTCTGTCTCTTGGAAGTTGCCGAGGATGCACTGAAAATGCAGAGATCTTGGGCAGGACAGGCATCAGCAAGACGACCTCCCTCCGGCTGTCAAATCCAATGTTCACTTTAGGCTGGAAATGCACCCCCACTGCCCTTCTTTCCTTAAAACTCCAGACAGTAGTGTATGGCTCATTCATCCTTACACTTTCATATAACTTATTTTCTTTCTTTCTTTCTTTCTTTCTTTCTGTCTTTCTGTCTTTCTGTCTTTCTGTCTTTCTTTCTCTTTCTTTCTTTCTTTCTCTCTTTCTTTCTTTCCAAATCAAGCAACCTCAAATGCTGCATGGAACAGCTCCAGCAGTTGTTCACGGAATTGTCTTTGCTGTCAGCCTGGTGTTGTGCCATTTTGTTTTTCTGTAAAATGCTTTTACAAGAAGGCATGCTTATCATGTCACATTAGAAAATCAAATGGCTCTTTTATAAATTCGATACTTCTCTGGTTGAAAATCATGCCCAGATGCCGAGTCTTTTATCATGTCAGTAAATATATCTTCTGCATAACATGTGAATTATCTTAATTTCCTACCTGCCAACTTTTCTCCAGTTTAGGGGCTATCCAGATATCCAAGGTTGATATCCAAGTGATAGCCAAGTGTATTTTGTTAGGGGTGGTTTCCTGGTGACAAAGCTAGGGTGGGATTCATACCCACATTTAAGTACAAAATTCAAATGGTAAACAGATGCAAACATTAGTCCTAAAGGTCAGAGGCTGGGCTGAAGTTAGAATCCTAAAGCCAGGAGTGAGACTTAGATCGAACTACAGCAAACCAAGAACAAAGGTGTGGCCTGGAGGGATAATTATCTCAGAAGCCAGAGAATGCAAAAGCTAGTAAATGAGTGGGTTAGGTTATCCTAAAGGGCAAGAAGCAAGGCAGAGGTGAAGGCAAAACCCATTGGGCAGTGTTTAAGACTGAAAATAGTTTTTAGTTTGTTTTTGTTTTTGTTTTTAAATAGAGCTTATTGGGGCGCCTGGGTGGAGCAGTCGGTTAAGCGTCCGACTTCAGCCGGGTCACGATCTCGCGGTCCGGGAGTTCGAGCCCCGCGTCAGGCTCTGGGCTGATGGCTCAGAGCCTGGAGCCTGCTTCCGATTCTGTGTCTCCCTCTCTCTCTGCCCCTCCCCCGTTCATGCTCTGTCTCTCTCTGTCCCAAAAATAAATAAACGTTGAAAAAAAAATTTAATAAAAAAATAAAATAAAATAAAATAAAATAAAATAAAATAAAATAAAAAACACCTAAATCAGCCTACACTCCTGGGAAATTCCTTCCTGTTTAAAAAAAAAAAAGAAAAAAGAAAAAATAAATAGAGCTTATTGAACACCATACAAAATGGATTAAAGACTTAAATGTAAGAATGAAACTCCTGGAAGAAAACGTAAGGGGGAAACTTCAAGACATTGGTCTTGGCAATGATTTCTTGGATATGATGCCAAAAGCACAGACAACAAACGCAAAAACAAACAAGGGGAACTAAGTCAAACTAAAAAGTTTCTGCACAGCAAAACAAACAATATAGCAGAGTAAAAAGACAATTTATGGAATGGGAGAAAATATTTGCAAGCCATATAGCTGATAAGAGGTTAACATCCAGAATACATAAGGAACTCCTTTAATTCAAAAGCAGAAAACAAATGACATGATTTAAAAATGAGCAAAGGACTTGAACAGACGTTTTTCCAAAGAAGATATAAATGGCCAACAGGTAAGTGAAAGACATTTAACACACTAATCTTCAGGGAAATGTAAATCAATACCTCAGTGAGATATCACCTGATACCTACCAGGGGGGCTAGTATCAAAAAAACAAAAGATAACAAGTTTATGAGGATGCAGAGAAAAGGGAACCTTTGTACATTGTTGGTGGGAATATGAAACGGTGCAACCACTATGGAAAACACAGGTGTCCCTAAAAAAAATTAAAGTAGCAATAGCATTATGATCCAGCAATTCCATTTCTGAGTATTTATCCATAAGAATTGAAATCAGGATGTAAAGAGATATTTGCATTCCCATATTCATTGCAGCATTATTCTCAATAGCCAAGATACGGAAACAATCTAAGTGTCCCACCAACAGATGAACGCACAAAGAAAATGTGGTATATACACACATACAAAGGAATATTATTCAGCCTTAAAAATGAAGGCAATTCTGCTCATGTGGAACAACAAGGATGTACCTTAAGGACATTATGGTAAGTGAAATAAACCAATCACAGAAGGACAAACACTATATCTAAAATAGTCAAGCATGTAGAAACAAAGAATAGAATGCTGGTTGCTAAAGTTGGTGGGGGAGAGGTAAGAGAGGGTACTTGCTACTCATTGCATATACAGTTTCAGCCATGTAAGATTATGAACGGATCTGTTGTACATCATGATACCTATAAATAACAATACTGTATTGTGCCCTTAAAATTTTGTCAAGAGGGTAGATCTCATGTTAAGTGTTCTTGCCACTTACAAAAAAAAACCTTACTGATTTTCTCCATATACCTGCATGATCTTTATAGAATATTTGCAAGACATTTTAAGCACGATAAAGAAAATGCAAATCATCCTCAATCCTACCAGTAATTCCAATCACCAGAAAAACCCACACATGCCATTTTAAAAATTGTATGTTTCTAGACAGCAGCATGACACTGATTATCGCCATGATTTATTGAACACTTACTATGTGGTGGACACTGATTTAATGGCTTCGCATGTAATTACTTCACTTAATTCTCAAAACACTCCTGTGAGGTAGGAACTACTATTAACCGCACTTTGCGCATGAGGAAACACAGGCACTGAATTTAGAAACCTTATAAGACTACCCAGCTAATAAATGGTGGAGTCCGGGATCAGAATGAGATTGATTCTACTGTACCCACATCAAAGAATTCAATTTTAGATAAACATATTTCATAAATCAAAAAAAATGTTAAAAAGTATATAATAAAAGTATCACTCCCATCTTTGTCTCCATGTGCTCCATGTCCCCACTGTCACAGGTAACCACTTTTATCAGTTTTTGGAATAGTATTTAAAAGTTTCTTATGCACATACAACCAAATACAAATACATTGTTTATTTTGTTTATTTTTGCTTTGCTTTTTAAAAATAAACTTTATTTTATTTTATTTATTTGAACCTTATTTTATTTTAAGTTTATTTATCTATTTTGAGAGGGTTGGGGAGGGGCAGAGAGAGAGAGGGAAAGAGAGAATCCCAAGCAGGTTCTGCGCTGACAGTGTGGAGCCCAACGGGGGGCTCGATCTCACAAACCATGATCCTGAGATTCTGGAATAGCCTTCAAGAGTGAGATGCTTAATGCACCGAGCCACCGGGTGCCCCCTAAATAGACTTTATTTTTTAGAGTTTTAGGTTCACAGCAAAATTGAGTGGAGAGTACAGACAGTTCCCATATACTGCCTGTTCTCTCATATGAACAGCCTCTCCCATTGCCAACAACCCCTACCACTGTGGTACATTTGTTGCAATTGATGAATCAACATTGACACATCATTATCAACCAAAGTCCATAGTTGACCTTAGGGTTCACTCTTGGTGTTGAATGTTTGATGGGTTTGGATGAATTTATAATGACATATATCCATTACAATAGTACCACACAGAATAGTTTCACTGCCCCCCAAATTCCCTGTGCCCTGCCTAGTCGTTCCTCCGTTCCCCCAACCCTGATATTTTTATTGTCACCATGGATACCCCTTTTCTAGAATGTCATATAGTTAGGATCATACAGTATGCAGTTTTTTGAGATTGGTTTCTTTCACTTAGTAATACATATTCAAGTTTCTTCCATGTCTTTTCATGGCTTGACGCCTCATTTATTTTTGCTGCTGAAAAATATTCCATTGTCTAGATATACCACAGTTTACTTATCCATTCATCTACTGAAAGATATCTTGGTTGCTTCCAGGTTTTGGCAATTAAGAATAAAGTTGTTATAAACATTGTGTGCAGGTTTTTGTGTGGACATAAGTTTTCAACTTGTTTGGGTAAATGCCAAGGAGGGAAATTGCTGGATGATATATATGGTAAGAGTGTGTTTCATTTTATAAGAAACTGACAAAATTTCTTCCAATGTAGCTGTCCCGTTTTACATCCTGACCAGCAACGAACAAGAGTTCGGTTGCTCTACATCCTTATCAGCATTAGGTGTTGTCAGAGGTTTCAATTTTGGCCATTATAATAGATGTGTAGTGGTATCTTACTATTTAATTTACTTGCTTATTTTTTTAAGTAGTCAGACACTGAGGGAGGACAGCAAAGGGAAAGGATTCTCATAGGAAATACATTCACAGCATACCTCATTTTTAAAATATGGTGTTAACTACAAACTCTTGTTAAAATATTTTTGTGGAAATCTACTTCTTGTGTTTTAAGCATTCTAATTTGTTATACGACTCTGTTAATTATTGTTTTAATTTGCAATTCCCTAATGACATATGATATTGAAAATGTTTTCATATGCTTACTTGGCACTTACATATCTGTGTCAGTGATGTGTTTGTTCAGGTCTCTTGCCCATTTTTTAATTGGATTGCTCATTTTCTTATTGTTGAGTTTTTAAAGTCCTATATATATTTTGGATAACAGTTCTCTATCAGATATGTCATTTGCAAATATTTTCTCCCAGTCTGTGACTTGTCTTCTCATTTTCTGACTGTTCTTTACTTTTTTTTTTCTTTTTAATTATAAGTTCTAGCACAGGGTACACATTTTTCTGGATCTTACTTCTTCACTTAATGTTATATGTTGGGGGCGCCTGGGTGGCTCAGTCGGTTGAGTGTCCGACTTCAGCTCAGGTCATGACCTCACGGTTTGTGGGTTCAAGCCCCACATCGGGCTCTGTGCTGACAGTTCGGGGCCTGGAGCCTGCTTTGGATTCTGCGTCTCCCCCTCTCTGCTCCTCCCCTGCTCACCCTCTGTCTCTCTCTCAAAATAAATAAAGATTAGAAAAAAAATTTTTAAATATTATATGTTGGAGATTTTTTCATTTGAGAATGTAAGGAACTCATCCATTCTTTTTTCAGAGGCATTCTATTCCATCGTATGGCGTTATCTTGACCAGCCTCTTACTGAGAAACACTGGGTTTTTTCTAATCTTTGGTTAAGGCAACGTTGCCATGAATAATCTTGTATGCACATCATCTGGTATGAGTGCAGGTGTGTCTGCAGGAGGCAGCTTACATTTCTTCACCGTGTTGAGCTGTGTATGCTTATGGCATTTTGGCAAATCATTTGCTGCATGCCCAATATTGTGTGGTTTGCAGGTGTTTCGTAACTGAGGTTGAGCTCTCTGTGGTCATAGAAGTCTCTACTCTTCAGAGATTACCTGGGGATCCAAAAGAACTTCACACTCTGCTCTGAAGTCACACCGACTTTCTGGTTCCTTCTCACCTCTGCACTTTCACACAGGCTGGACTGCTTGTCCACACTCTTCCCCTGCCAACTCCAGCTCGTCTCAGCCTAAATGCCACCTTCTCAAAGAAGGTTTCCTTGTCTCCCCTAAGTGATATTGCTTCCCTCTCTTGCTCATCCTCATAGTTCTCTAGATCGTCACAGCTCTCTAGATCTTGCCTTTGTATGACCTACAATAACCCTAATTTGTGTATATTTAAATGGTGATCTGTCTGCCATTGCTCCATGATGGCAGTGACCTTATTAGTGACGTTTGTCTTATTCCATCATATCACTGACATCCACCCCAGAGGTTTAAAACAGTACCTTCATAGAATGAATGAACTTCAGATCATTAAGCAACTGTCTTCTCATTCTTCAGGTCAATTCCATCTTTCAAAAAAATGTTTTTATAAAAAACGTTTTAACGTTTTATTTATTTTTGAGAGAGAGAGAGACAGAGTGTGAGCAGGGGAGGGGCAGGGAGAGAGAGGTAGACACAGAACCTGAAGCAGGCTCCGGGCTCTGACCTGTCGGCACAGAGCCTGACATGGGGCTCGAACCCACGAACCGTGAGATCATGCCCTGAGCTGAGGTCGGATGCTTAACCCATTGAGCCACCCAGGCGCCCCCAAAAATGTTTTAAAATTTTAAAGTTTTGCTTGCGTTAAGTCAGGTTTGAGAAAAAGCAAACACTTCAGCTGGCTCTGGGTTGGGGGACATGACACTTTCAAAGAGACAAGCCAAGCAGTAGCCACTGGAGTCAAGAAAGCATCAGCTTATATGTTTTCCAGAGACTCTTAGATTGACCATCAACTGGAACAGTACCTGGGAACTAGCCAGCCTTAGTTTCCAAACATCTTTTGTATACCAGTCCCTTGTACATGTCACAGCTCAGTTCTAATGACTGGGTTGCCATCTTATATTCTGGGATTCTGATTGCTAACCTCTGGTAACTTCTGAATGGGTACGTTAAGAGAAGTGAAAACATGTGTTATGGCCATATGGACTGGTGACTAGAAAATATTAGGAGGAAAAACAAATAGAATTTTGCCTCCAAATACCTATATTCTTCTCAGGAGAGGGAAGGGAGTCACATATCCAATTCTTGGGTGAATCCTAACCTTCTAGTAAACAGCTGAATGCAATGTTGTAATTGTCATGACACACAATCCCTCATGAGCTACGTGCAACGCATAAAGGGATTCCAAGAACAAAAAGGATGACATTTGTTGTTATGAAAGTTCATGTTTCTGAATATTAGGGAAAAAAAATAGGCCCCAAAAGATGCTGCCAAGTCTCCTGTGCATATTTTCTGTATAAACTTACTTATTCTGATTCTGGACCAATGGCATTTTCTTTTTCCAAACACTTTTTCTTTCACTTAGCAAAAAATGACTCATAAGCTGCTCCAGAAGAGGTCAATGATTTGGTTTAATTACTTGTCCAGGGACATGAGGAGAAGCTCAGGTAAATAAAGAGATGGTTTTCTGTAAGAGAGTAAGCATGCATATGTTAACATTATCTTCCCTCCCACAGAGGCCCTAAACGACAGAAGAGGGAAAAAAAAAAAAAAAAAAAAGAACTCTGCTGATCAGCATTTGTATTTCAAAGATTAACAAGCTACTTCTTATTAGAGCTCCAGAGAGTCTGGGAATTTCAAACGAGGTAAGATTTGATATTGACAAACGGTGTGCTTCTTCCCAGGAAGATCATTTCAAAATGTACACGACTTCCTTGGCTCTGCACATTCATTCCCCATCGCAAGGCTATAGAATGCATATTACAGGGCACTAAATGACGTTTTTATAACCCACTTTATATGTAACCGAAACTACTGCGGGTCCTGTATGTGTTCCGCGTCGGTGGAGGCAGTGTCTGGGTGCGACGGAGAGTGTCCATTCCGGGGGCAGGCAGGTGTGTGCCTCCTTCTCGCCTCCTAAGGTGGGACCGTGGGCCGCTTTCACCGCCTCTTGGAGATTCAGTGTTTCCATCTGTAAAACTGGATTGTTTGCATGGATTAAAGAAAACAATGCACATAAAGTGTTTACCAGCTTATCTGGCATATAGTTAGCATACAATAACCAGCACCTGTTCTTACTGTTATTATTACCAGGCACTTCTTCAGTGCCTGATATGGCCCCTTGCCCTCAACAATCCAAAAATCCAGTAGCAAGACAAGGCTGGACAAGTATGAGGATAACTAGAAGTACAAGGCCCTGCGCGATCCCTGCCACTGATTATTTGAATGAGGTAATAGCATATCTTGCCACAAAGTCTGAAATTTTTATGTAATAGCAGGTGGAACAGGATCATGCTTTCATATATTTTGCTATGTTATTTCAACTATTAGAATTATTAAAGATTTTGCCTCCTCTGGAAACATGGTGGGGGAGGGGTGCATCTAGCTTCCTTCCTTCCTTTTTTTGATATGTTGATGGCATTTTTTTTTCCCTAATGAATTTCAGTTTACTGCAATGTGATTTGACCTTACCAGGTCACTATATGAGGTAAAGCGCATCCTGTTACGTGTTGGGTGTTATAAGAATAAGCTAAATATGTTGAAAGAGGTGTGAGAAGATAGTATATTCATAAAGAAAGGATGGGATGCTCTGTCAGTTCTAGTCCTCTGGGAAGCAAAAGCCAAGATAAAGTAACCAGTATGAGAGATATATGGGGGTTAACGGCTGTGAAAGATAAAGGCTCGAGGGGACAGGAGGAGCGGGGAGCCTTCAGTCTGTGATGCAGGTCTAACAGCTTTCAAAGGGGAGGGGAAGAGCTTCAGACTGCGGGCCATCTGAGAATGTCTCAGCCAGCCCCCTGGGTTATTGGTGGAAAGGCTCTGGGGTCCCCACCATGCTCAGTCATTGCCTGCGAGCTTCCAGTGAGTGAAGGCTCGGGGTGGATGCTGCGGTGGATTCCAGAGATCTGCACCTGTGGGCGCTCAGTCAACCACACCACTTCTAGCAGGTTCTTCCCAGAGGGAGATTTGAAAGGTACACCTCCACAGCTGCCATCCGTGGGCTCCAAAATGGAACAATCGCAGAAGAATAAAGAGCTCCCTGGGGCTGAATGATGACTGAAACTAGACATTCAATTGAAAGATTGAAAATTAAGGTTGAGAAAACCTCTCAAAATGTAGAATAGGTCAAACAGATTGAAAATATAAAATACATAAAATTGTAAAATGAGGCATTCAAATAGTAATCCAGGAAAGCCATTTTTTTATTAATTAAGGCTTCAGAAAAAAGGGAGGGAGATAAGAAAGAAAATTATATTACAAAGAGAAGTTCCTAGAACTGAAAACTAGGTAGAGCCTTCCCCACAATGAATTTAAAAAAGACCCACACCTGGATGCATCTTCATAAAATCACCGAACACTAAAAAGAGAACATTCCTCAAAGCTTTCAGAGAGATACAACAGTTCACATGCAAGGGAAGGGGAATCAGATTGTCACCAGACTTCTAAAGAGTAAGTCTGGAAGCCTGAAAACAAAAGATACAGTACTTTAAAGATGCTAAAGAAAATTATTTATATCCCCAGACTGGCCAATAATGATTTCAGCATGAAAGCACTCAGAAAATGTAATTTTGCAAACAATTTGTCTTAATTCCTGGAGGATGTACTACTCCACATAATTGGGATAAAAAAGAAAAAGGAGAGGTGCCTCGGTTGAGCATTTGACTCTTGGTTTCAGCTCAGATCATGATCTCATGGTTTGTGAGTTTGAAGCTTGCATCGGGCTCTGGGCTCACAGCACAGAGCTTGCCTGGGATTCTCAGTTTCCTTCTCTCTGTCTCTTTCTGCCCCTCCCATGCACGCTCACTCTGTCTCTCAAACAAATAAAACTTAAAAAAAAAAAAAAAAAGGAAGACATAGGATTTGAGAAACAGTCTATCCAACCAAGTTAAAACAATGATGGGAATTTTCAGGGTGACATTTGCAGCAACTCTAGAGCCCCAGTCCCCACTGGAGCAAGACGCCAGATGGGACCAGGAGGGAAATCTCTGTGGAATAAAATATGTGATTAAAAATGGCATTAATTGAGAATATTAATAAAAGTTTGAAATGCCAACCTCTAATCAAATAAGTAAGGGCAAAAAAGACTCAGAAAAACAAAGACTATAAGAAAAGTGCTGTGCAATAAGAGGCAATCCAAAATGTGGTGTCAATTTAGGCAAATGACATAATGGAAAAAGGGAAATCTATTTGGCTTTGATGCTAGAAAGAGCTTCTTTAAAGTGGCCCAACCCTGGCACTATAAAGCCTAGAGAAAATGAAAAGTAACCCTAACACACTGCTTTGCGAAGCCGTAGACAGTAGTTACGTTGTTATACTAACGCAAACACTGTTTATTCATTTTTAAATTTCAGAGTCAATCCACAAACGAAGCAGGAATATTGGTGAAATCTCAGGACAAAATGTAATTATGAATAAATATTGGATGATGCAAAATAATATAGAGCTGATAGATGGCAGTGGGGGTAGGGGAGATATGGAAAGGAAGGGTAAGGCAGTTTTCCAAGTGGGAATGACTCAGTAGAAAATCAATGGAAACAAATAGTTTAATCATATTATTTCATGTTACAAAAGTAACCAATGGAAGAATTAAAAGTCGTATGAATACTAAATATTGGGAAGAGGATGCAAAAGGGAATGTTAATGCAAGGTAAATTTTCATTTCTTATGCATTAATTGATCATAATTATAAATGATAATAAGACTACAGCATTATAATTATAGTACCTACACTTGTGGAAATAACTAAAGAGTTGAAAAGAGAAACAATGAAAAGAGATGAAAATATATCAAGAGGTAGTTGGGGAAATACCAAGCTTTATGAATTCTTTATTATTTGATTTTTACCACACACAATCATTATTTTGATAAAAACTGAAATTAAAAACAAAACACTTAAATCTTAGATTTTTTAAATTTATTTTTAATTAATTTATTTATTTAATTTATTTTTTATTTATTTTATTTTTTGTTTATTTATTTTTGAGGGAGAGAGAGAGACAGAGCATGAGCTGGGGAGGGGCAGAGAGAGAGGGAGACACAGAATCTGAAGCAGGCTCCAGGCTCTGAGTTGTCAGCACAGAGCCCAACACAGGGCTCGAACCCATGAACTGTGAGATCATGACCTGAGCCAAAGTCGGAGGCTTAACCGACTGAGCCACCCAGGAGCCCCAACACTTAAATCTTACCTTGTTTAAGGCAATAGTGGTTGCCATAGCAACATTGTATCATGTAGATTTAAAACCCTTTAGGTTTTTTGTCCCTTCAGTGGGCAGAAGATTATGTAGCTCATATGTCCACTTCTTCCCCTCCCTCTGTCTGTCCCTCTGCCCCACCTTCCCCCACCCCCAACAATATTCCAGAATGAATAAGAAATTGGCACATTTCTTTTTTTTTTTTTAATTTTTTTTTTCAACGTTTATTTATTTTTGGGACAGAGAGAGACAGAGCATAAACAGGGGAGGGGCAGAGACAGAGGGAGACACAGAATCGGAAACAGGCTCCAGGCTCCGAGCCATCAGCCCAGAGCCTGACGCGGGGCTCGAACTCACGGACCGCGAGATCATGACCTGGCTGAAGTCGGATGCTTAACCGACTGCACCACCCAGGCGCCCCAGAAATTGGCACATTTCTTAAGGACACACAAATAGTCACCATTTTGAACTGCCTGCCGTAATAAAATTATTATATCATGTCATAAATAAAAATGTGCAGGCATTGGCATATTGCGGGCATTAAATTTGTAGTGACAAAACAGTTAGAAGAATATCCTATAGCCACTGACCTGGATATCATCCAGATCTCAAGCCTGTTTCTTATTTAGTTCTCTCTTTGGGCTTTTCAGGGCTCAGGAAAAAAAATGTGTAGTTTTTAATCTCATTTTTGGGTCAGTAGTCAACTTGGTTAGGGAAATGGCTGTCATTGCTAACATCATCATCAGAGCACATGAGAACAGCTTCTCTGTTATTCAGAAGGTCGCCTTGCTTCCAACATCCTTCTACAGCATAAATGGTTAGATCCCAGAACATCTAGAGTATAAGCTTCCCTCTGGGGCATTTGAGCCTCTTGCAGTATGACTAGCACGACGACAGAGAGCCTTTCCTTATATGTTGGCTTTTACAACTTTGTTAAGAGCCAGAAAGAGAATCTTTTGCCACACCTGCTACCAAGATTTAATCCGTGAGAAGGACACTGGTCATTCTCTTTTAGTCGCTGTTGAGGGGCATGTCTATGTGCCTCCTGCCATGTTAGGAAATTTGCATGTATTATCATTTAATTTTCACAACGATCCTGGGAGACAAGGACCATTATTACAGCTGTTTTTCAAACATAAAACTGAGCCTTAGGGGAATCAAATAGGTGTTAAGTAATGGGACCAGGATTTAAAGCCTTTGTGCCAGTTCCAGATTCTAGACGGTGGTCTACTGTAAGCTTATGGTTTGAGTTTCTCTTCATTAATCTAAAAGCTCTTTACCTCAGTGATACTTTAACAAATATACTATTCTTCTCTGTTTATATCATCTTGTTTTATCCCTATAGGCTCATCCTTTAAATTTTTTTTTTCTTTTTTTTACTGGGGCTCCTGGGTGGCTCAGTTGGTTAAGTGTCTGACCCTTGATTTTGGCTCTGGTCATGACCTCATGGTTCATGAGTTTGAGCCCCACATTAAGCTCTGTGCTGACAGTGTGGAGCCTGCTTGGGATTCTGTCTCCCCCTCTCTCTCTGCCCCTACCCCACTCATGCTGTCTCTCTCTCTCTCTCTCTCTTTCAAAATAAATAAATAAACTTAAAACAATATTTTTAAAATGTATGTAGTAAAATTGACCAAAATAACTTCACAGGCTTTATTGCTACTATTGTTTTGTGCACTGAGAGTATATCCCTTCTGCTTTTTTCTAGCATTTTACATCACACAACCTCAACTAGAATCTGTCTTCATTTACAACTAAAACATTTCTTTGGAAGGGAAGGACTAATTCTGAATAATCAGATCCATTAAGTAATTTAAAGCATTTTACTCCCATAGAAACCTAAAATCTGTCTGTATTGGATAAAATTCTCAGAACACTTTTAAAACATAAGTTGAAATTTTGCATCACTTCCAAAATATTGAAGTTTTAATTTTTTAAATAATTAAGCAAGAAATTAAATGGCAAATTATAAACACAACATGTTGGTTTTAACAGCACTTTCATATTCATTTATAATGTATGAATATTTAAACAGCGAAAGTTTGGATAATCTACATTTTAACATATAGTAACAGTAATATGTAGTATCCAATGAGTAGATGCAAAAACAGTGCTATTCTATTAAGAGATTAAATATCGGACGCCTGGGTGGCTCAGTAGGTTAAGTGTCCGACTTTGGCTCAGGTCACGATCTCATGGTTTGTGAGTTTGAGCCCCGCGTCGGGCTCTGTGCTGACAGCTCAGAGCCTGGAGCCTGCTTCAGATTCTGTGTGTCCCTCTCTCTGCCCCTCCCCTGCTTGTGCTCTGTCTCTCTCTCTCCTTCAAAAATAAATAAGCATTAAAAATTTTTTTTAAAGAGATTAAATATTGAGTGGAAGAAGGTGTGTAGTTGGGTTTTTTCTTTATTTATTTTGAAAGAGAGAGAAAGCAAGTGAGCATGAGCAGTGGAGGGGGAGAGAGAGGGGGAGACAGAGAATCCCAAGCAGTCTCCACACTGTCAGCACAGAGCCCTGTGTGGGGCTCAAACTCAGCAACCATGAGATCATGACCTGAGTTGAAACCAAGAGTAGGACACTTAATGGACTGACCCTCCCAGGCGCCCCTGTAGTTGGGTGTATTTTGTGTGAGTGAATGTGATTAGGCAGAAGTCTGTTATTAAGTGGGGAAAAAGGCAAACAACATGTCATTTGTGTTTAAAATTTTCACTTGTGGGCCAGTTTATTCTTTTGCAGGAAGGAACAAAAATCAGATTTCTCTGAATAAAAATAGATTAATGGCATGAAAATAAGACAGAAAATAAATCCGGATGTTTGAAGTGTTATCTTGACTAAGTATTACCTCTAGTTTTTTAAGTCAACTTTATTTAGAAATAATTTGCATACAATAAGATGTACATACTTTCAGAATACAGCATGATGAGTTTTCACAAACGCTTACAGCCATCAGCCAGCCACCTTCATGGTCAACGCATAGAACATCATTCCAAAAGTTCTCTGATGGTTCCTTCTAGTCAACCTCTTCCCTCCACTCCCAGACCCAGGGAAGCACTGGTCTGTTGTCTGACACTATACATTAGATTCATCTTTTCACACATCAAACCCAGTAGTTTGACTGTGTGTCTACGTGTGGTTTTCTTACCTGCTTAGTAATCAGAATCCTGCTTGGAACAGACTATGCTTCTGGGATTTGTAAGTCAGTTAATCATCAAATCTAAGAAAATGTGAACCATTACTTTTACAGAAATTTTTTATGTACCTTCTTCACTTTCTTTTCTTTCTGGCATTTCAATTACATAGATGTCAGACTGTTTTCTATTATCCTACACATCCCTGAGATCCCATTTTTAGAAATATTTTTATTTAATGTTCTTAAGTGATAATTTCTATTAATTTGTCTTCAAGTTCACTGATTATTTCTCCTGTCATCTCCATTCAGGTATGAATCCTTTCCAGTGAACTTTTCATTTAAGTTGTTGCACATTGTAGTTCTAGAATTCTTATGTTTTTTAAAAAATAGTTTTCACTCCTCTGTTGAGATTCCCTATCTGATAGCTCACTGAGACCACATTGTATTTGAAATCTTTAAAAATATTTATGGTTGCTGCATTAAATCTTTGTTTGCAAATCAAATCTTTGGACCATCTTGTAGTCAATTTTTATTTTCTACAATCTTCCTCTGATTTTTGTTACACCAGGAGGCAATTCAATTGCTTGCTGAGCACCTTAAATCTACACAAACATGTTTTCTGCTTTCTTATGGTAGATATGTGGAAGGTGCTGGTGTTTTCTAAGACTCTGCAAACTGGGTAGAGTCAGCTTCCAAACTCTGATGGCTCTACCAATCAGAAGTCTTGTTTTTAGGTCTTGTTACTGAGTCTATTGTAGGACTTGCTAGATCATGATCCTTAGTACTAAAGCATGGTGTTTCTGGTGTCTCGGCTGGATACCCAGGGTGTTAATGAGGTCTCTACTCTCTGGCTGGGCTGGCACACCAACATTTCCCAGCTTCATCTCTCAGATCCCTTTGTCCCACTCACATAGAAGCCACTCTCTGGTAAACTTAGAACATGCACAGCCTAGTCCTTAGCCAAGGTCAAGATTTTTGAGTCTCACTTCTGTGTAACTCCTCCCTACCTAGTGTCTTGCTTTGTCTTAAAGATCCTAACTAGTTCAGCATCTCCAAACTCTGAAGTTGTCTCCAGGCAGAGAGAGATGGCAATCATAGGGATCACCTTGTGAATTTTTCCTGGTCTCAAGGACTACAGACTTGTGCTGCCTGTTGCTCAAAGCTTGACAACAGTTGCCTTATACATTTGGTACAGTTTTAGTTGTGGAAGGGGGGCTAATCCCACACCGGCTATTCTGTCATGGCTCTAGTCTTATCTATAGTTTTAAGGAGCTACCTGATGAAATCTGAGATCCATTAATAACAACATCTGAGATTTTTATGGTGATATTGAGGTGACTGAGAAAGGAAGATATAATAACTAAATTCAAAAAAAGAAATGAGAGGGGTGCCTGGGTGGTGAAATCGGTTAAATGTTGGACTCTTGCTTTCGGCTCGGGTCATGATCTCACTATACTAAGATCAAGCCCCTCATCAGGCTCTGTACTGGGTGTGGATCCTGCTTAAGATAAGATTAAAATTTTTTTAATGTGTATTTATTTTATTTATTTATTTTTTTTTTAAAATTTTTTTTTTCAACGTTTATTTATTTTTGGGACAGAGAGAGACAGAGCATGAACGGGGGAGGGGCAGAGAGAGAGGGAGACACAGAATCGGAAACAGGCTCCAGGCTCTGAGCCATCAGCCCAGAGCCTGACGCGGGGCTCGAACTCCCGGACCGCGAGATCGTGACCTGGCTGAAGTCGGACGCTTAACCGACTGCGCCACCCAGGCGCCCCAATGTGTATTTATTTTTGAGAGAGACAGAGACAGAATATGAGTGGGTTAGGGGCAGAGAGAGAGGGAGACACAGAATCCGAAGCAGGCTCCAGGCTCTGAGCTGTCAGCACAGAGCCCCACGCGGGGCTCGAACTCACAAGCTGTGAGATCATGACCTGAGCCAAAGTTGGACGCTCAACCAGCTGAGCCACCCAGGTGCCCCCCTGCTTACGATTATCTTGCCCTCTCCCTCTGCCCCTCTTCCCCATTCTTGCTCTCTCTCTCTCTAATAAATAAATACAATCTTTAACATAAAGAAATGAGAGTCAAATTATGGACCAAATGATCACGAGACCTCCTAAAATGTACATTATGTTTCTATCTTCAGTGTATCTTCCTTGGAACAACCATCTTCCACTCGCTTCCTGGGTTATGAGTGGTTTTCAATTGTGGTGCCTACCTAACCACTCCCAGTCACAGATGTGGGCATGCTTGTCTAAGCTGAGCCTATCAAAATATTCCACTCCAAGGACTCCAGTGGCTGGTGCAGGAATGAGCACCCAAACAGTGTCAGAATATTTCCTGAGTTTAACACATGGCTATTGTAAGAGAGATGTTCTCTTTCTTTTGGGGTTGCTGCCTGGGAAGATTTGAGCTGAATCTCTTGACAGACAACTTGCCCACTAAAAGGCCAGAGTCTGTATAATAGGGCTTTGTCTGTCTTGGGCTGCTCAGCATCCAAACTTTCTTCCAATTTGAGATTTCTACTGTGTGACTCTTGGCAGGTGGCACCTTCCTGCCACACACCCTAGTTAACCAAACATTCTCTATCCTTACCCTCTGGAAGCTGTGCTTCAGCCAATTGGATTGAGTCTCGTCAATCCAACTCTCTTACCCGAGACTGCAGACAGGAAGGCTGTGATGTGAAGATGGAGGAAGAGTAGTGACCATTTGTACAACAGTAGAGGACTGGAAAATGCAATGAGAGCAGTTCAGTGTCCAGTGATGGCCCCTTCAGACGTATTGGCAACATGCACCGGGGTGGCGCTGACAGTACATGGGCCCTTTCTGGACTTGGTTGTGCCCACAGCTGTCTGGGAACCCTTAGGTGTTTGCCTGCTTTTCTGTTCCTGGTTTTCAAGCCTTCCTGATAATCCTGTGAGCTACCCAATAGCCTTCTGTAAATTCCTTCTTTGTTAAAGTGTGTTTGACAGACTGCTAGCTGTCCCCCAAAATGTGTGTATGTATAAGTGGCTGGAGGAAGACAGATGGATACATACACACACACACACACACACACACACACACACACATCTCGAGATCTCGAGATCTCGAGGTGGAGGGGAGAAAGGGAAAGAAGGAGGAAAGTCAAGAGAGGGAGAAAGAAAGGGAAAACTTTTGCTTTTCACTTTATATTATTCTGTACTGCTTAAATGTTTCAGAATAAGAAGCATGTATTGTTCTCAACCTTTTTTAAAAAAAAATCAAGTGAAGAAGATTACCTTGACCTCAATTATCCAGACTTCAGCTGCTGTATGTCTAAATGCTCTCACTATTTCTTTACCAATGAAATTATTCCATAGACAATGTAATGCAGGGCCTTGGATGTGCCGTTCTTCCTGAACTTCACTTTGAAAAAGAGAGCAACTGCTCTCTGTGAGGTCTTTTCCTTCCAGACATTTTGGAGGCAGGAATTTATATATAGCCCTCTGTGTTTTGAGGAAGGAAAAAGAACTTCTTCTGCATTGAGTTTTCCTTGGAAGATTTTCCCATTTGCTAAAATGCACTTTCCTCTACAACTGTGTCTCTCTCCTTCACTAGAAATTTCTCCACTGTGAGGAAAACTCTTTCCCCTGAGCCAGTATTCAGCCAAGCTGGTGGTTTTTATTTGTTTAGTTTGTAATTTTTTTCATGAACATGGCATGTGAGTGACTGACACACATATAATGGTTTCTTTGCTTTCCCTACTTTTGGACCTATACCTTCATTGGAGTTATTGCAAAAATGGCATCTGGGTAACCACTGGCAAGATGAAAAGCGATATATAAACCACATACCCTGCCACACTAACATTTTGTCCAGGATGTGATGACGACCACCTCTATGTTTACCCATAAAGTCCTGATGAAATGATAGGAAAGTTATGATTCCTTCATGGCTAAACCCTTTGGATCAGTGCTTCATCACTGTGACCCAATGAAATCCTCCCTGTTCCATATAGTTCTGTGTATATATGGTACCTCTTTATTTTTATTAGTTGTATAATATATACGTCCTATAGTGCAATTTCACACATAGGACTTCCTTTAGGCCTTGCAGCTCAAAAAAATTTCCCCATAAATTCCACTTGGGATTTGGGATTAATTTGGGCTAAACTGGCTACTTTAAAATACGAATGTCCTGCTGGGTGGTAGATTCCACTTCTCCTCCAGTAAGAATTATTTAACTAAATAATATGTGTGTAGAGTCTGCCCCAACAGACCAGTCCTTTACCTTTCTCCACCTGCTCTGTGTCCTGAGTTACTGATTTTTATTGGCCACATAGCCTCGCTCCCTTGCCTTCCGGATTGGGCAGGTTTAGTCCATGGACAGTTCTGGGAGGAGATCAAAGGGTGGAAGCAAAGAGAGATTAGGGTATTTATTCCCCTGGCTCCTTCCCTCCTGGGCCATGACTTGGCACTGGCTGTGTTTCTCTATCTAAGGCCATAGCCCTTACCTGGCTTTCATAACTGCTTCCTCCAATCCTTGCCCCTTTCTGCTATTATTGTACTTAGGGAGCTTTATTATCCCTTGTTGATTTCATTTAACCCTGCCCATATCTTTGCCTCTTCATTAACTATTTTCCAATCATGGCTTTTGTTTTTTTTTTTTAAATTTTTAATGTTTATTTACTTTTGAGAGAGAGAGAGAGAGAAAGAGGGAGAGAGAGAGACAGAGCATGAGTGGGAGAGTGGCAGAGAGAGAGGGAGGGACAGAATCGGAAGCAGACTCCAGGCTCCTAGCTGTCAGCACAGAACCTGACGTGTGGCTCGAACACACACACTGTGAGATCATGACCTGAACATGTTTAACTGACTGAGCCACCCCGGTGCCTCCAATCATCACTTTTAAATGTGCTATTTCTTTTCTGACAGGACCCAGACCGATGCAGTGATCCCACTATGAATGGCCTCAAGAAATAGATCTCCCAAACTGTACATTGGGATTGTATCGTGTGGAAGGCAGAAGGACGCCGTCCCCAAAATGTCCACATCTTAATCCCTGGGATCTGTGAACATGTTAGGTGGTAAAGGACAGTTAAGGTGGCAGATAGAATTAAGGTTGTCTATCAGTTGACCTCAAGATAGGAAGATTATCCTGGGTGGGCCCAATGCAATCACAAGGATCCTGAAAGTGGAAGAGGAAGGCAGAAAAGGAATCAGTGCCAGACTGGTGTGAGGTAAGAAAGACTGACCAGCTGTTTCTGACTTTGGACATGGAAGGGCGTCATGAGCCATGAAATGCAGCCAGTCCCTAGAAATGGAAAAGTCATGGAAAGAGATGCTTCCCTAGAGTCTTCAGCAAGAATACAGTCCTGCTGATACCTTGATTTTAGCCCAGTGAGACTCGTCTCAGAGTTTTGACCTACAGAGTTGTAAGATAATAAACATGTGTTGTTTTAAGTCAATAAGTTCATGGTAATTTATTATTGTAGCAATAGGAAACTCATACAGGTTGCTAACACATTCGATGAGAACATAGAACTTTCTTCTTTTTTTTTAAGTTTATTTATTTATTTTGAGAGAGACAGAGACAGTGCAAGTGGGGGGGGGGCACAGAGAAGAGAGAGAAAGAGAGAGAGAATCCCAAGCAGGTTCCATGCTGTCAGCTGCAGAACCAGATGTGGGGCTGAAACCCACAGACCATGAATTCATGACCTGAGTAGAAACCAAGAGTCTGAGACTTAACCTACTGAGCCACCCAGGTACCCCAGAACATAGAACTTTCTTGATGTAAGAAAATGGAATATGTATAATCCATAGTATATTATTAAAATTATTACTAGTAACAGAGATTGGGATGCCATGCAGGTGAAGGGCAAGGTATTAAAAAATCATTTAGCTGTGGTCCTTAGGTGCTATGATGACAATGGTAATTTTCAAGACAGTGGGGTGAGTTGGCTTTTTCTGTCAGTCCTAAATAATGTACACAGATAAAAGTACTGATTTAAAGCTTTGGAGATACAGTCAGGGTATAAGTAGAAAGTTAAAAAACCTCTCTGGCAGCTTTAAACAATGCCTAGGGGCACCTGGGTGGCTCTGTTGGTTAAGCATCCGACTTTGGCTCAGGTCATGATCTCACCGTTCATGAGTTCAAGCCCTGCGTCAGGCTCTGTGCTGACAGCTCAGAGCCTGGAGCCCGATTCAAATTCTGTGTCTCCCTCTCTCTTTGCCCCTCCTCTGCTCACACATTCTCTCTCTCCTTCAAAAATAAATAAAAATAAAAAAAAATAATGCCTACCTTTGAGACATGGGCTGGGAGTATTTGGGCAGATGCAGAAAAGACAAAGAACTCTGAACCCCCAAATTGTCTTAAAACTTTCTTGCATATAAGCACCCCGATCCAGTTTAGGGGTTGGAGAACATAGAATTGGTGGTAGACGAAAGAAGCCATGCCTCTCAACTTAGTCCTCACATTAGCCTCAGAAACAGCACTGTGCAACTGTTTTATGTTAGTCATTTTTTCCCTTTTATTTCTCTGAAACCTTACATAAAAGGCACTGGTAATGGCTGACATCTGACATTTAGGTGGGATTTTGGCTGAATTCATATCTCCTACAATGAATGGTAGCTGTGGGTCCTCTGTATTGAGGATGTAAGGTTTTTTTTTTTACTCAGATGAAAGGATGCTGAGGCAAAGTGTGGCTTAAGGTGAAAGTGTGTTTCCACTTTTCTCCACCCTGCCTTGTGTCCTGAGAAGCTGATCTTTATAGACAGCATCAACCAGGCTTCCTTGTCCTCTGGCTTCTGGCTAGGTTTGGCCAATTTAAGGCACTGGCAGAAGATTAGAGGATGAGCTGGGAGAGAAAGGGCAGGGGATTTACTTTCCTGCCTCCCTCCTTGCAGGGCTACAGTTGACTACATTTGCCACAGCCACTATTTTAGAAACATAGCTAGAGATCCCAGCCCATGCTGGGCAGCCTGGGTCTACAGCTTGCTGTTGTTTCTACAGTTTCCTGGGGTCCTTCACCTAACCCTTTCTGGGTCTCCTTAACCTTGCCTTTACTTTTCTAAGTAGTCCCTTTATTAATCTCTTCAAATATCCCCTTTTTCTTTCTGGAACTCTCACTGATACCATCATCATCATTGCCATCATCATCAGAGCAACTAACATTTACTAATCACTTACTATGTTCCAGGCACTGTGCCCAAACTTCTCACACAAATTACTTATTTTATCCTTACCATAACTTTATGGTATGCATGACTATTGTTACTCTGTTTTAGAGATCAGGAAATTGGCATTTAGAAATTGGCACACAGCTTTCCCAAACTTACCTAGCTAGACAAGATTTGAATCCAGTCTGCAGCATTTGAGAAAGCATGGTAGAATAAGTATAGAAGACAGGTTTTGAAATCAAAGACACTTGGTGACAAATATCAAATGATGATCTGAGCCAAAACACTTAATCCCTCTGAGCTTAGGTTTCCTTATTTCTGAAATGGGAACTGCCTTGCCTCAGCTAGTTAGAGCTGTTTTTTGCAAGCAACAGAAGCAACACGAGCCAATCAAAATGACCGGATTCCAGGGAGTTGTGGAGATAGTAACAACTAATGAATGCATTCTTCAAGGCGTCCATGTTGTCAGTTCCAACCATCTTCCATCCGTGGCTGACTGCTCAAGACTCAGATTCCCAGGAGAGGGTGCCTACCTGGTCTGGCTCATGTTACTTTCCACACCTTTAATTCAGTAGGGTAGGTCATCAAGTATTCATTCAGTGATGGAGAGTTCATCTCCCAAGGAAAACTGGTGTGATTTTACCTGAAAATGGGGTAAGGGATGCTGTAAAGGCAAAAAGGAAACAAACACTATAAAACGTGGTTTCATGAATGCTACAAAAAGTCAAGGAGATAGTTTAGGCAAAGCACCTGACATAGGAGTCAGGGCTTTCTCTTCCCTTTTGTTGAAACATTCAGAAAAGGGGCATTTAATAGTAGTATAAGAAATGATATTGAATAGAATTTATCCTCCACTGGCTGTTTCTATTGTCTACCTCCTGATAGTAGACAGGAACTATCTGATGTTAACCTCCCTCTTATTCTGCCCAGTGACTGCCAACCTTTCCCCATAATGCCTGTGTTTATATAGATTTCTCCCCATTGCTTATAGGCATCTTTCTATGGTCTGTCCATACTAATGTGCTAATCTGAATCATCTCATTGGTGAGCATCCCGTTTTTTCTCCATCGTTACATTTTTTTAAATTTCAAACATATAGAAAAATTAAAAGAATCAGACAGTGAGCACCCATAAACACACCACCTAGATTCTACCATTAATATTTTAGGTTATTTGCTTTATGGCATGTCCATCCAACTGTCTTTCCATTCATACATCCATTCAAGCCCCTGTTTGACAACATTGTATCTTAATGGATTAATATTTTTTTTACAATGAACCAAAATCTTTCATATCAATGTTAGCAAAGAACCAAATGACAGAGGTCCCAGCAACAACTAGAGGTTGGGCCAGTATCTGTTGGTTAATGCTTTGAATAGAAGAAGTTTTTAAAACATTTGTTTCTCACAGAATGTAACCATCTGTTCTTTCTAACAGGTTCTTGACTTCTATCATTTCTAACTATGTCTCTAAAATAGATTTTTCAGAGAACTGCTTTTGGAATGATTGGGAAAGTGTTCTTGGGAAGAATTCACTGACTGAAGTGAGCCAAAATCAGAAAAGTATACGGATGGAGCATTTCCTATGTAATAATAATAATGATAAGTTTTGAAAAATGTCTGGTCACCAAAAATGTCTGTCAGGAGTCAAAGACTCTGAGAGGGATGGTCCCAATCTTGAGAATCAGATAAACAACTCAACTCCTCAGGGCTACTGGAATACCAAGATAATTTACACACCCCACATTGCATTCTATTCTTACTGACTAGGTTTCACTGTGAGACTTGTGGTTTCATTCAAGCTCCTGAATTCAAAATTCAAACATTGGGTTTTTGTTGATTTGCATACTTGTTGAAAAGAGATGGTGAGCCAGTGCTGGTCAAATTTTAGGTGCAAAGGTAATAAAGTGGAAGAAACATAACACAGCCATTTTTGAAGTGTAAATACAGTTCACATTTAAGTCTACAATACGGAATGTCTAGTCTTGGTGCCATTTGTCTGTGTTCTGGCATGAGATTTTTATATCTTGATGGGTAAGTAGAGGTGGATGAGTGTGTTTTGGGAGTACTAAGGTGGAATTAGCAGGTGGCTGAGGAAAACTTGCTGAGAAAAAAAGGAGATGGAGGAATAATTCTGCCAGCAGGAGAGAGGAGGTCTAATCTGTACTGGAAAGAATAGTGAAATGTAAATAGAATCTCAGGACATGTCAACGAAGAAGAATAAAGATGAAAAGGGGATAACATAGAAGAGAAATGCAAACAACACCTAAATAAGTGAATATAGACTGAATGGAGAAGAGACATCTCTGAGTTTAGGTGAGAAATTCTCAAGTAACCAGGCATGCTATGATAAAGACTGGCCTGGGGTGACAGTATATAATAAAAAAGAAATGAGTCCTATAGACAGGTAAAATACCAGGGAGAGTTTCTTATGTGCTTAGGCCAATCAGCACAGCCCATCAGCCTAACCCCAGTCAGCTCAGACGTGGCCACAGAGCCTTTCTAAAAATGCTTGGATAGAAAAGTACTCTCTTCTGGTTGGTGTGCTGTGTGGACCTGAAGCTTGGAACTGCTGCAGCCATGTTGACACCATGAGGGAAGACAGCCTTATGATGATGCTTCCCCTTGAAAGACAGAAAAATCAGGTCATCCAGGACAACACCGAGCCACTGATCAACCTTCTCTGAAATTCAAACCACCCCGGGATTTAACACATTCAACCTCATCATTGAATAGCTACAAATTGATAATGGTGTCGGTGTAGCCCAGAAGGCATCACTAACATAGTTAATGGTGCCAATTTTACATCCTTATTGGAAAATAATCTTCTACCACATCCTCTGGCACATAGACAATGTTCAGTTAAAATATAAGTGGAGGGGGAAAAAATCTAGCTAAAAGCCAAGGTTCGAAGCAAAGGTAAGATATCATGTTTGTGACAGCAAAGTGGTGTTGAGTAGGGGGTTTGTGGCCATGCCAATGTAAGGAAGAATTAGCAAAAAATTCTATTTTTCCCATTCACCATTCTGTAACAGAGATAAAGCACCTGAGGATATAGAAATAGTGATCAGAAAACAGGTTTTCTCACATTTTCTCAGCTGCTTTTTCAAATTCTTTCCATTCTTGACAGTCAGCAACTCACAAGATAGGGAGGATAGTACACTTCTCTTCTAATTTTTCAGGGCAGAGGGAACTACCTAAAAAGGAAAATAATGTTCAATAGTGTAGTATGGGAGCTCAGTTCTGATGGTGACTTTTTTAAGGAACCATTATGTCCCCAAATAGTCTCTACCATCGGTAATTGTGCCCCCTTCTCCAAAGCATGGGTGATAAACTAATACAGTCTTTCTGAGAGGCTTGGAAAATCTGCAAATGCAAACTACTTTAGAAATAGTCAGATACTAACTGAGTAGAGAGTAGAAATTACACCCTAGAGGAAATAAAAACAGCATTTTTCTTAGTCTTTATTTCCAAGGTTTGTGTACAAGGCTAGCGTTTTTCAGTGAGTGACACTCTGGAGTCCTTTCCTAATGACCCTAAACAAATTTCAGAGATCAAGCAAAGCATCATTTTGGTTAATAAACAAGGTCATAAAGTGAATATGCCAATTTCAAAGCTACCATTGTGTGGGGGAAGATTTTTTCGTTATGAACTAAGCATATTAACTTTTATGGCAGCTCGTTGCCTTCTGAGAGCACTCATGTATCCCATTTATCAAGGCTGTGTGTAGCCTTGAGATGTGCGTGCGTATCACTGGGAGACAGAGAGTTAATAAATATGGTGCAAATTAAAAAGAGTCTCACCTATGGGGAGAAATAAATGAGATGAACAGAGTGATTAAAGAAAGCATCTTACTCAAGCTGAGTACTGAGGCAAGATTCTCTAAGAGCTACAAGGAAGCATGAGTATAAATAGTGGGAAGGACAGAAATTACCTATGAAGTAAATATCTGATGACTTCTAGGGCTTAGCCTGGAATAACAGAGAGGTCAAGGTTATCATTAAAGCAATGTATGCACTAAATATATAAAGAGGTAAATGAGAAAGTCTCTGTCCTCCTAAGATTTATAGTCTACTTAGGAAGACAGGTTATGCACATGGAAAGGTGCTATAGCATGCCCAATATTGACACTTAAGGGTTAAAGGAATTACAGTCCTAATGGTGTGGGAGCTTAGAGGATTGCTGTGGGCTTGGGTACCTGGGGAGAAAGAGGTGATTCTAAGCTGTGCTTCGCAGAGAGAGTAGTCCCAAATGGGTGAGTGGATGAAAATGTATGTGAAGGGAAGTCAGAAAGGAAGAGGGAAAAGACAGATGAGATGGCCCCCCTGGTGCTTCTGGGACATCTACAGACCCCATGAATTTCCTCATCTCTCCCTTTCAAGCAATAATACTGCATTAAAGGAAGATAATTTGAATGAATAAAAGGAGGTCTTCTACAGATCCTCAAAAAGAGCAATTCTATTGTAGTGCTAGCTTTCTATGATATCTACGTGTATATTTGCTATATCAACACAGAAGTTACGGAAAAAAGAAAAATATAGGCTCTAATCATAATCATGACGGTAACTGACTAAAACCCAACAGGTATTCTTTCCAACAATTTAAAAATAGCAATAACATCATCACCCGAGATTTGAATTCACTTCAGGCACAAAGTAAAATATTACAAAAATAATTTCCCGGACACCTACTTAAGGGGAGATTTCAGGTCAGAAATCACATTAAGGAATTAGTTACTAAGCACCAGGACAAATCCATTAACATGGCAATCTTTGTGGTCATCTGCCATATCGCCAACACAGGTCTCAACATCATCACGTGGACAGGAGGGAAAACATTTTAATATGGGAAATGATGAGCACATCTTCTGTAAGTATCAAAGATCTCAGAGATCTTTCCTGGAATTACTGAACTATTTCCATCTTTTTAGTGAGAAATACCTCTTTAGGAAGGCAGCAGTTGATGTCATCCGGACTGTCGAGTCCTATTAAAGATGAGTTCAACTCAACCACCTTGTAAATAATAATATTCTCATCACTTGAAATATTAAAGCCATGTGTACAGAGCTTACACCATGACATTATCTTTTTAATTTCTTCCCTCACCTGTAGCAATCTCTTTAGCCTCCCATCTTGGAGGATGACACCACCATCTATCCAGTGACCTAATCCAATAACCCAGATGCCTATGTTTTTTCCTCACTGCAATTCCTGCTTCTTTCATTTTCACTCCCTTAGTATTCTCCCTGTCTGTGTCCACCACCCTATCCCTACTACTGCCATTAATCAGGTTCTCACCATTGCACAACTGGAATATTACAGTCTCCTAACTGGCCTCCTTTGCTCTCCTGTAGCCTATTTTCCCTAATGAATCAAGAGTAACCAATTCTGATAAGCACGATTCTGTTAATGGTACTGGCATAGGTTAAATCTTTCACTGCTTCTAGAAGAAGGCTCAAATAATTCGGCTGGGATAGAAAAATCTTCATGATCTGACCCATCTACTTCATGAACCTTATCTCTTATCACACCCCCCATTTCTTATCTCACAGTCCAGCCAGGATGAATTGTTTTCGTGATCTCTGAATGCATCCCATTCCTTTGTTCAGGCTGCTCTCGTGTGGAATGTTCTTTTCAGTGACCATGTCTACCTGGCCAACAAAGCCCACCTTTGAAGGCTCAGCCGAAGAATTATCTAGGAAGTCCTTCCTGTCCACTCCTTTAAGTAGAATTATTCCTAATCAGTGCTCCCGTTAAACCTGCCCAGTCTTCTGGTATCACACATACTCATTGTGCTTTCTGGTTTCCAGGTCTGTTTTCCTTTTTAGGCTGAAGACAAGGGATGATGATGCCATATTCATCCCCGTATTGTATTCATATTTGTGTTGCCAGTTGGTTCCATGTTAGGCTTTGCCAAAGAGAGCACTAGAAAGAAGTTGCAAGACGGGAGGAGGAAGAAGGGACTTGCTCCTTCCTGTCTGCTACTTTCTGGCTTCTTGTCTGCTTCCTGTTCCTGTGAGCAACGCTCCAGCAACACTTCCTTGCCTTCCTGAAGTAGCAGCTGAATCCCGTTTGCAATTTTTCCAACCCTGGCAGAACAAGCCTCATTGTTTCCCTCAAAGGGACGCCAGCATGAACCCGCTGCCCCCGATCAGAGGGCTGGGTCCCAGTCTCCAGGGAATCCTCAAAGCCTCAAAGTTTTAATAATTCCAATTTCTTTCCCTGTTCTCCCAGGTTTGGAGGTGGGAGCTGCTTCCTGCAGTTGCTACTTCGCAGGAACTGTAGAATTCTCTTTTTATACTTTCAGTGATCTAGTTAACAACCACATCTGGTTAACAACTCTTTTTTTTTTTATTTAAAAAAAAATTTTTTTAATGTTTATTTTTGAGAGACAGCACGAATGGGGGAGGGGCAGAGAGTGAGGGAGACACAGAATCCGAAGCAGGCTCCAGGCTCTAAGCTGTCAGCACAGAGCTTGATGGGGGGCTCGAACTCATGAACCACGAGATCATGGCCTGAGCTGAAGTCGGACGCTTAACTGACTGAGTTGCCCAGGCGCCCCTAAAAAACCAAAATCTTAAAAAAAAAGTTTACCTCCAAAACATGCACTGAATTAGTAATGTTTTTGCAGGGAGCTTTATTCAGTATAACTCTATTCTCTAGGTCTTAAATTTGACATCATTGTTTCAGAGAATTGACATCATCATTCAGAGAATGTGCAATGTTGGCCACTCTGCACGGGGCCTACACCAGACTGTTTGTGACCAGTCCCACCCTGGACCAAGAATGCTCTTCTCATTCCAGCCCCGTTATGACTAAGCCCACCATCTTGATCATCCGAGCAGATTCTCAACTGGTTTGTCATCTGTATATGTTTTCTGCTCTTTTCCTCCCCCAGCCTGAGAGCAGGATTATTTCACTGTTTCTATGAATCCCCCACAGCTCAGCAAATATTATGCAAACAAACACATGAAGGAATTAGGTGAATAATCAGGCAAAGAGAAAATTCACTTGCATTGACTTACCACTGTTTATTGATTGGAAGACTTTGGGCACAATAGCGCTTGATAAAGATTGTTAATTAATCATTCACCAGTACAATGTATGATCCCCATTTCTCGTGAGTGATCCTGACTGCCTTACTATTGTTTTTGGACCTAGATCTCTCAGAGGAAACATTAATTTCTATTAATGGTGACAGAGGAGGCCACAGAAGGAAGAGCATGAGGTTGGAGTCAGAAAAAACTAGGTATAGATTCTGAAATTGCCACCTGTATGACCTTGGGGGCAAGTTACTTAAGCTCTTGGAGCCTCAATATCCTTTTCTGTAAATTGGAATAATAATAATAATAACAACAACAAACACCTATTAATTGTTTTATACCAGATATGTTCTAAGAGTCTTACATTTATTAACTAATTTAATCCTTACAACAACCCTGTGAGGTATTTACTATCACTACCCCCATTTTAGAGACAATCTCAGACAGGTTGAATGGCTTGTCTAAGATAACCCCGCTAGGAATTCTCTGGGTCCAGATGTAGAGCCAAGCAGTCTGGCTCCAGAGCCCAGCTTCCTGACCATCTGCTGGCTCTTTCCTGATTACCAAGAATCTCACTCAATGAGCTAATACATGTTGAGGGCATGGCCCATATAAGTGCCGCATAAATGGTGCTATTCTGGCACCCTGGAAGGGAATTCAGAAAGAGCTTGGATTCAGTAGCGTAAGTTCAGATTAGATTTACCATTGAAAGGACCTGACTGGTATGAACCGTTATTTTCGTTACGAACATTTTGGCAAAAGCGTCGGCCTCAAATAGTAGCAGAACATTTTCCTCCCATCCTTAGCGGTCAACGTGGTGAAAGGTATTTAGTTCTGTAGTGTTTATTCTGTGTTCCGTTGCTAAGGAAAAGGTGATGTAGCCAGATAATGCAGCGACAGGCGACAGCTGAGCCATGTAAAGGCAGCGTCCTGAGCCCTGAGCAAGCCTTCTCCGAGCCAGCACTCACTGCCTTTACCCAGCTCTGTTTCTTTCCAGTACCTCCCACCGCCTACCATAATGAACTCGTGTGTTGTCTGTCCTCCCACAGAAATGAAGTCCCCGTAGGGTCAGAACAGGATCGGTTTGGTTCCCTGCTGCACGGCCTTTGCTTAAAACACCATCCTACCGAGAGCGGGCTCTCGCCTCGGTACCTGCTGCACAAACAGCGGGCACTGTCTTCAGTACCGGTTTTCCAGAAAATACGGGACGAGTCTCCGTGCACTGTGGCTCATCCCCATTTCTGACGGGGACTGGGGACATGATCTTAGAACATAACTACAAGCAACAGGTCAGAGACAGTGCAGAGTCAGAGCCTGTATCTCCTTCAGCGCTTGGGTGAGGCTGCGGCTCCAGACGGGAGAGCCAGATAGGAGCCCTCCGAGGCTACGGAGAGGACAGATCTGAAGGAAATATGGAGGTGGGGTTGATGCCAGCGCCTCGAATCAGGTCTGCTTTGAGAAATTCCGCTCAGAATTTAGTCAGGAAAGTGTCTCTCTCAAAAAACCATGAGGAGTAAATAGCCCTGGGATGTACTGTTTTGCTGTGGCTGCTTGGAAGCTTAGGGCCAAACTTCATGCTCAGAAATGGTAGTAATAATTGTTTAGGCCACAGTTTTAGTATCTTTTTCTCTCTCTGATATACATATATATACATCTATAATATGTTTATTATATTTAATATAAGAATAAATATTTATCATGTATATTTATTTTGCTTGACATAAGAATAGATTTGATATATAAGATATGTGAAATCTGATATATATGCATTCTGGGTTTTTTTTTAAATTTTTTAGGGTTTATTTATTATTGAGAGACAGAGAGAGCATGAGCATGGGAGGGGCAGAGAGAGGGGGAGACACAGAATCCGAAGCAGGCTCCAGGCTCCGAGCTGTCAGCACAGAGCCCGACGCGGGGCTTGAACTCACAAACCGTGAGATCGTGATCAGCTGAAGTCAGACGCTTCACTGACTGAGCCACCCAGGCACCCAAATCTGTTTTTATTTTAATAAAGTTATTACACATATCTTTCTGTTTGGAAACCATCTCAAATTTTAAAAGTAGGATATAAACGTAGATTTCTGAATAAAAAAGAAGTCAGAGAAGTCCTGAGGGTCAGGATGGTGGCCCCGGAAGAAGCCTCTCTTTCCTATTCCCCGGCATGGCATGCATTTCTGCCCCTCACTGCGTTACCCCCCTCCCAATCTTGGCCCCAGCTCCGGACCTGCAAGGAGTGTCCACTCGGCACATTTCTCTGCGTCCACCTCTTTCTCTACATCACTGGTACCAGCCACACATCCAGCAAATCCGATCCCATGCTCTTCCATTTAACCTTCTTCAGGATTCCTCACTGCACAGCAGAGAAAAATCCGTTGAGCCAAATAAACCCTCCAGCCACATTCCATGTCATGTCTTTCTCCAAATTTATGTTTAGTCAGTGTGATTCTGTTTATAAAAATGTATCGGATATCTACTACATGCCTGGTTCTACATGCCCTAGAGTTACAGAACGGTGGGGCTTAGCTCTTTCTGGGAAGTCCTGCAACACCCTTGAGGTCATTACCTCTCCATATACTCTATCTTGTCTATCCCATGCATTCTTTTGTTATTTAGCTCCAATCCACACTGTTGGACATGGACTTTCTATGGCTTGTGGTTTACTTCTTCTGCTTGACTTTGCATTCATGGAAAGCAGGAGACATCGTTCATCCGTCTCCACGACTTCAGAGTCTAGGGGCTAGCACACAGCGGGTGTTGATAAACACATATGTGTGTATATAATAATTTTTTAATGGCGGAAATTAAAGGCATGAGAAAGAATACCCAGGACAGTACCTTTCACACGGTATTTACTCACTGAATGTTTGTTTATGGGAAGAGAAAATGAGGGTCAGAGACACCCCGTAACTGAGAAAGGGAAAGGGAAAAGTGGTGAATGGGTTGCATGAGAGACAAATGTCCATGTGTAAGAATCATGTGTTTTGGAAGAAGAACAATGACTGAACTTTCAAACATGTGTATTTAGTTTGATTCAGTAAGTATCCTTTTTTTTTTTTAAGTTTATTTATTTGTTCATTCTGAGAGAGAGCATGTACGCGGAGAGGGACAGAGAGAGAGGAGAGAGAGACTCTCAAGCAGGCCCTGTGCTGTACTGTTAGCACAAAGCCCTATGCGGGGCTCGAACCCATGAACTGTGAGATCATGACCTCAGCCGAAATCAAAAGTTAGACACCTAACCTACTGAGCCACCCAGGTGCCCCTCAGTAAGTATTTTCTGGGGCGCTTGGGTGGCTCAGTCAGTTGAGCGTCCGACTTTAGCTCAGGTCATGATCTCACGGTTCATGGGTTCGAGCCCCAAATCAGGCTTTCTGCTGTCAGCAAGGAGCCCAGAGCCTGCTTCAGATTCTCTGTGTCCCTCTCTCTCTCTCTCTCTGCCCCTCCCTCACTTGCTCTCTCTCTTTCTCAAAAATAAACATTAAAAAAGAGAATAAGTGTTCTAAAATTTTTTTTTAGTTTATTTATTTTGAGAAAGACAAAGTGAAGTGGGAGAGGGGCAGAGAGAGAGGGGGGGAGACAGAGAGAAAGAGAGAGAGAGAGAGAGAGAGAATCCCAAGTAGGCTCCACACTGTCAGCACAGAGCCCGACTCACAAAACCATGAGATCTTGAGCTGAGCTGAAACCAAGGGTTGGATGCTTAACTGACTGAGCCACCCAGGCACCCCAAAATAAGTATTTCTTAAACATCAACTATAAATAGGAAAGCTGACTGGGCAGCTGGGGTTTGAGCAACACGTGAGCGGACGCACACTTGTGAAGTGCTATTTCATTACAAGTGTGGACTCTGGAACCGCATGAGCCCTGGTAGAGTCTTACCAACCCCTTGCTGCGTAACTTTGAGCAAGTTACATAACCTTTTCAAACCGGATTTCCTATATAAAATAAGGATAAAAATTACCTAACTCACGGGTTGTAAGTTTGAAATGAGACAATTCATGTGGTACGTAAGGGACGTAGAAAGGATGTGGCAAATATTAGCTGTCAGTACCGGTAACCAAACGAGAGATAAAAACCATGGTCCAGATTTATCTTCTACTTCACAGAAAGAGCCACATTAACTCCTCATGTGAGTATAAAAACGTTTATCAAACACCATGATGTTTAAGCTGAACCATATGAAATGATCAACATTCAACTGGTTTTTGACTTATTAAAATGGTAAGATCCTTTTGTGGCCCAATATTTCCTGCATGGTCCAGTTGGTCACGGGCCATTTAGAGGCACATCACTTAATTTCCTCCGTCTGCTCTGACATCTTTCCTCTCAGCCAGCTTGTTCATTTATGCTTGTTCACGATGCGTGCCCTGCTTACTTCCAGAAAGGACCCGAGGAGGCTCGACCCCTGTAGCCACGAGGCTGTCCGTGTGGTTTATTTGGCAATTAATCATGTGCCGCCCTGTGACAAATCCTCTGTTGTCTTGAACTGTTATGTAAATCTTGTACTGGATTTAGCTTTTTCAGGCCAAAAGCTGTCAATAGTGAGAGAGAACAACTTGGCCACATTGGAAGCAGACTGGAGAGTGTATCGCGTGCCTTGCAGGGCCCTGGCTTCAGGCGCTGGGAACGGGAGCCTGGGGAGGAGGAAATGCAAGAATTACAGGCCAGTGAGCTGTCACCAGCACCCAGACAATGGCCCGAGGGCAGAAAAGGACTTATTCTATTCCACTTGATGACGTAAAGAAGTAGGATCCACCAGGAATCTTGACCAAGAGGGTGGAAGTTCCCTTGACATGAAAGAAACCCCTCTCATCTCTTCTAAGAAGGAAGAAGAACCTTTTTAAAAGAGTGATATTCAGGAGCATCTGGGTGGCTCAGTACGTTGAGGCTCTGACTTTGGCTCAGGTCATGATCTCCCAGTCAGTGAGTTCGAGCCCCGCATCGGGCTCTGTACTGACAGCTGGGAGCCTGGAGCCTGCCTTGGATTCTGTGTCTCCCTCTCTCGCTGTTCCTCCTCAACTCACACTGTCTCTCTCTCTTGAAAATGAATAAACGTTAACAAAAAAAATTTTTTTAATTAAAAAAAAAGAGCGATATTCAGGAGACAGCACTGCAGCTCAAAAAAAAAAAAAAAAAGTACTTTCTAGACATGGGGCTGCCCAAGAGGATATGGCATTTGTGAAAGGTTGAAAACTACTGGGCCAGAAGATACTTTATTTCCAACTCTTGCCTTGTTTTCTAGTTTTCAGACTGTTGATCCCAGGCCGCTCTGCACATCCCTCCCTGTTCTCCAGGTGGTAGGGCACCTCCTTCCCCTCCCCCACCCCGCCCCATCTCAAGGGCTGCAGAACAGAGGGGCTTGGGCCGACGAAACGGCAAAGAGCTTCACCGAGGAGCAGATGGGCCTGGAGGGCTGCATGGAGGCAGGCAGGTCTTACTGATTCAGTCACAGCGTCTGAGCCTAGAACCCACCTCTTAAACCTTGACCGAACTTCCTTTTGGCCGCTGTTTTCATGCACAGCCCGTGGCTTAAAAATGCTCACATACGCTCCTCCTGATTACTATGCGCTGTGGCGTCTCACACTTTCGGGGCTGTGTCTCTGCAGAGTGAAAGGCAGATGACAGGGAGCCTTTTGTCTTTCATATGCCACCTAGACTGTGACATGCCCCCACGGACAATCCGGGCAGCAGTGGGGCTCTCCCTTTGGTGAGAGATGTGACATGTGTCAGAAAAGGGAGCTGGACAATCCGGGCAGCAGTGGGGCTCTCCCTTTGGTGAGAGATGTGACATGTGTCAGAAAAGGGAGCTGGCTCCCTCTTCAGAAGCTTGCTTCTTGCCGGGTGTCTGGGAGAGCTACAAGGTGGCTCACTTTGTCTGCCAGGCGAACAAAGGTGAGGCAAACCCCGCCCAGCGGACCCCAGAGCAGCAGCGCTTCTCAGCAAGGGAACCGGATATTCACGATCTGTGCCTCCTGGTCTCAGCCTGACACCCAATTTAAACCGTGACCTTAAGCAAGTTACCAAACCTCCCTATGCCTCTGCTTCCCCAACTGTAAAATAACCGTCCTGAAGTCTGTCAATAGTCCCGGGGAAGAGGTAATAAAATGAATGGTGATACACGTCAATAGGTAGTAATCGAAGCTGACTTTTACGTATGGTTTTGCATACATAAAAGTGCCCTAGGAAGAAAAGATGGTCTGATTCTTCCGAGTGATTTCCATAATGTTAGGCTGGCTCCCAGATCATGTTATGGAACTGTAATACAAAGAAGGTGATATCTGCACCTTATCTTCTTAGCTCATCCTGCTTTGTTTGTATTTACATGGCTGTCTAAGGGGATACCATCAATATCCTGTGAGGAAAAAGCTGTCTGTATGTCAGGGTCTGTCTGTCTGCAGCGTTCGTGTCGTGGTAACATCCTCACAGCATGCCAACCAGGATGTCAGAGGACTGGGCTTCATCTCACTGTGGATTACAGTGAGTGGATCATTAACAGACCAGGAGCTTCCCAGTCCCATATTCTAGTAAACCTGAGGTTGAATGCAGGGTTGTTTTTGTTTTGTTTTTTTACTGTTTATTTATTTATTTTGAGACAGAGAGAGAGAAGCAAAGAGAGAATCCCAAGCAGGCTCCATGCTGTCAGCACAGAGCCTGATGCAGGGTTCGATCTCATGAACAGCGAGATCCTGACCTGAGCTGAAACCAAGAATCAGATGCTCAACCGACTGAGCCACCCAGGAGCCCCCATGAATGCTGGTTTTGACAAACTAAAGCAGAGATATGCCCCTTGAGGAAAAGCACGCCCAAGAAGTTCAAAACCATTTGTCTCTTGTTTTCTTTCTTTCTTTCTTTCTTTCTTTCTTTCTTTCTTTCTCTTACTTTCTTTCTCTTTCTTTCTTTCTTTCTTTTTTTAATTTCAAGGAAGACTGCTGCTAAATTTAAATTAAAGAATTTTTTCCTAGGCTGAAGTTACTCTTGCACTCAATAATCTGTTACTGAGCATGTGCTAAGTACTGTGAGCCCTTCTTCTCAGCACTGGATATGTTAAGGATGAAAAAACCACGCTACCTGAATGCAAGGAGCTTACAGTCCAGTCAGGAGGACTGACAAAGACATCCAATCCTAGCACAGGGTGCCATGTGTTGTGGAGAGAGGAAAGTCCAGGGTGTGTCCAGTGGGAGACAGATGAGGGGCATTCAAATGCAGTGGGAGGAATGACTTCTGGTCAAAGATGACCAGTCATCTCCACATGGTTAATTTCTCTTTCTCTCCTGAGACCAGGGAGAGAGAACTGATTACAACCATCGATTGTAATGACATCAAAATTGTAAGTATAAACCCACAACGATGTAGAAAATGGGAGAGGTACCTTCAGACAAGAGTCTTTTAACAAATCAAAGGAAGAGAGAACGTGGATATAGAAGGGATACTGAGGAATTATGGAGGAAGCAGCTGCCCAGAGCACTGAAGGCGGGTGGTGAGGGAGGGGAGCGAGGGGGGAGGACACGACTGAAAGGGGATGCTCAGAAGTTAGGATCCAGGCTCGACAGACTGAGCCGGCAGGAAACAGGAGGATTCATCAGAAGTCTTTATGAGAAAGCCTCTTTATGAGACCACTTCACTCCCCTCCGGCATATTCAGCAGCCGAGCGTCAATCTCTCAAATAAATTAGGGTGTCCTTCAAATCGCTGGACGGCCCCAGAGAGCAGACCTGCACCTTCTAGCATTTAGAAGTCCATCAGAGGAAAGTGGGGGTAGAAGCCTCATGCAGGGTTCTGGGCAGTGAGCATTTTGCCCCCAGGGGACATTTGGCGGTGCCTGGAGAAGATAGTTTTGGTTATCTGGGAGGACAACTAACTTGGGGGAGGTAGACCCCAGAGATGCTGCTAAAAATCCTGCAATGCACAGGAGAGAGAGCCGCACAACAAAAGAATTACCTGGCCCCAAATGTCATTAGCGCCGAGTTTGAGAAACCCTGCTCTGACATAAAGCCCTCCAGCGTATAAACCCCACACAGTGCTCCGTTACCATTTCAGCAACGTCCCATTTCAGACATGCGGGTCAACTTCATTAAGTGTCTGGCCGGTGCTAGACGCTGTGAGGGATGCATTATGACAGATCCATGAGACTGTCATTGGGAGCAAGGGGACATGGGTTGTCTCAGTGCTGCTCGGAAAACTCTGAGTGCAGCTAAATGTTTTAAAAAGAAGGAAGAGAGAGCACGAGAATCAAGAAGGAGCAAAGAAACCGCTCCCGTTGCACACTGTGCATGACAACGTGCACCCAGAAATGGCCAGCAGTGGGGCAAAGAGCAGGAGGAGGAGACTTTCTGGCCTCCAAGGGGGCAAACCTACTGAGGAGAATCAGTATCAGAAGTCAGGAGTTCAACTGGGATTACAAGCAAGAAATAGGGAAGGCCCTTGCTCCCTGACTCCGGGACAACACAGACTTCACGTGGGTGGGAGATGAGATGTGGAAGAGTCGGGAACCCAGAGATGACTGACCCGGGCAGGCATGGCGCTTGGGACGGAAGGGACCGATGCATCGCCCGGTACTGGGCTCACAACAGAGCAAGTGCCTTCGGCGGCAACTGGGTGCTGGCAGCACCCGCCTCTTCCTCTTCTTGGCCTCCTTTGCTTCTTGTAGGTCCAGTGCCCAGTGCAGCAATCAGAGGTCATCTGAGAGGACCGACCTGCAGGCTGCGAGGTGACGCCAGTGCACCTGCAAGAGGTGAATTCAGAGCTGGTGGGAAAGTGGAACCCCGGCTTTGGTTGGAAGTGGGCCATTCCGTGTGCTCTTTCCTGCCGACCAGTCCCAGGATGGCTCCGCAGACCCACCACTGCTCTCCAGGGTGTTTTGACCGCACAAACCTCCTTCACAAGTCACCCTCTAGATGCTTCTTGTTTTGTCGAAATAAAGCAAGAAAAAAGAGTGAAGATACCTCTAGGGGAGTTCTCAGGGAAGGCCTGAAGGTATTCTGGGACAGCAAGGGTGAAATTCTGATGATCCACAAACAAAAACAGGGCCCCCTTCCGATCTCCACTGTTATCATCACTGATGAGTTACTCACTCATTCTCCAAGTTTATTTCATGGGTGTCTGAAATTGAATCAAGTATGACCATCTCAGAAATCTCCCTTATTCATGGTGTACATCTGGCCAAGCGGGTGATAAGAAAAAGGCTGAATGCCCCAAAATTTGTGCTGGAGCTGGTACAACCTCTATCACGCTTTTAGGGTACAAAACACTGACCTAACCTGGACACATAATTAAACCGCAACCTTATTTGCTGCTTTAAGAAACACTTTGGGCCTGGGTAGTTGATCAGAACCAGAAATAAAAACCCTCCCATACCAAAAATGTGGGAGAAAGAACTGCATGTTATTTAAGTGCTGGGCACTGTCCTAAGGACTTTGTTCTGGCATTTTAGTCCTCACAACAGCCATCTGAGTTAAGATTACTAATCTACTTTATAGATAAAGAAATCAAGGTTCTAAGATGTCACTATAACAACCTAACATGTTTTTATTAATTATTAAGCCTTCTATGTCGGGACTGAGCTATCCTCTGGCGGAAATAGATAAAATGATGCAGTCTCTCCCCTCTCTGTAGGATATGGATGTGTACACTGTTAACTACATACCAGAAATATTACAATGGAAGTGAGAGCTCCTGGAATCTGCCCAAAGGAGTAAGGGACAATGTCATAGTGAGGTGACACCAACTGACTCTTGAAGGAATAGGGACCTTCCAGTTCTTCTCCCTACCTGATGCTTTACTCCTGTACTATTGAAGAGTGATATCTTCAATTTCCATAGAAACTCCCTACAGGCAGGGCACCTGGGTGGCTCAGTCGGCTAAGCATCCGACTTCAGCTCAGGTCATGATCTCACAGTTTGTGAGTTTGAGCCCTACGTCGGGCTCTGTGCTGACAGCTCAGAGCCTGAAGCCTGCTTTGGATTCTGTGTCTCCCTCTCTCTCTGTCCCTCCCCCACTCGTGCCCTGTCTCTCTCTCTCTCTCTCTGTCTCTCAACAAGAAATAAAACATTAAAAAAAAAAAAAAACCTCCCTGCAGGCTAATTAGAGACCAGCTTATAATTTAAAGTAGGTAGACCTTAATATTCTCTGATGCATGCCAATGTCTACTTCCTGTTGGTAGAGTTCTATGGACCATCAGGAACCTTTTGGGGATTCTCAAGAAAGTCTGATAAAATAGTTTACTAGCTATATGTTACCACCCCTTTTTTAAATCATAGGAAATATTTTATTACTTAAAATTTTTTTTTAAGTTTATTTTTATTTGTTTTGAGAGAGAGAAATAGAGAGCAAGAAGGGGAGGGGCAGAGAGAGAAGGAGACAGAATCCCCAGCAGATTTTATGCTGTCAGCACAGAGCCCCATGTGGGGCTTGAACTCACAAACTGTGAGATCATGACCTAAGCCAAAGTCAAGAGTTGGTTGCTTAACTGACTGAGCCACCCAGGCACACCTCCTTTTTTTTTTTTTCTTTTCTTACCACTCTTTCTTTTATGCACCAGCTATATTTACCTAAAACACCACATGGGGCAACTGAACCACCACTCTCTTCCATTTGCCCTACTATTGCTACTTTGGAGGCTACAGTGCCCTCTGTCCCTTGGCTGGTGTTCTCAGACCAGCCCTGGACAGCCTGTTAATGGCCTTGCCTGAGTTTCCTCACTGGAGTCCATTTCTGGAGGACAGTCAAGGAAATGAAGCTAATGTCAGTGGAAAACTGGGTAGTTCCATGATGGCAGGACCTCTGACCCAGAAATACTATGATTTCTCCAGTGATCAACATTCCTTTTCAAGCTTTGGTGGAAACTGAAAGGAAGAGTCAGGGCTGGATGTGAGAAAGCAGATTTTCATCCCAGATGTTGCCTGGTGGCAATTGCTTCCATCACAGAGCCGGCTCACGATATTTATTGTCGTGACACATATCGAGACATCCTTTTCATACCATTGGATTGCTTTGAATAAAATGTTAATTCATAGTATGTGCTTTAACTTCTTCTAAAGACTTTAAGTTGACCATTATTGGTAGAGAAGTCAGTGCATGGGCACCAACAACGTGGTTAAGGTGGCTCGTGGACTCTAGCTCTCCAGAAATAAGAAAAAGCTGAAATTCCCTTGGCTTGCCTGGAGACCTTACCGAATATTAATGTAATGGGTTCATAATAGGCAATATAGTTCATTTTAATTAGAATCCCACAATCCTAGAAATTAAGTTGAAAAAGAACTATTAGGTCATCTGGCCTATCACCTTCTCTATTCTCTCCTCAGTGCAAGATTGTTCCCTGGGGTCTCTCAGAAATGCATGGATTGGTCTACATTTAAACGACTGCAAAACTATGAGGTTTATGTCATTCCCCTTGGGAAACTATTACACAGTCTAATGGATTTCACTGTGATTTCTTTCCCCAGAGATTCAGCCCAAATTTCTCTTTGCTTGAGTTTGTCACCTTTTATTTCTCTTTGAATACTCAGATTCAGAAACATCACAAGTAAGAATGACCAAATCTATTTTCTACTCTTCAGCAGTAAAAGGTGGGAATCTCAGCCCAGACCACTTCCTCAGTTTCACGTTTGTAGGTGAGTTGGGACATTACTAACCCTTTCTAACCACTAAGATACTCTCCTTTCCTCATAAAAGGAATCCACAGACTCACCAGGGTGGGGACAATTTTGAGTTCCGATGGTAGTGGCACATTTGACATGATTCTTGCCACCCTGCCTTGTCCAATCTGCCATATATAAACGAGGATACATGTGCCAAGATTTGAGATGCCCTCTGCATCTTGCTGAACAAAGAAAATCATTCTGGCTTTTAGGGGATAGAACTTAAGACTCTACATTTATTAGCACCATTACCAACCAATTAAGCTACCATATTTTTTTTTTAATTTTTTTTTCAACGTTTATTTATTTTTCGGACAGGGAGAGACAGAGCATGAACGGGTGAGGGGCAGAGAGAGAGGGAGACACAGAATCGGAAACAGGCTCCAGGCTCCGAGCCATCAGCCCAGAGCCCGACGCGGGGCTCGAACTCACGGACCGCGAGATCGTGACCTGGCTGAAGTCGGACGCTTAACCGACTGCGCCACCCAGGCGCCCCAAAGCTACCATATTTTATTTCCTAGGATGACACCAAAAGAATCTTAGAAGTGCAAGCTGGCTAGGTCAATAAACAGGTATAAATCCCCATGTCATCTATTTCACATATGTTTGTCTGCATGTACAGAGAGAAGCAGCAGCACTGGGAGAGAGACATGAAGGAGAAACAGCAGCAGAGCCACAAAAGGAAACACCCCCTGCATTATAAAGGACAACTGAGTCACATGTATGGTGGGACTGTGATGCATTAGAACTCCTTAATTGAAGAGAAAGGCCTCCCTGGAGATTTTACTTCCTCACGTTTGCTTTTGGTTATTATTATTACTAGAATATGACAGAGACAGCAATGCCCTAATCTGAGAGAGGATCATTCTTCTGAGTAATGCACAATGCTGCAAAAACACTAATGAATTCAGAGCACAGCCAGGACTGAATTGCAAGCAATGGTCCCTAAAGGTAATCCCCCCGAATTATTATACTAGATGGCAACTCAGACTGAGTGAGATGGATGGGAGGAAAATGACTCTTGGAGTGTGATTTAATGGCAAAAAAAGGCATAGTGAACATATGACCAGGCCTCCATTTCTAAGGATAGGCCCTTTCATCCATTCATTTTTTTTTCCATCTTCATTTACTGCAAGCCCTTCTGGAGCCATGCACTGTGGCAGGTGCTAGGGGCACTTGTCCTGGGCTGTTGGAAGGAGGTGGCAGGTCATATATTAGCACTTTAATGGCAAACAGTTATGCTTCATCTTCCTTTGTGTTGGAAGTAGGAGCCAATTTAGAATTTTTAAAAATGGACTACAAAATCCTGTAAAGGGGGACAAAGTAGGAGAAAACAACATAACGAACACTTGGGTGCCCACCACCTAACTTTATCAAACCTTAACATTTTGACCTATTTACTATTTTTTTAAATAATAAAAGATTACAACTATACTTGAAGTCTCCTGTGCACCCCTTCTCTAAGCCATCCTACAGGTGGCCATCATCCAAAATCTGATGTTTGTCACCCTCCTTCATGTTCTATACTACTCCTCATGTAGGTGTCTTATGTGTCTATCTTTGTTCAATTTGTTTTACTTTTTTAATTTACATCCAAATTAGTTAGCATACAGTGCAACAATGATTTCAGGAGCCCCTTACCCATTTAGCCCATTCCACCTCCTACAACCCCTCCGGTAACCCTCCGTTTGTTCTCCATATTTAAGAGTCTCTTATGTTTTGTCCCCCTCCCGGTTTTTATACTATTTTTGCTTCCCTTCCCTTATGTTCATCTGTTCTGTGTCTTCAAGTCCTCATATGAGTGAAGTCATATGATATTTGTCTTTCTCTGATCTTTGTTTTACATGCTTTCTGTAAATGTTTACATATTCAATTTTGAGGGAGAGAGAAAGAGGGAGCGAGCACAGGAGGAGTGGAGAGAGAGGGAGAGAGAGAGAATCCCAAGCTGACAGTGCAGAGCCGGACAGGGGCTCCATCTCGCGAACCATGAGACCATGACCCGAACTGAAATCAAGAGTCAGACACTGAATCCACTGAGCCACCCAGGCGCCCTGTTTTATATGCTTTTAAGTTTTACACAAATGGCATCCTATCATCTCTATTCTTCTGTCATTTGCTTTTTGTCATTCAACATTATGTTTTGGGGATTTATCCGTGTTAATACATGTAATTCTAGTCCATTCATTTAAATTTCTGTATGATGTTCCATTGTATGGCTATACAATAAATTATTTGTCCATTCCTGATGATCATTTAGGTCATTTCCCCTTTTTTACCCGAGTACTAACAGTGTTGCAATCAACATTCTTCTATAAATCTCCCATGCTGATGTGACACTTTCATTAGGTTATATGCCTAGAAGTGGAATCTGACTGAAAGTGGTCATAACTAGGTACAAAGTAGTATGGGAGGATTTGCGTCTATTATCCTTGCTTATACTTGTTTTGATCAGACTTAAAATTTTGGTCAACATGATGAGTGAGTAATGGTATCTCATGGTTGTTTTTATTTGTAGTTTGTCAGTGACTGGGGACCTTTAGCATCTCTTATGTGTTTATTGGTAATTAATGACTATCGTTTTATGTTTTGCCTATTTTCTATTTTTTTCTTGCTGAGTTGTAGTGTTTTTTTAAACTCTGGATACAAGGCTTTTATCAATGGTCGGTTTCCAATATTCCCTCCCAGTGTCTCTCTTAATCTTTGTTTATGGAGACATTCTTCAAAAAAAGTCAGTTTAAAATTCAATGTTAGTGTAGTCAAATATGCCATCACTTTCCATTATGGTTTTTCCCTTTATACATTGTCTAAGGAATCATTCCTTAGCCCTTAAATCAGAAATGCTTTCCTATATTTCCTTATAAATGTATTACATTTTTGCTTTCATGTAGAGCTTTTTAATGCACTGACAATTGATTTTTGTGTGTGATGTGTTTTTATTCTTCTCCGTCTGGATAACCAATGGTCCATCCCTCTTCTGCTCTGTCATACCAAACTTTCACTTAAGGATGGGATATTTTAGTTGTTGTCCTCCAGTCTTTGGGTCTATTTTTCTATTCCTGCACTGGTACCACCTCTCATCACTGCTGTAACACTCTAAGAAGTCTTGATATCGGGCAAGGCTAGTTTCCTACTTTTTTTTTTTTTTTCAAAACTGCCTCTCTTTATCCTTTGTCCTTTGCTCTTCTGTATAAAACTTAAGATCAGCTTGTCAAGTGCTATCAGTTAATGAATAGACTAGACCCATAACTCCATTCATCTGAGCTAGTTTAATTTTGCTCTGCTATTACTGCACTAAGCAATAAAGAAATGCCAGACACGACTCTAAGTGTTTTATAAACATTGACTCATTTAAACCTCACCCAACCCTGTGAGGTAGGTACTAATTATTATTCCCTTGTTCTAGTTGAAGGGACTGGGATTGGTGATATTAGGTAGTGTGGCCAAGGTCCCTGGGTTATTATGGGGCACAGCCAGAGCACACCTGCTTAAACTCCTTCTAATCACACTCCAGGCCTTATCTGGACATACAAAGCTTCAGAAAATATTTTGCACTTACTGACCATGCAAGCAAATTAAAATTAGTATCCTCTTTATTTTACCAAAGAAGAAACTAAAGCAAAGACAAGGTACGTGATTTGTCTGATACCCTAGACAATGTCCATCACAGAATGGAACTCAAGTCCTTTGACTTTCCCTGTGTGAAAACCCACCCCTTCCACTGCTACCCCCCTGGTGTCCCACCAGCTCTTGCCACTGTGTTTTCCAGGCCAGACGCCTGGAATGCACAAGTAAGAGGCTGCAGTGAAATCCTAGTCTCCACGGAATGCTACTGAGCCCTCAGTGGGCCATGGCAATGAGCAAGTGGAAATCAACTCTAGAGGTAAAATGGCTTCATCAGCCTACAGTTTCTGGGATGCTCAGGGACACTTTCGTTTCATTCTGAAAAACGAGTAGTGAGGTGGGAGTGGAGACTGACACAACAGAGATGTCTCCTACCTCTGACAGAGCTTGCCAAATGGCAGAGCTTGCACATTTTTAAGGAAATGCATGAAGGAGGTTGTAAATGCTGGCAATAGTGAGGCCAAGTCTGTAGGAACAGATTACTCGAGAAGTAATTGAATAAGAAAACACTGGGTAGGAGCTTTGAAGGTAGCCAAGAGAAAAACATGCCATACAGAGATACTCACCGACCCAGGCTGCTGGTTGGAGGACAGACCCCGTCAGCAGCAGCTTTCCCTATAAATTTGACTCGGCCACCACACGTTCAATGACATTGAGCAAGTCATTCCAGACAGCCTGGACATCTCCATTCCCTTCTCTGTGAGAGGAGGCCCATGAGGGGCTTTTACTAAGGTGAGGAAATCCGTGTAATCTGGAAGAAAGAATGCAAGTCCATCGATGGGCTCTTGCTCTGCAAGGGATATGGGGGACACCTAACCTTTTGAAGGCTAGAAGTGAGGAGGGCAGTGAAGAGTCACAAAATAAACAAAGTGTACGTTGGGTTCATCTGAGGACAGTTTGTATGCCTGAGAGCTTGATCTCCTCCCACGTTTTTCTTTCACTGTCTTTTACTGCAAACAAGTTTCGGCAAGATGCGTATTTTCTCCACATGTCAGTCCTTCATCTCTGCTGTTAGGATTACGGTACTGCCGGTCCTCACGGGGGACAGCACATGTGAAGGCTAACATGAGGTACTATGAAGTCAACACCTACAGCGAGTAGAGGAAGGTGAGGAAGACTGGAAGTGGGATTAGAGGGCACTCTTGGGTGGTCTTGGCTCCTCCTTCACAGCTACAGGGGCTGGAAAAACATTGTAAGCCAGCCCCACATCTCAGAAGAATTATAACGCTGGCCAGAGGCTCCTTCTAGAGCATTCTATGCTGGCCCAGCCCTGCCCTCTGGAATGAGTCTGTTTCCTACTGGTTTTCATATTAATGAGGTAATTATTGTGTGTGTTTACACACCTGTGCCTTATTCTCAGCCTCTCTGAATTCTTCTCCAAGCAACGTGGTTCCCTTTGCCCTTCTTCTAGCAGGAAGGGATTCAAAGGAAGCGTGGAGAAAAGGTTTTCCTTTCTTTAATTTTAGCTTTAATTCCTGACTTTATCTTTGGTCATAATATTTATAGTCTCAGCCACCATAATAGTAGCCACTATTTACTGTATTTTCTGAGTATCACTCAGATCTCAGATAATCAAATGAAATTTCAAACCGTTCTCACATGTACCTTGCTCTTCCAGATAATCTATGAGCAAATGAGACCACAGCCCTATGGATTCTGTAACCAGCACGACACCCAGTGGGCAAACTTGGGGCAGTAGGCATTGGGCTGGTGTTCTTTGAGTTCTGCACATAGTAGGAGCTGTGGCCACATGATAGGTTGGCAATGAAGCAACAGCCAGAGCCAAGGTCATGAATCGTGATTTACTCAGTTACTGAGCCAAGAATTATACAGCATTAGCTATAAGGAGTTTTTACAGTAAGGAGCACTGTAAAGCAAGAAATGAAGATGTACTAGACGGGATCCCTTCCCTCAAAGACTTCCCTTCCTGGCGGTGGAGATCACGCCTGTTGTGTGCACACACACGCACACATGCAAAAAAGTAACCAGACTTCCAAAGTGTGATGTCTTATAAGTGACATAAACCCAGTGCTCTAGGCCTGAAGAGGGGAGAGAAGTCAGGGACAGCACCCTGTAGAAGTGAGGACCTTTAGGCCCTAAGAGATTCAGAGTTGAAAGTGAGGGACACGAATCCAAGAAAGATGGCTAGAATACAGGATTCATAAGGAGGAGCGGTAAGAATAGAAATAGACGAGGAGAGAAGGTTTGTATGCTGGGTTAAAGATTATGCATTTATCGGGTAGGCCATAAGGAGCCACTGAAAAACCTCAAGGAAGAGAAGTCTTTGTTGAGGACTTGGGGAAGAGAGGAAGCCATCCATCAGAGAAGACTGTAAAAGAAACACAAGTTTGAAAAGATATACTGAGTAAGAGTCCAGGGTGAAGAGGGAAGACAGCTGAGGAAGGACCCTTGATGTGTCTGAAGCTAAGCTGAAGTGGAAGGGCTGCTCTGGGAACCAAGTGGGGAGAAGTGAAAATGGCACCCGGGGGTAAACAGAAGGGAATTTCCTTGTAGCATAGGAGGATCCTGCGCTTCACAGGCCCAGGCGGCGGATCCCAGTAGGAGAAGACAGGACTCCAAGTGAAAGGCTGTCTCTGCTGGCTCTGCAGGTTCCTGGCAGTGTGGCTTCGTCAAGTAGTGTAACCTGTGGGAGGCTTTGCCTTCTCACAGCTGAGATGGCGGTCATTGCTCCCGCCTTCAAAGCGACTGAGGTAAAGAGAAGTGTGGGTATGTGTGTCTGTGAAACATTAGGGATGGGGTTTTAATTGTCTTCTTCATGTGGGGCTGGGGGGACAAGGTGCCACATGCTGACTACGTGCTGAGGGACGTCAGGGCACACAACCCTGGTTTGCGCTAGTGCTTCTATGGAGAAGGTGACCAGAAACGCTGAGTGGAGGTTGCGTGGGCAGGAACCTCTCTAACGGGAGCACTTTGGTTCCCTGTAGATAGAAAATGGGCCACGTTACTGAACAGGGAGAAAAGCTGGGAGTCAGATGATACTTGATTGTTGGGAGGGGGGTCAGCGTACTGAATGTAGTGCTTTGAGGAGCCCCTTGCCCTCACGCCTGACCCTGAGAAAAATTTACCAAAGGTCTTGGGGCTTTAAGAAACGTTAACATTAGGGAGGTTGTGGGAAATGCAAGAGAAGCCTGGGGCTGGGGCCAGGAGGGACTGCCCTAAGGATCCGGTGCCTCCAGGTGAGGTTTCCTCTTCAGACCAGGATAACCTCCGGCCTCACTGCTTCCACCCCCAAATGGCTCTTCTGAGCTCTTCCTGACCCCTGGGAAACATCCCCAACACCTGGTGGTTGCTGACCTGCTTCTGGTCCAGTATATCCTCCTCTTTAAAAAAACAAATTTTAAGGGGCGCCTGGGTGGCGCAGTCGGTTAAGCGTCCGACTTCAGCCAGGTCACGATCTCGCGGTCCGGGAGTTCGAGCCCCGCGTCAGGCTCTGGGCTGATGGCTCGGAGCCTGGAGCCTGTTTCCGATTCTGTGTCTCCCTCTCTCTCTGACCCTCCCCCGTTCATGCTCTGTCTCTCTCTGTCCCAAAAATAAATACACGTTGAAAAAAAAATTTTTTTAAATAAAAAAAAAAAAAAAACAAATTTTAAGTCAGTGGAAAGCGTATCTTTTCCCTAATGGGGTGGCATCATAAGCCTACTTTCCATGAAGCAGTTAGAAGTGAGCAAAGAACACAAGCAGTGGAAACTCTCATTCCAAACGTACAGCTGTTCCAGAGCAAGAACCACGCTACACGGCCTGCCTGCCCGCAAATCCTGAGCACCTGACATGGCATTCCCAAATCCTTGAGGACTCCGGAGGGCATGTGCCCCGGGAGACCCCCAGGATTCTGACAGCAGAGGAAAGCTAACCAGTGACCCAGCTTCTGCCCCAAACCAGCGTCTCCTGAAAGGGGGATGTGCCAGCTAGCACCAGGCACTCTGTTTCAGTCCCTATCCTTGAGTGTTCTGGCCATCCATGGGACATAGATACCTTCCAGGTAACAAAATGCCCTTCATGTCCAAAAGAATGACCTAGAGTTCTAACAGACAACACAGTCCAAAGTTACTGAATGATACCAAACTGCAACTCTTGGAATTTGACTTTGCAGGCTATGGATGTTTCAAACTAATACGACACATGTGCTATTTATTTATTTATTTATTTAAGAGAGAGGCTTGATCCCATGATCCTGGCATCATGATCTAAGCCAAAATCAAGAGTTGGACGCTCAACTGAGCCACACAGGCGCCCCATATGCTAATTCTTAAATAAGAAAACTACCATGCCTACCACCAGATGGTTCGAGAATGACCAGGTTAATCAAGGACTGAAAGGGGCTGGTGAATATTGACATTATGAACTGAAAATGTAAATTAGAAGCAATACCATGGGCCAAAGGAGGCAGAAGGTAGATATATACGGAAGTAGATAATTAATTAGGTTTTGGCTACTATTAAGAAACCAACACAGGCCAAATCTCATTATAACTGACACCATTAGACTAGAAATCTGGGTATTAGCAAGATTATTCAAAAGTCCCTGGTTGGCCCCTTTGTGTATAAGGCAACGGACAGATTGCTGGTGCCCTAGTCTGAATGATAAATTGACTCTCCCTCAGTTCTCTCCTTAACTAGCTTACTGACTCAGTCTGTACATCTGTCAAATGGGGACAGTAACGCCTGACCTGCCTCCTACTGGAGAAAACGATGCCATATCACCACAAACCTAGTAAAAACTAGCATTTGTACTCATGTAGTACTGACAAAGCATTTTCAAATAGTTCAGACCCTTTGATCCTCATAATAAGCAGTGGTGAAGACTCTTTCAGACGCCAGACACCCTTTGCATGACAAGTATTTTGCAATGTCCTCTTTACTAATACAAAGTGAAATTAACTGAAAATAAGCTTCAGTACACATATGATTTTTTAAAAGATAAGTTTTTGATAAAAGGAAAATTATTCATTAAATATGCACTCGGGAACTCAACCCGGTTCTTCTGAGGCCACTGCCATTATCTTTCCAGAATCCTCTTAAGTTATTTTTTAAATTAAAAACAACCAAAATTAATGTTGTTTAAGAATTCCCTAAGGCCATCATGTTTCTCTTCTCCAAAAATAAGACAATATTGCTTTTTCATCACAGTACCTTGTTCTAGCAATCCTGGCCTTGCTGTATTGGTCAGTTCTACTACAGTGACAAATAATCCCCCAATTCTCAGTTGCTTACAGCTGACTTACTCATATTACTGAAGGTTGTGGGTCGGCTGCTGCTCTGTCAAGGGTGTGGCTCAGCTCCAACCTGTAAGCCAGCTGCTGGTCTGCACCATGTGTCCTTGTCCTACAGGGATTCAGGCTGAAGGATCACAGGGTACGTTATGCCCATGGCAGAGGAAAAGAGCCAGACAGCCGGTGATAACCCACAATGCCTCTCAGAGTGTCTGTTTCAAGAATCTGCACATAGTCACATGGCAACAGTCAGAGATGTACAATCCTCTTACAGGGAAGGGGAGGTGAACAATTGCAAAGTGCAATGCAATCTGTCATAACTGATCAGATCAATTATGGGACCCCAGGCAGTCCTGCTAACAGACTTGAGCTGGCACACAGAAACGCTTGCCATCCTTCTCGAGCCCAAGGGTCACAGATTCAGTCATTAATGGGAAGGGTAGAGACTGTGGCAAAGAAAAGAAGTCTTACCTCATTTAAAAGAGCAGCTACATGGGGGCACCTGGATGACTCAGCTGGTTAAGTGTCCTACTCTTGATTTTGACTCAGGTCATATATGATCTTGTGGTTCATGAGATCGAGCCCTGCACCGGGCTCTGTGCAGAGCTTGCTTGGGATTCTCCCTCTCCCTCTCTCTGCCCCTCTTTTCTCTCTAAATAAATAAATAAACATTAAAAAAATAAAAAATAAAGGAGCAGCCCCTGTCAGCCCTCGGAAGTGGTACAATGTGCAAATGAACACCCAAGTCCTTTGATCTCTCAAGAAAAGTCAGAAAATCTGATATTTGTGTAAAACCTCCTATTTTTAAAATTTTTGGAAACTCTTTTCGTTAAAAAAAAAACATGACTCTGCAGACCGAACAGAGCATCCCAAATCCAAATTTGGATCACAACTTAAAAGTTTTCATACTGTGCTTTAGGGAAGTTTTAGGGATGTGACAAACTGGACAGGGGCTGCTGTCCCAGGAAGGAGGTGAACAGATTTCTTATTCATTTCAGTGACTCAGAGAGAGTCAGTGCTCACCTGGCCCAGAGTCACTCAGACTCCATTAATTGACTCAGGGCTCAGGTCATGGCGTTACTCGTGGCCTTTGGTTTTCCTGTCCTGGGTTTGGCTGTCTGAGCTGTGCCACCTCCCAAGAGACACCTTTCAGGCTGATTGACTTAAAAATTAGAGCTCAGATGGCAAAAGAAGGGGGGAATAATAGGGCGAGAGATTGCACTCATTTGCCTCTTTAAATTTTAATATGGAGCGCGATTTGTTAACAAGGGGGAGGTCCCGAGGTACTGAGGGGTATCAATAATTCAGCAGAGGCTGTCAAGCTGCAAATAGCTGCATGGTGCCCAGCTGATGCTCCTGCTGGTGACACTGGCTACCCTTTCAAGCTTTAAGAGAAAGGGCCAGGTTTCCATCATCCAGCCCATTTCAGTCCTGTCTTTCCCTAGCTCCCAGTTCCTCGTGGAACTGGAGGCGACTCTACTGGAGGCTGTGACCATGTACAGACCCCGAGGATAAGAGTCCATAATGCTAAACTGATCGCAGGTTAAACATAAAAGTTCCCTAAGGACAATGGTCAATGGAGCTCCCGTTTGGTAGGATCTGTAGTGCTAAGGCCATCTCCCAATCACATGAGTTTACTGCCCAGGACTTAATAGAGCCCTATCCCCCAGCCCCAAGATGAACATCACTCCTTCCTGTGTGCCAGATCTCATTTCTCCCCCTTCTTTAAGAAACTTAACAGAAGACCATAGGGGAAGGGAAGGAAAAATAAGTTAAAAACAGAGAGGGAGGCAAACCATAAGAGACCCTTAAATACAGAGAACCAACTGAGGGTTGATGGGGGTGAAGGCTTGGGGGTGGGGGGTGAAATGGGAAATGGGCATAGAGGAGGGCACTTGTTGGGATGAGTACTGGCTGTTGTATGTCAGTGATGAATCACGGGAATCTACTCCCGAAGCCAAGACTACACTGTATACACTGTATGTTAGCTAATGGGACAATAAATTAAAAATAAAATAAAATAAAACTCAAAACTCACCTGGACCTGGTCACTGAGTTTCTTGGATGATAGCACCCCTTGGCCAGGGCAGAGGGACATAGTGGGTCCCAGCCTAAGATACTGGAGTATGTAGCTCTAGAATCACATAAATCCATACATCCCCTCCCACCAAGATATAGGCCTTTGGGCAAATTTCTAAAGTCTTTGAGCTTCAGTTTTTTTCATTTTTTAAAACAAGGATAAAAATACCTATCTCATTTAAGGATCAAATAAGATAGCATATGTAAATTTATTACGATTATTATTACAACTTTCTGAATGTGTCTCCAGTTGTCTCCTTCCTCACCCTCTACATGTTGCCACTTGAGGCCAGATGTCCCACGGGTGACACGGGGCATCTTTAGACCAGAGCACCAGTGATACAGCTTCTGTTTTTGATCAGGAGGAGTTGAAACAGAATTAATGCCAGCCAAATGGTAACAGGGGCTGCTTTGGGCCTTTGTCCTAGAAAAGCGAGTGATAATCAAACACACAATGTCAATAAACTCAGCTTTCTTTGGAAGGCCCACCAAATGTCAGTCCCAAAGGGCATTTAGCAATGTCAAGACGGCATTCATTTCCTATCATTGTTGCTGGGCAGACACAAAGCTTTGGATCCTAGACAGTCTCTTCACATAGCAGGACAGGTCAAATAATGTGGAGAGAGCAGGAAAGGGGGCAAATGCTAACCCAGTGGGTTCTGTTTAATGTTCCACATTGGCTGGGATGGATTTCATAAAACATTAGCAGCTGATGCTATTAGCCAGCAGTAGGTCTGGGAAATGCTGTTCAATATTTTTCCCATTTCTGAGTGAAAGAGAGAGCTGAGAGAATAATACTGTAATAAGGAAAGCTTTGCTCCTGGCAAAGGGCATGTCCTTCCCCCCCATGTTATTTGGTCACTTGCTTGAGAACAGGAAACAAAAGCAGAGCTGGGGATGAGGGTGAAGCAGAGGGAAGCATTTGTCCCTTAGAGTAAGGTAAAAATGTTTGTCTACAGTTTTAATAATTTGCTCTTCTATATTATAATTTTGGCCAATTTAATGCTTCAGTAAAGTGTGAAGTCCCTATATCACTTTGAGAAGTCGTGTCATGTGGAATAAAGGGGTGGAAGAACATCAGAGAGTTTTCTTCTTCCCCATTCACACCTTTGCTGGTTCGTTAGTCAAGGAGGCAGACTCCTACCTTATCCCCTGGTCCAGGATTTCCAGGTAGTGAACGTGAATGGAGTCTGGTGCAGAGTGGCAGTGAGAAATGTCAGGAAGGACGGACAATAAGCCCTCTTGTTTCCTAAAACATACATAGGAAGATACAGAACACAAAGAATACGAGGCTGGTAGGAATAAAGGGGAGGGCAGACAGGCTGATGCTGGGGTTATGCATTCATAGTCACATAAAGAAAATCCAAATATGAAGGACAAAATCCAAATATGGTCTGAATATGCCATGATTTTTTACTTTTACTTTTCCCTGGAAAGTCTTCTGTGTTCAGAAACATCTCTACTGGCCTGTCACGGTGCCTATAATTCCATCAGGAAGTTGAATGTTTTAGTTTATAGGGAACTTCCACTTGGAAAAAAACACTACATATTGTCTTTGACTTACGACAAATTAGGGTGGATTTCTCAATCTGTCCAGTGTGTCCATTCCTCTGCCACTACTTTATTTTCACTTTTGCCATTGTTGCTAGGTTAGTTTGACAGCCTTTTTCCTCACTGGCCTCCCTGCCTCTGGCCAATGTCCCTTTAAGCCCCTTGTCCACAGACCAGCCCAAATGGTCTCTACTAAAGGCTAGTCCATACCTCATCCACCTGCTTCAAACTTCAAAGGCTTTTTAGCGTTTTCAGAAAACAGACTGAATTGAATGATACGGATTGCAACAGTCTCTGTTGACCTCTCCAAACTCACAACTCACCCCATCATCACCCCCATTCTGTGAACTGTTTACAGCTCCTGCTCTTGTCCCCAGCCTCTGTACCTGCAGTTCTGTCTGCCCCGTGTACCCTTCCTGCTCTGCTACCTCCCCTGGACAAACCCTATGAAAGCTTCTGGTCTGGATATGGGGCTCCTCCGATGGATTTCCATGGGATTCTGCACAAATCTCTATCACAGCACACGTTGTTCTATTATTGTTATGGTGGCCTCATTGTCTGTATCTCCATGTAGACTGCATAGTCCTCGAATGTTGACTTTACTTATGTCTCCCTGGCATCTACCCATGGCATAAGGTGGTTCACAGTCAATGATTTTTGGATGAATAAATGCATTACTATAATAAGAAAACTAATGCTCAAAGGAGTGTCACTCAAGCTGTTTTATTACATGAGTCAGACAGGCACCTATAGTTTTTCTAGTTAAGATATTAATCTTTTCTTCCTAATCAAGACACAAAATTATCTACATGACAGAAGATCCCATAATTGTAGTTAATGAAGTTGTGAAGGATTGGGAGGAAATATTTGTGACATATATATAAAAGGCAATGGATTAGGAGCCACAATATCTAAACAGGACCTCTACTCCAATAAGAAAGCATACCATCAACCTTGTATAAAAATAAGGAAAGATAAATATTCCATTTGTAAATAAGGAAGAAAGCATGTAAAAAGATTCCCAGTCTCAGCAACAAATAAATAATCACTTTTCACCTAACCAAATTGCTAAAAATGAAAAAGATTGATGAACTCCAGTGATGGTGATGGCATTACAATCTAGTAATAAAATTGTAAGTTGAAACACTTTAAAAGATTTTTTATTTAATTTTTTTGAAGCCATTCTTATTATCAATCAAAATTTAAATACATATTCCCTAGGACCTAGTATGATAGTTTTCTGTGGCTCCTATTTCAAATTACTACCAATTTAGTTGCTTAAAACAACACAAATTTATTATCTTTCAGTTCTGTAATTCAGAACAATGAAATAAGTCTCACTAACTGAAAATCAAGGTATTGGCAGGATTATACTCCTTTCTGGAGTGTGAAGTTGTGAGGGGAGGATCTGTTTTGTTCCTTCTACCTTCTAGAGAGCACCCACATTCTTTGGCTGGTGGACCTCTTCCTCCATCTTCAAAGCCAGGAACTTTGGGCATACTCCTTCTTACAGCATGATCTCTCTGGTTCTGTGTTCTACTTTGTTTTTCCTTCCTTCCTTCCTTCCTTCCTTCCTTCCTTCCTTCCTTCCTTCCTCCTCCCTCCCTCCCTCTCTCTCTCCCTTTCTTTCTTCTTTCTTTCTTTCTTTCTTTCTTGCATAGCGCATGGATGGGGGGGCAGGGAGGAGCAGAGAAGGGTAGAGGGAGAGAATCTTAAGCAGGTTCTATGCCCAGCACAGAGCCCAAAGCAGTGCTCAATCTCAGGATGGTGAGATCATGACCTGAGCCAAAACCAAGAGTCAGACACTTAAGCAACTGAGCCATCCAGGGTCCCCTCACTTCTTCTATTTTTAAGGACACTTGTGATTATATTAGGTCCATTTCTGACTAAGAATCTTAATTCCACCTGCAATATTAGTTTCCCTTTGCTGTGCAACCTAACATATTCACAGGCCCTAGGGATTAGGAGATTAGACATTTTGGGGGGGAAGGGCATTCATTATTTTACCTACCACTCCAAGAAGTTCCACTTTTGGCAATATACCCTATAGAAATATACATATATGTATATGTATATGTGCCCAAAACTGTATGATCAAAAAATTGGTATTGAAGTAGTGTTTTTAATAGTAAAAAAATGGAAAAAGATAAAAAGGAAAAAAAAAAACCTATCCATAAAAAGGAGAATAATTATATAACCCTATGTGATGGTTAATTTCATGTGTCAATTTGACTGGCCCATGGGTACTCAGATATTTGGTCAAACAGTATTTAAAGTGTCTCTGTGAGAGTGTTTTTGAATGCAATTAACATTTAAATTGGTAGACTGAGTAAAGCAAGTGGGCTTCTCTAATGTGGGTGGTCCTCATCCATCACTTGAAGGCCTGAATAGAACAAAAACGCTAGGGGGTGCCAAGTGGCCAACTCGGGTCATGATCTCGTGGTTTCATGAGTTTGAGCCCCGAGTTGGACTGTGCACTGACAGTGTGGAGCCTGCTTGGGATTCTCTCTCCCTCTCCCTCTCTCTCTCTCTCTCTCTCCCCGCCTCCCCCCGTCTCTGCCCCTCCCCTGCTGGCACTGTCTCTCTCTCAAAATAAATAAATTAACTTAAAAAGAAAAGAACAAAAAGGCTAACTTTTCCCATAGTGAAAGGGAATTTCTCTTGCCTCATGGCCTTCTAACTAGGCCATAGGTTTTTCCCTGCCTCCAGACTCACACTGAAATATCAGCTCTTCTTCGGTCTCAAGCCTGCAGGCCTTCAGACTGGAACTAAACCACTCGCTCTCCTGGGTGTCCAGCTTGCTTAAGTCACCCTGAAGATCTTGAGACTTTCTAGCCTCCACTATCATGTGCACTACTTCCTTATAGTAAATCTCCCCCATCTCTAACTCATACATACTATTGGTTCTGTTTCTCTGGAGAATTCTGATTAATATATCCTATAGAAAAAGCACGCAGCCATAAGAAATAAGAAGGCAGAGCTTTGTGGACCAACGTAGAAGGATTTTCATGGGATAGAGTTATATGAAAAAGGGAAATGTTGAGTCTGATCTAATTTGTATAAAAATCGAAAGGGACATTTATAAAATATATAAACACACCCTATATATAAACACACACTCTATATAAATGCGTAGAAAAAGGACTGAATGCTATATATTGGATGCATAACAACGATTATCTCTGTGATTGGGAGTTGGATGGGGGCCCGGTGGTGAAAGGGGTTTCCATCTATACTTATTTCAAGTGTTTGACTCTCTTACACAAAAAAGTATATATGAATTATTTGTGTGATTTAAAAAAAACTAAGACCATCAAAACTCAAAGAAAGAATCCATTTGTCCCAACTAATCGAATTTAAAAGAAATTGGCTTACAAGCTGCAATACCCATGAATTTACAAGGAGGAAGGTTTCTTTCTAGTGACTGGAATACCCCTATCTATTATCAAGAGAATATTTTTCTAATAAAAAAAATATGTAAGAAGCCAAATCAGTGAACAGAAGGGACGTGTTAAGCATGAAATCGGAGCACATAAAGTCAGATGTCCTTGAGGGATGTTTTATCTTAGCTGAGGTTTTTAACTCCAATGAATTATCCAATTGAGCCTAACACTTGGGCCTGTAGGCACAGCCTCTCTTTCTGATAATAGCTGTCTCTCTCTGCTCTGAAGAGTCACTTGAGAATTACTGGCAAACTCTCACTCTCCCACTGTCATTTTGAGAATCTCCATTAGATCCACCTTTCCTATTTGCACAAAGCACTTGCACTGTGTCCACTCTCTTTCTTAACAGATTCTATCAGACCATCTTCCTTCGCTTATGCTGTTTTTAGTTTCTTGGCAGTGGAGAGAAGGTCATTTGCATTCCCCCAGTAAACACAGAATAGAATGGGTAACCTCATTTTCTGCCAAACAACCATGTCCATTCATAGTGGGGCTTTTTCTCCCCACTTGTCTCCCCAACCTTGTCCCTAAGATCTGTGCTTTTAACTTACTTTGGGAAACTGAACTTCTATTGATTCAACTGAATCATCTTCCTGGCTATAAGACCTTGGGTCATGTCATTACTCTTTGCCATAATTGTTTGTTTATTTCTTTTTATCTAAGATAAGGAAGTCATGGCAGTAAAACAGGAATACTCCTCAACTTTTGCCACCTTGCAGTGCCACTGAGAGATTAAAATGAGGAAACCCTCACCGATTCAATGAATGTTTGCCGAGGTCTTTTGCTCTGCCCAGCTCCATGCTTGGTTCTGGGGATGCATAAAAGAATAAGACAGTCCCTACCTTCATAGTGCTCACAGTCTCATGAGAAATACATCTCATGAACAACTGCAATACAGAATAGTAAATGGTAACACAGGGTGTTATATTACACCCTGGAGGGGGTAGGGTTAAGAAAGACTTGGGGAGATAACTCTTGAGCAGAATCTTGAAGAAAGAGCAGGAAATAGGACAAGGTGAGAAAGGCATTCAAGACCAAAGGGACAGCGTGTGAAAGCCATGGAAGAAGGGACAGGATGGCAAGAGTCTGATTGGACATAGGACATGGTAGATTAAAGATAGCCCTAAATTCTTTGACACACCCCTCGAGGCAGGGTTACATTTGAATGTGGGTGGGCTCTGTGACTGCTTGACCAATGGAAGTAATGCTGTGCCACTTTTCAGGCCCAGGCCTTAAGAGACCTGCATATTCCACTTCCTGTCTCTTGGAACACTGTTGGAACCCAGCTACCACACTGTACTGTGAAGAAGCCCAAATAGAGAGGAACTGAGGCTCCCTGGTCAAATGCCCTGGGTAAGCAACCTGCTGACAACCAGCGCCAGCCTGTCAGCCACGTGGGTGAGTCGTCTTGGTAATGGATCCAGTCCAGGTAGAGCAGGTTTGGTGAATAGAGGAGGGTGGGCGTTGGAGGGGAAATAATAGGTTCAGGCTGGGACCTATTGAGTTTGAGAGGCGATGGGTTATCCTGGTACAGACAGATGGTGTAGTGGGACTTGTAGATCTGAAGCTGAAGAGAGAGATTTGCAAAGGATTGTTGACAGGAGGAGAATGCATGATCAAGGATCCAAATACTTATGGGAAATACACACGGTGAGAAGAGAAGGCTCAAGGGAGACGATCGCAGCAAAGGGGTATACAGGAAAAAACAAGTCTATGAAGAAGCCTCTGAAGAAATAGGAGAGGGAAGTGGTGCAGAAAGTCCACTCTTTCTGCTACTAAGGAGCAGCACTTTTGATCACAAAGAGGAGGCTCTGCGGAGCAACGCAGGTTCATGCTTCACACTGAGCACGAATCGACTCCAGGCAAGCCTCCACGCTAGGCAAGCCTGGGCTCCCTGGGTCCTGCTTTATTACTTACAGGGGGAAATAAACTCAGGCTGAAACTGGAAGCATTACAACCCGCACACCAATCACACAAAATCCTTCTTCCCCTCCTCTCCCTAGCTATTCGAGCTTCCCCTTACAAAGCCATCAGGGCTTCTCCCTGTCTGGCAACACATGGGGAGTGCCCTTTGAGAAAAGGACAGGAAACCAAGAAGTGCATTGGTGTTCTGCCTCTGAGCTAAGCATGCAAAGAGGCCTCTTCCATTTTTGTGAAGCTTTTCTTCTCCAAGCTGCACACCTAAACAGATGGGGGAGCAATGGTTTATTGATGCAGGGGCGCAGTAACTGTAGGAAAGAGCGGATGAATATTTCATGGGCACCAGTAGCAGTTAATAAATCATGAGGTGCTACAGCCGAGTGGGCCGCTCATTCCGCCCTGGACAATGGTTGCTCAGCTCTAGTCAAGTGGAACCTCCTTTTCTGGCAAGTCCAATCTGTCCTGAGTGCTGCAGGGAAGCTTGTGTGTCATTTCTGTGGGCCTTGATTTCTCAATTCAATACATACTGAGGATGGCTAGCAGTTCTATTTTTAGCGACTGTCAACTCGATGGATATGACGTAGGGAAATTCACAGAAAATTAGCTTAGGAATCAGGAGACTGGGCTTCTGGTCCCAACTCTGCTAGCTGTGTGACACTGGACAATATACTTAATCTCTCTGAATAATATTTTCCCATCTCTAAAATGAAGAAATGGATGGATTGGTAATCCTGAAGTTTTCTATCAGTTTTGTGATTGTATGAAACAGTGGGTTTCTTGAAGTTACAGTCATTGACTCATGATGTTGGTGATTGTTTCATAAATAATTATTGATAAAAGTGTGTGTGCTGTGTGTTTTGTTCATAGGGAGCATTGACAACCTCCCTTCTCTGTCTAGAGACAAGAAGCATTTACGCTTAACCTTTTGCTTTTTAATGTTTATCATTTATTTCCAACCTACTAGGATAAAAACCCACTTTATGCAGCTGATACGCCTAACTTTTGAAAAAGACAGAACACAGACCTACTCAGTCATTAGCTTTGGCAACAGTACCATTTGGCCAGGCTCAGTATCTGACGTCCATTTATTTATCTATTTATGATTTAAAACTTTAACTATATCCAAAAGTTAATTTTATCTGAGTATACCGGTAATGAAAACAGCAACGGCTGGTCACATAAACAGAAGTTTCAGCATTGTTAAAATTGCCAGTTTTAATAACAAAAATAACATTACCACCGTTGAATGTTTACTCTGTGTTAACCTTTTATAGAGTATTTTACAAACATTATTCTTGTTATTTCTCATTAGTCCCCAAATAATGGCACACTGATAAGAAAATTGGGCTGAGAAAGATGAATTTCCTTGCCCAAGGTCACCCAATTAGCGAGTGGCTGAGAAGAGATTCAAACCCTAGCCTGTCTGATTCCAAATACACTATTATTGTAACAATACATAATAGCTAAAATTTACATTGGATTTACTATGAACTAGAAAGTAAGCAGCTCACCCATTGGGATAATCTCCATCTTTCATCTTCTTTGAGCTTTTCTGCAACCTTGTAAGTTGTAGAACATGGATAATAATGCAAATGATTCTTATCTATAGAAATGCAAATAAATTGATTATCGCCCTATGGGTGGGCACATCTTGCATCTATTCCTAAATTCATTTCTGAAGTCGGGTCCCCCCTATTTCTATGTGGTTCTTGGAGTTCTTTAAGCCAGCTAGAATGACTTATTGGTTCCTTCATTTATTAAATTAAACACAATATTTGACATGTCTTCATCTTACATTTGTAGGACAGCCATGATTTTACTTTCTTTTTTTAAATATTCTTTAACAATATACAGCGCACACACACTCACAGGATTCTCAGAGAGGCGGAGAGGGACGCAGTTCTGCAACGCAGCTGCTGCTGGTGGTGTATGTGAGCACAGCAGGAGATGAGAGGCCAGGACGCCTCTTCAGGCTTTGCCACCCCTCCTGTGATACGGTGGGGCCTGTTGCTAACTAAGCTGGTGGCAATCAGTGGCTTGGCCGCTCTGCCTCTGGGCGGCCTGTCTAATGATGGCTCCTCCACCTCTCATTGCTGCAGCTGCTGCCAAAGCATCACCTAGCACTGCCTCCTACCCTGCAGGTCCTTTGTAGGGTCTTTCTATGGCCTTCCAGAGCTCTGCTCTCTCCAAGGGCACTAAGGACAAGGACAGTGGACACTAAAGGGCAGAATTAACCAGCTTTCTGGGACCACCCCTTGTCTTTTGGGTAACTGCCTTTCAGATTTAAAGATTGTAAAGCCCCACATAATGAGCATAGACCTGTGGACTGTGACAATTAAGTCACCACAACAGTGTTTCTCATACTGCATGCCAATGGAACACTGGTGTTCCACACATAACCTGCAGATGTGCTGTGAGTAAATGGAAAGATACTTTCAAATCTCATGATTCATAATTATTTTATCATGATAATGAAAAATAGTGAAGGAATTTCATTGCCTTACCTTTCAAGATCAAATTAGGTTTTTTTTTTCTCTCTTTTCCCTCCCTTCCTCCTTTCCTTCCTTCCTTCCTTCCTTCCTTCCTTCCTTCCTTCCTTCCTTCCTTCTTCACCCAAATGTTACTTTGGGGCTTTTGCTGTTGTCCTAACAAAATAAAGAGTTTTTAAAGAAACACTTTACAACTCTATGCATAAAAATCTCATCAGTGGGTGTCCTGTGATATCAAAACATTAAGAAATCTTCTGTTACAGACCAGGAGGTGATGAGGGAGCATGAGGCAGGCTGTGGGGCAAAGCACAAGCTAGCACCCCCTCCCACCCAGGTGGGATCTGTGTGATATTCCTTGGACATTCCTAGCTACCCAAGAACAAAGGAAAGGGGTTTAAGTGCTTGCCACGGTGATGTGGGAAACTGAGGCAAATGAAAAATTAAATTTCCTTACTGCCTACAGCCCATTGACAAGTCCTTGAAACCGGCAGAGTGACCTCCCTCTAGGAGCTCAGCTGCCTCCATGATGACATTTTGCTGGGGGCAAAAGAGAACCTTGGCTTAATAGTGCCCCGACCTCGAGGATCCTGTAAGTCTATTTCCTTTATCTCAACTGCCCCAAGATATGTGCTGGCAATCATACTCCAAGCTTATGGCCCCCTGACGTGCATCTGAAGGGTCTCATGACTGAGGTTTTATTAAATGGTACTAAATGGTGTTTCCCTAGCAACAGCTAGCCCCTCAAGGCCCTGGAACTTTGCTTCCAAAATTCCATAGAGACTTACTCTAGTTCTGACCCCCTCCCAACCTGAGGGTAGGTAATGAGTTACCCATCAGGACCCCAGTGCAGCTCTTCCTGACCATGGGTCCTGTCCCCATGCTTTAATAAAATCACCTTTTTGCACCAAAGAGGTTTTCAAGAAGTCTTTCTTGGGGGTGCCTGGGTGGCTCAGTCGGTTAAGTGTCCGACTTCAGCTCAGGTCATGATCTCATAGTCCGTGAGTTTGAGCCCCGCGTCAGGCTCTGTGCTGACAGCTCAGAGCCTGGAGCCTGCTTCCGATTCTGTGTCTCCCTCTCTCTCTGCTCCTCCCCTGTTCACACGCTGTCTCTGTCTCAAGAATAAATAAACATTAAAAAAAAGAAGAATTCTTTCTTGGACGTGACCCCATGAACCCCCATTACCCCCAAACTTCTTCATGGACTATATTTTTAAGGTATAAAACTCTTAAGTGTAAGACTTCTGAGAAGAAATGGAGATCTTTTTAGCAGCACAAAGGTTAAACATAGTTCTCTCCTTTCAGTTTGGGAACCATGAAAACATTCCTGCCCCTCTCCCTCACCACAGGACAAACTAGAATAGGAGATACATTTGCCAGTTACCAGGAGGATGTCACATTTCACTGACAATAAGTTGACAAGAGAAAAACTATGTTCCAACCAGGTCTCTAAAGTGGTTGAAAACAGTTGTTGAAGATGCTGTTCTCAAAACCAGAGCTTCAACCAACTGTAAACAGAGAGACAGAATTCTCTGCAGTTGGCATTAAAATCCTGACCTGATAATTCTCTTTCTGATGCAAACCAGCTTAGAAACAGAAGAGAACACACAGAAGGAATTGACTTTTGAATGTTGGTGATCTTTAAGCATCTGGAGTTAGTCCTCTGTATATACTTGTTTCCTATGATTTTTAAGTCACTCCCTAGACTTCAACTACCTTCTTTATGGAACTGAATTCCACTTCCCATCTCCAGCCCAGATTTTTTGCCTCAGGGGCAATGCTGCTGGACAGCTGTTCGGATGTCATACAGACATTAATTTTTTTTTTTTTTTTTACTTTATCTTCCTCCTTCACCTCTCAAATGAGTTCTTCCCCTTACATTCTGTTTTGGAGAATGACACCATCATCCACTAAAGACATTGGAATCATTCAACCCATTACTAAATCTCTTATTCTACCTCCTAATTATGTCTCCAGTATCTCCCTTTCTCTTCACCTCCATTTGCCATTATAGCCAATCAGAGCCTCATAATGTTTCTTGGTTCCTAAAAGCTCATTTTCACTGGTTTCCCTGCCTGCTGTACACTGCCTTTTAGTCACTTCTCACCAAAGGCAGATTGACCTCTCTATGGTATAGATTTAATAATGTCACTCCCCTTGTGGCTTTCCATTGCTGTTAAGATAGTATATTTCATGATCTGAACCCAGTTTTCTAGTGTAACCTCATATTTTGCCAACTTTCAATTCTACGATAAATTATATTCCAGCCACACTAAATTGCTTGTGGATCCCTAAATATGACACATTCTCTATCATGCCTATGGCCCTCTATCATGCTACCCTCTCTGCCCCCTCTACTCCTCCAACCACTCAGCTAACTTCTTCCTCCAGGAAACCTCCCCTGAACCTCCCAGTCAGCTTTTAAGTGACCCTGTCATGTATGCACAATATATCTGATGTCCCCTCTATCAAATCCCTTTATACTCTACTGGAATTGCTATATGGAAGGAAAGCATTTAGGAAAAAACCTATACTTCTTTCCCTCATATTCTCTGATAACCCTGCTCTTTCCCCATTTAGAGCAGAGGGGCAGTCTATACTCACTACCCTCCAGAGTTAGGCTGTTCAATAAAAAATCCAAAGAGCAAAAAATGAGTTAATAGAGCTTTTTGAGTTTCCCCAAATAGACTCAAGTTGGCAGTTCATTGTTTATGTTCATGTTTATTCATTTTTGAGACAGAGATAGAGACAGCACATGAGCCTGGCAGGGGCAGAGAGAGAGAAAGGACAGAGGATTCAAAGGGGACTCTGTGCTGACAGCGATGAGCCCGACGTGAGGCTCGAACTCATGAACTGTGAGATCATGACCTGAGTTGAAGTCAACTGATTGAGCCATCCAGGCACCCTGGAAGTTCATTGTTTAAAGAAGAATATTTTTAAGGATCAAAGGCCTAGGTCCTAAATTATTACAGCACAAAGTTTCTTTTCCCTAAACTGATTTGGAAGATCCTATGGACTGCAGCCAGAGAAAAGGGAGGCTGGAGCAAGAGATAGTAAGCCGTTGATGAATGATCTGAGGGTGGGCAAGGGTGGGAGGGGAGAGGCTATGAGAGAGGGGGCCTGAGAGGGCAAGAGAACACTGAGAGTTTCACTTCTCATATCCAAGAAGGGAACTCAAGGAGCTGGGAGTAAGTTGGTGAAAGGGCCTCTCAGTGGGAAATGGGAAGGCACCGTGTGTCCTGAGTGAATTAGTGACTGGAAACCAGACATGAGCCCACACACCACAGCAGATGCCCACATGCTAAACAATGATGTTCCTTCCACTGATGTCATGGAACTAGTGGAATCTAAATGCTGCCCCACGGAGAAGGGCGTGGGGGAAACCCTGAATTATCTATTACTCTGCATTGACCAAGAGTAAACTTCTCACTACAAACATAGTGAGAGATCAAGATAGAAATTAAATATGATTATAGAAAACAAGCTAACCAGTTTTTGCTGTCCTGAATTTATACCCTAGGACTCCCACTCATGGCATCTATTTAAAAGCCAGCTCTCTCCACTCATCTGGAGACTCACTGAACTCAGGGACCAGTTGTATTCATCTTTGTAACCTCAGTCTGGGAGTAGAGAGTCCGTAAATGTTCATCAGTTGAAAAAAAATGAATGAATGACCTGGATGATGAAAGATGAGGATCTGGACAGAAGAAGGCAGAGTAATTTCCCTTGATCTGATGTGATAGTCCTTAATGAAACTGGAGCTGAATATCAGAAACAAATGGTATATTATCTGTTCTTTTGTCTGTTAAGGTAAGTTGGTTCAAATAACTCTTTTTTTTAATGTTTATTCTTTGAGAGGGACAGAGAGAGAGAGAGAGAGGGAGAGAGAATGAGCAGGGGAGGGGCAGAGAGAGGGAGTCACAAAATCTGAAGCAGGCTTCAGGCTCTGAGCTGTCAGCACAGAGCCTGACGCGGGGCTCGAACTCACGAACCGCGAGATCATGACCTGAACTTAACCAACTGGGCCACCCAGGCGCCCCAGTTCAAATAACTCTTAATTAGCTGTATTTATTTTTCCATATATAATGTGAATTTAATCATTCTCATTTAATCCTCTTGTTGACAATGTTATAACTAAATTGAAGATTTGTTTTATTGTCCACTTGTTTTTTTAATGTTTATTTATTTATTTTTGAGAGAGAGAGGGGGCGGGGGGGGGGGGGGCAGAGAGCGAGGAGGACAGAATCCCAAGCAGGCTCCTCGTTGTCAGCTCAGAGCCCAACACGGGGCTCGAACCCACGAACCTTGAGATCGTGACCTGAGCTGAAACCAAGAGTCGGATGCTTAACTGACTGAGCTACCCAGGCACCCCTGTTGTCCACTTGTTATGTTGTCTAATTTACTTTAAAATACTTCAGCATAAGGGGCGCCTGGGTGGCTCAGTCGGTTAAGCGTCTGACTTTGGTTCAGGTCATGATCTCACAGTTCGTGAGTTCGAGCCCTGCGTCGGGCTCTGTGCTGACAGGTCAGAGCCTGGAGCCCGTTTCAGATTCTGTGTCTCCCTCTCTCTGACCCTCCCCCGTTCATGCTCTGTCTCTCTCTGTCTCAAAAATAAATAAATGTTAAAAAAAAATTAAAAAAATAAAATAAAATACTTCAGCATAAGTGTGTGTGTGTGTGTGTGTGTGTGTGTGTGTGTGTGTGTTGGTTTTATTCTATATGCTAGGAGTACCTAATTAACATTCCTAACCTGGGATAAACTGTCCAGAGGTGCTTAGTTAAAATTTTAAGAAGCCCACTCAGGAGTCTACTCCAGAGTACTAGGAGTGCTTCAATGATGTCTATCTCTGTCTGTAGTCAAGGGTTTATTCATTAGCATAATTGGAGTTAGAAATAGTTTTTCAAAGGCAATTGGAATAGTGTTCAGTATATGTAAACTGACTCGCAAGGTACAGACACCCTCACTTGTGCATGAACCTCTCTTGTGCAGCAGCCTAATATCTCTTGGTATGATGCACCAGCCTAGAAGTCCCATTCGGTCCTGTGTCCCATCTCTTACCAAAGGACTTATTGTCTGATTCTGACTGGATGGCTAGCTGATCCTCCCTAGAGAATACTGCTGTATCTGTCACTAGTGAAACTGTCATGAAAGGGGACTGGCAGAGTGACCAAGGGAGGGAGCCAATAAGAGCATATTGCATGACTCTTCGTGTCTGTTTGCTAATAAATGTTCACATTTGTGTTGCAGGATTTGGTTTGAGATTTGATTTTCTTGTAATGTACCACTTTGTAACAAGTTTATTGGGAATGAGACCTTGACCCTTCCTCTCTCTACCTTTAGTCATTAGAGGTCACCGTTATTTGCCAAAAGAACCCAACAGTTGTGAATGAACAAATTGGTCTAGATTAGTTGACAACACAACACTTAATACAATGCACATTATCAACACTTTTTCCGGATTAATATTTTAGTTTTCTGTAGATAGAGATATAGATACACACAGATATCACAACTAAAGAACTCCCATATTGTTTATATTTTGAATACCCTGACTCTTATGTTTTCATTGCCAGGCTGACCCTGGGATAGGTCATCCACTGAAATGTTGCTGTACTCCTCATTTGAATTTCTTTCTGTCCTAGACTTTATCTTACTTATCTCTGGTTGAACACACTATAATATCTCCCTAGAATAAAGCCCTCATCATTGTTTGCTGGCCAGAATGTCATATAACAAGATAGATGAAGGACTACGGTGGTATCAGAGTCTTCCTCATTGCAAATTCTATTACCCACTGGGATCACAGATAATCCCTACCAGAGGGAAAGAAAAAACTCAGTATTGTCATGAGGTGGTAGACCCAGGTCCAAAGTAACTGGGGGCAAAATTACAGAACAGGTACCTTGTGAACATCAGCTGAAGACGGAGAGGGAGAAGACTCCTCTGATTGTAGGCTGCCTTCCCATCACTGGGTAGACAGCAGACTAAGGGAAGTATTGTCCAGCTTTGCTGGGAGTAAGGAGAGCACCATGGAGAGAGGATGAGTATCCCAAGAGAGCATCTTTGTAACAAGTAGGTTTTTTTTTACCTGGTAGCCATATCTGCCGATAAAATATGAGGTTGAAGCCTTACTGTTCTACTCACTGCAGATGAAGACTTGTGCAGAAAGCATGGCACCTGTCATCCCTGGACTGCTGTTGCTGAGGAGAAGCCGGGACCCAGTGCAAGCTCTGAAAGAACTAATCTGGCTGCAGAGGCTGGCACAGAGGTCCAGAAAGACAGTAGGTAAGGCACAGCTCAGTCACAGGTCACTGAATGGCCAGCACCTGGTGCAGGGTGTTGTTTTGATGGAAGCCATTTGAGTTACAAACCTAGTCAGACTGTCTTAAGGAAAGGAGGCAATTCCTGAAAAAGGTGACAACGGGAACTTCAGCCAGGCTGTAAGAGAGAACCAGGGATGGCTGTTATGATAAGCAGCTGTTCTTTCCATTTACTCACAGCCCCACAGTTGTTCATCTGAGATTGCTGGTTCCTGCCCAGGAGCTTCACTATTCACTCTTGCATTTGCTTCATCTCCCCAAAGTGACTCGGTTTTGCTTTCTGAAACACTGTGGGAGCGGCTGGACACAGACTGGCATGCAGGGGGAGATGCTGAAAAGCAAAGGTGATGTGGAGGGGCGCCTGGGTGGCTCAGTTACTGGTTAAGAGTTCAACTCTTGGGGCACCTAGGTGGCTCAGTTGATTGGGCGTCCGACTTCAGCTCGGGTCATGATCTCGCAGTTTGTGAGTTCAAGCACCACATTGGGTTCTGTGCTGACGGCTCGGAGACTGGATCCTGCTTTGGGTTCTGTGTCTCCCGCTCTCTCTGCCCCTCCCCCACTTACACTCTGTCTCTCTCTCAAGAATGAATAAACATTAAAAAAAAAAAGTAAAAAGCAAAGATGAACCCTTACAGTGGGGGCTCAGCTCTTGACCTAAGTCACTCTCTGGATCATTCAAACCATCATCCCGTCCCTGATCACTGCCCCCATCCCTGTCCTACCACCACCACTACCACCAAAGGTCCCACTGGCCAGTCATTCTAGAGCAGCATTTCCTGCATTTGCCAGATCATCAGAATCACCTGAGGGCACTTATTAAAAAATATCCTCTGGGCGCCTGGGTGGCTCAGTCGGTTAAGCGTCCGACTTTGCTTAGGTCATAATCTCAAGGTTTGTGGGTTTGAGCCCGGTATCTGGCTCTGTGCTGACAGCTCGGAGCCTGGAGCCCACTTAGGATTCTGTGTCTCCCTCTCTCTCTGCCCCTCCCCTACTTGAGCTCTGTCTGTCTGTCTCTCTCTCTCAAAAATAAATAAGCACTAAAAAATATTTTAAAAATACACATCCTCAAGTTCCTTCCTAGAAATTGTGGGGTGGGGCCCAGGAACCTCTATTTTTATTAAATATCCCTAGGCCATTCCATAATCAGGCAAACTTGAGGACTGCACTGGAGCAGTTCTACAATTTTATTTGGTTAGCATCAGAATAAGCTAGGTGCTTATTACAATGAAGATTCTTACCCTAGAACCTCCACAAAAGATTCTATTTCAAAAGCTGTGAGGTAGGACCCTAGGAATCTGCAATTTAATAAACACTCCTAAGATTATGATAAAGGGGTTCACTGGCTAGGCTTTGAGAAGCATTATTTTAGAGAGAAACCCATCTAATTATGCAGACTCTCAGCCTACAGGCAGTATGATATGGGAGTAGCCCTTTTTCCACCTACTTCTGTGATGGAAAGACTTTGGCCTTTGGGGAAATCCAAGGCCATAGAACCCAAACCACTGGGCAGGACAGGAAACTGGCAGAATGGTCACAGAAGTAAGTCACAGCAACAAAGGTAGATCTAACTCTTACACAAAAGATACAAAAAAAGTTGCATTTAAACCAGATGTGGGTCAACCGACCTTTATGAATACTCTAATAAGAAGACAAAGAATTGCTCACTAAAATAGGGAGCTCTTACTGTATGCTAAGTGTTCGAGCTACACTATCTCATTTAACACTTGCAACAATTTTAATTTGTATTTTTGACAGGATAATGAATTTATTCAAACGCACAGCAAGTAAGTGTCAGAGCCTGGTCTCAAATCTAGGTCCTGTTGAAGTCAAATAACATGGTTTTACCTGCCATGATGTACTGTAGCTGGGCACATGGATTACTTCTGAAGAAATCCACAAGGTGATGTTATTATACACACTAGGAGAATTAGGGATTAATAAAAGGGAACCTGAATTTGATCACAAAATCCTTTTGCGGTAAAAATAATCCATCTCCATAATTTACCAATTTTGTGAGCTCGGATTTTAATAAATCGTGTTTTATTAAAATTCCACACCTGTATGGTTTAGGAGAGCCCTAGGGCTCCCCCAAAGTGAACATAATTGAAAGACGCAGAAGTTATGTAAAAGGAAACCAGCTAAGGATCTGAGAATAAGTAATTTCCCATTCCTGCGGAAACGCCACCACTGAAATAGATCAGCACTTGATGCGGCGGTGGGTCCTGCACCGCCTCAGTGGGCATCGCATTCAAGGAGCGTGCTCCGTGCGTCTTCAGAGCAGACCCTGCGCCATCCGCACTGCACACGGGTCCTCTCACCCACGCGTCACCGGCCGAAGCGGCGGGGCGCAAGGCTGTGTTCCCCTAGCTCTGCCCGGTCCGATGCGGGCTTGCAATAGTCGCTAGGCGCGCTGCATCTGTCCTGGCCGCACGAGGCCTCCGGAGCCCAAGAAGAGGCAGGGGTCTGACCTCCAGTTTTCTGCAAACTCTCCGTGTGTTGAGAGCAAACAGCCATCGTCAACATGCCTCCTGCTGACTTTGCTTGGGGGAGGAGCTTACAAGTGCCCAACGTACTTTTCAAAATCCTCACCTTGAAGCAGTCCTTTAAGATACAAGCCTACAAGGAAGGGGGTGTTGGGGTTGGAAGAACAAACCGGGCAGCAAGGTGTGGTGGCTAAAGGACAAAGGAGGACTGAAAAATAGAGCTGTGGCTCCAGCTCCACTTCCTGCCCCGACCCCCGTCCTCCCTCAGCCGTCCACAGCAGTTCCTTTGTCACAAAGAGGGCTGTGACTCTCTGGGAAAGGCCCTTCAGTTTGCTTTTGGTCCAACCGGATCATAAGCACAGACAAGAAACCAGCGCTCCCTGGAGCAGTGTGTTCCCTTGAACTCTTTCAAAATGGATGGCAAGAATGGTAACATACAAGTCATTCCCAAACCGCAGACCACCCAGAACCTCCCTGCTGTCAGGGAGCAGCCAGAATAATTGTTTCCTAAGCAGTTGACTTCTCTAGGTCTTTCATTAGTCACTTTATTAACAAGTATTTATGGGCCACCGACTGTAACCCCAGCACTGAACTGAACGAGAATCAGAAATATAAGAGTTACCCTGGGGGCCTGGGTGGTTCCGCTGGTTAACCGTCCAACTCTTGATTTCCGCTCAGGTCAGGATCTCAGAGTTTGTGAGTTCCAGCCCCGGGATTCTCTCTCTCTCCCTCCCTTTCCACACACCCCCACCCCCACCCCCACCCCACAAGTGCCCACACTCTCTCTAAATATAATAAATCTCTGTAAAATAAATAAATAGAAGAAGAAATATAAGAACTGGCTGTGCCTGGAAGAATCTCTCTGTTTAGAAGAGTAGGTCATATAATAATGAGGGCACAATGAACAGCAGTAGGATTTGAGTGCTACCATGAAGAGAACAAGAGATACCCGCTTTTCCTTCAGAGAAAGAAAAGATATTAACATGGACCAGAGACATCAAGGGAGGCTTCATGGTGGTGGCAGGCCCTGAGCCTATTAGGATTTGGAGAGCAAGAGAAAAAAGTGCCAAGGGCATTCCAGTTGTGGAGAATGGGGTGAAAGGCATCTCTTCTTTCCACTTACCAGAGTTTTCAAGGCCAGCTCAGATGTGGCTTGCTCTTTAAGCCTTCCACCACGAGGAATGTGAAGATTGATGCCTCCAAATTTCTTTAAGTCTTCAGAGAAAACAAGCCTAGGGTATGTATAGTTACATAAAAGCATCAATGGGATTATATTACATCAGTGGCAACTTAAGTATCACAGACTTTTTTAAAAAGATACTAAACAGCATAGAATTTTAAAAGCTAGCCACCAAATACCTTCCCCTTTGTCTTTGTTTGGATCCATTTAAAATGTTAACTTCTAGGGGTGCCTGGGTGGCTCAGTCGGGTAAGTATCTGACTTCAGCTCAGGTCATTATCTCACTGTTCCTGAGTTTGAGCCCTGTGTCGGGCTGTGTGCGGACAGCTCAGAGCCTGGAGCCTGCTTCAGATTCTGTGTCTCCCTCTCTCTCTGCCCCTCCTCCTCCTCTCTCTCTCTCAAAAACAAATAAACATTAAAAAAATAAAATAAATAAAATGTTAACTTCCAGAGGAAATAATTAATTGAGTTGATAAGAGCAAAAGCACCTTTCTATATTTGGTGACTTATTTCCTCTGGACTGTATAAACCAAACAGCTGCATTTAGAGCAGACACATAAGATTCCATTATAATTACAGACATTCCTAACCTGCTATTTTTCTGAACATTTGAAACATCAAAAATGGAGCTGAAACGATAGTTGGCATCCTATTTGATTACAAAGAGGCAGTATTCTATGATGTTAGGTGAAAGCTATATTGAAACCTTACACCTGCCTGCAAATAGAATTTTAACTGGCAATTTGGCTTCTAGGTAGTGTATTATGACTTATAAAATAATCTTTTTCTTCTTTCACAAAGAACACAAGGCCACAATTAGTGCCAAGTCTCTTCCCCAAAATTACTTGGCAGTGTTCCCAGATGTTCCACCAGCCTTATAGCAGAAGCTTTCCAACCTATTTGCTAGGTGGTGCTTTAATTTTTTTCTTCCAGTTTAATAACTTGCAATATGTCCCCTCCTTCCTGGTATCATTGGACAAGAGTATTTTCAACTCTTCCTTACTGTCTTCTTTTCTCAGACCTGAGGTCTTTCTGAGATTGACTTTGTTAATCTAGTCTGTTACTCTCTTCAAGCCCACATGGTTATATTAATCCCTTAAACAAGCACATCAAGCTGTAGGAGATTCACATTCAGTTAAAAGGTATTCTCTAACCTGCAAGTTTCTCAATATATTAATAAATGTTTAATGAGCTAAAGGTTCTGATGTCAAATAAACAAAATTCTGCACACCCTCTACAGTCTATCTGGGGATTTAGAATGCCCATTAGCTGAGAAAAAACTTAGAGAAATCAAGCAGGAAATAAATCTGTTTTGGTTAAGAAAAACTGATTTGACTATAGAATCCTTTCCTTCTCTTTTTCTCCCCCCCTTCTCTTTCTTTCCTTTTTTTTTCTATAAGAACATAATAATTGCAACTACAATAACAATAATAATGATGATAAAAGTTAACATTTACAGCTATTTCTATCCTATCCCTTTAATGATTATCCTAGAAATTTTAACATGCATTAACATGTTAAATAATTTTACTCTTCTTCAGAACCATATGAGTCTTCAAATGTTTCAAGCCAATCATCACCCTCCCTAAGCAATATGCTATCCTCTCTTGATATGTAGCCTCACCAATTAGACATTAATTTTGCCATTGTACATAGTCAATATTTATGCTTTCCATTTTCATACATCACAAATCTTCCTTCTGACGTGATACACCTTCATTAGAAGTTCTTTTGTGAAGATGTGTTGATAGTAAACCATTTTGGGCTTGTGTCTGAATATATCTTTATTTTGCCTTTACTTTTGAATGATTGTATCACTGAATACAGTTGACCCTTGAAAAACACAGGAGTTAGGGGTGCTGACAGTTGCAAATCTGGGTATAACTTTTGACTCTCCCAAAACTTTACTAATAGTCTACTGTTGACCAGAAGCCTTACCGATAACATAGCTGATTAACACATATTACGTATGTTATATGCATTATACACTGTATTCTTACAATAAAGGAAGCTAGAGAGAAGAAAACATTGTAAAGAAAACCATAAGGAAGAGAAAATACATTTATAGTATTGGACTGTAAAAAATCTATATGTAAGTGGACATGTGCAGTTCAAACTCATGTTTTCTGAGGATTAACTGTATAGAATTCTAGGTTGAAAGTTATTTTCTTACAGTACTCTGAAAATGTATTTTCAGTTCTTTTGGGTTCCACTGTTGTTTCTGAGAAGTCAGCTATCAGTCACTGTAGATGTCCTCCTCTCTCTCTCTTTTTTTTCCTTTCTGGCTGCTTCTTTTCTCTTCTCTGTGTTTTCATTGTTTTTAATTTGTCACTCATGTGTATTTCTTTTTACTTATGGTGTTTGTTACTTTGGGGAACTTCCTTGGTTTAAGGTTTGGTGTTCTTAATCCCTTCTTGAAAACACTCAGTCATTATGTCTTTTAATATTGTGTGTCCCCCATGGTTATTTCTTTTTAGAACCCAGATATGTAAGTTGGATCTGTTAACTCTTCTTTCCCTGTTTCTGAATCTCTTTGCCATATTTCCCTTTGCCTTGTCTCTGTCCCACATTATGTGTAATTTCTTCAGCTTTAACTTCCAAATCACTAATTGTTTCTTTAACTGTGTTTAATATAATGTTAAGTCAATCTATCCAGATCCTACTTTCAGTTATTATAATTTTCATTGCTGTAGATTCTTTTCAGAATTCTTTTTTCTAATTCTATTCTTTTATATGGATTTATACATATTTATTTTTTATTATATATTTGGTATCTGATAATTATAATATCAGTTTTTGCAGGTCTGATTCTGTGGTTTGCTATTTTTGTTGAATCTCATTTATGGTTGTGTATTTTCTCTATGTACAGTAACATTTTGGTGAGTGCATGGAACATACAACCTTAACTACGGGATTTCTTTGAGGTTTGTGTTAAAATAGAAAACCACAAGCCCAGAATGGAGTCAGTTATGCTGGACAAAGTCACCAAGTGGGGCTTAATATCTAATCCAATTGCAGTTTCAACCTCCCCAAGAAATATAGCCTTAACCAGTCAGTCAGGAATTTTCTGGTCAGCAGCAATGAGGTAATCTGTCACATGGATCCTGTTTACCTACCCCCAAAAGATGAGGTAATCCATTTAATAAAACTCCCTGTCCTACCCCCTACGAGAAGGTGACCTTGCCGGAAACAATCCTTTCTTTTCTTTTGCTAATTTGTTCTGCCCCATTTCTGTCTATGAAATCCTTTCATTTGGTACAGCTCCCCAGAGCTCCCCTCTGCTTGTTAGATGGGATAATGTTCAATTCATGAATTAATTAATAAACCAATTATATCTTTAAAATTTTCTCAGTTGAATTTTTGTTCCTTAACAGTTGTAAAATTTGCTTCCTCAGAGAGGATTTGTTTATTTCTGCTGGAGAGGGACAGTTGCCCTACCAAATATAATACTTATTATTAAGCTATAGTAACTAAGAATATGTGGTGTTGGCACAGGGATAGACAAATAGATCTCAGAAACAGATGTTCACATATATGGCAAGTTCATATATAATAGAGGTAGCATTACACACAGTAGGCAAAAGATGATGTATTCAATAAATGATGCATGATAATAAAGAAAAAGAGATCCAAATGGTATAAAATTATATAATTAGAATTTAGGTATAATTAGAATTTCCCTATTTATTATTCATGTTAATCATTTTTTATGGACTTATTATTTTTTAATTTTTTTTAACATTTATTCATTTTTGAAAGACAGAGTGTGAGTGGGGGAGGGGCAGAGAGCTAGGCCGACACAGAATTTGAAGCAGGCTCCAGCACAGAGCAGCTGTCAGCACAGAGCCTGATGTGGGGCTCAAACCCATGGAACATGAGATCATGACCTGAGCTGAAGTCAGATGCTTAACCAACTGTGCCACCCAGGTGCCCCATTTTTTCATGCACTTATTGAGCATTCTTGTGTGGTTTGTGTTTGTGTACTGATTGATCAAGAGAGTTCTCTGTATATTCTGGAGAGTTCCTTGTATATTTTGGATATAAGTCTTATGTGAGATATGTGCACTGTAAATACTGTCTTCCCTGTTTGTGGCTTGTCTTTTTTTTTTTTTTTCCTGTGGCTTGTCTTTTAATTTTCTTAAAAGGGTCTTTGAAAGAGCAGAAGTTTTTTTATTTTGATAAACTCTAATTTATCATTATTTCATTTAGGGTTTATCCTTTTTTTTTTTTGAACTAAGAAATCTTTGACTATCTGAAGGCCACGAAGATGTTTGCCTATATTTCCTTCTAAAAAGTTTTTTCTTATTATCTTTTTAATATCTGAAGGATGTGCAGTGATGTCTCTTCTATTATTGATGTTAGTAATTTGTGATTTCTCTGTTTTTTTAATCTTAATAATTCTGACTAAAGGTTTATCAATTTTATTGATTAAATAAATTGCTTTTGATCTTATTGATTTTTTAAATCATTTTTATTATTTTCTATAACATTTCAATTTACTCTTCTTTATCTAGATTTTTACACTGGAAGGTTAAATAATTAATTTTAATCCTTTTCTTTCTTTCTTTCCAGAGCATGCACACAAGTTGGGGAGGGGCAGAGAGAGAGGGAGAGACAGAATCCCAAACAGGCTCCCCACTGTCAGCACAAAGCTCAACTCGGGCTAGATCTCATGAACCAAGAGATCCAGAATCAGACGCTTAACCAACTGAGCCACCCAGGCGCCCCTCCTTTCGTCTTTTTAAATATAAGCTTTTAAAGCTATGAATTTCCCTTTAAGAGTGATTTACACACTAAACAGCTAAGTGTTTTAGCTATGTCTCTCTAATTTTAACATGTTGCATTTTCATTGTTATTCAGTTCTAAATGTTTTCTAAATCCTCTTGTGATGTCTTTTCTGACCCATGGGTTCTTTAGAAATGCTTATTTAATTTCCAAATATCCAGATACTTTTTTTTTTATCATTTCTGATTTAATTCTTATTATAAAGAGACCATGATTTTTTACTTATATATTTTTTAATTTATTGAGATTTATTTTATGCCCCAGAAAATGGCTTATTTTAGTGAATGTTCCAGGAACACTAGAAAAGAATGTATATTTTGCTGTTAGGTGAAGTATTCTATTGATCTTGATTAGGCCAAGTTGGTTGACAAATTTGCTCAGGACTTTGATATCTTTGTTAATTTTTTATATAGTTTCTGTGTCAATTACTGAGAGATAAAAATTGAAATCTCCAACCATATTTATGGATTTTCTTATTTCACTTTTAGTTTGGTCAACTTTTGCTTCATATATTTGGAGGTCTATTTTTGGGTGCATTTGAGCTGTTATATCTGCATGGTAAATTGACTCCATCATCATAAAATGCTCCCCATTATCCCTGGTAATATTTTTGTTCCAAAGTCTACTTCAGCTTTTTTATTAGTTTTTGCACGGCATAACTTTTCCATCATTTTACTATTTTTATAACAGCTTTATTGAGATATAATTCGCATAACATACAATTAACTCTTTTTAAAGTGTGCAATTCAATAGTTGTTAGCATATTCATAGCTGTGCAACCATCACCACAACCAATTTTAGAACATTTTCATCACCTTAAAAAGAAACTATAGGGGCGCCTGGGTGGCTCAGTCAGTTGAGCGTCCGACTTCGGCTCAGGTCATGATCTCACAGTCCGTGAGTTCAAGCCCTGCGTCGGGCTCTGTGCTGACAGTGCAGAGTCTGGAGCCTGTTTCAGATTCTGTGTCTCCCTCTCTCTCTCTGACCCTCCCCCATTCATACTCTCTCTCTGTCTCAAAAATAAATAAATGTTAAAAAAAAAAAAAAAAGAAACTATACATCCTTTAGCAGTCATCCCTTTTTCCCTATTCACCCAGACCTTGGAACCACTAATCTACTTTTGTCTCTATAGACTTTCCTCTTCTGAACATTTCATAGGAATGGAATAATACAGGGGCACCTGGGTGGCTCAATCAGTTAAGCTCTGACTCTTGATTTCAGCTCAGGTCACGATCTCATAGTTCATGAGATCGAGCCCCATGTCAGGCTCTGTGCTGATGGTGTGGGGTCTGCTTGGAATTTCTCTGTCTCCTTCTCTCTCTGTTGCTCCCCCACTTGTTCTCTGTATCTTTCTCAAAATAAATAAAAGTAAACTTAAAAAAAGAAATGGGATAATACAATATGTAGCCTTTTGTGTCTGCCTCCTTTAGCATAATATTTTCAAGGTTCATTCATATTGCAGATTATATCAGTATTTTTTCCATCTAATAATTAAATAATATTCTACTATATGGATTTACCACATTTTATTTATCCATTCATTTGTTCATGGATATTTGAGTTGTTTTGGCTATTGTGAATAATATTATGAATATTTATGTACAAGTTTTTATGTGGATATACATTTTTATTTCTCTTGGATATATACATAGGAATAGAATTGCTGAGTCACACAATAATTCCATGTTTAACATTTTGACGAATTTCCAGATTGTTTTCCAAAGTGGATGCACCATTTTACATTTCCACCAGCAGTGTATAAAGGTTCTAATTTCTCCATACTTTTATCAACTTTCTATTGTCTTTTTTATTCTAGCTATGCTAATGGGTGTGAAGTGGTATCTCACTGTGGTTTTGATTTGCACTTCACTGATGGCTAATGATGTTGAGCATCTTTTCATGTGCTTATTGACCATTTGTATACCTTCTTTGGAGAAATGTCTATTCAGATCCTTTCCCATTTTAAAAATAGGTAATCTTTTTTTATTGAGCTGTGATGCTTTATATAGCCTAAACACAAGTCCCTTATAAGAGTCCTGATTTAAAAATATTTGTCTTATGCTGAGGATTGTCTTTTCACATTTTGGATGGTGTCTTTTGAAGCAAAAAGATTTAATTTTGCTAATATCCAATTGATCTATTTTTTTGTTGTTTGTGTTAAATCTTCCATCATATTCCTTTAAGGTATCTGTGTCTTTACATGTAAAATGGGTTTCTTATAGATAGTGTATGGTTGGATCTTGCTTTTTTATTAATCTGAGAATTTGTCTTTTAATTGAAATATGTGGGTCATTTATATTTAATGTAATGTTCAATATATTTGGATTTAAACCTATAATTTTGTTCTTTTTTTCTACTCATTCTATCTGCTATCTATCTATCTATCTATCTTCTCTCTGCCTTTTTGTTTTTTTTTTTTGGTTTAGTTCATTATGTTGTAGCATTCATTTTATCTCTATTTTATCAATTTTAGCCTATCAATTTTATGTTTATTTACTATTTTATTACTTATACTTAAAAGAAAAACTGGTTGCTCTAGGGTTTATAGCATACATATTTAATTTATCCAAACTACCTTCAATAATATTATATCAATTGACATATAAGACATTTGCATTATGTTTCCACTTCCTCCTCTTTTCTTTTATGCCATTAATGTCATTTGCTTTATTTATACATCTGTTATAAAGCAAAGAAAACATTATTATTATTATTACTGTAAAAGGTTAATTATATTTTAAAGAAATTTTAAAATGAGAAAATAATCTTTTATATTTATCTACATATTTATTATTGCCAATTACTCTTAATTCTTTTAAATAAATCCATGTTTTCATCTTGTGTCACTGTCTCCTATTTGAGCAACTTTTTTTCTAACTTTCTTGTAATGTAGTCCTCTTGATGATGAATTGTCACAGCTGTTGTCTTAAAAAAAATGACCATATTCTGAAGAATATTTTAGTTACATATGGATTTCTAGATTGACAATATTTTTCCTCCTTCAGTATTTTATTTTTCATTATTTATTTATTTATTTAAATAATTTTTTAATGTGTATTTTTCAGAGAGAGACAGAGACAAAGTATTAGTGGGGGAAGTCAGAGAGAGAGGGAGACACAGAATCTGAAGCAGGCTTCAAGCTCTGAGCTGTCAGCACAGAGCCCAGCTCAGGGCTCGAACTCATGCAAGCTTCCATGCTCAGTGTGGAGCCTGATGCGGGGCTCCATCCCATGACCCTGGGATCATGACCTGAGCTGAAATCGAGTTGGACACTCAACCAACTGAGCCACTCCGGGCACTTCCTCTTTTAGTATTTTAAAGATTTTGGTTCATTTTTCTTTCTGGTTTACATAGTTTCTCACCACAGGTATGAATAATTCTTAACTTTGTTTCTCTGTATAGACTATCATTTTTCTTTGGCAGCTGCTAAAATATTTTTCTTTATCACTGGTTTTCAGAACTTTATAATGTGCTTTATGTCACTCCAAATGTGGGTATTACTATGTGTGTGTGAAATCTTATGTGAGGTGCTTTGAACTTCTTGGATTTGTGGGTTTATAGTCTTCATCAAATTTGAAACTGTTTTGGCCATTGATTCTTCCAACATATTTGCTTTCCCTTCCTTTCTCTCTCCTTATTCTGGGATTCAGGTTACATGTATCTTGGAATTCCCAATACTGTCTCAGAGGTCACTGAACTTTTGTTCATTTTTTAAAGTTATTGTTCTCTCTGCTTCATTTTGGATAGATGCTATTGCTATATCTTTTCAAAGTCATTAGTCTTTTCTTCTGCAGTGTGAAATTTGTTGTTCATCCTATCCAGTGGATTTTTTCATTTCAAATACTTAATTTTTCTACTCCTGAAGTTCATTCTAACTTATTTTTTATATCTTCCATCTCTTTTCTCACATGTTCATGTCTTTATATACTTGAACACAATATTAATAACGGTCATCTATCATCTGTTACTTCTAGCATTTCTGTAATTTCTGGATCTGTTTCTATTGTCCTTTTTCCTGGTTAGAGATCACATTTTCCTCCTTCTTATAACTAGCAAAAGAAAAAGTTATTGGGTCTGTGAATTGTACATTGCACATTGCACAATTGTACATTGTAAATCTTATATTCTTGAGTGTCTGGATTTTGTTGTTCTTTTAAAGAGGGTTGGGTTTTGTATTCATAGACACTTACATCACTCTCAAATCAAAGTAATCTTCCTGAGGACTATTTTTAAGCTTTTCTAAGTAGTGCTAAAATAGTTTTCACTCCAGGAATTGTGTCCTACTTCTAAAGTGTGACCTCTCAAGAATCCCTACTAAATGTCCCAGGTGATCTCCAAAGATTCTCCACCATGGATGATCAAGTTTGAAAACCTTCATCTCTATGCAAGCTGACCCTCCCTTCCCAGTATTCTTTGAACAGTTTGTGCAATTTCACTCTTTTCACGTGTAGCCAGTACTTAACAAAGATTCAAAGGAATCTTTTATTTTTTTAAGATTTTTAAAATTTAATTTTTTTTTAATTTACATCCAAGTTCTTAGCATATAGTAAGATTTTGTTTTTAAGTAATCTCCACACCCAATGGGGGGCCTGAACTCAAAACCCCAAGTTCAAGAGTCATATGCTCTACTGACTGAGCCAGCCAGGTGCCCCTCAAAGGAATCTTAATGCAGATTTCTAGAGTGCTTTTTTCTAAAGCTTCCTCATTCCTGAATATGTTTATAAAATTCAATAGATGACCATTAATTCTTAAAAGTACCCTATAACAAACAATGAACCTGATTATCATACAAACAATAATATGCATTACTATGTTATTCACTTTGATAATTTACATATACTTAAGTCAATAAAGTAAGTGAAGAAATGAAGTATTATTTCTTTGGTATTTACTAAGTGACAAGTAATTTTATTATTATCCAAATGATAAGATACATTACCAGTTTCAGCCTTGCCATATTGCTTCATGTTGTTCAATAACAATTTCTAGGTGGCAGCAGCAGCTGCCAGAAATTCTGTACTCCAAATTCTTGCTCTCCTTAAGAGCAAATATAGGTCCAGGCCATTTCAGGTAGCAAAATATGCCCATCTCAGTTTGGATTCCCCAAAATCAGAATCAGAAAAGAAATTTCAGCACAAGTAATTTATTTGGGAAGTGATTCTATGAAGAACATTATGGGAATAGGAAAATTAAACACAAACGGGGTAAAGCCAATAAACTGTGAGTTAATGAATTGTGGGTGACTGGGGCTTAATACTTCTGGGGATGTTATAAGAAAAGGGATGTAATACATCTGAGAACTGTCCCTGTGAGTGAATGAAAAGCTGAATTCTTCATCACCTACTCCCATTGGTTGAGGGCAGTTCCTAGAGTGTTGGCTCTCAGCATTTTTGGTCTGCTCCAGTCTTTAGAGCATAAGAGAATACGGTGAAGCTTACTCTTGAAACTAGACAATGCTCTCAGGAGGAGAGTCACAGGAATCCACCAAAGTGTGTGGGAACCACTGGCAGGTGACCTTCAGAATAGATGAAGGGGATATGGGTGGGGCATCACCAGGGTTCCCCCTTTCCTTTGAAACAGGAACTCATTCAAATCTTCTTTTCTGTTTACCCTAATCAAGCACAACCACATTAAACACCAAAAAAACAAGAAGGGTAAGATAAGTCACTGATGGACACTTGACCCTGTACTATGTTGTGGAGTAAGGACAGAAACAAAACAGTGACACCACAATTGCTGAATGGGCAAAGGTTATAAAAAATATTCTGTAAGCAAACCAAACTTTTGGCCTTTTCAGCAGATTCCTTCCTTTAACCTTCTGTTCATCTGGCATGAGGTTTGCGGTGCAGCTGGGTCTCCATGGCAGTCAGACTCATGGCTATTGTATTTATATTAGCAGTGGGTATGTGTGGTGTGTTTTTTAAAGGAAGCGACATAGCCCTTAAGTCTGTTCCCAGAGGATAGTTGTGGCCATTATTCTCCCAGTTCTTCATGCTTTGCCCCAAGGTTTGTGAAGGGGAAAGATTTCCTATAGCAAACAGGTGGCACAAAGTCTAGTCAAGCCAATTGCCATTATGATCAACTTATTTTAAGGCCTGAAAGAGCCCTGTCCAAACTAAAGCAATATAGTCATTATTTTATCATTAATTTTAATTTTTAAGTGAATTCTTAAAGAAATAGTTATCAGGATAAATCCATAAGAAGACAGAGTCAGGGACCTCATGAAGAATAATTTCATGGATACATTCACCATCACCATATCTAAGTCTTGAAGTTCTTTGATAGGATAGATACCTTTGTTTCTCCAATGAGAGATAAGTCTTAATTGTCAGTAGGCCCGCAATAGTTAACAATCTGATTTAATTAATTAATTAATTCACTCAATAGCGTCAAGCATTGTTTGAGGTGCTGGGGGTTGTGAACAAAAAAAAACAAAATCTCTGAGTTCATGTGGCTCATAATTAATTGGGAGAGACCAATAATAAATAACTAAACATATAATAATCAAGTATCATAATTGCTAAGGCTTAAATCAAGATATAGAGTATCAGGAATACAGAAATGCTGTCTTGTTATTTGTAGTAGATGGCTTCTCTAATAAAGTGAGTTTTGAGCACAGCAAAAATTAAATAAAGTAAGAATGATGCCAGTTATGCATATATCTGGAGAAAAGTGTTCCAGACTGAAAAATAGCACATGCAAAGACCGTGAGGTAGGCATACGGCTCAATTCAAGAACAACAAAGATACCAAAAACAAATGGCCTAAAGGAAGTTATAAGTAAGAGAGAGAGGTCAGAGAGATATTTGGGTGGGGTTAAAACACTTGCAAAGCACATAGAGCCTATGAACCAGTGAAGGAATTTGGTCATTTCCCCGAGTGACACATGAAGCTATTGGAGGATTTTTAACTTATACTTTTAAAAGAGCCCTCTAGCTACTGCAGTGGGACAGAGTTGGAAAACCTGAGCAATTAGGATACTATTAGGACAATCCAGGCAAGATGATAGAGACTTGGACCAGACCAGTGCAATAGTTATGGAGATGGCAAGAAGGCATTGAATTGTAGGTGTAGTTGATAGTAGAGCCACAGAATTTGTTCAAATGAATATGGGATAAAGAGAGGAATCAGGATGATTTCAAGATTCTTGACTTAAGCAACTGGAAGGGTCAAGTTGCCATTTATGGGTGTAGGGAAGACTGGGCAAAGCAGGTTTGATAGGGAGAAATCACACCTTTGGTCTCGGTTAGTGTTTGAGATGTCACTTAGAAATCCAAGTGGGGATGTCAAGTAGATATATGTATCAAGTAGAATATATGTGTCTGGGCTTCTGGGACAAAGTCATGACTGAACATATAAATTCAGTAATCACATTTAAAGCCATGTGACTAGAAGGAATCACCAAGGGAGTGAGTATAGTTATGGAAGAGAAGAGGTCCAATAACTAAGTCCCAGGCTTAGAGTCAGGGAAAAGAGAAGGAACCAATAAAAGAGACATTGAAGTAGCTACCACTGAGGTAGAAGGAAATTTAAGAGAGAATAGTGTACCAGAAACCAAAAGAAGAAAAGATTTCCAAGGAGGAAGGGAGAGAGAGATCGATTATGTCATTTGCTGCTGATGGGACAAATAAGAGGAAGATAGAGAACTAAACATTGGATTTGACATCAGCATCATTTGGATGGCAGTGACCTTGACAGGTATGGGGTAAATGGCTAATATAGGATTTTTTCCTGAAAATGGGTTTCTTTATTTAAAAAAAGAGTGAACTGAGCACCTGAAATGGAGTGAAGAGGAAGAAGGTAAAGAATGATGAAGGATGTTTGAAGGAAATACAACAAACTTCAATAACTACATGCAAGTCTTCTCACTACCTTTGGCCTCAGTTTTGAGAAGTGCCCAATGAGAGAGTTGGTCTCTATCCTCAGTTTTATCTTCTGAATAATGGGAATATTTTTTAAGTTTCTTTCTTTTTTTTTTTTAATGTTATTTATTTTTGAGACAGAGAGAGACAGAGCATGAACAGGGGAGGAGCAGAGAGAGAGGGAGATACAGAATCTGAAACAGGCTCCAGGCTCCGAGCTGTCAGCACAGAGCCCGACGCGGGGCTCGAACCCACGGACCGCGAGATCGTGACCTGAGCCGAAGTCAGACGCTTAACCGACCGAGCCACCTAGGCGCCCCTATTTATTTCTTTTAAGAGAGAGAGAGAGACAGAGACAGAGACAGAGAATGAATGAGTGGGGACAGGGCAGAGAGAAAAGGAGAGAGAATCCCAAGCAAGCTTCACGCAGTCAGCGCAGAACTTGACGTGGGGTCAGCCCCATCAGCTGTGAGATCATGACCTGAGCCAAATGAGGAGTAAGGCTCTTAACTGATGGGGCCACCTCACCACCCCTAAATAATGGGAATATTGGTTGTACCTATCTTATAGGGGTATGCTTGGGGTTCAATGAGTTAAAACATGTGAATTATTAAATACTTCCTGGACATATTAAGTTCTTAATAAATGTTTGCTATAATCATTGTATTGTCACATCATGTTTAATATTCTTATTTTCCCTTTAGCTTGGACATTTCACGACTCTATGTCATCATTATCATCTTGCTTAGAACCAGCCACCCCCGATGGCTAGTTCTAGTTTTGTACTGATATGTAGGGTGGATTTGCTTCCTGACAAAATATTAGTCACGGCTTCCTTGTTGTCTTCACAGTAAGAGTCAATTATAGATCAGAATGAAGTAAGTAAAAAAAAAAAAAATGAGTTGGGATACTTTTCCCTTGGATGAGTGGTCCTTTATTGATAACCATGGATGAGTAGATACAAGAGGCTTTAATCTTAGGGTTTTAATCTTAGGTCCACTTGGCTTGAGATAAAACATTCTCTTGGAAAACTGGTTCCTGAGTGGCTTTGGAAATGGCTGCTCTCCACAGTTTATATTTTTTTGCCTGGTTGTTTTTGTAGTGTTTACACTGTCCTCTCCAGCTAAAATTGCTGGGCTGACTTTGTTTCATCTGGACTTTATATTACACCATAATGATTAATCCACTTTGTCCGTGCCAAAAGCAGCTAGCATTTAAGTACCACTTGTAATTTCCACATCCAATGAAGTAATTCATCCTAGCCTGCAGTTTTTACTTGATAAATGTCCAATCTTTGTCTGCAGTGCACCTGGGACCTTTGCTATAGCATCATGATGGTGAGAGATTTTTAGAGTTCATTTCTTGCTCTCTTTCACCCCCTATCCATTTTTCAAATCTGAGGAAGGGTCTTTATGGACATGGGTCTGGTATTGACCAAATTCACAGAGAAAGGAAGGGCCAAGAGAAGGTGACAATCAGTTGGTGTCTCACTGAATTTGATCTGTCTTCCCTCCCTGTGGCAAGGATGGCAACAGGGAGCTGCCTCTTTGCCATGGCGCCCAGTCAGTGAGGTGAGTGCTGCTGCAGAGGAGAGGGTGGGAACCTTTGGCTTCCCCTGCCCTGGTTCCTCAGGATACTGTCCAGACTCTTTGAGGTGTGTGTGTGTGTGTGTGTGTGTGTGTGTGTGCATGTGTGCGTGATGACTTTATTTGTATTTTCCAGATGTGGAAGTGGAGATTCAGAGAGAACTGTGTGAGAAGTCACACAACCAGTACGTAGTAAAGTCAGTAAACTCAGGTCAGGCTAATTCCAAAGTCTATGTTCTTAAACCCTGTTCAATACTGCCTCCTGACCCAATCTTATTTTTTGAAGTATACAAGTAAGTGGCTTTTAGAGAGTTGGTGCAAATCACTGCAATCAATTTTACAATGTTTTCATTACCGAGTAGAAGCTGTGTACCCTTTTTCCGTCTCTCTAAACCTACCATTCTGCCAGCCCGAGGCAATCCCTCCCCTATGTTCTGTCTGCAGATTTGCTTATTCTGAACATTTCATATCAGTGGAATCATACAATATTGGTCTTCTGAGGCTGGCTTCTTAGAATTAGCATAATTTTTAAATAAAGACAATATTTTAAGAGCAATTTTAAGTCCAGAGAGTTCCCATATACTCCCAGCCCCCACAAATATATAGCCTCCCCCATTATCTCCCACTAAAGTGATACATATGTTATAACTGATAAACCTACACTGACACAGCATAATCACCCAAAGTCCATAGTTTACATCAGGGTTCACTCTCAATGTTGTACATTCTCTGGGTCTGGACAAATGTATAATGACATACATCTATCAGAATAGTATCATACAGAGTATTTTCACTGCCCCGCCTATTCATCCCTCCCTCCCTGCCCCCAAGCCCCTGGCAACCACTGATCTTTTCACGTCTCTATAACTTTGCCTTTTTCAGGATGTCATATGGTTTCCATGCAGTATATAGCCTTTTCAGATTGGCTTCTTTCACTTAGTAATATCATTTAAGTTTCCTTCGTGTCTTTTCATGGCTTGATAGGTTGTTTCTTTTTGCCACTAAGTAATATCAATTGTCTAGATGTACCACAGTTTATTTACCCATTCCTCTACTGAAGAACATCTTTGCTGCTTCCAAATTTTGGCACTGAATAAAGATGCTGTAAACATCTGTGCACAACATTTTTGTGTGGACATAATTTTTTAACTCCTTTGAATAAATACCGATGAGCAGGATTGCTGGATCATATGGTAAGAGAGTGTTTAGTTTTATAAAAGACTGCCAAACTGTCTTCTAAAGTGATTGCACCATTTTGAATTCACAAGCAGTACATGAGAGTTTCGGTTGCTCTGTATCCTCATCAGCATTTGGTATTGTTAGTGTTGTGGATTTTAGCCATTTTCATAGGTATGTCGTGGTATCTCGTTGTTTTAATTTTCATTTCCCTAATAATATATGATGTGGAGCATTTTTTTCATATACTTATTTGCTATCTGCATATCTTCTTTGGTGAGGTGTCTGTTAAAGTCTCTGGCCATTTTTAAATCCAGTTGCTAGTTTTCTTATTGTTGAGTTTAAAGAGTTCCTTGCACATTTCAGATAACAATCCTTCATCAGACATGTCTTTTGCAAATATTTTCTCCCAGGCTGTGGTTTGTCTTCTCATTCCCATGATATTGTCTTTCACAGAAGTCAAGTTTTTAATTTTAATGGAGTCCAGCTTACCAATTATTTCTTTCATGGATCATGCCTTGGGTGTCATATCCAAAAAGTCCTTGCCATACCCAAGGTGATCAATGTTTTCTCCTATTATTTTCTAGTTTTTTAGTTTTGTTTTTTGCATTTAGGTCTCTGGTCTATTCTGAGTTAATTTTTGTGAATAGTATAAGGTCTGTGTCTAGATTCCTTTTTTTTTTTTTTTTTTGACCTGTGGATATCCAGGTGGTCCAGCACCATTTATTGGAAAGACTACATTTTACTATATTGCTTTTACTCTTTTGCCAAACATCATCTAACTATATCTACTTGCATATATTCATTGACTCTCTATTCTGTTGCATTGATCTATTTGTCTATTCTTTTACCAATACCACACTGTCTTGACTGCTGTAGCTGTATAGTAAATTCTAAAGTTGGCTAGTGTGAGTCTTCTGAGTTTATTCATCTCCTTCAATATTGTGTTTGCTATTCTGAGCTTTTTGCCTCTCTATAAATTTTAGAATCAATTTATCCATTTCCACAAGATAATTTGCTGGGATTTTGATTTCGATTGTATTGAATTTACACATCAAGTTGGGAAGAAGTGACATCTTGACAATACTGAATATCTCTCCATTAGTTCAGTTTATTTAATTCTTCTCTGATTTCATTCATCAGAGTTTTGTAGTTTTCCTCATAAAGATCTTGTCCAGCTTTTGTTAGATTTATACCTAAGTATTTCATTTTGGGGAGTGCTAATAAAAATGGCATTGTTTTTAATTTCAGATTCCACTTGTTAATTGCTAGTATACTGAAAAGTGATTGACTTTTTAATATTAACGGTGTATCCTAAAACCTTATGATAAGCACTTAATTAATTCTAGGGTTTTTTTTTTTTTTCTTATTGATTCCTTCTGATTTTCTACATGGACAATCATGTCCTCCGCAAACAAAGACAGTTTTATTTCTTCCTTTCCAACTTATATCTGTTATTTCTTTTTCTTGTCTTATTACCTTAATTAGGAATCCCATTACAATGTTTAAAAGCAGTGGTGAGAGGGAACTTCCTTGTATCTGATATTGAAGTTTATCACCATTAAGTATGATGTTAACTGTAGGGGTTTCTGTAGATATTCTTTATCAAGTTGAGAAAGTTCCCCTCTATTTCTAGTTTACTGAGCATTTTTGATCACAAATGGGTATTGGATTTTGCCAAATGTTTTTTCTGCATTTATTGATACGATCATGTGATTTTTATTCTTTAGCCTCTTGATATGATTACATTACTTCATTTTTAAATGTTGAACCAGCCTTACATACTTGGGATAAATCCCACTTGTTCTTGGTATATAATTATTTTTTATACATTGTTTAATTCAATTCTCTAGTATTTTGTTGAGGATTTTTCCATCTATATTCGTGAGGAATATTACAGTTTTCTTTTCTTATAATGTCTTTGATTTTGGAATTAGGGTTATGTTGGCCAAATAGAATGAGGTAGGTAACATTCCTTCTGCTTCTATTCTCTGAAGGAGATGGTAGAGAATTGGTATAATTTCTTCCTTAAATGTTGGGTAGAATTTACCAGTGATCCATCTTGTTAGATAAGTATCCCAAAATATAGAGCAAAAAAGCAGAGAAGTGAATTATGAGAAGAATGAAAAAAATATGGAGAAGTAATAGAAAAGGGCATAAATCTAATCAGTATGATTTTTAAAAGGTCAAGAATTTATCCCAAAATATAATAGAGGAAATTTTTCCATAGCTGAAGACAAATAAGAATCTTATGAATGTCAGCAACTTGGAGGTACCCAGCACAATTAATATAAAAAATGTTCACACTTAAATACATCCTTGTGAAATGTGTTTAAGCCAAGGTTAAAGACAAAAATATTTCATGGGGCGCCTGGGTGGCTCAGTCGGTTAAGCATCCAACTTCAGCACAGGTCATGATCTCGCGGTTCATGGGTTCGAGCCCCGTGTTGGGCTCTGCGCTGATAGCTGGGAGCCTAGAGCCTGCTTCGGATTCTGTGTCTCCTTCTGTCTCTGTTCCTCTCCCGCTTGTACTCTTTCTCTCTCTCTCTCAAAAATAAAGATTAAAAAAAATTTAAAAAAAATATTTCATGCTTATGTGGTGGTGAGTGAGTAGGACAAGTTAGCCTTGCTGGAGAGAAAATCAGATTGATATCAAACTTTTCCATTGGGATAAGAGAGAAACACATTCAGAGTTCTAATGGAAATTGATTTTGAACAAATAATTTTATACCCAGTAAAAACTATCAATGAAATGGGAGAGTAAAATGGTAAAAATAATGTCCTTATATGAAATATGATGCTTCATGAAATAATGATTTTAGAATTTATACAGAAGGATAAAGAAAAGAGAAAGGCAAGCCATACAAATAACAATTGCCCAAGCCCAACTGCTTAATACAAAGTAAAATTGGAAAAAAAAAATACAAAAATACATGCAGTAAAAAACAACAACAAAAACCCAGCAAAATGATATTGAAAACCAGGTTTCACAAATTAGCAACCCAAACTACATTAGCAAATGAGGAGGCCTTGGAAAGAATAGCTTCAAGAAGAAGTAAATTTCTTCTAAATTGCTGTAAATTTTAAATTATTATTTTAGTAAGAAAGTGAAGGCATATGATAATGCATTATAAAAATTCAGTTCCCTGCTTCCTCTATTTCTCCCTCCTCCTCCCAATTTACATCTATGCATTTCCTCCTTCCTTCCTTCCTTCCTTCCTTTCTTTCGGTAGACTCCATGCCCAACATGGGGGCTTGAACTTACAACCCTGAGACTGAGAGTCACATGCTCTACTTACTGGGCCAGCCAGGTGCCCCTGGGCATTTCTTTTTCTATCAGCACAGGTTAAATGAAATAGTTTCATCACTTTTTCTCTGAGTCCACACATATACATTAAAAGGTAAGCTCTACGAAGGCAGGTTTTTTTTTTTTCTCTGTTCTGTGCATTGATGTATCTTTAGCACTTAGCACAGTGCTGGTACTGCATATGCAATCAATAAATATTTTTTTTATTTGAATGGAATGAAATTGTATAATCAATAGTATTCATCTAATTAAAATATTATAAATTCTGGCTGTTTTTAGACTTAATACATGGCCAAAACACACCAAAATTAATTATATCAGAAATAATAAATTCTATACATTTGACCATGTAAATTAACTATATGATGAACTGACTCTGTGATACTGTGACCAAGAGAGGAGGAGGGAAAGGTAGGGCTGTTAAATCTCTCATTAACTTAGAGGGAAGTATTGACATCCTGCCTAAAATTGATGGATCAAGAAATGGAAGGTTGAATACATTGTACAAAGCTATCGACGCATCTAAAGGAATAATAAAAAAATGAAATATATCTGGCAGTGGTTGTCGAAGGAAAGTGTAAATGAGCCAAGCTCCTCATCTTTCATAAGGGGGCCCATCAGCTATACTTTGAAGCTGATACATCAAAAATAAAGGGATAATAAATTATTGTTGCGGAGGTTCGCCTCAGAAGGATTAAAAATAGGAAACTCTTAAGCTGTTACTTCTGTGGAATGCCATAGAGAAAGACCTTTACTTTTTAAAAAAATTACTCTCTAGTACCAACTGAATTTTATTGCCATGTGCCCATACTTTAAAAGTGACATTTTTAATTTAAAAATAGTTTCTAGAAAAAGAGAAGAATTTTTAGGACAGAAAAAAAATGATCCAACTGTTTGCAATTACATACCGTCTACCAGCAAGGACCATCAAACATTTTGCAAACATTATCTGATGGCGAGTGTCAGAATTTACATTTGCCAGATGGAGAAATTCAGACAAAGATGGAGGTGACTTACCCATTTTCAGTGCATCTGTGACCAGCCAGTGATAAAACCCAGGCTTCCGGGATTCTGAGTCCAAAATAGATTTGGATTCATTTCTTCTTGGAAAAACCACCACATATTAGTATGATGATAGTTAAGGAAGAAATCCAAACTAATAGATGGCACACTCTGTGTTTAGGGCTTGGAAAATGCCTGTATTTTTCCATCCGATAATCTGGTGCCAAAATGCACATTTTTGCCTGTCAAGAAAAAGGTCAGAGCTTCTCTGAAGCACCTGATGGGAATATATATCAATTCAAGAAGTTGTGCCTACAAAGATAAAAAATGATAATCACTGTAACAACCACAATACATTTGTAAATCTCACTATATATGTATGAATAAAGATTTCCACCATTTTGTGGCTACTTAGAAAACTATATATGGTTAATTAGCTTGATGAATAATTCTGACTATTCGGCCGTATGCCTCTATTATTAATTCAGACCACTAGCACAGGTGGAAAGGAGGAAAAATATTTGACCGATCTGGCATTATTTTACTTATTGGTTTCCCTCTTAATGTGAATTTTAAAATATTTACTTATTTACTTATTTGCCTGGCTTCCCTATTTAGTTAAAACTCTGGAAGGGAGAGAAGGGGAGCCCATTAAATGATTATAGCAGATTTCCCTTGTTTTGTCACTACCGTTTCCTCTCCCTCTTCCATCCTACCCCTAACACCACACACAAACACTTCTGCAAAGTCGTCTGTATCAGGTGATACTGGCCCAATGGCCAAGATGAGCACTGGACCAAAGCAGCTGCAGAACTTACATGAGAATTTGCGAGACGGACTTGTGAGAGCCAGACTCAGTGTGGCTGCTTTCTTGAGAAAAGAAGAGCTGTTTTAGGTCAAGAGCTGTCGGCAGCCAGATTTTCCAGGGTGTCGAAGAGAAACAGAGAAACGAAGAAGAAAGTCAATGTACAGAGTGGAGCAGAGGTGAGAGACAAATACAGTGACCATGAATTAACCTTTTTTGTAATTGTGATAGAATATGTACAATGTAGAATTTACTATTGTGATCCTTTTTGAATGTGTAATTCAGTGGCATTCAGTACATTATATTGTTGTGCAACCTTCACCACCATCCATCCCCAGAACCTTTTCATCGTCCCAAACTGAAACTCTACCCAGTGAACAATACTTCTCCAATTCCCCCATGCTCCCAGTCTTTGGTAATTACTCTTCTACATTCTTTCTCTATGAATCTGACTATTCTGGGAATTAATCATTCGTACCAGGGTATTGTTGAGAGCTGCATCAGTTAGCAATTTATTGTCTCTCAGATCCAAATTCACCCTTCCATACAGGTTCCACAATAACAAATGGAATTCCTTTAAAGCATTTCTCCCCTACAAAGAACACCTGTTGAGGTTTCTCAGGAGAGGGTACTAGAGGGATAATGCAGGAGGAAGGGGCCTTCCTGCTGGTTCTGGCAGCCGCATTGTCAGTTGGTGGTACTCTATCCCAGCCACAGGCTCAGAACTCATGGTCCCTTGGTGACTTTACAGCCCCAACCTGGCCAGTGATCACCTGGCCGTGTTGACATGGACATGGTATATTCCAAGCCTCCTGTCCGCAATGGCACCCCACTCTCTCTTCAAGCTCCTGTGCCAGACCACTGGCTGCAGATTTTCTATGCCCAACCTGTGCCCCAGAGAGTTGCTTCCTGCTTGCTCACGCATTGCAGACCAGCTCTGGTCTGGGCAAATCTCTCTGCCATCCAATGGTTGCAATTCCAGCCTTGGGAAGGGGGTCCCCTTTCATATCTGTCTCTCCTTAGGTGCTCTCCCTTGGCCCTAGGATACCACATAGAGTTTCCCTATATCTTATAATTGCTCTTTTATCAAAAATTTAAAAATATTTATATTAAGCTTCCCTTATTTAAGTCACTGTGTGGTTTCTGCCTGTTGTTTACATCTGGCAGATGTAAACCAGGATAGTTCTGCGCAAACTAGGGTGTGTGTTCACCTCCTCTAGGGACGGAAGGGAAAGTCCTGACTGCATTTGAAGCTCTGGCTGTAGTTTCTCTTTTTTTTTTTTAATTTTTAAAATAAGTTTATTTATTTATTTAGAGAGAGAGAGAGAGAGCAGGGGAGGGGCAGAGACAGAGGGAGAGACAGAATCCCAAGCAGGCTCTGTGCTGAGAGCTCGATGTGGGGCTCAAACCCACAAACCATGAGATCATGACCTGAGCCAAAACCAAGAGCTGGACGCTTAACCAACTGAGCCACCCATGCACTCCATAGTTTATTTATGAAGTCTACTATGTATCTGCCCTTGGGTCTTGAGACAAATTTGTTTCTTCAAAACAAATTCTAGCTTTGTCTTTAAGAGAGCTTAAATGTGTTTCTGTTACTTGAAACTAAGGGAGGCATCACTAATAAAAATGTAATTTCACATTCTTTCAAATATGGCTCAGAAAAAGGGATAGAGGGATGAAGAAAGACTACCTAAGACCAGAAAAAAAGAAAGGAAGACTATGCCAAGGGTTAACATGGCAGCAAATTCTCAGTTGAGCTTGATGTTGATGTTAGGTCTTCAGGTTCTGTGACTCACCTCTCTTGTCACCAGTGGGGGAACTCATACAAAGGGAGCTAAGTGGGGCACTGGCTGACCCAAAGATTCTGAATGCAAAGAAACAAGGCTGAGGTGGAATGAAGCCTCTTACTCCCACTGCAACCAGACCTTGAGACCTGCTCAACTCAGTGTGTATCTGAGAGTTGGGTATGCAGAGTCAACCCAAGTTCATTCACCAGGCACCTTTGAGGACCAGGGCTGCCTCACACCCTCAACTACCAGGGGATAGAGTAGGAGCCTGCTATCTAGCAGCACACTTCCAGTGAAGGGAACATTCTGGACTGGTTTTGCTCAGCAGACAGAGTAAGTCCCTGCCCATTACTAAAGCATGTCCCAGGAAATGTCAGACTCTTGCCTATCACATTTGTCTTTTTTTGTCTGAGAAGGGGTGCTCAATGGGGAGGAGACAGAGAGGAGAAACCTTCCTCCCCTGCATTTCTCTTCATATGAAGAAAATACCAAAATGTTGGTGTTCATTCCCTCCTCTATGAGCCAAGATGCGAGACCACTTCTCAACACTACTATTACTATTTTCCAGGCCAAGCCACCATTGCCTCTTGCCTGGATTGCTGTGGTAGCCTCCTCACTGTCTCCTTCCCCACTTCAGTCTATTCTTAACCTTACAGCCAGAGTGATTCCATGAAAATAGAAGTTAGCCTGTATCACTCTTCTCTTGGAAACCCTCCATTTGTTTCTCATCTCAGAGCAAAAGCCAAAGGACTTACTTTGGCCTGCAAGGCCCCACACCATCTAGATTCCCATGACTTCTCTGACTTTATCTCCCACTAGTTTAATGTGGCAGACTCACGACAACAACTGGTCCTAATTCTCCATCCCTCACTATACTCACACCCTTTGCAGTGTGACTTCGACAGTCTCCCCCAAAAGAAGTGGGATTTGTTCTCCATCCCTGGAAACTAAGCTGGTTTCATGAATTTCTTTGGTCAATAGAATGTGCCATTGTTTCAGTTCTGAACCCAGACCTTAAGAGGTTTTGTGTGCGCTGTGTACTCTCCCCCCTCCCCATCTCCTCTCTCTCTCTCTCTCTCTCTCTCTCCCCTTCTCTTGTCCTCTTTCTCTCTTTCCTCTCTTCTTACTTTCTTTTTCCTTTCTCTCCTCCTCCTCCTCCCTCCACACTCCTGCTATGACATAAGAACAGAACATCAACCTACTGGAAGATGCGAGGCACACAGACATATGGAGCAGAGCTAAGTCAATCCAGTTGTCTTATCTAAGACTGAGATGTGTGAGGGAGCCCAGACAAGATCAGCAAAACTGTGCTGACTTGTAGCTGACTGCATAGGCATTGAGTGAGCCTTGACAAACTCAGCTCATCTCAGCAGAACCACGCCAGTGATCTTTAGACTCATGAGTAAAACTAAATGATTGTGTGCCACTGAGGTTCTGAGGTTGTTTGTTACTCACCATTCTTGTGAGATAGATGACTGATACATTCCTCTGCCCATTCTTCTCCAGCCATAATTGCCCTCTGGAAAACAGCAGTCACATTCCTACCTCAGAGGCTTTGTACGTGCTGTTCCCTCTGGCTAGAGTCCTCTTCCCTGACCCACCCCACCCCCAATAGCTGCATGCCTTGATCCCTAACCTCCTTCAGATCATCTCTCCAATGTCACCTTCTTAGTGAGATCTTGTCTGGACATATATAATATGATCTTCTAACACATCCTTTTCTCCCTTTTGAACTTAAAAACATTGTTTTAATGTTTATTTATTTTTGAGACAGAGAGAGAGAGAGAGAGAGAGAGAGAGAGAGAGAGAGCAGGGGAGGGGCAGAGAGAGAGGGAGACACAGAATCCAAAGCAGGCTCCAGGCTCTGAGGTGTCAGCACAGCCCAACGCAGGGATCAAACTCATAAGCCGTGAGTTCACGACCTGAGCTGAAGTCTGACGCTTAACCGACTAAGCCACCCAGGCGCCCCTCCCTTTTCAACTTTAACTTTCTCCTTAGCACTTGTTGCTATCAAATATATTTTACGTATTCCTTATTTTTCTTGCTTATTATCTAACTTACTCGAAAGCTCCTTGGAAGCAGGGATTTTTGCCCTTTTTTCATTCGTTACTCTATTCCCATGCCCAGAATTATGCCTGGCACATAATAACACAATACACAAATAAGTAAATCAAATAAGTAAATGAATGGGTGTGACTTCTCCATGGAATGATAGAGATGATCGGAAAATGTTTTCTTAATTTTTAAAAACTGGAAAAATTAAAAATCCCTGAATTAAATTTGTTTTATCTAAGTTCTCTTCCACCGCCATGATCGTAGTCACAGCCACCCTGACCTTCTGTCTGGATTGCTACAATTGCTTCCTAACTAGTTTTTCTGCACCTGTCCCTGCTCCATATAATGCATCACGGCCACGGTGGTCTTTTTAAAGAGAAAGCCCGACTGAGACGGATATCCTTAGCATTGCCTAACAGGACCTGAAAGATTTGCTCCTCCCTACCTCTCCACCCTCAACTCTTCTTGCTAGCTCATCGGTCCTAAGGTTCCTTAAAATTGCCATGATCCTTCCTGCCTCAGGACATTTCCATGAGCTGTTCCTACCCTCAGGGAATGCTCATCACCATCACCATCATCATCATCATCATCCCTTTGCCCAGTCAACCCCTATTCATCCTTTTGATCTCGTCTCGAGGATTATTTCCTCAGGAAAGCCTTCACAATTCAATGTTTTTTTCTTTAAGACACACAATACGACTTCTAACGGTAAGTTTGTGTGGCTTGTATGATGTCTGCTTTTCCCAACATACTGTAAACTCACTGAGGACTTAAGCTATTCACCAGGTCATTTGGATGAGTTTGGCCTCAGATTCACCTAAGCCCTCTGTAGAGACTTGCAGTGTCAAACAGGAACCCATGAAGAAAAGAGCTTTTGCATAAGGAGTTGAGTCTTCCAGGAAAGACTCAGCCCTGATGATATTTTTGTTCCTTTCTAAAGCCACAAAGGTCTATAAACCATCCCTCCCCATGACCACCGCCAGTCCATTAGCAGTAGAAGCCAGAGAGAATATTTACATTCTAAGGGGTTTGTACTGAAGAATGACACCTCTCGTCATTCTTGCAATGTCATGATTTATGCAATCAAGTCTTGCTTTAGAGGACAGCCATTAGCCACAGGAATGGGCACAGCAAAAACAGCAGAAGCAGTGGTGATTAACTCTAGCTGGGATTTTAGTCTTCTATTGCCGTGAACAAGTTGCCACAAACTAAGCAGATTAAAGCAACGCGAATTTATTATCTTACAGTTTCGTGGATCAGGATCCAAAGCACAGCTTCACGGGATCCCAGCTCAGGGTCTCACAAGGCTGCAGTCAGGGTCAGGCTGCAGCTCTCATCTGACACTCGAGGTTCTCATCTGAGCTCATTCCAGGTGTCGGCAGAATTCAGTTCCTTGTGGCTGCAGGAATGAGTTCCCCATTTTCTTGCCAGCTGTCAGCTGGGAATCATGCTCAGCTCCCAGAGGCCAGTGGCTCTCCTTGCCACATAGGCCGTTCACCACATGGATGTTTTTAATTTTTTCCAGGCCAGCTGGAATGTACTGTTCCGACTTCTCTGTGACCAGTGGAGAACGCTCTCTGCTTTTAAAGGGCTTACCTGACCAGGTCAGGTCCACCCCGATAAGCTCCCTTTTTGCCATATAATATAACATAACCATGGGGGTGATATTTCACTGTATTCAGAGGTCCTTCTGAACTCAGGGGGATTAGACGGGCACCACACTGGGGGATCCTGCCTACCACAGGCAGCTAGGATCGCTGATCTTAATAACAAAAAACTACTGAGGTTATATTCTTGCCAACACTGTGCTAATTACATTTCAGCATTTAATCTTTAAAATAACCTATGAGGTAAATTCTATTACTCTCCTTGTTTTACAGGTGAAGAAACTGAGGCTCAGAGGCCAGGTGACTTTGTCTAATTTCACACAATCAGTAAGAAGCATAGCCTACATTTTGAACTTTGGTCTTTCTGACTCCAGAACTCATTCTTTTTCACTTTACCTCATCGAAGCTGCTTCTCCTGTAACCAGCAGAATGATGATTGTCAGTATTTATGGCTATAAATACTGGTAGTCCTGCCCACACCTCAGGAAATAGGTTCTTCATAAAAATGTTCTTAATTAACTAAAATGTGTTATCCATATCCTACGAAGAACTCTAGTTGATAATCACTTTAAACTCTTAGTGGAGTTATTGACTCAGGTATAAACTGGTGTTAAAAGCTTTCGGCATAAGGTTATTGGGGCACCAGACATTTGTATGGTATTGCCAAAATAACACCACCCAGTTTACCTTCCAGTCACAAGGGTGAAAACTTAGTGCTACAATGGAAGGGTAAGATTGCCATTTGCCTTAAGTTCAAATGCTAGGATCCCTAATAGTGGGTCGGTCAGAACATACTTATCTTACGACAAAATGCAGTATGAATTTCACATCTCCTATGATACAATCTAGATAACAAGGTTTAACCTGAATTCATTATGACTTTGCGTTTGACTTCCATTTTATGAAAAATTAAGTGGGTTAGAGAAACAAGCTCTAGAGAAACACAGAAAAGGAACTAGTCACATCGAGAAAATGGGATGTTTTATAGATAATTGCCCAAATCCATTTAACAAGCATGATATCATGTCTTTTGTCTATGGCAAAAGAGCTTAAGAAATATCCATGTAACGACAATCGTGTATATTCGTGCCTGAATTGGTCCTCAACTGGACAAACCAGCTAGAGAGGACATATGGGGGATGACTGAGGAAATACAAGGTGGACCAGGTATGAGATTAGATGTATTGACATGGAAAGTTACAGATTATTAACCTTAGAGAAAGCAATTACAAGACAGTCTGTAACAATTTAAAAAACAGTATATTTCTCATTTTGAAAAAGATATGTAAGAATACATAAAAATTCTGGAAGGGTATACAATAAGATTACCAGTGGTAATCTCTAGTTGGTGGAAATAGTGTTTTTATTTTCTTATTTGTTATTTGTTTACCAGTACATGTGATGCTTTGCAATTATAAGATACTTTAAAAATATATATATGTTAAAGTTTACTTATTTATTTGAGAGAGAGAGCAAGTGAGAGCAGGAGAGGGGCAGAGAGAGAGGGAGAGAGAGAATCCCAAGCACGCTCCATGCTGTCAGCACAGAGCCCAACACAGGGCTCGATCTCATGAACCATGAGATCATGACCTGAGCCAAAACCAAGAGTCGGAAGCTCAACCAACTGAGGTGCCCCAATGATAAGAGATTTTTAATTTAATAAAAAGGAAAGAAAGTCATCAGTATATAAGTTTTAGCCTAAGCCATGGGAGTAAATGAGATTGCTCAGGGAAGGGGCTATCCAGAATAAGAGGGCTAAGACCACAGCATTCAAAAACATCAAGATTTCAGAGAGAAGACCAAGGAAAGAGAGCTAGTCAGAGACTGAGGATGAGCCATGAAAGAACAGAAGAAGCAGGAAGGCCAGGGAAGGGGAGGTTTCCAGAGGAAAGGATAGTCAGGTGTATCAAATGCTAAGGATAGGCAAGCAGGATGAAGAATAAAAGGTCACTGACTTCACGGTAGGAAGTCAACAAAGACTTTTGCACGTGGAGGGATAAGGAACGAGAGGTGGTTCTTGTAAGGAGTTGGTAGTGGGGGAAGGACACAAGACAGCAAGTAGAAGTCAGTCGTGGTGCCCATCTTTGCACAAGGAGGTGAGCAGCGACAAGTTGCCACTCAGGTGTGTTCCAGGTAAAGGAAACACTGGAACACTGCTCCTTTACCCAGCGAGAGTGGCGCCTCCTGCAGGATGTAAAGGGAAGGCTCTATGAAGCCGGCAGAGCAACAAAGAGTTAAGCAACGTGTCGGTAGATTGGAGAAGGCCAGTGGGAATGGAGAAATTGAAAACCTAAGACTCGAGAAGGCAGGATCATTTATAGCACAGGATGCCCAGGCCACAGAGCAGGGAACCAGGTGGAGCACAGAGGAGGCCGGTGACCCTGTGCAGGACTGAGGCTGGCTTCCTCTGAATCAGAGTGAACGTTCAAGGAGCCAGGACCAAAACCAGGCAACTCTCACCTTCTGTTCGAGTCACCAAACTGGTGATGATTAACAATGATAAGTATACTTGGAAAGCAGGTTTTCTAAGGGACAGTGTGCTGGTTTTTAAGTTCTGCAAAGCCACATTAGCAGGCACTAGACCATGTGGGCCTCGCACATTATTGGAGTAGGAGGCTGCCCACATGATGGGATTTGAGGGGTGGCCCATCACCCCAGGAGTATCTCCCATGGGTTTTTCTTAGTGATAGGTGCTGTGATGAGTGAATAGACAGTGGAAGGTTTGGGGTCAGTAGATGAGTTTATGGTCTATCCTTTCTGTCACGTATACTTTTTGAACTTCAGTTTGACTTGCTTCAGTGAACATTTATCAAATACCCACAGGGCGAAAAGGGCACTGTTCTCAGTACAGCCCATGACATTTCATTTGATCCACAAACTGGGTGAAGGGGCTGGAATAATCTGGGGCTGTACCTGCAATGAGAAATAGACAACAGTTCTTGTGTGCCCGGATCAGAGAATTGCCTCCCTGAAAAAATAAGCCTGAAGAAAGAACAAAGGTGCCATGTTAGGTCTGATCATTTCCTTTCTTTCTCTGTACTCTCTTCCCATCGCCCCATCACTCAATCAGAAAGCCCCGATGTCCTCTGGCCTCTTCTGCCCCATCCAGTCCTGCCTTGGTGCTGCTGACCACACAGCAAACTGTCCCCGGGTCAGCAGGTCTCAGATGTGCCTGCAACACTTCAAACTGGGGCTTCACAGAGACCACAGACATCTTCCGAGGGACTCAGCAGCTGCTCAGGGTCGTGCAGCTCAGAGTGCATTAATCAAATGTTATTATTCCCCACCGCTCTGTTTGCTGTGCCAGTTAGATCTGGGACAAGCTGTTGGTCAGAGGGTTTGCTCCCTGGTGCCTGTTTGTAGACACGCATCTTCCCAATTTATCCTTCAAGCAATACTTTGTAGGACAAGACCGGTATCCCCCATTTTCCTCACAGCTTTAGGAACTCTGGGGCTTTGCACAAATGTGTACAAGGTGTAGAGATTCCAGCCAAGAGAAGAGAGTGGGAAGGAACACTGCAGCGGGAGGGAGGGCTGGAAGGTGCTGGGCCATTAATTACAGCTCAGTGGGGACAGAGAAGGAAACAGCAACTCGGAGTGGAGCTCCAGAGCAAAAGCAAACAGGAAGGTTTTAATGAGAAAGTCCCTGGGAGGAAATGACTCAATGGTTTGGAAAGAGTGGGCTTCAGAGAGGCTGGAGGCAACATGTGTGGAGCCCCATCCATAGGGAGGGAGTGGAGTCAGCCGGAGGCAGGCAACTGGGGAGGGGCACGCAGGACTTTCTTTTTGGCACCCAGAGATAGCAATCAGCCTGTCCACTTGGGGCTTTGCCCCACATGTCCATGGATGGGAGGGAGTTGGAGAAGGGAGTCTCAGGGCAGGAACAGCTGTTCCATCTGCAGCAAGGTTGAGAAAACCCTCTTGATTCTCAGTATGGCGGTGCGGGGTGGGGAGGGAGGCTGAGATTGCTTGGTCAAGGATCTGTTTGGAAAAGGTGCTGGCATATCCTGGGGCTGCGCTGCAATGAGGGATGCACAACAGCATTTCCAGGGTCTGGAACACAGAACTTGCTCCCTAAAAAAATGCCGACAGACGAGCAAAGACGATCGTGTTGCAGTCTTGGTGTCTGCATCAGAGAGAGAAGCATTTTCTGATTCAAAAGTCAGGGCATGGTATCTGAGAAATTTTTTTCCCTAGTTTCTGAATTTCTGCACATGGAATGCCTTAAGACGGTATAAAATGAGATCATACTTACCATAAATGTACCAAAATGAATTTATTAAGAATTGTAAAATTGTATGAAATTGGTAGTGCCCTGGAGAATCTGGCATGAATGAACACTGTGTTTTGAAACAAAGCCTATCTGAGCAGAGCTCAAGGACAAAAGTCTTCACAAATCATGAATTCATTAGTTTCGTCATGAATCAGGAGTTAGGGGAGAGGGGAAGTGGGGAGAACAAGTTCCCTTCTGCGGGGTGGGGGGTGTGGGCGGAGAAGCTAAAGTCCCTCTGGTGTGTTCAAGGATGTGGATGCTGGGGCCGGAGACCTAGCCTTGAGCCCTTGCTCTTGAGCGTCCTAGCTGCGCCTCGGGCAAATCTGAGCTCCCCGATTTGCAAAGTCAGGACCGCACTGAGTCCACCAGGTGGCTGTGAGAATTCCAGCCATTCCACTGGGTACCTAGACCAGTACCCGGCATGGATGGGGCATGTCTAAGATAGCAGCTCCTTTCCTCTCTCCACCCACACTGAGTGATATAGGGAAGGATGTCCCAGCTTGGAAAGGTGTCAGTCACGGAAAACACCCTGCGGTTTAGCAGACATTTGGGAACTCCGACCGAAACACTCCTCTCAGGCAAGTGGGGGAGGAGAGAACACGGGGCAAGTCAAGCTGTCTGCTGCCCAGCACCCACCACAAACCAGTAACGGGTTGGGCTTCTCACTGGCTGGAAACCAGCACAGAGAGGAAGCAGCAAACACTATGAGAGGAAACAAAGTTTCCTGTTCAATGAGAGGTGAGCAAGAACCTGGCGATTCTGGAAGAGCAAAAGAACAAGGGCAGTAAAGGGAGGAAAACATAAACAAATGAACTGTGGAGCCCCCGGGGTGCATTTTATCTGACCGGAGGAGCAGCCTGTTCAGAGAGGATGTGGGAACCTCGATTGTGTTACAAACCATCACGAGGAACCTCCAGCCTTAGCTGATCCAGCAGGCGGCTCTTGCAGCAACTTAAAAGGGCATATAAAAGCCACTCACCAAGGCCCTCCTGCAAGGGGACTGGGGAGGTCTTGTCATTTCCACCCAAACCTGGCTCTCAGCGCTGTCACTTCTGCATACCCTGGCTTTTTCTAAAAAGGTCTCTGTCTTTTCAATTTCATCATTTACACCACTTGCTTCAATGATTCTCAACTTGGCATGCTGCTCCATGATTTTGCTACTTTCTGAGTCACATGCTTTTTACCTACATTACTAGTGGGGCTTGGGGTCCAGCCTCTGAAGGAGGTTGCCAAACCTTCCCATTCCTTTCCCAAGGCTAGCCAGTGACGCGTGTTGTCAGAAACACTCTCTGCCTCAAAGTCTCTTTTTCTAATTCTAGATAATCCTTGGAGAAAGATCTCAGGCTGAGCCATGACTACCTAAGAGTTCAAGACCATTCAGATGAATACGTATTTGGGCATCTACGATGTGGCCGGCACGATGGGGGAGTCCAAGGTGAAGACTTAGTATCGACTCTCCGGGGCTTTGCTGCCTAGAGGGAAACCATATATAGGGTCCATTTGTTTTAGTACTTACTAAGCACTAAAGTAAAACGGGTTCATTCTTGGTGTTTTATTGTGTAAGTTAATATGAGAAAGAATGAAATCTGGCCCTTTGTAGCAACGTGGATGGAACTGGAGAGTGTTACGCTAAGTGAATTAAGTCATACAGAGAAAGACAGATACCATATGTTTTCACTCTTATGTGGATCCTGAGAAACTTAACAGGAACCCATGGGGGAGGGGAAGGAAAAAAAAAAAGAGAGAGGTTAGAGTGGGAGAGAGCCAAAGCATAAGAGACTGTTAAAAACTGAGAACAAACTGAGGGTTGATGGGGGGTGGGAAGGAGGGGAGGGTGGGTGATGGGCATTGAGGAGGGCACCTGTTGGGATGAGCACTGGGTGTTGTATGGAAACCAATTTGACAATAAATTTCATATTAAAGGAATAAATAAATCGCATGCTAATAACATAAATGAAGCCTAACCTAAAGCTACACTAGGTCTCTTACAGGCAGGACACGTGCCAGGTAAAAGAGCAGGCTGCTGGTGCTCTTTCCAGGCTGTGGAGGAAGGGTTGACCAGAAGTGCCCCTTTCCCAGGTGAGGGACTATGTCCACAGATTCCTGGGAACCACAAGCAGGTTCCAGGAAGCGTTACCACAGAGGAGTTTGGGAGGGCACCAAGGAGCACGTGTTACTGAGAACAGACGCTCTTTCCCCAACTGTCTCCTGCTTACCCTGCTAATCCTGGTTCACAGAGACCTTACCTCCTATTGCTCGTCTCCACTTTAGTCACTTATTCAGGAAGCAGCAGATTTGCCGTGTGTCAGCTACTGTGCTAGGCTCCGGGGACTCAGTCCTTGCCCCCAGGGAACTTGCACTGGAGAGGACCATTGCCTTTGCACTATATTCTCAGCTTCTCATTCTTTTCCACAGATGAAGTCTTTAGAATCCTGCATGGAATTCCCACCCTCACTTTTGCAGATAAACAATCAAGCCTCCTTTTTATTTGCTCAACCACATACCTCGAAGGGGACGTGCACGAGGTGCGTCATTTTCTCCAGGATTTTTCTTGGTGCCATCTGATTCTAGGCCAGGAACCTGCAAAAAGCAAGAACTTTGGAGTGAGGGAGACATGGATTGGGACAGTGCAGTGCCTCACAGCAGTGGATGAATCTTCCCAGGGGATTTTGGACAAGAGCGAGTGTTAGCATTAGTAGAGGTATTGTGTAACAGGACACGATGGCTAGGACGTCGGGGATTTCCTGATAAGGCAAGCAGGTCTTATTTTCTAGGGTAAGGTAAGCTAATTAAAGCTGAGTTGGAGGACTGTGATTGGTGTTTGTTAAGTTTCCTTGACAAGTGCTTCCCATAAATGCAGGCTGACTTAGGTTCAGATTTGTGATATGGGCAGGTCCACTGAAGTGGCCTCCATTTTGTGGGTCCCCAGATACAAATTAACATTATCATATTTTCGGTTGGGTTCCTTGGAAGCAGAGCCTGAGGCAAAGTTTTGGGGACATGTGATTTATTGATTTATTCAGGAAAAACTTGTAAGTGACAAAGGGAAGCAGAAAAGTGAAGGAAAGAGTAGAGCAAGGATGTGGTCTCAGAAAATGCCAGACATGATCCATAGAAAACTCTGAGGCATAAGTGATATCACAGAAATCTTCTCACCACAAGGCAAGAGGGCCAGACTTCTGTGGGTTGGGAAGGTGTGTGTGTGTGTGTGTGTGTGTGTGTGTGTGTGTGCGCGCGCGTGTATGTGTGTGGGTATGTGTGGGTGTGTGTGTTGGGGAGGCTTGACCTCACAGCTGAGTCATCTCCCATTAGCTGTAAGGGAAGCTGTGAGCTGTTAGCACATGGCTACTGTAGGATGGGTTCACCAGCATGGTAAAAGGGACGTGGGTGGGACAGCAAATGAATCCATCACACATAGGTTCCAATGCAGCGTTCACCTTCACAAGTTAGAGTGACCATTATATCAGGGGATTGTGAAAAGCTCCTGGTACAGTAACTGTCCCTCCCTCTCCCTTCAGGCATTACGAGGCAGAAGATCTTGACAGACCAGCCCAATCCAAAAGCCTACCTGATTCATACGCTGGTATGGCAAGAAAGTAAATCCATCACTGAAACCTTATTCCTCTGTACCTCCATCCCCAACCACATGGAGGAATCAAGCCTGCACCTGGTCTCCTGCTCATCCAGGGCTTTGACTGTTGTCATTGCCCCCAAAGAATTAGTGTCTTTCCTGCCTAAAAGTCGGTCCTTTTGATACCTCTAGAGCAGTATTTCTCAAACTATTAAGCTCTAGTTTATTGGGGGTTAGGGAATGGCAGGTAGAATAATGTCTCTCCTAAAGATGCCCGCATCTTAATTCCTGGAACCCGTGACTGTGTTGCCTTACATGGCAAGTGGAACTTTGCCGATGTGACTAAGAGTACGGACCTTGAGATGGGGAGGCTATCCTGGATTATCCAAGTGGGCCCAACCTAACACATGAGCCCTGAAGTTGAAAATCTTCCTTGGCTGTGTTCCAAGAGAGATGAGACAGAAGAAGAAGGGGGAGAGATTCAAAGTTTAAGAGGGTTTTGACATAGGAGCCAAGGAATTCAGGAAGCCTCTAGAAGAAGCCGGGAATGGCCCTCAGCCAGCAAGGAAACGGAAACCTGCGGTCCTATAACCACAAGGAATTCAATTCTACCAAGAACCAGAATGACTAAGGGAATGAATCCTCTCACTGAGCCTCAAGAAAGAAACACAGGCATACTGACACCTTGATTTTATTCTGGTGAGACCCACATCAGACTTCCAATCTACATACTGTATAATAATACACTTGTGTTGTTTACGCTGTTAAATTTTTGGTAATTTGTTACAGCAGCGATAGAAAACTAATGCAGAGGTCTTGATCAAGTTAGTTTAGGAAATGATGCTATAGATTATAGAACATACTACTCACCTTGTTATGAGAGAGTCATAGTAAAAACAAAACCAGTAACAAAACATTAATTGAATCAGATAGCAGATAACTTGTTCACTACAAAGGGAGAGGCTGACGCTATCTTGATTCATAATTCTGTGTTCTGATAGCATCACATATTTTGTGCAAATAGAGGGCCGCAGACCCACAGCATCACGTTCCGTTGTCATAGTTACTCTCTGAAAAGAAAGATGCCCTGACAAAGACCAGATTGGCTGCAGTAAGGGGTGGGAAGGTACCCTGAGGGTAGCCAGATGCTTCTACATTCATGTCAGAGACATTTTTCCGAAGTTTGTATGCAGTCAGCTCTGTCCCCAAAGGAAAATGGTCATTTACATTTAGAAAACAGGAAGCCCATATTAATGATGGATACTTTCTGTTGAGAATTTGTCCTTCCATCCTAACACTTAGGAAACCAAATATCAACAGCAAAAAAAAAAAATGTTTTGAAATGGATTTTGCCTCAGATTAAGCACAACTACTGGCAACTTCATGTACCTCATTTCTTACCCTTCTCCAACTCAATCCAACTCAATCTAGCTACAGCTTCCTGTATGAACACACCAAGCTTATCCCTCTGCAGGGACTTTATACCTGCTCTTCCCTCAGCCCGGATTGCCCTTTCTTCAGATGCTTGCATGCTTCACTCCCTCCCTCCTTCCCTCCGTTCACTGTTCCCACTTCAGACAGGTCTTCCCTAAGCACTTTATCTGAACTAGACACTGTCTCCAATATTGTCAATGTCCTTTCCAACTTTATAGTTCTTCATGGCATTTCTGTATTTATTTGAGTAGCTGGTCATTGTTTCCCTATCAGATTGTAACCTACATGAAGGCCAGGCCCTTGTCTCTTATTCACTGCTGTATCCCTGGTTTCTGGCTTGTGGTGAGTACCTCATGAGATTCAACATGTGTTGACTGAAGGCATTTCTTGGAGTCTTGGTTCTCCACTGCCATACTAGTCACCCTACCTCACCCAATTTCTTCCAAACCCACGTTCTTCCCCTAGTCCAATGCAATTGGTATGGAAGATTGTATATTTCAAAGAGAGTCACCATAATGTATATCCCAGTTCACATGTCCCTCTTACAAACTGATGTTGATACTTCTTTGAGGAGTGTGTTCGTGTTCTCTCCTCTCGAATCTAGGCTGGTCTGTGACTATTATGGGACTATAATGGGACACCATGTGACTTCCAAGTCTTGGTCATAAAGGTGAGACAGCATTTACCTTGTTTACCTCATTCTTAGGCCTCTCCCTCCAGGAACACAGCCCCCATCCTGTGTAAAATCTCAAGCCATGTGGAAAGGCCATGTGTAGATGTCTTGACAGCTGAGCTAAGGTCCCAGATGACAGCCTGAGGTCCCAACTTCCAGACATAGGAGGAAGCCTTTGAGATGACTCCAACCCCAACCACTGTCTGACTACAACTGTAGGAGAGACCAGAGTGAGAACCACAAGCCAGTCAGACCCCCAAAATCCATGGAGGACAATAATAAAATGATCATTCTTGTTTTAAGCCAGTAAGTTTAAGGATGCTTATTCTGTAGGAATAAGTAACTGAAACAGATGGGATATGAAATGGTCTATTAGAAGATCTGATTTCTAATCTGTCTTCTGTGCCATTCACACTTGCCAGTCCCTCTTCTTCCCAAAGACTATTTCCAACGTACCAAACCACAGCAAAAGTGTAGCCATCTTTTCTAACCTTCACTCTAGGGTGATTTAGTGAAATGTGCTTATCTTCAGGAATTATGCTTAGAAAAAAATATATATATGTATATTATATATATGATATATATCATATATATATGATATATATATATTATATATATATCAAGATTTTCCTATTATCACAATTCAGAACTTTCCTAGATTCAGCCACTCAGAAGATTAATAAGTCACCTAGGACAGCTGGATTAATGAACTTCGCCCCATTGTTCATCTTCTCAGGCCCAGCCCCATGCCACTTCCTGGTGGCAGTTCCTTTTCCAGAAGCCTTATCAGATGAAAGCCAGTCAAACTCACCTCTGCAGCAGGGGCAACCCCTCCTAAAAGGGTGCTCAACTGCTTCTGCCTACCAGTACTTACTCAAGGGCAGGGGCAAATCCCAGAGCCCCATCACCTCACTTGGCTGGACCCCATCTGGGAGGGGTATTTATCTGCGGTGGGGTTGGATAACAAACTTGTGGTCAGAACCCCTCAAATGCAGTTAAGCACTGAGTCTGGAAAATAAGCTGGAGATGGAAATATATGCAAAAAAGTACAGTGTCTGTCGCTGGGGGAAGAAAACAGGGAGACTGTATGGGTAGGGGACATAGAATGGGTCAGTCTGATGATAATGGGTAAAATCATGAGGTCTGGATTTAGGTGGGCCTGAGTTCTAATTCTGACCCTGCAACAAGTCCCTCAGCGTTTCTCAGCCTCAGTTTCCTTAGCTGTAGAGTGGAAGCAGGAATAGAACCGCCTCATAGGGGTGTCATATGGACAAAATGGATGGTGTGTGTCCAAGCCAGCACTGGGAAACGCTCAGTCAATGGGAGCTCTTGTCTTTCACTGGTACAGATCAATAAGGCTGTATGGGGAGTTGGTTAAGGCTGTAAGAGTCTATACAACAATGTATGGAGCCAATGTGGGGAGCTCTGAAATGGGCAAGCCTCCCATGTTGCCTCAGGGATGCTGGACAAGAGTCTTGGGCCTTTTATATTCCTTTTCCCCTGCCAGGACTTCCACCATCTCCTCTGGAGTTGCCGCTCTTGCATAACTTTTGAGCCACTAAAAAGTGTAGGCCTCTGGGACTGACACCCTGGGAAAATCCTGCCTCCATCCTCTCCCCTATCTCATCTGAAGGTTGGCTAAGGGGCCAACTCACAACACTTAACATAAACACCAGAAAACCCACTTAATGCCCTTGGTTTCCCACGAACTAGTGGTGGGACAGTGGCATTTGCACAAAACGACATGTACTAAAATAGGCAGCTTGAAATATTCCTGGCAGATGGTGCTAAATATAGACACAGTGACAGATTGGCCCCACAGCTCTTCCCCCGAGCGTTAAGAACGTGCTAGAGCCAAGAAGCTCCTCTTTTCCGGATGATTGTGGCAACAGCCCCAGGCTCTCACCATGCCAGAAAGCTGCTAAGATGTAGAGACGGGAGGTAACTCTGAGAGCGAACACCAGCACCGTGATGTGCAAGGTTCCCACATACCACGAGTGCTGGAATGAAGAAAAACGTACACATACAAAGTTCTGAGGGACTGGAACTTGTCTATTGGACCTTCTGAAGGATCAACTACTCTTCCAAGTGGTGTCTTTCATGAGCAAAAAATCGCTGAATGAAAGTAGAAGCAGTGTACGATGGTTGAGAGTGGAGGTTTGGGGGCTCAGGGTGCTTGGGTTTGAACCCTGGTTCTGCTCCTTAGTAGCTATATGAGCTTGGCCAAGTTACTTAACCTTCTGGAGCCTCCTTTTTTTGTTTAATCTGCACAATGGGATAATAATAATATCTATTTCGTGTGAAGATAAATAACAATGTATGTAAAGTCCATGTACAATGCCTGGTACAGAATAACTCCTGCTTGGATGGCAGCTATTTTTTTTTTAAGGCTCCAGGCTCTGAGCTGTCAGCACGGAGCCCGACATGGGGCTTGAACTCACAGACTGTGAGATCATGACCTGAGCTGAAGTCGGACGCTTAACCAACTGAGCCATCCAGGCACCCCAGATGACAGCTGTTTTATTTAACAGACTAGGAAGGAGAGAGAGGTACCTAAATGGCCAAAGAGTTTTAAGGCTTAGAGGTGTTAAAAAACAAAACTCAAATGAGTACATTTTAACGATCTTATTGGCTTTACTCAATGATTCATGAATCAGGCAGCATCCTATCTGGGAGATAAAAAGGAGCTCCGAGGGGCTGTACAAAATGAAATACTTTTACAGGCAGAAGGGAGGAGGACAAGAAAGTTATACCAGCACAAAGCAAATTGGTAGTGGTAGAGTCACCTGTCTTTTTTTTCCTTTCTGTTGCAAAAGTTAATGTGCTTCATCAAACAGCTTCTTAAGGGGAATGATTGAAACCAGTGCTCTACAAGGGCACTTCCCTAAGTTTTTCAAAATTATAAATGGCCAAATGTTCAAAAATAATAATTAGAAGTATCATCTGCAGCTTGGTTACCATTTCACCCAATTAAAAAAAAAATTACTTTACGGTCACCTTTCGTTAGGGGATGATAGGATCTATCAAGCAGATTATCCTACTAGTGCTGACCAGGTAATTCTAGATTGACTGGTTTAAGGTTCCATGCCAAGGAAAGGCTGAAATTATAATTAAGTTAAGTAGCAATTCTTGGTTTGGTGATTTGGGGCTTAGCATAAGTGACTCCATTTTGGGCCTATTGTCTCTTTTTAACAGAGGAATACTTTGGATAAGAATGAAGGCAAAATTAAAAATAAAGTCAAGCTGCAATATTTTCTATATCCACTGAGATTGTATTCAGAATGGGCAATACCAAAAATAGCTACCTAGTGGAAAGTGATCACTCAGTGGGTAAGGTGCTGGTGTGTGAGAGGCTGGCTTCCATGGAAGGGAGGAGATGTTTACAAAGGGCTCAGTCATCATCTTAAAAGGAGGGACAAACCTATCTCTTCATAACTGATAAGAACTAGGACTTTGAACCCTGTGAAATTTGTTATCTGACTTTCCACACGGTAAAACATTTAAAAACCAGGAGGACTCTCTCTTAGATTTTAATGATAGCATATGCCAGTCTGTTGCGGATGAAAGTAGGGGGTCCAGAAAATGGGCCTGTGTTCTGATTCTGTCTCTGCTGCATGTCAGGCTCTGTTGTGGCTATGCTCCTGTCTCCTTCATTCCAGTTTTGTTCACGACAAGTTCTGGAGTTAGAATTTCTCAGTATTTTTTTCTCTGTGTGCTTCTAGGATCGTGTCCCAATTCAAACTGAATTGTCCTTGCGGGACTAGAACACTCCTGACAGCCCAAGTACTGCCCTTTGGAGCCAGAGGATTCTTTTCTAGAGGATTTTCTTGGTGAGAGGTTGTGGTAAAAACAACCTCTGTAGGAGAATTATGAGACTATATTTGGGCTCTGGCTCCAGAAATAGTAGGCCAGTGCATGTTCTCATGATACAGACTTGCCTATATCCTTACATCCTGTATTAGTTAAAGTAGGTTAGCTGCAGTTACAAACAAACCCAAACGTTTCAGGGGCTTAACAAGGTGAAAGTTTCTTTCTCTCTCAAACAAAGCCCATTGGCATTGAGATGGGGAAGAGGAGAGGTGGGGAAGAGTAGAGGTTGCATTTCTCTGCTCCATATACTTATTCAAGAACCCAGGCTAACAGAGGCCCTACAATTTTCAACGTGTGGCTTTCAAGGCTGCCTGGGTGACATTATCCAGCTGACAGACAAGGTGCACAGAGAAGCACGGTGGGGTGTTTTCATGGGTCAAGCCTAGAACAGGTGTATAATTGTGTCACTTCCACTCACATGCCATTGGGTAGAACTTAGTCACAGGACCATATAGATGGCAAAGGAAGCTGAGAAGGGCAGCTCAGCTGTGTGCCCAGGAAGAAGAGAAGATCAGGAATGTTGGTGCTCGATGAGTGCTGTGTCACACTTAGTGAAGCTAATTCAAGAAGCCAAGTGACCCTTTGAAGCAACATTTTGAAGAAACTATTGAACTTGTTTTTCTAATTCTGTGTGCTGTTTCCACTCAATGTTTGAATTAGATTTGTTAAATAGTTGCTTCTAATCTTTATTTCTTCCTGTTAAGTCTTGTTGTAATCAAAGAACATCTCAGTTTCCCTACAATAAAAGTGGAGCTGATCTGTGTCTCACAGAAGTCTGTTTCTTTATGAATGGCATGGTGACTGAGTACCTCCTTTTAAGAAGAAAACACCAACTATTCTTTAAAAGAAAGCTTATCTTAATGTAAGACTCAGAGTTTTGCACATTACATCATTGCTGGGGTTTTAGTACAAACTGCTAATGAATATTCCTGCAATGCTGTTTGAATCTGTTGTATCAACAGGCTGCAAAAGAGCCTAGCAGACAAAGGGAAAAAAGAAAAAGAGAGAACACTTATGAGAGGCCCAGTCCCATAATGACCATTTATTAAGCTCCCCAGTGTTTAAGTAGGAACTGCCAGATGCTTTCCTCATTCCTACTAAAGTAAGTTATAAGCACAAATATCATGATATTTGTATGTTTAGAGCATTCCCTTATCTTTATGATCATTTACAAAGACATTAAAAATTGCTCCAATATTCATGAAACTAAAATCATACTTCTAAGGCTTTAAAGCCCTGACACAAAATTCCATTATAGTTGAAAATTGTAATAATATTGCTGAATGTACAGCCTACTGTTATGCTAAGATATGAATACAATAAAATTTAATATACACTTTACCCTGAACATACTTCTATTTGACACTTCTTACACTTTATTACATTTAAGTTTTTCACTTAATTTTTTTACATGGACTAATAATCCTAAAACTTGGTTGTGCTTCATAATCACACAGAGAGCTTGTGGAAACTCCTGGAACCTACCCGGGACCTGCTGATATGAGGGGTGGGATTGGGGCCTATGTATTTTTAACAAGTTTGCCGGGTGGTTCTGATGCACACAAAAGCTGGAGAACCATGCCTGGCGTGTCTTAACACTTCCAGCATCTGGCATATAGTAGGCACTTAATATATCTTTGATGAATGAATGACTGAGTGGATGAAACAAATAGAATAGTACTCTTACAAATAAATTTGTTACTGAGTCTGAAGCAAGAAAATAAGAATTCATTGAGGATTTGGGGGCGCCTGGGTGGCTTAGTCGGTTAAGCATCCAACTTTGGCTCAGGTCATGATCTCATGGTTTGTGGATTCGAGCCCCATGTCAGGCTCTGTGCTGACAGCTCAGAGCCTGGAGCCTGCTTTGGATTCTGTGTCTCTGTCGCCCTCTGCCCCTCCCCCACTCACATTCTGTCTGTCTGTCTCTCTCTCTCTCTCTCTCAAAAATAAATAAACATTAAAAGAAATTAAATAATTCATTGAGGATTTACTGCCACAAACATTAAACATAAAAACGAGAAATAATTTGATTCCCGGGAATGCTGCTCTGATAATTCAACTTTGTGCAATGCTTGTTTGTCGTGCTTTACTGATATCAAGTATTCAGGTTACTACTCATAGATAGGAGGGTCATCAGGAAAGGGTATGTCATACTTAGAGGGGGACCCAAGAATTGGAGTAGAATAATTTTGATGAAAACACAGCATCTGAATAACATAAAACTTGGTGTCAAGAACAATTTCAAGACCACCCATTTAATGAGAACGTATACTTCAATGAAGGTACTTTACTAAGAGTTAGACGCCCCCAAAGCAAGGTGTGTCATGAGAATGGTCAGTTTCCAGAAAGCTGTCCTGTATGTAATATCTTCCCAGTTTTCTTCCTACCTCTCTGGATGCTCCTTCTTTTTCTTTTCAGGCCCCTCATCCTCTACTCAGCCATTTTCAATTTTTAATTGAAAAGTGAAATTTCTCAAAGTTTTTCCCGAGGCACTCTCCTCTTCCCATTCTCTAGGGCATATTATCTATTATTCCAAGAGCCTTAACTATCATATATTTATTCATGGTGCCCAAATTTGTGTTTCCAGCCCAGACCTCTACTCTGAGCTCCAGTTGGTTATACAGATCCTAGAAAAAAATATTAATCTTTTATTTTTCACTGATTGAGCTTATAGATATGTAAAGTATCTATGTGCCAGATACATATAAAACATCTTAAATTATATGCCAAGCACTCAATAAATATTACATGATTTTTTTCCCTCCTGATGTTGTTTTATAATGTAGCCCTCTGAAAGCAAGATAAACATAAAAGTTCAGATCTACCTCAGGTGTACATCCGAGTAGACAGTGTCAACCATGCTAAGGTGGGATGATATCTGGCTGGGATCCTGAACACAATCTCAGACCAGCCACCTACCTCTCTCAGGTTCAGGAAGGAAAAGCATATATGTAGGAGAAAACCATTCTGTTCATTACTCGGAAGTTTAAGTCCTACCTTGCCCTCTTCACTTGGGAACTAACCCCCAATGAGATACCCAAGGCCACCTGATGTCAGTGGGGTTCCTTTGCCTGGAGAAGGAAACCAAATAGCCCTGACCAAGATCAAGCACAGTAGCCCATATCCTCAAAACTTACCTGCAGTCCTGATTCTCAAGCATCTGCCACTTTTATGACTAAGAACGTGGAAGGAGGGATAAATCCAAAAGAAAGGCATGCAGGGAAAGGGAGAGCTTCTACTTGTGGCCAAAAGCATATGCACCCCTTAAGTCTCCCACCTTTTGCCTTGAATCTATCTCAGTATTCCCACTGGTGTTGACCCATTTTAGATCTCCTCCAGATGGTGGGGGTGAGGAGTTTTGTACTGATCCAAGAGAGTAGGGGATGTCATTTGTTTTGTAATGTTTTTATTCTTCTGACAACTATATTTTGAGTGACGACTATGTGTCAGTCACTGTTAAAGGTACCAGAAATACAGCAGTGATGAAAAATGACAAAAATCCCTCCCATCATGGGAATTATACCTTCTAGCATATAAGTAAAATATATAATAGGTCAGATGATGATAAGTCCTATGGAGAAAAATAAAATAGGGAGGGTGGAAAGGGAGTGCTAAGCTATCACAATAACCTCAGCAAGAGATAATGGTGTTCAAAAATGACAGTTGGGGATTTTAATACCCCACTCTCAATAATTGATAGAACAATTAGAAAATCAGCAAGCAGGGCACCTGGGTGGCTCAGTCGGTTGGCGTCTGACTTCAGCTCAGGTCATGATCTCACTGTTCGTGACTTTGAGCCCCACGTCAAGCTGTGTGCTGACAGCTCAGAGCCTGGAGCTTGCTTTGGATTCTGTGTCTCCCTCTTTCTCTGTCCCTCCCCACCTCTCTTTCTACCCCCTCCCCCCCGTCTTCTCTCTCAGTAATAAATAAACATTAAAAAAGAAAAGAAAAGAAGCCAAGCATATAGAAAATGTGAAGAACACTTTACCTCACTGGTATTTATAAAACATTCCACCCAATGACATCAGAATAGACATTCTTTTCAAACACACATGGAACATTCTCCAGAACAGACCATATGTTAGGTCATAAAACAAGTTTCAATAAATTTAAAAGGTATGAAATCATACAAAGTGTGTTCTCTAACTACAATGTAATTAAATTAGAAATCTGAGGAATTACTGAATACTTGGAAATTAAAGAAATACTTCTTAATAACCCACTGTCAACCAAAAACACCAGAAGGAAATGTTTTACATATTTTTAGCTGAATGACACTGAAGTCAACAGATAAAGATTTATGGGATGCAGCTAAAGCAGTGATTACAGGGAAATATATAGCTATAAATGCCTACATTGTAACAGAATAAAGATCTTCAATCAATTACTTAAACATACACCATAAGAAACTAGAAATAAAGGAGTTAATTAAACCCAAAGAGTTAGAAAACAATGAAGTAGAAAACTGAAAAATAATAGAGAAAGTCAATGAAACAAAAAATCTGTTCTTGGAAAAGATCAACAAAGTTGATAAATCTCTAGCTAGACTGATTAAGAAATAGAAAGAGAAGACAGGAGTTCTCAAAATCAGAAAAAAAGGGGCAATTTTTACTACCATCTCTACAAAAAAAAAAAAAAATAAAGGATTATGAGTAAATATTATGAACTACTTTGTATCAAGTCAGACAACTTCTGTGAAGTGGAAAAATTTCTAAAAAGACACAAATTACCTAAACTAACTCAAGAAGGAATAGAAAATGTAAATAGAATATTAAGTAAAAAATTGAATTAGTAATTTTAAATCTTCCCACAATGACAAAGCCAGGCCCAAGTGGATTCGTTGGTGAATTCTACCAAATATTTTTAAAAAGAAATATTTTAAAAAGAAATAATTCTAATTATTTACAAGCACTGGAAAACAGAGGATAGGAAACACTTCCAAACTTATGCTATGAGCCCAGTTTACCCTGATATAAAAGTCAGGCAAAGATATTTTAAGAAAAGAAACCCACAGACCAGTATCCCTCAGGAAAATAGACACAAAAGTCTTTAGGATTTTGACAAAGTTAAGTCCAGGAGCATATGAAAAGAATTTTTATGCCATCACCAAGTGGAATTTTTATAAGGTTGGTTTAGCATTCAAAGAGCAATTAATGCAATACACATATTAGTAGAATAAAGGGCAAACATATGATCAACCCTGTAGGTGAAGAAAAAGCAATAGGTCAACATATTGATAAAAACAATACTTGTACTTCTTTTTCCACCATGGACTGTTAACTGCAGATCATCGTTCCTTCGGAAATTCTGGGAAAATATAAGGAGAACATATACACTCATGTGCCACGAAGACCCTTGGCATGAAGGCCCCCAACTCTATTGCTGAGGTCCTTGGGCCTGAAACTGGTAAGCTATCAGTTGAAATGCAGTGAGTTCTCCTTGGATGATAATATTAGTCTCTTGGGGTACCTGGGTGGCTCAGTTGGTTAAGCGTCCAACTTCCGCTCAGGTCATGATCTTGTTGTTTGTGAGTTTGGGCCCCGTGTGGGGCTCTGTGCTGATGCAGAGCCTGGAGCCTGCTGTGGATTCTATGTCTCCCTCTCTCTCTCTGACCCTCCCTGGCTCACACATTCTCTCTCTCTCAAAAATAAATAAGGTCAGAGGATGGCTCTAATTGGAGGATATGAAGCGGTGTTTGCAGGAGGAAGACTCCAGAGTCCTCTGAAAAAGGGAGTGAGGAAAGTCACATTACTTTTTATAAATCATTACAGTCTGTCCAAGGGCATGTTGCTCACAGCCAGTCCTTAGGTAGGCTCCCAAGTCCCTGGGGCCTTACATGATTTGCCCCCCATGATATCTCCAGCCTCATCCCTTAATACTTTCCCCCTCTCTCTGCTCCAGCCACATCCTTCTCCCAGCCCACCAGACGTGCCCCGCCTCAGGGCATCTGCACTGGCTGTTTCCCCTCCTTGGAGTGTTCTTCCCCCAAATATCCATATGATAAACTCTCTCACTTTCTTCAGGATTTTACTCACAAACCACCATTTCAGGGAGACTTTCTCCACCGACCTTTTTTTAAAATTGCACCCCTTTAACCCCGCCAATCTCCCTTCCCTGCTTTCTCTATACTATTTATTACCACCTGACATACTATGTATGCATTTTCCCTTTTTATCTTTGTAATTGTCTGTCTTTCATTGATCATCTATCTAGAGACTGTCTTTAGAATCCGAAAGAACATATTCCTATATTCTCAACCCTTTAGAATATAAGTTCCATGAGGGCAGATATTTTTGGTGTTTATTCACAGCTGTTCACCCAGAGTCTGTGACAGTATCTGTCATTTAGCAGGCCAGCGATAAATATCTGTTGCATGAATGAACAGCTGACAACCAGAGAACAGGAAAAGCAGTGGAGCTCAAGCCAGGACACCCAGAGCGTAGCTCTAGAGACCCCTTAACCTGAATCCCTGTCTACACCCAGGAGCTCTGTCCCCTCACACCCCCATGCCCACCCCGTCAGCAATACCCCACAGCGTTTCACACCAGTGTGTTTCAGTAAGTGACTCCGATCCTTTGGAGCCCAGACCATATTTTCACCCTATCTTAACATCTTGCTAAAGCTCAATCTTAAAACCAGTCGGTCAAGAACGCCTCCTGGGAATCACACCATTCACTCAGCTCCTGCTATTCTAAAATTGCTTTTTTTTTTTTTGGTCTTTAGAATTGGGCTCTGTTCTTTTGCATTTCCGACTGAAAGAAGGGACTGTCTCTCACTTGCCGTCTTGTAAGAATCCAGCCACCAAAAGCATGACTAAAATATTTTTTAAACACATGTTTTAGTGGGAGAATGGTTTTCTTGTGTCCCTATTGCACTCAGATGCTCCACCCGACTCCCGTGGATGTGGTGTTTACAGCGGCCTGACAGTTCGCTGTAACAGCTCCGATTTAGATCCAAGGCCTGCTGGGGGACCACCTACAATGTCAGGCTCTTTGTCTTACCCACAGACTCCCAGAGTGTGTAAAAATTTTTGGAGACTGGTTTCCCATTAATTTTTTTTTAAAGGCAAGAAAAAGAAAAATAGAACAATCCTAATGTAAAACCCGACATTTCTGTCCTGTCAGCAGCATGTAGCTTTTTATCTTCTTCATTTATCGCATATGCTGCCCACTCCACCCCCCAACCCGTTCATTTTTCTGCTTGCTTGTTTGTAGTTAGTTTCCAGTCCCAAATGTTGGAGTTGGATTCTACATTTCATTTATTAGTGTCACTGCAGAAGCCGCACGTTTTCCTGAGCTCATTCATCATGCCTCCTCCTCTCTCAGCCTCACGTTAAATATGCAAGGTCTCATTACAGTCATAGCTGTCGTGGTCTGCGGGAGGAAATAAAGGAAATATTGCAGGAATACAACATTACGACAGTCTGCCTTGGAATTAGCCATTCATTTTCCATGCAGCCAGAAAATTTGTGGTAAGTCACTAACTAATTTGTGAAGGTCACCATGGAGGTGCTTCCAAAAATGCTGAGATACAAAACTCTCTACCTTCAAGGGATTCCTCAGCAAGCGGCGGACATCAGAGAGATATGAAAGAAATAGGTAGCAGATGACAGGTACCTGAGTGAGTTGGGGCTTCAAAAGAGTGCAAGATCACTTCAGCTGGAATAGTCAGAGGAGGTCTCATGGAGACGGTGGCTTGGTGGTGGCATTTGAACTGGGACTTGAAGGATGAGTAAGGTTTTTAAAAACAGAGAAAGGAAGGCAGAGGAGAAAGAATTTTAAGGGGAGGAAGCAGTATGAACGAAACCATGGAAGCAGAAGAACTTAGCTTGTATTTGAGGATGATAAAGTTAATTTGTATATGGGGACCTACAAAATGGAAGCCACCCTGGGACTCTGCCCACGTCCCAAATCTAAACCCAGGTCAGCCTGGTCTTATGGGAAATACCTGTCAAGGAAACCTAACATACTCCAATCACCATCCTATGACTCAGCTTTAGCTAGCTTACTTTACCCTAGAAAATCAGACCTGGTAGCCTTATCAGGGAATTCCCCAAATCCTAGTCAATCATGCCCTATTTCTGAGTTGCTTCTTCTAAAGCTCTATAATGCTCACTCTCGCCCACAATCCCTTGGAAAGAGTCTCCACTGCTTGTGAGGCACTGCACTGCCCCAATCTGTGGACTGTCTTCTCTTGAATAAAGGACATCAAACTCATTCCTAAATTTTCTTTTGTCATTTGACAAGGACAGGACATCTTCAAGTCCCAGAGGCTCCTTCATTTGAAGCACCCAGAAAACAGAGGAACAGCATGATTTCCAAGTCTTACCCAGAAACTCTGCAGAAATGTGCTTCCCAATTCTGTCAGTAGGACTAGCTCCTTCTCATCCTTCAACTCTGAGATTCTATGTCACCTCCTCAAAAATGACCTTCTCTGACCACCACATGTACAAATTGGACTCCTTCCTGACAAATGTTACCTCCTTCAGTGCCCCTTCTTTTAAGTGGTAACATGTACCATAGTTTATAGTCATTATGTTGATACATTTACTTGTCTGTCTCTAACAGTTGCCTCTAAAGTTTCTTTTCTTTTTTTTTAAAGTTTATTTTTTAAAGAGAGAGAGTGAGCAGGGGAGGGGCAGAGAGAAAGGGAGGACAGAGGATCTGAAAGGGGGCTCGAACTCACGAACTACAAGATCATGACCTGAACCAAAGTCAGACACTTAACTGACTGAGCCACCCACGTGCCCCCTGCAACTAAAGTTTCTGATGGCAGAAACCATATCTGTTTGCTCAGTGCCTGAAAAATAGTAGGAGCTTAATTAATTTTCAGTCGTTGAATGAATGAGGAGACAAGGCTGCAATTAAGATTTTCAAGATCCCTGGGTACTTTTGCTTTCATTGGCTCCTTCTTCCATAGGATATATTTCAAATTATGTTTTATAACTATGTTGGTATACATATGAACATAATCCAAGGTGGAAAATATTTTTTGTTCTGATTTGAAATAAATTAAACATTTTATGGACCCCAAAAGCACTGTGGGCCCTAGGCATTGTGCCTCCTGTTCCTAATGGATAAGTCAACCCTGTGAATAGCAAAACGTTTTTAAAGATTATTAGGTAGCAAGGCTAGACAAATAATATGGAATAAGATTATGGAAGGTCTTGTACATCTTACTTTGAATATTATGCATTTGAACATTAGAAGGTGTGATATTGTAATTTATAATAGGAAATATATATATTTGGTCTTCCTCCGTGTTTCTGGCACAGATTTCCTGAAACCCTTGGAATTTCCTTAGTGATGGATGTGATAATGGTGCTTTTGTTATGCTAATGAGGTAACTTTTGGAAAGCCCTAGGTATCCAAAGGATAGAAGGGGTTGCCAGAGGAGCCAACCACAAGATTAGAAGGCTGAAACTTTCAGCCCCGTTTTGACCTCCTCCAGGGAGGGGAGAGGGGCCAGAGATTGAGTTCAACTGCCAATGGCCAATGATTTAATCAGTCAGGCCTATATAATGAAGTCTCATAAAAAATGGAAAGGATGGGGTTCAGAGATAGGTTGATGAACCAGCACACTTCCAAGCGCCAGTGGCTGGCCCCAAACTCCCCAAGGACAGAGGCTCCTTTGTTTGGGACCTTGCGCTTTGAATCTTTTCATCTGGCTGTTGATTGGTATCCTTTTTTAACTTTTTAATTTTTTTTTACCGTTTATCCATTTCTGAGAGACAGAGACAGAACATGAGTGGGGGAGGGCCAAAGAGAGAATTCCAAGGAGGCTCCAGGCTCCAAGCTGCAGCACAGAGCTTGATGTGGGGCTCAGACTCAAGGAACATGAGATCATGACCTGAGCGGAAGTCAGATGCTTAACCAACTGAGCCACCCAGGCGCCCCTGATCGGTATCCTTTAATATCCTTTGTCGTTAAAGTGGTGAACTAGTGAGTAAACTGGTTTTGTGAGTTCTGTAAGCTGTTCCAGCAAACTAATCAAACCAAGTTGGGAGTCATGGGGACCTCTGATGTATAGCCAGTCTGTGAGAGGTTTAGATGACAACCTGGACTTGCAACTGGCATCTGAAGTGGGGGACAGTCTTGAGGGACTGCGTCCTCAACCTGTGGAATCTGACACTATCTCTGGATGGACAGTGTCCGAAACGAGTTGAAGTAGAGGACACCCAGCTGGTGTCAGAGAACTGGTGGTGTGAGTAAGAACTCCGCTGCCCCCTACACACACACCCACACATACCCACACCACACACACACACACACACACACACACACACACACACACTGCAACTGAGTGCAAAGCTTTTTAGTAGGCAATAAAAATCATGAGAGATTCTGAGCTAAAGAATAATATGGTTTCAATATCCCAGCGCCACTGTATGAAAAAGCCATAGGACGAACAAAGGAAGAAGACGTTAGTCAGGAAGGTTCCAGAATGTGGTCCAGACACCAGGAGGTGAAAAGGGATCTGGACTGTGCTACCGATAGTGATGGCAGTATTGGAAGAATAAAAGCAGAGCTGGGAGAACCTGTGACTGTCTCTCATAGCCCACTAGGGAGGGTACATTCAAAGATGGCTGTGGTTCTGGGTCTAGACTGAGAGAATGGTGTGATCGTGAACAGAAACAGTGTCATCCAGAGAAGAGGGACTTGGTGGGGAACATGATGGATTTGGTTTGGGACACGTTTTGGGGATGGGATGCTGGCAGAGCCACCAAATGGAACTTAACAGTCAGACAGAAATGTGGGTCTGGAACTTGGGAGCTTCAAATTTTTAAACAACCTTCAGCCAACTTCAATGTTATTAAAATCATAGTATATGAATAATGAAATCAGAAGAGAGCACTTCTAACCAACCATTCAAGTACTACCTCCTCTCTGGGCTGCCTGAATTGTCCTAGTAACTAGGGATGGTTAAGGGGGTCCCTTGAGTTCCCTGCCTCTTTGTTTTTCTTAGGCAAAGACATGAAAGAAATTCCAGTGAATTCTATTATAACAGAGCAAATCCAGTGAGTTCACCCTTACTCTAAATTGACTCTCACCAAATGAGCTAACTGACCATAGATGGTTAGCATTATACTTTTAATTAGAAGAGGCTTAAAACTCCTATTTCTATAAACCTGATAGGCAAGTATGAGGCCTGCAACATTTCAATTAGGAGGCTGCTGAGAAAAAAGTTGGTTGGGAGAAAGGCAACTTCTTCATGAGAGGCTGGGCCCTATGAACAAAGCTGGAACTATGGGAGCTTCATGGCCCCCAGTCTCAAAGTTTGCATCTGGTGAAACAGATTCTAGGGCAAGCAATTTCACCCAACCTCCATTCCTACCTGGCATGAATTTAAAAAAAAATTTTTTAATGTTGATTTATTTTTGAGAGAGACAGAGTGTGAGTGGGGGAGGGGCAGAGAGAGGGAGACCAGAATCTGAAGCAGGCTCCAGGCTCTGAGCTGTCTGCACAGAGCCTGATGTGGGGCTTGAATCCACGAACCGGTGAGATCATGACCTGAGCTGAAGTTGGCCACTTAACCGACTGATCCACCCAGGTGCCCCTGGGCTGGCATGAATTTTTAATGTTAGAATCAAGCAGTAGGAGTAATGGCTCTCCCTCTGGATGGGATTTGAGCAATCTATCCCTTTCCTGGAAAGTTCTTCTGAGATATCAACATTTTTACATCCTACCATGAAACCAGGTGCCAGTGTCTTTTCAAGTAATCTGTGCCTCTGTCATCCTATTTGTAAAGTGGAGGAAATATTGTATATCTCAGGGGACTGTGGTGAGGGTTCACGGAGTTACTTTATGTAGCACTTTATGTCTTATGGTAATTTATGTATAGAAGACTGCCTGGTTGAAAGTAAGTGGTCAATAAATGCTTTTTAACTTTTAGCACACTAGCTCTCTTCTCTTCCTCTACATTTCTCCCCTAAAAATAGAAATTGTATGTATCTGCATCAAAGTTACTTAAGAGTTTGTTTGAAGGCAGAATCCTGGCTACCACCTAAGACCAAGGAAATCCTGACCCCCTAGGAATGGATCCCAGAAATCTGCCTTTGAACAAATTTTCTAAGAGATTTTAGTCTCCCTGAAGTTTGAGACCCACTAGTCTGCTGGGTTTACAAGAAGTACAGATGAAATTTCTGCCTTGGCCTCCATGTCCTGATCAGTGACGGAACATATTCCATCATCTAGAAACCCAAGACCTGAGATGTGCTGATTGCTCAAGGCATGGAGCCTGGGTCGGAACAAGGCCAACAAGACCGCTCTGAAGAATGCCCGATTCCTTCTCCACCCCTCAGTCTTGTTCTAGAACTCGACCTCATGATCTAGATCTGGTACGATCCATTCCCAACCTGCGGCCACTGGAGGAAGCCTCCCATGCCCATCAGTTTTCCAAGAAGGAGGTCTGCTTAGAGACCCTGGTGATGCTTTGAATACATCTGTCATCACATCAGTCAAGTCATATACACAACATACATGACCCCAGCTGCCTCCTGGCTGGGTATTCTCTGATTCCCTGGCACGTCAGGGTATGAGATGATTAATTTTGAATCACAAGCTCACTGGATGTGACATTCAAATTTGACCCCACCGAGCCACCTTACCCCACAGCGGCTATTGCGTGCCTCACATTTTAAATATGAGAATCTTGCCACATCATCAGAGCAATCACAATACACATTAATAAGTCCTTCTATTTCTATAGGACTTTATGGTTGGTTATCAGAGAACTTTCACAGCTATCACCTAGCATGACCTCACATTGGGAGTTACAAAAAAATAGGAGTCCACGCTGCTTCATTGAAAGTGGAATCGCAAGGAGGTTTGAGCGACTTACCTAAATTCACCTAACAGGTGAATTTGGAGGCTAACATGGAGGTGACACCCATGCTCTGGAACCCCTGGCATGGGTTTGTTTTGTTACCACACACTGCCTCCAGTCACTGTAGCCCCAAGGGCAGAGAGGAGGTGAAGGGCACTAGCTTTGGGGTCACACTTTGAATCCTGAGTCCATCATTCATTAGCTGTGTGACTTTGAGAAAATCTACCTCGCGGAGGTGAGATGAGGGCAAAATGTAAAGCACCGTGCTTGACACACAGTGAATGCCCCATAGCTGTTTTGTGCCATTATTATTAACAGTAGGTATCACTGACAGTCAGTGATGGTGGTTCTGATCAAAAAGGCTATGATTTTGTCTTCTCCTATGCACCCTTTTTGGGTAAGAGGACAAAATAGTTATTATATTCCATTTTTGTCTTTTTGTTTTGTTTTCTTTTAATAAAATAGAGAAACCTTTTGGGACTTTTTTTCCACTTTTCAAAAACTCTAGACTGAATCATTATTATGTGGTGTTATGTTTGACTCAGGGAATAGAACTTTTTCCCCAGAGGACAGAGTGCTATATTCTATCCCAAATCAAATGAGTTCAGCTACTCTGTTTTGTTCCGTTAACTTTTTGACTAATGTTAAAAGCAAATGCTTAAGAGATACACTGGATCAAATGAGTGGGTGAGCCATGATCAGGCAAGAAAAAGATGTTTGTTGTCTGAATTTCCCTGATAATGTGCTCGATTTGGTTTAGTTGGTCCCTGACCAATTTCTAAACAACATCTAGAAATTCTGAATGAAATATTAAAGAAAGAAATTAAAAGGTTGATACTCAGGGAACCATCTGCCTTAGATGATAGAATTATCACTTTGAGTGAATTACATTCAGAGAGATTTTAGGTCTCTTCTCACAATCACTTCCTGCTAACAAGTCAAGTCATTGCCATACCTTGCATTTTATTCCACATACAGCGTTCCCCAGGAACTTAACAGTCCCTTGGGGGAGATTGCAAAGTGAGAGAGGTGAATGAACTAGCCGTCAGGCTAACGGCCATGGAGGTTCTGAGTGTAGAGCAAACCCCCAACACAGGTGACATCCTAGAGGATAAAACACATTAAGGCAAGAGCTGGTACTCTCCGTCTTTCTAATGAGGATGACCCTCTTCCTGCCTGCCCCTGCCCCTCCCGTGCAACTCCCTAAGGCAGCTGGTACCCAGGGAATTTGCTCACATCCAGACAAATAAAGCATGAGAAAACAAGACCGTGAGCATCAGAGCAGCCATCTGACATGCAGAGAAGTGACCCATGAGGGAATGTAACCCAAGAAAATAACTCAGAAGAAAACAAAAAGATTCCCAGCAGCACTATTTTTAAGGGTGGGGGGGGATCTATACAGAACTAAAAACCACACCAGTGTGTGGAAGGGCCCAAAATGTCCCGATGGAAAGCGTGATGGAACACTATACAGCCATTACGCATAACAAGTTTATGGACTACAAACATGTAGAAATGTTTACGTAGAATAGTACAGAGTGGAAAGCCACAACTAACAATGTCAAAATTAATTTATGTGACTGCATCTAAGTGCTGAACACTGCTATAAAAGAAATCTCCCAACCAAGAGATTAGAATCTTTATGAGTTTATCTTATCTCAAGTTAAATGGATCACACAACTATATTACCACATTTCTCTAGTGAGTTCATTTTCCCAGTCTTGTAACTGCTCTGTCCTTTCTCCACTAGGGCTCAAACTTCGCAGCTCTCTGACAACAGAATCCTAGGAGGCATCTGCTACCCTTGCTCTGTCTGCACGAATTTGGCGACACGATCCTTCTTTCCTGGGTTCCAGCCACATGGGCCTCTCGGTCTTTGAATTTACCAAATGCTCTGCTTTCTCAAAGGCTTCCCCCATACTCTTTCTGCTGCCTTGAAGTCCCTTGTCTCAAGTCAGTCAACTCAACTGAGTCTCATATTTAGGTACCTCCACTATTAGCCTCGCTCATGGCCGTACGCACTTTTTCTTCACAGCACCTAGCGCGCTTTGTAATTTTAAATGCATTTGCATAATTATTGGTTTACAGTGTCCCCCTCTCCTAAATAGACTGTAAGCTCCACGAGGAATAGTAATCTGAGCTGTTCATGATCTGATACCTACCTAGTATACACCACAGCACTGGGCCTAGATTCCTTGTCTCATAAAACTGTGCTGAATGAATGAAGAGGTGGATGAATGGATGAATGAAGTGATATGAATATAATGTAATATTCAGGAGGCTTTATTTTTTTCCACAAAAATATACCATGTGGTGTAGACTACTAAATAATACCTTGCTCTCATTTGAGTAGTGCTTTCTATTTTTCAAAGCATTTTCCCATACAATAATAAGTTTTTTGATTCACATAAGCCTATGAGGTAGACATTATTCCAGTTCCACATTTGAGAACATAGAGGTTCTGAGAAATTAAGTAACTGCCCCAAGCTGAACTGTGTGGTACAAAGAGGTCTGGGATCCAGACCTGCTAGATTCAGGCCAAGGGTTTGGACCCTCTGCCTCTATGGCTCTGACTATGTCACGGTGTCTACTGGGAGGTACACTGGGAGCACTGAAGGTGCAGAGGCATTATCTTGATAGGTCCCTGCTGCTCAGGAATGATGGGAGGAGGTGACGGCCCTACGGTCTGGGCAGAGGATCCTGGCTTCACCAGGTGGGGCTGGAGCGGTGAGGCGATGGGCAGCGAGCCTCAGACATGGCTCTCAGCCCCTCTTTCACAACGGCCTGCAGTTGTTCAGTGCCTCGTTGCTCATGTTACTCAGGCAGCGTATCCAACTACTGATTAGTGATAATTGCACCGGTGGCTCCATATGGGTGGCCCCATAATTGCACCGGTGGCTCACTAAGCTCGGACGCCACACAACAGAATGGATTGAGCGTGGGCTAGTTCCTGGGTTGAACACCAAATGACCCGGAGAAGTCAGAGAGAGCCACCACGTATATTTCCACACCGACTGTCACTCTGGCAAAGGCATGACCCTGTTTATCGTACTGTTTGCCTTGTCTGAATATTTACAAAACTATAAGCTCACAGGGCACAGATGTGGTGCCTAATCCTGAAGGCAGAAAATCTTTCCCTGTGCCATATGCTTTTAGCACACACTTCATCATTTCAACGTTCACATCCTGTTAAAGCCCTCACTTCCGTTCAGCCTCTGTCTACAGCAGTTTTCCACAAGGAACTTGATGACAGCTGTGCCTGTCGGGAAAACCAAAGCCTCATTTTTCTGTCTTCAGAAGCATCTGAGGACTGTGATACTTGCCACCACTTAACAAGGTGGGTTGTAAGGGCGGCCGTGTCGAGGCTGGTTATTTCTTCCCTTACAGAGAATTCCAGAATTTCGTAATTCTTGTGCTGCCTCTAGGCAAATGGCAGGTAGTACTTGTTGTTGGCTGCACAGGACCAAGGCTGAGAGTCACCCCAAACAACAACTAAAACAAATTAGGAGTTGAATGCTCATTGCCTCTCTTAATGCTTTTTGTATTATTAAATTACTAAATTTTTTGCATTATGCTTTTGTATTGCTAAAAGAATGACACAGTTATTATTACTAACATAATTACTTGAGAGGACCCTGTAAGATTAAAGCAACTCCAGTAATGAAAATAGCTACCATTTTTAACACCTTGTCTCTGTTACATTTTTCATTTCTCGCAATAACCCTTTGCAGTAATCAGGAAAATGCTGAGATGCTAAGATAGATGCTAAGATAGACTTACCCAGTAAGTAGTGGAGTTGGAAGTCAGGAGACTGAGTCTGTTCTCAAATGTGTTATTAAGTAGCTGTGTGGCCTTAGGTAAGTCAGTTTACCTCTCTGGGCTTCTGTTGCCTTCCTAGAGAAAGGAAGAGTGAGTTAGACTTACAGATGGTGCAGGTCCCTTCTTGCTCTGAGTGTTTCATGCTGAATTTTATTGCTCTCTTTCATCAATGATTGATCTAGTTCTTATTTGGAGTCTTTGTTTTTGTTTTTCTTAAGCTGCATAACTTTCTCATCATCCAACTCTCGACTTGTCACGCAGAGATGGTTTCCCTGACCAATCCTGCTGAAATAGCCTGTCCATTCTCCTCCCCTCGTTATTACAAACTCTGAACACTTTAGCATGGTACATACAGTTGCCACAAATTGGCCCCCATTTTCTCCTCCAGAACCCGGAAAATGATCAATAAATCTTTGTTCGTTGAACTAATGAATGAATATATCCAATGTGTTACAAGTTCTTTTGATTCTGCCACAGAAAACTCTAGTTTTGTGCTGTTCAGTGTGGCTGTTCACATGTGGCTATTTACATTTAAATTAACTAAAATTAAAAGTTCAGTTCCTGACTCTCACTAGCCACACTTCAAGTATTCAAGAGCCACATGTGGTTAGTGGCTGGTGTTATGGACAGTGCCGAACAGCAATTCCATCACTGTAGAAAGTTCTATTGGACAGTGCTGGTCTAAATACTGGCCCGTCCTCTCTAACCCTACTGTGATAGTTCACCTGGATTCTTATGTCTCAGCCTCTCAGTTGGGCTGATCGTACTCTCCTTCCTCGCTAGTCCATTCTCCACTCCGCCTGATTCATTGAGTTCATTTAACGAAGTAGGAGATACTTAGGAAGGACCTTCTACATGCCAAGTCTTCACAGGAGACCGAGTTGCTCACGAGTCACATCTAGTCCTGACTCAATGAACTTCCAGCCTAGAGATCCAGTGTGTGTGTGTCATTCCCATGCTTAAAAACCATTGTTGGGTCCTCTCTACCAAAGCACCTTAGAGCGTTCCCAGAATGCTGGGCTCTGGAGGGCACAACTGAGAGACTCAACTGTATTCTCAGGAGGGGGCTAACCGAAACAACAGTTCCTGTGTGTGTGTGGAGGGTGTGTGTGTATGTGTGTGGTGTGTGTGATGTGTGTGATGTGTGTGTGGGGTGTGTGTGTGTGTGGTGGGAGGGCCTGGGCCCCGTGGGGTGCACTGGTACTTTCCGGCCCCTGAGGTGGAGGGCCTCCCCCACACCAGGGCTCCTGTTTCAGCTCGCCCTGGTCACCTCTCCCGCACCTTCTGGAGGCGGGCCTCACCCCTACCCTTACTGCTGTCTCCTCTTGTCAGCGAGCCCAGTCACACCCCAGGGCTTTCACACAGACCCTTCCCTCAGTGGGGTTTCCTCCTCGTTCTTTTCACCTGACCAATTCCCATTCGTCCTCCCAGGCCCACTTCTAACGTCCCTTTCTGTGAAGCCTTTCCCAGCCACCCAAGAGGAGTCAGGGGTTCTCCTTCCTGTGCGCCCACAGTGACCTGCTGTTAGGTCTAGTGCAGCACTTACTGTGTTAAACCTACTAGCTGTTTATATACACCTCCCTCCAGCCGAGCCGCAGTCCTCCAGATGAAGAACTTCTTGTTCATCATGGTGGCTCTGCTGCCTGAAATAGAGGAGCCCCCTCGTAATGACTGGGGATGGATGATTAATGAACGATGCCTGAAAGAGTGAGTGAATACATGTATGAAAATTGTGAAAGTGCCCGGCCTGTCTGCAGTTCCCCAGTGAGACTGCACTGGTTCTAGAACTTCTAAATGGAATAAAAAGACCATAACTGTCTACTTACTCTTATCAAAGAGAAGATGTTAATTTTCTTAACATTCTTATTTTCAACCTACTCTAAATGTCTCTTTGCCCTTTTTTTTCCCATAGGCTAGATTTTTAAAAGAATTTTCTGTCCCCTTGTCTCCTCAAGGATCAAATGCTTCCTTTCTAAAGGCATGTGTCCCAGCATGTCCTTTCTTCTTTTTAATTACTATTTTTTAATTTTCTTAATGCTTATTTATTCTTGAGAGAGAGAGACAGAGCAGGGGAGGGGCAAAGAGAGGGGGGAGACACAGAATCTGAAGCAGGCTCCGGGCTCCGAGCTGTCAGCACAGAGCCTGACGTGGGACTCGAACTCAAAAACCATGAGGTCGTGACCTGAGCAGAAGTCGGACGCCCAACTGACTGAGCCACCCAGGAGCCCCCGCATGTTCTTTCTTCTGATTGGAGATCGTGCTGTGCTACTTACGGGCTCCTCCTCACCCGCAGGGTCAGGACTCCTGTCAAAACTGCTGTACACACAATATACAATTTCTTCAATAAACATTGTTACACCACCAGGTGAGTGTTTCAGAAACTAATCAGAAACAGGCCTAACATTTCTTAATTTTTCCAAACCCTTAAAGACATAATCAAGGGGGTGCCTGGGTGGCTCAGTCGGTTAAGTGAATGACTCTTGGTTTGGGCTCAGATCATGATCTCACCGTTCGTGAGCTCAAGCCCTGCATCTGGCTCCACAGCTGGCAGCACGGAGCCTGCTTAGGATTCTCTCTCTCCGCCTCTCCCCTACTCATGCTGTCTCCGTCTCTCTCAAAATGAATAAATAAACTTAAAAAAAAAAAACATTGGGGCACCTGGGTGACTCAGTCGATTAAGCGTCGGACTTTGGCTCAGGTCATGATCTTGAGGTTTGTGAGTTTGAGCCCCACCCCAGGCTCTGTGCTGACCGCTCAGAGCCTGGAGCCTGCTTTAGATTCTGTGTGTCTCTCTCTGCCCCTCCCCCGCTCTCTCTTTCTCTCTTTCTTAAATTTTTTTTTTTTCAATGTTTATTTATTTTGGGACAGAGAGAGACAGAGCATGAACGGGGGAGGGGCAGAGAGAGAGGGAGACACAGAATCGGAAACAGGCTCCAGGCTCCGAGCCATCAGCCCAGAGCCTGACGCGGGGCTCGAACTCACGGACCGCGAGATCGTGACCTGGCTGAAGTCGGACGCTTAACCGACTGCGCCACCCAGGCGCCCCTTTCTCTCTTTCTTAAAAATGAATAAACATTAAAAAGCAAGCATACAAACAAACAAAACTCCACAATCAAACCCAAGAGAGTTCCACAGAGGTTCCCTTCCAGGTGCCCTGGGTGTGACCCTTGATTCACCCAACCGCTTTGTTATTTCTTCAGAGGAAGGGAAAAGGCGTCCCCTAAAGCCCCTCAGCAAGCCAGTTCATCAAATGAAATATTGATTAACCCATTCAACTACCTCACAGACTTTCTGAGATTCAAATAGCTTTTCCTGCTATTTCAGGATATTTTAAGTAAGCGGATTAACCTCCCTCACATCTGCTTCTCCAGATGATTCTGCAGACACATCATCCTAAGAAGGGAACTTGTCTTTACCAAAAGTATACAGACCTGGCTTTCTTGCTTTCCCCAGGGGTTTGAGCTCCATGCCTTTTATTATAGACTGGGGAAGAAAAATTAGGTTGGGATGCATCTCTAATCACCATTCCTCAGCGTTTCTTCTGTTAAACTTGCTACTGTCAATTACACAAGAAAAAAATTTCATCATTAGAAAATCCTAGTTGCTAAATTCTTTTTTAGTAACTTAATCAGCAATACTCAGAGGCTAAGCTGCATCTAGCCCTTGCTGTACCCAAGATTTTGTTACAATTCCTAGACTTGTTAGATTATTTTCTGGTAAGCTCCTGTTCTGATTTTAGAAATGATTCAGTAATGTGCATAGCTGTGACCAAGTCTACATAAAGGTGTCAGATATGCGTGCATGCATGTGTGCATGTGCGTGTGTGATATCCTCGGGGTTTCAGTAGATATTAAACCACAACCAGGTAAGGGAGCTTTTGTAAAAAATAAAAGCTTGCCAGAGACTCAGGACTTCCCAACTTTTGAGGTCTCTTCTTTTATGACTCCATAGTAACTGTTTGTGTGGCTCATGTGACAGCAAGCGTGAAATGATTAAATATAATCCATCCCTGGGCTGTTTCACTTTAGGTGAGTATTGAATGGCTGTGGTTGTCTTAGTCTGTTGGAATTGCTCTAACAGCATACCATAGACTGGATGGCTTATAAACAACAGAAATGTATTTTTTCACTGTTCCGGAGGCTGGGAGTCTGAGACCAGGGTGCAACCATGGTCAGGTCCTGCTCTGGGTTGCAGATTTCTCCTCATGGTGGAAAAAGCAGAGAGAGGAAGCAAGCTCTCTCATGATTTTCAAGGGTTCCATCCTTTTCAAGGGATCCTATCTCATTCTCATTGCCTCCAAAAGGCCTCATCTCCTAACACCATCACATTGAAGGGTAGGGTTTCAACATATGAATTTGTCTGTGACAGTGGTTGGCTACCCAAGAGCCTTTCCCCTCCTTCTTTACACACAAAGTCCACTTCCAGTAAAGAGACCAGTGACTCTCTTAGTTGCATTACAGGCAGCATAGGCAGTGCCCCTATCCTGACCCATAGTATTAAAGGGAAACTTGCTAGAGGTGGGGTATATATTCTGGAAAAGATTTCCCTCCATTTTATTTTTTTTGAAAAGAGAGAACTCTAATGAGATGAGCTTTCTCCCTGTCTTTCTTTGGATTTGTAGTATGAAGACAAAGAATGACAGATAAGTCAATCTGGAATCCTGACAACCTTGTTACTGTATTAATTATGCCTAGAAACAGCTCCCTGTTTAAGCCAGTAGTTAGTTAGATATTCTGTTTACCATATCAGATGATTCGATGGATGGTGGTGTTACAAAGACAGTTGTATGTCTATCTTTGTAACATTGCAGGAAATCCATATTCAGTTGTAGTTTACTCTTCCCTTCACAAGCAAAGAGGTATTTATTCTTTTTTTTCTTATTACATGGAAGGCCAAAGAAAGAATATAAGGAGCAGGGCACCAAGACATAAAGAACATCAAGTGCTGAGTCTGGAAAATCACAGGACCATCAGCAAATAGGCTGGCAACTCAACAAAGTGAATAGCCAGTATTCTGCCATGCATTAGAACAAATCAAGGTCTCCTTCATGACTTAGAAAGGTTGTGTATAAAAGGAAGATCGGATAAGAGCATAAACAAAGACCAAAGACCCTGAAGATGGGAAGAGTCCAGAAGCAAGAAAGCAATTGCCCAGGGGAGAGAGACCACAGTGGGATGCTAAGTGTAGGCGAAGAAGGGGATCAATGGAATCCAGAAAAAGAGAAACTTCAAGTCTACATCAGACCACTGCCTTCTCTCAACTAAGCTCAGTAATTACTGGGTTTCGGTAATTCTCAACTAAATTTTTACTTTTCTTTTTTTTAACGTTTATTTATTTTTGAGACAGAGACAGAGCATGAACGGGGGAGGGTCAGATAGAGGGAGACGGAATCCGAAACAGGCTCCAGGCTCTGAGCTGTCAGCACAGAGCCTGACACGGGGCTCGAACTCACAGACCGCGAGATCATGACCTGAGCCGAAGTCGGCCGCTTAACCGACTGAGCCACCCAGGCGCCCCTTACTTTTCTTGTAAAGACCCAAGGTAAAGTGCTCCTCAGCATATTGCTGTAAATAGATACCGGATATGTGTGGGTCTGCTTTGATTGTTGAAATAAAGATTCTGGTGCTCTTTCGTCAGATTTTTCTATCAAGGTGAACACCTTTCTGGGGGTATTGCAATTTAGATGTTTATTAAGCACTTGTGTTAGCTGGTGGTACAATAGCTACCTCCAGAGATGATTAAACAGGCACAGCCAGGGAAGGGAAGATGGCTCCATCTGTCCACTAATGATGTCGGCAGCCCTGAGAGAGCTCCAGGCATAAGGCAATATGCCACATCCCAGTTATGGGTATCCCGTGGTGGTTTTAACAGGAACCAAGGTGCTATACTAGTCAGCTGGCCTCTAAGAATGGGACTCCTTGACCTGAGGCAACTAGAATTAAACCACTTCTCCAGAAAAGAAAAAGTGGATTCTTCGATATGGCCTACCCCCTTTCCTCACATTCATATGCCAGTTTTTTTTTTTTTTAAGAGAACCTCGAGTTCCTAACAGGAAATGGATCCAATGCTTTGTAAAAATTCATGTGAAAACAAAACAAAACAAAACAAAACAAAACAGACGGAAAAAAAACCCCTCAGAGCTGTGAATGAATGCGTACAAATGTCCTCATAAACTGAAGCCCATGTGAAATATGGCTGATCCAACCCATCGGGGAATAGTGAGTCTTCCCACAAGGCCCAGCTTGCTTTCGAGCTAAAGATGGAACTAGAAACTCCAATTTATATCATCTGATTCTGATCAAGGGCAGAGTCTTTTGGCCATTCTCTCAGCATTCAAAGACTATGGTATTATTCCCCCGATAGCACACAAATGCTCCATGAGTCGCAGAGTCCCAGTGGGGATGTAAGCCTCCGGTGAAAATGGGAATTTCCATGGAAAATGTGACACAAACACTACCTTTCGGATCTCGAATGAATCAGGTTTTACACCAGAAAGACTTTTCCCATTAAAACTGTACTTTGGGGAAGTGGCTTTCAAAGGGCTTCTGGGCTTCCCTGGGGCCCCATGAGCTGTTCTTTTCTGTTCTGTTCTGTTCAAGTTTAAAAAGGGGAACAATGCAGAACAGTGGGAAGAGTGTGGGCTGCGGAGTCCGATCTGGGTTGAAATTGGAGGCTGCTGTTTCCTCATTGTATGATATTGGACAAATTAACCAGTTTCTCTGAGCACCTACCATATACAGTTGATATGAGACAATATACGTAATGTGTCTAAGGCAACACAAAGGATCAGAGTGTTAAAGCAGACTCATAAAAATAGAGACCTTGACCAGCATCAAGCTTTACTAATAATTTCAATGAAGTAAACAATCACAAAACCCAGGTAAAGCAGCCAGGGGTCCAGGACTCATGCAAATCTTCAGGCCTTTCATGCCACATCAAGACACTCTCTTACCCAGATCAACAGAAAACCTTTAAGCCATGTACGTGGCCACATCACCTATACAGAAAAGAGCCATCATCAAGTATCTTCACATTATATTCAGATAGGTGCATAACTCACGTTACCTTTTCCCAGGACCCATGCTCTCTACATCCATAGATTCCAGGTTTGCCACAGATGAGCAACCCAGGCAGGACAGGTACCTCCTTCCAAAAGCATTTCATAGATAAGAACCTGCGCTAGCCATACATCATTAGTGTGTTTACATGAAGATTTGACTGTTACCTTCCTTCTTCCTTTCCCATAGGCCTCCCCCTGCTAAAGAGAGAGGAAGGATCGCAGGCTTATTGCTAAACATTTCCTGCCCAGCACCTAACCCCAGACTGGGACATGAAAGGTAGTAGCTTTTATCATATTATTTAAAATAATAACTATAATATAGTTATGTCTCTACTTCCATTTCTGCCTGACTTTCCAGGTCCTGCATAATGCAGCCTATTTCCTGCTACCACGCATCTTAGGCTTCCCTTCCCCAGCTGGTGCAATTCTCATCTCAGCCTTTTTTCCTCTTGTTCTATTCCACTGTCCTCCCCATTTCTCAAGGACAGTCATGGGCCCCTCCCTCCTGGAAAACCTCCATGCCCACTTCTGTCCTCTGGTTTTGCCCTTTCTACCATCTATAATCCATGTTCTAACACTGAACCTGGAGCATCTTATATCACACTGTTCCTTACTTTTGCATGTGTGACAGTGTTCCTTCTCCAAATAGATTATAAATCCCATTAGGGCTGAGAACTCTGACTAACTTCATCTGAGTCACTTATCCCAGGAAGCATTCCTTGATCTACCTTCCCAGCAGACATGGTCTCCCTGGCACTGACCTCATCAGCACCCCACTTACCATATTACGATGTTATCATAACTTCTTATAATTTCTGATTTCATTGTTGCCTCTCTTTATGAGCAACAAGCTCCAGGAAGACAGGGTCATGCCTCTCTTGCTCACACTTATATCCCTAGTGCTTTATATAATACCTGCCAAGGAGTAGATAATTAGTAAATATTTTTTAGAGAAACAGATTTTCCAGTAGTACAACTAATAGAGCAAGGAGCCTGTTAATTTAGACACTGAACATATTGAACATCTATGTTGGGTACTCGGAATGCACAGGTGAACATGATTTCCATCACCTGATCTCTGGACTGAGCAAGTTTGAGTGAACTTCTTTACTACCACTATCTGGGGTGTCCACATATGTACAAAATAGCTATGCAGATAGAATCAAAACCAGATCTCACCAGTTAAGCCCAATGAGTGAGTGGGATGAAAGGAAGAAACCAAAGACATGTATTTCTGAAGGGGTACAGGTGCTTTCCTGAAGTCTTCCTGCTCCTGCTGGCCCTTCTTCCTCCCCAAATGGCCTTTAAATAAGATTCACCATTGACCCCAGTCCATTTGAAAATCCCATAGCAATCCTTAAATTCAGCTTTAATTAGTAGCTAGTAGATCTCTCTCTTGCCCCTCACTTCCCTGTTCCTTATGAGCGGTACTACATTTGTGTAGGCATATGCTAGGGCTCCTTTCTGGAAACTTATTTTTGACACAATCTGAGCAGCATTCCAACTTGTTTATAACAGATTTTGGCCACGAGCATAACAAATTCAAAGCTACATGCTAATTTACTACAATGTTCAAACCACATCATAATATATATTTAATTTTATCCATCTTTATATCACCCTATGTAATAAAAGATATCATACTGTCATTGCTTTTTTTAAAAATTTTTTAACGTTTATTCATCTTTGAGAGACAGAGCATGAGTGGGGAAGGGGCAGAGAGAGAGGGAGACACAGAATCCGAAGGAGGCTCCAGGCTCTGAGCTGTCAGCACAGAGCCTGACGCGGGGCTCGAACTCATGAACTGTGAGATCATGACCTGAGCCTAAGTCGGACGTTCAACCGACTGAGCCACCCAGATGCCCCGTTGCTTTTCTTAAGATAGTGCACTTCTCATGGGTTTAAGGCAAGGTGAGACCATTCCCCAATCTTCTGAGAAACCAGGCAAACAATGAATTTGGTGTTTATTAGTTGTATCTTATAAGTTTCTCTTAAAGAGAAACTCTGGTGGGCCAATCTCTCAACTCTTTCTGGGAAGGGGGGTTGGAATTATGGAACGGAGGCAGACAGATTCATATACGATTTTTTACCAAGCATATAAGGTGATTTCCTTTCCTCCCTCCCTCCCTTCTTCCCTCCCTCCTTTCCATCCTTCTTTCCTTCCTTCCTTCCTTCCTTCCTTCCTTCCTTCCTTCCACCCTTCCACCCTTCCTTCCTTCCTTCCTTCCTTCCTTCCTTCCTTCCTTCCACCCTTCCACCCTTCCACCCTTCCTTCCTTCCTTCTTTCCACCCTTCCTTCCTTTGCTAAATTACTATTTAGTGCAGCTCAAGATGAGAAAGATTGTTCCGTTCAGGCTTTCACCTACTGAGGCTACCTTCATGGTGTTCAAACTAAACTTGTCTGCAATATACACTGACATCACCAGCTGCCTTCATCCATACATCAGAATGACTGATTCTCTCGAAAACAACCTGCATATTGCTTCTTTTTCCTCATTTCATCTTTCTTCCCACTAATGCTCCTCTCTTTTTCTTCCCTCATGGAAGGTCACTGCCAAATCCTTTGGTACTCTCTTCAAAGACTTTCTCCATGCTCTGTCCTCCTCTGTGGTCATGTGTTAGGAATGAATTCTCTGCTCTCCCATTAAACAGGAGCTCTTTGAAGGCAGGATCTGTGTCTCATTTGCCTTAGCATCCCCACTGCCTTTAAAAGGGCCTGGAACCTGGTGAGTGTTGAGTAAATGTTTGGGTTTAATGAATATGTTGAATCAACATTGAATCAAAGAATACTTAGTGTCTGGGAGATACAAAAAGAAGTGAGTTTAATGAACCATATTTTAGCACTTCATTCATCTGCAAGAGAGGAATAAATGGCAAGAAATCCTATAGGCCACAACATCATACCCTGTGAAGCCAGGTTGATGGAGAGGCAGTGACAGCAAAGGACAATAGAAGTTTCAACTGTGCCTTATGTCGTCTCTGAGGACAATTGGACAACATTGATTTAAAGAAAAACTTAAGGGGAAAAAAACAGACAAAAGAATCCTTTCAACTGCTTTCAATTAAGCCAAGGCAACCCCCTTCCCATTTATGAGAAGTCACATTTTTTTCCCTCTTTCTACACCATTTAGAACTCTGACCAATGAGCCCAGATGGTTCTGTTTTCCCAAATGGATTTATGGATTTTAGTACCATATCCAACGCATGAATTTGGATTGAAAATACAAACAAAAAGAACTGTAGTTGCTTGAGAGGCCTCTTCTTCCCCCTCCCCCACCTGCTCACAGGAGGTCCGTAGCCCAGAAGTCCACGTGGAGGGGCCAACAGAGGTATCCTGAGAAATGTAAACAACATTAAGAAACCAGAACCTCAGAGTTTTAGTGAAAGAATAGAGTTTTGGGAGGTCCCTCACCCTGATGTGCCCATGAGTCACAGCTAGCTGTACTTCTAAAAGGCCATTATTAGTTAAGGCCTGCTTGAAGTAAAATCTGTCTTATACTGTAAACTCAACGCTGCAATTCCTAAAACAGACCAGCCTGGCCTGCTTCCAGACTGCACAGCCTAAACTACAGAGAGAGTGAAGCAAACACAATTATTTTATTAGTGCCCCTCTGCGCACGGTCCTGGCCTCAGGCACCGGGCCATCTCAGACATTCCCTTAGCTCATCCTCAGGGCACAGACATTTGCCTGATGTATAAGTTGTTGGCATGAGCACGTAAAATTCCTCAGAGGAAAGATGCAGGCATATTATTTGACACAAACCATTATGCCTTATACGCAGAAATAGGATTGGAAAACTTCAGTGAGTATGGTTTGCCTTCTTTCTGATGTCCTCAATTTCTCGTCAGGAGCTTAAAGGGGATTTTCAAACTGTTTGGTATCAGCATTTCCAGATTCTCTTTCTCTTCTAGAAAGGTATTCTTATTGGATGCAATAAGTAATGACAACAGCTGCACTTAATGAATCCCCACCTTGTGTCAGGCTCTGTAGCAAAGCCCTTTAGATGAGTTACCTCCATATTAGTCTGTTAGGGTTTCCATAACAAAAGCCACAGCCTGGGTGGCTTAAGCAACAGAAATCAATTTTCTGACAGTTTTGGCAGCTAGAAGTCTAAGACCAAGGTGCCAGAAAATCTGGTTTATTTTGAGGCCTCTCTTCCTGGCTTGCAGACGGCCACCTTCTCACTGGGTCCCCACAGGGCTTTCCCTCTGTGCACCCAAGGAGACAGAAAGAGATCTCCAGAGTCTCTTCCTGTTTTTATAAAGACACAGGTCCTATTGGGTTAAGGCCTAACCCTACAACCTCATTTTAACTTGATTACCTCCTTATAGGCCCTGACTTCAAATAGTCAAAAATGGGGTTAGAGTTTCACCATACGAATTTGCTGGGGGGGGTAGGGGGGGCTCAATTCTGTTCATAACAACCCCACTGATTCCACACTATGAGCTCAGGAAGTCAGGGGCATTCTCTCCTTTTTATTGTCTAGTAAACTGAAGGTTAAGTAATTTGTCCAAGGTCTCACTGCCAATAAATAAGTTGGTGGTGGTGTTGCTTTTTTCACGGAAGGCGAAATGGTGATATGGAAAGTTCATTGGTATGAATGTAGGGTTGCTTATAGAAACATCTGAAAGGAACAAGCAGGTGAAACGAGAGCAGGGAAGTGAATTCGTGGCAGGTCTACTTGGTGAGGTAAGTCACTGTGCTGAGCTCTGGGGACACAGACAAGAAGACACGGTCACTGTCTTTCCGGAGCTCACTGTCACAGCAGCAGTGAAGGGAGTCTTCCTTCCCAGGCCCTGATCTGGGTAAAACTGGGGAACAAGAAAATGTCCCTTTGGGCCCCTTCCTTGTCTGAGAGACCCTTCTGGTCCCCCTTTGGTCCCACTGTCCTTAGAGGCTCCCTTTTGTGTTCATCTGTGACCTGGTAGCTAGCACCACAGATTACGTAAGGTCTTCAATGGTGGTGACTCATTTCTTAATGTTCTTCCTTTACTCCCACCCCTATCCAGAACTTTTTTTTTTTTTTAATATTTCTTCCATTAAAACCTCTTTGCTCCAAGTCCCATTCTCTAGAGGCAGGTCTCTTAGCTAGGAAAGGAAAGGTCATAGCTCATTTGTTAATTCTCCTGGGTAGTGTACCGACATTTTATTGGTGGCCTCTAGAGAACTAGGAACTTGTGACACAAATTTCAGGCACCATGGCAGGCAGCACAGTGGGAATTTTTGTGAGGGTAGGTAGGTCTGTCTGTGGATATCAAACTCACAGTGAGTGAGACATCATCCACCCTGGGCTTTTCACAAATAAAGCTATTCCTGCTACTGCACAGAACTGTGCTAAAGGGTGTGTCACAGACCCTGTCAGTGCTTCACTCACATCACTTAGACCTCACATTTCAGAATGAGGAAGGCCACGCTGTTTCTGGTTGCCTGCCAAGGACATCCCTGGGAGTCGCCCTCAATTAAGGACTCTCCAGAGATGGAGTATAAATACCTCAGTTCTCTCATCCCCTGGGTGGGATCATTCTGAGACATGTGTTTTACTCCGTGACTCACATTTCCCTGTGGAGTTTCAGTCGTTCACTGTGAGAAATAGCATAATAACATACCTACTACTGGCTGCCTTCCCTTCTCTGGATCACTTCTCCACTGCCGAATGGCAAATGATGTTTCCTGTGTTTCACAAATCAGCTGTTAGCACTAAAGTCCTTTTCTTATTGTCAGCTTCTGGAGAGACCCAAGTTGACACAGGAGCGCAGCTGGCCAGCGTGTGCAGGGCTGGCTCTCCCATGATGCCGTGTGGTTGGCAGCTCTCTACTCCTCCCTCCTCTGTATGGCTGTGGAAAGGGGGTGGAGAGCCCACAAGAGCGCTGGTCTGCCTGTGAAGGTGTCTGGAGAGGGCAGGCCCGGTTTATGGTGTTTCCTTAACCATAGACCCTAATTCTCTGAGTGGGATCTTTTTTTTTTTTAATTTTTTTTTTCAACGTTTTTTATTTATTTTTGGGACAGAGAGAGACAGAGCATGAACGGGGGAGGGGCAGAGAGAGAGGGAGACACAGAATCGGAAACAGGCTCCAGGCTCTGAGCCATCAGCCCAGAGCCTGACGCGGGGCTCGAACTCACAGACCGCGAGATCGTGACCTGGCTGAAGTCGGACGCCCAACCGACTGCGCCACCCAGGCGCCCCTCTGAGTGGGATCTTAACTAGGGTTGGCTCTGTGGGGGCATGTACAGGGCCCTGGGAATTGATCTGTTTCAATAGAATGCCTGGGGTTTGGAGTCAGAAAGGCCTTGTTTGGATTCCAGCTCTACCACATATGAGCCATGCAGCTAAACTTCTCTGTATCTTGGTTTCCTCATCTATAAAATGGGATAATAATTACTCTCTCAAAGGATTGTTCCAAGGATGACAGTAATAGCTAATCAGGCTCCAAGGGGCTCACATGAAGTTAATGTAACTCAAAATAATCTTAGGAGGGTGTATCACAGTTCTCTTACCCAAAACCCTTGGAACCAGATGAGTTTTGGAATTCAGAATTCAGATTTCATAAAGATAACAGGATGCACGTAACATATATGGCAGAAGCCCCATCAGGGTCTAAGGGAGTCCTCTAGACTCAGTCACAATATTTCTGCACCAAAAATAGGAAGATCTATACTGTGTGGTAATGCACATGAAAAGTATCATTTTAGAATTGCAGATAAAGGATTATGTCCCAGAGAAGTTAAGCCACCTGCTCAAGATCACACACTAGGATTCGAGCCCCAAAGACTAGTGCCAGAGTCCCTGCTCTAACCACTATACAGCACTGCCTCCAGTAATGAAATCCTCTCATCAGAATGAAGGGAATAAGAGACTTGTATCTGATTCACAAGGTAGGTGAGAGCTGCTTTTTATTAATATCATAAATAAATTTATATAGATTATTTCTCCCAGAAACAAAATTAAAGATATGGTCTCATTTGAAACATTAATGCTATAAAATATCAGGCTACAAAACATAATAGCTACCATTTCTTGAAAATCTACTGAATAATTTACATATATCCATCTCATTTAACCCCCATAAGAACTCTAGAGATAGGTTTCATTAGGATCACCAATTTTATAGATGGGGTTGACTAGCTTACCCAAGGTCCCACTGAAATAAGTGGCCAGGCAAGAGATCCAGTCTGGGACTGTTGATGCCTGTGCCCCTTCCACACATTGCCCCAATGGGCAGGTATGTGCTGCTGACCATCATTGTGTGGTCTGCCTAAGGTCACAGGAGAGCCAGCGTCCAGAGCATTGACCACTCTGGACTTCCTACCTTGGAAGGTCTTGGAGTGATTGACTTCTGGGGTGGAAAGTGCCACAGCTCAATATAATTTCTTTTTGCTGCCCACTCTTGCCACTCGGAGAAAAGAACAGTACCTACTGTTCACTAGAAAATGCAAGGGAATTGATTGGAAAGAATTTTATCTTATTCCAATCCTGTCCATAGTGTTGTACCATTCTATATTTAGATAAATGCCTTGCAGAGCCAAAGAGACAATAAAAACAAGCTAACAAGGTACTAGACTCATGCCGGGAAACAATAAGAAGCTGCAAATTCCCTTTGCCCAGAGAATGACTATTAGAAAACAAGAGACAATAAAAACAAGCAATCTGTGTGCTTTAAAGTCTGGGGCATCTCATACTCTTGGAGTGGTTGAAAAAGGATGAGGCAAACAGGGTCCTCTTCTGCCTTTACGGAAATGAGACTTGAAGAGGGGGAACCTTTTCAAGTTTTAGTCCAAATGACTTGTAAAGTCAGGAAAGAACATCAGTGGAGAAGTCATGGGCTTGCTGGCGGCATCGCCTCAATGCTACTACCCCACAGACCAAATTTGAACCCTCACATTTCAAAAAGATGAAAATGAGTTTGAAAGATAACTGAGGTTCATTCATTCATGGGTCTGAAGGTTTGATACGTTACCAAGGTCCAAGCTCCTCATTCCCCATGAGAACCCTACTCTGGGCTCTTCCAGAAGGTTGTAATTCTTCCATTATTTAAAGCAGCATGCTGTGATAATTAACTGTCTCCCACCACAGTTATTTGTACATGTCTTTTTAAAAAATTTTTTAGTAAATTATAAACTCTTTGAAGGTAGAGAACAATCCCTAGTTATTTTATAACCTTTCTGGAGGCTAACATGGCATCTACTAAACTGCGATTTTTAAGTGGACCTCTGTTGCTCAAAGCCTTTTTCAGGCATATCTTTGACTAGTTGGGGTCAATAAGTATTTTCTTTTCCAGTCCCAGAAAAGCATCACATTTTTGGACTGTATCTAATCCCTTTTCATTTCATTCTCAAATACACCAAATCTTGCCTGAGCATATCTATCTCACTAAACACAGTAAGTGACAACCAGGATCTGGAGACAAAAAGCTTGTCTGGCACCTGGCCTACCTTATAAATTATCACTAGCAACAGATTTACCAAATTCTTTGCCCTCTCTTCCATGGGTCTCCATCTTCCCAGCCTTCCATATCAGTGTCTGAGCCACCCACCATCCAACTACAGTCAACACAATGTATGTTAGGTTTCTCTGCCATTAACCCTTCACCTCAAAGTGCCAATTTCTAAATTCACTGGAGTAATTAACACTAGCTTGATATAATAAATAAACCCTAGGATGTCAGGGACCTAACATAAAATAAGCTTGTTCCTTGCAAAGTAGGTGTTGCTGGTGACAGAGATGGTGGAGAAGGTACATACCCTCTCCTAAAATTCTCACTCCAGGAGTGACACACAGCAGTCATATTCTATTGTTTCCATGTCACATGTCCACACCTATATGCAAGAACAGCCTTATAGGTGTTATTGCCACCAGAGTCTAATAATCATCGTAGCTAGAATATATTACGCATCTTCATTTTGCAAATTATATACTTTAATTATCTCATCTAATATGTACAACAATGCTAAAAACTAGGAATTATCATTATTTTAGAGATAAAAAATACATAAATATATCACTAAGCCTTAGTGCCTATAGCCTATACACACACACACACACACACACACACACACACACACACATACTACTGGGGCTCAAAGGGGATAAATAACTTGTTCAAAGTCACATAGCAAGTGGCAGGTCAAGATGTGAACCCAGACTTGTATGACACTCAAGCCCTTTTCCCTTCTTTTGTATCATGTAGCAAGAAATACATAGATCTGCTTTGAGACTGGTCACTGGAAAGGATTAGGGACAATGACTCAAGCTGGACCTTGAAAAGTAAGCATTTGGCCAGCCAGAGAGTATGGCAGACTGGTGGAAGCCATAATATGTGCAAAGGTACTGAGGCCTGAATGAGCGTGGTAGGTCTATGGAAGACTTATCTTAGAAATAATTATGATGTTTAGATGGTATTTACCCAAGTTCCTAGGAATACCCAAATCATGTCCTCAACCTTAGCTACCCCTCTTCAAAATTCCACTGAGGGAGCTATCTACCTATAGAACAATTGTAAAGAAAAGCAAAGTAAGTCCTGTTCTCAGCTGAAGTTGGGCTCCTACACCATTTATCCACACACCTATTGATGCAGAGCCTTCGTAGGTTGGGCTAGGGCAAGCACCTGAGTAAGCCTGAATGCTCGGAGCAGGAACACCTTTTCTCCCCATAAGCCCAAACCCAACTTCAGGATTTCACCACATCTCATCTGCCATCAACGGAGATAGAAAACCAAACAGGTAAAAATGCTTGATGATGCAAGGTGAGACCCACAGGTTAGCTGGACATGTCCCAAGCAGAAAGGCCCTGGCTTTCTCCCCATTTATGCCATTTGGAAGCAGAAAGGAGAGCTAGATCTAATAACTGCTTCTTTAGCACAGGTGAGAAAGGTACCGGCGAGCAGCAGAGAGAGCTATACCTTTGTACATGACCTTTTTGTCTAAATCAACTGTACTGAGGTATAATTCACATAGAACAATATACACTTACTTTAAGTGTAAGTTTGAGGAGTTTTGAAACATATAACCACACGTGTAACCTCCACGATCAAGATACAAAGAATTTCTATCACCCAACCCTACCAAAAATTCCTTCATGCTTTTTTTTTTATTCCATGGCCCCCACCCCAAGCCCCAAGCAATCATAGATACATTTTCTGTTACCATAGATTAGATTTGCCTGGGTTTAAGGGTTTCATATAAATTGAGTCACATAAGGGGTGCCTGGATGGCTCAGTCGATTAATCAGCCCTCGATTTTGGTTCAAATCACGATCTCATGGTTGTGAAATTGAGCCCGGCATTGGGCTCCATGCCCTCTCTCCCTCTCTTTCTGCCCCTCCCCCACTCTCCTCTCTAAATAAATAAATAAGTAAACAAACAAACAAAAACAAACATTAAAAAAATGTTTTTAATTGAATCATATAGTATGAACTCTTTGGGCTCTGACTTCTGTTCAACAGAATGTTTCATGAGTCATTCATCTTGTTGTGTGTATCATAATTTTTGTTCCTTCTTATTCCTGAGTAGTATTCCATTGTATGGATACACTACAGTTCATCTATCCATTCACCTACTGATAGACATTCAAGTTGTTTCCAGGTTTTGGCTATTATGAATAAAACTGCTATGCGCACTTGTGTATAAGTCTTTGTGTGGACATTGTGCACGAACTTTTAATGAACAGCCCATGACCTTTTAATGGACTTACTGGGAAACATGGTCCAGTGTCCTAGAATGTCACTGATCTATAGCAACTCTGTGCATAGATAGGAAAGAGGGAGGAGGGATAAGAAGTATGATGAAAGAGCATCCCCTCTCTTCTACAAACTTAAAGCATATAGCTCGATAACATCCATGGGTAATGCATAGTACATCCATTTTATCTTACATATTTCTCTCCCATTTTCCCTCACTTGTTTTCTTCTTGTACTTTCTATTTCATTTCATTCTTCCTTCAATTTTTAAAAATAAATGTTTAGTTTTGAGCCCTGGAAAACGTAACATTTTCTCATCACAAGACCTACTACCCTCATAAATGACTTTGATGTTTCATCTTGTTATTAAATACGGATCTACTTTAAATAATCTTCAGTTTATTAGGAGAGTCATCACCAAAACATGGCCAGTTGCGTCTTTAGCTACTCCTCTCCTACCCCAATTGTGAGGCCTGAATCTGCCAGGGGAATATGTCATTTTCCATACGGTCTGCTGTTTTAGGTCCTAAAAGAGTGAAAGGTCTTAGCACCTCCCGTAGTTCTGTCCACCTTCCAAATACGAAATTAATCAACAAATAGGGTCTGACCCATTATAGAAGGGGAATAAAAACAAACGAGCAAGCAAAGCAAACAGAAACAACCCATATGAACAATGGTGGTTACAGTAGGAAACCTAAGTAGAAAAATACAAACAAGCATGATATATAATGGCATAAATAGACCGATGTCAAAAACTGGTGGATTGTGGGCCGATTAGAGCCCACAGACATATTTTGTTTGGTTTGCAATGCTTAAATACAATTCATCCAATATTTAAAAGTCTGAAAAGTTCACAAAAAAAATCTGCATGCACAAAAAATCAAAATATCTGGCAACTAGGCTCCTGCTGCCACTTCACGAAAATCTCCGGGAGCTGAGCCTCAGCTGCTCCCGTTGGCCGAGCACACTGTGCGCCCTCTGCATTCACTTCACTCCTACAGGTGCCCCGCTTGGCCCTTGTAGGCATTTCAGTCTGCAACCCTTGAGTTAAGGCACCATCTCTAGTCATGAAGAGGAAGAGGTTACGAGTCACACTTCACTCACAGGACAGGTACTATCAGAGGTGGAGACAACATATGAGGTAAACGACCACATTCCAGGACAGGAATTCTTAACTTCTGATGCCTTATCAGACACTTCCGCTTCCTCCATTCCTCCTCAATGACACAACACAATGTTTAGGCCCAGGGGCTCCTGCCTCCCTCTAAGATGACCACTCGGCGTGGCTCCCATAGCATCTCTCCTGCTCCCAAGCAACCAGGTCACTGGGCTAGGAAAGCAGGACCCCCAGCCTGGTGCCCACTGTTCAGAGGCCGATACATGAGGCGGCTCTGCTCCTTCCTCTCAGCTAAGTCTGCCTCCACAGCAAGAAACTGAGAGCCTGGAACTTCCCAAACTGCTCTGTAATTTCATAGTAATTTTACATAGAAGGTTCTAATAAGTTCTGTAATGATTCTACTTGAAGCTGGGTTTTGTTTTCTTTTTTTTCTGCTAAGCTCCAGATTTATCCATCCAGTTGTCTGTGAGATATCTCTACCTCTCGCCTGCACAATTTTTTCAACCAAAACTTTTCCAAATCTACATTTGTAATCTTCCTTTGCCACCTTCCCAGGACAAAATATGTTGTGTCCTGTGTTTCCTTTTTATATCCTGTCAACCACTCAAACCTTGGAATCATTCTAGGCTTCTCTCTCTTCTGACCACCTACTTCCCTCCATCCAAGAAATCACTGAACCAATTAGAAACCACCTCCTTGCTATCTATATCTTTTTTTCCCCATCTTCATTGTAACCAGCCTCATCCAAACTCTCACACAGAATATTCCAGTAGTCTCTTTTAAAAATTTTTTGTAATGTTTATTTATTTTTGAGACAGAGAGAGACAGAGCATGAGCGGAGGAGGGGTAGAGACAGAGGGAGACACAGAATCCAAAGCAGGCTCCAGGCTCTGAGCTGTCAGCACAGAGCCTGACATGGGGCTCGAACTCACGAGCCGTGAGATCATGACCTGATACGAGGTTGGACGCCCAACCTACTGAGCCACCTAGGCGCCCCAGAATATTCTAATAGTCTCTTAGGCCAGTCATGCCTACTCTATCCCACCAGGTCCTAAACATAGGCAGTCAGAGTGATTTCTAAAACAGAAGGAAGTCTGATCATATTACTCTTCAGCTTAAGTCCTTTATTGGGCCCGCTATTTGCATGATGGATTCTGCCCAAAGTACTTTCTCAGTGACTGGTTCCTGGCCTACCTCTCAAGACTTAAATTGTCCAATATGGTGACCATTAACCACATGTTGCTATTGAGCACTTGAAACAGTGCTAATCCAAATTGAGGGGGGCTATAAATACAAAATACATCTCAGATTTCAAAGGGCTAGTAAGACAAAAAAGAATGTAAAATATCTTATTAATAACTTTTATATCGAGTACATGTAAAAGAATATTTTGCATATGCTGGGCTAGCAACACATTATTAAAATTAATTGTATCTGTTTCTTTTGATATCTTCCAATGTGGCTACTAGAAAACTTAAAATTACATTGTGGTTCACATTATCTTCTAGATGTTTCCCTCACCACGTCTTTCTACCCTTCATCTTTTCCACCTGGTACTCTGCTAACATCAGGCATGCCAAATGACTAACAAAGCAGGCCACCGTATTCTATAATCTTATACAGTTCATTTTAAATGAAAATTAGAATGCCCTTGAACTATCACAGCCCATTCCACCTGTGGTGGTTTAAAAATATATGCACAGTCTCCTTTCAAAAGGTAGACTCTAATTTTTCTCCCCTGCATTTTGGACTGTACTTAGTGACATGCTTCTATGAATGAATAGAATAAAGCCAAAGTGTCACATGTGTTATAAAAGGCATTCTCTTTCCTCCATTCCCTCTCTCTCACATCATTCACCCTGAGTGCAGCCAGCTGCCACATCTCTTTCTAGAGAATCACACAGGCCTATGGAGAGTTCCACATGACGAGGTACTGAGGCATCCTGCCAAGCATCTTGGATCCCCTGGCCAGCCCTAGTCAAGCCTTCAGAGGACGACAGTTCCAGCCAATGTCTTCATGATAATTTCATGAGAGATCCTGAGCCAAAGCCACCCAGTTAAGCAGATCCCAAATTTCTAAATCACAGAAACTGTAAGGTAATTAATGTTAGCTGTCTTCAGCAGATGAGTTTTGGAATAATTTGTTACACAGCAAGAAATAACTAATACACTACTCGCACCCCACATACCCTCCCCACTCCCACATTAGGAAAGGAAAATAAGAAAGGAAGTTGTTAAGAGCTCACACTTAGGTTTCACTTACTTAGATATCAAGATTTGGTTCAAAATCATCCCCTCTGTGAAGACTTTCCTAACAAACCCCAGCCAATTCTCATATGTCTATACTAATATTTTTAATTTAGAAAATTTTGTGTACATTTTGAAATCAGAGTTTTAACTAAAGACATATGTCCTGTTTTTAATTTAAAAATAAAGTTTTTTCACGGGCCCCTGGGTGGCTCAGTTGGTTAATCGTCCGACCTTGGCTCAGATCATGATCTCGCTGTTCCCAAATTCAAGCCTGGTGTCGGGCTCTGTGCTGACAGCTCAGAACCTGGAGCCTGTTTCAGATTCTGTGTCTCCTTCTCTCTCTCTGCCGCTCATGATCTGTCTCTCTCTCTCAAAAATAAACATTAAAAAACATTTTTTAAAAATAAATAAATATATATATTTTTCCCTCGGGCGCCTGGGTGGCTCAGTCAGTTGAGTGACTGACTTTTGATTTTGGCTCAGGTCATGATCCCAGGGTCATGGGATCAATCCCTGGTCAGGCTCTGCACTGAGCACGGAGACTGATTGGGATTCTCCTCTCTCTCTCTCTCTCTCTCTCCCTCTGCATCTCTGCCCTGCTCACGCTCTCTTTCTAAAAAAAAAAAAAAAAAAAAAATTTATTTATTTTGAGAGAGAAAGAGAGAGTGGGGGGGGAGGGGCAGAGAGAGAGAGTAAATAGAGAATCCTAAGCAGGCTCTAGTTAGCACCCGATGTGGGGCATGATCTCACAAACCATGAGATCATGACCTGAGCCAAAATCAAGAGTTGGACAACCAACTGAGCCACACAAGCATCCCCAAAATAAATTTTTTTTCTGAATACAAAAGTGATAAATACACATGGTAGAAATTTTGCAATAGTCTAAAAAGAAGAGAATTTAAATTACCTAAAATGTGATCTCACTGAGGAAAACACTATTAATATTTTTAATATCCATTTTTGCATATATTTTTTACATAAATGGGGTTATTTTGCACATGCAGCTTTTCATCCTCTTTTTCTCATGCAGTGACCTCATTTCTCAGTTCCATGACCTCCTCACTTTAGTTACTGACTCCAGGGTCAAGCTGTAGTTTGAACACTTGCTACTGAAAGTGTGGTTCGTGGACCAGCTACACTGGCAACAACTGAGAGCTTATTAGAAATGCAAAATCCATCATGATCTCACTTCAGGACATTTGCACTTGCTCTCCCTTTGTCTATAAGGCTAATCTCCCAGTTACTCGCTGGGCTCATTCCTTCACTGCATTCTGGTCTCCGCTCCAATGCTGTCTGCAGAGAAAAGCCATTCCTGACTATCCCACCTGAGGTTGTATTCTGGTTGCACTCCGTTCCCTTACTCTGCTTTACTTTCTTCAAGTATTACCATCACTTGACGTTATTTTAGATGTATTCATTTTTTTATTTCCTGCCACAAATATTTTTGGAACCCCCACTATGTGTCAGGCACTGTCCTTCCTACAAGCTTTGGGAACACAGAAGGGAGCAAAATACACCCTACATCCTGCACTCTAATGTAAGCATGCTATATAGATATGTTGTTAGCTATTATTTCATGTTTCTTTACTTATTCATCCTTTCAGAAGAGGCCCAATCCTCACCATCAACAGAAGGCTCCATGCCAGGTCCCATGACTTAAACCCACCCTGAACAGTCCAGCTTCTCTTTAGAGGGAATTTTTCAATGTGCTTTTGTGCTGTGTTGAGCTAAGTTTAACTTGGTTGTTTGAAACTCCATGAATTGTCCCGATACAATTTCCCTGCAGTGGAAATTTCCCTTACTTGTTGTAAGCTTCCAGCTACATAGCGAGTCTTATTCCTGTGCAATTTATGTAAGTTCAAAGGGGTTCCCAAAATGGGACCAAAAATTTTTATCATCATCATAATTGTCGTTGTCATCACCATCAGCAGCAGCAGCAGCAGCTACAGCAGCAGCAGGGTTAGGGCTGATAAAAATTTCCAAAGACAGAGTTTATCTTTAGTGTCTTCTTACTTCATCTGGTACCTCCTTCTTACACTCCTGCACATCTAGGTTCCATTTCTTGGAGGCCTGGCCCGCAACTGGTTATCATGTATTCCCTCCTAAGGTGGCAAGGTGCACCTCAATGGGAAGGGCTTGGAGACCACAAAGCGGGGTGGGTGAGGAACACTAATAGCTTATTATGCACCAGGCTACCCTTATCCCCACACAATCCTCTCAATGTGTGAGGAAAACACAACCTAAAAGGACATACTTTGTCCATCATTTTCCAGATGAGAAAACTGAGGCTCAAGGAGATTACGTAACCCTCCCACATCACCATCTCCCACTGGATGGTCTGAAGTCAGCTCTGCCTTCCAATCCTCCTGAGCCTCAAAAATTCAAAGGAACACATTTCTGATGATGGATTATCTAAAGCCCAGAATGGAGGGCGTTTTTTAAAAAATGGGCAGAGGTGGGAGCAAGTGATGTAGGTATTGATGACACAGGGTCCATGCAGCCAGACTTCTCAATTACAGGTGCACCAAAATGCAGAGACAGACCGTATCTCAGGTAGTGCCTGCACTGATGCCTTCATCTGGCAGAAGGGCAATGGCAAGGCCCAATGTGGAGGAATTATACTCATTTAAGCCTGAAGAATTAAGATTACAACCTACAGTCCAGGAAAAGCACACCTACGTGATTATATTTACAGGAACCAGATTTTCTAATAGGAGATGAGAGAAGAGGTAACCAGTTTTTGCCCCTTTATAAAATCACAGGGGCGCCTGGGTGGCTTAGTCCGTTAAGCATCTGACTTCAGCTCAGGTCATGATCTCACAGTTTGTGGGTTCGAGCCCCGCATTGGGCTCTGTGCTGACAGCTCGGAGGCTGGAGCCTGCTTCAGATTCTGTGTCTTCCTCTCTCCCTGCCCCTCCCCTGCTCATGCCCTGTCTCTCTCTCTCAAAAATGAATGTTAAAAAAAAAGCATTTAAAACTGCAGTATCCCCCTCTAAAATCATCAACAGAAGTATCATCACCATAATTTTATAGTTGAGTAGGAAATTACCATTTCTAAGAGGGATTTCTAAATTCAGCAGTGTTCGCATGTCTTCATTCCCCTCCAGAATGGTTAAATGAAAATGAACAGCTTTAGCATAGAACAGAATGTGTAATAAAATATTAAGTAAGCTTTTCAGGCAGATATATTTTGTTTAGAAATCCCCGTCTTGATCCCTAAAATTAACTAAGGCAAGGGATCAAAATATAACGGATCTCATAGCATAAGCATGTTTACATGAGCATATAGCATGCGATGAGATCTCTGATGGCCCAAGGAACTTAGGGCTCCTCTTTCTACATGGGGTTCACAGGGCAGAGAGGCTTCCAATACATGTCCTGTCATTAGAATGGGCAGGAATAGGACTGGATGATGAGCAGTCCCTCTCTGAACATTTGAACGTCGTCAAACAAAACATTTATTGAGCTCCTACTCTGTGCCAAGTACTGCACTACTGACAGGTAGGATGTGGTTTGATGGGTAAAATAAGATGTACACTCGGAAAGTTAAATAGTTCTTGTGAGTATAAATACGTGTGTTAATGATAATGAACACCTTCTGTTTGTGAATGTCACAGGATAATATTTTGATATATTAAATGATATGTTTTCCCTTCTCAGTAATTCTTGTTACCTGTGAACCTTTTCCCACACAGGATTTCTTGGCACACTGCCTCAGGGATAGGATTAGACTACAGAACAAAGGAGGCAAATCCTTGCCTTTTGAATTTCAAAACCTGAAATCTTGGTAAAAACACCATGTTTGGAAGAAAAATAGATCTGGAAATGGTTATAGTTTTTTTTCTAATCCTAAGATAAGATAAAACTGGGGGGTGGGGGGTGGGGAATGGCAGGGAGAGTAAAAGCAGAAAAGGTAGACACTTGAATGGGTCACTAAAGAGGCTTATGTTTGTCTCCTCTGCCCTGACCTCATTGGACTGAGTTCCTGGTGTAGAGGAGACACAATAGATAGTCCAGGAAACTGGGCAAATCCCTCATTTTGTGAGGGCAATCTGTGGCCAGCACCCAGCCTCTCATTTCTGGCTGCTGCCTCCAGGCTCAGGGAAAGCCTCACAGACCCCAGGCCCTTAGGGTCACTTACCCCGCATTTTGGGGACACGGCAGAGACTGCCTGGCTGAGGACGTGTATCTAGATGAAGAGGACCCAAAACAGCCTGCAAGTTACCCCCATATGCCCATGGAGTTCAGGGACAGAACAAAATATTTTCCAAGTGCCCAAGAGGAATAGATGGGACAGACTCAGAACTGAAAGATCTTGTGGCCCGGGGCTGGGAGGACACAGTGGTAACTTGTGTGGGACACAGTCACTGTAGTGTGATGTGAGCAGCACAGCAGATGGCAGCATGGACTGATAAGAAACCCTGAGGACTGGTTATCTACCCCCCAACTCTCTCTCCCCATCCCATGCTAATGCACTCTGACAGCTCCCTAGATCTGTACAAATACATCAGGTTCATGATTCCTCCTGATAATTATCCATCCCAGAAAAGAAGCCCCCTTGGGTTCTCTCTCACAAACCCAGCCCCATCTATACATCCACGCTTAACCAGCTTCCTTCAGAAAAATTCTCACAGGGTTCAACTATACTCCTGACATGGTAGGCACATTGTTTTTTCATTCTTAAGAAATAAAGAGAAGACCGGGCAACATGTCCTGTGTAACAGCCCATGAGACATCGCAAGAGAAGAGTAGGTCTAGAGTGATCCTAGGTTCCTGATACCTACAATATCTCCCTTCTTAGCTCAGATTCTAAATCTAGAACCTGAGCAGAATGGTGGGGAAAGTGTCTTCCAAGCTCTCCTCTCCTTGTCAGCCTTCTAAGTTGCCCCTTTTCCCACTTTCGTGATGCCTGGTGTCCAGTGCTTCTTGCAATGTCCCCGTCTTCCCACTGCAACCTGAAACTCATTCACATTCAGGTTAAGGAACTTAGAACAGCATGAGGTTAACCCCTCCTCCTCCCCTGTTTCCACAGCCAATCAGTTGTTAAACCTACCTTGTCGCTATCTCTCCTCCCCTTTCCGTTACATGGAAATGCTGTTCTCTATCTCAGTCCAGGAACATGGCAGAATTGCACTTCCTCTCCTCCTTGAGGCTGATCTTGGCCAGCCATGTGACCCTTTGGCCAATGAAAGCTGGGCAGAGGTGACATGTTGCTTTTGGTGGAAGTGGTTAATTGCAATATGTGAGACTACAACACTTTTTTCCGGCCGCTGGAACCGGCAACATTTCAGATGGCAGAGGCTCTGCTGACCTGATTCTCAGAGTAAGGACTCCAAGTCTGTGTCCAATGGGTGTGTAATGTGACCAAGAAATAAACATTTTTTAACTAATTCACTGGTTATTACTGCATGTCATCAAGAGGGCATGACCACTGGTTGACCCAAGAGCTGGACCAGGTAATCAGAGGCTCCTCACCCTCTCCCCTATCCTTGGCATGAACACTCTGCCCACCATTCCTACCAGGGAAGCCATTTTCAAGGATGCAGGTTTGACAGAGCAATGTGTTGTTGAAACCATCCGAACGATACATGTGACTGAAGCCAGTTACGATTTTCGCAGAGTGGGAGAGGAGATCTACTTATCTTGCAGCCACCCAAGATAAGCCTTGGATTTAAGGTCCCTTGCTTATTAAAACTGCCATCTACCAATCTGGAGTGCTCTGCCTCTCTCTGTTCTCTCCCTGCCCAGTGTGTATGGGGGCCAGTTTTGCATTTCACCCCGGGAAATCCTTCGGCCGTGAACCAACAGCATCATAATCTAGCTTATCCTGACTCATACACTTGGGTTCCTGTTGAGCTTCAGGCTCTCATCACTCACCTGAGCTCGAACACATGCTACTCAAAGTGTGGTGTGCACACTTATGGTATCCATAAAATATGGCCGGTTTGCAATGAAGTGAGTACAGATACTAAGAATAAACATTTAGAAATTCTTATAGCAATTTATCTGATTAATTTTATCTGTTCAATCTAATAATAAGATATTTGGGCTTACAGTCTCTCAAAATCTTAGCATTGTGCCTCACCCATGGGGTACTAGAAAAATGTTTGTCAAGTTGGATCAAAGCTTCATGATTACGAAGTAGAATTACAATAGGCGTTCAAGCAACAGCAAGCAGATCTGGGGGATATTTAAGGTGCAAGACCCTTTCTCACTGAGTGTGAAACGATCATTTAAAAGTTCCTAGAGTCTACTCTGTACCAACACAAAAGTTAGCTCCAACAAGCAGGGAACATTCCTGAGCTCTTTCTCACTTAACACTAAATACTGTTTTAAGTTTGCCTGCAAAACAGTGTGGGCATGAATGTATTTATTCTCTGGAATAAAACTTTGTAAATATATTGCCTCTGAATATGGTTTTCCAAATTATCCACAAATAGCTTGACATTTGACACTCTTGTTCAAGAGCACAAGAAGTTAATATAAGTGATCCCTAAATCTCTTCCCAACTCCCTCCAGGACTCACTAGTTTTCTCCCCCAGAGGTTTTTTTGACATTAATACATGTCTCTGCACCACACAAGAAACAGGCAGCATGGCATCCTGAAAAGAACAGTGAGCTGGGTGTTGGGACACCTGGTTCTCGCCCTCACTGCCCACTCACTTGCTACTACTACACGAAGCCATTGCTTAGCTATTGGATGCACTAACTTCTCCTCCTAGTAAGTGAGGATACTAAGTTAATAACAACAAGTACGTAACATCAGCTCTGCTGGGAGAATCAAAATAAAGAATACAGAAGCCTTTGGTCATAAATAAAGTGCTACGCAATTGAAACTTAGCCTTTATATAGAATACTGCCTTGGAATGCTCTCAGATTATCTTGTACACATGGATTTTCTCCTCTCTGGCCAGACAGTAAGTCCTTAGAGGTGCACTGTGTAAGATCTCTTTGTATGCTACCTTTGGGACGTTCTGTCCTTTGGGACAAATAATATACATACAATGATTGTTTGAAAACTGTTCAATTCACCAAAAGTTGTTGAACCCCTTCACCATCAAGTCAAATGCATAAACTTCATACACTGCATGACAGATATTCCTCCCTTACTGACATCCTTTCAGAATTTTGGTTAAGGAGAGTTGTAATTGGTTATCTGAGTTCCTTGAGGGAACAGGTCATATGTCATTAACCTTTGTATCCCACATTTACCTTAGTGTTGCAGACACACAGAAGGAGCCCAGCTAATGTATGAAGATAAATTAATAAATGCATGGAGTGACTTTAAGGAAATACTTCCTAATATTACCTCCATTCAGTCACCCCGAAACCTAAAAAGCCAACTTTTGTTTGATTTTGGTTAAACTGGCTTTCAATTTCGCAGAATCCACCAAAACATTTTAAAAGTCCACCTGCCCAGTAAGTCACATGATTTTTCCATCCTCTGTCCTTAGCGAGCACAAGCAGTTCTTATTCAAAGATCATTAAAAGGATTAGGTTGCAAGAGTGAGAGTGGTAAGGAATGGAACAGCTATCAGTCTGGAAAGAAAGGAAAATTGTACTAACTGTTCAGATACAACACCATTCTGCACAGTAAACAGAGTGCGGTGGAGGAATAAAGGGCTTCTATATAGAGGAGCTATAAGCTCTGGCAAGACCCACTGTGCTGCACTAGTGAAAAGCTTCCTGCTGGGGCTGCAATGGAAAACATGACCTCACAGAGGAGTTCAGAATAGAAATGCTCAGAAAAAGATGACACATCAGAAGTTTTTGGTTAAGTCATTTGGTTCCAGGCATATAAAAGTTTCAGTTAAAAAATAATGCAGGTCACATGAAGTTGGTAAGAGATTGCTATTCTCATCAGAGCTTAGAATTCCAAAGTGCCTCTGCCCTCATGTTCTTCACCTTTAGGAACACATTCATCTAGAGAGGCCCACGCCCTGGAAAGCAAAATAGGTTAGTCTGGAGTCACTGGATCTAGATTCGCCAATGTTCCACTGATCCATCCCAGCACAGAGGGCTCAGACTAGGGACTCCAAAGAACAAAGGCCAAGACAGCACTGGAGAGAAGTCAGCAATGCCCTTTCCCCGTTCCTGCTCCCACATAGAGAGGACCCTCTTATAGGGAAAGTCTGTGTTTATTAGGGCAGCAATTTATGTCTTTTACCAACATTATTAGCCAGTTCAGTGAGTGTTTCAGAGCTGGGGTCTCTTGCTATGTGATGGGACCTTGAAGTTTACTTAATAAATTAAGCTTTTGCAAGGAAAAAATGAAATGTGTCACTTCATATGGTTATGAATAAAACCATAGTCTAGGAAAAACACCCACCTCCCCACCCTTGTCCCAAACAAGCTTTTATTTTTCAATATAGATCTACATTTTGCACAAAGCATGAATCAAGTCACATATTTAATGTCAGTAGAGTATAATTTTACAGGCAGGCCAGAAAGGAAAAGGGGGGATGTAAGCACGTAAAACTTATTTATATTTTTTATTTATGTCTACTCCCCACAGATTGAAAAGAAATTTTCAAGAGCACCACTTCTGAAGCTAACCTACTCCCAGCGCCTGAAAATTTGGTGCTTATTGAGCACTGCCCTCTGGTGTCCAAATGGATCCCTTTAGTTTGCCTTGAGGCAAAACAGTAAGCCTCTCTATAATTAAACTAGCCTACAATCTGCATTCATTTTTCACTAAATATTTACGGAGAGCCTAGTACATGCGAGTTTGTGGAAGGAGATGAGATACACAGATGTAAAAGAAAAAAAGACACGGTTCCTTGTTGTGTTCTTACGGGGCCCAAAATCTAACAAGAGAAAGCGGCTGCAATCACACAGTTAATTTGATCATACAGAAGAAAACCCTTTACCTAGTTTCTCAGTCAAATGAGACTGACACATCTGGGTTGTTTCCCTTTCCAAACTGTTCTCAACCATTATTCATGTTAGCAGGTATCTGGCAGGCTTTGGATAGAAGAGTCTTTGAAGTACAACCTTTGTACCCCTTTGGTGAAGGGGACATTCTGAAATAGAGAAGCCATCCTCTATTATAATGATCAAGGCCTAGTTTGAAAGGTTTCTGTGGGAATGCTCCTTTGAGTTAACCCCAGAAGATACTTCTGGTCTTGTGGACACCTAAGAGCTCACTGGTTACCAGATCTGACATACAAATCTAACATTCATTAAGCCTCACATTTCTTTCTGAAAATGCAGACTGTTTTTGTAGCACTGTGATGAGAAGGCTCAAACGGAATCAAGTGGTAGAGACCCTAAGAATAGATCATAAACTGTCTTAGGATCCTTAGGTCTACAAATTGCCAACTGGAGTCACAGAAACACACATTGTTTTGAACGGGTGCATTTTCAGACCTTCTGGGAAAGCAGAGGGAGTCTGAAGGAGTTGTCAAGACTTTCCATCAAGAATAAAAGTGAAATTCAAATATCATCAAAGGAAAGTAGTCAGGAATGACTACAGACCAAGAATGATGCTTTACACTATTTTATAACGTTCCTCCTTTTTGCCACTTTTGCATTCTTGCTCCTGTTGTCTTTTAGTGTAGTTAGCTGTGACTTGCTTCTCACCATCAGAACATGCCCAACGTGACAGGATTTATTGTAACATTACACTGATTACATGGTAAAATTATGAGATCCATCTTGCTGAGACTTTCTCCCTTGCTGGCTTTGAGGAAAACAACCAGCTGTGCTGGCAAGGCCCATGTGGAAAAGAGCTGAGGGTGGCCTCTTGCCAGCAGCCCACTAGGGACTGAGACCATCAGTCCAACAGCCCACAGGGAATCGAAAGCTGCTAACAACCACACGAGGAAGGCAAGGAAGCCTTGCCCAGTCAAGCCTCAGATGAGACTGGCCTGAATGCAGCCTTACAAAGAACCCAACTTTGAGATATTAAATGTATGTTATTGTAGGTTGCTAAGTTTGTGGTACTATTATTATGCAATGATAGATGACTAATATTGATCTCAAGATATTTTATTTTAAAACATTGTTATTATAAAAGTGATACAAGAAAAACAGAAGACAAAGTCATCCATTTATTGCTCTGTCACCCTACTGTAAGTGCAGTTAGTAATTTGTCACCCTTTCTTTATATGCTTGTTGTGTTATTTACATCCATGGTCCTACCCATTCATACACTTCCATATCTTGTTTCATTAATTATATATTTTCTCATGTTTTTCATTATATTCACTACTAATGTTTAATGAGTACATAACGTACCATTCATTGGATACATTGGCTATCTGTATCTGTTTAATGACTATTTCCCTATACCAGAGGTTGGCAAACTATGGCTCTACATTTGTAAATAAAGTTTTATTGGAACACAGCCATGCCCACTTACTTACATACAGTCTATGGTTATTTTCGTACTACAAAGAGCACATTTGAGAAGTTTGAAGAGAGACTATCTGGTCTGCAAAGCCTAAAATATTTCTCTTCTGGCCATTTACAGTAAAAGTTTGCTGACCGCTGCCTTAAACTTTTAAGTGGTTTACAATTTGGGTTATTACAACTAATACCACTTAGAATATCTTTGTGCATATAATTTTGTATACTCTAGGCAACATAATTGGGAGGTATTAAACAAAAGTGGAATAACTGGGTCTACTTAACAAAGATGTTTCTACGGCTGGCACTGTCCCTCACCATCTCTCTAACATTCTAGCCAGGATACAATAATGGCAATGGTAATAAGAATGGAAAGCACGGCCCCGTACTTTCATAGGTAGCACTTCTCTGGTCCCTATTAATCCACCTGTGCATGTACTTTTACGGTTGGAATGAGCATATTTTTACTTTTGGTGTAAAGTCAACAGTAATTGCCACATAAAAACCAACTGGAAGAAAACTTGGGGATTTAAAAGTAAACTGAGCAAACTCTCCAGATGTCAAGGTGTCCATGAAATGCCATTCCAGGCTAGCTGTAGTGGCCAAAAGGCACTAAGTGCGTTGAATAAGAAAAAGGTGACAGTCTCAACAACGTGTAAGCAGTGGCAGCAACGAACAGTGAGGCAGCTATGAGTGGGGGAAACAGAAGAAACACATGTGTTCTACCCCTCTGAACACATCCTAAGCATAAATTTGTATATAACTATAATTAAACTGTCTCCAGATAAGAAAGTTCTAGAGCAACTATCCTATACCTAGGAACAACAACAAAAAATTCTTCTATCTGGGAAAGTTTTATTCCTCAAAAAGAAAAACTTATGGAATGGGACCAGCTAAGTCAACCCTAACTATCTCTGAGATAAAGGATGAATCAGGTTGACGGATCTCAAATCCAATCCCAAAGTAAGCATCAGGAAGAATAGGTGTCATCTTCTAAGGGAAATATTCTGCAATTAAAAAAAAAAAAAAAAAAAGATCAGGATGGACCTTTTCCCCAATATGGAAGGTAACTTAAAAGCAAAATCAGATAGATATTTAATGTAATTATCCCAATTACACCAACAAAATATATAAAGAAACCATATACAACATATTTACTTTATTAAAATATTCCTATCAAAATGCCAACCCATTTAACATTTTCTAAAGATGTATTCTTTTGGCTGAAACTTTTATAAGCCTTTATATTCCACATTAGTTAATTATCAAATAATATCATGACTTTATAAAGTACTCTAGGAAATGATGAAATTCTCCAAAGAATAAGTAAATCTAATTATTTTTGTGAAACCTAGGAACATATTACTTTAAACAAAACAGCCAGTTTTCTGAGGTGTGAAAATCAGGTCATTTTTTCCTTGAATTTTCATATTGCAAAGGAAGTTGAATGGCTTGATTCACACTTCAAAACATGTCATAATTTTCTTTTTTTTTTTTTCCACTGTTTACTGATAGTTGCCTCAAAACTGACCTGAGGGTCTGGCAGCATAAATCCATCAGTAAGTTTATAATAGACTATTGTGGAATCGGACTCCACTATGGCCAAAGTAAAAGACATTGGCAAATCTGGATCACCTTGCAATTTTCGAGATGCCTTCAAGATCTCCCTTATCCTGAAAATAAAGCCATAATACGTTTAGGATTCATAGTCACTCAATTAATAATAAGATCAAACACTGTAAAATCTTGGGGAAGAGAGAGTCAATAACATTATATCCACAGTGCTGACTCAGGAAATGTCTGAAAGCTCAAATATAAACATCTAAAGTTGCCATCTCATACAGAAAATCCTCTAACTAAGAGCCATTTACTGAAAGCCATCTTTCAGTCCCTTTTGTATTTACCCGTCTCTCCTGATCATCGTACATGAGAGAATTACTGCATTCTGGAACCTACAGAATAGGGTACTAACAGTGTTCGGTGAGTCTACATTGTCTAGGGATCCTGGGCATTCATTGTCCAATTTTCCAACTTGGTATCATATGGCAGAACAATGTGGTATTCAGGTTTGCTTTAAAAAAAAAAAAAAGGTTATAATAAACATTTCCAAGTTTCTACATGGTATTAATCATTTCTACCTTTAAATGGCTATATAGTATCTGTTGACTCAAAATTTACCCAATCATCCCCCTATTTCTATAAAGTTCTTTGAGGCCTTTTAGGGGGAGGAGGGTACTAACAAAGATGTGGTTATGAGGTTAGTTGTTTCTGTTGGGTCTTTCCAAGGATTGGAATTATTATATATGAATATAAATATTTTTATGGTTCTCAATATGTATTCTGATACTTAACAGAAGCTAAGAGAAAAATATAGAGAGGAATAAAACTTTTTTCTTATAAGGTTATATATCAAGCATCAATTTTATAAAGGATTTCAGTTTGCCTGCTATGGAAAATAATGTACCAAATCGAATATCTAGGTCTTCAAAGTTCTATTAGCTTTTGTTTACCACAAACTAAAAATCCTTATTACCTACTCAATAAAGCCTATGTTCAATAATTCAGTAAAATGCATCCTCCAGAGGAGCTTTCTTAAAAAGGCAAATAAAAAATGATCAGTTGTTTTTTTCATTAAGCTAACCAATTCTCCAGAAATTGGAAAAAGATTTACTGGCATATTAACATGCTACAAGTGAATACATAAATAACTCAATACTCTTGTGTTCTTTAGCACAAGTGTAATTTATCCCCTTAAGTTCTACTTCCCATCCCTAAGTAAAAATTCTTATGGTCACTCTTCACTCATCTTATTAGCTATTAAATCTATAAACAATCTAAAAAGAAAAGTCTCTGCTTTGAAGCATTCTTACTACAATAATTATAATTTAAAAAAAAAACATTATAGAGACTGGAGAATTTAGTGATTTAAAAACAGCAATAAACTTTTAGAAAGCTGGAACTAAATTATTCTTGCTAAAATATCACTTAATCACTTTATGTCACCCAGTGATAAGTGGTTTGTGAAAACAGTTGCTAAAGGGTGCTTACCTACTACCTCTCATTTAAGTGTTCACAGGCATGTAATGATATAAGGAGGGAATGTGTTTCTAACTTTTTTTCCTCAGAGTCAAGCCATTTCTAAAACGACCTTGAGTGAGTCAAGTCAACAATATGGTAATACTTGAGTTGTTAAGCATAACTGTCAGGCAACATTTATTGGATATATAAAATCTGTCTACTTGGCAAAATCTTAATTCCTTTTCAGGAATTAGCAAAACATCATCTTCTCTCTTAAGTCTTCCCTGTCACCTTTCCCCAACATCTAGGCAAAGTCATGTATCTTACCCTACAGACGCACCTTGTGCAAACCTATACTACTGTAATTGCTACCTTGTATTTATACCTCTCAGTGTCTGTTTTCCATTGGACTGTACCCATTTTCAGTGCTGAAGATAAACACATTAGCCCAATGCCCAATATTGTAGTAGAATATCTGGGCAGAATGAATGAATGAAACTTTGAACAAAGATTTCATATGGCTAAATATATTTCTGACAAATACTTTTCTAAAGTTTACTATGCAATTCTATTGTACTAAATAAAAGTTTACCTGGTCTTGAAAGATCACGATCATTTTTGGTACTTACTACTGTAGATACCATGGTAGATGGTGTATCAAAGAACTCCCTAGAATTTCTTGAAAGTATCTGCTATTTGCTTGCTTTTTATTCATCAAAACATTCTAATTATTTTATCACTTGTCTCCACACCAGAACTTGGCCAACTATAGTCATCTGTTTCTTCATGGCCAATGAGCTAGGAATGACCTCTGTCTTTAAATGGTACATTTTAAATGGTCATTGGGGCGCCTGGGTGGCTCAGTCGGTTAAGCGTCCGACTTCAGCTCAGGTCACGATCTCGCGGTCCGTGAGTTCGAGCCCCGCGTCGGGCTCTGGGCTGATGGCTCAGAGCCTGGAGCCTGCTTCCGATTCTGTGTCTCCCTCTCTCTCTGACCCTCCCCCGTTCATGCTGTGTCTCTGTCTCAAAAATAAATAAACGTTAAAAAAAATTTTTTTTAAAAATAAATGGTCATATAAGTATCTACACAATAGCCACGATTTTGCTACTTTGTCCACAAAGCCTAAATATTTCCTACTTGGCCCTTTCAGAAAAGATTTGCTGACCCCTACTGTATATTATGAAAAAGGTTAAAAATACGAATTGTAAGAAATGACCATCAGGGCAGTGTACTTTTTTTCAAAACTATTTATTCAAAAGGAAGAGCAGAAGGAGGCTCTACTTCTAATTAGAATGTAGAAGACCTCAAAAAATGGCCATTCCTACCATAACAAAGAAAAAACACCTGAATTTTTTAAAAATATCACATTTTTCTTTAAAGGCATAAAAGAAATGTGAACACAGAGTTTAGAGGAAATACACTTTAATGAGAACTGAGTCCTTCTCAGGTAAGTAGAGAACATGAGATAAGCCACTTCCATCCCTGAGGGCAATTGCAAAGTGTGGGCACAGTGGCTAGATGAGGAAGCCAGTCACAGGCGAGCAACTTCACTTTGACAAGAGAAGCCATCAATACCTGTAAGAGCCACACATGACCTAGCATGGTGGACTGAAGTCTGTAGGGACACCAGTCCCTCCAATTCACCAACTCTCCTTTATAGGACTAATGCTGCATTTAGGGGACAGCATGAGAAGTTAGGGAAGGGACTGGAAAATAGCAAGCAAGCTCTAATCACAAAGGCCTCAGGAAGAGAGAGGTCTGATTCCATTCTCAAGACATCGGAAACTAGAAGAGAATGGAGATAACTAAAGTTGTAACTCAGCCATGACTAATCTTGACTTCCGACTACATTGACTAAATCAGGCCCTGACTCTACTTGCCAGATAGAGGAAAGGATGAGCTCCTTGGGGGCATGGAGTAGACAACATGGGTCTCTTATTTATACACAATGTCCAGACACAGTGAACAATTCTAAGCTATGTGAAGAAGCAAGAAAATGTATCTAATAGGGGTGCCTGGGTGGCTCAGTCAGTTAAGTGTCCGACTTCAGCACAGGCCATGATTTCATGATCTGTGAGTTTGAGCTCCACATCGGGCTCTGTGTTGACAGCTCAGAGCTTGGAGCCTGCTTCTGATTCTGTGTCCCTCTCTTTGCCCCTCCCATGCTTGCACTCTGTCTCTCTCTCTCTCTCTCTCCCCCAAAAATAAATAAACATTAAAAAATTTTTTTAATTAAAAAAAAACAATGTATCTAATAATCAAGCACAAAAAGTCAATATAAGAAGACCTTCAGAAAACTAAGGTTGTTGAAAAACTCAGATGTTGGTTGGAATGAATAGCTAAAGACTCTTAAAATAACCATTATAAAAATGTTACACTATTGAGGGAAAAACACCAACAAAATGGGTAAGATAAAAAAATTTAAGTAGAAAAATGAAAATTCTGAAGAAAATAGACATTCTAAAATTAAAATATATATGTTTTTTCAAAGTATCAACTAGGCTTAGTGGTAGACTACATACGGCTAACTAAAGGAGTTAGTAAAGCTGAAAACAGGTCACAAGAAACTGAATTAAAGTACAAAGAGAAATAAGAATTAAAAAAATACATGAGAGGACTTTGGTACAGTATCAGTCTAACATATGTGTAAATAGAATTACAGAAGGAAAGAGAATGGCATATGCCTTAATCTGTTCAAGCTGCTATAACAAAGTATCAACATTAGGTAGCTTATAAACAACAGAAATTTATTTCTCATAGTTGGAGGCTAGAAAGCCCAAGATCAAGGTACCAGCATGGTCTTGTCCTGGAACAAGGGGCAAAGGATCTTCACCAATTTTGGAAACGTTTCAGCTACTTCTTCTATACTGCTAGATTCTAAATGTGTCCCCCAAATTTCCTATGCTGAAATCCTAACCCCAATGATGATGATATTAGGAGGTGGGACCTTTGGGAGGCCAAGTCACGAGGGTAGAGCCCTCATAAAGGAATTAGTGCCTTGTAAAAGAGACCCCATGAAGATCCCTTGCCCCTCACCATGTGAGGACACAGTGAGAAGATGCTGGCTTTGAAACAGGAAGAGGACCTCCACCAGAACAAGACCATGCGGGTACCTTGAAACAACACAAGAAACAACAGGTATTGGCAAGGGTGTGGAGAAAAAAGAACACTCTTGCACTGTTGTTAGGAATGCTAACTGGCGCAGCCACTGAAGAATATAGTATGGAGGATCTTCAAAGAGTTAAAAATAGAACTATCTTATGAACCAGCAATCATACAACTGGGTGTTTACCCAAAGAATACAAAGACACTAACTTAAAAGGATACATGCACCACTATGTTTATCATAGCATTATTTATAATAGCCAAGATATGAAGCAGCTGACGTGTCCACTGACTGACGAATAGATGATTTGGTATATATATATATATATACAGTGAAATAATATTCAGACATAAAAAAGAATGAAATCTTGCCACTTGCAATACATGGATGGAGCTAGAGAGTATAATACTAAGCAAAATAAGTCAGAGAAAGCAAATACCATATGATACCACTCATTTGGGGAATTTAAGAAACAAAACAAACAAGCAAAGGAAAAAAAAAAAAGAGAGAGAGAGAAAAAAAAAACCAACCAAGAAACAGACTCTTAACTATAGAGAACAAACTGGTGGTTACAAGAGGGAAGGAGAGTAGGGGGATGGGTTAAATAGGTGGCGGGGAGTAAGGAGTGCACTTGTGATGAGCACTGGGAGATATATGGAAGTGTTAAATCACTATATTTATACCTGAAACTAATATATGTTAACTAACAGGAATTAAAATACAAACCAAAAAAATTAATTTTCTTTAAATATCCCTAATTGGCAGAGTATGACAAGGATGGGACACAGATGGAAGGGGGAAAAAAAACAACCTATTAAGGCAATTTTTACATAGTTTCCATTTCTTAAGATATGGTATCGTTTGAATCAGAAACATATACATGTGTGCATGTACATGTGCACGTGCATGTATGCGTGTGGCTTTTTCCTAAGGCAAACTGTTTGCGAATTCTAGCCCATATACTAAACTTTAGGATAGAAATTTCCATCTCATTCATATTTGTTTCCAGAGTTCTTTAATATAAACAGCAAAACATTTTCAAATTTACTCAAAACACCTATGTGGGAAACCTAACATGTGAAAATTAGCTCAGAGTTGTAAAAGGGGTTTTGTCTTCAGAGTTGAGGGAAATCACTGTCAAAAATGAAATGGAAGTTCCCATCTCAGAGCTCTGTTTATCCTACTTGTTTGTGTGTTGGGGGAAAACTACCAGTGAATTTTCTCAGTAGTAACAGAATAAAACTAAAAGCATTGAAGGGAAGTCTTACAAAGATTCTTGTTCAGGATCTCTTCTGGTCTGTTTTTAGCAAATGTTTAAAGCAACGCCATCAAAGCAACGCTATCATTTTTCCCTACTGGAGATCTTCATTGTTTGTCTCCTTTATGGGACCCTGATAAACTCCTAAAAATGTTACTTTGCCTTTAAGTCAACAGACTGCACTCTCTCAATCTAACAGCAACAATATAACAAAAGGTTCCAAAGTTCTACTTTAAAAATCACACACAGTTGTAAAGATGCTGAGAACAATGAAGCTGCACTAAAATACTATAATCTCACTTGACTTCTAACAAGTTTGCAGCCTGAAATCTTAACTCAGAAAGCTCAGAACAAAGTTTCCTATATGTGAAAATTTTTAAAGCTCAGTTCTTTGGAAATATATTGGGGAGATGTGTCATCACACAAATCTAAAATAATTCAGATAAGAAAATTATTTATAGTTCTTATTTCGTAGAAATCCACATATGAAAAACATAACCTATGCATTCATAATAAGAAGTTCCCGGTCTCAAGTTCACTGTATTTCAAAGGAAAAACCTAAAGAAAGAAATAAGTAATAATGACAGTTGTTGATCAGCAGTAACAGAAGCTGAGGTTTATGACAGGTTTTCCTTCTCATAACTTCAGAGAAGAGCTAAACATACTGGACACAGAGTAATTCTGCAGTTTCATAAGAGCTCACTTGAAAAAGTCTGAGGCAAACACATAGGTAACGTTATCTGGCTACTGCCCTTCCTCCAAGGTATGTAAATGCCTTCTGTAAATCTTAGCATTCATTTTTCTGTGACGATTCCTTAACAGAGACTGAGTGATCTCTGAAGATCTGTACGTAGGACAAACAAGTTGAAAACGTTTTTTTAGCTCAAATGTTGTAAAATAGAATGTATAACAGGTTAAAATTATTATTAATTTCAATCCACAGAAAGCAGTGTGTCCTGTCCTCTTCAAGGTGGCCAAACTGGTACATACTGTAACTGTATCAAGCCATACTCCTTGATCTGCCTCGTTACTGGAACAACACGTCATAATGCAACTCTGAAACACAATACAAAATTAAATTGGTGCCCAAGGGTACCAAAGAAGCCTTATTCATTCACAGGCTCGACCTTGATGAAAAGTTTCAAGGATAACAGACCACTTCCTTGGGAATGATGCCAATGTCTTCTTAGTTTAAAAAAAAAAAAAAAATCAAGGCAGCTTAAGTCCCAAGGTTGGATTATTGAATAATTAAGTTCCTGTGTGGCCATTCACCCCAGTGGGAAGCCATTCTGCTAAAATAAACTTCAAGCTCTTTTTTTTTTTTTTTTTTTTTTTTTGAGGCTAAGAGAAAAAATGCTGTGTCAGTTGAAAGACACTGCTGGAATTGGGGGTTTCCAGCAACAGATTTCCAGCAGAGGCAGTATGAGGACACACATTTTGATATGCAGGGAACCAAATGACAGAAATTGTTTTATCAGTTATTAGACTTCAGGCCTCAAATAAAATAATGGTCATTAAATGCATTTGTAATAAAGTATATACTTTTGGAGAGAAGAAATATTTTTTGATTACAGGGAAATAATGGAGTATCCTTCAGTGACATATGTAGCACTTTAGGATTAAATCTTATAACTAAGAACATCTTTTCAAACATCCTAAAAAAGGAACTCAATTATTTTTAGTAACCTTTTACTCCACCATTAATGTAAGTCCTTTCCTCAAGACACTAAGGAAAAAGAAGGGTTGAAAGGTGGTTGGTGCGCAATGAGGATATAAATGAAAAAGAATTTAACCAAGAAGTAAGGAAGCTATTCATAGCACTGGCTGAGTGCCTCTTCAGACCTGTGAGTGTTCTCTATTTGCAGATGCATATTATAGTTACAGTATAAAGTGTGGGAAACAGTAATAAACCTTGCAAATGGATGGATTTTTCAGACATTCTAATTTTCTTTGGAAACTCTTGGAAGGTTGCTTGTAGCGTATCTTTATGTTCTTTATAATGTTACTTAGCAAGTCTCTGCTGCAGGAACTGAGTAGTCTGAGAGTTCATTCATTCATTCATTCATTCACGCATTCAACAAATACTTAATTAAGACCAAGTACTACCTAGACACTGGGGCAATAGCAACAAAAAGAGCAAAGTTCCTGCTTTCATGGATGTTATTTTCTAGTGGAGGAAGGAAGATAGGAAACAATCAAAGACTACCAAATATATAATATATTGAGTAGCAATAAATGTGGTAAGTGTTCTAAAGGAGGACTACTTTATCGGCTGCAATTGTAGAGCGGGTGATAGATTACACCAGAGTAAGGACAGTGTAGCACAAGTGGGGAGAAATGACAGATTTGGAATATACTTTTAAGACAGAACTGCCAGAATTTGTTGATGTATTAATTTGGGGTATGAGAATTAGGTGGACTAAAACTAGTAAGAGATTATAGCAAGGTTACAGGATACAAAGTTAATATAGAAAAGTCAAGTAAGTGCTTTCTTATATACCAGCAATGAACAACTATAATCTGAAATAAAAAAGACAACATCATTTATACTTGCATAAAATAGGCATAAACCTAACAAAAATATGTACAGGATCTATATAAGGAAAACTATAAAACTCTGATGAAAGAAATCAAAGGAAATCTAAATAAATAGACAGTCTATGTTCCTGGATAGGAAGGCTCAATATTGTTAACATGCCAATTCTTCCCAAAGAGAGCTACAGATCTCAAGCCCAAACAAAGCTTTAACAAATTATTTTGTGGATATGGACAAACTGTTTCTAAAGTTTATATGGAAAGGCAAAAGACCCAGAATAACATAAGACTGAAGAAGATCAAAGTGAGAGGACTGACTTACCCAACTTCAAGAGTTATAAAGTTATAGTAAATTAAGTAAATTAAGACCATGTGGTATAGGTGAAGGAATAGACAAATAGGTTAATGGACTAGAATAAAGAGCCCAGAACTGACCCACAAAAATCCAGTCAACTGATCTTTGACAAAGGAGCAAAAAGCAAGTCAATAGAGAAAGAACGGTCTTTTCAACAAATGGTGCTGGAACAATTGACTATCAACATAGAAAGAAAATGAATCTAGATACGCTCCTTACACTTTTCACCAAAATTAACTCAAAGATGATCATAGATCTAAATGTAGAACACTAAATCATAAAACTTGTAGAAGACAATATAAGAGGGAATCTAAGTGACCTTGGAATTTGCAATGAGTTTTTTAAAATTTTATTTTAAATTTTATTTTTATTTATTTTGAGAGAGAGATAGAGAACAAGAAGGGGAGGGGCAGAGAGAGAGGGAAACAGAATCCCAAGCAGGCTCTGCACTATTAGCGGGGCTTGAACTCACGAACCATGAGATCATGACCTGAACCAAAATTAAGAGTTGGACACTCAACCAACTGAACCACCCATACCAACTGAGCCCCTGGTGATGAGTTTTTAGATACAACACCAAAAGTGTGACCCACAAAAGAAAAAATTACTTAGTTGGGCTCTGTTAAAATTTAAAACTTCTGTTATGCAAAAGACACTATTAAAAAAATGAAAAAACAAGCCACACGGTGGGAGAAAATATTTGCAAAACACGTGTTTGACAAAAGGACTCGTATCCAACATACATAAACCCTTAAAACTCAACAAAAAGAAAAACAACCAGACCAAATAAAAAAAAAAAAAGTGGGCAAAAGATCTAAACAGGCATTTCACCAAAAAAGATACACAGGTGGCACATAAACATATGAAAGATGCTCAACATCATATGTCATTGGGAAACTGCAAATTTAAAAACACAAGATACTACTTATGCACCTATGAGCATAGCTAAAACTCAAAACACAAAAAATGCCATGGTGGCAAGGATGCATATTGCTAAGTGAAAGAAGCCAATAGGAAAAGGCTACATACTGTGTAATTTCACCTATACAGCATTCTGGGAAAGGCAAAACCATTGAGAAATTAAAAGTTCAGGGGCTGCCAGGGGTTCAGGGTAGGGTCCAAGGGATGAATACATGGAACATAGGGGATTTTTAGGGTGGTGAAACTACTCTGTATGTAATGGTGGACACATGGCATTATGAATGTGTCAAAATCAATAGAAGTGTTCAATAAAGAGTAAACCCTAATGTAAACCATGGGATTTAGTTAAAATAATGTATCAATATGGGTTCATTAACTATAACAAATGCACCACACTAATGCAAGATGTTAAAAATAACACTAATAAACACTGCATTGGGCTGGGGCTTATATGGGAAACCTCTGCACTATCTGTTCAATTGTTCTGTAAATCTAAAATTATTCTCAAAACTAAAGTCTATCTATACAGAGAACAGCTCCAAGGGTTTTGGCCTGAGCTTCAGAATGAATAGAGTTGCCATTGACAGACTTGGGGAAAACTGCAGAAGGACCAGTCTAGGTGACAAACTGAGTTCTTTCTGGACATGTTATTTGAGGTACCTTTTAGATCTCAGTGGTGATATCAAAAAGGCAGTCAAACATGGAGAGTTTGAATTGGAGACATAAATTTGGGGGTCCTCAGTATATCAATGATATTTAAAACTGGAACCAGATGAGGTTTTCTAGGGAGTGAGTATGAGGAAGAGAAAAGCTCAGAGATCTAAGCCTTAGAGCATTTTAACATGTAGAGGCTAGAAACCTGAAAAAGTTCAGCACAGGAGGCAAAGAAATGGCAAGTGATAGAGAGTTATTAACCTCCTCAAATCCCCAAGTTATATTCTGCACTAATAGCCTATCATTTCCTATCTCTTCAGATGTGTGTATTTTAATTGGAGTCTTTAGAGAGAATGGAAACAAACATTACAATTCCTAATATTCTCATTCAAATAATTTCCCACCTTTGTGTCAGGATATACCTGTGTCTCTCAAAGGCCTCAAAGAGGCAAAACCCCTGCTCTAACTTTCTCTTGTCTTTGGATTCCATTCTGCCTCCCTTGATCTACTACTGCTTACCTGGAGGGTGGTTACTTTTCTCATATTCTGTCTGTCTCTCCTTCCCCCCCACTTCTTCCTCATTCTTCCAACCCTCATCTCTCTCACATCACACACATACACAAATACACACGCACGCACACCCTTGTTCTAGGGCTTTCTCACCAGTTGCAGACAGGTACTCCTTCTGCCGTTACTAATACTCTGTCATAATAAACCATTTGCAATTTTCAGGCTCTCGGTCTTCAATACCTGGCTCATGATGTTACTTCTGCCAGGAACTTGCATTCCTATCCCCATTCCATATGACACGCCTACACATATTTCAAACAACTGGTCTTGCAAGAACGTTCTCAGACTCCCCCACCTCCCACACCACCAGCTGAGGCTGGATCTTCTCCCTCTGCAGTCTTCCTCAGTGCCATGTACACATCTCTCATTACATCTCTCACACTGGATATAAACGCCTGTCCATCTCAGCTCTAGACTGTGAGCATTATGAGGGCAAGGTCTGTGATATTTTGTACCCCTTACGTCCAATACATAACAGGCACCTGGTAAATGAATAGAAAACCTAGAAAATACTGCCTTTTTAAGTACCTCTAAAGGCAAAACCTGCTTCTACTTTGCTCTAGTCTACAATTACATTTATGTTCATTATACTTAATGTTAAATAAAACTATAATTATATACATTTTTAACATTTTTACTAAAAGGTACATTATTTTGGTATAAGAACAATAAATAAAATATTAATTTTTCCCTACACATCTCAGTGTTTTAAAATATGGGTTCTTTTTCTTCTCCCAAAAAAAAACACTGACATAACATATTTAAATATAAATGTTTGGTCCATTTTTATTATCTGGGTTACTGCTGTGAAAACACATAAACAGCTAATATTTCTAAAGTAATCATGTTCTTTAAAAAGAGAAAATTACTATCAATAGTTTTTAAACAGAATTATTTAAAAGCTGTATTAATTCTAACAGAGAAAAAAGAACTGCAGCTTTTTTGATTCAATGTTGGAAGAAAGGTGAGTGCATTCTTTTGAAAACAATGTAGGGGCCCCCCCGGGTGGCTCAGCCGGTTGAGGGTCCGACTTTGGCTCAGGTCATGATCTCATGGCTCGTGAGTTCGAGCCCCGCATTGGGCTCTGTGCTCACAGCTCAAGCCTGGCGCCTGCTTCAGATTCTGTGTCTCCCTCTCTCTCTCTGCCCTCTCCCTCTCACAATCTCTCTCTCTCTCTCTTTCTCTCTCTCTCAAAAATAAAGATTTTTTTAAAAATATTTTTAAAAAGAAAATAATGTTGTACTAAACAGGTTGATAGGGCTTAATAAGCTGAGCATCAAATTTAAAAAAATCACAGACTACAAATCCTAATTTTGGCTCTGACACTCATTTCTATGTGTAATGAATTGTTTTCACCTCTCTTACCACATAAATTCCCTTAAGTGTACCAGGATCAAGGATCTTGACGGAAGAGTGTTGATGAAACCAAATGACTACAGTTCTTAGACTGTTAGCCTTACAGCTGCTGAACTAGCAGATGCCCAATTTGGTATATGGAATGTTGAACCTTCTTCTAAGTTTCTAGAGTAATATTCAGATTGGAAGGTACTAAGAAAGAGAACATTCAGAAACATTTTCTCTCAGATAAAATGGCTGACGGTACCCATTTTAGAGAGGTTATCAATCACCATAAATCAAAATAAATGCCACTAATTTGTGGGAGTGGAGGGATGAAATGGCCGCTGGAAAATCTATCCTCACACGAGCTATCCACTATCCCCTGGACCAAGAGGAGAGGACCGTTTATAATTTAGTCAGGTTTCAAAGGATGAATGATTAATTCATATTACTAAGCAAGGAATTACAATTCTTTGTAATATAAGAAATCTACAGATCGTTTCAAAAAACAGTATCTTAACTATCCTTGGTTTTCATAATTGCACAAAATACTTCACTCAGCTTTTTTTTAAACTTATAATATCCATAAACACAGATAAGCATAAAATATGGCAACTGTGGTTTCAGTTTTCAGCACATCTCTCATATTTTACTGAAGAAACTAAATTGACATTGAAATTGGGAGATGACACAGGCTCTCTCAGAAAAGAAAACTCATAGTTCAAAAACAAAAAAACAGGCACCTGGCTGGCTCAGTCAGTAGAGCATGTGGGGTTGTGAGTTCAAGCCCCACACTGGATATAGAGCTTACTTTAAAAAAAAAAAAAAAAAAAACTTGAAAAAAAATTTTTCCTCATAATTTGCTATGTGTCCTGGTGTAAATTAATCAAGATACTTTCACACTGGGGCACCTGGGTGGTTTAGTCGGTTAAGTGTCTGACTTTGGGTCAGGTCATGATCCCAGAGTTCACGGGTTTGAGCCCTGCGCCGGGCTCTGTGCTGACAGCTCAGAGCCTGGAGCCAGTTTTGGATTCTGTGTCTCCCTCTCTCTCTGCCCCTCCTCTGCTCGTGCTCTGTCTCTCTTGCTCAAAAATAAATAAACATTTAAAAAAGAAAAGCTAGTTTCACATTTACAGCTACCTATAATACTACTACAGAAACCTGTCATACCATTGTCCTAACTTTGTTATAATATACTTCTCCCATTTAGGAACATTCAACAAATATCAGTGGCCAAAGAGAAGCTAATCAAACTATTCGACTTCATTTGCTACCGTAGCACTGAAAAAGGTCTCTGGCTTTCATTAGGATTCCTCTGGTTACCTCATCTTTAAATTCATCAGATCTCTTTGACCTCAGTGAATTCATTAATATGATTTTATACCATTGCTGAGTCTGTGGAAACTCTACTCAGAACATTTGCTGTCATTTACCAATCTTGCTACATGGATTCCTAGCTTCACTTTAGTAAGAAATAACATGGAGTACTTCCCATTTGCATATACCATCCAAATATATAACTTAATATAGTATTTTAAAATGTAAGCTAAAAATCATTCTACAGTAGCTTTAAGAGGTATTTTTAGATGAGAGAAAAAGGAGATGTGTCCTTTCCTGAAAGAGACACAAACAACCTCCTACTCCATCAGCATAATTTTCCCACTACATAGTCGGATGCGGGCACTTTACCAATTCTACTTCCCCACTGGAGATCAGCAATTAGTATTGAATCAATATTTTCACAAGGGACTATTATACACAAGACCTTCTGAGACTTGAAATATACATCAAAGTGTTTTAACTATAGACATATATCATATATAACTGCTTTACAGAAATTACAGGTCGCAAAGTGTACTTTTGCTCAAAGTAATGCATTTACCCACTTCTACTCAAATACACATTCACTCTTGCAAGAAACTGTGTAAATTAAATCATGTCCAAAGCCTGGGAAAACAATTAGGAAATGGATAAAAAAACTGTTCAGGCATTCTTATAAATTCACACAGATAAAACATTAGATATTGACTAGAACTGTTAACTTTTAAGGTGTCAGTAAATATATATATACACCAAAAATAAATAATGGAAAGAATAAGCTATGCAAATACCCATGCTACTCTGCACTCAGTGGTTAGGGAGCAAAGTACCTACTGAAGTGATTTTAAGAGATACAGTGAGATTGTTCATTATCATCACTGGGGAAATGCTTTATAACTAAGTTGTCGTTACCTATGTAAATGATAGACTTTGGGCCAGTTTTACAAACAACAGACTCCAAAATTTAGGATGTAAATAAAGGAGACAGCTTATCATGCCTTCTATGCTATATGTCATTTGTAGACAGCATGGGCTTACACCTCCAGCAAATTACTAACTCCTCTGGCTCTCATGCTTTGTATACTACCCAGATTCCCTAGTAATAAAAATGTGATTTAATGTTTTTGAGGGATACAGAGCATACACACATACACACACACGCATACATGCATGCATGCATACCATCAATCAAGCAGCTAAGCAGCATAGTTTAGGATAGTGATTTACAATTGGGTGTGCTCAGGTTGATTGTGCAATGTGTGACAAGTAATTTGTTTCTAACAATAAAGTACCAAAGTTGGCAGGTTATGATTCAATATAAAATTAAATAATCATCATTCTCATCCATTTACATTCCACCATGCTTTCCTAAGTGAGAGTGAAAGAGAGAAGTCAGCATCAAGAAGTCCTGGGAACAATACAGGACCAAAGCCTATAATACTAATACTATGTGTCTATGCAGCAATCCAACAAAAGTGAACTGGAATAGTGAGTCAAAACAACTATAATAACAAAGGTTAAAACCACCAGCAAAAGCTAAGCACTAAGTATCGATAGTTACTAAGATCACACAGAGACATAACCAGACATTATATGCCTACCAATGAAAGAACAGACCACCAGCTATAGTCTTACTAATGTGATCAAATTAAATCTATAAACCCTCTGGTTGCAGCTGCCACTTTGCAGCAAACACAGAGGACAGGGAAACATGTTGCAATGCACCATGAGTGAGCAATTAGCAAACCCAGACTATGGGAAAGTACACAGGTCCAACTGCCCAGATTCTTTTAACAGGAAAATTGCTAAGAAAGGGATAGAGGCAGAACCAATACATCAGGGCTAGTAAGCTACTGGTCTGTGAGCCAAATCTGAACTTCTGTTTTTGTAAATAAAGTTATATAAGAACACGGCCACACCCACTTGTTTATGTATTGTCCATGGCTGCTTTCACACTAACATGGCAGAGCTGATGAGTTGTGACAGAGACAAAAGAGCCTGTGAAACAAACAGCCTTTGCTATCCAGAGCTTTATGGAAAAAGTGTGCCAATCTCTACTGCAGATTAATGGAGATTTATAAGATACGACAAAAAAATTTAATGGGCAAAATTCACAAAGAACTCTACAAATTTATTTGCAGAGATAAAGTTGATTTTAAATTTTATATGGAAAATAAAAGGACTAGTATAGCAAAAAAAAAAAACAACTTTGAAAAAGAACAAAGTTGAAAGACTTACACTACCTGATTTCAAGTCTTCCTATAAAGCTACAGTAATCAAGACAGTGTGACACTGACATAAGGACAGACACACAGAGCATAGCACAGACTAGAGAGTCCAGAAAGAGAAGCACACACACGGTCAACTGAGTTTCAACACAGGTGTCACAGTAATTAAATCACACTGAACAACGGGACATGCATTTGCAAAAACAAAAAAAGAAAAAAAGAATCTTGACTCTTAGCTCACACCACATATAAAATTCAACTCAAAATTAACCACGGACCTAAAAGTAAAAACTAAAACTGTAAAATTTCAAAAGAAAACATAATTGAAAATTTTATGACTGTGGGTTAATAAGCACACACTTCTTACACAGAACCCAAAAATGACAAACTGTAAAAGAAAATAAAAAGATTAAATTGAACATCAATCAAAATTAAAACCTCTGTTCCTCTAAAGAAATTAGTAAAAGTCATAGACTAAAAGAAAATATTTTCAAAAAAATATTTGATAAAAGAATTGCATCTAGAACACATAAAGAACTCTTACAATTTATGAAGAACACAATACAACCTTTAAAATTTAAGCAATAGATTTGAGCTGATACTTGACAAAGAAGAGGTATGGGTGGCAAATATGTACATGAAAAGATGCTCAGCATCGTTAGTCATTAGGGAAATACAAATTTAAAGCCACAATGAGATATCACTACTTAACTGAATGGCTAAAGTTAAATAAACTGATCATCCAAATGGTTAAAACTAAATAAACTGATCATCCAAAATGATCACCCAACTGGAACTTTTATACTTTGCTGGTGAGTATAGAAAGTAACACAGTCACTTTGGAAAATAGTTTGGCAGTTTCTCATAAAATTAAAAATATATTTACCATATGAACTAGTTAGTAATTCAATGCCTAAATGTTTACTCCAGAAAACTGAAAGCATATGTCTACACAAAGACCTATATGAGAATATGTACAGTGTTTTCATCCATAAAAGCCCCAAACTAGAAACAATCCAAATGCCCAACAACTGGCACCTGGATAAACAAATGGTGGTGCATCCACATAATGGAACACTACTCAGCAATAAAAAGGGGCACACTACTTTAGGCAACAGCATGGAAGAATCTCCAAAGCATTATGCTAAGGGACTGACGCATGACACAAAGGTTATGATTCCATTGATATGACATTCTGGAAAAGACAAAACCGTAGGGATTGATGACAGAGGAACATGAGGGAAGTTTGGGGAGAATTGTGTATTGGTTACATGACTATACATTCATTAAAAACTCACAGGTCTATTTCCATAAAATGAGTGATTTTTACAATATATAAATTTTACCTCAGTAAGATTGACTTAAAAAAAGGCACAACTATACTACAGGGAAACACAAAGAAATTATTACTATAAAACTATGAATAACAGCTACTTTTGTGGGAAGGAGAGGGTTATGCTTGGAACAAAGCACATGGAAGGGGTTTGGGGATAGCTGAAAAGAGTTCTATTTCTTTGCTTGATGGTAGTTACAAGGATTCAAGATGTTTGCTATATAACTCAATCTATACATTTTTATTGTGCAGTTTTCTGTATCTGGTTTTATTTTACAACAAAGATTTAAGACAAGAAACAATGTGTTGGCAGGGATATGGAGGAAAGGGAACACTTGTGCACTGTTGGTGGGAATGTAAACTGGTGCAAACAGTATGGAAGACAGTATGGAGGTTCCTCAAAAAATTAAAAATAAATACCATATGACCCAGTAATTCCACTACTGGGTATTTACCCAAAGAAAATGAAAATACTAATTCAAAAAGATATATGCACCCCTAGGTTTACTGCAGCATTATTTACAATAGCCAAGATATGGGGTAACCCAAGTGTCCATCAATAGCTGAATGGGTAAAGATGTGTGTGTGTGTGTGTGTGTGTATACATACATCATATATATGTAATATAAATGATGGAACATTACTCAGCCATAAAAAAAAGAATGAAATATTGGCATTCACAACAACATGGATGAACCCAGAAGATATTATGCTAAATGAAGCAAGTCAGAAAAAGATAAAAACCACATGAATTCACTTAAATGTAGAATCTAAAAAACAAAACAACAAACAGACATAAACCCAGAAATAGACTCATAAGTAGAGAACAAACTGGTGGTTGCCAGAGAGAAATGGGTGGAGGGTAGGCAAAATAGGTGAAAGGGATTACAAACTTCCAGTAATAAAATAAATAAGCCATGAGGATGAAAAGTGTAACATCAAGAATACAGTCAATAATTATATAACTTTGTATGGTGACACATGGTAACTACACTTATCGTGGTGAACATCTTATAATGTATATAACTGTCAAATCACTACGTTATACTAACATAATACTATATGTACTATACTTCAATAAAAAAAAAAACACCAATAAAATAGAAAGAACTCTAATAGCTATGAGACTTCGCTGCCTACTATGAAACCTTGGTTCAACTCACTTAATCCTTCATTATCTTTTGGAAACAGCAGAGTATAAATAAAGATACTTTTTTTTTTTTCCAACGTTTATTTATTTTTGGGACAGAGAGAGACAGAGCATGAACGGGGGAGGGGCAGAGAGAGAGGGAGACACAGAATCGGAAACAGGCTCCAGGCTCTGAGCCATCAGCCAGCCCAGAGCCTGACGCGGGGCTCGAACTCCCGGACCGCGAGATCGTGACCTGGCTGAAGTCGGACGCTTAACCGACTGCGCCACCCAGGCGCCCCTAAAGATACATTTTTAACCTCAGCTTTTTATATGTGAAATTGGGATAAAATACGTTCTCTATATACTATTTAGAATTTTAATACTGATGAAATGAGAGTATACTTAGGAATATACTTTGAAATATTGTAATGTCTACAATGCAAAATACTCTTACAACCACAAGTTATAATCTACAGTATCACTCCCCCTGCTTAAAGCCCTTCAGTGACACCATCCATCTGGCAGCAAGTTTTACAGTGTTCTTTGTGGAACCTAGGACTCAACAGACATGCTTCAGGGTCAGGGACTCATGTACATTGCACAGATTGTGCCTTGCACAAGAATGCCTGATGCAAGCAGGTCTGAAATCCGGCTTATGCTGCTTGCCAAGCCTTAAGTCCTGGTGAAGAGACTTTTGTCAGTCCAGGAGGAGTATCTCTAATTCAAAGGCACTCTCTGAGCTAGGTGTAGCCCTATTCAAAGACTCCCCCATAAGTTAATACCTTCTTTTTTGTCAAACAGTAACAATGTGCACTGTCTGAAAAGCTTCTGCATAGTTAAGACAAACCTCCAATGAGCACATTTTAGGTTTCTCTTTCCCTGGCTACAAATGGAGTTGAGCCATTTGAATTCCTTTTCTGTGACTTGTCTGTTTCTGTCCATGTTTTTTGTTGGGTTGTTTTCCCTGGAGTCACATAAGTTATTCATATACTATGAATTTGTCAGTTATGTGTCAGTAAATGTCTTCTCCTACTCATGAAAACTTACATATTATGAGACTATAAACCAATAGCCTTTTTTTTGTAGTTTTGAACTTTATTTTTTTTAAATATTATTTATTGTCACGTTGGCTAACATACAGCGTATGCAGGAGCAATTTACTAACAACCAGTAAAAGGGAAGGTGTAAATGCTAGAAGTCCCAGCCATTCTACCTCTAGACTTTCACCAGAGAAACTCTCATACATGACAACAAAGATATACTTATGAGGCTCTTCATTACAGTACAACCTTTGATAGCAAAAAATTGAAATCAGTGATGGCTTTCATAATCTAGGTAACCTTTTCCACCTCATTTCCCATACTTCCCTATTTTCTCATGAGTTCTATTTACTCATTTGTTCATCAGCTACCTTATCCAACATTATTAAGCATCTACTCTGAACCAGACACCATGCATACAGCCAGGCAATCATGCTTAATTACTTGTAGCTGTCCTGCTAAAACATGGCCTCTTACCACCTTCAGGAGGTTTTTCCTGTCCTTCCTCTGGATCCTGCTACAACCTTCTATAAAGTACTTTTCCGTACTCGTACTCCATTATCCTTGTTATTCAATTACCTAACAATAAAATAAGTTGAGACAGTCCCAAATTACACATTTAATGAAATCTCAGAACAAAGGAGAATTGTTTTTATTAGATTCCATCCAACAATTACCAAAAAGTGAAATAAAATTTATTTTCCACGCCAACATTTAGCGCTAGAACACTATTTTTAAGGAGATGTCTTAAGTACCATCTGATCTCATTTACATGTGGAATCTTAAAAAAAAAAAAAAAAAGTCCCTAGATACAGAGAACAGATTGGTGGTTGTCAGAGGCAGGGGGTAGGCAGTAGACAAAATGGGTTGAGGGAGTCAAAAGGTACAGGGTTCTGATAAAATAAATAAATTATGGGGATATAATGTATAGCACAGCAACCACAGTTTATAATACTATATTGCATATTTGAAAATGGCTAAGAGAGTAGATCACGAAAGTTCTCATTACAAGAAAACAAATTCTGTAAACTACATAAGGTGACAGATCTTGACTAGGCTTATTGTGATCATTTCACAATATATACAAATACCAAATCATTATATTGTACTTCTGAAAGCTAATATGATGTTGTATGTCACTTATACCAAAAAAGGGAGTTGTCTTGATTAACATGGTATCCCCAGTACTTAGATCACTGCCTGACACATAACACTTAATAAATATTTGGTAAGTAAAGACTAAAAAGCCTCAGCAATATTATATGACAAATAATGATGTTTAAAAATAAACACAGTGATTTATTATTGAGAAAAGTAAGAGCTGTTAGCTCTCTTATATATATTTTTATGGTGAGCTACCCTCACAAGGCCCTACCCAAATACTTTTTGGACATATCTCAATGAATTTCTTACCTATGCGAGGCTGCCAAAGATTTAAAGCCAACAATTTTCTCCTCTATGTTACTAATGAAGGAAAATTCCTACATTAACCACAAATGTCGGAAATTACAGCATTACTGTTAGATACATAACATTTTATATATAAAGCATTCATGGAAGTAAAAACAGATAAAAGTATGCCTACTACCTAAAATATCATTCCTGCTAAAGACCGAGGAACCATACCAAACACACATTCTCTCATTCACACACACAAATCTTTATTTGTTAAAAAGTTATTTGCATACTTTGAGTTGAGAAAATTTTATGCCATAAAAGGCATAATAAATCTAATAGGTGCTGAGCCTCATTTATGCTATTTTCTATATTATTATTCTACTGCATAATATAACTGAATATTTATATAAAAACTAATACACAAAGACTTAAGCCCTCTGAGTTATTAAATGCAAGAGTGTAAAAATGGCTTACTAAGTTATCCTTTCAACTAATTCTATTTAAGAAGAAAACAAGCTTTATGCAATAAAGCTGGAAAATCAATAATCATCAGTTGGCAAGAACTAGAAATTAATAGGACTCAAATTTGTACCTCTAGACTTATGAAATCATTTTGATTCAAAGAGACTACTGATTTTATTTTTTAGGATTAAGTTCAGGTTAATTAAAAATGGTAGTTCCTTGTCCAAACAAATAATATAACAATAATACTAGATAATATAGTATTTGTTGCAATAACTAAAAGACACAGGGGGGAGTTTTAAGGAATGAATTATTAAGTCCTTTAGATATAGAAAGGCTTGGAAATCATGCTAGTGAAAAATACAAAGTATCAGTGATCAAATTTGATGTCAACTCTATCAACTATTTGTGATCCAAACACACACAAAAATCTCACAATAAAGGGCCTCTAAGAGAAGGGTGTGAATAGCCTGATATATCAAAACACTATTCTCATAACGAATTATACAAAGCCATACAAAAATACTAATAGAAATCTAAAAATTAGTGTAGTACAGTTTCATGGAATATAACAATAAAAATAACCAATTATAATAGCTTTGATTTGGAAGGGATCTTACATATTATCTATGGATAATCTAGACCCCTCAATAAAGGACAAAGAAACTGAAACCCAGAGAAATTAGGTATGTCACCAACCATCACACAAAATATTAAGTGTCAGTGCCAAGACCAGAACCCAGGTCTTAAGGTTTTAGTCCAGTGCTCTTTTTACCTCGATCGTAGTGAAATAGAAAAAACAGGTATTTATCAAAGTCCTTCATGTTGGAATTTAAGGTGCTATGCCGTCTTCCATGCTTAATACACCTACCCAAATATAGCTATGTTTTTATTTGTCCTTTCTTCCTGACTCACAAGCTCAGAAGCTAGGATCCTCCTCCTTTAGCTCAATATTGATCTCAACTATTTCCTTGAATCCATCCCTTCCCATCTCTCAAGAATCTTGCTCCATGATGGGTGCCTGGGTGGCTCAGTCGGTTAAGTGTCCGACTTAAGGTCATGATCTCACAGTTCATGGATTCCATCCCCGTGATGGGCTCTATGCTAACAGCTCAGAGGCTGAAGTCTGTTTTGAATTTGTGTCTCCCACTCTCGGCCCCTCCCCATTGCACACTCTGTCTCTCTCTCTCAAAAATAAACATTAAAAAAAAATTTTTTTTAAGAATTTTACTCTATCAATAATTTTTTTACTCTTCTATTTTCAGCCTTTCTGAATGACAGTTCACAGGACAGCTGGCTTCCCTCAGAACAAGAAAGAGAGACAGAGTGCCCAAGATAGAAGCCATGGTCATTTGTAATGTCATCTTAGAAGTAACATCCCGTTGTTTCTGTCTCATTTTATTTGTTACAAGCCAGTCAATAAGCACAGACCACACTAAAGGACAGGGAATTACACAAGGGTGTGACTACCGGAGTACAGGAAGCCAGGTTAGAAGGTGCCTGCTACAGCTTCTAAAGGAAAAAAAGCAGGAAGGGGAAACTTGATAACCAGATACCAGGACTTCTCAAGCAGAAATTGCGAAAATGTGGCACTGGCACAAGCATAGGTATATTGACAAATGGAATATAAAGAGAGCCCAGAAACAAGTCAATGCACAGATGGAGCTTTGGAAAATGACAGAGGTGATATGTCAGATAATGAGGAAAGAAGGGACTATTCAGCAAATGCAAGTAGAAAAAAATGATTATCCACATGAAAATAAAGTTCCTCCAGTAACCCTCTGTTTGTTCTCCATATTTAAGAGTCTCTTATGTTTTGTCCCCCTCCCTGTTTTTATATTATTTTTGTTTCCCTTCCCTTATGTTCATCTGTTTTGTCTCTTAAAGTCCTCATATGAGTGAAGTCATATGATATTTGTCTAGAAAGGAAATATTTCTTAACCCAGACACAAAGACATTGATTATTAAAAATATGTAATATGATTATATTCAAATTAAGAACTGTTATTCATCAAAAAAATACCTGAAAACAGATTTAAAAACCGGGAAACAACCAAAATGATTATTATCAAGAATATATAAAGAACTCCTACAAGTCAATGAGAAAACTACAAATAATCCAATAGGCAAAGGATATGAACAGGAATTTCTCAAGAAAAGAAAAAATAAATATATAAATAAATGTTCATTATCAGAGATCAGAAAAATGCAAATGAACACTACCAAGAGATAACTCATTCAACTGGCAAAAATCTCAAAATCTGACAATACTAAATGTCAGAGACAATACTACTCCAAAATATCTTGTTTACATTGCAGGTAGAAAGTGAAGTGAGGCAACCACTTTGGAAAACAGTTTGAAATTATCCCCTAAAGTTGAACATTACAACACTCCATCATCAGGAGGGTGGATGTGAAAACTATGGTACCATCACACGATGGAATATAATACACATACAGAACAATAGGTGAATTTCAGCAGTATAATATAGAGTGCATAAAGTCAACCTCAAAAGATTACATGCCCTTTATATAAGGCATATATACATATGCCTTTTTCTGGGAAACAGAGAAGGAGGAGACCCACAAAGTTAGCTCTAAGTTACTGCCAAGAATCTAGTTTTGTTTTGGGAGGTTGATTTGGAGAATGTGTCATGAAATAAAGATATGTTTTCCAACTATGTGTAAGTAAGATTTTTAAAAAAGGTTTAGAAATGCATGACACTTTCTTTGATTTCAACTTGCAGGTTAATCACACTCTTCCCCAACATCTAAAGCAAATATTACCCGTACCAATTATTATGGTATATCTTAAAATATCTGTGTTTCAACTGTAAGGTCTTGCCTCCTTATAAGAATGAAGACATTTTCGGGGCGCCTGGGTGGCTCAGTCGGTTGAGCGTCCGACTTCGGCTCAGGTCACGATCTCGCGGTCCGCGAGTTCGAGCCCCGCGTCAGGCTCTGGGCTGATAGCTCGGAGCCTGGAGCTTGCTTCCGATTCTGTGTCTCCCTCTCTCTCTGCCCCTCCCCCGTTCATGCTGTGTCTCTCTCTGTCTCAAAAATAAATAAACGTTAAAAAAAATTAAAAAAAAAAAAAAAGAATGAAGACATTTTCTGTTTCCTTAAGGACAGTATTTCTAACATATATATTCCTTCTCTGAAAAAGTACTGACCATACAATAAGTGCTAAATACTTGTTAAATGTTTATATTTAACTCAGTCCTCAAATAGCCCAGAGTAAAGCTATGATCTCTGTACCCTATATTCCTTTAAAAATATTTACTACTGTGAATTTAATGATTCCTGGTGGAAAGGAAACAACCTGATAAAGACCAAAATCACCCGCCTACCTGTTATGGCTGAGGGAAGCACTGATGGGTGTAGGCACCACAGTCTGTAATCCTTCTCCTTCTATCTCAGTACCGACAAGGCAGATGAGCTGTAGATCTGGTAAGCCCACACAATTTACTTCATGCCAACTTTTACCTGAAAGTACATCATTGAATGGACAATAATGTTAATCAAAAATAAAAGATAAAATTCTAAACTTCCACCTAATACTCTGCTGAGCAAACATCACCCATAATATTATCTTCTCTTCACTTTCTAGTATTTTCTGTTACCCAGTAATTCCCAAAGTATATGAATGAAGAAATGCCATAGCCCAACCCAACCCTCCAGCCCCCCCACCACAGGCCCAACAACAAAACAATAAAACAAATAACTTACTCTCCATGAGGTCCAGGTAAACCAAGAATGCTATGTAAACTTGGCTGGCATCTCCTATATCTAATTCCATCATTTCTAAATACTGGAAATGAAAATGCAATTGTCAGAGAGGCAAGAATGTCTTAATATTTTCTTTCACTTGATCAATTACTCATTACACATATACAAAAAAGTAGAAGACTTTCTTCTAGGTATAGTGCAAGTTAGAAGGCAATTAATACCTGATCCCCATCTCTAAAAAAAAAAAAACAAAAAACCCTGAAATTGTTAAGGCAAACACATGCACACTTGCAACTGTTAGGCAAATAAGAACTCATGACAGTAAGTGATGAAAAACCAGTGTGTAGAATAAAAAAGAAACCATGACACAAGTCAGAGCTCTACTCAGGTGCATCAGTTCATGAATGTTTCATGGCAGAGATGGATACAAGTTGGGCCCTGAAAGGCAGATATGATTTGAGGAAATAGAGAAGTCAGGGTAACAGTATGAATAATCACACACAGGTGGGAATAAGCCACACATACTCAAGGGCCTCTAAAGAAACCTATCTGCCAAGAATAGAGACTTTAAAAAAAAAATCATTAAATGTTTATTTTGAGAAAAAGAGAGAGAGAGAGGCAGAGTGAGTGTGAGTGAAGGAGGGGCAGAGAGAGAGGGAGACAGAATCCCAAGCAGGGTCCACTCTGTTAGAGCAGAGCCTGATGTGGAGCTTGAACTCATGAACCATGGGAGTCAAAATCAAGAGTCAGACACTGAACCGACTGAGCCACGCAGGCGCCCCAAAATATTTTTTAAATAGGATTTCTGTTGCAGCATGTTTGTGGAAGCCACTATTTCCATGGTCTCTGTTTGCCTGTGAAGAAAGTCTGCTAAAATACCACTCCCGCTTCATTCAGACTTGCTGGTCAGCGCTCGGGGAGCATTCTTCAGTGGGCTATGCCTGCAAGGGAAGCCTGAGGTTTTCCAACTATCCCAGTGACTCAGTGGGTGAGCAGGCCTAAAGTAGAGGTGAGGCATCGGCAGACCCACATGGGTATAAACTTTCAGTCCTTTCTCCGACTAGCTTTGTCCTAAGTGTGTACAGGTCCGGGAGAACAGGGGTTTTATTAGTTGTCCCCCTCATACCTCAGATGTGTTTGAAAATGACAATGAAAAGGTGACTGGAGACCAGGTTGCAAGGGTCTTGAGAGTCAAACCAAAAGTTTGAATTTTACCCATAAAGAAACACTGAGGATTTCTAAGCATGAGACCAATATAATGAAATTGATGTTGCATACTATATATATTTTATATATACTATATAGTACTTACTAAATGTTCAGTGCTTTACATTAACTGATTTAATCCGGTAATGACCCTCTAAAGTAAGTACTATTACTATCCCCATTTTACAGATGAGGAAACTGAGGAACAATGAAATTTGAAAACTTCCCCCTGGCCCCCCTCAAAAAATCACAAAGCTGGTGACATAACAGGTTTTCAGAGTCCGGCAGTTACTCAAAGTCTCAGGCAGAGAACTATTGGGTTCATGCTTCTTAAGGGTGTTATGATTATTCCTTTTTTTTTTAAATATAATTTATTGTCAAAATGGCTAACATACAAGGTATACAGTGTGCTCTTGGTTTTGGGGGTAGATTCCCGTGATTCATCACTTACATACAACACCCGGTGCTTAGTCCAACAAGTGCCCTCTCAATGCCCATCACCCATTTTCCCCTATCGTCCACCTTTCCAACCCTCGGTTTGTTCTCTGTATTTAAGAGTTTCTTATGGTTTGCCTCCCTCCCTCTCTGTATATATTTCTTCTCCTTCCCTTCCCCCACAGTCTTCTGTTCTCAAGATCCACTCAAGTTTCTCAAGATCCACATATGAGTGAAAACATATGATATCTGTCTCTTTTTAGGGCACTGAGTAACATCTCCATGTTTGTTTTTCTCACCTTGACCAGGAATAAGGGGACAGAGGAGGAGGATAAAATCAAGAAAGAGAACATGAAAAGGGGTGAACTCTTTTCAGACTTCTATCTTCAAAAATGTTTCTTCCCTTGACTGTTTTTAGATAATTATCTATGACATACTGCTCCCCAGCAGAAGACTGCAATGGTACTAAAGTTACTAGACCCCTCTCTGAGATTCCTACAAAACCCCCATCTCCATTCACTGTCCGTTCATTGTTTGGGACATTACTGGTCCAAGGCAGCAATTTGCCAAACAGAAGCAAGCAAAGTGCTCTATCTTCTTTGCTGCTTTACCAAAAAATACACCCTTATTGTTAAGCAGTTTTGCTTTGGGGAAGTATTCAAATTTTAAAAGATATCAGAAAACTTAGGAATTCGCACTTCAGCAAAATCAACAAGGGCACACTCTCGGCTCAATGCTAAGTGCAAACGTAGCTGTGCCTAAACTTTTATCTTCTTATGCATCCAAGGCTCGCAGACTGTTTTTGCTGTGGTTGTTGGGTTACTGCAAGGATTAAATGAGACCCGTTCTCAGGAGGAGCCCTACGTTATTACTGGGCTCTGCCTTGAGAGGCGCTGGATTTAATGTCTTGCCCTGGAATGGCTGGGGTGTGTGTGTGTGTCGGGGGTGGGGTGTCCGAGCAATAGTTCAACTCTGGCTGGGTGTGTGTGTGTGTGTGTCGGAGTGGGGTGTCAGAGCAATAGTTCAACTCACTGAAACCAACAAAAACAACAAAAGGCTGCAACAGGCAGTGTGCACACGGGTCCCCCTCCGCGAGGTTCGCGCGCAAACTCGGCGCCAGGGCCCCCAAGGCAGTCGAGGGCCGAAGGGGCGGCGCGGCCTTCCACCTGGGGTAGGGGCCCGGACCGGCGCCCTGCTCCTCTCGCGCCTTCTGACCTTAGGGTGGGTGCCCATCCAGGCGTCCTCCGGGGCCCATGAGTGGGCGCCGCCGCCGCGAACGCCGCCTGGGCCCAGGCCGCTGCAGCCCGGCGTGGGCTCGGCACCGCCGCGCTCCTCCATGCCGGGCTGGGCGGCGAGCCGGTGGTGCACCGCGCCCCGCGCCCGGCCGGAAGCAGTGGCGCGCGCGGCTGGGTTCCGCTTCCCCGGCGTGCGCTGCCTCCTGTCGGAGGGGCGCAGATCCTCAGAGGAGGAAAGTTCCATCAGCCCCTCCCTCCGGCCAACGGAGCTAGCGCCTGATCAAATGCGCTCTATAGTTTCCCTCTGCGCTCACTCAAATCTGGGCAGATGATTGGGGGAAGAAAGTTCAAGAATACCCTTAGCCCAGAAGCTCTTAATTCTCCTTACAGCAGAGCTATTTGCAGCCCCGTTGAGAAAGTGGGGAATACTTCAGGCCTCTTTGCCTTCAGCATTGGCTCCAGGGCTCCTTCTCCTGAGAAAAGGAGAAGCCTCATTCATTGCCCTGTCATGTAAGTTTAAAGTGTGAAAGTCGATGAGATCTCTGTAGAAGAAAGTGGAAAGAAGAAAGACCAGACTGCCAAGGGCCATGTTTTTAGGCTGGATCCACCTTTCAGGTTTAGAGGAGCAGAGCCTGAAGCATAGATTTGTTGAATGAGCCGTCAGAAAAGTAAGATGCAAAGCGCAGTGAGTATGTGACGTGGAAGCCAAGGATGAGGAGTTTCAGATAGGCAGAGTAGGACATTTTAAGCATTTATGGCTTTACTGTGAGTGAAATGGGGAGACACTGGAAGTTCCTGTTACGTTTGAACAGGATCCCTGTGACTGGGGTGTTGAGAATAGATCTTAGGGCGCAAGAGTAGAAAGAGGGACCTGTTAGGAGGCTGTGGGATTAATCAAGGTGACAAGTGACTCTGTAAGATTCAAAGTCCCAGGAGGGGATAAAATTCTGTTTTCAAACGCGACAAAGACCCTGCTAGACCATCGCCCAGCAGAAAACATCTGTAAAACTTGTACGTAATGCTAAAAGCAACTACCTGGATATACTAAAATGTGAACAGAAGCTTGCTGACTCTGGTAGGAAGGGCAAGTTTGCTTGGAGAAGGGCAGATGAGGAACTATACAAGGAAGTTCCCCTTTCCTTGGCATTCAGCTTGAAGCTAAGTGCATTCCAGGAGTCAGGCTCAGCAGCATCAGGGGTACATGCAGAAAACGTCTCAGTTTTGTTTTGTTTTGTTTTGTCTGGTGAACCAGAAGAACGAAGCCAGGAAACAGTGATGAAAAGACTAGAAAAATCCTGGAACGGAATGAGCCAGAGAGGGGGAATCCTCTAATTCTGCTCACATCTCTGACAGATCCTTAACCACCAGAAACAGAATCATAGCAGTTCAGTTACACACAAAATGTCTGAACTGAGACCGGAGCTGCTCCCAAGAGACAGAGTTTACAGTTCAAATCCATGCAAGAAAATTACCTGCAAAGAAAGTAACATTCATCATAGAAAAATAATAGAATCCAGAACCTCTACATTCTATCCTTCATAAAAGGGTGATTCAAAATTACTGACATACGAAAGTCAAAATGGATCCCATTTTTTAGTCTGACTCTGGGATGAATCACATGTTGAAACTGACAGATAAGGATTTTAAAGTAACTATTATAACTCTCCTCAATAAAGTAAAACAAAACATGTTTTCAGTACATAAAATCTCAGGAGACAAAAATCTCATGAGAGAGACAGAAAGAGAGAAAAGAACCAAATGGAAATTCTAAAAATCAAAATTTCACAAATAAAAAACTTCACTGGGTAGATTTAACAGCCAAATAGAAATCACAGAGGAAAAACTAAGGGAACTTGAAGGTAATCATCTAAGAAATCATTCAAGGTGAACAACAAACAAAAGTCATTTAAAAAAATTTAACAGAGCCTCGGAGACCCGCTATATGACATCAAACAATCCAGCATACATGTAAATGGACATACCAGAAGGAGAAAAGAAAGAGAATAAGGCAGTGAAACAATTAAAGAAAAAAAAATTGCCCCAAATTTGATGAAAGAGAAATTTGCACATACAAGATGCTACGTGAATAACAAGTAAAATAAACATGGCAAAGCCCACACTGAAATCAAACTGTTAAGAGCCACATGAGAAGTGTGACTGCATTAGAGAGAGAGATAGGGAGGGAAGGAGAGGAAAGGAAGTGAGGGAGGGAAACTGAGAGAAAGAAGAAAAGAAAACAATGAAAGAAAGCAATCCTTTCCATACAGGAAAAAGAAGAGCATCTATTCCTGATGTGAGGGAAAACCACACATCAGATTCATAAATTGCCCCGCAATGTATTGCATTTGAATGAGGCCATTAACCTTTATTTCCACAAAGCAGCTGCTATGCCCCAAAGAAGCAAATGACACTGAAATTAGTAGGCTCCCTGAAGCACTGAACAGAGACACTAATTCAAGCAATTAGAAGTAAATAAATCTCTCTGACTCCTAAAGATCCCAATCAGTTCCAACGATGGTATTTATGGAAGCATTAACAACATTTTGTTCCTAATAAGAGTAGAGGGGAAATTTTGTAAATCAGTAAGGAGATCCAATGGAATTAGGTACTATGTGGACAAGGCTCAAACATCTTCAGGGGAAGATTTTCAGCTTAAGCTTAAGAAAAAAGGGAGTTAGGGAATCCATAAGGATGCAGAAAGAGCCATAGACAAAAAGCAACAGGCTAATGCTATCCTTTGGCAAAAAGAAGTTCTATACCTTAGAAAAAAACATGACATTTAAGCATGAATATTAAATGCTTCTAATTTTTTGAGAGAGAGAGAGAGAGAGAGAGAGAGAATCTTAAGCAGGCTCCACACTGTGTGGTGGAGCCCAACATAGGGCTTGATCCCACGGTCCTGGGATCATGATCTGAGCAGAAATCAAGAGTTGGACACTCAACCAACTGAGCCACCCAGGTGCCCCTAAATGCTCTAATTTTTAATGTCATTGTCCAGTACAAAGAGTTGAAAACTGAAAATGGACTGTATCTTGGCCTCCATATTAAACAATAAAAACATACGTAATTCTTGGTAATTGGGAATGACTAAGACAGAAAACAAAGAATTTACGTCTGTAAATTTAGTGTTTAAAGCACACAAAATGGCTATGGTGGCCATCTAGAGTGAAATCCACCAGAGAACTGGTTAGAGTTTCAGCTTCTCATGGACTAAAGAATACCTCCTTTTACAAATGCTTCAATAGCTTACTATATTAGAGAACCAAAGTGGTTAGGAAAAAACCTAGGTAAGTAACAACAAATAAAATTCTCTTTGAGTATTCTGAATGTAATCAAATTCCGTGTAATCTGGCACTTGCTCTCCTGATTTTCCATTTTGATATCTGAGCCAGACCATTTTTATTCCTACCAAAAAAAAATGCAATGTCTGGACAGAGACATATTAATTCAGTTAGAGCCTCAAGGGAAAAAAAGGGAACTTTGAATTGTGATGTGAATTTTTAGCATTAAAAACAAAGCTTCTTACACAGTATTATGTAAGATAATGATCTCAAGCTGAAAAATGAAGGCTAGCATTCTGGATTAGCTTTTAATACATTGGTTGTAAGAATGCTCATATATATCTTGTTGCTGCTTTTGTGCATGAAACACTTTCCCATTCTCTGTGTTTCAAGGAAAATAGGTGAGATGTTTATGGTTTTAGTAAATATTTAGAATGTTATGATATTTAACCATGCATATGAATGAGCATATATGAGGACCTCTATTATATAGAAGAGCAACACTTTTCAGATTATGTTATTGAAGCTCATTAGAAAAGACCTAAATAAATGGACAGACCTATTATGCTTCTAGAGAGAAAGATTCAGTATTGCAAAGGTGGTAATTTTCCCCAGATTGATCTATCAACTCTAGCAACTCTAATTAGAACCCCAACAGGGATTTTCCTAATATCTGATAAGCTGATTCTGAAATGTGGACATAAAAGGGCCAATAATAACCAAGACCCTCCAGATGAACAAGCAGAGGGAAGTTACTATAAAGGTCTGTAATTAAGAGTATGTGCTATTGGTACAGGTATGTGATAGATAAACAAACCAATGGAACCAAGTACAATGTCATACAAATATGGACAGAAATGATGTTGTAGATGTGGGGAGGAGTCAAAGCAATTATATATACAAATATATACACATATGTATATTTGCATAAAAGAAATTGGATTCCTAATTGCACTATAAATAAAATCAATTCCAGATAGATTAAAGGCTTAAAGTGAAATCCAAATACATAAAGATTTTATGACCCCCAAGACAGAAAAGGATTTCCTAAGCAAAACACAAAAAGTACCAACCGTATGAAAAAAGTTTGATAAATTTCACTATATTTCAATTAAGAATTTCTGAGACAAACACAGTGTGAGGGAAAAAGCCATATACTTACAGAAGGCATCTGTAACACATAATTGAAAGAAAAGATTCACATCCAGAATATATACAGAACTTCTAAAAATCAATTAAGAAATGAAACTGGGGTGCCTGGGTGGCTTAGTCGACTGAACATCTGACTCTTAATTTCAGCTCAGGTCATGATCTCATGGTTCATGAGATCAAGCCCCACATCAGGCTTTGCACTGAAAGTGTGAGGCCAACTTGGGATTCTCTCTCTCCCTCTCTCTCTCCCCTTCCCCCACTTGTACTCTCTCTGTCTCTCTTAAAATAAAAATAAATAAACATTTGAAATATGGAAAAAAAAAGAATTGAAACAAAACATTCTGTAGAAAAAAATAGGAATAAATGGGAAAAAGAGACATAAATGACTAGCAAACATGAACTGGTACTCAACTACATTGGTAGAGTAAGGAAATGTAATTGAGAGAAGAAGATATCATAAAATACCTATGAGATTGGTAACAAAAGTCAAGAGTTGGCTGAAAAGTAGAGCACAGGAAAGATGCATAAATCCTATGATTCAGCGACCCTACTCTCTCATATGAGGTCCAGTGTGGTATTTTTCAAATGGAGGGCTAGAATCCTTAGAGTTTGTGAAATAAATTGAATGACTTGTAAAGTTTAAAACTTCAGTTTTTAAAATTGAATTATTTAAAATAGAAAAGAAAGTATCAGTGTGCATTGCATGTGGTTAGAGTAACTGTTCCTAAGTATTGCTTTATGAACATTTTGTTTCAGTGATATATTTGTCCTATAGCATGATATCAAGTAGATTTCTCACTGAAGGTTATGGTAAAAAAAATTACCCTCTGTGAACCAGGAGACATGTACACGAATATTTATGGAAGTATGGGTTGGAACAGAATAAACTACAACAACCCAAATATCTATCAACAGTAGAATGGGTATGCTATTATCATATAATCCTATAAGCTATTACTATGCAAAAATAATGAACTATAGCTTCAATCAACAACTTGAATGAATCTCAAAAATTCTAGTGTACAGTCAAAAATATTAGTCACCGAATAATATATAAAATGTTATTTGTTTACATAAAATTCAAATACAACTTGTACATGGATGTGTAGAGTCAAAAATATTAGTCACAGAATAACACATAAAATACGATTTGATTGACATAAAGTTCAAATACAACTTGTATTTGTGATAGATGTTCACAGCAGTGTTACTCACAATAGTCAAAAGTAGAAACAACCCAAGTGTCCATTATTTGATGAATGTATAAGTAAAATGTAGTTTGTTCATACAATGGAATATCATTCAGCAACAAAAAGGAATGAAGTACTGATATATATGTTACAACATGGACAGACTTGAAAACATTACACTAAGGGATAGAAGTCACAACAGACCACATATTGTATAATTCCATTCATATGAAATTCTAGAATAGGCGAATCTTTAGGGACAATAGATGAGCTGTTCCCTAGGGCTAGAGTTAGCTGTTCCTAGGTCTAGGAAATGGGGATTTACCACTAATGAATATGAGATTTCTTTTTGGGGTGATGAAAATATTCTAAAATTGATTGTGGTGAGTTGCACAACTCTGTAAATACATTAAAAGCCATTGGATTACATACTTTAAGTAGGCAGATTGTAGGATATGTGGCAAAAAATTTTCTCTCTCTCTCTCTCTCTCTCTCACACACACACACACACACACACACACACACACACACACACACACACCTTATTGGTTCTGTTTCTCTGGATAACTCTAATACACCTCCTAAAATGTGTGTGTGTGTTTATGAGAGAGAGAGAGAGAGAGATTGATATTAAGGGACTGTTTCATGCATTTGTAGGGGCTCGCAATTCCAAAATTTCCAGGGCAGGCTGGCAGGTTTGAAAGGATAATCTGTTTTACTCAAAGTTTACTGATTTAATTGTTAATTGCATGGGGGGAAAAAGCCTCACAGCAACATCTAGATTGGTTTGACTTAACTACTGGGTACCTTAACCTAGCCAAGTTGACACATAAAACTATCCATCACTGGAAGTAAAGTTCTAAATAAAATTAAGAGACTGATTAATACAAAATTTAGTCTGGTACTTGTCTCTGGGGAGTAGAGCAAAGTATTGCAACAGGAAGGGACACCCACAGGATGTCAAAGTTGATGGTTCATGTTCTATTTCTCAAGGTGGATGCTGGGTATATGGACTTTCATTTTATTTGTAGTATTTAAATATATAACATATTAAATATATAATGTATATATTCCATGTTTTTCCAAGAATTAGAGTAAAAGGGATAGGCTGGTAATTTCTGTATATAAAATATATAAACAGCTCCATATATGCAGTCTTAAGTAATACTTGGCTTTGTAAATGTGAGAAGGCATCAGATGCAACTTACAGTCCAAAACACATGTCATCTGTTGTTTCTAGATATATAGTCACATTTGCTATCAACATGAGTGTCGAATTTCATTGGGAGGGATGAGTACAAACCCACAATGAAAACACCAAATTGAAAATGCCATATTAAAATTATCCCAAAATGTTTAATGGAGGTTGTGATGGGGTAGTAGATTTGTAGTAGTTTTTCTTTCTTTTTCCATTTTCAACATATTTTTTTTCCTGTAGTAAAATAGACTTGAATAAATCATTGTATTTGGAGCCATTAGCAGAGAATGACTAAATCCACCCTACACATTCATGTTACGGTATATCTGACAACATACTTAGCTTCTTTTAAATGTCCCTTCCTTCTTTCCTTCCATCCTCCCTCTATTCATGCCTCCTTCTCTCTCTCTCTTCCTTTCCTTCCTCCCCTCTTCCTCTCTTCATCCATGTTGTCACACATGAAAGGATTTCCTTTCTTTTTTGTGGCTTTTCTATAGCTATGATATATATCATAGATATACCCTATCTATGGTATATCTATATACCATATATATATACCATATATATATGTATATACCATAGATAAGCCGCAATGAACATGTGGGTGCAGGTATGTCTTTCAGATAGTCATTTCATTTCCTTCACGTGTAAAACCGGAAGTAGAATCGCTGGATCATATGAGTTTTCTGAGAAACCTCCATACTGCTTTCTTTTCATAGTGGCTGTCTCAGCTTACATTCTCACCAACAGTGTACTAATTGTTCCCTTTTCTCCACATCCTTGACAGCATTCGTTATCTATTGCCTTTTCAATAATAGTCCTTCTAACTGGTGTGAGGTGATATGTTATTGTGATTTTGATTTGCATTTCCCTGATGATTAGTGATGCTGAGCATCTTTTCACATACTTGCAGGCCAGTTTTATATGTTTTTTGGGCAAATGTCTATTCAGGCCTTTTGTCCATTTAAAAATAGGATTATTTTTGTGCTATTGAGTTGCATGAGTTCCTTATACATTTTGGATATTAACCCCTTATCAGACACGTGGTTTGGAAACATTTTCCTCCATTCCATAAACCTACAGAAGCATTTTAGTTTGCTGTGGTCCCTCTTGTTTATTTTTCCTTTTGTTGCCTGTGCTTTGGTGTCATATTGAAAAAAATCGTTGCCAAGACCAATGTCAAGGAGCTTTTTCCTATGCTTTCTTGTGGGAATTTTACAGTGTGGGATCTTACATTTAAGTCTTTAACCCTGTTTCGAGTTAATTTTTCAAGCGGTGTAAGGGTCCAGTTTCATTCTTTTGTATGCAAATATCTAGTTTTCCCAATACCATTTATTGAATAGGCTATCTTTTCCCCACTGAGCATTCATGGTTCCCTTGTTAAATATTCACTGAGCATATATGCATGGATTTATTTCTGACCTCTCAATTCTGTCCTATTGGTCTATGTGTTTGTTTTTATGCCAGTATCTTACTGTTTTCACTATTATAGCTTTGTAATATAGTTTGAAATTAGGAAGTGTGATGTTTCTGGCTTTGTTCTTTCTCAAGATTACTTTGGTTATTCAGGGTCTTTTGTTGTTCCATTTGAATTTTAGGATTTTTTTTTTTCTATTTCTCTAAAGTTGCCACTGGAAGCTTGATGGGAATTGCATGGAATCTATAGATGGCTTTGAGTAGTATGGATATTTTGACAATATTAAAGTCTTCCAATCCATGAAAATGGGATATGCTTCCACTTATTTTTGTCATCTCCAATTTCTTTCATCAATGATCTTTCACTTCTTTGGTTAAATTTATTCCTAAATATTTGATTGTTGTTGATGTCACTGTAAATTGGATTATCATATTTCTTTTTAAGGTAATTTGTTGTTATTGTATATAAAGGCAACTTATTTTTGCATATTGATTTTGTATCTTGTAACTTTACTGAATTCATTTATTGGTTACCCCAATGGGTAATAGGGTTTGCAAAGTTTATGTAATCTATTTTGAAATCTACTTCTGCACCAAGCTTTGTCTGCAGACCAAATAAATCTGCACTACATTTAACATGTATAAACTACTGTTTTCATGTTTTATATATGTTGTTATGTTTAATAAAATACACATTCTGTTAATGTATATTTTACGAATATGCCATGATTAGGGAAAATCCCATTTTCTTTTCCAGGCCATAACTGATTAGCACGTTCTTTATGTAATCAGCAAGAACATTAAGAAAACTAAATACACCCTGCAATTCTAGGCTCCAGGGATGCCAGCAACTGCCCATCTATCCCCCCTCACCCCAGGGAAAGGACAACGTCTAACGGTCCCTGTGGCCTACACACAGAATCGCAAAGGCAGTTTCTGAAGGAGAATGGAGGAGAAGGAAATGTGCGTAAGCCACTAGATATAAAAGTACGAATGTTAGAGAAGAGGTTAGAGCAGGAGACATAGCACATTGTGAAAGGGAATGCAGTGAACAGGCTCAAACATAAGTACAAAGAGGTCCAGGAAGGTGAGAACTGTAAAGAGGTCACTGAATCTTCCAGTGCTGAGGTCATCTGTGGCTTTGCCAGAACAGCCTCTGTAAGGAAGCAGGAAACCACACAGCACTCGGGTAGGAGAGGTGGAGGTGAAGAAGTGGAAATGCAAGTGTAGACCCCCGTTGCAAGAAGCTTGACCAAGAGAGGGGGTATTGCAAGAAGGAGACACAGGAGTAAAAACAATTTTTTTCAAGGAGAGGAAAGGACTAAGTTTCTACTTGAGGGGGAGGAGCTGATGACGAAGGACCAGTTGAAGATTTGGTAGAGAGTGAATATACATGATGGAACAAAGCAAAGTCATGGATGAGAAGGGAGTGAGTGCGGTCAAAGGCTCTGTCAGGAACAGGCGCCTCAAGTAAGGAGGGTACTGGTAGGGATATTAGAGACAGGGCTGTCGAGGGAGTTCTGTAAAGGAAGTGATACTTTTCTAAGGAGGTGAGGGGGTGGGAGGAGAGTGATGAAAACTTCTAATAGTTGCAGGGAAGAAGGGACACAAGTAAAAATCTGGGGGGGGGGGACAGGGCTGAGGGTGAACTGGAGTTGGAGGTCATGCATGTGCAGCGAGTGGTACCAACCCATCCCACATGTGGATAGAGCAAAGTCTCCACAATCCCACAAGGAAGGAACTCCAGATTTCATTACTAGCTTTCCTATGTTATGTTCAAGAGTAAATATCCTTTGGCAGTGTATCCTAGCCATTTCATTTTATGTACTAATTGTGTTCTTCCTTCAGCCCTCTTCTTTTTCTTCTCTCTTTGTCTCTGTCTCTGACTCTCTCCTCTACTCCAACACGTATGGATGGATTTTCCTTGTCTTTGTTACGCTTTGTCCGTTTGGGTCATTAAGGAAAAAGAAAACCATTTAAAGCGAAACTTCTTTTACGCCATCCTGTCTGAAAACTCAGGACCCTGGGAGGGAAAGAGAGAGGAACGGGGCTTCACAACGGTGGCCCACCAGGGGATTGATTCCCTTTAATCTCAAGGGTTCAATCTGACTCTAAACTTCTCCAAGACTTCAAATTTGGTGTAATCGAGGGTCTACTCAGTCGAGGATGAACTTCAAGAGAAATTGAGTGTGTAGGGAAATGCAAACACTCTGCCTCGGTGGAAGTTAAAAAGTTGTTTACCGTAGTAATGGATAGCTGGGTGACTTTCCATTTTAGAACTCTACCCGTCTAGTCAATAGGTGCATTATGCAAAACTGGATACATTGCATCACTGTGAAGGACTTTAGACTGCGGTTTGCAAAAGCAGAATAAATTTTCTCGGAGTCTCACCGTTATGTACACACACACACACACACACACACACACACACGCCCATTGGCAGTGACGGCCACACCTCACAGCTCTGGGAGAGCCACAGACCTCAGCCGGACAAGCTGAGCCCGGACGAGAAGAACTTTCCTCGGGACTGGGGACGCACAACCCCCCCTCCGCCCCCCGCACGCGGCTGTCTGCGAGCCTGAGCCCCCGGAGGGCGCGACGCCTGCAGGTCCGCGGTGCGCCCTCGCGTCAGGGCCTGGGCGGCGGCGGCGGCGGCGGCGGGAGGCTCCCGGGCTGCAGGGCCCGCTGCCAGTGCGCGCGCGCCAGCCGGCCGGGGCAGCCGCGTCCCCCGCCCGGCCCTCGCAGCCGGCCTCGGCGCCCTCGGGCCGCCAGTCTCCCGCCGCCCGCCGCGGCCCCGAACATGGCTGCGCGCCGCGCCGCCACCCTCGCCTGCTCGCTGCTGCTCCTGTCCGCCGCTCTGCTCCGCCGCGGCTGCCGCGCGCGCTTTGCCGCCGAGCCCGACGCGGAGCACGATGAAGAAGAGGCGGAGGTGTTCCCGGAGTCGCCGGTGCAGAGACCCACGGTGCTTGTGGCTGTCCTCGCCCGCAACGCTGCGCACGCGCTGCCTCACTTCCTCGGCTGCCTGGAGCGGCTGGACTACCCCAAGAGCAGGATGGCCATCTGGTGAGCGCGCGACGCCGCGGCCGCCGGGGCCCGGGATCGTGGGGCACGCGGGACGCGCCGGGCGCACACCTCCCGCCGCCCGCGCGGCTCCCGGCGGGATCAGATCCGGAGGTCGCTTTGGGGAAGGACGCACGCGGCCGTGTGCGCCTGGGGTGTCGGTGGCGACCGCCAGCCGGCCCCGAGCTCCGGGGCGTGCGCGGGGGTGTGGATCGCGGTGGCCTCGTCCCTTTCCCGGACAGGGGCCTGGGGGAACTCCGCAAGGGGCTAGCTGCGCCCCCTTCCACCCCGCGAGGTTGCCTCGTTCCCTGCCTCATACCTCTGGCCCTGGAGAGAGGGAATAGGGATGCTCGTCGCCGCCTAGTCCTCCAGACGCGACGTGAAGCGTAACTGTGGCCGGCAAGGGGGCTCCGGAATGTCTGGGAGGCGAACGGTGCGCCGCCCTGGCTTCCCGGTGCCCGGCTCCTGCCCCCGCCTCCGAGCCAAGAATAGTGGCTCCTGGTTCTCCAGGGGATGGCAGGGTGATCGGTGGGGGGAGAAGGGATATGGACTCAGAGTTTGAGGTTAGGTGGGGCACACCGTGTCTTCCCAGCCGCGCCACCACCGCGGCTGTCCGCGCCAGTGCATCCTCCTGGGGCTCATTCCTTGCCGTTGATGCAGACCGCGCGGGACACCCTGGGGTACGGTGTCCTGGGGACGGAGCTGCCTTGGAGAAGGCAGACGGCCAAGTTTTGTTGTCCCAGGATAGAGCCCCGCGCCTGGTGCTGTGTTTGTTGCGGGGAGGGCCAGGGCATCAGTGCAGGTGGCTGCGCGCACCAACTTTTAGAACTCGGTCTAGTCCCGCACCTTTTAGAAACGCAGGTACCGGAGGGCGAGGAGTTGGTGGTCAGGGGAGCCGCTGAAAGGCCTGTGGAGGAGGAACTGGACACCCGCCAGGAGAGATAGGCAGCCAGGTACGTGGACAAGGGGGCTTCTGAGGAAGACAGAGCCCAGGTCACTCCCGAGCAGTTTCTCTCCTGCGTTGATGAAGGGAGCTGTCCTCGGACGGGACGCATCGTTAAAGCCGTGGTTGGGCAGAAAGAGAGGAGGAAGGATAAAGCAGGAGCTGGAATTGGCAGCCTAGCGGTACCTGGTGGGAGAGGTGCAGAGGTGAGAAAGCAAACAAGTCACAGAGTGCAGCACTGCCCTATACACTGCTTTACTATATACCCCGTTATACGTGACTGCGGCCACGGACAAGGGCACGTTATGTGGAAACGGTGGGGCAGCCAGGGTTTCAACCAGAAAGAAGGCTTTTTTTTTTAACCACTTCAATACCAAAGAAAACTTCACAGCTGTCAGTTCTTAGATGCTTTCTTCAAAGAAGATGTTTTATAAGATAGTCTTGATTTTTATGCATTTGTTTGGTTTAAAGAACATTACAATAGTTAGTATAGGAAGTTAGTGAAGGGTGAAGCAGGTACTAGGCACAGGCTTTGCTTGATATACAGACATTACCTCTTCTATCATAGGGTGAACTTCTGAAAGAGACCCTAGGATCCCTGTTTTACAAACAGAGCAGCTGTGACTACGACCCGTTCAATAACTCAGAGTCACCGAAGTAATAAATGGTAAAACTGGAATTGGAACCCAGGATTGTCCCTGAAGTCCACCCTAAAAAGATAGTGGTGGGAACTTGGGACAAACTAAATCTATATGCACCTATAGGCTATGAATGAGGAGGCAAGTGGTTTGTCACTAACTTGTTTTGTGGCTTTGGGCCAGTGGCCGAGGATCCATAGACATCCGTTTCCTCATCAGTAGAATGAAGGAATTTAGAATGAATGATTTCAAAAGTTCGTTCCGGCTCTTGAATTCCATGGATTTTTGATATGATCAGAATCAAGCAGCAATGATTGCATTCTGCGGACGTTGATGTTCTTTTCAGATGGCTAGTATTCCATTTCTGCACTGGCTTTTGGGACCTATTTTCCCTTACCCTTGTTAATAGTCCATGTAACTGTACCTTGTCCCTTATGGCCAGTGTTGGAAAGTTAGGGGAAAAAATCCAAGGCTTGAATAGGTTTTGGGCAACCACTGCATTAACCACTAAAGACTCTTCTTTTTTTTTTTTTTTTCCTTTTTAACATTTATTCATTTTTGAGAGACAGAGTGTGAGTGGGCGGGCAGAGAGAGAGGGAGACAGAGAATCTGAAGCGTGCTCCAGGCTCCGATCTCTCAACACAGAGTCCAACACAGGGCTCGAACTCACTGACTGAGAGATCATGACCTAAGCTGAAGTCAGATGCTTGCCTGACTGAGCCACTCAAGCGCTTACAGCTCTCAAAATACTTTCATTAACTATGTCATCTTATTTGATCCTTGCTGCCCTTCTGTAAAGAAATACAAGTATCCCCATTTCATAAAAGAAGACAGTATATCTAAAGTAACTGACTTAAGATTGCATTTATTTATTAATTTCACAAATGCTTAATGAGAGCTCACAATGATTCTAAACACTTTACATTCACTACCAGGCATGTACTATGATTATACCCTTTTATGGATGAGAAAACTGAGGCACAGAGAGGTTGTACAAACACACACTCAAAATGACCATCTTTTGTGAGATCAAGGCACTCTGCCAGGCTCCAGCTGAAAATAGTTGAGTAATGTGGCTTCTCACAGACAAATATGGCTCTTTTTACTGGGCAGCATAAGATGATCTAAATGACATTTATAGGGTTTAGGGGAGTGACAAAGGACTTCTAAGTCAGATTGGGGCAGTTGTGTGGTCATGGAAACCTTCTTGAGGAGAATTGACCCTTAGTTGGAACCCAGTTTTGAAAGACAAATAAGAATCCACTAAAACCTGGGAGGTAGGGAGGGTTCCAGAAAGAGGGAACCGCATGGGGGAAAAAAGACACTGGAACATTAACCAGAATTTCTTGCCATGGGCGATAAAGCAGGTGGCAGGCTTACTGATTGCAAATCTCCAAACTCATTGCATTGTACCACTGGAGCTGCTAACTTTGAGACTGGCACTAGAGGAGTATTTGGCTGTGAAGGTTATGGGACATTACCCTCCAGGAGGAAACAGTAACTCAGGTTAGGATGCTACAGCGTCGAGGACCTTCTGCCAATTACTTACTTCTAGACTCTCAGTTTCAGGCTCTACTCAACACTCTGAGATGCCCAAGGGGCTAGCTAACATCCACTCCACAAAGCCAGCATACCCTGATGTCAGAAATGGCCAGTGCCAAAAATGGCGTCAGCTACCTGAACTTTACACAACAGAACCAGGTGGGACGCAGAGTCAGGCTGCCAACTTCCATTTAATGTTAGATCAGGAGCTCTGTGCACACTCACCCTTCTCATTCATCTGCTTATCTCTAACATCAGAGGAGCATCTGATAAGACTTCTTTCCTGTATGCGTGGCAGGTGTGGTTCACGTGAGCACATGCAAGCTTCCCGATGCTGTAATTTTTTTCTCACCGGAAGTTCTGGACCATATTCACAGTCGGTACCAGTAAACTGCCCTGAAAACGTTTGCTGTTGGACAGTGAGGGCCGTTATCTCAGTTAGCATTAAGTTTATCCGGATGAGACTGAATTAAGAAAAGTTTATGTTTTAGAGATCCTTTGTACCAGGCAAAAGGAAAACCTGTCACATTTACCTGTCTGATCTCAAGACCCCACCAAGCGAATTGTTTTCCTTCAAATGTCATAACTAAGGAACTGTGCCCAAGAAGTTCCTTGTGTTCTAATTAAAACCTGCACTGAGTTCATGGGAATCCCTGCTGTGCTGAGATGCAGGGAACCGTGTGGAACTGTGTGCACTGATGGGGGCGCTCTTCAGTGGAGCCATGGACAGTGGCCTTAGCAACAGAGGGAAGGCTGACTTCATCCCTCTTCTCAAACCTATGATTAAGGGGAGAGTGCCAAGTACCATGATAATGAAAAATGGAGCAGGGCATAAGGAAAAACATTTGGCCCAAAAGATACATTAAGTTTGTTTTTTGGAGAGCTGACTGTTGCCTGTGGAAAACCAGCAGGGATTCAGTCTGTGCAATCATAAGACAGTAACTGCCATGTAATTACAGAACAATTTGGGCATTTCATTTGGTAAAGTTTTGAACAGTAGTATACTACATTAGGAACCGATGCATGGCTTTCTAAATAAAGAGATGGGTTTCTGTTGACATCAACAAAAACGTTGATGAGCATCAGCTTGTTCTGGGGTGCTGATCCCGACATTTTGCACACTACTTTATTGGTGCAGTATCTGGAAGACTACCTTGGATTATTCTCCACTCCTTGATGCTCAACCAGTAGCATTTTGGCGAAAGTTTAACTAGACACACTAATATACATGTATTTATAACATGTTCCAAACTACTAGTTTTGTAAAAATTTTTTAATGTTTATTTATTTTTGAGAGACAGACAGAGACAGAGCGTGACCACAGGAGGGGCAGAGAGAGAGGGAGACACAGAATCCAAAGCAGGCTCCGGGCTCTGAGCTGTCAGCACGGAGCCTGATGCAGGGCTCGAACTCACGAGCTGTGAGATCATGACCTGAGCCGAGGTCGGACGCTCAAACTACTGAGTCACCCAGGCACCCCCCGGACTACTATTAATGATGGTTTTCAGCACCAGCAAGAACAACATCACATTTTATCATCAGAGTCTTGACATGAAATGTTTATGTTATACCTGTGGACAGAAGTTTTAGTTTCTGGGTGAAAAGGTAGATGATGTGTGGGTCCCCTTCTCTCCATTAGTCTGTTTTCCTCACTTTCCCACCTTCTTTTTCTTATTTTTTCCCAGCCTGGTGGTTTAGTGGTACCGAGGAGGGAGCATTCAAGCTTATAGTCAGGTATGCTAGGCTTCAGATCTCCTGTGTGATTGTGGGCACATCAGCGAACCTCTAACTAAGAGTTGTTTCCTCATCTGGAAGTAACTAATAATAATATCTACCTCCAAGAGTTATTTTAACAAGTAAATGAAATAATGTATGGACAAGGTCTTTGATGTAAATGCTACTAAGTGGACAATAGGACACTAGTCCTATCCATCTTTTCCTTTCGGTCCCATCTCCTTTACCTTTCTCTTTCCAAATGAAGATTTTTAAAACAATACATTCACAAGGAACTCTCTTTATCATCTTTCCAAGAAAAAAAGTATAAGCATAACGAAAGCTAACATTTATCTATTAATGAAAACCACACCTTTTGATAGGATAACTAATTTACTCCTGACAACAACCCTGGGCAAAAGGTGCTGTTACTCTCCTCCCTTTACACAGAAGGCCACTGAGGCACAGAGAATTTAAATAACTTGCCTGAGGTCACAAGGGTAGGACATGGCAGAGCCAGGATGTGACTCAGGCAGCTAATGGCCCAGACTGAATACAAATGGTCTGTTTAAGATCAAGAAAGGACCAATTAGTTCTAGTTTTTGCTTCTGTCAGTTGACCCAACTTAGGAAGAGAAGAGTGCCAGTGTTTCTTCCAAACAAGAATGGCCCCTTCTGCTTGAATGACACAAGGGACTCAGTGGTTCCCTTCCGCTGTCTTGATAATTTCGTCACTTAGCTTAGGCACTTTCTAGTTACTGACCTCGGCTTTATGTTGGTGGATTTCATAGGGACAGAATGAGACTAAATTGTACGTAAATATGCAGATCACTTGCTATGATCACAGCCACATAGCAACAGAAAGAAATCTGTCAAGTGTTGTTAGTGGCCAATGACTAAGGCAACACTTTCATATTCATGGGAGCTGCAGCATTTGGGGTTTATACTGGCAAAACAGAGCATCAGTTTTTCAGCCTTTCCAATTAGTGTTCTTAGATTTGGTTGACCCTTCAACTCAACCTTCTTCCAAATGGTTGGACAAAACTATCAATCATCTCCCTACCCTCCAATTTCAAAACATGTTTGGGCCTCAGAATTATGTGTTTCCTTTGGCCAAAAACTGAAATGACTAATAAAAGGACCCCTCGATTCTCCTGGTTCTATTTTATTAGTTGATGTCCATGGATGGGGGAAACCAAAATACGGGGCAATTAAAGGATTTTCCCCTCATATATTATACAGTGAATAAGTATTGGGATGAGGTAACAGATTTCTAGATTTTAAGCCCTGTGTGGCTGTTTTTTTTTAATTTTTTTTTTTTAACATTTATTCATTTTTGAGAGTGAGAGAGACAGAGCATGAGCAGGGGAGGGGCAGAGAGAAAGGGAGACAGAGAATCTGAGGCAGGCTCCAGCCTCTGAGCTGTCAGCACAGAGCCCGACACGGGGCTGGAACTCACAAACTGTGAGATCATGACCTGAGCAGAAGTAGGATGCTTAACCGACAGAGCCACCCAGGCGCCCCCCTGTGTGGCTGTTTTAACACTGATTATTTCATATCAAATATCACTCATGGTTTAAAGGCACGTGCCAGTGATTCTAAGTAGGGTTTGGTTTTACTGGTTTGTCTTCAGCAACTTTCTCCAGGTGATTCTACCACTGAGCTTCTTTGTGGCTCCAGGTACATAAGCAGGCTTCTTGTGGTCGTCTCCCTTGACTGTCTCTGGTGGTCGTAGGAATGAACAATGGAAGCTTTGTAACCATGAAGGCTGCTGGTTGTGCCTCGATCCTTTTTCCAACACTTTTAAACGTACACATGGGTCATATCATTGTGTGGCACTGTCTTCAAGCCTTCGGCACAGTATAGTAGGGCCATTATAAGGTTTATATAGGGACAAGGGTAAGACTATTATAAGGCTCATTTCTGCCCATTTCTTTAAATAATGTAACAATGCTGGGTACAGTGGAGTTAATGTCTGAAAAAAAATGAGTAACCTATAGTAACATTGTTTGTCTTGTTCCCCAGTTACCATATTATGAAAAGGTTTCACCGTATGTCTTTAAACCAGAGCTATTATTCATCAGGAATTACAATGTGTCTATTGTATATGTCACGACATCTTTATTCTCAAAGGAGTGACTTGTTCATTTAATTGCACTTACACTGTGAGCGTATCAAAAATTGCTGATTTAAAAAATTCTGAAATTCTTTAGGGGCCTTGTAGATTTATTTAATAGTAAGTTAATGATTTTAAGAACTTTCTCTCCTGATTTTTTTTTCGTTTCTATTGAAAGAGTAATACGCTCCGATAATAAAGATTCAAACAGTATAAATGGAAACATGATAAAAAGTAAATCTCCCTTCTACTCTATACCACCTTCCAGGGGCAAGAATGTTAACAGATCATTATACATTCTTCTAGAAACTTTCTGTGCATATATGTGTATTCTTCTAATGTTAACCAAAATATGACTGTTTTATAAATCCTGTTCTGCATAAGTGTGATGTTTTAAAATCTATTTAATCCCAGCTTTTTAAAACCCTGTCAGCCACCTATACTCATGCCCTGGGTGGCACAGAAAAAGCCAGTTTCACACAACACCTGTTCCAGGTAGTTTCTCTGAGTACCTTCTTGATTACACTTATACCTGTTCCCTTGTCCTTGTGCCCTGACCGCTGGAAGATCTGGCCCTAAGGCCATTAAAACACACACACACACACACACACACACACAGTTTTTTTTTTTCAACATTTATTTATTTTTGAGGGGGAGAGAGAGAGAGAGCACGCCAAGAAGGGGCAGACAGAGAGGGAGACACAGAATCTGAAGCAGGCTCCAGGCTCTGTGCTGTCAGCACAGAGCCCGACATGGGGCTCAAACCCACGCACCATGAGATCATGACTTGAGCTGAACTCTAGCGCTTGATGGACTAAGCCACCCAGGCGCCCCCAAAACACACACTTTTCAAATGAAGTACAATATATATCCAAAAAGTAACTGATATCATAAAGGTATAACTGGATAACTTCACAAACTGAGCAAGCCTGCATAACTAGCACCTCCCTGGCCAGGCCTGCATTTGTACATGGTAGTGATTGTTGGGGCTGAGGATCCACTGTTTCCTGGACTTTGTCCAGGAAGTCACATTCCTATCAGGCCCATCCTGCATGCGATTACAATCCCTGCTCAGCCCCTTCCCTGCAATCGCTGTCTGGCTCTTCAACATGACTTGCCTGGCCCCTATAGGCATTTGGGTGGTGACCCTTGCTCAGATGCTTCAGGAGCACTAGGACTCAAGCTTTCTAGAAGAAGCAGTCATGGCAAGCTGCCAGTGAATGACCTAGTGGTAAAAAGATCAAGATCATATTACTTTTCCCTCAGTTCTTCATTCCTCTGGTAGAAAAGCTATGTGTTAATGTTCATAAAAGTAAAAAAGAATCCTGTTATAGGTAATCATTGAAAAGCCACGCAGAATATAAATAGAGTGGCTGTAATTAATTCACTGGAACATGCTGCTGTTCAGTTCCATGAAAATGCAGCGTTTGTGGTTGGTGGCATTAGCCAAGTCTCTTGCATAAATTAAACCTTAGATCTGTCTGGAGGGCATTTCTCTTCCTCTCTAGGAGCACTATACAGTAATCTTTTCAGATTTAGACTTCCAATAACAACTTCATGACATCCCTCCAGGGCCGAACTTACGACTTTGTAACACGTCCCATTTAATTGAGGCAACAATTGTTATTATTTTGGTTGTTTGGCATAGTCATCAAGCTGAGGACTGTCCCTGACTTGTTGGTTTAGCTGATGAGATTTCTACCTCTGCAAACATAATGAAAAATAACCCTTTCCACTCCCCAGCATTTCTGATTAATGTCCCAAGACCCCTTAGAAGATGTGCATTTCAGAGATACAAATAATAATGTGAGCAATGGTCCTGGGCTGCATCTGCCCTAAGAATATGGTGGGAGGCTGAGTGTGGGGCTAGGTCTCCTTTAAAGCATTCTCATGAGTACCTGGTTTAAGTGATACATTGGCTGCATTGGGAGAATTCTTGACCCTCTAGGTTGAATTACTTAAATGTCTATTGAAGGATGTGTCAGGCAGGAGAGAGAGGAGGTCCTTAAAATGAAATGTTCGCCAGTTTGGCTGTTGCTGTGGTCTGAGTGTTTGTATCCCTCACCCCACCCCCCACCCCCCCATCCTGTCTCAAGATTCATGAGTTGAAATCCTAAGCCCTGGTATTAGGAAGTGGGGTCTTTGGGAGGCGCCTAAGTCATGAGGGTGGAACTCTCATAAATGGGATTAGTGCCCTTGGAAGAAGAGCCTCCAGGGAGATCCTCACCCCTTCTGCTATGTGAGGACACAAGAACACTGCATTCTGAGAGAGGGCCTCCACCAGAACCTGACTATGCTGGTTTCCTGATCTTGGACTTCTAGCTCCCAGAGCTATAAAAAAACAAAACAAAACAAAAAACAAAACAAAACAAAACAAAACAACAACAACAAACCAAACTGTTGTTTGTAAGCCACCCAGTCTGTGGTATGTTCTTATAGCAGCCTACATCTGTTAGGACAGACTAAGACAGCGGTCAACCCAAGAACACCATGAAGGTAGCTAAAAGTGCCTCCGTTTTGGACAATAGGGAAGTAGAACCCTTTCTTTCCAGTCCCCATTCTTTATTTTGGAGGTGGGGAGGACAGTAGGCTATGGAAAGCTTCCTCTTCTCGTAGAACTAGAGATTCTGAGAAAAGGGAATGGAACCGATGTACATTGATTGGCATTTTCCATAAAAAATCATGTTAAGTGAGAAATTGCTGCTTTTTGGGGTCTTGGGAAAGGCAAAATTTTCTGGAGACTAAGAGTGGAACTTAAATTCCTGGGATATCTGTGAGAAATGTGGTTGTGGACATTTGGGGCTGTGGTATTCCCCACACGGAGTCCCTTGCTGGACCGCTGGACTGCTTTTTAGTTTCTTGGTTTCCAGCCAGCCCCATAAGCTGTCCAAGCTCCACACACCACAGTGATTATGGTTAAGACCCGCCAAGATAGTGGAAAGTTACTGCCAAGCGGAATCAGGATTTTTCAAGTCATCACCGCACCATTGAACAGGAAGCCTAACACAGCCCCCACGTTACTGCAGTCCTTCTTCCGGAAGCATGGGGGTAGGGGATGGGAGAGCATTCAGCCCATCAGATCATGTCTGGGGTTTCAGATGGATTTTGTGGAGTTGGTATGGAAGGCTTGGAACAACTAGCCTACTAAAATATTTTTGAAAATTACAAAAAGTATAAATCTTTCTGCCTTTCCTTAATCTTGCTAGACCTTAAGATGAACTGGGCACATTAACTTCCACCATAGAAAATTCTCTTTATTGAGACATACTACAAATTTATAAAGCAATGGACTAAAAAACTATTATGTACATCCTTTTATTTATTTGGCCATCACAGACTGTCTATGTGGATAAATCCAAGTGATCATGTTGAAATTAGTAGTTGAGGTGGCCTACAAGTGAACTCACCCCCACTAGTCAAGTTCATTGGTGACAAGTGGACATGGCCCTCATTACTGTTCTGCCAACCTTTTGGTTTAAGGCTGCTGGGCTTCAACTAGTGGTTCCTAAATACTAGCTCAGGGGCCGCAACACCTAGGGCATTTATTAGTTATGTGGATTTCTGGGCCCCTTTTCAGACACATTCGATCAGATGGCCTGTGGGAGTGGCCTGGGAATCTGTATCTTAAACATGTGTATGAGTGATTTGGATGCACCTGTGGGTTTGGGAACTACAAAACCTGAGCTCCCTGAAGGCCCTGGGAGGAGTGAAGGACCATCATGAAAGGACTGAAGGCTGTGTATCCATCTAAGGCGCAGGCCATAGGATTTTCAGAACTTGGAAAGTTGGTATATTGTGTAATCTTCTAAACTCAAGATCCAGATGCTTCAGCAATCAAGAAGGCTAAAGGGGTTTCTCATTAAGAGAAGTAGTAAGGTACAGGATTACAAAGGAGAGGCTTGCCAGGCATGTATCATTTGTGTTTTTTACTGAGCCAAGCACATGTGTTCTCCCTCCTTCCAACAGTGGCTCTTTTTAGACAAGTTTTGTTTTGTTTTGTTTTGTTTTGTTTTGTTTTTTAAAGCAGTGTCCCAAGCTTCCTACTATATACAGTACCTTGCACTGGGGCTCAGTATGAAATGACACTCCTTCAAACCCTTCTCTTTGTTCAGTCTATTTCCATCATGAGCTCATCAAGCATTTAGTTTCACGGAAGAAAAGACATCTATTGATGAACATCTCTCAATAGAGTGGAGGGAAACCAAATCAGTGCATTTTCTTTAAATAAAAAGGAGTCATTTAAACCACTTCAGTCCTCGTATTCCCTAAGCTTGGTTCCTTTGTTGCTTGTAATTTTCTTACCTTTGGTTTTCTCTTTGGCTTGTCATGAAGACCTCCTCCCCTCACTTGTGAAAAATAGTCTATCAAATTGCTTCTAGTAGTTGGCAGTTCGGCCTTAATTAGATGCTATTATAAAGTCCCTAAGCCTGGGATCTTCATTACATATGAAATCAAAATACAAATTTTGGGAATTCACACTGTTCTAATCTGCTGTACAAAGGATTGTTGTGAGTCAGTTGCTACTTCACAAAGGTGCGTTCTAACTTGGCATAGTAGTGTTATTACGACCCCACCGACAGTCGGCTTACTCTGGGAAAGATCACAACTCAGTTGCTACATGTCCTGCTTTCCACATCCTAGTTTTACTGTGTTCTTTTGGTGACAGGTCTGTCAAAAATTCCATAGTGAAAGTTCTCGAATTATGCATCCATTTTCTTTTTTATGCCTTTTTCTTCTCAAGGATGTGAGCTGCTCTATAGCTGTTCGAGTGCCTCCCACGAAAAAGATACTAGTCACCTGGGGAGGAAAGTGAGGCCTGGTGTACCTGGGGGTCTCTGGGACAGTTGCCTCTAGCCAAGAGCAGCGTCGTTCATCTTTCTCTCGGTGTGCAGTTGTCATTATTTTGTTATGTAAGTTGTCTTGTGAAAGGGCTGCAGGCGTTATTTACACTGTCATTTTATGGAAGCCATTTAATCTCTCTGGGCCTCAGTTTCCTCGCTAAGGTTGTGGTTCTCAAATCGCTGATTAGAATCATTTGATGAGGTTTTCAAAGACAACGATGCCTGGGCCCAACCCCCCAGGCCATTTAAGTCTGTATTTCTGGGGTAGGGCCAGGGCAAGTGACATACTTTAAAAGCTTCCCAAGGGGTGGCAAGGTGCCACCAGCCTTGAGAACCTTTGGATGAGATGTTCTCTGGAGTCCCTTTCCAATCTGACAGTAGCATGTCCTTCATGGAAGTGACCACAGCTGAAGAATTTTCACGAATCATAACTCTGGATGATTGGTGTTTTCTGGACCATCTGCCCAAACTTAGATCTTTTTGGAGTGGGCAAATAAATAAATAAATAAATCTAAAGTGTTTCAGATGCTCATTATATTTCTTTCTTTTTTTTCTTTAAAGTTTATTTCTATTTTGAAAGAGAGAGAGAGAGACCACTAGTGGGGAGGGGCAGAGAGAAGGAGAGACGAAATTCCAAGCACTGTCAGCTCGATGTGGGGCTCAGACTCACAAGCCATGAGATCATGGCCTGAGCCGAGATCAAGAGTCGGATGCTTAACCGACTGGGCCACCGAGGTGCCCCAGAAGCTCATTGTATTTCACCCTGTTGTATACTGCGCCCAAAGATGTTCACTAAGAGCTTTGTGTTCCGCAGAAGGCATGTGCTACATGACGACCGAACTGCCAAGGGACAGGGCAACAGGACGGCTGGCTTTGCAAGCCATAGTGGAACCTCAGGGCGCGTGTTGGAACTTCTCATGAAGGGACTGTGTGCACCAGGTGCAGAAGCAGCGGCAGCCCAGCGCCTCCTTCCTGTGGCACACAGATGCTTCCCCTTGGCTAAGGGAGCTGCCTAGATCAAGGCTTCTGAGCGCATCTTGCCAAGCCCCGGCCGCTCAGGACTCCTTCCCGCAGTATGTGTTTTGGTGTGTTGCCCGGCCTTGCTTTCAGGCATTCTATTTCATACTGGTGCAGAGCTTCTAATCATCTCTGGGTGTTGGGTTTCTGATGTTACTTTTAATGGCTTTGGATTTTAGCGTCTTTTGTTTCCAGATTTGCATAAACAGTGCTGCCTTTGTCCTGCGGTCTTGACTCCGCTTCAAAGCCTTGTCTGGGCATCAAAGACACACTGGATCCTCATTGCTTAGGCATCGGATTGCACCAGTGCCAGCAGGTGACTGAAGGTTACAGCCCCACTTCTGGGCCAGTTTTCTGTCTTCCAAAAAAGATTAGATTCTGCCAAGTCCCCTCTGATAATGGTGCTGAATCTTTTTTTTTTTTTTTTTAATTTTTTTGGAATGTTTATTTTTGAGAGAGAGAGACAGAATGTGAGTGGCGGAGGGGCAGAGAGAGAGGGAGACAGAATTTGAAGCAGGCTCCAGGCTCCAAGCTGCCCACACAGAGCCCAATGTGGGGCTCAAACTCACAAACCGTGAGATCATGACCGGAGCTGAAGTCAGACGATTAACCAACTGAGCCACCCAGGAGCCCCTGGTGCTGAATCTTAATAGCTTTTCCTAAGGCCTGTGCAAACACTGCTGAACTGAAGGAGAAGTGCAGGCATTTGTCTAAAAAAGAAATGGCAGTAGCTTGCTCATATAGACTGAACTCCCTCTCCCCATGAAAGTCAGAGTATTAAGGGTCCCTCTGGGAAGCATGGAAGCCTCAGGCCCACTGGCCAGTCTTGGCCGATGTCAGCGTGGTAAGGGCCAAACCCTCATTTATTTTCCCATGCATCTTGTCAAAATAAAGGCAGCAATTGGACTCTTAGTTATCCGTGATAGGATTATCTGGAGTTTGGATATACAGAGGCCAGTTTTTGATAACAGGTCAGTTTGATACAATCATCCAGCCTGCCCTTGAGCTGTCTCTATCTCTCTCTGTGCTGCCCAAGGGTGGTGTGTTTAGACAACAGAGAGTAATTTTTATCTCCGCTCAGAAAAGAACCTGGAAAGTATTCGGCCACATTCCACACAGGGCATTCCAGTACCCAATTTATCTGGCTTTCTTAGCTGTTTGCTCTTTTGCCTCGTCTATGCCGTGCACTGCCACATTTTCAGATTTTCTTGAATTCTTTGCCTCGCCCTGGTCTCTTCACCTATACAATGAGTTGTGGGTAGGCTGATCTGTAAAAGCTTTCCTAAGTTTTTGTAGTTCTACCACTGATACCACGTAAAATGAAGCAGCTCATTCTGTTGCTATGTTATTTGAGACGTCATTTGGGTCTTCATTTCTTTATTGTTTTTTAAAAAATTTTTAATGTTTTTATTTGTTGTTGAGACAGAGAGAGACAGAGCACAAGCAGGGGAGGGGCAGAGAGAGAGGGAGACACAGAATCTGAAGTAGGCTCCAGGCTCTGAGCTGTCAGCACAGAGCCTGACGCGGAGCTTGAACCCACGAACTGCAAGATCATAACCTAAGCCAGACGCTTAACCACTGAGCCACCCAGGCGCCCCTTCATTTCTTTATTTATACTTATATTTTACTTCTTCAGTAGTTTTGACGTATCTGTGTCTCATGTCCGTGGTGAACAGACTCATGGTTCATTGCTACATGAAATTATAAAATTCAAAAAAATGTTTTGCCCTTTGTGATGGCTAATTTTATAGGTCAACCTGGCTGGGTGATGGTACCCAGAGAGGTGGTCAGACGTTACTCTGGATTTTTCCAAGAGGGTGTTTTTAGATGAAATTTACATTTAAATCAGTGGGCTCTGAGCACAAGTTGCCTTCCATCATGTGGTTGGGCCTCATCCAATCAGTCAACGGTTTGAGTTGAATAAAAGACTGACCACCTCAACCAAGCAGGAATTGTGCTATTAAACTGACTTTGGACTTAAACTGCAGTGTCGCTCCTCCCTGAATCTCCAACCTGATGGTCCACTACACAGACTTTGAACTTGCCAATCTCCACAACTGCCAGGAATTGTGAGCCACTTCCTTAAAATCTCTCTCTCATATATATATAACTAACATGACCTCTAATCTGAAAGAAAATACCTTTATCTCTTTATGAACGACAACAGCCAAAATAAGGGCTGTGATGGGAAGAAAAGGAACCCAGAAAATTATGTCAGAAGAGATCATTCCCAAACCGAACACTGGGAAAATCATTGCTGGCGATGCTTGGGGTGGAGTATTTGCAGCCTGAGTATCCACATTGCAGGTGTTTCATTAAATTTGCCTTTCTCAAGCATGCAAAATAAGAAAGGGCAAGTCTTCCCTAGAAGGCCCCCTGTTTTTGGAAAAGGTGAAAACAGGAGTTTGACATTTGCCATCGTGATGGGAAACAACATATGTTTATTTTTTGCAAAACCTTCTGGCCAGCCTACAGGCTGACGTGTTTTGCTCAGTCTATCGTATGAGGAAAGCAGCTTGCGTGCACAATGTGGACACTGGGAGAACCTGGCAGTTGGAGGTCAAGTTTCACCAGGCTACTAGATTATTGCACTGAAGTGATAGTTGTTCCCCAGGGAGAGGCTTTGCTTCACAGTGGTGTCATTATATGGTAGAGATGCTGAAGATTGGTCTGCAGTGATGCCTTCTGAGGCCAGGAACATGAGTGTGTGTGAAAGGTCCTTGTAACATGAAGCTGGGTGGGACTGTGTCCTTTCCTGACGCTGCTTGATTTGTCTTCTGATTTTGAATTTATGTAAAATCAAGATAAAACCAGAAAGCAACACCATTTTTTTTTTTTTTTTATCAAAGAGTGCTCCATTGGTGATTCTTTGACTTAACATTCTTGGGGCTCAGTGTCTCAAATCAAATTCTTTTCTGAGCTGTAACCAGAAAAAAAAAAAAAAAAAGCAAAACCTTTTATTGGATCAGAATTATCTCAAGAAAGAAAGCACTGCTCTTTGGCTGCCTCTCTCAGCTTTCTCTGATTTTGTCTGCTTAGTTGATTCCCTCGAGCCGTAAGCCCTCTGCCTGTTCCCTAACAATCTAGCGCCAGTTGTTTTGAGTCCCTGAATTAAATACATTTCTCCTAGAATGTCTTAGTCACACTGGGACTCAGGCATGGTAGCATAAAGGGCCCTAATAAGCTGTTCTTCTGATATAACAGTAAATGTGATCTCAAGGGACAGAGGGTCAAACAGTTTCTGCCGTGAAGTAAAATGGATTTTGAAGCTTTGCCTCTCTTCTGTGAAATAAGGTCTCTGAGATTTGGTGTTGCTTCCCCTAATCTGTATATCTGCTGTCAAGTTTTAGAAAATAAATTGCATTGACATTCTGTAGCTTTGAGCTAGAAAGCAAATAGTTTCCCTGAAGGGAATACTTAATCTTTTGGATGTCAAAGGAGGAGAAGATAAATAAACCGTGGTCTGTGTTTTACCTTCCAAAACCATTTCCCCTGGAGTAGATTTTGGGGGGTTCTCATTCTAATGAAATCTCCCTGCTTTTACTTTTACTTACTACTCTTACTAACATTGTGGATTTCATTCTTGTTTCTCTTTTTCAATTGTTTCCTTTCTATTTTTCCGAAGAAGCATTTTTCTAGGTAGTTTTTCATTAACTTATTGATGGATTGCCCTGTTTATTTATGGGTAGAATTGGCAATACTAGAAACTCAGGTATCTTATCTGAAGTAATTAGGAGAAGCTTTTTTCATATCACCTTGTAAAAAATGATTAGGACTTTAAAAAATTCAGACAGGTTAATTCTTGTTTTTAGCAACTTTGAAAAAAGTTATTTGCCTTGCTTGGCCTTTGATCCCTGAAAAGACCAAGGTTACACATGGCTCCAGTCTGTAGTTAATTTCACCCTGGGTGGTAAAATAATACACTGTGGTTTCCAGACCTCTGAATAATCAATGTTAACAAGTGAGGTCATTTTTGGTAGAAGAATTGCACATGTCATTGTCTCAAAAGAGACATGGGCTGCAGATCCTGTCTGGGGACCTGCTTCCAAATACTTGTTTGAACTCTTCCCAGCTTAGTGTGAACTTGGCCTTAACCTCGCTTTTACGTTTCAAAGAGCTGGAGTGCTGCACATCCACAACTAAATAGATAGCGAAACAAAATCCAGTAACTTGCTGTTAAACGAAAAAATGAGAGAGAGAGCAGTTGTTATTTTACGATTGTTTTCATTTAATTCTGTCACTAAGAAGAACTTGATACTTTTTTCAGGCTCCATAGAGAAGTAGAAAACTGTGATTATGTCTTTTAAATATTGAAGTCATATGTAAAAATATGAGTTGCATGGATATTTTCTTGCCTTACCATAAAGGCCTGCTGTTTTTAATAGCGAACTGTAACCAGCAGTGTGGTACCCAAGCTCCACGATGGCCCCAAATGGTTCTTGCCTGCTGGTTGTTCAACCCTTCAGTAGTCTTCTATTACCCTGAACCACGTGACCAAAAGCACAGGGGCAGTGAGGGTGTGTGATTTTCAAGATCAGATCATAAAAGACATTGCATTTTCTGCCATGGTCTCATGGATTGCTTGCTTTAGGGGCTGTTCCCCACACCATGAGGACATTGACAGAGTCCCAAGGAGAAGCCCATGTAAGGAGGAACTAAAGCCAACCAACAGCCATACCATCTTGCTGCCATGTGAGTGATCTACCTAGGAAGTGGATCTTCCAGCCCAGTGTGACTTTCAGATGACATCTAGGTAGGAGCTCATGAGGGACTCCAGCTATGAATGTCATAAACTCCTGACCTGCACAATCTAAGAATGCAGTGAACGTCATTGTGTAAGGTGCTGGATGTGCAGATTTAGACCCTGCTCCCATGGAGCTTATGCTGTACTGGGAGGCAGTGATGATAAACAAGTAAATAAATAAACAAGCTGATTTCAAAAGATATGTGTTAAGGAGAAAGTAAAACCAGGTAATGAGGTATGTTGTTTGGGGTATAGAGTTTGATAGGACAGTCCTTCATACGTAAGGTGGTGAAAAAGGCTTTTTGAGAAGATGATATTTGAGCCAACGTCTGAATGATGGGGAGCTACCTTGTCACCATGGTGGAGAGGGGAGGAATAGAGGCGAGAAGGGGAGCCAGTCAGGTTTCTAAGCAAAGATTTCACTTGTTGGAAGAAAGCAAAGAAGGCTGGTTTAGTTAATTACTCTGTTTTGGACATGTGCCAGTTTTGCCTTTTTTTTTTTAACTTTTTAAAATATTTATTTATTATTGAGAGACAGAGAGAGAGCATGAGCATGGGAGGGGCACAGAGAGGAGGAGACACAGAATCTGAAGCAGGCTCCAGGCTCTGAGCCACAGGCACAGAGCCCGACACGGGGCTCGAATCCACAAACCATGAGATCATGACCTGAGCTGAAGTTGGATGCTCAAAGGACTGAGCCACCCAGGCGCCCCGCCTTCTTCTTTTTTTTAATGTTTATTTATTTTTGAGAGATAGAGAATCCCAGGCAGGCTCCGCGCTGTCTGTGCAGAGCCCGATGTGGGGCTCAATCTCAAGAACCATGAGATCATGACCTGAGCTGAAATCAAGAGTCGGACGCCCAACCGACTGAGCCACCCAGGCACCCCTCAGTTTTGCCTTTTGACTGGCATTCCATTCTTCTTTGAGCTTCTTCCTGGGGGAAATATGGTTAGTTTTCAATATCATCAACAAAAGTATAATATACTTTTATTTTAACTCTTATTGATCCATTTAGCTATACAGTTGAAGTCCCACTAGTTAGTGGAAATAAGTATTACTTGTGCTATTAGCCTTTGAGTTTTGTCAGAGGTTGGCAAATTTGAATGTCAGCGAATTCCTTGCTTTAGCGTCCTCTGCATCCCGATTTCACAGTGGAGTGTTTTCAAAAGACTTTTTTTCGCTCCGTTGTCATCCATGGCAATGCCATTCACTAACAGGATTCAAAGGACCAGAATCCATAAAATATTAAAGTGCTTTACTTGAAAATAACAAAATAAAACTAAACAAAGCATGCAATTCCAGTAATAAATGAGGACATTCTACACAGCCATCCAACAAATCTGAAAAGCAAGTGAGTGTTGGAGGCTTTGATTGCTTTATCTCTTAAGACAGCAATGAGATCAGCAAACATAAAGAATGTGAATTAAAAACAATCTGGCTTGGCTGAATATTTATTTTCTTTTTCATCTCCTCCTTTGTCAGTTAATGTAACTGAGAACTTTGTCAGTTCTCAGGCCTAAGAACAAAGGGGACTGATTACTGATTTAAAAAAGAAAAGGCCAGTAAACCAATATTCAGGTTATGTTTCCTGCATAAACCCATTAGTTCTGTCCTGGGGAAAAGTCTCAGTGAGTAATTATTTCAGACCAGTGAGCTCATAGCTGTCTGCTTGGCAAAGCTCAGCTCTGGTTTCTTCATGAAAAATAAGATAACTGCCAGGATTTTTCTGTCTCATACCTGCACCCTCACAAATGCTGCTTTTCACCCCCTCACAATTCAGATTCTCTAGGTCAATGACATTTTCTCTGACTTCGTATCGTGAGACTGAGAAGTGAGTTGATATTGAGAAGCCACAAATCAGAGTACAGAGAAATGACTCATGTATTTTTGAAGGGACAGTTATATTCACAGGGACTAGGAGAAAGGATTCTAGCTGTTCAAATTTAACTGTCCACATTCAAGATGTTTCAAAATCTAATCTCTAATAAAATAATAATTATAATCTGTTTTGCCTTAAGTAGATATATGGTTCCACAATGATCTCTATTTATTTTTTAAAAGTTTCCCTCTACTCCCCTACTTTTGGCATTCTTACTGCTTGCTACTGGCAGAAAATATTTCTTCCTTCTCAATTTATTCTGATCCCTGCTGTCTGGAGCATCTTCCAGAATACTAATTTATGACTGAAAGATCATATATTTATTTTTGTAAGGGCCTCTGTGTCAAATTTGGCTCTAAAATATCTTATGCCTTCTTACTTAAATATTTTTGTGTGCAGTAATCATATGTATATTTTATTAAATATCTACATTTTTAAGGTGCTGCAAAGAATGTGTGTAGTCTGGAAAAGGTTTGTACTGTTCCTCGAGTTTATTAGCAATAAAAAGATTCCTATGAACGAAATCATTGTTAAGATTTGTTTTCCATTTTGTTTACTTTGCTTCTGAAGATGTTTTCAAACCTTGATTTCTGCAAATGGAAACTTTATATGCTTCTAGGGAAGGAAATATAACACACCATTTATAATAATTAATACTGGAAAAGGTATATTCTTCTTCCCCCTATAGTACAATAGTGGGAACAAACCACCCAGCCCCCAGTTCAGATATAGCAAGATGGGAAGAAGGCGTGCTCAGTTTGTAGGAGTTAAATCTCTTAAAATGTAAATTTTTTAATATTTTTTTTTATTTTTAAGTAATCTCTACACCCAATGTGGGGCTCGAACTCACAACCCCAAGACCAAGAGTCACATACTCCCCCAACTGAGCCAGCCAGGCACCTCTCAAAACATAATTTTTAAAAGTAGTTTCATTGTTTCCAGATACACTGGGTAATTTAGGATAATACTATTTGTTTTCCTTGGAGAGTCATTTTTTAAAAAATTTTTAAATGTTTGTTTATTTTTGAGAGAGAGAGTGTGTGTGAGCAGGGGAGGGGCAGAGAGAGAGGGAGACACAGAATCTGAAGCCGGCTCCAGGCTCTGAGCTGTCAGCACAGAGCCCGACATGGGGCTGGAACTCACAGACTGCGAGATCGTGTCCTGAGCTGAAGTCGGACGCTTAATCAACTGAGCCACCCAAGCGCCCCAAGAGTCATTTTTATATGACAGTTGTGTTCTGCTTAATGTCTTTACTGTTGGTATACGAATTATTTTTCTAAACAGTTTATTACATTATATAGTGCTCTGCAATATAATACCCTTCACTTAACAATGAGGGCTAATATTTCCTGGATACTTACTGTTACCCAGTATTACCATAACACTTGTCATGAATAAGTTCATTCAGGGCTCACAAAGCGACAATAGACACATATTGTTATCAGTAGCCTCATCTGACAAAGGGAAAACTGAAATCCAGACAAATGAAGATTGCTCATATGATTGGTGGCAGAGCAGTGACCTGACCCGGGCCCAGATGCAGGTTGACTGTGAAGCTAATGAAGCTTGAACTTCAGGCCCCTGCAAGGGGGCCCATTGCAATGTATTCACATCTGTTTTGGCAAAATGCAAACATTCTGCCAAATTGGCTGAGACCACTTAGCCAGTTTTCCCTCCAACACTTCCCCTTATTTTGAGTGGTATTGGAGTGGCCTAGGATCTGCTTACAGGAAAGCTGACTTGGGGATATCTTTAGTGTGGGGTTAGTGCAATAATGTGGTTCAGAGTCACTTCCACTTCCAGTCATCAGACTGAACATTTTTTTTATGTTTATTTATTTATTTTGAGAGGAGAGAGAGACAGAATGGACAGGGGAGAGGTAGAGAGAGGGAGAGAGAGAGAGAATCCCATGCAGGTTCCACACTGTCAGCGCAGAGCCTGACGTGGGGCTTGAACTCACAAACCGTGAGATCATGACCTGAGCCGAAATCCAGAGTCAGACGCTTAACTGACTGAGCCACCCAGGTGCCCCCAGACATGAGCATTTTTAAATGAATGATTTAGTTCTCATTAACTGCTGGTCAAAACTAAACTTCTATTAGAAACATATGTGATAATGCAGTGACTATAATTGAATGTAATTGTAAACCTATCAGACACTTCTTTTTTCTTGTTCCCATGAAATAGAATTCATCAGAATTGCTGTTGTGAAGAGCACAGACCCGTGGCAGCACGTCTGAGGACATACATGGTTTCTGCAGGGCACCTAACTCACGTTGTGTTCTAGCAGATCTAATGCATCTCAGCCTGACAAAGTCTCGCGGTGCCAGTGGAAAGGGCACACAAAACTGTCACTCATGCAGTGAAGTGACTTGAAAACTTTCTAAACTATTAATAAAAAGCAAATTTCAATCAATTTTAGTTGAGGAAAGACTAAATTATATTTGTATTCTCTATACAAAGAGAAGTGGTAAAATAATTATCACATGAAGAGGTCTGAATTACATACAAAGAGTATGCAAAGAAAAGCCTAAGGAAGTAAATTTATAAGGGTTCCTGGGTGGCTCAGTCGGTTGGGCGTCCAACTTCAGCTCAGGTCATGATCTCCCAGTCTGTGGGTTCGGTCCCCACCTCAGGCTCTGTGCTGACATCTCCGTGTCTCCCCCTCTCTGCCCCTCCCTCGCTTGTGCTCTGTCTCTCTCTGTCTCTCTCTCTCTCTCTCAAGAATAAATAAACATTAAAAAATTTTTACAAAAGTAAAAAAATTTGGTAAATAAAAAAAAGAAATAAATTCATAGAAGTAGGTCAGCTAGTTAATAAAATATTTTTCTGACTTTTGGATGTTTGTGGTGTTTCTTTGCTCTTGAAAAGTTTTTATAAATAGCTAATTATAATTATATTTTAATTACTAATGATATAATGATATTTAATTATATTTTAATAATTATAATTAATTCTAAAACAAATTTATTTGTTATAATTATTTATATATTTTTTTCATTGTGAAGATTCACTTTAATATTTAATTTTACATTTGGAACTTTATATTCCTTTTTTTTTTTTTTAAGTAAATTCTTCCCGCAATGTGAGACTTGAACTCACAACCTCAAGATCAAGAGTTCCATCCTCAACCAACTGAGCCAGCCAGGCACCCCTATATTCCTTTTTTTAAGATGAGTTCTCCTGAGTTATATAAACTTCAGGCCCCACAAAACCTTGATTCAACTCTTTCCAAGTCCTTAGATTTCAAACCCAACTCCCGAGCTCCTGCTCCACACTGCCACTTGGGGGTACACAGTTCCTTTAAAACCCTGTTTTCACTTTTGATGGTCTCACAAACCAGCTGTTCTTTCGTGTTAGCACTTTCTGAATCAATGAGGTTTGTCCTTATTTAACATAAAAAGCATCCCCAAATCTGTAGTTATAAATAGCATTTTGACAGCCAGACTCACTTCCCACAATAAAATGCTTTGAAAACATTCTGTGCACCTGCTTTGGCATGCTGAAGAGCAAATCCTAGCACAGCATGCCCTCTCGGGCTTGCTACGGTATTCCTTCCTGGATCTTTGGTTTAATTCAGTGAATGATAGAAATCTGAGTGACTGAGGGGCTCCTGGGTGGCTCAGTCGGTTAAGCATCCGACTTTGGCTCAGGTCATTCATGATCTCATGGTTTGTGAGTTCAAGCCCCACGTCAGGCTCTGTGCCGACAGCTCAGAGCCTGGAGCCTGCTTCAGATTCTGTCTGCCCCTCCCATGCTCATGATCTCTCTGTGTCTCTCAATAATAAATAAATGTTAAAAAAAATTAAAAAGAAAGAAATTTGAGTGACTGATAATTTATAATCACAGTAGAAATTTATAAGTCATTTTGCCTCTGAGATGAATTTAATAGGGGTCATCTAGTCCATAGAAACTTACTTTGTCACAATTTATTAGCTTTGCATGGCCTCAGCAACCACCATGTGCTTATAAATCATGCCCCCATGACAGCATGAGGCTTGGAGTAAAAATTAATTTTCATAACACCACCTTTGACATTTTGAGGTTTTTAGGCATATTCCCTAGAGTTAATAGTTGGCTGTCAAGAAACTATAATGAGCTAGAATTCCCAATGTGTTTTCATTTCACACGCCTCTGTGATGTCCACAGCTGGGACCTTAGGATCCCTTCACAGTTTCATGCATATAGCCTGTACTTTATTTACCAAATCCTCCACACAGCCCAGCAGGTGCCCTGTAAACTCTGGCGTGTCACCTGCTGCTGAAGCGTCATGTCTTCTTCTCAGCCACGTGGTTCCTTCTGCAGCTTCTGTCCTAACTTGCTATATAATGACTTCCCAGGGCCAGGGATCTGCCACATGGATCTCAGAACTAAGAATGTTCCATATGTACCTATGCAGGGAAAGTGAACAAATAGTCTGCGTTTTGCCAACTTAGAAGTTAAGCAAACACATGGAAGTATTTGGTTTTTTTTTTATTTGTTCCTTCACCAAAGATACTGAGAATCTTTCTAGTGGGCAGGAACTGAGCTCTCAGGAAGTGAGTAAAATACTGCCTCTCTCTCTCCCCTCAGCATCACTAAAAAGCATAGTGGGTTCAGGAGCAAGGCACTGTTCTGAGAGCTTGGAGGGGCATTGAGACAAGGCTGGAGAGGTTAGCTATGGCTCCATTGTAAGGGCCATACAGAAAAGTAACCATATTACATGTGTATTTGCCTTACATCTTCATAGAATTTCCCCTTTTATAACTAGTTCTCACTCTGCCATGCCCCCTATAATCTGCTCTTTGTCCTCCTTGAGACCTCACTGATCATTCTACTTGCTACCGCAGTCCCCTTTTGGTCCTCAGTTCCTTGTCACCTGGACCAATTGCAAATACTTTAGATGCCCTTGTCTTTTTATTCCACACATCTAGAAAAAGCCCAATCCCCGGTCAGCCCTCCTGCAGTCTCTACTTTAGGGCACTGGGCACCCCCAGTCCCCAACACACATTCATGCTAATTCTGCCACACAGGATGAGCTCTCTGCCTTCAGGTGGGCCCTCGGCTGCCCAGTGATCCTTCTGTTTCCCAAGTTAGTTCTTGCTCTCTTCTCCGCTTTTCTAGGGCTACTTACTTCATCATCTCCACTGACATTTTCAGCAGAACACCTTGCTTCTGAATTCATCAAGAATAGGGAAGCCATTTGATGACAAGTTATTTGAATTTCCTTGCCTCCTCTAATCCTGTTTTGATGGGAGAGAGAGTTCATCTTGTCTAATGTCAACTTCTCAACTACTGTCCCAAATCCCATCCCCTTCCTTGACTCTGTCCTCCCAGTAGACTTTGACTCATCTTCTTCCCTTTAGCTTAGCATTCATTCAATGGATGTTTATTGATTACTTGTTATGTGTTAGGCTTGAGGATACAAGGCCCTCAAGGACTTAGGGTCAAGCTTTTTGAGAGGAAGCTCTATGCTGGCCACTTTTGCATTCTCGCCTGATGTTCATTCCTCTTTAGTGGTTTCCACAGTCACCATTCCAATGGCAGTTTCCTTGCCGAGATCACCAGCAATCCCAGTCATCCAACCCAGTGGCACTTTGACAACCTCTCTATGGCAATCTTTCCACTGTATTCAATCATGTGGACCCCACTTTCCATTTCTACAACAATGTCATCAGTTGGAGCCATAATTCCTGTCTCTTCATTTTCTTTTTATTGTCCTGTCTTTGACTTACTTCTCTCCTGTTGCATGTTTCTTAAAAAGTGGTGTTCCCCAGGGATCTAGATGTGACCTACTCAATGAACAATCTCATTGGTCTCATCCATTCCTGTAATTTCAGTTATCATATATGTGCCAATGACTCCCAACTCTTTATTCTATCCCTGATGGTTTCTCCTGAGCTCTAGACGTAGTACCCTCCTGGACATATTCATGTAGATGGCCCATAGATTCCACTAGTTTTTAAGTCTCACACTGAACTCACTGCCTTCTCATCTCCTTTCTCAGCCAGCTCCAGATCCCATGTTCCCATCACCATGCACTCATTTTCCCAAAAGGGAAACATGGACCACTCCACCACCATTCACATCAGGTTATCAGTTAAATTCTGTCCATCTTTCTTCCCTATCCTCTAGAGGTTTTTTTGTTTGTTTGCTTGTTTTTGTTTTTTGCTTTTCTGTGTCCGCTCTGTCACTTCCTTAGTTCAAGGCATCATCATCTCTCATTTCCTAATGCACTGCTCTGCCCTCAGTTTCAACCCTCCGACAATCTATTACCTACACTGAAAGCAACATGATCTTCCTTTAGATAAAATCTGGCCACACCACTCCCAAGCTTTCAATAGCCTTTGAGGGTAAAATCTATATATTTTGAAATGGCACGCAAGGCCCCTCAACATACGGGGCTTCTGCTAGCTTCCCCAGCCCCACTCTTCCCCACTCCTCCCAAATGCGTCAGGCTGTAGTCATGTTGAACTACCATCCAGGAGACCACAATTTTCTCTGGCCTCTGAGCCTTTGTAAATGCCCTCTGCTAGATCCAGACTGCCTCTCTCCACTCTTAATTTGCCTATTTTTCAGGCTTGTAACAGAATTTACCTTCTTTTAATAGGCCCTCCCAGGGCCTGAACTCTGGGCGAGACTCCCGGGGGAGACCTCATTTGTGTGGTTTCATGCATCTCCCAGAGCATTCTTGTAACAGTTTTTGATTACCTTGTATACCTTTTGTATCTGCTTCTGCCCGGTTCAGCTTCTTGGGAGCAGGGCTTATCCTGACACTTCGAATGTTATCTCCAGATGCTGGCACTGAGGTACCTAGTAGGAAGGGGCTAAATTAATACTTGAAAAAGCATAAATAGGTTGTTTTAATAGATTCTTACATCAATATCCACTTTGTTTATATTTAATGATAAAACTAAGGTCCCCAAAGACAACTAATAGTTTCCTCCCAGTTTCCTCAAGGGCCTGTCTGGTGACAAAGTTAGGACCCAAACTGAGACCTTATGTTTGTTTGTTTGTTTGTTTTCCAGAAGCAGGGGAATTGGAATTCTTTTCTGTGGGATTCTTTCTCTTATTTTGTTTATTTGATAATGGGAATAGAGTGCATTTTGAAGAGCCCTGTGAGGATAAATTTCACATTGATTAGATTCCCATATCCACACTGAAAACCTGTAGTTTCTTGATCATGATACTAAGTTCAATAAAAACAAACTGATTCGTTGTTTCAAAGAATGGACTACATTCATTATGAAAATTAAATTCAGTCTTTTTTCTCCCTCTTAAGAAAAAGGATTTTGAAATGTGACCCATCGTTGTGTTTTCATCTGGTTTGGTGGAAAACAGTTGTCTCCTCCAGTAAATCCTAGATGCTTCAGGATACCACACACACAGTTTGCATTCAGATTTAGTGACTGCCAGCATCTCTGATGAAGACGTTTCTGTTCTATGTTTGTATGCACACATAAAAATTTACAGTGTTTTTAAACATTTATAAAGACATTTGCACAAAACTTCTTGTAAGGATAGTGGATTTAAAAAATCAGTTGTGGGCGCCTGGGTGGCTCAGTCAAGAGCATCCGACTCTTGATTTCCGTTCAGGTCATGATCTCACGGTTCACAAGATCAAGCTCTGCTTGGGGCTCTGCACTGGGAGTGTGGAGCCGGGTTGGGATTCTCTCTCTGTCTCTGTCTCTGTCTCTCTCTGTCTCTGTCTCTCTCTCTCTTCTGCTCCCGCACTTGCAATCTTTCTCTCTCTCAAAAAGAAGTAAAACTTTATAAACAAACAAACAAACAAACAATCATTTTGCACTCACAATCCTAAAGAAGGAAATAGCAGAAATGCTATAGGATCTCTGCTGAGGACACCTGATGGGTTGGCCTAAGCAGAGATTCTGGGAAATTTCCATCGTTTCTTTTCTTTACTATTCTATTTTTGTTTCGTCTTTTTGGGGAAGAGGGGTATGAGAAGTGCATCTCAACAGGCATGAGGAAGGACAAGGAGAAATTGTTCTTGCTCTGCTCTTTACTGTCTTGTTTCTTATATTCTTCTTGGAGATAACAGTATTCTGAATTATAATAAAGCATTGTTATAATAAAAGCCAGAGTAAGCAAGGAGAACTTGTGTGATTTGCACTTTCTGCCAAACCATGTGGGTCACATTTATTATGGGGTATGTAACAGTTTGGGAATATGTTAACCAGTAGATTGGACTGCTGCCCACTTGTGCCTCCCATAGAGATTTTACACACAGGGTTTACACACTCTAAACGTGAGGCGAAACAGATGGCGTAAAGCCCTGCATAATGATCGTAACTACACGATTACATTGAGGGCAAAAGGGAAGTTTAAGATTGTGACGCCTTGGTCCCTGACGCTATGTCAGGTATATATTGTGGCAGCTGATTGGAACAAACTGGTTTTGCACATACTGGCTGGCAGCTGGTAGGCAAGATGGAGGCTGCTTGGGTTTCTGTGTAGCACATAGTAGCAAACAAAGAGGAAAAAGGTCTTCAGCAGCTTTGAAAGTTACTGGAGACGGGATCACTCTAGAATGAGCTGGAAAGATACAGGAGACTGTGAGTAGCAGAATGATTGTCCGTCCGCTGTCTCTTTCTGGATAATTTCTCTTTGCCAGTTAAATCGCCAGAGAGCCATGTTGGAGAAGGGGTACAGAACTGAAAACTTGGCCGGTCCAGATTTCTGCTCTCATTAAACAAGCTCCCAAAACAAACCATGTGGTCGGCACTTGCATAGCTAACATTCACTCAGAAGTGTTCACACTGTCTTGTGTGTTCAACTCGAGGTCGGGACGTGCACTAAGGAGGGAGATGAAACATGAATGTTATTGTCCTGGCAGGGTATCGAATTGTTTCTTGAAAAGGCTGCAAACACCTCCTGGATCTCCAGTAGCTTCTGCGATAGGTTGCTGCCACAGGTAATTATATGTCGAGTGATGGCCTTCTCCCAACTCACAGCCCTTCACTGAGCTGCAGCGTGGTGCCATCAAAAATGAAAAACAGGGGGCGCCTGGGTGGCGCAGTCGGTTAAGCGTCCGACTTCAGCCAGGTCACGATCTCGCGGTCCGTGAGTTCGAGCCCCGCGTCAGGCTCTGGGCTGATGGCTCGGAGCCTGGAGCCTGTTTCCGATTCTGTGTCTCCCTCTCTCTCTGCCCCTCCCCCGTTCATGCTCTGTCTCTCTCTGTCCCAAAAATAAATAAACGTTGAAAAAAAAAATTTTTAATAAAAAAAAAAAAAAAAAAAAAAAAAAATGAAAAACAGAACTTCCTTCCCACCAGCCTGTTGTATTTGCTTTTGCTGGCTGTAGGGCACCGTCTGCTCTCTGCTCAGTGGCTGTGATCCATCTCCTGGGAGCTGATGATCAGGTTTCAGTTGCCTGAAATCTGGCCAGGAGTTCTGTTGGTGCCACTGTGACAGGTGGCTAGTACTTTTTGGAGCAAAGGCTGGCTCAGGTCCAGAGCAACCTAGTAGTTCTTTCCTCTAGGAGTTGGTCAAAAGCAGGACGTTTGGCAACTGTAGGCTCAGAATTGCTCTGCAATTTTCCCTTCTGTCCTTACAGTAGCCACTGTTCTGATGGACTACAGAACATGAGTAAGAGTGGAATGAATGGAAATTATGTCTGAAAAGTAGGGAGAGGAATCATGTTTTAAAATACCGTAGTAATCACAAATTTTAAATGTAAGCCAAAATCCTTTTTATTTTTATTTTTTATTTTTTTAGGTTTATTTATTTACTTTGAGAGAGAGAGCAAGAGTGAGAGTGAGAGAGAGAGAGAGCATGAGCAGGGGAGGGGCAGAGAGAGAGAGGGAGAGAGACAGAATCCCAAGCAGGCTCTGCACTGTCAGCGTGGAGCCCAGTGTGGGTCTAGAAGTCATGAACCGTGAGATCATGACCTGAGCTGAAATCAAGAGTCAGATGCTCACCCAACTGAGCCACCCAGGCACCTCAATCCTTTTTGTTTTTAACTCTGTCTCTGTTGACTTCTTGGGTTGCCACTATCAGTGTTCTGGGTATTCAGTGATTTGAAAAAACTAGTGTCGTCTCTTGTCAACAATATAAATATAATCCCTAAGATGTTATACTTATAACTCTCCATATAAAATCCAAAAGAAGCAACAAAGACTTACATGTAGAGGAAGGAACAGAGATTAATATGAAGGGCAAAGTATAAAGCAAGTAGGTGTAGTTTGAAGAGTTGCCATTTATAACCCAGCATTATGAAGCTTCTGGAATCATTGACCAAATATAATGCATATGTCTGAGAAAGACCAAAATAAGGATTGTACATTGGTTAATTTACTTATACCTCACCTATTTCCAAAAAGGATTTGCAGGGAATTATGTTGATTATGAAAATGTCAATCTCTTAATAAAATCCAATTTCAAAAATGCTGAAACGGAGGGAAATTTTGGTGCTCTTAATTCTCATTTAACAAATCATGTTTAATGCTGACAAATTCCTCTCTGATCTTGACTTCTTAATTCAGGTTCATTTCTCAAGATCTGGAGATTAATGTGTTGCAACTCCTAACAGCAGGGTTTGCAAATTTACTTGCCTATAGCTCTCATTAGGTTTTTTTACTCAGTTCAAGAAGAGAGTTCTCTTTACTTGTACTATAATCTTACAAATGTAGACAGAAGATTTCATGTAAATTATCTATTTCTTACTTTTCATTTTGAAATAATTTGAAACGTTACAGAAAAATTGTAAGAATACTACAAAGAACTTTCATATACCAACATTTTGTTCTATTTGCTTGATCATTCTCTCTCTGTGTGTATACATATTATTATCATTATTTTTTTATACCATTTGAGATTGTATATCTCATTTACTTCAAAATAATTTTTTATTTTTCCTAGGAACAAGAATATTTTCTTACATTACTGCAGTTTAGTTACTAAATTCAGGAAATTTAACATTAAATAATACTTTAATCTGCAAGCTACATTTCAGTTTCATGAATTGTTTCACTAATGTCTTTCATATCATTTATTGCATTAGGTCATTCTCTTAGCCCCCTTTAATCTGACTAAATATGTAATTTCACCCTTTCTTTTTCTTCCATGTCATTGACATGTAAAAAATATATAGGCTGGGGCACCTGGGTGACTCAGTCGGTTGAGCATTGCACTTCAGCTCAGGTCTGATCTCGCGGTTGACGAGTTCGAGCCCCGTGTCGGGCTCTGTGCTGACAGCTCAGAGCCTGGAGCCTGCTTCCAATTCTGTGTCTCCCTCTCTCTCTGCCTCTCCCCCGCTCATGCTCTGCCTCTCTCTGTCTCAAAAATAAAGATAAATGTTAAAAAAAAATTAAAAAAAGATACATAGGCCAGTTATTTACAAAATGCCCCCCCTTTGGTTTATCTGATGTTTCCTTATGATCTGCTTCTTCTGGTCATGCATTTTGAGTTGCAATAGTCATGTGTCTTCACTATCCATCTGGAGGCTGATGTCTGTTTGCTCCCTTCTGGCCGTGTTACTTTTGATCACGTGGCTGACCTGTTTCCAATTTCTTCACTTGTAGTAGTATTTTTACTTTTGAAATTAATAGGTTGTCTTATTAGATTTTAAGTCCCTTGTTAGCAGGAAGCATTCTGTATTCCCCAGTGTGTCCCCAGTGCTGTGCATGAGGCCTAGCAATAGTGGGTACTGAACGTTTGTTGGATAAAATGGAGATGAGCATATATATCTACTTTAGTAATTGTGAGAGACTTTTTTAAGATAAAGAAGATAACTTTTAGGAAAGGAAAGATCAAAGAAGAAGAGCCGGGATGGGCTCCTTTTCAAATTAGTTGTTGGAGGACCCTAGCTTTTGCCTGAGGAACCCGGGCATCTGTGGCCACTGGAAACCAGTTTCACAGAACTCCACACCAAATGGAACTGAGGTCTTGAATCTCAGAGTAGCCCCAACCCCAAAGAAACGTGCCCCTGTTCTAACTCTTCTTCAAAGAACAACAACATATAAGGAAAGACGGACAACATGTTAGTAAGAAAAGATGTGATTTGTCACAAGTATAAAATATCATTGAAAAATTATTATTGAGTATGCTGATATTTTTAAATATGGTGTTTCCAGGTTCCTGGGTGGCTCAGTCACTTAAGTGTCTGACTCTTGGTTTCAGCTCGGGTCATAATCTCGTGGTTCATGGATTTGAGTCCCACCACAGGCTCTGCTCTGACAGTGCGGAGCCCGCTTGGGATTCTCTCTCTCTCCCTCTCTCTGCCCCTCCCTTGCTTGTGCTTTCTCTCTCTCTCTCTCAAAATAAATAAATAAACTTTAAAAAATATGGTGTTTCATCAAATCTAAGATATACCGTAACTTCAGGTATTGCAGAGAAAGAAAAAGCTGCAAGCTAAACTATTTCATAATTTTTATCACTTCAAATTTTTATGTTATGCTTATTCTAAGAGCTCTTTTAGAGTTACTTACACATAAAGGCTTGTTTCTTGTGAACATATAAAAAGAAAGATATAAGAAAAAAATATAAGACAGAAAACACAGGAGGAGTAAATATAAGAGAAATAAAAATATGAAAGAATCACTTTTTTCTTGGAGCTATGGCGGTCTGTGTGTTCACACATGCTATTATTCTCTGCATCTGGTTCCGGGATTTTCTTCCAAGCCACATACACTTGGCTTGCTCATTTTAATGCTGCCTCTGTCAATCTTACCAGAATATGTTAACAGCCGTGACTCACCTTTCTTCCTCAAGTGGTCCTCAACTGCTTTTTGACTGAAATGTTGAAGTGCGACTTGTGTAAAAAGTAATTTGCAAAATTAAAACAATAATAATCATGCAAAGGGTAGGGATATGAAATCAGGCATAGACCCTCTTACACTCTTCTCAGTAGTGTAAATTTTTACCCTCTGGAGGATAGCCTTAATTGTCTTGGTGTCCTTTGCCCTCATAAACTTATTTTTTTGAGCTCTATTCTAAGAAAAGAGTGAGAAATGCAGATTTATGAGCCAAAAATTCATCACATCATTATTTTTTAAAAATGTAAAATTGGAAACAAGCGTTCAACATATGGAAATGGAATAAAATAATATTTTTAGAAAATATTTACCAAAATGAACAAATGTCCCCTAGAGGATACAGAACTGTACATATAGTATGTTCCCAATTTTGTTTAACCGTATATTAGAAGGGTAGGAAAACATGGCAGGATGGGGAAAGAAACTGTCACCAGCATGGTTTCTTTTCAATAGCGCTCCTCAGACAGCATGGGAAAGCCTCTGCCTTCTTATATGCCCCAAACCCTTCCTAAGCTTCTCTGATATCAGTAATGGATCAAAATCACCCCTGGGTCTTTTGACTTTCTCCTATACTGACTTTCTCATCCATCCAAAACTTGCAGTTTTTACCTGAAACATGTTGTAGTGGAGGCTGAACTTGGACCGTGGTTTTCTACTATCACTTGCTGGGGATTCAGGCATGGCTGGACTCATCTGGAGAACTGAGGAGATAAATATCTTAGTCAGTTTGGGCTGCCATAACAAATTACCACAGATTGGGTGGCTTCAACAACCAATATTTAGTTCTCACTGTTCTGGAAGCTTGGAAGTCCAAGATGAAGTCTCCAGGAGATCCTGTGTCTGATGAGGACCTGCCTCCTGGCTTGTAGATAGATGGCCATCTTCTCATTGTACCTTCAGATGACGGAGAGCAGATAGCAAGAGCAAGTTCTTATGTCTTTTCTTATAAGGTCACTAATCCCATATAAAAGGCTCCAACCTTATACCTGATTATCTCTTGAGGACCCTATCTCTTAATACTATCACATTGAAAGTTATAATGTCAGCATAGGAATTTGGGGATGAGGGGGACAAACATTCAGTCCATGACAACAGGCCTGATAGAACATGGGGCGCCTGGGTGGCACAGTCGGTTAAGCGTCCGACTTCAGCCAGGTCACGATCTCGCGGTCTGTGAGTTTGAGCCCCGCGTCGGGCTCTGGGCTGATGGCTCGGAGCCTGGAGCCTGTTTCCGATTCTGTGTCTCCCTCTCTCTCTGCCCCTCCCCCGTTCATGCTCTGTCTCTCTCTGTCCCAAAAATAAAATAAACGTTGAAAAAAAAAAGAAAAAAAAAAAAAGAACAGAGGTCTGACGAGTTTGCACCAGGGCTGAGGAGTCTCGTGGGAAATAATTCAAGTTATATCAGCACCCAGGGACCAGATCTGCATGGCATGCAGGGGCTGGGTGGAGTGGAGGTGGCGAGCCATAGGGGGTAGGATGTGCAGGATTCTGAGAAATCTTCTAGGAAAAAAGTTATCAAACTTTTTCCAGGCAGGAAGGGCAGCGGGGTGGAAATTCTGAGTACAGCCACGTGACCTTTTTTCAAATCGGTAGGCAGCCCAGATCCCAGACACCTGTCTGGGCCTCAGAGACCATATTCTCTAAGACACTGCAGCAGACGGCTTTGGAGCCCACTTTGGAGCCCACTAACCAGGAATATCCCCACTTGCGGTCATCCTACCACCAACAAAGAAGTGTCATGGCTGGGGGAGTGACTAACCAGCTCAGAGAGAGTAATACAAGCAACTCACATGAGGTGAGGGGGACCTCAGCAGAAACTGGAGGTCCCGCCTGAGAAGGTAAAGGATAAAGTAGGGTGATTTGGACACTTGACACTTACTGATGGGTTTATGTCCATAGGCTAAGAAAGCCTGGAGAAGTTTGTGGCTTCCTTGCTGTTCATTCATTCATTCATTCATTCATGCATTCATTTACAAATATTTCTAGAGCCCCCCCACTCTGTGCTGTTCTGCATTGTATTATTGGTCTGTCCTGGTTAACAGGAAGCTGAGGGCAAATGGGTACCTGCTGAGCTTTTTTGCTACAACTCTGCTCCATCCATCCATCGGTTAGGAACTTAAATTGCTCTGCTTTTTCTATTCATATTTCCTGGTATTGTTTGGAATAAATTCTCCGGGTTACTGGTTGCACCCTGCTTTCTCCATTAATTTTACAGTTTATCAAGTGCATAGGTAAGGATTTTCTTTTTTCTGTCATTACCAGATTTCATGACACTTGTACAAATTCCAAGATGCATGCTTTTCTGTAAAAATTGGGGAAGAGTGACTGACAACCTTCGCCAGATATGAGATTCTCTTCTGAATGCCAATGCTTCCCTTGGCATGACTGGAGAAGTTTAGGGCTGTGGCTAGATTGCTGTTTTGAAGATATGAAGTGAAAGTTGTATTCTATATGCACCCTAATCTATGATTAAAATAATGTCGTTTTAGATCCTAGGCACTGGGATAGATGGTGCTAATTTTTTTCTAATTACTAATTTATTGTGGAAAAGAAAATACTGATAAATGTGTGCGTCATGTTGAAATACTATAGTTGCTAAAGTCAGTAACATGTCATCTGATTTTAAAAGTTGGAAAGCCTGGAGTATTATCTTCATCATCTCTGGACTTTTTAGCACATGTGATAAATGGAATATAGGGTTTTAGAATCATGTTGCTAGTGGGAGCTGACAGACCTGCTTGTTTCTGGTCTCACACATCTTCATAACAAACAAAAGTCCTTTTTTCGTACATATTTGAGAAACTCAATAACACATGTATATGTAGAGGAAAAATTGAAATGGTATGAAAAAGCATAGAGTGAAAACTAAGTCTTTTCCCCACTCTAGATCTCCTGTCTCATCTCCAGGAAGACCTGAGGCTAATGACTTTATTATATGCCATTAACGGTCTTCCTGAAAATTTTTATACATATAAAAAACTGTGCTGTTTTTGTACAACAAACCACCCCAAACTTAATGACATAAAAAGACAACCATTCTACTGTACTCATCAATTCCATGACTTAGCTATTCATAAAGGGCACAGGGATGACTCCTCTGCTCCATGATATCTGGATCCTTAGCTCAAAAAACTCGAATGCTAGGGGGCTGTAATCATCTGAAGGCTCATTGAGTCCCATGCCTGGTCCCTCGTCAGGGCGGATTGAAGACAGTCTGGTCTGCACAGCACCTCCACATGGCCTATCCATGTGGCATGGCTTCCTGGCAGCATGGGAGCCTTTTACATGGTGACTTTGGACTCTGGGCTTGAGTGTTTTGGTCAGTGAGGAAAAACCTGTCTCACCTTTCCTACTTAGCCTTGGAAATCACAGTGTCACTTTTGCTGTCCAGATTCAAGAGGAGGAAACCAGTCCCCACCTCTTGATGGAAGGGATGTGACATCAAGAGATGGGAAATATTGTTGTGGCTATCTTTGGAAACACGGTATATTATCTTTCTCCCCACAAAGGAGAATTCATTCTATTTGGAGATTATTCCATATAGATCTCTCAGGCTAACAGCTGCATAATCATACATGCTTGAATCCAAATCACTTACTTAACCAGTCATCTGCTGTTGAACATTTAATTTGTTTCCAGTCTTTGGATTTCACAAACAATCATGCAATAGATGTTTTTGATTATTTCTTTATGCACATGTCCCAGCACATTTGTTGCTTATATTTTTAGAGGTGAGATTGCTTGGTCAAAAAGATGTGAAATTTTAATTTTGGTAGATATGAAGCTTGGTTCTTTGCATCAGGGTTAAGCTTGGTTAAGTGTGATTAAAACACAGACACACAGGGGCGCCTGGGTGGCGCAGTCGGTTAAGCGTCCGACTTCAGCCAGGTCACGATCTCGCGGTCCGCGAGTTCGAGCCCCGCGTCGGGCTCTGGGCTGATGGCTCAGAGCCTGGAGCCTGTTTCCGATTCTGTGTCTCCCTCTCTCTCTGCCCTTCCCCCGTTCATGCTCTGTCTCTCTCTGTCCCAAAAATAAATAAACGTTGAAAAAAAAATTTTTTTAAATAAAAAAAATAAAACACAGACACACATATACACACACTTCAAAATAATAACTGCCTTAAATACACAAGAAAATTCTTCTTGGAAGATGGCGGCGTAGGAAGATGCTGGGCTCACTGCATCCTGCTGATCCCTTAGATTCCACCCACACCTGCCTAAATAACCCAGAAAACCGCCAGAAGACTAGCAGAACAGACTCTCTGAAGCCAAGTGCAGACAAGAGGCCCACGGAAGAGGGTAGGAAGGGCGGAGAGGCGGTGTGCACTCCACGGGCTGGTGGGAGGGAGCCGGGGTGGTGGAGGGGCAGCCCCCCCTGCAAGGCAGAGCCCCCGCGTCTGACTTGCAAAAGCGGAGGGGCCGGACTGCATGAGTTCTGACAGCCAGTGGGACTTAACATCTGGGATGTTATAAGTTGACAGCTCTGCTCAGAGAGCACGAGGGCTAGAGGACAATGGGAGGGAGAGTTGTTGAGCCCCAGAGGACAGAGCTCACCTTGGCGGGGAGCAAAGGCGCTGGCCAGCGACATCTCCCTCTCCCATCTCCCAGCCAAAACCCCAAAGGGAACCAGTTTCTGTTACTGAACTTGCTTACACCACACAAACACCCAACTCTGTGCTTCTGTGGATCCAACCCTCTGACGGGTCTGCCTGCCTCCCTCCTGGTACTGCAGGGCCCTCCTATAGGGGACCACCTATGGCAAAGCGAGCTGAGCCTGCCCGTTCCACCCCTGTGCACCTTGCGGATCCACCCCAGCTAATACACCAGATCCCATCAAAGCAGCACCACAAGCCTGGCAGGGTGCAAGTAGCCCGGACAGGGGCCACACCATTCCACAGTGAGTCCTGCCCCTGGGAGAGGGGAACATAAGGTACACACCAGTCTGACTGTGGCCCCAGCGATGGGCTGGGGACAGACATCAGGTCTGACTGTGGCCCCGCCCACCAACACAAGGTACTCTAGAGAGCACAGGGGAAGTGCCCTGCAGTTCTGCACCACCCCGGGGACTACCCAAAATGATGAAACGGAAGAATTCTCCTCAAAAGAAACTCCAGGAAGTAGCAACAACTAATGAATTGATCACAAATGATTTAAGCAATATAATGAAACAAGAATTTAAAATAATAGTCATAAAATTAATTGTTGGGCTTGAAAAAAGTATAGAGGACAGCAGAGATCAAGGGACTAAGAAATAGTCGAACTAAAAAATGCTATAAATGAGGTGCAAAATAAAATGGAGGCAGCCATAGCACAGATTGAAGAGGCAGAGGAGAGAATAGGTGAATTGGAAGATAAAATTATGGAAAAAGAGGAAGCTGAGAAAAAGAGAGATAAAAAAAATCCAGGACTATGAGGGGAGAATTAGAGAACTAAGTGATGCAATCAAATGGAACAATATCCGTACAATAGGAATTCCAGAAGAGGAAGAGAGAGAGAAAGGGGCTGAAGGTGTACTTGAACAAATCATAACTGAGAACTTCCCTGATCTGGGGAAGGAAAAAGGCATTGAAATCCAAGAGGCACAGAGAACTCCCTTCAGACATAACTTGAATCAATCTTCTGTACAACATATCATAGTGAAACTGGCAAAATATAAGGATAACGAGAAAATTCTGAAAGCAGGTAGGGATAAACATGCTCTAACATATAAAGGGAGACCCATAAGACTAGTGGCAGATCTATCTACTGAAACTTGTCAGGACAGAAAGAAATGACAGGAAATCTTCAATGTGATGAACAGAAAAAATATGCAGCCAAGAATCCTTTATCCAGCAAGTCTGTCATTCAGAATAGAAGGAGAGATAAAGGTCTTCCCAAACAAACAAAAACTGAAGGAATTCATCACCACTAAACCAGATCTACAAGAGATCCTAAGGGGGATTCTGTGAGTGAAATGTTTCAAGGACCACAAAGTACCAGAGACATCACTACAAGCATGAAACCTACAGACATCACAATGACTCTAAACCCATATCTTTCTATAATAACACTGAATGTAAATGGACTAAATGCTCCAACCAAAGACGTAGGGTATCAGAATGGATAAAAAAACAAGACCCATCTATTTGCTGTCTACAAGAGACTCATTTTAGACCTGAGGACACCTTCAGATTGAAAGTGAGGGGATGGAGAACTATCTATCATGCTACTAGAAGTCAAAAGAAAGTTGGAGTAGCCATACTTATATCAGACAAACTAGACTTTAAATTAAAGGCTGTAACAAGAGATGAAGAAGGGTATTATATAATAATTACAGGGTCTATTTATCAGGAAGAGCTAACAATTATAAATGTCTATGTGCCGAATATGGGAGCCCCCAAATATATAAAACAACTAATCACAAACATAAGCAACGTTATTGATAAGAATGTGGTAATTGCAGGGGACTTTAATACTCCACTTACAACAATGGATAGATCATCTAGACACAGGATCAATAAAGAAACAAGGGCCCTGAATGATACATTGGATCAGATGGACTTGACAGATATATTTAGACCTCTGCATCCCAAAGCAACAGAATATACTTTCTTCTCGAGTGCACGTGGAACATTCTCCAAGATAGATCACATACTGGGTCACAAAACAGCCCTTCATAAGTATACAAGAATTGAGATCATACCATGCATACTTTCAGACCACAATGCTATGAAGCTGGAAATCAACCACAGGAAAATGTCTGGAAAACCTCCAAAAGCATGGAGGTTAAAGAACACTCTACTAAAGAATGAATGGGTCAACCAGGCAATTAGAGAAGAAATTTAAAAATATATGGAAACAAATGAAATTGAAAATACAACGATCCAAACGCTTTGGGATGCAGCAAAGGCAGTCCTGAGAGGAAAATACATTGCAATCCAGGCCTATCTCAAGAAACAAGAAAAATCCCAAATATAAAATCTAACAGCACACCTAAAGGAAATAGAAACAGAACAGCAAAGACACCCCAAACCCAGCAGAAGAAGAGAAATAATAAAGATCAGAGCAGAAATAAACAATATAGAATCTAAAAAAACTGTAGAGCAGATCAATGAAACCAAGAGTTGTTTTTTTTTTGAAAAAATAAGCAAAATTGATAAACCTCTAGCCAGGCTTCTCAAAAAGAAAAGGGAGATGACCCAAATAGATAAAATCATGAATGAAAATGGAATTATTACAACCAATCCCTCAGAAATATAAGCAATTATCAGGGAATACTATGAAAAACTATATGCCAACAAACTGGACAACCTGGAAGAAATGGACAAATTCCTAAGCACCCACACACTTCCAAAACTCAAACAGGAAGAAACAGAAAACTTGAACAGACCCATAACCAGCGAAGAAATTGAATCAGTTATCAAAATTTCCCAACAAATAAGAGTCCAGGACCAGATGGCTTCCCAGGGAATTCTACTAGACATTTAAAACAGAGATAATACCTATCCTTCTCAAGCTGTTCCAAAAAATAAAGAGGGAAGGAAAACTTCTGGACTCATTCTATGAAGCCAGCATTACTTTGATTCCCAAACCAGATAGAGACCCAGCAAAAAAGAACTACAGGCCAATATCCCTGATGAATATGGATGCAAAAATTCTCAATAAGATACTAGCAAATCGAATTCAACAGCATATAAAAAGAATTATTCACCATGATCAAGTGAGATTCATTCCTGGGCTGCAGGGCTGGTTCAACATTCTCAAATCAATCAGTGTGATACATCACATTAACAAAAGAAAAGATAAGAACCATATGATCCTGTCAATCGATGCAAAAAAAGCATTTGACAAAATTCAGCATCCTTTCTTAATAAAAACCCTTGAGAAAGTCGTGATAGAAGGAACATACTTAAAAATCTTAAAAGCCTGGCACAAAAACAGACACACAGACCAATGGAATAGAATAGAAACCCCAGAACTAGACCCACAAACATATGGCCAACTCATCTTTGACAAAGCAGGAAAGAACATCCAATGGAAAAAAGACAGCCTCTTTAACAAATGGTGCTGGGAGAACTGGACAGCAACATGCAGAAGGTTGAAACTAGACCACTTTCTCACACCATTTACAAAAATAAACTCAAAATGGATAAAGGACCTAAATGTGAGACAGGAAACCATCAGAACCTTAGAGGAGAAAGCAGGAAAAGACCTCTCTGACCTCAGCCGTAGCAATCTCTTACTCGACACATCCCCAAAGGCAAGGGAATTAAAAGCAAAAGTGAATTACTGGGACCTTATGAAGATAAAAAGCTTCTGCACAGCAAAGGAAACAACCAACAAAACTAAAAGACAACCAACGGAATGGGAAAAGATATTTGCAAATGACATATCGGACAAAGGGCTAGTATCTAAAATCTATAAAGAGCTCACCAAACTCCACACCCGAAAAACAAATAACCCAGTGAAGAAATGGGCAGAAAACATGAATAGACACTTCTCTAAAGAAGACATCCAGATGGCCAACAGGCACATGAAAAGATGTTCAGCGTCGCTCCTTATCAGGGAAATACAAATCAAAACCACACTCAGGTATCACCTCACGCCAGTCAGAGTGGCCAAAATGAACAAATCAGGAGACTATAGATGCTGGAGAGGATGTGGAGAAACGGGAACCCTCTTGCACTGTTGGTGGGAATGCAAATTGGTGCAGCCGCTCTGGAAAACAGTGTGGAGGTTCCTCAGAAAATTAAAAATAGACCTACCCTATGACCCAGCAATAGCACTGCTAGGAATCTACCCAAGGGATACAGGAGTACTGATGCATAGGGGCACTTGTACCCCAATGTTCATAGCAGCACTCTCAACAATAGCCAAATTATGGAAAGAGCCTAAATGTCCATCAACTGATGAATGGATAAAGAAATTGTGGTTTATATACACAATGGAATACTACGTGGCAATGAGAAAAAATGAAATATGGCCTTTTGTAGCAACGTGGATGGAACTGGAGAGTGTGATGCTAAGTGAAATAAGCCATACAGAGAAAGACAGATACCATATGGTTTCACTCTTATGTGGATCCTGAGAAACTCAACAGGAACCCATGGGGGAGGGGAAGGGAGAAAAAAAAAAAAGACGTTAGAGTGGGAGAGAGCCAAAGCATAAGAGACTGTTAAAAACTGAGAACAAACTGAGGGTTGATGGGGGGTGGGAGGGAGGGGCGGGTGGGTGATGGGTATTGAGGAGGGCACCTTTTGGGATGAGCACTGGGTGTTGTATGGAAACCAATTTGTCAATAAACTTCATAAAAAAAAAAAAAAAAAAAAAAATCTTAAAAGCCATTTATGAAAAGCCCACAGCTAATATCATCCTCAATGGGGAAAAACTGAGAGCTTTCCCCTGAGATCAGGAACACGACAGAAATGTCCACTCTCACCGCTGTTGTTTAATGTAGTATTGGAAGCGCTAGCATCAGCAATCAGACAACAAAAGGAAATTAAAGGCATCAAAATTGGCAAAGATGAAGTCAAGCTTTCACTTTTTTGCAGATGACATGATATTACACGTGGAAAACCTGATAGACTCCACCCAAAGTCTGCTAGAACTGATACATGAATTCCGCAAAGTCGCAGGATACAAAATCAATGTACAGAAATCAGTTGCATTCTTATACACTAATAATGAAGCAACAGAAAGACAAATAAAGAAACTGATCCCATTCACAATTGCACCAAGAAGCATAAAATACCTAGGAGTAAACTTAACCAAAGATGTAAAAGATCTGTATGAAGAAAGCTTATGAAGGAAATTGAAGAAAATATAAAGAAATGGAAAAACATTCCATGCTCATGGATTGGAAGAATAAATATTGTTAAAATGTCAATACTGCCCAAAGCTATCTACACATTCAATACAATCCCAATCAAAATTGCACCAGCATTCTTCTCGAAGCTAGAACAAGCAATCCTAAAATTCATATGGAACCACAAAAGGCCCCGAATAGCCAAAGGAATTTTGAAGAAGAAGACCAAAGCAGGAGGCATCACAATCCCAGACTTTAGCCTCTACTACAAAGCTGTCATCATCAAGACAGCATGGTATTGGCACAAAAACAGACACATAGACAGACACAATGGAATAGAATAGGAACCCTAGAATTAGACCCACAAAAGTATGGCCAACTAATCTTCAACAAAGCAGGAAAGAATATCCAATGGAAAAAAGACAGTCTCTTTAACAAATGGTGCTGGGAGAACTGGACAACAACATGCAGAAGGATGAACTAGACCACTTTCTCACACCATTCACAAAAATAAACTCAAAATGGTTAAAGGACCTGAATGTGAGACAGGGACCCATCAAAACCCTAGAGGAGAAAGCAGGAAAAAAACCTCTCTGACCTCAGCCACAGCAATTTCTTACTTGACTCATCCCCAAAGGCAAGGGAATTAAAAGCAAAAATGAACTATCGGGATCTCTTGAAGATAAAAAGCTTCTGCACTGCAAGGGAAACAATCAACAAAACTAAAAGGCAACCGATGGAATGGGAAAAGATATTTGCAAATGACGTATTGGACAAAGGGCTAGTATCCAAAATCTATAAAGAGCTCACCAAACTCCACACCCGAAAAACGAATAATCCAGTGAAGAAATGGGCAGAAAACATGAATAGACACTTCTCTAAAGAAGACATCCAGATGACCAACAGGCACATGAAAAGATGCTCAACATCGCTCCTCATCAGGGAAACACAAATCAAAACCACACTCAGATACCACCTCACGCCAGTCAGAGTGGCTGAAATGAACAAATCAGGAGACTATAGATGCTGGCAAGGATGTAGGGAAACGGGAACCCTCTTGCTCTGTTGGTGGGAATGCAAACTGGTACAGCCACTCTGGAAAACAGTGTGCAGGTTCCTCAAAAAATGAAAAATAGATCTACCCTATGACCCAGCAATAGCACTGCTAGGAATTTACCCAAGGGATACAGGAGTGCTGATGCATAGGGGCACTTGTACCCCAATGTTAATAGCAGCACTTTCAACAATAGCCAAATTATGGAAAGAGCCTAAATGTCCATCAACTGATGAATGGATAAAGAAATTGTGGTTTATATACACAATGGAATATTACGTGGCAATGAGAAAGAATGGAATATGGCCTTTTGTAGCAGTGTGGATGAAACTGGGGAGTGTGATGTTAAGTGAAATAAGTCCTACAGAGAAAGACAGATACCGTATGTTTTCACTCTTATGTGGATCCTGAGAAACTTAGAAGACCATGGGGGAGGGGAAGGAAAAAAAAAGGTTAGAGAGGGAAGGAGCCAAAACATAAGAGACTCTTAAAAACTAAGAACAAACTGAGGGTTGATGGGGGGTGGGAGGAATGGGAGGGTGGGTGATGGGCATTGAGGAGGGCACCTGTTGGGATGAGCACTGGGTGTTGTATGGAAACCAATTTGACAATAAATTTCATAGTAAAAACAAAAAAAGAAAGAAAGAAAGAAAGAAAGAAAGAAAGAAAGAAAGAAGGAAAAAATTATTCTTCTTCCTAAAGGAATTTGGAGATAAAGAGCTCCGGACCAGTATGGTGGTTCTGTGGTGTCATTAGGAACCCAGGCTTCTTCCAACTCTCCACTGGGAATCTCCACTTTGATTTGAATCAAATATAAATGTGTCATTTGTCTTCCTAATTCTCAATGGCTGCTTGCCATCTCCTCCAAGTTCTAGGCAGCAAGATGGACTAAAGAAGGAAGAAAGGCGACCCACTTCCCTTCCTTTAAGATCACTTCCTGGAAATCATGTGCAACATTTCTTATATACCATTAGCCCAAACTTATATACACATAAGTGCGTGATTTTGGGGAGTGTCTCTTTTTATCTGAGTGGTGATGTGCCCAGATACAGTCACAGTTCTTATTACTAGCAAAGAAGGAGGCTGGAGAGTGGCTAGCAGGTAACTAGCAATTTATATCATTCCTTTTTATGTGTCGTCTTTGATTCTCCCAAAGACACAGTTAATATTTATGCCAGTTTTTCAGAGGAGGGAGCTGGAGCTCCCTAGCAGTGAGAAGGTTGCACATGGCCCAAAATATAGAAAGTGTGGAACAAGAATTCATACCGAAGTCCGTTGTCTACTATACCAAACTCGGTATTTAGTAAGGGTGTTCTAAAATACTACTGCTCTTCTCTGACATCCCAATAAGGAGATTTAGTCTTGATTTGTTTTTGTGGTGTTTGCATTATGTACACAAAGATTAACTCTCTCACGATGATTGTTCTTTAAGTGGAAAATTCTCTTCCTGCCACTACAAAGCAGCAATGACCTAGAACAGCCGCTTTTGCACCTAGGTTTCAGTGACTTCATAATCGACACAGCTTTCCTCTGCTGTTTCTTCTTTCAGAAGATCTCCCAGCCCGAATTCACACAGTGACTCCTTTCATAAAGAACAGCTGAGTCATGAGAGGGACTGCAGATGGCCATGAGTTTATTTACAGGCCTGGAGTCCAACCCAGGTTTCTACTCGCAGCCTGCAGCGGCGCTCACCTGACAGCCGTCCACAGCAGGCCAAGTAGCCGCTGTTTGCTGTCAGGCTCAGGCTCGCAGACACTGCTGGTGCTCGGGACGCCGCCTGTGGAGCCCCAGACGGGCACACAGTGAGCACTGGGCTCCCATCCCAAACTCCTGGTAGACGAGTGTTTGCTCTGGGAAAATCATAGTCTTCAAAACAGAGGATGGAGGAGAAAAAAGGAGCATGGAGTAGCACAGCTAGAGGGCGTAAACTTCATCATTCCGAATCTCTAATTGGAAGAACCTTATAGAGAAATGAGGTTTTGTGCCAGAGAACCATAAAGGCCAAAGCTGCACACCTGTAGGATATTTTTTTTTTAATTTTTTTAATGTTTATTTATTTTTGACAGAGAGAGACAGAGCACGAGCGGGGGAGGGGCAGAGAGAGAGGGAGACATAGAATCTGAAACAGGCTGTCAGCACAGAGCCGGATACGGGACTCGAACTCACAGACCGTGAGATCACGACCTGAGCTGAAGTCGGACGCTCAACCGACTGAGCCACCCAGGCGCCCCAAGGATATTCTTGACTATAACTAAGGGTTTGGACTTCTGACTTGACCTAAACAGATTATAATGACTCTGAGATTCAGGGGTAAGAAATGCCGTTTTATAAATGAGACAGAATATTTCTATGTGATTCCAGCTGACTTTCCTAATAACAAAGGACTCATATGCCAAGTTCAATAATGATGTTAAAAATATATGCATTGGATTGGCCTGTAATGAGGGTGCTTTGGAAAAATGTGATTCTTTGCATGTATAAAAATAAAATATAAAATAAGGATGCGTTAGTCATTTCTAGAAATAAAAAATATGACGCTTTAAGTTAGAAATACAGAGTTAAGTACAGTACAAGAGTGAGTTAATAAACTGGAAAGTAGACTTGAAGAATTATCCTGAATCAATATAGAAAGTCGGAGAGATGGAAAATATGTTAGAGAGACTTTGACATATGGTGGAAAGGATGAGAAGATTTAGTATACGCTTGTTGGAATTCCAGAAGTAGATTTTAAAGAGAATGGGGGAGAGGCAATATTTGGACAGAAAATGGCTGAGAATTTTCCACAATCTGTAAAAGACACCAATCTTCAGATTCAGATTCCAGTGAATCCCAAGCAAGATAAATAAAAAGAAATGCACAACTTGACATGTCATAGTTAAACTGCAAAATATATTTAAAAAAAAAATAAGACCTTAAAAACTGCAGAGTAAAAAGATAGAGCACTGAAAAAGAACAGCACACTACAGCTGACTTTTCAAGAGCAAAAATCAAAGCCAGAATAACATTTTTAAGGTGCTAAAATAAAACTGCCATCCTAGGATTCTGTACCTGTCAAAACTTCCTTTGAACAAGAAGCGTCAATGGAAACATTTTCAGACAAACAAAAATTAAGAGAATTTACTCTCAGCATCCGTTTACTAAAGAGGCATCTAAATGCATGTAACTCAAGAAGAAAGAAAATAATACCAGAAAGAAGACTAAAGATACAGAAAGCAATGGTAAGCAAGGATGATGTTAAACATGGGGGTGAATTTTAACAAATTATTAACTTTATAAAATGATAATGGTAATGCCTAATTTAAAGCATTGAAATTCAAGAGAGACCTTAAATATGATGTGACAGTTACATTTAGTTTGGTATGTGAAATGACTTGGAGTTAAATCATTCTGCGGCCTTAGTACCAGTTTGCAGAGAGTAAAAATGTTTATTAAATTTAAAGTTTGTTAAGTTAGATACCTATGCTATAATTTCTAACTATATAACCACCGACTATTGGAAGGGAAAGTAATGAAATGAGTGGAAAATATTTCAATCTAAAATAAGTCAAGAGAGCAAAATTGGAAATAAAAAACAAACCTACCACAGCTGCAGAACACATATTCTTTCTCAGACACACATGGACTATTGACAAAAATTACATACATTTATGCTAAACAGTATGCTTCAAAAAATTTGAAAGAATTGGTATCATTAAAAATTACATTTTCAGATTATAGCACAAGACAGATAGCAACAACAAAAAGATAATTCAAAACTTGACATACATTTTGAAAATAAAAATCCCAATTATAAATAACCTATGGGTTAAAGAAGAAATAATAATGGAAATTTAGAAAACATTGAGGATTGAACACTACTAAATAAGGTAATTAGTGAATTTAAAACACTACGGAAAAACAAAGCAAAACAGGATAAAGCCAATGAGAGATGAAGGAAGAAAGTAATACATGTAGAGACAGAAATTAATCAAATTGTAACTGAAGATACAATAAAGAGGATAAATAAATCCAATATATGAATCTCCAAAGAGATTAAGAAATTCAACAAAATCCGGTAGGACTGATCATACAAAAAGTATAAGAAACGAAAAAGAGAATATATAAACGGTGATGCAACTAATATTAAGAACATAAAAGAGTATTAAGACTAAAAACAATTTTGTGCTAAAAATTTGAGAAATTAGGTAAAATATTAAATGCTTAAGAGAAAAATGACAGTATGACTCACGAAGAAAAAGAACTCAATAAAGTTAGTAATTCTTTTCCAGTTGATCTATAGATTTAATGAAATTCTTTTTTAAAAAAAATTTTGTTTATTTACTTTTGAGAGAGAGAGAGCATGAGTGGGAGATGGGCAGAGAGAGAGAGACAGAGACAGAATCTGAAGCAGGCTCCAGGCTCTGAGCTGTCAGCACAGAGCCTGATGCAGGGCTTGAACTCACAAACTGTGAGATTATAACCTGAGCTGAAGTTGGGCGCTCAACCAAGTGAGCCACCCAGGCACCCCTTTTTTTCAGTATGTGAGCAAGGGAGAGGGGCAGAGGGAGAGAGAAGAGAATCTCAAGCAGGATCCATGCTCAGCACAGAGCCCAACACAGGACTTAATCCCACAACCCTAGGACCATGACCTGAGCCAAAATCAAGAGTAAGGTGCCCCAGATTTAATGTAATTCTAATCAAAGTCCCAAGACGATTTTTCATGAACCTTGACAAGCCAATTATAAGATTTATTTGAAAGAGCAAAGGACCAAGAATAGTCAAGCCATTTCTAAAGCAAAAGATAAATGGCAGAGGCAGTCATTTTAATCAAAAGAGACCATAAAAACAGTAGGAAATTGTTTTACAACTGACAGAGGAATAGTATTGAGAATAAACAAAGAATACTTAGGAGTTAATAAGAAAAATTGAAGAACCCACATAGAAAAATGGGCAAAAAAACATGAGTGAGTATTCACAAAAAAGAAAGCACAAATGACTATAAATATGTGAAACACTGCACTACCTGATCAGTGATAAAGGTAATACCACAGTAAAATATCATTTCCTGCCAGCCAGGTTGGCCAAAATTTTGAGGCCTAACAATATTAGGTATTGCTGGGAATGCACAAGAACTCACTGCTGATGATCAGTGCAACTCATTTGAAAACAACTTGGCATTCACTGGTAAATTTGACCATTCTCAGACCTCTGGCCCGGGAATTCTGGTCCTAAGTACACTGTGGTTCTGTCCATCAGAGGATACATACAATAAAGGCCATAGCAACATTATTCTAATATCATAAATCTAGAAACACCCTAAATGTGCATGGACCGTCAAATAGATCACTAAATTACAGCATTGACCATGAAATAACTCCAGATATAAAACATCAACATGTCTGAATTTTAAAGTCAGTGTGAAGACCATAAAAAACACATATTGCATGACTCTGTATAAAGTTCAAAACCAGTCCAAACTGTTCTTTATTTAGGATTGCATGCATTTGTGGTGAAACTGCAAAGAAAAGCAAAATAATTAATAACCAAAAATGTAGACTAGAGTTTACTAGCTGAGAGGGAGGAAAAATAACTAGGGAAGGCACCTCGGGGACTTCAAAGATATTGATAATGTTCTATTTCTTTCACAAGGTGGGGTGTACATGGGTGCATTTACTATTCTTTTGAATATGTGTTTTATTCACTCATATAATTTACAGTAAGAAATATATACTTTACCTTTATATAATGCTTTCCAATGAAGATTTAATTTTTTTAATTTTTTAATTCAATGTTTTTTTTTTTAATGTTTATTTTTGAGAGAGAGAGAGAGAACGAGCACGAGCACGGGGGGATGAGCAGAGAGAGCAGGAGACACAGAATCCAAAGCAAGTTCCAGGCTCCGAGCTGTTAGCACAGAGCCTGACGTGGGCCTCGAACCCACAAACCATGAGATCATGACCTGAGCCGAAGTTGGACACTTAACTGACTGAGCCACCCAGGGGTCCCTTCAATGAACATTTTTATCTTACATTTATTTTCATAGCACCTCTGTTAAGCAAAAGTTTGTTTTATCATACAGAAAATAATTTTGAGTTGTAAATGTATTTGCTTGAAATTCCATACTACCTTGTCTGGGGGCAGATTCCAAGCCTCTTGCTCTATGGAGATATTTCTGTCACCTGCCATCGTCCCATGCCATGAACTCATTTGTTGATGTATTTGCTCTTCCATTCATTATCTCACTTAATATGGCTAGCCCCCTTCTTGACTCAGGCACTGTACTGTTGAAATTCTTTCAATAGGATAAAGTTCAAGAATATAAAAAGCTTGAGTAGTTAATATTTTGATTGTCTGAGAGGCAGTGGCTTCTGGCTAAATATTGACCCCATTTCTAATAGTCATCATCTTCAGCCTGCACAGTATTTTCTTTCTTCAGTATCTCCAACACCTGCTGTGTGTCCAACCCCATCCTTCCCTTTCTCACAGCAGGTATTTCTCATTTAAGACACAACTGCAAGCTTCTCCAGTCTACACTGTCGCCTCTGTTTAAAGAAAGCCAGTGTGCTGATGTTTGAAGGCAGATAAGCAGCATGGAGCTCATAGGTCTTCACCTCCAGGCTGGCAGGCCTTTGTTGGCAAGGTGGAGAATTTACTGAGCCTGCAGGATATGTCATAACATTGATTTTTGTCTGCAGAGAGATAACTTGGCAGAAAATATCTTTCCCTATACAGAGCTTCGGGGTCCCGTGTTTGGAGCTAGGTCTGCGCATCATGTCCGAATAGAGTTTTCTCTTCATGGGTCTCATTGGTCCTGAGTTTTGGGTCTCTTTATTGAACACAGAAACCCAATCACTATACCTGTAGTCACCTTATCATTGGATGGACTTTCCCAGCTTTTAGTGGCTTCTAAATGTTACCAACTCGAACTCTCTGCATTCCCCTTCCTCATACAGGTTTTCTTTTTGTTAGCCCAAAAGGATCACGTAAGTCTGTGATGGGCCTGGCACCGTGTTAGGCATTGAGATTTCAAATTAGTTAGGACGAGGCTGAAAAATTATATTACAACATTCAAAGTATAAAAGAAACAGATTTGCTTAATGAGATAACTGTAAGAGATAGTTTTAAAAATCAGTAAGTTTGAAATATTAAAAACTTAACATCTATTGGAGTTGAGATTGAAGATTAAGGATAAGGAATAAGCAATAAAAGATTAGGAGTAAAAAAAATAAACAGTGTTATAGTTTTTAAAGAAAAATGTAAGAATCTTAAAGAGATTAGGGCCAGATAATACATTAGAATACCCCATAAAAGTACAATTAAAAGAGTATAAATGAAGATAATACACATAAGTGTCCTATTGTAACTGGGAGTTTTTAAAGTAAATTGGATTATTAAATGAAAAAATTGGAAGAAAAACCAAAAGATTTTCTTAGAAAAGCAAATAGTCAATTAAAAAAAAAGGAAAAAGGAAAAACCACATACCAGCTGAAAGCAAGTGCACAAATAATAATACAAGAAGCCTTTGACATGGGTCTGGCTTCCCAAGGCTGAGGGTCTCCATTTATAAAATTATGACCTGAAGATGTTGGTCGGGGAATTCAACATATTTGTTGTATTCTACTTTGCTAAGGTTTTATTTAAGATATTTTTCATCTGTGTTCAGACATGACTACATATATTTGGAACTGTTCATTATAGATTTGGGGTTTGAAAAATCATTTTGGGGGGAGAGGGGAAAATGGGTGATGGGCATTGAGGAGGGCACTTGTTGGGATGAGCACCGGGTGTTTTTCGTAAGCCAATTTCTGACAATAAATTATATTCATAAAAAAGAAAAAAAGAAAAATCATTTTTGCAAACATATTAGATTTTTAAAGATTTTCTAATTATTTGGGAGATTTTCCACTGAATCAGAGCCAAATGCCTTTTATGGGATTACAGTATATGTTTCTTTTATTGATGAACCTATTTATAGTTACAATTTCTTGCCATGTAAGTTTGGAAATGTTATATGTTCAAAAAAAATGACAATTGATATTATGCATCAATGTTATTATTTCTCTCCATTTTCTTTCTTTTTATTAAATTCATTCTTTCCATTTGTTGTTTATTAGTCTTTACAACAGTACAGATGAGGAGCTGAAGGCTTAGACATGTTAAGTAAGTTATCCAGGATCAGATAGCTGAAGGAGTCCAGGAGTCACCTCAGTTACACAGCTTCATCGATACAAGGAAATCCTGTAGACAATGTGGTCAGATATACTTGACCTTATTTTCTATCTTTTACAAATCTGACCTAATATCAAATTCTTGATTTTATGCTAGGTATTTTGTTAATCCTGTCCTGTAGATTTTACCACAAGGAGATCTCTTCACCCACTGCTTTTGAAAATTCACCTTTAATTTGCAGATTAATTGGGCTAGAGTCCTGGGTCTATCACTTACTCACTTTGTGACTGATTCCTCACCCATAAAATAGAAAGAATATCTACTTTTTAGGGTATGGTGAGGATTAGATGAGAAAATATATGTGATTCACTTTACAAATCCTCATCTTGAATGCTACATTGTACTAAAGGTGTTCTGTTATGTCTTCATATAGATAGTCCTGGTGAAAATTTTAGTTCCTCTCAGGCTATGTTCCAATCCTCCAGTGAAAACACTTGGGACAGTGAGTTTGAATCACACCCTGGTATTGCCTAATTCCCTCTGTAAACATCAGCTGTGTGAGACCGAAAATGAGAATTTCACCAGTGACCATGTTATGAGATAATTTACGGAGGAAACTGAAAAATTGGTCAGGAGATTCTGGAGAAATGAACTTTGAACATTGGATATTGTTGACTTTCTTCCCATGGTGCCTTCAGAAGAAGATGGCGGCCACTAAAGACCAAAGCATGCCTGAGACATGGCCTGACCTAAGGTTGGGGAAAGATGGGCAGTAAGTGTTATGATTGGCCTTGCTTGGTCTTGGGGAAGCCATTGTACCCTCTTTTAGGTCTGAAAGGGAAGTTGCAGTCTTTGCCCTGCATTGCCTGGAACTGGACTGTATAATGATGAGTGCCAAGTCCTTTTGCTGGGTTTCTAATTTGGCTCAAAGGACACACCCTAATGAAAGCCGGGAAGAAGAATGACTCACCTGTTGCCATATTTACCATTGACCACAATTACATTTGCTTGAACTCTACCCTGGCCAAATGTCTCCTTGGTGCTTCCTTCAAAGCCATTGCTCACATTCCCCACTTTCTCCCAGACAGGTGACTGGGCTCCCCAGAGCCTTACAATAGATCGGTACCAAACAGCATCCAACTGCTGCCTGTGTCTGGGGCCCACTTGAAGTCAAACTTTCTAGATATGGATTATAAAACAGGAAGTACTCCAAAAGATATTTCCCCAATACTGTCTGATTATGTGTTTCATTTTTACAGGTAAATTATACACATTTTAAATATTTATTCTTTAAAAAGGAGGGTGAGGACAGCAGTCTTGTGTTCAGTTATTCATTTAGCAACACTTTACTCAGTGCTGATGCCAAGCACTGTCCTGGGCTTCAAGTTATAATGATGTGGACAGACAAGCAAACATATTTTCATGCTGACATAGCTTATAGATCAGAAAAGGAGAAAGAAATTAATAGCATAGAAATGAATACAGAACTGCAACTCTGATAAGTACTAGGAATAAGAGGTACACGGGACTTGAGCCACATGGGGAGGTCACGGAAACCCTTGGAAAGCCAAGGGCCAAACACCTGGTAAATCTAAGATCCAGAGTCCCTACCTTCCAGAGTCACCAGATGAAATTTGGGGTAGCTTTTTATTTTTTTAAACGTTTATTTATTTAGTTTGAGAGGGAGACAGAGAATCCCAAGCAGGCTCCATGCTGTCCATGCAGAGCCTGATGCAGGGCTTGGTCCCTTGACAGTGAGATCATGACATGAGCCAAAATCAACAGTTGGACATTCAACCGACTGAGCCACCCAGGCACCCCAGGGGTAGGTTTTTAAAAAATGAGTGTCTTTGTCATCCTTTCCCTAAATCCCATTTCTCCATTCACCTCAAGGGCAAAGAAGATCCTTAAACTGACCTGCCTGAGAGGAGATAACCAAGGAAACGTAAAGTTTTAAGAAACATTAGAGAAATCCATCAGTCATTGTTAAGTGCCATTTGCTCTTCAAGACGTTACTCATATGAGGAGCGCTTGGTTAGGTATGTTTGTTCCTGAGGCATGAAGACGAGGGCCTGTGACCCACGGGGGCTCTAAAATAATGTTAACTGTCCTGTGGCTGTGACAGTTCTGCCAATAAATAAAGCCTATTGATGTATCTGGCACTTTGAAGACAAAATTACAATTGATTCTTCATCTTTCTAAAAATATCTCCTTCTGTTTTAAACTTCACTCCAAAATGGGATTTGGAAACCAGACTCTTAGAATAGGGGTTAACCAGGCAATCATCTGAGGCCCACTGTCGGACTTCGAGTCAGACTCCGACCCTTCCTGCCCTCTGAGACTTGGAGGACGATGTGTTGCCTTTCTGAACCTGTCCCCATCTTTATAATAGGGATCCTAAGAACACCATGTCATAGGGTTTTTATGAGGATTAAATGAGGTGTTACAATGCGAGTGTTCCTGTCAGTGCCGGACAGGCGTGTGTGCTCGCCCATTCGCTCTCACTGCCCCGCTGCGTGGAAGTGTGGTGTGGAATGAAGGTGGGAAAACATCCGTAGACTCTGTATTTGTGCACGTTCCCCGCCTCAGTAGCATGTTACAAAGTCACATAGACCCTGGAAATGTTAGGAGCACAGAGTGTTCTTTCCCTCTGACAGTAGTTTTCCATAATAGAGATGGAAAAAAATACCACCTGAGTAGTCTCCTGTTTGCCTCTGACACCATGAATAAGAGTAAAATACTCAAAACTCTAAAAAATACTTCTTAGAACTCTTCAATTTGCATGTGAGTGTGAGTATAAAATATGAACATGGATCTAACACCTGCTGAAACACTAGTCCCTGTCCCCCACAGCCCCTTGGAGAAACCTCAAGTGAAGTGATGTGGGGAGGCCAGACTTAACACTTTCCAAAGCAGGTAAATTCAAGGCAAACATTTTCTCTCTCCCTCCTAAGCTGGCTGAGAGTGTTATTACTGGAACCAAAACAACAGGTATCCGGTAACAGTGATGGACTGGACAGAGATTTTTCGTCGGCTGGAGCCAAGGTCTCATTCTGGGTGATTCTGTGGGAAAACAGCCTTGAATCCAGTTTGCAAGTTGGACAGTTTCTGATTTTGTTCATGTTCCTACCCAATTTTTTCAATGGGGTAGTAAGTACTATAGCAGAAAGGAGTTTTATGACTTTGAAAAAAAAAATCAAAATGCTGTATATGGGCTTAGTAATATTCTGCTATATTTGCTGCACGTTTTGCTTAAGTAGTGGACCCTTAGTAAATATGGGCACTGTGTTTTTATTGTTCATCAGTTTATGCAGGCACTTATTCGCTTAGCCATTCGACAAGCACATGATGAATGTGTACTGGGCACAGTTTTGGAGCGAGAAATTTGGACACATGGACTGAGAACTCTAAATGAAGTTTTGAAAAAAATGGGTCAGAATGTTCGAAATCACACTTTTCCCTGAAAACCCATCATATATGGAAGCTGAACCTGTGTGTGTAAATGGAATGAAGTGGACCAACGCTTCATGTGTATTTTGAGCCTTTCCTTTGAGGAATTCAAAGAATAGATTCTATGGAATCTATCTTTCACAATCTGGCAAAATATATTATTTCAGAGAATTTTTCACACATTTATTTTTTCAAGTGGGGCAAGATGCCAGGGACCCACCCAGAAAAGGGCACACATCTTCATTGCTCATCCCTTTCCCAAGGGACATCTATCATCTCTGGACCTGTAAGTCGTAAGTCAACAAAATACAGGTAGCTCTGAAAACACATCATCCTGTGTTTGCCTGTCTCTCTGCCTCCACACATATTGTTCCTTCTTCTGGAATACTCTGTCTACCTTCCACCTCCCTCTAAATATCTGCTCATTCTGCAAATTTTTAAAAATGCTTATTTATTTATTTATGTTGAGAGGGAGGGAGGGAGGGAGAAGGAGGAGCAGAGAGAAAGAGAGAGACAGAGACAGAGACAGAGAAAGAGAAAGAGAATCCCAAGCAGGCTCCATGATGTCAGCACAGAGCCCAATGCGGGACTTGATCCCACAAACCATGAGATCATGACCTGAGCCAAGATCAAGAGTTGGACGCTTAACCGCCTAAGCCACCCAGGCACCCCTCATTCTTCAAATTTCAATTTGGGCTTCTCATCCTTTGACCTTCCACATCTTTTCAGCCACCCCTCCTCTCTGGCACTTGAACACCTTGTTATGTGCCCATTGTTTCAAACATCACACCCAATCATGATTATTTATTTACTTATACACCTGTATTTCCTTTTAAACTGTGAGAAACCAGGAGCGTCTTGACACCAGTGACAAAATGTTGTTTCCAAGAGGTGCCACGATGCCCGGCACAGAGGAGACGCACAGGAGATGCTCAGGTGTCTATCAAACTGAGAGAGGAATGCAGAGGTTGTCACAGTTCTTGGGTTACAGTTTGATGAGGAAGGAACCATTCAATCAATATTTGTTGAGCACATACTATGTCCTAGGCAGTCTTGTAAGTGCTAGGGATAGAGTGGTGAAGAGAACAGACAAACATCTCTGCTCTTGTGGAGCTTGCAATGTGCTCCTTAAGTTGGATGGTCACAGGCGCAGCTAAACATTCTATTACTAAGGAAGAAGAGGAAGACCAATAGTGAGACAGTTAGCAGTCATTGCCACACTGTTCTCTCATATTCTCCGTATTTAAATGGACATGCCTATTTTTTCTTCCGAAAAACTGGTAGACTGTGGTAGTTCTGGTTTGTTCACCTTAAATGCACCTGTTGAGCTTTGTTGTATACATCTTAAGAGCCACCTCAACAGGCTGTCTAATTTCTTATTTGAAAGTGTGTGTGTGTGCATGTGCGCATGCATGTGTGTATGTTGGGGATGGCGAGGGAAGGGCCAGCTTTGACAATAAGTGTTCTTGAGAGGTCCTTCACATGTTGTTGGTGCCTCACAATAACTCACTGAACTCGGTATGTATGGCAGCTGTTATTAGTCCATTTTACAGATGGCAAAACAAAGTACAGAGAGTTCAAGTAAATTCATTAAGGTTGTAGAGCTGGTTGGCAGAAGAGCTATGTCCCCCCGCTTGGTACTTTTTCATTTGATGAAGAATGTGGTTAGTCAAATAATAGTGAGTCTCAAGTAACTCCGAATCAATGGGTGACTAGAGTATTTACTGTCATTTTTAAGTACAGTTAAAAGTCTACAGAAACAAATGAGTCAAAGTAAACCTTTCCGTGTAGAACATGGACACTTCTTTGAGCTTTCTCCTGATTCCCCACTCGAATGACCACTTTGCCTTCATATTTTCAGCCCAGTTCAGCAGGCTTTCCTTTCCACATGGAGAGTGGCTGCAAGGGTGAGGTCCTCCCTGGTGCCTCATTTAGCAAGCCCAGTCCTTGGGCTGTGACTCTCTCTGTGGTCGCACCGGCCCCAGTTCGTCATGACCTCATTGCTCATGGGTTCTGTGTTTTGCCAGGGCATTGCCCTGCCAGGCCCAAGCACTGACTGTTTACATTGGTGGCATCTGCTCAGCTCCTCTGCTGAGACGTGACACTTGTTGCATACTTGCATCTGTCCCTGTGCTCCTGTGCTGCATCTGTCCATGTCACGTGAAATCCGCTCATGGATATGGCAGAGCAAGGGATCCTTCTTCACTGCACTGGAACAGAAAACTGGGGATTTCAGAAATTGAGAACAATACATGTCAAAGATGAAGTATAAGTGAAAAGAGCATAAGCTTTGGGAGAAAGTCTCTAAGCCTCAGATTCCTCCTCTGTTAAATGAGCATAGTAATACCTCCCTTGAGAATTACCCTAAGGATTAGAGTTGTATATGCAAAATGCCCAGTTAGTGCCTGGGACATAGTGCAGCCCATAAATGGTAGAGAAGAAAATAAAATATATTTTCTTCATTTTCCATAAGATTTAAAATGTGGGCAGCAATCCCAAGAGAAATGAAAATATACGTCCACACCTGAATGTACATGAATGTTCATAACAGTAGTATTCATAGTAAATAAGAAGTAAAACAACCCAAATGTCTATTAGCTGATCATTGGATAAACAAAATGTGGTCTATCCATACGATGGAGTATTATTCAGACATAAAACTAAATGAAGTATTGATACATGCTGCAGTATGAACTGGGGAAACAATACACTAAGTGGAAGTCAGACACAAAAGGCCACAATTGTATGACTTCCTTTATATGCAATGTCCAGAAAAGGCAAATTCATAGAGACAGGAAGTAGAACAGTGGTAACCAAGGGCTGGGGCAGGGGAGAATGGAAAGTGATTTCTAGTGGGTACAGATTTCTCTTGGAGGTGATGAAAAGGTTCTGAAATTAGATCATGGCAGTGGCTGCACAACTATGAATATAGTTAAAAACCACTGAACTGATGCTTTAAATGGGTGAATGTTAGATGTGTGAATTATATCTCAATGAAGCTATCATTTTTTTTGAATGGGCAATCAGTATGCCTTATTTGCTATGCAAAGAGAGGTTATATATGGTATTTGTTGGGAAGTGTACCCACTCCATACTGTCTGGATCATTGCTTTTTCTTTTTTCTGATCCTATTGCTATTAGACTGAAAGAAATATTTAGACCTTGTCCAACTGTGCATGTTTGTCTTTCCTTTTTTTATTGGAAATGCTTCCTTTGTTTGTGAAAGCAGTGGAGTGGTATTATTGCTCTCCTCCCAGCCGTATTTGAAATATTTAATTACTGAACTGTGTGTCCTGAGTGTGCACAGATGGATGGGCCGTGGCTATTCAGAGCTGAAATAATGTTGCCTTTGTGTTGGGTCCCTGGTTTCCAGAGGTCCCTTGTCATGCTGGAACACGTTCATGCCTAAAAGTTCTGCCTAAAACTTCTTGTAGGATACAGACTTTTATCTCCAAAACCTGGATATCTGACTTCTCTTGGAACAGTGGAAAATCTAGCCTTTCTGGGCACATGTTCTAGCATGGCAACAGTCTGATAGAGCCCACATGCGTCCCTTCTCTCACACTCTTAGCTCAGACATAGTCAGTTTCACTCCTTGATGTTATCTATGCTCAGCCTTCATAGGCATTTGGATTTTATTGGGAAAAGTTTTCCTGAATTATTCATTCATTCATTCATTCATTCATTCATCAGGCCCATGGTTAGTGCCTGTTTTACACAGTAAACTCTGTTAGGTGCTGGCATAGTCCTGTCCTCAGGGAAGAGAATCTGGTAATGGAGAAAGACGGAGAAACGGATAATCACAATGCAGGAGCAAGGCAATCCTGGCAGTGTGGGCAGAGAATCGATGTGTAATTACAGATTTGGGGCATCCCATCTAGCCTGAGGTGTTTGGGGGGTAGAGAGCTTTAGGGCTCCAGGAGAATGTGTCCCTGGATCCTGTGTGTTCTCTCTTTAGTATCAGGTCTCTAGTTGACCATGCAGGAACATGTTCCACTAGTAATTCCGTTTCTTCAGGGCACACCCACATAACGAAAAACTTAAAAGAACTGGAAAATCCAGCAAGGAAGAGAAAAGAGGAAATGAGGAGTGGGTGAAAAATAACGGGAAGAAGAAACAAAGGGCAAAGAAGAAGAAAAACAGGAAGAAGAGTATTTACACAAATGAGAAACATATTTATCTTGTCTCAGACACTGCTGCTGATATTTTCATAGAATTCCAAGAGTTTTGACTCCAAGGAAAATTGTGCTGAAATGAACCTCAACAAAGCTTGGTGACAGATGGTGGCTGCACTTGTGGCGAGCACAGCATAAGTGTAGAGCTGTCCAATCACTATGTTGTACACCTGAAGCCAATGTAACATTGTGCATTATAACACTGTAATGACAAGGAGTGAAACCGACTATGTCTGAGCCAAGAGTGTGAGAGAAGGGACACACGCGGGCTCCATCAGACTATTGCCATGCTAGAACGTGTGCCCAGAAAGGTTAGGTTTTCCATTGTTCCCAGAGAAGTCAGATATCCAGGGTTTAGAGATAAAAGCCTGTTTATATCCTACAAGAACTTTTAGGCAGGACTTTTAGGCATGAACATATTCCAGTATGACAAGGGGTCTCTGGAAACGGGGACCAATCTTTCATTCTAAGATGATCATTCTGGTCCTCTTGATCAATGTCCTTGTCAACGCATAGAATTCCATCCGATATGACAGGTGAGTGCAGTGGGGGAAGTCTGCACTAGGGTTGGGATGGGGCATCCGAAGGAAAAGTCCAGGCTCTGACATCCACCCTTTGCATGACTTGAGCAAGTCATAACCTTTCATCCTCAGCCTTCTCTTCTATAACATGGGGCGATGTAATTATAGGGCTCAGAATGGGCTAGTGCCTGTCCACAGGTGAGGGGTTCTTAACACCAAGAGAGGCAAACTATACCTCAGAATCCAAAGTGTCAAGAAATACCTCATTTGTAATATGTTTGATTAAGTTCATCTGCACTTTAGTACGATGGCGTTGGGCTCTTGAATTGACTTCTCACTGGTCAGTTGGCAATTTTTACCATTTCCTTTTCCTATCCTTTAGGAATGAAATTGATTCTTTGGTTGACTGCATTTTCAGAAACAGAGTTTTGTTTTGTTTTTTTTTTGTTTGTCTTTTATATCACTCTTATCCAGTCTTCAGATGTGCAATGCCTGTGATTGTTTCTGCGATTAAATGGGACATCTGGAGGAAGGATGTTGAGGGAGTAGAAACATTTATTTTGTTGGTGAGGAGGGTTTCGTGAGAAGTGAGTTTTCCTGATTCATTAGTTCTTTGGGAGGAGCTGCTGCTAATTGATGTGGCAGGACCTAGGAAAAGGCTTTTGTTGGGAGAAATCCCCAGCCCCTGGTCCATGTCCATCTCCTTAACCATATTCAGATCTAGTTTTCACCCAGCAGACAGATTCTAGGTCTTTAAACAGCTCTACACAGTAAGCAAGAAGCAGGAATCTATCAGCATATTTTGCCAAGTGGCCAAACATATCTCTTCCCCTTGGCAGAGCACTTGGTGAGGCTTCGCCTGAGAGCAGAGAAAGAGGTGGTGGGACTTTGATGACGAAAATAAATTTGTCTGCTTCAAAAAGTGGAATCTTATTTTTAGGTGTGAGCTCTTTATTTTCTACATCCATGAGTCTTCCTTGCTGGATGAAAACAAGTTCAGAGGGTAGTTCAGTTTTTGAAGTCCCAAGTTGGAAAATTCACTTTTGCCAACTTACTAGTCATGGTGTGAATCGTCTGGGTGATGACTAACCTCGTTGTTCATTCCGTCACCATTCCCTTGAGCCTCTGGGGTTTGTATTTTGCAGGTTCTGGGGCAGCAAAGATCAAGCACTGTGCACTGTCGCCTTTGTCCTGGCCCACCGATTGCAGCCCTGTTGTTCTGTAGCACTAGAAGTCTGGGCTTTCTGGGGTGGCAGGGAAGCTGAGAACATTCCCTAAGGGTCAGTGCAGATGCAAGTAATCGGGAGGACCACGTCCTCAACATCTGTGGCTCACCTGCTGCAAGGTCCAGTCTGCATCCTCAACATGGCTCCAGTGGCCCCGCACTTACCAATGTGAGTTTAGCCCTCACAACCTCGGAAGGACTTGTGGTAAAAATAAATGAGTCAGTTCTAATTATTTCAAGTTGGCTGTTAGTTTAAGAGCCAAGACTGAGGAAAGAAAACTGACCTTCTGGAACAAGGAGAAATGTCAGTGTGTTTAGACATTGCCAGAGAAATCTCAATATTTTTCTTTTGGCCCAGCCGAGTAGTAAAATCATATCATCCTGCAGACATGTTTATTTACTGGTCTGCTCCATGAACTCTCACTTTTCCCTGTAACAGTGACAATGCACTTGCTGGCCCCGGGGAAATTCATTAACCAAGGAGATGCCCTGCACTGTGGTGTTGATGGTATTTGCAGTATGTGTTTCTCTTTTTCCTCATTTGACTTTGAATCTGAGACTCGTGGGCCTTTGCTGATGTGCACAGCTAGAGAACAGGAAATAGGAACTAGAAGCAGAACCAGAAAGTAGAGGCGCAGGCAGCATTCTGGTGAGTAATGGCCCAGACTTTCCTCTGAAGCCGAGTGGATGTTGCACTTGTTTCTATCAGCTCTTCCATTTCGAATACTAGCTCAAAAGAAAGCCAGCAAGGACCAATGGACAGAGAGGCGACCGACTGCGAGCACCACAGGTGAATCAGGGCCACAGCTCTCCTGGTGGAGGCAGACCTCTTCATGGCCGGCAGGTCCTGGTACTTCTTAGAGCTAAAGAGAAGCCACTGTCGCATGGTGACCTTCCAAGAAAATCAATTATGTGAGGACTGGCATGACTCAAGAGCTGAGCTCACCTTACTATCTCATCCTGAGCCAGAGAGACCCAGGGAAGAGAGGAAGCAGGCTGTTGATGTAAGCAACTGTAAATCGTAGGCAGATCACCTCTCCAGATGTCTCTTCACACATTTGTTTTCTTCAAGGAGCCCTTGAGTGATGTCTGTTACCTTGCTGGGTGCCTTTCCTGGCCGGAAGGGAGAAGGCTAGCAGAGCCAAGGCTCAGTTTCTATGGGACTGGAAGGAGCTTTCTGTGGGGTGACATGCCTGGGCTTCCCCTGAAGGGGATCATACATCTTGACCCCTCAGTTTCTTAGCTTGATGGGAAAAGCCTTCCCAGCTGCAGCCTTTTCTGTGTCTAGTTACTTGTGGAGACTTGCAGCAGGGTAGGCACCACACGGTTCTCCAGGGCTCTGAAAATAGAGCTGTTCACTCGAGACTTGTGTTTCCCCCCGGGACCTCACATCTGGGCCGTTGCTATCTCTCTCCCCAGCCCTCTGTGTAGACCAGCGCCCGTGTGCTTTCGTGATTGTGGATTCGAACGGAAACACATTTTTGGTCAGAGGGATGAAAAAGGCAGCAGTTAGAGTGTCTCCCTGGGTTTCTGTTTATTCGCCTGTGCCAGGGGCGTGGAGGGACAGAGCAGTTTGTCTTGAGGGGGGATGGCAAGTCTTCCTCAGTGGGCTGGTGTGGTCAGCGCTGCTCTTCCCCTGGAACAGGGCAGGAGATCAAAGACCGGTGTGCATGGACCTCCGACCACATCTGGAGAATTTGTTCATCTGCCACGAAGCCTGAGAACAAAAAGAATCTTAACAGTTTGGGGAAATAATTGAACAGGAAATTCTTTGCACTCAAGAAGGAGAGTATTTCAAATCTGTGCTTCTGTTGTCTTTTTTTTTTAATGTTTTATTTACTTTTTTTTGAGAGAGAGAGACAGAGAAATAGATGTAAGCAGAGGAGGGGCAGAGAGAGAGGGAGACACAGAATCCGAAGCAGGCTCCAGACTCTGAGCTGTCAGCACAGAGCTCGATGCAGGGCTTGAACTCACGGGCTGTGAGATCAGAACCTGAGCCAAAGTCAGATGCTTAACCAACTGAGCCACCACATGCCCCTGTTTTTAATTAGACACATCCAGTTTTAAATACATCCAAGAAGCTCATTTCTAAGGATGTTTGTTAGTAGTGGATACTTGGGCAGAGTCTGGAGTTGTTTAGTCGTATACCAGGAAAATAATTTTCATACAATGAGACCAACTTTGTTAAAATGGTGAGGAGATGCATCGATGTAGGCAGGGCAAAGTGTAGTGAAGAAACAGCAACCAAGGAAAGAAGTAGATGCTGTGTGAATTTGCCCACACTATTTATAGTAATTGGACAAGCATGTAGAATTCCCATAACTTTTGGCTAACACTGCAGTCAAGATGTTTTTTTTATCTTGTTTGGTTTAACTTACTCTTGTTCTAGTATCTTGAGCAAAGACTAATGTGCATTAGAGCTGATCCTCCAATTCAGGAATTGCTCTACCCACGCTTCATGCAGTGAGATGAATGGGTTGACTCTCAAAGTGCCCTTCATGGCTACTTGGCTGGTGGCTTGTGGCCATGTATCACAGTGGACATGATTGTCAGCGACAGTCTGAGATTCTTCACTTCTCAGCACAATCGCAAGCTAGATGGGGCCCATGGCCTCTTCCATGTTGCTTTCTGGCCCGCTTTCCTGCCTCCTTTTATTATCCCATTTTCATCTGAAAGTGACCACCTGGTGTCACAACACTGCACATGTCCCTCAACAGCTGCACACATCACCTCACTTCCCATCTGGTTAGTGGAATTTCCAAGTGTGTCTGCGGGTCTCCTCCTCTCCTGGACCTTCTTCTGAAAGGAGCTGATTCTAACCTGAAGAGACTTGAAAGGAGATTGGATTGGCCATTGGCATCAGCTCCAGATTTCCTTTTTTTTTTTTTGGAATAATATTTTCGGTAAGGCTAGTTTTAGTTCAGATATCTGATCTTGTAAAGTGAGATTTTCAAATATTAGTCATATGCCTTGATCCCCCATTTTTCTATACCTTATGGCTTAAGTCCCGTAGTTTCAAGCTACTTGGTGTTTTACAGAAATTTACTCTCTATATAACATGGGGCTTCACTATGCTTTGCTTAACAATTTATTGTTTTCTCTTGAGCACTTCTGAATATTCTCTCCTTTAAAGATTTTTGTTACTTTGGGAGTAGCAGTGACTTCCAAAAGCTCAGGTAGGGAGAACAAGAGCCATCATAGATTGTGTTTAACAAAGCCCTGTTTACTGAAATAGCCATATATGGAAGAAGTAACCACTGTTCACTTCTCTTCTTTTGCTCTTATCAAGGCCATGTTCCCAGGGAACCCTTGCTGCTGCTAATGCCCATGGCTTTTCCTTCCAGGAGGGACTGCTGAATTGCCCATAAAATCGAAGCGTTTTTACTCCCTTTGAAGAGTCTCAGACACCTCTATCTTCCCATGACTCTTCTGTTTACTCTTTCTGCCTTCTTCCCTTCTTCCTTCCCTTCCTTCCTTCCTTCCTTCCTTCCTTCCTTCCTTCCTCCCTTCGTTTCTGTTTTAGTTTTATTCAGTGTGGTTTTTAAAAATCAGGAATAGATGTTGAATTTTGTTAAAGACCTTTTTAGCATTTACAGAAGTAATCATATGATTTTTCTTGGTCCATTAATATAGTGAATTATATTAATGGGTTTCCTTTTTATAATGAATAATCCTAGGCTATGCTATATAATGTTTTCTTAATAGGATGTTGGGTTCTGTTTGTTAATACTTTATTTAGGATTTTTGTGGCATATTCATTAAAAGATATTGGTCTGAAGTTGTGTGTGTGTGTGTGCGTGTCTTCCTCAGATTTAGATATTAATATCGTATTTGCATTATTTTTTTAATATGAAATTTATTTTCAAATTGGTTTCCACACAACACCCAGTGCTCATCCCAAGAGGTGCCCTCCTCAATACCCTCACCCACCCACCCCTCCCTCCCACCCCCCATAAACCTTCAGTTTGTTCTCAGTTTTTAGGAGTCTCTTATATTTTGGCTCCCTCCCTCTCTAACCATTTTTTTTTCCTTCCCCTTCTCCATGGTCTTCTTTTAAGTTTCTCAGGATCCACATAGGAGTGAAAACATATGGAATCTGTCCTTCTCTGTATGGCTTATTTCACTTAGCATAACACTCTCCAGTTCCATCCATGTTGCTACAAAAGGCCATATTTCATTCTTTCTCATTGCTACGTAGTATTCCATTGTGTATATAAACCACAATTTCTTTATCCATTCGTCAGTTGATGGAAACTTGCATTATTAAAAGAACTTGGAATTTTCATTTTTTTCTCCTAAGCTCTGGAGAACAAGCTACATAGCATTGGAAATATCTACTATAGTAGGATATCTGGGAGAATTCTACCAGGAAACCGTCTGGGCCTAATGTTTTCTTTTTTCTCTTTTTTTACTTCTTCCTTGGTATTTGTTCTGTTTAAGTTTTACATCTCTACTGAAGTCAATTCTGTTAACATGCATCTTCCTAGGAAATCCTCCATTATATCCAGTTTTTAAATTTAGTTTTTGAGTTGTGAAAAGTAATTGCTTGTGATTTTTAAAATAATTTCTTTCATATCAATCATATTCCCTTCATCCTTGTCAATTATTTTATATTCCTGGGCTATCTTGATTAGATTAACAAATGGTTGTTTTGTTAATTTTCCTGAAAATTTTAGGGGAGGTTGATGGGAGGATAGGTGAAATAGGCAAAGAGGATTCAGAGTACACATCACGATAGGCACTAAGTAATGTATAGCATTGTTGAATCACTATATTGTACACCTGAAACTAATATAACACTGTATGTTAATTATACTGGAATTTTACAAAAATAAAACATTAAAAAAATTTTTTTAATATTTGTTTTTGAGAAAGAGAGAGAGAGAGAGCATGAGCGGGAGAGGGGCAGAGAGGGAAACACAGAATCCAAAGCAGGATCCAGGCTCTGAGTTGTCAACACAGAGCCCAACACAGGGGCTCAAACTCACAAACCACGAGATCATGACCTGAGCCAAAGTCAGATGCTTAACCAACTGAGCCACCCAGGTGCCCCAAAACTAAAACATTTTTTAAAAAAGAAACATTTTAATTTATTTGTTCTACTCTTTTCCTGTTTTATGCTTCTGGACTTTCTGCCTTGATTATTTAATAGAGAGTTGTTAACAGAATTTTTTTGTTTTATTACCACTTTCTAGTTTTATTACTTTATTATCAGAGAATATCTTCTTTCAATTTTGTGGAGGCTTCTGTGTAGTGTAATTGTTGGTCAATTGTGGATGTTCCACATGTGCATGAGAAGAAAGCATAGTCTCACTGTGTTCTATAGATTCTCTGTAATATTTACTTCCTCCCGTTTGCACCATTTTCTACTGAAAGTGGTGTGGTATGCGACTCTTCATCTCCGGGTTGTAAGTTCAAGCCCCACGTTGGGTACAGAGATTACTTAAAAAAATAAAATCTTGGGGCTCCTGAGTGGCTCAGTTGGTTAAGTGTCCAACTTTGACTCAGGTCATGATCTCACGGTTCGTGGGCTCAAGCCCTGCATCAGGCTCTGTGTTGACGGCTCACAGCCTGGAGCCTGCTTTGGATTCTGTCTCTCCCTCTCTCTCTGCCCCTCCCCTGCTTTTGCTCTGTCTTTTTCTCTCTCAAAAATAAACATTAAAATAATAATAATAATAAATAAATCTTTAAAACAAGAAAGTGGTATACTAACATCTCTTATTAATGTTCCTGTTTTTCTTTTGAAGTCTCCATAGTTTCTGTTGTCAGGGGTCGACAAACTACAGCCTGTAGATCCATTGTTTGTTCTTGTAAATAAAGCTTTATTGGAATACAGCAATGAACATTCATTTGCATACCACTTATGGCGGCTTTTCTGCTACAAAGGCAGAGTTATAAGTATTTGCAACAAGGAGTGTCTGGCCTGTGAGCCTAAAATATTTACTATCTTGGTCTTAAAGAAAGTTTGCCAGCCCCTGTACTATATGAAGGTACATGGATATTCACATTTATTGTTTTCTTGATGTGAATTATGTCCTTTACCATTATAAAGTATCTTTCTTTGTCATATTTAGTATTTTTTTTGGCCAGAATTCCACCTTATTTGATGTCAAGATTATAATTCTTTCTTTCTTCGTCTTTTCCAATTGACTGATACATCTCTTCCTTTTTAGGTGTTCTTTATAACTCTGTTTTAGATGTCTTATATACAGCATGAATTCTTTTTGTGATACAATTTTAAAAAGGTTTTGTTCTAATAACTGAGTTAAATTCCTTTATAAGCAGATTGGTTTGTTAAACTTTTAAGGTAGAAACAAGTTTTGTATACATTATTTGAAGACTTCTGAAGGTACTCTCTTTTGTGTAAGTAATGGTAATGTTAATCCAAAATAGGTGAAAATACCTTAGATTTTCAGTTTCATATTGGGAATCATTATCGTCACCTTCCTCTTGAGTGTATGTAATGCCAGTACCACCGATTAGCAATTTTGCTGTGATCCGAAAACAAACTTGAGAGGAAAATGCAACTGAATTATTGTGTAAATTGAGATCGTTGTTAGGGATGTTAAAAGACAGAGTTTACTACTTGGATAACTAAAAATGAAGCCAAAGAAAATTTCCAAAAAGATTAGTTAGCCTACTCTGGCTAACTTACTCTGGCTTAGCCTACTCTGGCTTAATTCATTTTCTGCTTATACAATTTTAGTACAACCACTTACAGATTCTACTATTGGCCGAGCCCTGTTTAAGGAACTAATGACACAAAAATTATTTTAAGCAGTATCTCTCACTTCAGAAATCCGTTGTCTCGTTTGGACCATGAGGGATATCATTTTCATATATACATTTCTTCCCCCAGAACTGGCCATTCACCTTTCAAATAACCCGGGCTCTTTGGGATTAGCCCGCTCTTTCTTTGGATGGTTACTGAGATATATTGTTCTTTCTCTCATGCAGGGTGGCCACGGATCACAATGTGGATAATACAACAGAAATACTCAGGGAGTGGTTGAAAAATGTACAGCGGTTCTATCACTATGTGGAGTGGAGGCCTATGGAGGAACCAGAGTGAGTAGCAAGACATTTTGTGAACTATTTATCCCTACTCCCTTAAGCAGTTTTCCAGCCAGGCAGGGGTCTAATCTTGGAGGCACATATAACTTCTTGGTTGTCTCTGTACCTAGTAAGTTACAAGGACCTGCCATTTCTTCCTTTGACAGAGCTTCACATTTCTCTCTTCCTCTTTACTCTTGCAGCTACCAGCCAAGTTCAGGTTCTCCTTAGTTCACAAATAAATTGCCCCAGCATACATGGTAAAATAGTTATATTATTTATTTACATATATGTATAAATATTTTGTATTTGATGGGATCATAGTGAAAAGCTGGCATAAATTATATATACCTTGCTTTTTTATTTATCATATTTTCATAATCATTCCATAGTGATAATTAAGGGGTTTCTTCATTATTTTTATGACTTCTTAGTATTCATTGTATGGAGGTACATAATGATAATGAATAGTCAGTCCCCTACTGATGGACATTTAGGTTACTTCCTCCCGTAACCATAGCAATTTCTTAGTTGTTTCCACCTTCAAGGTCATTCTACATACCATACTGTCAAATCAATTTAACTAAAACCCTAATGACATGGTTTAATTTCTCTGTTAAAAGGACCCCAATGGCTCTCCAATACCCACAGAAGGAAGTTCAGTATTTGACATGAATATTCTCAGTTTTGAACTGAGGTATTCTCAGACTTCTATGTTTTAAAGACTCCATGAACTTAACACCAACAGCTGTGCATCCATATTGCCTGCTTCTTCCAAAAAGGAAACTACTTTGTCTAGAATGTTCCTTGTATTTTCAACCTGAGGCTGTTACTCATGCAGGTTTGTTCTTCAGGAAGGCCCGTTCTGTCTTCGAAACCAAATTTTATGCCAAACCCCACCTAGCTGTTCCTAATCATTCCAGTTACAAAAATCTACCTTTCTCTCAACACGCGTGTTGCTATTTTCTACTTCATCCTTTTTGACACGGCAATACACTTAACTAACTTTGTTAATTAACTATGTAATTTATGCACTTTTTTCTAAGTAAGTTTTGGGTCTTTTGGCAGAGTTTACAGTATACAAATACTTCATATTTTTCCCCAGTGCAATGTTCTTGGCAGGCACTAAATTAATACTTGTTGGATGAACAAATGAGTGAGTGACAACATGAATAAGTGTATTTAAAACTGACTATTGTAAATGTTCCCAAGGCCACTGCAATTCTAGCTTAAGAAATTGTAGAAGTAGAATCAATTGAGTTGCCTGAATTTTTGCCCAGGATAAGTCATTTGTTAAAAGCCAAATTTGTATAATAATAATAATAATAATAATAATAATAAATGTCATTCCAGAACAAGTTTTTGGGTTTTGTTCCTTTCGAGATAATAGTTTTACTATATATGTATACACATATATATCTCAAATCCCAGCATATGGTCCACATATCAAGCAAAAGTTAACAATGAAATTTGAACACCATAAAAGATTTTGAATGCTTCTTTGGAATTTGGCCTGATTAGAATGGCTGAAAAGACTATGTACCTACCTTGTACCCTGGTCATTTTCTCTGTACCCAGGTTTTGACTAAATATATTGTATGCCAAGGTCAATGGGAAAATATTAGTGAAGGCATTTGGGGGCAATATATTGAGAAAAACAGGACTTCCACCGATTTTCACTGAAGCAATAATTGCAAAGCCATCTTAGAGCATTCCTGTGCATACATAGGTTTATTAATCTTATTTCTATAATTACGTTCTCATTGTTTTTGTGGTTTTTCATTGTCTAACACAAATGTACTGCCAGCACAGCTACAGGAACTTGAAATGATGGCCAGATTGGGGCTACTGTGACAGTATCAATCCCCATACCAGTTGGAAGCCTTCAGAAGTGTTCTTGAGGGGGTGCCAACCCACTTGCTGATGTGGCCTGACTGTTTTGTGGATGTTGATAGAGATTCCAATGACATTATATCTGCTCCACATTCTCACTCTACCTGGGATAGATCAATGTGTTAGGCTCTATGAAATTCTTTACTGATACTTGATCAAGTAAATGTAACCTTTGTTTTTTTCTGGGAAACTCATATTTTATGCCGCCAGGTTTTTAAATTTATTTGATGGCAGAATATATTTGAAAAGTGCTTAGGAACATGAGCTCTGCGGTTACGCCTGGATTCAAATTCTGACGGTGCCCCTTATTAACTATGTAGCGTTAGACAAATGACTTAGCCAGTCTATACCAATTTCCTCATCTGTGAATTGGAGAGAATGGTGGTACTAACCTTGTAAGGATTCAGTGGGTTCTTCTTAGAACCCACTGAAATATTTCATATAAGGATTCTTTTTTTTTCTTTTTCTTTTTTCTTTTATTTGAGAGAGAGAGAGAGAGAGAGAGAGAGAGAGAGAGTACATGCAAGGGAGAGGGGCAGAGGGAGAAAGAGAAGGAGAAAATCCCAAGCAGGCTCCGCACTTAGTGCAGAGCTCACCGTGGGGCTCTATCCCACAACCCTGGGATCACGACCTGAGCCGAAATCAAGAGTCAGACGCCCAACTGACTGAGCCACCCAGGTGCCCCTCATATGAGGATTCTTGTGCATAGTAAGCCACCAGTTACTTAATCCCCCCTTCTCTATCTGTAATATGAGGAAGATGATAACAAAAATACCATCTACCCCCTAGAGCTGATGGAAGTTGAAATGAGTTAGTGCATATAAACATTTAGGACAGAGCCTGGAATATATAGGCACTCAATAATTATAACCTATTATTATTGCTGTTATTATTATTATTATTATTTTAGATCTTACCCTGATGAAATTGGACCAAAGCATTGGCCAGGCTCCCGGTTTGCCCATGTGATGAAACTGCGGCAGGCAGCCCTTCGAACTGCGAGGGAGCAATGGTCAGACTACATTCTGGTAAAAACAGATGTTTGATTTCTTGACAAATGTTATGTAGAATGTGTCCAAATCAATTGTTCACAATCTAGCACTGTGGAAGCAATTAAAACCATCTTTTGTTTAGGAACTACCTCCCCCACTTTTTAATAAAGGCACAAGGGATAACCTGGGGAACTTAATTTTGGGGTACCTGGATTTTATCTCAGACCCATCCCTGACATGCTTTTTCAGTGAGGAGGCACAGAAGCTGCTGGATTATTAAAAATATTAAAAATTCTGAATCCTTTTAGTTCATAGGGAATGATCTGGGTAAAGAAATAGAAGTCTTTCTTTTTCTTTTTTTTTTTAATGTTTATTTATTTTGGAGAGAGAGAGCATATGTGAGGCGGAGCAGGGGTAGAGAGGGAGACAGAGAGTCTGAAGCGGGCTCTGCACTGACAGCAGAGAGCCCTTTGGGGGGCTTGAACTCACAAACCCGAGATCATGACCTGAGCCAAAGTCAGACATGTAACTGACTGGGGCCCCAAGAAATATAAACATTTTTTTTTTATTTTATTTTTTTTTTTTAATTTTTTTTTTCAACGTTTATTTATTTTTGGGACAGAGAGAGACAGAGCATGAACAGGGGAGGGCCAGAGAGAGAGGGAGACACAGAATGGGAAACAGGCTCCAGGCTCTGAGCCATCAGCCCAGAGCCCGACGCGGGGCTCGAACTCACGGACCGCGAGATCGTGACCTGGCTGAAGTCGGACGCTTAACCGACTGCGCCACCCAGGCGCCCCTAAACATTTTTTTATAATGTGTATTCATTTTTGAGAGACAGACACAGCAAGAGCAGGGGAGGGCCAGAGAGAGAGAGGGAGATGCAGAATCCAAAGCAGGCCCCAGGCGCTGAGCTGTCAGGACAGAGCCTGATGCAAGACTCTCCAACCACGAACCATGAGATCATGACCTGAGCCAAAGTCGGACTCTGAAACAATTGAGCCAAAGAAATTTAAAGATTCTTAACTTTGTAGAAAAATTTTCAGATATAAGAAATTAATTCTATAAAAAAGAAAAGAGTCAAATTAACAGCTCTGAAACTCTTGCTCCTGAGTGATTTGGGGGAATGGAATCCCTTCTTTTTTTTTTTTTTTTTTAATACAAAGGATTATTACCTACAACAAGCAGCACATCCACCAGCATGCCTGTAGCATCACACAAGTGATGTATTGGCTTAGATGGATGTTCTGCATACAGTGGTTTTGTGTTGCAGCTGAGGAACCCAGAGCTCAGAGAGCCCACTGCTTCTATAGCAAGCAGTAAGCAAACCTGCTCTTTCTCTGGGAAGATATGTTACCTCATCCCTAAAGGCTACCAGTTGCACAAACAACCCTGAGAATGTCCCAGTTAAAGAAGCAGTCAGGGCGCGGCAGGGTAATGGTGTCTCTTGCTTGACTTCCGGGTTGCTCCCAATTATTCTGGGTTCTCATGAAGAATTTCTCTCCATGAAAAGGTTCCATCACTTTTCTTAGAACTTTCTTAGAGTGGTCCAGAAAAATACTGGACTTGATGATTAGGAACCTATGTTATATTCTGTCCTTATCCTCCAGGAACCTATCTTAATTGGAAGAGAGGACAGCTTCCTAGGAGCTGCAGGCCCATTTCCCTTCTGAAAATTGACAGGGGCTTTTTTCTTCACAAGTTTATGGGAATCAAGTTCTTCATCTGTAGCACCCCAAATCCATTTAGTTCTTTTGGTGAACGTTTTCCAGTACAACACTAGCAATAACACCAAAAAAGCAAAGACAATATTGTTTCATTAGACTTGTCAATATCTGCTCTCTATCACTGAACTCTAATTCCTAAAAGGAATACTTTTCACCTAGGTCCACCCCCAACCCATAACCACAACAAAAACCATCCCAATAATTTATCACATGCAACCTTTCAACACAAATAATTTCATATAAGTCTTCAAGTTGATGATATTTAATATTGTAAAGCTGTTTAAATGTCGTTAAAGCACACAAATGATGAATCACATTTTCTTGGTAAACAGATCGACTATCATCAGAATGAAAGCTTCTGATTATTTGCATGTGTGTGTGGTAAAATATACATAACATAAAATCTATCATTTTAATTATTTTTAAGTGTACAGTTCAGTGAGATTATTTATTTTATATAATAAGCTCTATGGCTAAACTATCCCTGTAAATGAATCAGTGTTAACATGGGCTTCTTCTGAGAGTGGGAAACAGCTTCGTGGGTTGATATAATGTACTTTCAGCAAAAATTCTACTTGTAACATTAAAATGGCATTGATGGATCTGTTTGGGGGCCATTTTGGCATGATTAAGACAACTAAATAAGTCTGTTCATTTGTACCTATGCTAGGCACTAAATGAGTGCATGGGGATGAATCTTTAAGAGCTCTTGGGAGCTGTTAGTGGTTAATAACCACTAACCAAGGTGTAGGCTGGGTGCTTGTTGTACCCAGTATGGTAACCCCAATTTATCGCTTAGTGCCTTAGGCAGAGCTAGACATGAGGGAGTTAGTCTAAATGTATGTGCCTGAATGAATACCATCCAGCTTCAACAGGTTTCAATAAGAAGAGCATAGATAACTGGTTCTGTGTCTCATGAGCAAGTTTCTGTGATCCCTCAGAAGTGTCGGGTTTGTCTTGAACCCGTTACTAAAAAGTACTTTTTCGCCTGACGTCTTCTTCTTCTTTTCCTAGTTCATCGATGTTGACAACTTCCTAACTAATCCACAGACCCTCAATCTAATGATTGCAGAAAACAAAACCATTGTGGCACCCATGCTGGAGTCTCGGGGTCTGTACTCTAATTTCTGGTGCGGAATCACACCTCAGGCAAGTCTTTGGCTAATGAGTTAATAAGACATTGAGTTTTAACAAGGCAGCCATGCTGTCAACCATCGCCCTATTCACCCTTGTCTCATTTCCTCCCTTAAAACATGTGTGTCACTGTTATGGGAACAAGCATGTTCAGGAAAGGAGGTGAATCCAGGTCCAATACTTAATAATTAATACATAATTTTGTATTAATGAGTTATGAAGAAAATATTCTAACGAGCTTAGCCTTAGATGCTTTAAATTAACCAATAAAGTGTACTGGTATTTGTACTTTTTGCCTCCCTGATTATGGGATTTTTTTTCTTAATTAGGGATTTTGGCGTTGTTAAAAGTAACGTAAGAACACTGTAGAAAAATTGCAAAATGGAAAAAGGTAAAAAAAAAAATTATGTGAATTCCCACCACTCTAACATCATGGATAACAGCTCACATGTTTTTAATAACGGTATCACCAAGTTACTTAACCTTTCTCTTAGTTTCAGAAATATTTAAGTTGTTCACAACTTTCAGCTATTATAATGACCATGATGATTACTGTACATTTTTCTGTGTTTAATATTATTGCCTTAGGACAGCTTCCTAAAAGTAGAATTACTGAGTCAAAGAGTAATAATAAATATGTTGATGACCTTTGATACATGTTGCCAAATATATTTCCAAAGACATCTTAATAATCAGAACTGCTGTGTGGCTTGTTTTTACAAAATTTAAGGGAAAAACAAAATTTTAAAGTTTCATCATCTCTCTTTTCCTTTGTAAAATCTTCGAAGTCTAGAATGTCTGGCTGGTTACATTTTTTTATTCTTTAGTTAATAAATTAGATAAAGAGATAAATTAAACTAATGGAGATAGTATGTATCAATATGGAATAAAGATGTGCTAAGGGGGAAAAATGTATGTTAAATGTGTTCTCATGTTAAAAGGGCTAAAGTCTGAGTCCTTCTTTTATATTTGGTTTGGTTTTGGATACAGAATGAGTCCAATGTTGTGCCGAGAAATGTTTAATAACTGCCTCTCTGCTGGGGAAAAGCCCTGATTGGCAGCATGTGGCAGTTTGCACCAGGTTGGGACTCCCACCATGCAAACAACCTAAATGTTGCTGAAGCAAGGGAAAGGTGAAGTCATTGCAGTATAGCCACTTGATGATACAATTATTTAACATATGCAAAGCCACTGTCTGTGGTGTTTTAGAATGGTGGGAAATCGTATGATTTTTTTTTTTACAGATTTGAAGCTACCAAAATGTCAAGTGGCTTGCAAAATTTCTGAAAATGTAACACACAGTGGCTCTAGCACACTGCTGGGTGAAGCATCCCTCTTTGGTTATAAATGTTTCCTGCAGTTGCTACAGATTTTGCATGCGTGTTACCCACATCTCTTTTAAGGAGACATTAAGTTCATATGTATAAAAGACATTCAGTTCCTTGGGGAGAAAATGTTTTATTAAGTTCATCTAAATTCATACACTCTCAGTTAATAATGTGCGGTGTTTCCCATGGTAGAGTCACTCAAGGGCTGTTTTTAATGAGTTCTGCATTGACACCAGGAACAAGGGTGGATTGCTTTAGTAACTACAGCCTCTAGGCTTTTATTATCTCCTTATTTGCTTTAATCATTAAAAGCAAACAGGAGAAATGTGCTCACTTATTTTGCACAGTAAAATAGAGAGCAACTTAGGGGCAATTCTAATTTTTCTCCTTTATTTTTTATTTATTTATTTATTTATTTATTTTTTTTTTTTTTTTTTTTTTTTGGCTTTCTACCATCCTCAGTCAGTCTTCTGCTAGGGTGGGAACAGAAACAGCCAATGACTTCATAAGCTTAAGGCAGGTCTTGGTTTCCAGAGGCTTTAAACACAAAATGACCCTGGTGTTGTCTGGCCAAGAACAGGAATTATTACCAACAACATTCATTTTTTGTCAAAAAAGACCTCTATCACCTCTGCCTGTCTGCAGGAGGCATATTAATTCGTTCTCTCTCTCTCTTATTTTCTCTGCTTCCTTCCCCTCACTCTCAGGATATTCAGTGACTCATCGTCATAAGTTTTCCAAAATTCTCATTCTGAAAATATTGTTCCTAAGTAGTCTAGAACTTTGTATTTCACATGTGTCCTTAGCAGTCCTTCAAAGAACCAGTGTTTCCTTTATCCCTTGAAAGAATGCTCATAAATTGAAAGATGTAAGTAAACCTTAAGTTAAAGGCTAATAAAAAATTGTAGTAATATGGGGTGCCTGGGTGGCTCAGTTGGTTGAGCGTCTGACTCTTGATTTCGGCTCAGGTCATGATCTCACTATTCGTGAGCTCAAGCCCTGTGTTGGGCTCTGCACCAACAGTGTGGAGCCTGCTTGGGATTCTCTCTCTCTCCCTCTCCCTCTGCCCCTTCCCCCCCAAAATAATTTTTTTAATTGTAGTAATAATAATACTTCATATAATGAATTACAGTTGTCAAAGTGTCTTCATAGACCTTATCGCATGCAATCCATTCTACAACCCTGTAAGAGAGACAAATCAACTATTATCCCAGTTTTCAAGGGAAGAAACTCAGCTCAAAGAGGTTAATCTTGGGCTGAGATCAAACAGCTAGAGGAAGATTAAGATGACTCTAAAACACATCATTTAAGTTCTTAACTTGTGATCCTTCTATGTTATCACGTGGTCAGTGCTCAGGCTGGCTCAGCTAGAACACTTCTCTAGGCACTGAAGGGAATGTCAGAGAAGTAGAAGTGGCTGCAGTGCCTCATGTGTGGGTCCTGACATCACAACAGAATGGGTGACCATAAAATATGGCGACCATGTGGGAACTTCTGTAACCACCGAGTGGGGTGCCCTTTAGAGTGCTGGCTTTGTGAAGCCTGACACTCATTCCGTGAGCATGCTGTCGCCTAAAACATTTTTCAAGATGCCCTTCAAAGCTTCCAGATACCTTTTTTTTTTAAGTTTATTTATTCTGAGAGAGAGACAAAGAGAGGGGGAGAGAGGGAGAGAGAGAGACAAAGAGGGAGGGGAAGGGAGAGAGGGAGAGAGAGAATCCCTATGTGACAGCACAGAGTGGGACATGGGGCTCAAACTCATGAACCATGAGATCATGACCTGAGCCGAAATCAAGAGTCAGATGCTTAACCGACTGAGCCACCCAGGCGCCCCAAAGCTTCCACATACTTTTAACGCCTTCACGCATACATCATATGTCTTCATCTTTTCTGGGACAGATTTCAGCTTTGGCAATAGTCAAATTACAGTTGGTGCCACTGGAGTGTAAGCCCCAGCGGGCCTCACACGTCGTGAGGGCTAAGGCTGGGGATGCCCATTTGCTGGTACGTCTCTAGCATCTAGCACAGCGCCTGAGTCATAGTGGGTATTCAGCAGAGGAAAGAGCACTTTTGAATGAACAGTTAAGTTTGGGGAAAACAAGTCGGGTCATTCCAAGCCAGTGTGTTCAAAACCACAGAGTAAGGGGGTTGGTTGTCCTGTGTGCTCATCCAGAAGGAACTTTCAAAAGGAGAACCCCCCAAAAAAGTGTGGAGCTGTGGCAGCTTCCCCGGAATATTGAATGAGGAAGTGCAGTGGCAGTGGAAGCCCCTAGCTGTGTGTTTAAGTAACTTGCATATTTAATTAAAACCATTAGCCAATATAATACAGTGATTTTAATATTAGCCAATATTTGTTGATGCTCTCTTGGTGCTAGGCAGTATTCTAAGCAGTTTTCAGATTTTACCGTACTTAATTTTTAGAGGCAACCCCATGGAGCAGATAATGCTATCATTCCTGTCGTACAGATGAGGAGACAGGCACAGCGAAGTTGAGTAACCTGACGTACAGACGATAAGTAGCTGAGGTGGAATTTGAACTCAGGCAGCTAGACACTGGACGCTGTGCTTTTAGCCGCTCTGCTCTACCAGTTCTTTTTTTTTTTTTTAATTTTTATTTATTTTGGGAAGAGAGAGAGAGAGTGTGTGTGTATGAGCAGGGGAGGGATAGAGAGAGAGGGAGACAGAGGATCCGAAGCAGATTCCCCACTGATAGCAGAGAGCCCGAGGTGGGACTCGAACTCACAAACCGTGAGATCATGACCTGAGCTGAAGTCGGATGCTAAACCAATTGAGCCACCCAGGCGCCCCTGCTCGACCACCTCTTAATTCTATCAGATGGCAACAGAAAATGTACTTTTATAAGATCATTAAATCCAGAGATAATGCTGAAACCCAAATTATTTCTGAAAACAAAACCCTTAAGTACTATTTCATATGTAAATAGCATTTCTTGAACTCAGTTGGAAATCCTTAGGCCAAGATAAGAAGAGGGGCAGTGACTTTGCTCGGGGACTTCTCCTTAACTGGTGGGGACTTAGGAGGAGTCCGCCTGGCAGAAGACGGGGAAAGATGAAGCCCTCAGATTGGAGAACATAGCCCACCTATTTCTCTTTTCCAGGGCTTCTATAAACGGACCCCAGACTACCTTCAGATTAGAGAATGGAAGAGGTTGGGCTGCTTCCCCGTCCCCATGGTTCACTCCACGTTCCTAATTGACCTCAGGAAGGAAGCCTCTGGCAAGCTGATGTTCTATCCCCCGCACCAGGACTACACCTGGACCTTTGATGACATCATCGTCTTTGCCTTCTCCAGCAGGCAAGCAGGTACTGTTTATGTTCAGTTGTTCCGTCACCATGGAAACACTGCAGCTAACCAGCTCCTTTGTTTTGTGCATCTTATTATACAACAGTCCTATATAAAGCTTTTTTTCCCCAGGCAGTATTAGAGACAGTTGTTTGCAGTAACCATACCAGCACCCTCTTTATCGTTGTCCAGGTGAGCACCAATGACCAAGAGCCAGGGCCGGCCCCTCCCCAGAAATCCACTCTCTTCTTTTTGAGTGCTGGGAAGACAGTGGCCGCGGGGAGAGCCATGAGCAGGTGATTGGTTCTCGATGGTGCTACTGTATCATTTTGTTCACTATAAGGAATTTTTTTATTAATTAGGAAACTGTGACAGTGGCCCAAAACAACACTGGCAAAGACCCCAGACTTTAAAATCAGAAGTTTATTTCTTCTTTAAAAAGTCTGAGCTGGTACAGTGGCTCTGTTCCCCAAAGTTTTCAGAGACCCAGGCTTCTCTGTTGCTTCCCCATCCTCCATGAGGTGTCGTCCTTAATTGTATGATCCAAGATGTCTCATCAGTATGGATGCATTGTAGCCATTAAGTAAAAGCCAGAGAGGGAAGGCATTTCTTCATTTAAGGAGTTGAACATATTGCTTCCATGCATATCCCGTTAGCCAGAACTTAGCCACAGGTCAACACGTAGCTGTAAGTGAGGCTCAGAATGTGCTCTTTACTCTATGCAGTCTAGAACCTCAGTTCTCTTACTCCAAAAGAGGAGAGGACAGACTTACGGAGGCACCTAGCAGCCTCTGCCACAGTACTCATGGAAGGAAAGGCAGAGCCAGACTTAAGGCTTTCAAGAACCACTGGGAAGCATTTCCACTGGTGGGACTTAGGAGGAGTCAGCCTGTACAGGCTTTTTGAGGAAGACAAGTCAGTTGGAGGCTAAGTTTTTTCTCTTGTGCCACCCTGCACATGCAGTCAGGGAGGACTTAATTCACGAAAGCAATTCAACAGGAAGTTCCACGACATTCCTGAAGCAAAGCTGTATTTCAGACCTTCCTGAGAGAAGTCAGGTCCCATCATCAATGAGCCAGAAATGTGCTACTTAAGTGCCAGCAGAAGCGAGTTTAGAAAGTAGGTGAATGGTGAATAAACTCATGTGGCCGTATAAGTTAGGGTGGGTGAGATCAGGACCCCAGGCAGCTGAGACAGCTTGCTGGCAGTTGAGAATGTTAATACAAATTCAAGCCACAGCTCACAGGTCAGGCTATCTTTAAAGCCATAGGTGTCCCACTCAGCAGTTGTAGATTTGGTAGGAATGAGAATATTTGGTGGACATGTGGAAAGCTATTTTCCCTTGGCTGCTAGAGCCGTTTAGACCCTTTGGCCAGGTGTAGGCATTCTTTAGCCCCGTGTCAAGGCAAAAGCAGGGTTCTTATCCTCATCTGGATTGAGAGTTTTCATGAAGGTTCTTGTGTCAGTGTTAATGGAAACTGCCTCTTTTAACATGGCCTGTGATTTGCTCTGACTTCTCCAGGATGGGAAGCAGACTCAGGGCCTTCTCATTCCTTTCAGTGTGCCAGTCCCTTGGCTTCAGAGTTTGCAGTAAGGGTGTTCCAAGAAAATGAACTATTCAGAAGTACAATAATGGTCCTTGCCTAACAGAGTTCTCATTTACAGTCATTGCATAAGGTGTTTTGTGACCCATGCACTAAATTATTATGATGTAGTTTTTCAACCAACAACTGTATTTGGGGCTGGAAGAGGGACACAGGCTGGATAGGAATTTTTCAGCTCTGTCCTGTGCGTGGCCTGTTCACTCAGACTTCATTTCTCAGTGGTCACACTCCCCTTGGGCCTTCCCAGGACATTGAAGGTGGAGAGGCCCAAAGCTGTTTGGCGATTCAGTTGGGGAGAGAGGAGGTAGAAAAGAAAGGAGAGGGAATTGATACTCTAGGTTTTGCCTTTGTACCTAGGATCGTGTTAGGCTCTGTGCTACTTGGGGAGATAAGATCTTTACATGTGGAAGCATGAGTAATAGCTGTCAAACAGGGAAACCTGAGGGTCACATGGGTGGTATAAACCGTGAACAGGTCCGGGAGTCAAGCAGGAAAGAATCACTGTCATTTGGGGGAAGGAAAGAGCTTTCCTCATGGCTCCCATGGTGGCACTTGAACTTCTCTTAAAGTATTTCCAAGAGAGATAAGAATGAGCCTGGGAGTCCTGCACAGCTCATGGACGCTTTTCCTTTCTGACATCCAAAGCAAATCACTTCCCTTCTCCCTCGCAAGAGTCTTGATGAAAGATAATTTGTGTTCTCTTTTTCTCACTCTGTGAAGCTCCCTAGCTGTGTTTCATCCTCTGAAGTATCATTTTTTAAATGTCCAAAAGGAAATAAAGGCCCTACATGTTCCTGGCCGGCCCATCTAACCACAGACCTCGCTCCTTAACCTTTCACCTCTGACTCCAGTCATTGCCATGTGCGGTTGATGAGTGGGAGGCGCAATCCAAGTGTGGTGGTGCCCTGAGGTATAGCTGCTGAGCTGGCCCCAGAAGAGAGCATAGGGGTCGCAGAAGAGTCTCTGTGGCTATAGTGAAGCCAGGGTCAGGAGTTCACGTCCCGTTGTGGCCAGAGATGTGGGCTTTGTGTCATGGCCACAGGAACCATCTCTGGCGCCAGCCAGTCGTCTTCTGAACGTCTGCTGTTGAGTCAAAAAAGGCAAGAGATGTGGGTGACGGGCGTGCATCCCTGCCTCCTGCACATCACTGGTAGTAATCAGAGGTGCCGGCCACGTGCAAAGATGGCAACCAGCGTCATTACCGGCTCTCAGCCTGGGCTTCAGAACCCTGGGCAGATAGAAAGATACTTGGCATTGGCTCTTTAGGGACAAAGGTTTTGTGCTAATGACTTACTGTATGGTCTTGGACAAGTCCTTGCCTCTCTGGATCTGATCTTTCATCACCGAGGATAAAAATAAACGTATCAATCCAAGTATAAAGGTACTAATGAGTACAAGAAAATGTTTGCTATTTTCATATGACAAGCACAGAGCTTCGAGGTGAAGTTTCATTTACCATTCTTTTTCACAGGGAAAGAAAATTGTTTTCTCCAGAAGTAGCCTTCACTGAGAGTACCAGATTCCTTCATAGACTTTAACTAATTATCAACACGTTTCCTTTTAAAATTGTTACGTTTTTATCAAATTATCCATGGACATAGTTGAAAGAGTTCAAATAGTCCCCCAAGGTTTATTATAAAATTGGAAGTCTCTTGTACATCACCCCCCTGTACCATCATTTCCCTCTTCTAGAAGAGAGATACTTTTTTTTTTAAGTTTATTTATTTTGAGGGAGGGAGAGAGCAGCAGAGAGAGAGGGAGAGAGAGAATCCCTAGCAGATTCCACACTCAGTGTGGAGCCCGACACGGGGCTTGATCCCACGACGCATGAAATCATGACCTGAGCTGAGATCAAGAGTCAGACACTTAACCGACTGAGCCACCCAGGCACCCCAGAGACCGGCACTTTTAACGCCTCCAGATGATGACGGAAGTATAATATAATGTCTGTGTTTCTAAATAGTATGACTGTGTTGCTACCTCTTGATTCTCTGGTCTTACTTTGGATGTGATCTATTGACTGTCCACCACAGAAGAGGGTGAGGTAGCTCTCTCTCCTGCCTGTGCTCCCTCAATGCAAACACAGTCCTCCCAACACTGTCCTCCCAATAGAGTTCCATGGCAATTTAAGACAGATCAATGGCCAGTGTTTTTGTTGTTATAATATGTGAACCTAATTCAAAGCTGAGCCACTTATGGACTATGGCTAGTTTTCCTTCTATATTTAACTGAATGACTGCCTTTTCCCCTTAGTTTATGACTAATACAATCTAAAACTAAGCCCTAATTGTCTAAAGCATCTCTTAGAATGGTCAGATTTATCAGATGTTCTCTTTTTGCATGTTTGTGAAGAATTTCTCTTCTGGAACCTTCTGCTGTTGTCTGAGTGGTGCCACAGCTCTCAACCCGGGATGCCCTTCCCTTGTCCCGTACGTTGACCCTCCTGTCAATTATGTCTCAGGGCCTCCTTGTTTTCTGTAATCCGCCCCCTCTCCTTTTCCTTCCTTCTCCTCCTCCTCCTTCTTCCACATCATCCAGTCACTTTGTGAGAAAGTGTGATGGTAAGTAAATATCTATGACCTTGCTGTGTGAAAATGCCTTTCTTGTCCCTTCACATTTGATGGACAGCTTGGCTAGGTCTCATCTCCCCTTTTTACTGAAGCTTTGGAAAGTTGCATGGTAAGACGATTTACCTAATTAGGATAGAGAGACAACGTAAACATGAAATCATTTTCCTCTCACTTCCTGAACTCATCGTGACTTTGCAAGGGGGTACATTTTCTTTTGAAGCGACCCTGAAGTATTTGTGTAGGCAAACAGCAGAATTAGTGAGTTTACTTGGTGAAGCAAGAGAAGTGACCACGTTTGCTGGACCAGCCCTGATTTGTGCCAGATTCAGTGAGGAAGAGGCTAAAGGCTCTTTTCTTCCCCTGTTCTTCTCTGCTAATGCCGTGAGACAGCATCACCTGGTCTGGCAGGTGATACAGCTGACTGGAGGAAATTTCATCTGCACAACATAGAGAAGTCACTATGCAGATAATTCTGTCTCTGGAAAGCATAGATGATTATGGCCATTAACAAATCAGAAGCTTGGACACACGGATCAGAGCTTGGCAGACTCGTTCTTTCAACTAAGCAATCTTTTCATTAGTCAGGACCGTCAGTTGTCGGATCTTTGTGAGACCATCTTGATTCCTATATTCCTAATTTTCTGGTCAAACACAGATGCTGTGCAACTCTTGGAGTTAGTCACGTGGGGCCTTGGAACCAGTGCTGAATACAGGAGGACTGAGGCATGTTTCTGGCATTGTCATATGACAGATTCTTAGCAGGACTTGAAATGCAGTCTTTTTGTCCCTTTACGAATCCGTCATACAAGTTTCATGTCTGTTGGTTGACTCCAAATCCATGCCTGCTAAGAGAAATAAAACCTCGGAGAACTGTGGAGAATTCTAAATTTCCTTCTTTTTTTTTTTTTTGTTTTTTGTTTTTTGTTTTTTGTTCTCCATATGCCTAGATTTAGCTTTAATAATCTGTCAGCCTCACAGGATTTTCCTGTTTGCTTTCATATCAAATGTGGATTTCATTCCTCATCTTCTTGTTATTTCCTGTAGGCGGATTACAGTGTTCCATTCTGTTCTCTGGAATGGGAATTCCTTGCCTCCTTTTGATCCCTTCGTGCTTTTAGTGCTCATTTCAGACCACGGGTATGCTTTTTCTTCAGAGAGAAAAAAATCAATTTCCTCTGAGCTGAAGAGTGGCCCCCGGTTTTTATTAGCCCCCAATGCTGCATTAAATTTTCTTACTAAAGAGCATTTTTGAGGTCTACAGGCAGTGTCTGAAACAACTACTTATTCATTTCCAGTGCCAAACTCAGCTTTACCCACAGTCCGAGCTTTTTTCCCTTAGTTGTCTCTAGAGAACCAAGAACCGTGTTTTCTGATTGGTTGCTTTTGTTTCCCTCTTGGATCCTCAGGCATCCAGATGTACCTCTGCAACAGAGAACACTATGGCTACCTGCCCATCCCCTTGAAGTCCCATCAGACCCTGCAGGAAGACATAGAGAACCTCATCCACGTCCAGATAGAAGCAATGAGTGAGTGACCCAGGAGCTCGGGTGATGGCTCTTGCTCCATTGCCACCGTGACCACACCAGCCACCTTTCCCTTCTCCCAGGACTGTGATCTCACAGTCATCCGTCTGCCTTGGCTGAACTATAGCTATTCATTTGTTAATTCGTTCTTAAACTTTCCTTTGTGACATATGAATATGACAAGGTCTGCCTTTAGGGAGCTTCCGATCCAGGTGGAGAGCTGGGTACGCAGTAAATACATTTTGTACAATATCAGAAGGGCCGTATTGGTATTTTGTGGTGTAGATTTAAACTCAAAACTTTTATGCTTTCTAATTATATGACTTTGGAAAAGTAATCTAACCCCCTTAGTTATGAAATGGAGATAAAGCTTTAGTGTTTGGGGGCAAATTCTCCATTCTATCTATCTATGTATCTATCCATCTATACTTTATACAAATAAAGTCTAATAACAATAATTATGACTTCAACTTATTAATAGGTTATCATGTAACAGATACTATGCTAAGCATTTTTTGTATATTGTCTCACTAACCCAACAACAATGACAGGGTTTTTATTATCCCCATATTAAAGATGAAGAAACTGAGGTGGAGAGAGAGAGTGTAAGTAACTTGCTCTAGATCATTTTGCTAAACAAATGACAGATTGGGATTTTAACCAGTCTTGCCATCTGCAAAACTCACATCCTTAAACACTGCATCGTTATTGCCTCTGGGTCTAGAATGATGTCAGAATTGGTAAATGCTCAATAATCACTCGCTATCATAATTATAACGTATAACGTTCAGTGGTGGCTAAAGGAGAAGGTAATGGCAAAACCCTGCCTAGGGGAGGATGTTGGAAATGGCTTCCCAAAGGAGGGAATATTTTCAGTTCATTTTCATGCAGCATCTGAGAAATTCTGTTATTCATCACTGGAGTATAGGAGGTACGTCTGTGGGCAGTAGCGATGGTTGGGGAGACATGGCAGGAACTGAGGCTGGAAAGTGGGCAAGAGCCCAGCCAGAAGGACCTCTAATGTATAAGGTGGTGTTTGGACTTTTCCTGAAAAGAGAGGAACTCTTAAAGGGATTTTTATCAGAGAAATGTCAGGTTGAAATCTGGATTTCTAAAGGCCACCCTCATGGTAAGGGAAGTATGGCTGGAATAGGGCGGGACAGTGGATGGCTCAGGCCAGAGGCGAAGAGGTCGTTTTTGACATTACATGGTAACCTAGGCAAAAGATGGTGAGGATCTGAGCTGGGGCAGGAACAGGGGGAATGGAGAGGAAGGAAGAGATTAAGAGAACCTTATGACATAGTCTTGAAGGGATTTAACCAAGAGTCTGTAGCTGAGCAAAAGGGAAGCAGAGAACAACTTCTTAGTTCTGACTTGAGTGTTTGGGGATAACAGTAAGAGTTTTAAAGGGTATACAGCATGTAGAATTAAGGAGACATTTGCAAAGAAAAGTCATGAGTTCGTTTTTAGACCCATTGAGTTGCCTGTGAATATCTATTTCCTGCTCCCCACCCTCAGACAGTAAATGCCTTTTTTGTCATGTTCATCTCAAAAAGAATGGCAAATAAAACCCCAAACCAGCAGAAGATAGAAAATAATAAAGATTAGAGCAGAAATCAATGCTATTGAAACCAAAACAAACAAACAGAACAGATCAATTAAACCGGGAGCTGGTTCTTTGAAAGAATTAACAAAATTGATACACCCCTAGCCAGTTTGATCAAACAGAAAAAGGAAAGGACCCAAGTAAATAAAATCAAGAATCATAAAGGAGAGATCACAACCAACACAGCAGAAATACAAACAATAATAAGAAAATATGGTGAGCAATTATATGCCAATAAATTGGGCAATCTGTAAGAAATGGACAAATTCTTAGAAACATATAAACTACCAAAACTGAAACAAGAATAAATAGCAAATTTGAACATACCCATAACCAGTAAAGAAATCGAGTTAGTAATCAAAAATCTCCCAAAAAATGAGTCCAGGACCAAATGACTTTCCAGGGGAATTCTACCAAACATTTAAAGAAGAGTTCACACCTATTCTTTTGAAGCTGTTCCATCATGTTCATCTCAAGGCATAGCCCTTTGCCTGTCACCTAGTAGACACCCAGTAAAGATTTGTTGGCTAAGTGAATGAATAAATGAACACATGGGTTTAGGTTGACATGACCAGTGAGTAGATGGAGAGATAAGTCCATCAAGCCTAAAGATGTTGAGTAGGGATTCCATAACAAGATAATGTGATATCACAGAATTTCAGTAAAACAGGAGCATGAGATGTGAGTATGATAAAGACTGAGAAAAAGTCCAGTGCAGTTTTTCAGATAATACCCATGATAAGAATGGTTTCAAAAAAGGCTGAATCAGAACTCAAAGTGTTGTAGAAGTAATTAAGAAGCAAAGAAATAGAGAAAAAAGCAGAGAATTTTTTTTAACAAACATGTTTGGGACCAGAGGGTAAGGAAGACAATAATAATTTAAAAGAGTCATCAGAAGTTTTCTTTAAATAGCAGATTCTCCTACTGTATTTATATAAGCTTCTGTTTGCAAAATATCAGTCTGCTCAATATACGGGGAGCACATCAGTGGTGCTGAGCAAAGTACATACACAGACTATACGTGGGATGAGGGCAAGCACTCCTCCCGTCACAACCTCTGCATGCTGATGTGCATGACAGCTTGCAAGCCATCCAGTCTTTCCTCATCTCAGTGTCTTGGGTTTGAAAAAGGCAACAAGAGACACTATTGTTCTCTAAGTATGTAGAGAATAACAGGGATAATGTAGAAAAAAATCCCCAGCATTCATGGCGGGGGGGGGGTGGGTGGCGGGGAATAAGGATTGACTAGGGAGTTGGTGCAGTTGTAGTATTTCTTGAACCAGCCCATAGGAAGTTCCTTTGTGAATTTCTTTAACACATACTGTTTCTGCCTATTGTCTATGTTCTAGATGAGGGCAGCATCTTACTGCCTTTTATCCCAAGGACCCAGCACAGGACAGGACATATGGTTGGTACCAAACAAGTATTTGTTCCAAGTATGGCCACACAAGCAAAAGAACAAATGAGGAAATGGATGAAAACTGTATTGCAAAGAGCACTGAACCGGAATGCAGCATAATGAATTTCAACCCAAGCCCTGTCACTTCTGGAGGGAGAATTTTCCACCCCCCCACCCCCCCAGAGCTTTAGTTCCTGTATCTGTGGAGTGAGGATAATAGCACTTACTTTGCAGGGTTGGGAGGAGCAAAAACAAAACAAACCAAAACAAAACAATGTACACCAACTCCATAAAATATTGAAGGGTTGCTGTTATTAGGACTCAGTTTGACCTTGGTAATGTGTCACACACACACACACACACACACCCGCCATCACTCCTGTTCCGTGCCTGCCAGACTTGACTCCAAGTAGATGCCAGCTCAGAGAAGGCCAAAGACTTACCTTCTCTTGTTTTCCACCATAGGACTGAGAGCACAGAAGCTTCCCTGTGTGTAGAAGCACACACATTGTCGATAAAGTTTTTTAAATTATATAAATTATAAATATGCATGGCACAATGCTACACAAGTAGAATTCATCTGAGAAGAACCTGTAATTTATAGCTGCCATTTCTAATCTCCCAGTGCATACCAGCTCTATTGCTAGGCACTTTATATGTGGCATTTTGTTTAATTCTTGAATTTACCTTCGTTAGTTATAATTCTGTTAAAATTTCAGGTTCTGAATTTTAAAAGGTAGAACATAATTGGAGTAAGAAAAATAATTAGAAAATAAACTTTGGAGGATAGTAATGCAGAAATATAGACTGGAGGCCCCTGTAGGATTGAGGATTAATAATGAAATCATATCCGTCAAGTGTCCTCAGGAAAAACGGGCCAGATGTTAAATGCATTTTGCACAGCATCTGGAACCCAATGAACAGTAAAGAAACAGCTGCTAATAGACTACACCAATTGAAGCATTAGAACAGGAATTATATTATATTTATGTACAAACACTGAATGCCTTCCTACAATCTATGAGGGTACTGGGGATTCAAAACATTTTACAATCTCTGTTTTGGGTATATATATTTAACTGGAGACAAGGGACAAACATAAAAAAGACCCCAATGATGCAGGATAGTGCTTTGTGAAAGGAGAAGATTTAAGGGCAATTGGAATTTGGAATAGTGAGAAATTGTTCGGGCAGGTGTATTCTCTGAGAGCTTCAAGTCCTGGTGGTTGTCAAGCTGGGCTTTGCTAGAAGTGCACAGTTTACACAGAAGAAGTGATATGGTGAGGGCACTATAACAGAGGAAACTGAGCAAAGATACTGTTCGAAAAGCACTCTCACTCTACACGAGGTTTGGCTTTAAATAATAGAGGAAAATGAAGTTTGAAGGTTAGGGTGGCTTAACTGTCATGGTCCCTGAATGCTCCACTAAAGCAGAACGCCATCCAGAAAGCAGTAAGGAGGCAAGGAAGGTTTTAGAAGGGAGAGTCAGGCTTTAAGTACTAAACACTTACTATGTTCCATGGATTGTTCAAGATGCTGGGGATACAGTAGTGAGTAAAATCAGCAGAAGCCCTGCCATCAGCGAATGTATATTCTAACACGAGGTGCAGACAATGTATCGAGGGAGCAGCCACATGAATATTTGGGGGAAGAGTGTTCCAAGCCGAAGGAACTGCAAAGGGTGTTTGGAGAGCTGGTAACGCTCCGGGAGCAAAAGGCCCATGTGGTTAGAGTACACAAAATGAGGAGTTGAGTAGAAGGAGATGAGATCATGAAGGAAGAAGTGTCCGGATCATGCAGAGCCTTGTGACCACAGTAAGGAATCCAGATTTTATTCTAAGAGTAACGGGACTCCATGTGGGATGGGGTGGGGGGAGTGGCATGACATTATTTATACATTTAGAAAGATCATTCTGTCTGAGGTGTGGATACTCGAGTATAGGAGGAGCGATACCTCTCTCTTGGTGAGAGGAGATGGTGGTTGGGATGCAAGATGTAGCAAGGAGGTGATGAGGAGCAGGTGGGTTTAGGGTATGTTTATTGGTAGAGCCAATGGGACCTACAGAGAACCAGATGCAGCCCACGAAGGAAAGCAAGGAATCCAGATGACACCAGGCTTGTGGCCTGGCATACCATTTAATGAAACGGGAAAAGATTTGGAGAGGGAAGTTTTGGTCATGTAAGCTTATGATATTTTTTTAACATCTGAATAGAGAGGTTAAGCGATATTTGGATAGGAGTCGAGTTCAGGGAAGAGACTCCATCTGGAGACAGACATCTGAGAGTCATCAGCATTAAAAGGACATTTGAAGCCATGGAACAGTGTGCATTTGTTTAGTAAAAGATCATAGAAAGAGAAGAGGGGAAGGAAGAGGACAGATCCTTGGGGGGAGTCAAACAGCCAAAAAGCTGGAAGGAAAAACTGAGAAGTGTCTCGGGAAGGAGCCAGATGATGCTGAGAAGCCCGGTAAAATGAGGATAGGGCAATTCTCATTGGTTCTGTCAAGATAAAAATCTGTGATGACCTTCATAGGAGCCACTGCGGTGCAATGATGAGGACACCAGCCCATTGGAGTGAGCCAAAGGGAGGACAATGGGGAGATGGGAAAGTGGAATCTTGTTGAGATGGGGAGAGAGAGATAGGATGGTGGCCGAAAGGGAGTGAGAGATCAAAAGCGAGGTTGTTTTGTTTTGTGTTTGTTGAGATAGGATTTTAGCATGTTTATATGCTAACAAGAAGGATCCACTATATAAGGAGAACCGGATGATGTAGAAGAGAAGTTAGTTGTAAGGCTGAAATCCTTGAGAAAATAAGAAGCCTTGTCATCTAGGACAATTTTGGAGAAGTTGTCCTAGGTGGGAACAGAGATGCTTCTTCCACTCTAGCAGATGGGAAGACAGAATGTGTAGGTGCAGATGAGGCTGGCTTTGTGCACTGGAGGTAGAAGGAAAAGGTAGGTCTACTTCGACTTTGAGTATTTTCTTTATGAAGTACGTAGTACATCAGCTTGAGAGAGGTGCTAGAGGCTTCAGGAGGGAGGACAAGGCATAAAACAGATCTTTCAGTGAGTGGGAAAGTAGATTTACTATGGAAGTGCAGTTGCATCATTTGGCAATGTCGAGTGCCAATTTGACATCTGTGGTTGTAATTTTAAAGTGATTCAGTCAACACAGTTGTGTGAGTTTCTCTTTGCAGTATTCTTGGTGCTAAGTGGGTAATCAGGTACAAGCAGGATTGTGATTTTGCCAAACAAGAATCGTGGTAGCAAATGAAGAGTCTTTACAAGTGGGGCAAGAGTGCTAGCCCATTGGATTGGGTACCGATGGACATGAGGACCTGAAGGATGTGATGAAAGCAAATGTGGTAGTGAGTCACTGAAAGAGTGATGCAAGGACCTAGAAGCAGCCTGTTGGGTGGGTCACCATGTGGATGCTGAGGTTTTAATAATTATGGCAGGGACAGCAAGATTGTGAGCCAAAGGCTGTCATTATCAGTGGCTGAGGGGGCATGACTAGGAGAGAGAGGGTGCTAAGATACACTTCAGAGAACCTGGGAGTTTTGAGGGATGAAAGGAAAACAGTTTGGAGTGAGTTGGGGGAGGTGAGAAAAATCAGCTTCTACTCTCACAGGTGACAGGGAGGCAGCGTCCTTAAAGGAACGCCAAGTGTTTAGTTAAAATAAAAAGATGAAGAGACATTCAGAAAAAATAAGGGACCAAAAATGTCAAAGAGCTGATGAACTACAGACTGGAGCTTCAGAGATCAGAGGGAAAGAGCCCGGGTAGGGTGGGAGGTAGGAGATTGTAACAACAAGGAGCTAATACTTGCTGAAAGCACCGTGTGCATCGCTCCACATGTACTTACTCATTTCATATGTTAGGAGCTATATAGAAAATTTGAGAAGGTGCTTCCTGTACAGAAAATTGGGGGGTGAATGGCGGGAGGTTAGATCTTATAAAGGTGATAGAAATAAATGGGCTATATGAGGCATGAGGAGATTCGTCTTGCAAGCCAGAGCATGAGGTGATGGGAGATCTCAGGTGCCCATTCTCAGTAACAGCATTTTGGAGCAACGGAATGTCATGTAAAGGTTATTAAGATTATTGCATGTGAAATCAGAAGGTCCAATAACCTTACCAATTACTCACTATTTGATCTTGGGCACCAGTTGATTCACCATTTGACCTTGGGCAAGTCTACATCCGGGTGGGTCTCAATTTCTTCATCTATAAAAACAAACGACCAAAAAAATAAGTGAAGCTAAATGGTGTGGTTGACTATGAAAGCCCTTAACCAATTGCAGACTGTCAGGTGTGACTATTGTGGTCACGAACAGCACCGTGCTTGAAGAAGATTATTTTGACCATAGTGTGCATAACAAGTTAGAAGGAGGCAAGACTAAGTGCGTGTTAGAAAAATATTAAAACAGCCCAGGCATGGTGAGTGAGGACCTGAGCTAAGGTCGTAACTGCAGCAATTGAAGAAGTTCAGGACAACTTTTAGATTATGATGAAATGATTATGATTTAGTTAGGATTTGGTGCAAGCCCAATCTCTCCAAGATTTCGGGTTGCATGACTGGGCTGGTACATTGTACACTGGATGGTGTGTGCCCCAGTATGGACTATAGACAAGACAACAAGCAACGGTCACCCAGGAGCAAAGACTTAGCTAACTGAGCCACTGTGAACTCAGTCCAGTTGCTAAGGCCAACTTGATGCCAGTGGCTACCAAGGACCAGTTTTGGGGGCAGGCAGAGTGGGGGCGAGGGTCCAGGAGTCAGACTTCGGTTCACCTACCAGTTCTATCAGCTCTGTGACCCTGGGCAAGTTATATTTAAGCCTTTGTTTCTTTATCGGTAAAAATAGGGACACTCATACTTATCCCATAGTACCTGTTGTGAAGATTAAAATAACTGGGATTACATGTGTGGAGGGTGTAACCCAGAGTTCAGTGAGTAATAGGATCTCTACAATAATAGCTATGATGCTTATTCCTAGATCTTGAAACTATCTAGGAGCCAAAGAAGCATATTTTCCCAACTGGTGGTACAGTGGGGGACTGTGTCTAGGGAGGGATTCAGTGAGGGATTGATAAATTGGGAATGATGGCGTCAGAAACGACCCCAAACCAAAGCTGGTGTACAGGTTACCTTCGACTCTGATGAAACAAGGACACATCCCTTCTCCTGGCATAGTAAGTTTTATACATCTTACTTGCATCATTCCGTCTTTCCCAGTGGCTTAGCTCTGTCTTCAGTGACAAAACCCAGGCATAGTTCTCATATTTTTGCTCAATGGTGGCTTCTAGGAGCTAGCCACTTGTGGCTTTGGGGGGACACTTGTCCTGTGAATGCAGTGACTACCCATGTTTGATGGAAGCAAAATGGCAGTCTCTTTGGCTGAAACGTTAAAGCCACCTAGCCATGTGAGTGCCAGACAGAGACCAACAGCATGAAAAGGCTAACTCAAAATATAACCCCCTCCCAACTCCCAGTCCCAAGGAGGGAGAGCCAGACAGCTCCTCAAACAACATTGTGAACAAAAAGGAGTTTGTATGTGAAGTTTCTTTCTCTTAAAAGCCTAACTCTGTACATGGTGCCCCCTTGATCAATATTTGTTGATTTAAAAAAAATTAATGAGGAGCGGGGTAAAGCAGAAAGGAACAAAATATTCTAGGCTCCCGGTGGAAACAGAAACACATGCACTGTGTACTCACGGAAATGTGACCATAGGGGTCAGGGTTGAAGTCATGAGACCAACAACTGTTGGGTTTGGTTTAGGAAACCTGTCTCACCACCTTCTAGAACTTCATGTCATTTGATCACAGGTGACACTGGATGTCCTGGTTTCTCTTTAATGTCCCAGGGAAGCATGAGTTAAACAAATAATACTCTATGGACAGTGTCTCAGTCAAAAGGGTGAAGAGGTTATGCTAGGATATCAAACAGTGACAAAATTCCACTGGCTGCATACAGCAATGGCTTACTTCTTCTTACGCGAGGTCTACAGTGGTCCTGGTGCCCTTCTGGGTGGCTGTCCTGCATATGTTAGCACATCATTCTAGGCTACTTCAAATGTGGGATTTCTCCTTTATCAACATCTGCTACTCTGGCCATTGTGGTGGGGCTGGGGTGGTGGGGGGCAGGTGGGGGGAAGGGCTTGCAGAGCTGAGAAGCAGCAGTTCATGAGGCCATGACCAATTTCAAGGGTGAGGAAGTGATTCCTCTCCTAGGCCCGGAATGGAGGAGATGGGTACTGCTGAGTAGTAGTGAAGGCCACCGCCAACAGTTACTCCAACCTCTCGGCTACCAGCTCTGACTTAGTTTTCTTTCTATTATCCCTTTAAGGAAAACGAAATGAGTACTTTGAATTTACAATTCTAAAATTCTTCAAGACCTTTACAGGTTCCTCACTCAGCGTTGCTTCCGACCTTTCAAATGTGTAGTTCGCAAAGAGAACTTTTTCGGAGTATCGAATAAATAAATCTTTTACTACTTAAGATGCAGTGCCCCTCCCATCTGGAAATTTACCTGTGAGCCCTGTACCAAGTGAGGGGATGTGGTTTGGCCCCCAGAGGCGAGTTTGTGTTAAAATAAAGGACCTTTTGCATACCTGTAGCTAAACCTGCCTGGATGGGATAAAAATAGCCCCAGACTTTGGCCCTTTAAAATAGACAGAGAAGGCATTATTTAGAAGAAGTCTGGCCCAGTTCTGAGGTCTTTCATTATAAGCCACAGTAAAGTAATAGCTTGAAAGTTACTGAGTTTTTACTATGCTAATTTACTGGGTTGAGTGCTTTGCATACAGATCTCATTTAAATTTTACTACACCCTAAGAGATACACTTTTATTATCTTGATTTAACACATGAAGAAACAGGTTTGGAGAGGACACTTAACTAACTCTTCCAGACCTTCACAGACCAAGGTTTGGATTCAGGTCATCTGACTCCAGAGCCTTCACCCTTAATCTTTACCCTTAAGGGAAATGGGGCGAATATTCCAGTCTGCATATAAATAAGTGTTCTCGAAACCCTGACCAGTCCTGGAGAACTGCTGAGTGGTTACCCCCTGTCCCGGACATCCAGGTGGTGTTCCTAGACATCAGATGTGTGGATGGAATTCTGTTCTCTGAGCCTTTCGCTAACAGAGTGCTCTGTGTGCTTCTTGTGTCTTCCAGTTGACCGTCCTCCAATGGAACCCTCCCAGTTTGTTTCCGTTGTCCCTAAATATCCAGACAAGATGGGATTTGATGAGGTAGGAAAGGTGTCTGTGTGTGCACGTGCACACATGTGCATGTATGTGGCGTGCTTACACGTTTGTATTAGAGCACAAGCCTGATGACACATTTGAGAGCCAGCAAGACTGACCTGGCTGCTGAAAAGGCATAGAAGTCTTGGGAAAATGACTCCGTTTTTGTTGCAGCTCAGCTTTCTTATCTTAAAAACTGAGCATCGTACACACCTGGAACTAAGGTAATATTGTGTGTCAACTATATCCAAATTAAAAAAAAAAAAAAGTTTTTTAAAGGAGCATCATGGTAAAGTGAATTAATCATTGAGTTAGAAAGACGTTACTGTTTAGTCCTGAGTGCAATTATATATTTTCTAGGAGCAGATATTGCTATATTTTGTAAACCTTTCAATCAAGATTCAAGGGTCAGGTAAGAGGGTATATGTTTTAGGTATTGGAGGACCTTAACTTTATTCTGAGTGGATGGAAACCATTCTGGAATAGTCTGTGCTTTATTTTCTCTGTGCTCTTCTTCCATGGACAAAGATTGAGGGTAGGGTTGAGAGGAAAATAAAAAGAAAAAAGAAACCTATAGTAAAATTCTGCCTTTCCGTGGGCAAGCACTTCATAATAGCACTCCAAGGGCCATATTTAATATAAGGTTTTTGCTTGTTTGTTTTTTAATTAATTGATTTATTTTTGAGAGAGAGAAAATGAGTGGGGGAGGAGCAGAGAGAGAGTGAGAGAGTGAGAGAGAATCCCATGTGGGGTTCGATCCCATGAACCACAAGATCATGACCTGAGCCAAATTCAAGAGTTGGAAGTTAAACCGACTGAGCCACCCAGGTGCCCCTATTATGAAGTTTTGATTGCATGAAGAAGGAAGCAAGAATATAAAGTGATGCCTCTCTCGGTAACGCACACAACAGCTACTTGGGAATGCCGGAAGTGTGCCTCCAAGTCATTGATCCTTTGTGGGTCCCTTATGTCACATAGCTGCTGATCAGTATTCGAGAGCTTGATGATCTAGAGATTAGGGCAGTGCCTCAGGAATCCACAAACTGAGATGGAATTTTTCCATGGATTCTGGATGTGTTGTAGGCCAAGCTTTGTGCTCTGTGCTCACTGCCACAGCTCCATGGCAAGAAAAAGCCTTGTTCGTCATCCTGCACTGTGTAGTACATGTCCCCAAAGTACAGCCGTCTACAAGCTTCTGGGATGGGAATTGGTATTTCTTCTGTAAAACCGATGGGGATCTGGACTTCAGGAATGGGAGGGAGTATTTCATGATTATTAAGTAGAAAAGACTTAGCGGCTGTGATGCTGTTTTCACCGAGGGCAGCATGGGAAGAGATGACTTTAATGTGGTAGAGAGGAATCAGAATGAAGTACAAAGAATTCTTTAAAACAATCAGGCTGCAGGAAAGTTGGTCCACATCACACACTGTACCAGCTTCTACATCTTACTAGAGGCGTCCTTTCCTATAACTCTCATCAGCCCTCGGTTCTCTAGGTGAGAGAACCCGAGTGTCTTTTTATATATTCATTTTCAACACATTCCTATGCGGACTGAAGCAAAAGAGATCAAATGGGACAAAACCAGGATCTTCTAGCTCTGGTCTTCCCATTTGGATGTGCATATAAGGACTGGGTTACCCCTAGAAGCCTTCTGGAAAATGCCAATTCTAGGAAGTGATATAGATACAGGAAGTGATTACCCTGGGCTCTAGAACAGAGATAAGATGGTAGAAAAGGGGATTTTCAGGGACCTTTTTCTTTCTCCCAGTACTCCCTGACCTTGTGGTGGTGTCTGGGCTGCATTTGGCTATGTAGCTCTCTCTCTGTTTGCTGTTCACTAAGTATGAGCAAGCCGTCTGTGTTTTTTCTTCATGGCTACAATTTTTATTGCACTTGTCCTGGCAGAAAACTGGGACTGAATTATTATTTACTAAAGTCTTCCCAGACCTGAGGTCTCTGGTTTGAGGCGACTTTTTGTTGCATATCTGTTCAGTTTTTGTTTTGTTTGGGCTTATTTTTGTTCTGCCAGAGTGGCCTCAGGTAGCTCCGTGTGTACACATGAGGAAATACCCCTTCCTTTCCGTATCTTTTAAAATCATGGGATGAAACGTGGCCCATCAAGGTGTGCCTCTAAACAGGAAGAACACGAAACGTGAAAGAACACAACCTATTAAGTTATAAAGTTCCAAGTAACAAGGCAAGTTAGAGTCACCACAGAAATGATGTTTAAAAAAAATAATTACCCAGTTATGTAGATAAGAGAAGTAATGAAATCACGATGCACCCAATTCACTTTGCCTTAACTCAGGTGGATAATTTCTTCATAGGGGACATCTTGTTTTCCCATCAGTTTCTTTGCTCAGTGCTTTATAAAGGGATGGAAGTGAGAATGTTTTGTAAGGAGAGATTGAACGTTTAGTTAGTGTAGCTTTTGATCCAGTAAAACATAGAACATGTTGATGATTACATTAAAAGGCTATGTGAACCACAGCTTTGCCCCCAGTAAAGTCTGAACCCCAGCTGGTTACAAGACATAGTCTCTTCTTTATTCTGGACACAGCATAAAGTGAGCTTTACCTAAACCACATATCATAGACATTTTAATCGGTGTTGTACTTGAGAGATGAGGTTGTTCAACTCCCTCTTCTTACAAACAAGGGAACTGGACCCGGAAGCATTAAATGTCTTCCTCAGAGCCATTTGGGTGGGCTAGTCAGGCTGAAGCCAATGTCATCCCACTTATTCCTTCAGGTTTCTCCTCATCAGTATTTCTTTTTTTTTTTTTAACGTTTTTTTCATTTTTGAGAGAAAGAGAGAGACAGAGCATGAGCAGGAGAGGGGCAGAGAGAGAGAGAGAGAGAGAGAGACAGAATCCGAAGCAGGCTCCAGGCTCTGAGCTGCCAGTGCAGAGCCTGATATGGGGCTCAAGCTCATGAACCATGAGACCATGACCTGAGCTGAAGTCGGACTCTCAACCGACTGAGCCACCTAGGCTCCCCCTCATCAATATTTCTTACAGACAGCTGAAATCTCCCACTCTCAGAGGACTAGTTTAATGTTCAAAGTAAGTTTATTACTGCTTGTAGCAAAAGGACATTATGAAAACTCATATTTACCTGTAATAGCATTCATGAGTCTTTAGGTACTTCTGTGGCTCCTTAAATCTGGGAATAGTCAGGACAGTTTCACTACCCATAACGCTCTGCAGTGGCTTCATGATATGCATGTGTTTAGGACAGCCACCAGGAATTAAGGGACTCACGTGAGAGGCTACAGGTGGACCCAGCCCTCATGGGAAGAAATCTGAGTGCATATTTTGGGGGATTTCATGGACTAGTATGATGTGGAGATGATGTCTTTGGATGATTTCTCCATTCCTCAAAGGGCTACTACCCCCAAGAGTAGGGCCCCTTCTCTTTACTTCTTTCAGAAAAACTCTCGTGTATCTAGGGGAGTTTTGGCAATTCTCAATTCAATTCTGAAAAATTCTGGCAAAGAAGCTACTAAAATTGAGACCTTGATAATTGGAAATAAAAGGGACGTGTTAAGATTAGTTTTCCTCATTCTTTGAATGACTTGAAATGTATTACAGTGGGTATAAACTCAAAGAATAGCTATTATTTAGTGCCCATGAGATAAGAGCAGTATCACCCCAGTTTTACAGATGAGGAAACTGAGACATAGGGACCAGGCCAAAGCAAACATTTAGTAAATGATCGTCAGGGAATAGACTTAACGTCTGCTGAAAAATCTAACACACTTGCCAAACTACCTACCTCCTACCTCTGAGTCTTATATGTTTTGGGTTTAATTCACCTTTGGCCTCCAGAAGAGCAACGTTTTGAACTTTCCTTTCTCAAAAGCAGGGCAAACATGTCCACCAACAAAAGAAACAAAGAGAGGGTGAAGTCACCGCACATGGCTAAGTTTTGAACGTAACTCTGTTTGGATGATATCATTTGACTTGATATGAAATATAAACAAACCTTCATCACGGTTTTCCCTATTTTCTCCACTCCTTATTCTACCTGAAACTTTGGTCCTTACATTTACTTAACTTTCCATACAGCCTAAGATAAGACTTGTGTTTCTTTTCCTTCTTCTCTTCCTGCATTAGATTTTCATGATCAACCTCAAGCGCAGAAAGGACAGACGGGACCGGATGTTACGCACCCTGTATGAGCAGGAAATTGAGGTCAAGATTGTCGAGGCTGTGGATGGAAAGTGGGTTGGGTTTTTTGTTGAACCCTTGCAAATGTGGTTAGAGCAAAGTGTCCAAACTTGGGTGACATGAAGAAAATATGAGGAATAATGCATAACGAAAGAAAATAATGAGGACAAATGCATAACGATCTGTATATCCTGTTGCTTGAGATGCTTGCCATAGCCTGCCTGGGCTGATCCCATTTCCCAGGAGTATGGCAGGAAAGTCACAATGGGAACTTGGTTGAATTCCTTCAAGAGTTTTGTTATTGCTTTTGTTTATTATTTTGTTTTATTTTGCTTTCCTTTGTCCTTTTGACACTTTAGTTCAAGGTATAGATTTTTGCAAAATTTACATTCCATGTTGTATGTTAGTTTGGCATATGAATGGCTCTAAGGAGTATGGCTAGAAGCTATTGTGAAGTTTCTTATCACTTCTGGAGAATTTCATCAATGTTTCTCAAAATGTGGCCTGGATACCCGTGTCAGAATCCTTAGGGGATGGTTAAGAGAAGAGCTTCCCGAGTCCCATCTCAGCGTTGCTTAATCATGATCTCAGGACTGGGGCTAGGAATCTAAGAAGCCTCAAGGTGATTCTTGAGTAAGTTTGCCACATAAAATATAGGATACTCAGTTAAATTTGTCACAAATATTGCTTGGGCTTACTTACACTAAGAAATTATTTGTTGTTTATATGAAATTTAAATTTGACTAGATATTCTATGTTTTACATGCTAAATCTTGCAACCCTGTTCTTTGGTGCACTAGAGTTTGGGAACCACTGCTTCAAATACCTAAGAGCCCAGGTTTTATTCATAGGCCACAAGGACCGGGGGAAACTAACTAGTTGAGTTGTGAGAGTTCTTTATGTATTCGGCATACAAATCTCTTGTCAGCTATATAATTTGCAAATATTTTCTACCATTCTGTGTGTTATCTTTTCAGTTCATAATGGCGTCCATTGCAACCCAAAAGTTTTTAATTTTGATGAAGCCCAATAAATATTTTTGTTGTTGCTTATGCTTTTGGTGTCATATCTAAGAATCCACTGCCAAATCGAAAGTCACAAAGACTTATTTCTATCTTTTCTTATAAAAGTTTTACAGTTTTATCTGTTATATCTCCTACATATTCCATTTTTGCTCCATTTTGAGTTAGTTTTTTATATGGTGTGAGGTAGAGATTCAGATTCCTTCTTTTGCACATAGTTTGGGCACCCCTGCACCATTTGTTAAAAAGATTATTCTTGCCTCCTTTGAATTGTCTTATCACCCTAGTCAAAATCAATTGGCCATAAATGTAAGACTTCATTTCTAGGCTCTCAATTTAATTCCACTGATGTATGTGTCAATCCATTTTTCAATCCATATACAGTTGGGTTTTGTCGATGCTTTTTCTGTGTCTATTGAGATGATCATGTAGTCATGTGATCATTTTTGTCTATTGATAAGGTGCATTATATTGATTGATTTTCATATGTTAAACCAACCTCACAATCCTGGAATAAATCCTACTTGGCCATGGAGTACAATGCTTTTTATACATTGCTGGATTCTGTTTGCTAGTATTTTCTTGAGAATCTTGGATCTCTATTTATAAGGAATATTGGCCTATAGTTTTCCTATGATGTCTTTTTCTGGTTTTGGTATCAGTATCAGGATAATACTGGCTTCATTGTTCCCACCTCTTCTTTGGAAGAGTTTTGAAACTTTTTGGAAATTTTGTGAAATATTGGTGTTAAATTCTTTAGGTGTTTGGCAAAATTCCCCAAAGAAACTAGCTGATTGTGTGTCTTTCTTTCTGGAAAATTTTATTACTAACTCAGCTGCTTTACTTGTTTTAGGTGTATTCAGAATGTCCATTCCTTTTTGAGTCAGTGGTTTGTAACTTTCTAGCAATTTGTCAATTTTATCTAGGTTATCTAAGTTGTTGGCATACAGTTGTTCATAGTATTATCTTATAATCCTTTTACTTTGATAAGGTCAGTAGGGGGTTGCCCACTTTTCGTTCCTCATTTTAATAATTTGAGTCTACCTTTTTTTTTTCTTGATCAGCTTAGCTAAAGGCTATCAATTTTGTTGATCTTTTCAAAGAACCAACTTTTGGTTTTGTTGATTTTCTCTTTTGTTTTTCTATTCTCCATCCACTTATTTCCACTGTAGTCTATATTTTTTCCTTCTGCTTGCTTTGGGTTTAGTTTGCCATTCTTTTTCTAATTTCTCTAAATGGATTATTTAGATCAGATTATTCATTTGAGGTATTCTTTTTTAATGTAGGCATTTATAGCTTTAACTAGCCCTCCAAATACTACACCAAGCCCATCGTGTAAGTTTTGATATGCTATGTTTTCATTTTTATTTATCTCAAAACATTTTTTCATTTCCTTTATGATTTCTTCTTTGACGCATTAGCTATTTAGCAGTGTGTTGTTTAATTTCACATATCTGTGAATTTTCCAAGCTTCCTTTTGTTATTGACTTTTAAATTCATTCCATTGTGGTTGGAGAACATGCCTTATATGATTTCAATCCTTTGAAGTGTATTGAGGCTTAATTCATGATCTATATGTTTTTCATGGTTTTTCTTAGAGAATGTTGCATGTGCACTTGAGAAGAAGGTGTATTTTGCTACTGTCAGGTGGCATGTTCTATAGATATCTGTCAGGTCTAGCTGGTTTGTAGTATTTTTCAAGTCTTCTCTTTATTTGTTGTTCTCCTGCCTAGTTCTATTCATTATTGATAGTGGGTGATTGAAGTCTCCCTGTATTATGGTTGAATAGTCTCTTTCTTCAGCTTCTCAGTTTTTGCTTTATGTTTTTGCTCTATTGTAAGGTGCATATATATTTGTAATTTCTGTCTTTCTGATGGATTGATTTTTTTTTTGAAAGAGAGAGAGAGAGAGAACAAGAACGAGCAGGAGTGGGGGCAGAGGGAGAGGGAGAGAGAATCTCAAGCAGACTTCACACCTAGCACAGAGCCCAACGTGAGGCTCAGTCTTATGACCATGAGATCATGACCTGAGCCAAAATCAAGAGTCAGACACTTAATTGACCAAGCCACTCAGGTGCCCCAATTCTTTTTTTTTATTATAAAATGTTCTTCCTTACCTCTAACAATTGCTTTTGTTTAAAAGTTTATTTTGTCAGGTATTAATATAGCTCCTGCAGCTCTCTTGTGGTTACTGGTTACATAGTATATCTTTTTTCATCTTTTCACTTTGAACCTATTCATACCTTTGAATCTAGCCTATCTCTTGTAGACAGCATAGTTGAATCATGTTCCTAAAAACTCATTCTGGTAAGCTCTGCCTTTGCTTGTGGGGTTTGATCCATTCATATTTAATGTAATTACTGATAAAGTAGGATTTATATCTGCCATTTTACATTTGTTTTCTATATGTTTTACATCTTTTTATCCTTCTGTTTTTCATTATTGCCTTTTTGTATTAAAAAGATACCTTCTACTCTACCATTTTAATTCCTTTGTTGTTTCTTTTACTACATTTTTTAAAGTTATTTTCTCAGTGATTGCCGTGGAGATTGCAATTAACATTTTGATTTATAGTAATCTAGTTTATATTAATACCAACCTCCTAGAAGAAAACATAGGGAATATGCTCCTAGACATCAGTCATGCCAATGCTTTTTCTGGGATTTGATGCCAAAAGCAAAAATAAACAAGTGGGACAACACGGCAAAAGAAACTATCAATGAAATGAAAAAACAACCCACCTAATGGGAGAAAATATTTGAAAAATCATCAACTTATGAAATATTTGAAAATATTCATCAATATATTAAAAATTCTATATCTGATAAGGAGTTAATTTCTACAATATATAAAGAACTCATTCAACTCAATAGCAAAAGCAACAACAACAACAACGACAACATCAGCAACAACCAAACAGCTTGATTAAAGAATGGGCAGAGATCTAAGTAGATATTTTTCCAAAGAAGATGTAGATGGTGAACAGGTACATTAAAAGGTACTCAGCATTGCTAATTATCAGGGGAATGCAAATTAAAACCTCAATGAGATATCACCTCACCCATATTAGAATGGTTATTATCAAAAAGACAAGAAATAACAAGTGTTGGCAAGGATGTAGAGAAAAGGGAACACTGATGGGCTGTTGGTAGGAATGTAAATTGGTGCAGCCACTGTGGAAAACAGTATGGAGGTTCCTCAAAAAATTAAAAATAGAGGGGGGTGGGAGGGAGGGGAGGGTAGGTGATGGGTATTGAGGAGGGCACCTTTTGGGATGAGCACTGGGTATTGTATGGAAACCAATTTGACAATAAACTTCATATATTGAAAAAAAATTAAAAATAGAGCTACCATATAATCCAGCAATTCTACTTTTGAGTATTTATCCAAAGAAAATGAAAAGATGAACTCAAAAATATGCACCCCATGTTCATTGCAGCATCATTTATAAGAGCCAACCTAAGAGTCCAACAGTGAATGAATGGATGTGGCACATATAAATATATACAATTAAATTTTATTCATCCATTTGAAAAGGAAGCCGTCATTTTTAACAACATAGATGGATTTTCAAGGCATTATGCTAAGTAGAATAAGTCAGACAGGAAAAGACAAATACCATACATATGGTCTCATTTATGTGTAGGATCTAAAGAGGAAAAAAAAACCAAATTCATACATATAGAGGACAGATTGGTGATTCCCAGAGGCAGTATTGGAAGGTGGATGAAATGGGTAAAAGGGGTGGAAAGGTACAAACCTTAAGTCATAAAATAAACAAGTCATGGAGATGTACACCATGATGAGTATAGTTAACAATACAACAATCTTGTATTGCATATTTGACAGTTGCTAAGAGAGTAGATCTTCAAAGTTCTCGTGATCACAAGATAAAAAAGTTGTAACTATGTGAGGTGATGAATGCTAAGTAGACATTGTGTTGATCATTTCATAATATATACAAATACCAAGTCATTATGGTATATGCTGGAAACTTATATGTCAATTATATTTCGATAAAAAAAGCAACTTAATTTCAGTGGCATACAAAAACTTAGCTTCTTATATTGCTTCATTCTTTTCCCCCTCCTTTGTTCTATTGTTGCCAAACAAATTACTTCTTTCTACATTATATGTCCGTTAACACAGACTTATATGCAGCTTTGATTTAAATCAGGTAAGAGAAGAAAGAGTTATAAATGAAAAACACTTATGCTGTCATTTATATTTACCTATGCAGTTACATATCCCCATGCTCATTATTTCTTTATATGGATCCTTATCACTCTCTAATTTCCTTTCATGCTGGCATGAGAACTTCTTTGGCATTTCTGGTAGAGATCTGCTAGTGATGAACCCTCAGTTCTTGTTAATCTGGAAATATTTTAATTTATCCTTCATTTTTGAAGGACAGTTCGAATAGATACAGAATTTTTGGCTTTTTCAGGTAGCACTTTCAATAGGTCAACCTACTGCCTTGTGGGCTCCATGGTTTCTGAGAATCAGCTGTTAATCTTATTGAGAATACTATATATGTAGTGAGTCACTTCTCTCTTTCTGCTCACAAGATTATCTCCACTATTTTTGTTCTTAACCTTTTTTGAGAAAAAAAAAAAAGTCCAAAGGAAAGATACTGTACATAGTTCCTTCCTGTCGTCATCCTCTTTAGTATTTAATGCCATTAGCCACCTTCCTTCATTAGGAAAATACTTTCTCAAAGCTGTCAAAAACCTGGTGATACTTAGAAGTACATTGGCAATTGTGAAGGATACACTATGCATAACATACCCTCTTGTCTTCCCAAAAGCTTGTAATGCTGCCATGACACATTAACCCTGATGAGCTCCTGAGGATTGATGGGAAACCTGAGAAGTCTTCCTCAATGTGCAGAAAGGCTCTGGGGAACATCCGGAACGCTCTCTTTCTGCCTTTTGTGGTGGGGACATCTCAACTTGTTGATTTTCAGACATTATCTCTCTCATGCAGGGCACTTAACACAAGCCAGTTGAAGGCCCTGAATATTGAAATGCTGCCTGGATATCGAGATCCCTATTCTTCCAGGCCTCTAACCAGGGGTGAAATCGGCTGCTTTCTTAGCCACTACTCTGTCTGGAAAGAGGTAAATAATGCTTGCTTGCTTTCTTGCTTTATTTATTTATGAGAAAGCATGAGCAGGGGAGAGAGAGAGAGAGAGAGAGAGAGAAAGAGAAAGTAAGTCTTAAGCAGGCTCCGTGCTTAGCGTGGAGCTCAATGCAGAGCTCAGTCCCATGAACCTGGGATCAGGACCTGAGCTGAAATCAAGAGTCAGATGCTCAACTGACTGAGCCACCCAGGTGCCACAATGATGCTTTATTTAGATATGCATTTTTGTAATGAAGAGGAAGGAGAGTGGGGCTTTGTAGGTGAGTTCGGGCTAGATATGAAGTGGACCCGTAACTCTTCTAGAGGTATGCTTGGAGGTTTCTGTTGCCTTCTGCCTCTCTCTGACATAGGCCAGCAACAAACAGGCAAGGGTAGCCTTATTGCCACTGGGATGATGACAGGGGAAGATGCCATTTTTCAGGAGGCTACGCTTCTATTGATGCATCCTTATCCTTAGTAGGAATGCCTGGTATTGTACGTATCCAGCATGCCATTGTTTATTAGATGATCTCATACGAGGAGTCACACAGAAATCATACGAAGTGGATCAAGAGGCCTGGACCCATTTTACCCAAGAGAAAATAACTAAATACTTAAAAATATTAAATTAAATATCTTCACAAGAAGTGGCAAAGCCAGGACTTGAAACCATGGCTTAGAGAACAGACATTGATGGAGGGAGGGATTGGTGTGTGGAGTCTTGATTAAGGGTCAGTTCCCACAAGAAAAGAGAAAGTCCCTAAAGGAAGGGCCTCTGAATGCCTTCTCTCTTTGAATGACCCAGTCTATGCTATCTTTTTTTTTCTTTAAAATTTAAGTGAAATGTAATAGATATGTATAAAATTATATAGAGCTAAAATACAGGCCAATGAAATTTCACAAACCGAACAACAATACAGCCATGCTAACTGGTACCCAGATCAAGAAACAGGTTGCCAGCTCCCCAGAAGCACCCTCTCTGTATGTCCTTCAAGGGAACAGTCCCCAGGGATAATCACCATTCGACTTCTAATAGCATAGAATAGTTTTGTCTGCTTTTGTAGTTTTGTTTATATGCATGGAACTACATAGGGTATTGAGGTATATCCTTGCAGTATCCTTTCATTTGTGAGATTCATCTGTAACATTGCGTTTAATTGTATATCATACATTCTCATTGTTGTAAGTAAACACCCCGTTTATGTAACCATTCAGCTATCGGATGGCATTTGCTTAGATTCCAGTTATGAGCTATTACCTACTGTGCTACTATATTCTTGACTTTTTAATATGTATTTACCTAATAAAAAATAGATATTGGACTTCTCACAGGGTATCTTCCCACTGATGCCCTTTACAGGTAATTGACCGCGAGCTGGAAAAGACTCTTGTTATTGAGGATGACGTGCGCTTTGAACATCAGTTTAAGAAGAAGCTGATGAAGCTGATGGATGACATCGACCAGGCTCAGCTGGACTGGGAACTGATGTGAGTGACAAGACAAGCTTATCCTAGAGCACTGAGAGGACACAGTCCTTTCCAGGGGGGCAGCGGGCCCCACCTCCCCAGTTGATAGGAGATACAGCACAGCTTTCCACTTTCCTGGTTTTCTCTCCATAAGTGTTCCCAGAAACAAGAAGTGAGTGGAGAACAGACCCTGGTTTCTGCATCTATACACTCTGCAGGCTGAGAAAGAAACTATGGAAGACGGTTTGCCAGACCTGGAGACTGCCTGCAGGTCAGGGGTCTTCAGATTGAGTGCTCACATGGGAGCACGGCAGAAATCCCACCAGTGAGGCAACAGATGCACGGAGACGTGTGAAAAGAGAGGACGAGGCATTCATTCAAGAGCAGGAGTCCTGTGTCACACTTGAGAGCAGGTTTCCTCTGTAGCCTCTGACAGTATGGGGGCTGAAGGTCAGCCTAAGAGTGCCTCTCTTGGGAAGGGCAGTGTGCAGTGCGGACAGTAAGAGCACTGAGCTGGGTTTGATGGAGGGTCAGAGGCTGCCATAGGAAAACCAGCTTACCAGGGTAATGCTGGTTCTGAGTTGACATGTAGTCAATGCTTTGGTAGCTGCCTCTGGGAATTAAGTCTCTCTCTTTCTCTCTCTCTCTCTCTCTCTCTCCTCTATTTCCTTGTCTCCCTCTCTCTCCCCCTTCTCTCTCTGTCTCTCCCTCTCCCTTCATTTTCTTTTTAAACCAGATGATACTTTTTACTTCTAATGAGGCAGAACGTTCCCAAGCATTACGTTGGCTTCCCAGCTGTGTGTCAAAGGCAATTTCATCAAATCAAAGCCTGTTCATTTGGAGTGGCAACAGGCAAGCTGTCCTTACTCCTCCCATCCTCAGAGGGAAACTTAACTATGGGCCCAGCTGGAATACTTGTCCTCTCAGAAAACATACCATTCTGAGCCCAAAAGAAACCTAGTGATGGCTGAACTAATCCATGGGGGAATAGACCCAGAAATCAGTACTGGGTAATAAAAAGAGACTGGCTCCCTGTCAGATGTCAGCCATGTGATTAGATTCTGCACTGTCCCTTAGGATCCTTGTTTGTTCCTGTAATCCTCCAGAAGTCCTCACGCCTCAGCCTTTCTGAGTCTATAGCTCTGCAGCCTGTGACTGCGCCTCATAGGCATGGAGCCTGGAAGCCATTTTATACTCACATGACCTGCGCAAAGGCGACTTTCACTTAAGCCTCAGAATCAGAGGACTCAACCTGGGGAGTCCAAGGCTTATGACGGGCACATGTCCTTGTCCACTTGTAGTTTAGCTGGTATATTTCTTGGGACCAAGTACCAACAGATCCAAGAAAGCGGAGTGGTTGGCTAAGGATATGGATACGGGAAATGATAGGGATACAGAAACAAAAATCTTTTCTAAATTTCACAGACTGATCAAGTCAAAATATTCCATTTATGTCAGTTATATACTATTAAAAATGGCGGTGGTTTCAATACTTTTACCTATCTCTTTCTAAAATGAATATGTAAGGTACGAACTTTACTGAAACTCAAAACATGAAATCTGATAAGCTGTCCATGGCTGCTATGTGACATTTCTCCAGAAAAAGGAAATAGGAAATGGGAAGAGTAAACTAACCCATTGGAATGATCTAGGCAGTGCTGTCCAACAGTAATATAACCTGAGCCACATACATGATTTAAAATTTCCTAGTGATCCCATTCAAATGGTAAAAAGACATTAAGTGAAATTAATAATACATTTTATTTAACCCAACATCTCTAAATATTATTACTTTAATATGTAATCGGTATTTAAACCATTAGTGAGATAGTCTACATTGTTCTTTCTACCATCTTTAATATCCAGGGTGTATTTTATGCTTACAAAACATCTGAATCTAGATGTAAGTTTTCAAGTGCTACAATAAACACCTTCTTGTCCTACTGAAACGATTTTGTTAAAGGGAAAAAATATTTTACACATCTTCAATTTTATTTTAAAATCTCAACTTAAACTATGTAAAATGAATCAGTTGAGTAGAGACTGTCCCTTGGGTCACATCTCAAGAGCTCAGAGGGACTTTCTCTTCCATTTGATGGTACATGAGAGAAATTTAGACTCTTTAGTCTGAGGGGACAGTGGCTGAAAAGATATGGTGTTTGATGTCCTGAGAAGAACTGAGGTGGACATAGGCTCCCTCTACAAACCCTCGGATGTTTGGATAAGAGGAATCCTTTACACGATGAAAGAGATGGTTTAAAGGCAAAATAGAGGAAGTCAGCTTTACCTCAAGGCAGGAAGCAGGCACCTCCTGAACTTGCCCCAGCCAAGTGGAAAACAAACAGATTCCAGACAAAAGTCACGGATCACAGATCTGTGAGTAGACGACGGGAAAGTCGGAATGGCTAAGGGTGTATCTTGTGCTGCAGAAGTTGTTCGAACAGGACAGGACCTGCCTGGATGCTTTTCTCAGAACAAAGTGAGGGCAGAGCTAGGTGTGTGTGAGGAGGAAGCCAGGCAGGCTTTCTTATTCGTTCTCCCCGGGAAGGACCCATTCGGGGCCACTCTGGTTCCCAGGTCTTTTACTGTAGACTGTTTCTTTCCCACAGCCTCTTCTGTCCTGTGTTTACCGCTAGCATCTGGAGAGCTGTCCGAAAAGTATCGGAGGCTGAAACTCTGGGGACTTGAAAACAAAAAACTCAGGATTCCCACATCTGGCCTTTTTTGTCCATTTCCAACCTCTGTAAACACAGCTGGAAGTCCCAAACCCTCTTTGGGAAGTGATCTGTGAGATCTTGTAGTCTCTCTACAGCTCCAGCCAGGCTGGAACACAGCGCTAGACAAGAGCAGTTGGGATGTTGATAAACGGAGCCAGGAAAACGGCCCCATTAATGGCAGGTGACAGTCACGGTTGGTGATGGGATGCACTTTGTGGCATGATCCATTTAATATAAGACACAGCTGGTCCAAGCTTTCAAAAGTATCTGTGAACCTGTGCCCCGTTCTTACGGATGTCTAATATTCAAACCGGGATTTTCTCCTCCTTCTACTTCCTTTTAGTTACATTGGTAGAAAGAGGATGCAGGTGAAAGAGCCAGAGAAAGCAGTGCCCAACGTGGGAAATCTGGTCGAAGCTGACTACTCCTATTGGACGCTGGGCTATGTCATCTCTCTGGAAGGAGCCCAGAAGCTCGTCGGAGCTGATCCTTTTGGGAAGATGCTGCCAGTAGATGAGTTCCTGCCGATCATGTACAACAAGCATCCCGTGTGAGTCTCCCTGCACTGCCTGCCCGTCCCTTGGGCGCAGCCCTCTCACATATTCTGCTACTCAGCTTCTCAATAGTGCATGACGTTTTCTAAAGATGTACTGCTTTCCTAAATGATCTTTCTCTAATCATGACCCAGAGGGGCTGACTTGAGTGATTATCCCCTTTTACAGATAGGGAAGATGAGGTGGAAACGGTGAGTTTTGCATAGGGGTCCACTGTCATACCCGGTGTGTAGTTTCACTGGAAATAATATGCTTGGTCCTCTCCTTGTTTTTGATCTTCTTATTTCCTTAAACTCATACACCTGAAGGTGAAGGTCATCTTCCTAAGCACCTCAAGGTCGTCAGTTCATTTCTCAGTCTATCATATGTACTTGTTGGCCAGGCAGGCATCCTCCTCCTTGCAGAGCTCACGGTCTGGTTGGGAATTCAGACTCACGAACAGTCCTCATGATGTATTGTGAGACCCACAATCATAGGAAATTCAGACCTCATGATATATTGTGAGACCCACAATCATAGAGATGAGTTAGAGGCTCAGGGAGGGTGGAGGTGGCCCCTGAGCAGGGCGTCTGTGGAAGAAGGCAGTGTGATGTTCACGGTTCCCACAGCACAGAAGCTTACACTGACCTAGTGTTTATCAAAGGGCATGGAGATTGGTGGTTCACCTGTCCAGTCTCCCCAGTAACCTGTGAGCCCATTGAGACAGGGACAGTCTCACATCTCTGGGTCCTTAGAACCTAGTCCAAACTCTACACATAATAGCTGCTCAATCAGTGATTCCTAAATTCATTAATGGAGCAGGAGACCAGGTTCCAGCCTCGGCTCCTTCTCTCAGTTGCTGGGTGATCTCCTTACTAGATGGGCTTCATTTTAGTGGTTGAGAATTCCTGTCCCGTGTCTTGCTCATTCTGACTCCTGTACTCAGTAAAGATGGAGCCCCTCACCCTCTTTGATGCAACTGACCTTATACCTACATCCTAGCAGGAATATGGAGGTCAACCATCATCCCTGTAACGGAACGAAAACTAACACCTATGGTACATGGACTGATTTAGAACCTAAGCAGATGTCCCCTCACATCTGCACAGGAGCCCTGGAGCGGGGGTGGGGGGGGGCAGTGGCGGGGAGAGAAGGCCAAGTCCTCCAACACTTGACACTCACAGGGAGCTGGGCTGCAAAGCCAAGTTGGCATGCCTGCAAACCGACACTGTTTCACTCATCCCACCAGATCTCAGCTAATTTATTCAGATCTCAGCTAATTTATTAATTCAGGAACAGGGCATTTGCCACACAGTAATCGCATTTATCTATCACCGTGGTCCAACAGAGCTTAGCTCTTAGCTTTTACAGCAAGACCTGAAATCCATCTTTTAAACGAGTTCGTCCAAAGACAACAGAAATACCTTGACTGAAGTTTCTCTTTGTGTGTTTGTCTAGGTCATCTGAAATCGTTTAAAGAAACTTTTATTGTGTTTGTAGACTAAACTTTTCCACAAAAGACACAATTTTAAAAATAATCAAAGGCATCCATGACACTTTAAGAGATAAGCAGCAAGGCCCCTATGCTCTTTCCCCCAGTTCTCTAAGTGTCCTACCCCCTCACACACCCCTACTCCTGTTCTTTGCAGAGCTGAGTACAAGGAGTACTATGAATCCAGGGACTTGAAAGCCTTCTCGGCAGAACCCTTGCTCATCTACCCCACACACTACACGGGCCAGCCAGGCTACCTGAGTGACACGGAGACCTCGACCATCTGGGACAATGAGACAGTGGCCACAGACTGGGACAGGACACATTCCTGGAAGTCCCGGAAGCAAGGCCACATCCACCGCAATGCCAAGAACACAGAGGCCCTGCCATCGCCAACCTCCTTGGATGCCATGCCTTCGAGGGACGAGCTCTGAGGGCTCCATGGGGGATTCACCACCCTTGGTTTTTTTCTAACGGGCTATTCATCTGTTTGCTCCAGTTTCTTTTAGTGGCCACAGTCATCTAACCAAAGTGGTCTGATGTAATTGAGCAAAGTTAATATATTCTTGACAGGGGAGGATAATAGGGAAACTTAACCCAAATTTCCTAGGATGGCTAGAAGATAGGCTTTATGGCAACCATCGAGATGAACTTCAGTGTAGACACCGAGCCCTTCAGCTTATTATCCAGATGATACTGCTTCCTACATTAAGGATCAACAGTATGGCCCAGAGACTCATCCAAGAGAAAAGTAATCACATCAGTAAGTGGGTGGGCAAGGTAGCCAAGCCACCTGACCACATCTGTTGGTCTTGTGGGCCCATTTTATATCATAGGTATGACCTTGAGAACTTGTGTATGTAATTGGGGAGGGGGATCAACTAATTTAAAATCAAAGTTATTGGGCTTTGGTTTAAAGGAATTCTGTCATAAGCCAAAGTTAGCTGTTCATCTCATTACCCAGTAGGGATGGGTGGGTATTTGGGTCTGTCTGAACTTGGCCTTGACTATCATGGCAGTTGAAGCTCTCATACAGAGATTTTGCCATGTGGGTATAGTTTATTAGATATTTGAAAGTTTGTGTAGATATTTGAGAAAACAAGAACTCAGACTTTGGCCTTTTCTATTGTGGTCACTTGAGTTAGGATGCTCTATTTATGAAGATAAATTTAATATATAAGGGGTTAGGGCTGGTGTCTAACTTCTGTCCCCAGGGTCCCTGTGCTGCCACTGCACGTCACACTCTCCCCTCCGCCCCCGAGCCTGGGAATGAATTGTGAGTGTAAGTTTTATGAGTCACTGTTAAGAGGCAGAGCACATTTTCAGGCCAGCAACTGTCCTTGCCTGAGTTTTTCTATTTTGAGTTATTTATTCTACAAAATGTGGGGGAAATGTGTGTAGGATAAGGCAGAGAAACAGATTTTTCAATCTCTCAGAGCACCCTAGGGAGCAGTGAGTGTGCGATCTGGTTCTCCTGCATTTCCCAGCCTGGCATTTTCAAGGGAGGCCTGTTGAGTGGGAGAGTCTCATCACCCGGAAACAAATGCTTCTCCGTTTCAGATGACAGACCTTGGTCAGAAACAGTGGACTGAGCAACTGATTTAGGCCAACCATGAGGGAGGCTCTCGTAGTCAGCATCCTGGGCAGATGACCTCTCTGCTCTCTTCACAGACTGATTTTCTCTAAAGTGCAGTGTTGGGCTACATCTTCCCTGCCAACTCCACAATCTGTGTTCCTCAGATTCTCATGATGGTTTGCCTCAGGTTTGCATTTTTCCCCCCACAAGCAGTGAAACTTTGCCTCCAGAAATACCCTCCCCACACCCCCCTTCCTGAGCTTCATGCTTTGGAGCAGAGCCCATGGGCAGGGCTGCCGCGTGAACCAAGCCTAGTGCTTCCTGGAGAGGGCCCCCAGGTTGCAGAACGAGGTAGCTTGTCTGCCAAAGAACACCAGCCTCTGCCTTCCTTCTTGACTTACTGCCCGTATTCTTCCACACTGATAGTAAGCAAGGAGGCTGAGGGAGGGGATCTCAGCCGACTTCTATCTTTACTGCTTTGACATACCTGTCAGAGCCTGACTCTCTTTTTTTTTTTTTTTTTTTTCCTAGAAAAACAGAAGGAGCATCTGGGGAGCTAGTGAAAAACCCTTAGGTGATCCCTAAGGTTCCCTTGGGTATTTTGCATTTTGTTTGCTTATTTGAGTGTGTGCAAGTGTGCCTGGCTTTCATGATATATATTTTTTAATAGGGTGGAAGGGATATTGGGAGTGGAGAAAGATTGAGTTGACTTTTGTGTGGTTTTGTTTTAATAGAGAACATTTTTTTTTCCCTTTTACTGTCAGCTGGTCTGATGGGTTTATGGATTCTCATTCTTAAAAGACATTGGTCTTAAGTTCTAGAATTTTAGATTAGGACTGTTCTACTGTGAATAAAGTTCTGGCTCTGTTAGCCCAGACATTGCTTCTGCCTGCTCAGGTCTGGGATCCCAAGCAGCGCTCTTTTGTTGTGAACATTGTGATCTGCAACCCCGCCCCCGCCATTTGTTTTTAAAAAGTCACCTCTTCAGCAATTCAGGGGCTCCTTGACCTCATTATTCCTGCCTCTACCCTAGTTTTATGTCAAGATATTTGACCTTTGCAGTCACAGACCTTTGCCTCCGGCCATGGCACCTGTTCTTTGTCTCTATAAGTTAAACCCTGTCTGGATTCCCCCATGTGGATCTCCCCCTGGATCTTGGAAGCCAAGGTGGGATCTCCTGGATAGACGACCCTGACTCCAGCAGTGCTGGTGCTGCTGAGTGTGGACTGAGCACCTACAATTTGCAGAGGACACATGGTGTGGGCCTTGCTTTGGGTTCCCTGGGGCCTGCTGCAGGAACTCCGGAAGAGAAGAAAGAGCCGGCATCCCAGCATCCTACACTGTCTATCATGCTGTGTCGTTTCAAGGAGGGGAGATGATAAACTACTTGCCTTCTAGAGCTCTTTGTGAAAAATTAAAAAAAAAAAATAGCTCAACACTATGATTGTTCACTCATTCCACCAACACTGACCAATGGCCAACGCTGCTGGAACTTCCAGGTCTGCCCTGGACCAAGGATGTTGGAGGCCGGAGATAGCCAGTGCTGCTGCTCGCCCCCATGGCAAACGTGGTCACTGACCTTCCTGTCCAGTGGGAGTTGTTTTAGACTCCTGGGTAGAGGTGGGCAAGCAGAAAATTTTTCTAGGCTACAGAAAGACAGGCGTCCCCAGTGGGAGAGTGGTAAGGGAGGGTCCATCTTATATTTTTGTTCTATAGGTCAGTCTAACCATTCATCGAAGATACTGGCTGGTTTAAGGCCAAAGAACTTTATCCCAGGGCAAGAAAGAAAGAAAGAAAGAAAGAGAAAGGAAAGGAAAGGAAGAAAAGAAAGAAAGAGAAAGAGAATCCATGCTGGTATCTCTGACCCCTTGAATTTCAGATCAAGCTTCCCCCAAACCAGGTATGAGCACTGCCTCGTTTCAGGCCCTGTGCTGGGAATCTCAGAGGACGAGGAAGGATCCCTGCTGCTGGGAGGTCCGCAGTCCAGTGGAGCAGCCAGGGAAGCAGGAAGGCTTTATTTCAGTGACAGGAAAGAAATGGGCTGTAGGACCTCAGCCCAGTTCTGCCAAGGAAGGCTGTTGGGGCAGTTTTGCTGGGAAGATGGCTGGGGAGGTGACAGTCGTGTTGGCTTTGGGGGCCTGAATGGGCGTTTGTACAGGGAGGAAGGTTGGGTGTGGTGCATGGTTTCTAGGCACTGGTTTCAATGCTTTCTAGGCACTGGGAAGGTGTGCAGCCGGGAAGAAGTCTGCTGGGGAGTGATGGGGGATGGGGATGTATTGGGGTTGGTGACGGGAGACGAGATTGAGACCTGATCACGATGGCAAGGTAAATCAGCGGCCCTCCCTCCCCGGTTATCATACGTCGTGAATGCAGAGGCCATTGTTTCTGGGGGAATTCTAGGTGTGGTTACTGACAGCAATGCAAAAGTTTGCAGTAAAACGTTGGTGTCTAAAGAGAAGTTCCCATTCAGTTACAAACTTGTGGGTCTTTTCCCTTTTGGTGAAATAAAGTGTAAAGTAAATGTGAGTCTTCCCAAGAGACGTCTACAATGTGCTTTTGAGACGTTCTCTCCAAGTAAACAGAGTGGGAGAGAGATAATCCAGAAGTCATATCCATTGGTGACAAGAAATCCATTCACCGAGGAGTTAAATAACGACAAAGTGAGAATTAAAATGAGGCTGGTCATTCGATAAGAAGGTACCACGTCACAGTGACATAGGAAATGAAAAATAAGAAGCCTGGGAAATAATCATTATGCCCATGTTTTATGTTCTGTGGTGAGGTTTATTATTTCAGAGAGAACGTTCCTCCCGCAGGACATTCTGATTAAATATGGCCGGGGGGGCGGGCCAGGCGGAGAGGGTTTGGCAGGTGAGCAGGCTGATGGCAGCCTTGAGTCAACCAGTGGCAAGGAGACAAGGATGAAGAGTCGGACTGGACTTGTGGAGGCCACTGCGTCCTTCTGGCCTGGTTGGAAAAGAGAGAAAATGGTGGTGGTTTTAGCGCATTGCGTTATAGTAGATTACAAGAAAATGGTGCCTCCTCTTATCATGAGCACAGGGCAAGAGGACGTGGCTTGAATCACAGCGTGAAGAGTTTAGGTTGAACATGCAGGAAGAATTTGACAGAATTATTAAACACCAAGTGGGATTCCAAGGCAAGGTGCTCCATATTAAAATATGCTGCTGGGCAGGAGAACCATTTCCTTCTGCTGTGTGAATTTACCCAACCTAAAATGGCCTTGTGTTTTTGCTTCCACCCATAGATGTATTAATACTTGGAGTGATCTTTGCTCAGGCCACTTGGGTGACACCAGCTGAGCTGCCCCAGCCCAAAGCCATCCTCCCATCTGCCCTCAAAAAGGGTGGAAAGAGTGAAGAATCGCCTCTGAGTATCGGTTTGTCTTTATTTTTAATTTGCTGGGTTTATTTTTATGTCCCTCCCTGTAGTTTCCTCAGCACGAATGCCTCTGGAATGGGTGTTTTAATAAAATCTCACGTCCCAGGGCATGTAGAGCGCCAGCTTCGCAGCCCCCGTGAGTTCAGAGGGGGCTCCTCCGGTGTTTCTCCTTCCAGGGGAGGCTGGACAGACATCTGAGCTCTTGCTCATGGGCTAACTTGACTTTCAGAACATAGTGGGCAGTGCTCTCTCACTCTCTCTCTCTCTCTCTCTGGTCCTCAGAAGAGCTTAGAAAATAATGGCAAAGTGTCCTCTCCCAAAACAGAATTGGTGGTTTAGAGATTCCCCCAAACCCCCATCCCCACCATCCCCCGCCCCCAACTTCTGGAATTGAGATGTCTAAATGCTGATGGTGTGGCTGCTTTGAAAACCTCCCACACTGACTGAAAAGACTTGAAGGAGATATTATTGTTCAGGCTGGGCCCAGGGAGGACACCACTCGGGGAGTGTGAGTGGACAGGGGATTTGACTGGATAGAAGAGGTGTGGCTTCCAGGGCACAGCACACACAGCCCAGGCAAGGAAGTGCAAGGACAGAGGGATAAGAGACAAATGCAGGCCCTGCAGCAGGGAAAGTGGGGCTGGGGAACCTGCCAGAAAAAGAAGGGAGGGACCCAGAGGGGAAAACCATACAGGGGAGGCTGAGAGCCAGGGTGGCAGCACCTGGGCTGAGTGACCGCCATGTTGCCTGGTGGCAGGGCCTGCTGAGGAACAGGTGGGATGCCGGCCGCCCCCCAGTGCCCGTGGGACAGCAGCACCTCCACTAGTGTATCAAAATGGCCCCTGACCAGGGCCAGAGGCACAGAGAGCCCCTTGCCCAGAGTGAGCACAGAGGAGGGAGGACTGAGGAGCAGGGAGCAGGCCTTCTGGTGAGAAAACTGTCTGCTGACCTCAGAGGGAATCCAGTCAGGGCCCTCATGGGAATCTCCACCGGCTCCATGTGGTGGCCACGCTGTTCGCTGGGAGGGACCCTCCACTGAGTCAGGGTCACTTCACAGTGGCCGGGTGCGCCCACAGAAGCCTGCCGGCTGAGCAGCCTGCGGCCGGCCTGGGAGCTGGGGTGATGGCTGCAGGGTCCACCCGCCTCTGTGAACTCCTGGGCTGCGGCCATGGGGCCCTGGCAGCCCTCCAGCCTGAGTCAGCCTGTCCCCAGGGCAGGCCAGCGAGGTTTTCCCAGGGTGCCCATGGCGGGGTGGGGGGGGGGGGGCGGGAAGCATGGAGGGCTTCTGGGAAGAGGCGACTCCCTCAGGCCAGAAGCTTCCCACCAATACCGCAGCTAACTCAGAGTCTGTGACTCAGTGAAGAGTGCTTTCTCTGTGCGTGCGGGGTGATTTAATACTGCGTGAACCTCAAGATTAGGACCTATTACCAACCACTGCTTTCACATGGGGCAACAGCTAAATTACGTGACTTGCCTAAGAAAGGTAGTGAGTGGCCTGGGACCCACTCTTTCCAGCTCCATGCAAAGTTCCTGGTGGAAGTCTGTCTCTCTCTTTTTTTGCTCATATCTAATGTTTCCGTCTCTCTCTCTCTCACACATGCACACACAGAGCCCAATATACACTGAAGCTTGCAGCACTAACCCATGTTTACTTCCCAGCTTTGAAATCTCATACATCATTAGCTGATCAAACCGATTCCTTGATGACATTTTGCTGGAGGCTTGTGGGGCAGATATGGTATAAACGAGGATCACAAATAGTCTGGTGGCGAGCTAACAACGGTCTCATTTAGAATGCTTCTCCCATTTTGAAAACGATGCCTTGATTTCTTTTTAATGGCCGTAGCAATCCACAAAGTTTAAATCATTCATTTTTTAAAAAATTTTGATTTACTAGTGCCCTTTGTGCAAGAAATTGGGACTGTAGCACAAACTGTTACTTTGGGATTAAATAATGGCGGGAATAAAAATGATTGCTTCAGAGAAGCCTAAAATAAAGTACTTGGGTCCTGTTAACTGGCTTACTAGAGGCTACGCCCGGTTCTAGCGCTCTTGGACGGCATCCAAGCCCTGGTCACATCCACTCCTCACCCAGTTGGTGCTTTTTGCTGGAGACCCTTCCCTTGCACCCACCCCAACCCCCAGTTGAGGGGGATGGCGAGCTCATGGATCAGAAATGGATTCAAATCCTGGCTGGGATCTAACTCACTAAGTAATCCTGATCCTTTTGGCCTTGCTTCCTCATCTGTGAGATGGAATAATGCCCAGGAAGGTAGGTAGCAGTGTTCTGACCAGCAGCAGGACGTTCCCTGGAGACTTTACGGAAACAACCAGACACCCACTTACCCAAGAGAGCTCATGTGAATTCTCTTCATCAGAAGGCTGGGGATGGAGCTAACAGACCCCAGGCATTGCCTTCAGCTCTGTAAGGCTGTGGAATATGTCAGGAGAGCCTCCTGGATCCAGCGCCCAGCCCAGTGTGACACACACATAGTGGGGCTCTGACAACTCAAAGCTTTGCCCCTATCTTTGGGCCACTGACGTGACTGCCCTGGGCCTCAGCCCCTGTATCTGTAATCGGAGGGGACTGACTACATCTGTAAGATGCCTTTCAACTCTTAAGGAAATGTTAAATACCCTGGATTCCTCAGCGTGTTGGAAAAGTGAATTGTTTCCACAGTCTTCTGGGTAGGGATGCTGAGCAATCACACCACATACTTGTTTTCAAAATCTGAGTCTAAAATAATTGAATTTGCCTGGCTTCTGTTTCATCTCACGGTTTGTGTGTAAACACTTCACATTTCCTGGATTTTTCTTTTACCTGGACCTACAACTGCATCTGTAAATAGCTCCTGGCTTAGTCGAAGTGGGGACCACAACGAGAAGCATATAAATTGGTGGCCACTGCATGCTAAAAGCTAACTATTAATTTTGTTCAGTCCAGTTCTAGACTAAATTAAATTACCCTCTGGTATTTTCTCCTTTGAGCACCTCCCTTTCATCAAGCCTTCCTTTGCTCTGTCCAGCCCCATCTCAAGTCCTCACCGCCATGTGTTCCAGACACAGACTTGTTTGTTGACTATGGAAAGAAGAACAAATCCGTGCACCCTGCTAAGAACACACAACTCCTTTGTGGCAGAGATGGTTCATGCCCACCAAGTCCGCCAGGTGTTCTCCCACATTTCCCCCTCTCCCTGCATTCAGATCAGGGCCACGGGCTGACCAACGGACTGTGGATGGACGCAGCACGGTCACCTCGGTCGGGTCAGTTAGGAACAGTGTGAGTTGTCTCCACCATCGCTGTGACTTGAGGTGGCAGGGCTGGCAAGATGGAAGCTGGGTCCCGGAGCCACTGTTAGGGGAAAGCCCCCAAGGAGAGCTGCCTGATTCGCATTATACCATGACGTAATGGAAAATGAAACTGCCTTAAGCTACTGAGATTTCGTGGTTTGTTACTTCAGCCTCGCCGAACCGAGCCCAAAACATCCCTTCCAGAGGTATTTCCTGCTAAGAGAGGTTCTAGGGGAAATAACAATGCAAAACCCGAGGGAAAGGACTTCTCACAGTGGACCTAGGGATACTTGTCGTAATCAGTGCCACTCACTGCAGCAGCATCTGTAGAAAAAGAGGATCAGCCTCAGCGAACCTTCTTGATACCACTGGTGTCGGGGCGTGAAGCGACACCGTATGCCTCCTTACGGTCTTGTGCTGCATGATGAATTTGGAAAGTCTCCGAAGAAGGGAGTTTTAAGACACTATTCCTTCAGGCAGAAAGTAACCAAGCCCAGCTTCTAGACAGAGGTAGAACGAGGGAACCAGTTTTCTAGAATGATCTTGAAAAAACAGTGACCTAGTGCCAGAGATAGAAATCCCTTTTCTTCTTCCTGTCCCACCTCATATTATCAGCTATTAAAACTGGGCGCCTGGGTGGCTCGGTCAGTTAAGTGTCCAACTTCAGCTCGGGTGATGATCTCGCGGTTCGTGAGTTCGAGCCCCGCGTCGGGCTCTGTGCTGGCAGCTTGGAACCTGAACCCTGCTTCAGACTCTGTGTTTCCCTCTCTCTCTGCCCTGCCCCCACTCTGTCTCACTCTCAAAAATGAACATTAAAGAAAATTAAAGATAAAGTAAAACACCTGGTTGGCTCTCTCCAAAATCCCACAAGCACCAGAAAATTTGATAATTTGGATCTATTTAAGAATCCAGCGGAAACTTTTTGGAAATAGGATGAAATGACCATAATGTGCATCTGTCGAGTGAAGCTGGCCTGGTTCTGATGGCCTTGTGGGAAAACCTTCCTTCCTCCCTCCATAGAGACCCTCCCGGGCTTCCAGAGCACCGTGGATGGGGTTTTAAGAATTATTCAGCTGGGAGCAACTGCGGCCTAGGGAAGACACTCAGAAAGGAGGCAAAGTACTACCTTGGATCCTAACTCTAAGTTGAGGTGGTTTTTTTTTTTTTTTTAATTTTTTTTTTTAACGTTTATTTATTTTTGAGACAGAGAGAGACAGAACGTGAACGGGGGAGGCGCAGAGAGAGGGAGACACAGAATCCGAAACAGGCTCCAGGCTCCGAGCTGTCAGCACAGAGCCCGACGCGGGGCTCGAACTCACGGACCGCGAGATCACGACCTGAGCCGAAGTCGGACGCTTAACCGACTGAACCACCCAGGTGCCCCGAGGTGTTTTTTTTTAAATTTTTTTTTTTTTAATGTTTTTTATTTATTTTTGGGACAGAGAGAGACAGAGCATGAACGGGGGAGGGGCAGAGAGAGAGGGAGACACAGAATCGGAAACAGGCTCCAGGCTCTGAGCCATCAGCCCAGAGCCTGACGCAGGGCTCGAACTCACGGACCGCGAGATCGTGACCTGGCTGAAGTCGGACGCTTAACCGACTGCGCCACCCAGGCGCCCCCCGAGGTGTTTTTTTTTAAAGTGTCCCCCACCACATGACTCTTAAGAGTCGCAATCTGGCAAGGCATCATATCTGACTGCAGCTTCCTGAGGATGTCACTCCCTCCCCCAAATGCTCGTGACACGCACCAGTGGAGAGGATCCCCTCCTACCTCTGCCACCGGCTTCCCCTCGGCTCCCTCCAACCGAGCCAGAGGGGGCTTCCAACAAGCCTACGGACACATCTAGGACCCAGAACCCACCTGATGAACCAAATACAGTCCCTTTGGGTCTGGCAGCACATGCCAGCCAAGTCCCAAACCAGTTTATTAGTTTAACCAAAAGGTAAACAGATGATGGAGCTGTAGAAAGACAAGCATGCGAGCAGCTGAAAGCATCACCCGGCTATCCACCGGGAAACAAATTTAAGACATTTCAAGTGGCATTAAATAAATGAGGCTATGTTTTATCTACTTGGAGTTTCCATCGTCTTTAAAAAAGGAAAAAATATATATATATATATTTTTTTACATTGCAGTATATAAATCTAGACTCTACATATACAGTACAATACATAGGGCGAGCACACGGCACAACACGTATGTCTTCATAGCCGCACCCTAAACTAGGCCAACAGTTCTGTATTTTGTGACCTTCGAACCCAGAAATTCAGGCTGAGGCTACATGTTCTCCAGTCTCCATGATGTCTAGCACCCCGGCCGTCTCTCCTCCAAGCACAGAAGCGCAAATCGGACGAGCCTTGCAAACAGAACAAAGTGCTTTTCGACTGGTTGAAACCGAGACGCTCTTTATCATGCACAGTCTGCTCTCCTCGAAAGACCTAAGGGAAATTTGAGGCCTTCCCGGCTCATTCTTTGGTCCACTGCCACGAATCTCTAAACTTTCCCTGGTGTTTCTTGCAGATTTCATATGGCTATTTACATAACATAAATCTCACATAACCTTTGGGAGCTGTCTTTACAGGATTAGGACAAAGGAAAAAAAAAAAAGCTCCATTTTACAATCTATGCTTTATATCTGGGTTTGTTCTTTTTATTTTTAGAATAAAAACTGGAATTTTGAGAATTTTTTCTTAAAAAGGACATTCTGAAAGTGCTTCTTACACATGTTGATATCGCACATATGGCTTTTTGGTTCAAACCCCCAGCACAGCTCAGATTTGGAAGGGAGAGGGTGATGGTGTTACTAGAGACAAAAATGTCACTTAACAGTAACACTGTGATAGCAAGTGTGGGGACCTGAAAAAAAAAAATGTTATTGATTCCATCTGGAAGAATGTACCTCATTAAGAAATGATTCAGATCATATACGTAGCCCCATTTCTTTCCCCATGACTAGGCACAGTAATGCTATAAAAGTTAGTGAGTAAAACAGGACACTGCTATCAGCAGGGAACATCTTCTGAGGGGCTATTAACAGAGCAGTCGCTGTTCTGAAATCTTTCACAGGCTCAAAATGATCAAATATAGTCAATCGCAGTAGGAATTTCTACACCTGAGGAATAAATTGCACGTAATATAGAGGTACTACAATCCAGATGGCAAAAGACTCCAGACATATAGTGTTACATGCAAAAGAAGGCAATCAGAAATGGCAATGAAGAAGTGGCATTCCGAGACAGGTAAGAGTCCAAACGAGTCCCCATCCTTTTGTGCTTTCTTTTCCGGCTGGTAAGTTACCAAAGAGCATGGCTACTTGTACAGTAATGATTGTGATATGTTCTTGAGCAGGGGGAACGGACACACAAGGCAGTTGCCAGAAACCAAAATGGGCTTGCGTTGGCTCCAGAGGTGTCACAGGGACTGGACCAGTGGGTCCGATGGGCCTCCGATGCTCCTCTCGCCCTCCCTGGGGTCGCAGAAAGCGGCAGATGCGGGCAGAGGTCAAAAGCCACTGGCTCATCCAAACCCTTTCCAAAGTGGCCTTTCATTCAGCCGTGGCAGTTCCGGCCTCTGCAGATCTCTTCTGGTGGCACTTGATGGAGAAAGTCATTCTCTCCCTTATAGAAACAGTTTGGACTTCTTATAATACTGGCACAAAGGACACTCTGTATTCCTAGGATTGATTCCATTTACATGGAAGGTATGACACTAGGTTTTCAGTTCTTTCTATTTCCCTGTAAAAAGTGACCTCAACTTCCCAGGCCATTGTGCAAATTCATTTTTCCATAGTCCAGAATATCCCTAAGTCCCATATATATATATATACGTATATATATATACATATATATATATGTGTATATATATATATATATGTATATATATACATATATATATACACACACATACATACCAAATATGTGTACATATATATTTATTTATAAAAGTGGATAATTTTGCATTTCAGTCTCAAATAGGTCAAAGAGAATCAGTGAAACATTCATCCTTCTCATGTCAAACTCATCTCCGATTTCCCCCACGATGCCTGTCGTAGTGCCTTCCACACCAGAGGTACTCAATAAATAGCTGTGGACTTCACCAATGATCCTCTAACACTGGATGGTCGTTGCAATCACCACGGCCTGTTCTCAGCCCCGCTCCGCCTTTGGCGAGCAAGGGCCATTGGTCCCTCCCTTCAGAGGGTGATTTTGCTGTGCCTATTGCTCCAGCAGCCCCGTTTAGCTGTCCTGGGCAATGTCAAGCTGGTCCGGCTACGCAATTTCACTTGTTCTTCCATGGAGTTCTTTTTGCGTAAAATGAAGTCAAAGTTCACTTGGCTGTTCATGGCATAAAAGACATTGGCTGAGTCTGGGATCACCAGTTCTAAAGGAGAGAAGGAGAGAGAAGGCAGTCAGCTGGTGTAGGTCAGCCCAAGCACTGACAGTGGCAGGGGGGAAGTTTTGTCTGGCCACAAAGCAAGGACCATTGGTCCTTTGTCCTTGGAATGTGAACTGAACCAAACAATGACAACCACCCCCAAAATCAGTTCCAACCACTCCTCAATCCCAATTTTAAATTGAATAAATGCTCAAATGCAGAATATTTTAGCGAGAAAAAAGTGCAGTAGAAAACAAAGGCGAAGAGACATTAAAACAAAGGGAAAGACACTCCCAGGATCACAGCTAGTCAACGGCAGAACTGGGCTAGAACCCAGGTATCCTTCCTCCCATCGTCCATTTTCTACTCCAGCATGCAACTTTTCTGAGACTGAGAGAATCCAATGACACGGGGGAGAAAAAAAAATCTACAGCATTTTCCAGAACCTTCTACTTGGAATATTGAAATATTTTTTGAAGTAATCCCAAATCAAACCAGCCGAATACTAAACAGCATCTATATAAGATAGAGTACATCTGTTAATATTTAAACTGTTGTCCACTTCAATGATTCCCAAACAGACAGCTGCCATTTCTGAACAGGGACTATTCCAAGTATCATATGAAATTATCAAGCAAAGTTACTTTAATTCATTTATATTTTTATTTATTTTTATTTTTTTATTTAAACAAATTTTTTTAATGTTTGTTTATTTTTGAGAGACAGAGAGACAAAGACAGAGTGTGAGCCAGGGAGGGGCAGAGAGAGAGGGAGACACAGGATCCGAAGCAGGCTCCAGGCTCTGAGCTGTTAGCACAGAGCCCGATGCGGGGCTCAAACTCACAAACCGCGATATCATACCTGACCGGAAGTCAGATGCTTCACCGACTGAGCCACCCAGGCGACCCAAATTCATTTATATTTTTAGAAGAAGATATATACTATTTAGCACTCAGGGGTAATGGGTATCTAAAAAAACAAACGGGAATAAAAGAGGTAAAATGGGCAATAGTGTTGGGGAGGCCATCACCAGAGGCATCTGATTGCAGAATGGATGCAGTCAAGCTTATGTTAACTTCAAACACTGAAATTTTATAGAGAGACCGATGCAATCAGGTTCTAAGTGACTCTAGTACATTTTGCACAAATGTCCCCATATTCCCGGGTCAGTAATAATTCACCTCGCAACTACGGATCACTTAGCATACCTCCAAAGTACTTTGGGGCACATATTTCTTGTTACCCTCATAACTGTCCTGTGACGTATGAAGAATTAGTAGGGTACTGCCTCCTTTTCACTAATTAAGGACCAAGGCCCGAGGAGGTCAAGCAGCCCCCCGAAGACCACCCAAGTGGTGGACAAAACTGGGCCCAGGATTCCTGGTTCTTCAAACCAACTGGTCTCACCTTAGCCTTGGTTCGTGGGCAACATGGTAAAACTCAAGAGATCACCTTGTAGGCTTAGAATTTTAACTGTAACCACAATAAAAGATATAATTGACAAGGGTTTGCCCCACAACTTAGGGGTCCGCTGAATGACTGAGAAAACTCCCAAGAGGTAATTGAAAAAGAATTTTCTCAGAGGCTATATACTTCATCTCTAGGAAAAAGTACTACTCTAATTTCAGCCACTCTTCTCGGGGCCCAAGATACAGCCTGGAGGATTTGCTGGTCAAATGGAGCGTGAACAGCTGCTCCCTTCTCATATTCCCAACTTTTAAAATTCTTCTTTTCGCTATACTTGGGGAACAATGTGAATTGGGGGCACCTTGGTGGCTCAGTCGGTTGAGCATCCGACTTTGGTTCAGGTCACGTTGCCATGGTTTCTGAAATCGAGCAACGCATCAGGATCTGTGCTGACAGCTCGGAGCCTGGAGCCGTCTTGGGATTCTGTCTCCCTCTCTCTCTGCCCCTCCCCCATTCATTCTCTCTCTCTCTCTCTCTCTCTCTCTCTCTCTCTCTCAAAAATAAATAAACATTAAAAAAAATGTGTGAATTGGTTAGTGTTGGGTCTGCCAGTAGATAGGGTTAATTTCAGTCAATAACCACACTTGGAAAAGAGACTTCTTATGACTGAGTTTCTACGATGTGACAGAGTACAGACAACTTACCTACCAGCTTGTTGTCTCCTCTCAACAAATACAACCCCAATTCAGACTGGCAAATAGATACATTCAGGGTAAGTATTTGCCCCCAGTTTTCCTAAAAGGAATTTCTGCCAACAATGGGTTCCTAGACATACTGAAGTATTTCACAGATCACCAGTTCTTTGCCTCAGTAAGTGTGAGATAAAGAGCCTTCAGATTCTGGAGTTAGAAGCTTTTGCTACTTGAACATCAATCATGAATAAAGATAAACTGAAAGAGGGGCACCTGGGTGGCTCAGTTCCAACACCCGCTCAGGTCACAACCATGCGGTTCATGAGTCTGAGCTCCACATCTGGCTCTGTGCTGACCGCTCAGAGCCTGGCGCCTGCTTCAGATTCTGTGTCTCCCTCTCTCTCTGCCCATCCCCCACTTGTGCTCTCTCTCTCTCTCTCTCTCTCTCTAAAAAAGCATCAAAAATTTTTTAATAAAAAAAGATTAAAAGATAAACTGAAAGATAAACCTATAAGCCTCCCATGCATGATTAACTGAAATGAGAAATTATTCCAAGGACCGCTACATTATAGGTTCATATACAACTTAAACACACATTATTGGGTAAAGGAGGTGCGTGACCATCTCAAAGGGGCCAATAGGCCCCACCGCCCCTCACCTTCTGACACAAGGAGAGCCCTCTTCCAAGAAGAATGCTTGATAAAAAGTTTATAGAGCATGCAGCGGCACCTGGGTGGCTCAGTTGTTAACATTTCAGCTCAGGTCATAATCTCATGGTTCGTGAGTTCAAGCCTCGTGTCAGGCTCCGCACTAACAGCATGGAGTCTCATGAGAATTCTCTCTCTCCCCCTCTCTGCCCCTCCCCCCTTCTCTCTCTCAAAATAAATAAGTAAACTTAAAAAAAAAAGTTTATAGAGAATGGGCATGAGAATGCACAGCAAAACTGTAGGCAAAACAGGGCTGTTGCGGGGGCAGCTTGAGATGCTTCATTCTACAAGTGAGGTGACATCAGGGTTCCCCACACAATTAAAAACCCCTATTTGATTCCACTAAAAAACCCCACCGAATTCATTCTCTGACTTCTACACGGGTAACCTGCCACGAGAAGCGACGTGTGCCCACCTTTGTCCTCCGAGATGACCTGTACCAGCTCGTACTCCTCCGCTGGGTCCGAGTCCAGGTTGTGCTTCAGCATCGCCCTCTGGATCACGGCGGGGGTTTTATCCTGGCTCGTCAACTGAAAAGACAATGGATGGGTTTCCAAGTATTCGGCTTCATGAGAGCCCTCTTGACCCTCTTATTCTTGCTGCCTGTGTCTTCCTGGGAGTAATGGCCCAGTGGAATGAGAACAGGACCAGGAGCCAGAAGCCCTGGGTTCTAGTTCTGGCTCCACCCTTAGTAGCCAAATGATGATGGGCCACTTACTCTCGCCACCACCTACTCCCTCAGTCAAGTGTCTTCCCGTAGTAAAACAGAACATGTTCCTTGCCTATCTCGTCCACACTGGTTGAGGTTCCAGTGGGGGGCAGGGTGGAATAGGAGGGTACTGTGCAAAACGCATAGCATTTTTGGTTCTGGGCTAAAATCATCCTTACCTGTTGAGCTACTGCTATGGAACCAGGTCACAACCTGGAGGTTACAAATGACCGCAGTTCTGCACAAGGATCATTTCAAAACGCACAAGAGACTCCATGACCCAGCAATTTCACATGATCTCACATGATCTCCCAGATCACTCCATGATCTCAGCAATCTAGGTACTGACCAGGAGAAATGAAAACCTATGTCTACAAAAGGACTTCTACACAAGTGTTCATAGCAGATTCACACCCATAATAGCCCCCAGCTGGAATCAACCTGAACCGCCCTTGACAGGAGAGAACAGGGGAATGGACAGAGAGATTATAGTATATTTCTGCTAGAACACAATTTAGCAGTTATAAACTAAGAACTGACACATGCAACAATGTGGATGAATCTCAAAAGCATCATGTTGCGCAAAAAAACCCCAAACAAACAAAAAGCAAAAATAAAAAACTAGACACAAAAGATTACGTGGTACAGGAGACAATTCTTTGAAAAACAGGCAAAACTAATCTATGGCTTTAGAAAATTAACAAATTTTCTAACAAATAACGAACCTTAACCTTCACTAGGGTTAAGGAGGGGAACTGATTGGAAGGGACACAAGGGAATTTTGGTGGGGGGATGAAAAATGTTCTTTATTTAGATTTGGGGTGATGGTTATACAGATACAGGTAACTATTAAAACCCAAAGAACTGAACACTTAAGATCTGTGTATGTAATTGCACGTAAATTAGACTTCAATAAAAATCAGCTCCTAGGTGTTCAAAAATAATAAATCTACCATTTTTTAAACCCAAGTAAAGCTTCTCCTCACCCCCAATTCTGACTTTCTCCCCTTTATCTCTGCACTTCAGCCAACTATTGGCAGGGTGCTTGGCGCAAGAGGAAAAGAGGTCTCTGACTTTTGTAACATCCCTTGAGTGATTTCTTTACATCAGAAACAATGTGCACACACACACACACACACACACACACACACACACACACCACACAAATTATTGTTACTTAAAAATAAAAGCTGTTCTCACCAGGAGGTAAGAGGAGAGACAGCCAGTCAATCAATCAACCAATCAATTTAAAAAAATAAAAGAAGAAGAAGACAACTGATTTCCTCCAGGAAACTGTCTCTGAGAACTTGGAGATGGCAGGGCCTAGATGTCTCCCTCTGGTCCTGAAACAGCAGCTGGTACTTGTGATTCAATAAACAACACGCATTACAGTGGGGTCCTTGTAAGCGACAAAGACCCTGTTCATTTGTCTATTACCAAAACATCCGGCATACTCCTTTACAAGGGAGAAATAGATGCACACAAAATTCTAAAAGCGGAAATATGTGTTTTGATAGCCTAAAAAAAATACTCCCACAGTTGGATTGAACTGGACCAGAAGCATGAAGTTAAAGAGAAAGGATCCCACTTTAACTGGGGGGGTGGGGGGGAGTGGGAGAGTGGCGGATGTGGGGCTAAGGTGATTAACGTTGGGTTAAGTTGTCAACTTTAAACCTACCTAAGGAGAGAGCCAGGCTATCCTTATTTTCTTGAGCTTAAACTTCCCCAAGTGTGTCCAGATGAGGATGGGATACGGCCAAGAGCTTTCCATGAGTGTTTATTACTCTGTCCCATCCAATGTACTGAGTGGAGTGAAGGGTCACAATCAGTATCAACAGCTCAGTCATGCAGCCTTTGGTTGACATACTGAACCAGCCCTGTCCAGTAGATCTACATAATCTAGCAGACATATTAAAACAAGTTTTTCAAAAGGGAAATTAATTTTAATAACATACTTTATTTAATCCCTCACATCCAAAGTATGATTTCAGTATATAATCCATACAAAAATTACTAATGAGAAATTCTTTCTTTCTTTTGTACTAAATCTTCAAAATCTGGTATATATTTTACACTCACAGTACATCTCCATTTGGACTATTCCCATTTTAAATGCTCAATCGCCACATGTGGCTTGTGTACTGAATGGCACAGTATTGAATGACACTAGCGTGTCACCTTCATGTACCTTAAATAAAGAATGCAAAGAATTCCCTGTGCCTCTTCCCTGAGGTTAGCTTCCAGTACCACAGGTTCGTTTGGACTATTTTTGAAAGAAAAGACTCCTGCAGCATGTAATCTTTTGTGTCTGGTTTCTTTAACGCAATGTGGCATTTTAGAGATCCATCCACGTGGTTGCATGTGTGCCACTTCTTAGCTTTTACTTCAGAGTCACTGCAGAGTTTCGAGGGGGGACTTCTCTGTCAGCATGTGTAAGAGAAGCCATGTGAAGAAGCCACACTGAAAATACGATAATAACACTGATGGCATGGCTTCTCGGTGATTCTTTCACCATTCTCTCTCCCACTTGAGTTCTGTCTCCTCCTGCCCTCACTCCCTGTGTGACCCTGTCCACCCCGTGGGCTGGACAACTCCCAGAACCAGCCTGGCACCAGCCCAGGTTTCTGCCCATCTTCTAGACAATGTCAGCTGGATGTCCTACTGACCCCTCCAGTGTAAGCATTCCCCAAACCCTCCTCCTCCTCCAGTAGCTTGCATCTCACTTGGTAGGACCACCAACCACCAAGCTGCCTGGAGAGCCTTTAGTTTTCCCTCTTCCTCATCCCCTCCAATGGTAACCCAAAGCTGATGACTAAACTAATGGATTCTACAATTCTACCTCATAAAAATCTTTCAAAAATCCACATGGTCTCCAGCCACATGACTGTCGTTCAAGCCCTCATCATCTTCTACATGGAATATGACAGCAGCTTCCTAACTCACTTCCTCACCTCCCACTACCCCCCACCAGAGCACTGTCTCCACAATGTCAGCTACTTTTCCAGTGAACAAATCTGATTGCTACTTAAAAGCCTTCAATGAGATGCTACTGCCTGTAGGACACAAACTCCCTCATGAGGGCTGGAGGCCCTTTACAACCTGGTCTGACCTCTATTAGAGAATATGGTAGATGTTGAACACTGCTTTATGATCTCCCTTTTGATCATAAGGTCCTCAAAGACAGAAACACCTCACTCGTCTCCCCATCCACAAAGCCTGGCCCCATGACAAGCACACATCCAACGTTCAAGAAATCTTTTGTTGATTCTATGACTGCTTTAGGAAAGTTTTTCTTTGGAATGTTAGAAGACAGCATACAGGTCATGTTCAGAGCTGAGCTCATGAGCACTCCGTGTGCCCCCCAAGAAGGCAGGTGATAAAGATGGGAGATGGGACCCACTGCAAATGACAGCCTGCTCTTCAGTGCATGAAGTGGCCTATAAACGAAGTCACTTCCGGGAAATACACACCCAAGGTCATTACCAGGAGACACCTGTATGTATTCCAAAAGCCTGCCATTAATTCAAGACAGTTTTGAGAGTGCGTCAGAAACACGACTTTTACAAGAGGCTCAAAAAGGTCCATCTCATTTAATTTACAAACAGAGTTCCTTGTGGACTCAAACTGTATTTCCAGCTTGATCATTCACTTTACTAAGTTTGATTCCACATGACTAAAGGAGAAAGATTTGCCACCACAGAGCACACGGCTGAGAATGCATGGGAATTCATTATAAATCCAGGCATGTGGTTCCACGGGAAGACTTCCTAGAAGGCATGCAGGAGTGGCATCTTCCCTGGGATACAGTCATTCAGTTGTCCAAATTGACAGTTTTGAAAAAAGTGACACTGACCGGGATAAGTTTTAGCAATTTTTAAGATGTAAAAATTGTATTTTATGGCCACTGCTGACATGTAGATTTTTATATAAATATATTACTGGTGCATACGCAGGGAGTAATACCATGGTACATACTCATTTTGGGCAGATGCCTACATGATGCTAATATTGTACACACTTAGGGGTGTCGGTCCGAGGGCCTTACCATGATGCTCTTGTACATGTTGCCATTGTTGTCCTCTATACTGATGCGGATTATGCAGGTGTCTTCGTTCTGTTGGTTGTAAATGGGAGGCAGCACTGTCGAGGTAATGGATGTCACAGAGACGGAGCGCTTGTGGATTTTGGGGTTGTTGTTGCAGGATGGAGGGGAGGAGAGGGGGTTTATTAAGGACGACATCCCTGAGGAAGTTGTGTCCATGGAATGGATAGAAGAACATGATGAGGAAGACTCAGAGAGCTGGAAGAGTAAACACACCCCAGAAGAACACAGATTAGAACCTTGGCCAATGGCGCACTTCACAATTTTCAAAGCAGAGGTAGATGCTGAGATGAATAAACTTCAATTACTTCCTCCACAACATCTCACAACACACACACACACACACACATCTTGTCACTGGGGTAAGTATCCTGTTGGCAGATGCCTATCAGTGACTCAGTACTTGCCCTCTACATCCAGGTGAGGACGGATGCAAGGCAGTTCTCAAAATTCCCATTTGCAGCTGCTTTTAAGGAAGTGACCAGCAGATGGCAGCAAATACCAGAAACTAGAGGCAACGTGGCCTCCAGGAGGAAGTCAGAAGCTTAACAAGGGCTGGAGGAAAGCCTTACTTACCAACAGCTTATCCAGTCCCATTGCCCTGAGTGGGAATGCTGCTTAACACGCCCACCACGATCTATTTTCTATCACAGATTTTGTAGCAGGAGAGAAAGGTCTATACTTGTCGAAGTTTCTAAGATAAGGACCACAGATTCTACAGCTCTGCGTGGAACATTAGGCCCCTGGAGATCACCGGGCCCCAATCGCTTTCTGCTGTGAGGAACCTTAATCCAGAGAGAAAAGTACTGGCAGCACCATCATGACATACTCCCCAGTTACCTGACTCCCAAGACCAGGTTCACATGGCAAGCACATAGCCAAGGCCCAGTCTAAAGCTGATGAAAACGTGGTAAATGAACATAGTATACCACTACCTTGGTGATGTTTAGCACTGTGATGCGATGAGTTTGCATATATCTTATCTCACGTGGCTCTCCCAACTATCTTGTGAACAAAATGCAGAGCAGTATAAAGATAAGGGAAAAAAGATTCAGAGAAATAGAGCGACTTTCTCAAGGGAACACAGCCTATGAGAAGCTCCATTACTTTCTACTTTTCTACTTTCTACTTTTAAGGAATGAGGTGCTTTTCCAATTAACTACAGTTACCATAAACTATGCAAGACTAATTACCAAAGAAACAGGATGCCCAAATTCATTAGGTTGTGTTAAAAAACAAACAAAAAAACCCCACCTAAATTGAATCACTTTAAATATCAATTCTTATTGTGGAAAATTACAAATAATTTCTCAGAATGAGTTAAGCTAAATTGTTATATATATTATATAACAAATATTTCAGAAGTCATTTAAAAAATAAGTAACCGGGGCGCCTGGGTGGCGCAGTCGGTTAAGCGTCCGACTTCAGCCAGGTCACGATCTCGCGGTCCGTGGGTTCGAGCCCCGCGTCAGGCTCTGGGCTGATGGCTCGGAGCCTGTTTCCGATTCTGTGTCTCCCTCTCTCTCTGCCCCTCCCCCGTTCATGCTCTGTCTCTCTCTGTCCCAAAAGTAAATAAACGTTGAAAAAAAAAAAAAAAAAAAGTTTAAAAAAAAAAAAATAAAATAAAAAATAAGTAACCTACTTATGTCTTTTATACCTGTCTACTTTTCCAAGGAAAAAGCATACAGAAACTTAGCATTCTGATTATCTAGCTTCCAAGTAAAATGGGGTTTATCCTATTTTATTTCCTAAGGACTTCGTCTTCCTATAGCGTAACTTTACATTAAATTCTACTATATGATTAGTTTCATTAGAGCCAGCAAGCTGATTTGACAACTCGGATATGTAGAAGTCTAACTGTGCTCTATGATATGGTTTAGTAACATTTTTTTGTCTATTTTCCCAAGTGAATCAACTTTGTGACTCAGTGTGAGGGCGAACTGATGGTGCATAATTTCAACAGCATCACTTTGCTTGAAGGTGCACCACACACAGTAGCCAAGAGGGTCCACTGTCCAGTTACTAGTTCAATTTTTTCACCTCCCTTTTCCTCTGTATGAATCCCCTTTCTTTCTGTTAGATTTTCCATAATTTTAATGACACTTAGGATTAAGATAAAGCTTTGAAGACGCCTGAGTTGCAGAAGCTCTAAACGGACCACCTGATGACTCCCCCTAAGGTCTTACTGAGAATTTGCTATGAGGAGCAAGTGTGAAAATAAATGTTTAGAAACCATGATTGGGGGATGAAGTGACAGGAATGCTAAGTACACTTCACTGAACAGAGCAATTTCATAGAGCCACTGTGGAAGGCACGCGGGACACCTGAGGCTCAGGATCCAGAGTAGGGAGAGGCTGTGGAGGTCATCCAGGACCCGCTATGCAGGGAGCGGGGGCACCAAGGCCTTTCCAGGTGACATTCAAGGAAACTACAGCCCAGCGTGTGCGTGCATCCGAGTCAATGATTCAGCTTTAAACCGACAGAAATTCGTGCCTCTGAGGACGGTTCACCTGAAGAATAAAAATTCCTGACTTGTGCAAGAAATTAAAGCACCCGTGTGATAAGAGAGGAGGCAAGGGGTGTGCAAATGATACACACTTGGGCTGGCTACTGTGTAGTTTTAAGAGGGATGATCTGGACCTTTGCACATGTCCAGTGCACCAACAGGCATAAAGGTGATTCCACCCCCTTCCTGGACAGCGTGTGATATACCTCTATTGTCACTTGTATGATGTCCACCATCAGAAAATGGGGCCACAAAGAATTAGAACCTGTCTAAAGGTGAAGAATGATACTTCACTCCAGATTTTGACAACTTCAAAGCTGCATCTCAAGCCATGGAGAATGATTACATCTCCGGTTTCAAAAATATGCATGGGAAAATGGAGAACAGACTCAAAGGTGTTTGCAGAGCTTTTCCTTCAATATCCGGAGGATGTGCCTCTGGATTTCAACATAGAAAGGTAAGATCCAGCTGGGGCAGCACCTGAGACATCTCAGCCTAATGAGTCCTGAGTATGATGTCCGTCCTAGATCAGCCACATTGTGACAAGGTCACTTGAGGGTTCCTCTACTGCTGTTGTTGTTGACAACACAATGTGAAACTGCACACTGATCCCCTTATAGAATGGCAGAAAAAAACAAAATGGGGGAATTCTTACCAACACTCTACCTCACTTGCTTATGCTTAAGCTAAGGGGCTAACAGTTGCTTACACAGCAAGTCTGGCTGGCCAAAAATCTCCCCCAAATGGTGCAAATGCTAGCCACATCACAGTTGATGTTTCTAATTCAAGCTTCTTCACCAACAGATTAAAGCAGATGTGTACAGAAGATTAAGACAAATCTTGTTCTTGTTGTTGTTGTTGCTATTTTTATTTCTTTATGAAGCCATGGAAAATGGAAACTCTATGGGAATTCTTTTATCACCTCTCAAAGTATACAATGGTAGATTGTATACTTGTTACCAATTCCTTACCAATTCCCCTCTGAATCCATGTCCTTTGTTTGCCCTGTGACTCCACAGTTCCTCCCATTAGAAGGAGTCCCCTGCCTCACTTATTTACGTGAGATTTGGCCACACGATTTGCTTTGGGCAATAAAATGTTGGTATTATGACCAAAGTAAAGGCTTGATACATACCTATGGGGCTGGACTTGCTCTCTTGCTCATTTGTCTTAGCTTACTAACAATATGCCCCGGACAGCCTCATTATGCCAAGAAGAATGAGAGGAGCAGACCTGGACCAAACCCATGACCTAGGGCCAAGCCCAATGCACATCAGCCAACCAGCAGATACATGACAGAGAATAAATGGCTGTTGTTTTAAGTACTGAGTTTTGGAGTGGTTTGCTATGTAACATTATTGCGGTAAAAGCATGGCAAAGACAAAGTATGACACCAAGAGACAAGGCTGATACATCTCTGTCTCTTGACTTTGCGCTCCTTCTAAGAAAATCCTCTGAGTCCTAAATAAAGTATACCTCATGTTACAGGCCACAGTCCTTCAGTCACCTTTGGATCCAAGACAATGTTTCAAAGGCCAGATGAATACACCAATATGCTCACTATTTTTGGACCAGTTTCTATGAGAAATGGGTCCCTAGATTGAACTCTACTTTGACAGCTCCTATAAACATGAATTTCAAACTACTGTACAGTGATACACTTGAAAACAGACATTCTCATGTGGCAACCACTAAACTACGTCAGGTGTCTACATTAGGACTTATGGGAAAGGAATGAGGGAATACCTTTTTTTGAGGCTCATCCGGTGTGTCCATGGGGGTGATAGAGCCCTCCTCGGCCTCTGAGTGGTTTGACTCGCAGGACGACACGCTGACAGAGTCCATGCTTTCACCAGAGCTCCCACTGGCAGTGGACTTGGGCTGCTCTTTGGTGGGAGTGCTACTGGTAATCATGTCCGACCCCAGAAACAGTCTGCAGAACACATAAGGCCAGGCAGTTGTTTACAAATATGGAATCCATGATTTAGCAATAGTTTGTGCTAATTAACCCCTTGATTGTTTTGCCAATCTTGCATGCCCTGGCATGACTGGAAAACATTTCCTATAAAGTGTCTAATAGATCACAGTAAACATCTCATCTGAATAGGTCATTTCCAACCTCAAAGAACACACAGATTGCTTAGCTGAATGAGAGGCCATATGAATCTGAGGTCTTTCACTTTTCCAAAGAAGACATCCAGATGGCCAACAGACACATGAAAAGATGCCCGACGTCACTCCTCATCGGGGAAATACAAATCAAAACCACACCGAAATACCACCTCACACCAGTCAGAGTGGCTAAAATGAACAAATCAGGAGACTGTAGATGCTGGCGAGGATGTGGAGAAACAGGAACCCTCGTGCACTGTTGGTGGGAATGCAAACTGGTGCAGCTGCTCTGGAAAACAGTGAGGAAGTTCCTCAAAAAATTAAAAATAGGTCTACCCTATGACCCAGCACTGCTAGGAATTTACCCAAGGGATACAAGAGTGCTGATGCATAGGGGCACTTGTACCACAATGTTTATAGCAGCACTTTCAACAATAGCCAAATTATGGAAAGAGCCTAAATGTCCATCAACTGATGAATGAATAAAAACTCTTTTTAAAGTTGAGCTTGCAATACAGTAAGGAAAATCCCTACAGGCCATAAATGAAAAGGGAACTGAAAACCAGAAGTATGTGAGCTAACTCTGCAGCTGCTCTGGGTGGGGAGTGGGAGGTACCAATCTGGGGGAGCTAGGGACACGGGTTTTAACACACATACAGACCCAAAGATGAGGGCCTCTGTTTATATAAGGTGGGGAGTTGAAATTGAAATCCCTTATAGAGCCAAGACCTTCAAAGAGCTATACCCTTAGTAAAAAGACGGGCAAGACCTGCAAAGAGCTATACCCTTAGTAAAAAGACGGGCTAGAAAAATGTCTTCCTACTGGCACAGCAAGACAACAAGGAAGCTTATCTGTCTTGGCCTGAGCTTGGGTGAAAGAAAAATGTCTCCCCTAAAATCATGTGTTATCTTGGCCAGCACCTCACTCAACTTTGCTACCTATGCTATACTTTGCTACCTATACTTCTGTGAAAATCAGAATTAAAAAACATTTCTGGAGGAATACACCCAGGATGTAGAGGATTTTCTGATAAAGATGAGCTCACAATACAACATTACAAAAACATACAAGGAAATATCCCACCCAAAGGGAGTCAACAAACATTAGACTCTTGAGAACTTCAGATACAAGAACTGACAGAAAGAAACTAATAATTTACTCATTCATTTGACAAATGTTTGAGTGTCTACCACAGACCAGGCTATAAAATAAATATGTTTATAATATTACAGACATAAGAAAAAAGGTTGAAAACAGGAGAGAAGAACAGGACATCCTGACAAATGAACAGGAAGACAATTTGAAAAAAAAATTCGCTTCTAGACTAAAAAATTCAGTGATTTAAAATAAAAACTCGGTGGAAGGATTAAAAAACTGTTTAAGAGAAGCACTGAAAACAAGATGACAGATCTGAAGAAAATTTTAAGAAATCAGCATCAAAATATAAAGACATGGAAAATAAGAAAGGTTAAAAGATGGAGACTGGAATAAGAAATGTTGACGTGTGTAAGAAGAATTCCAAGAGAAGACAATGAAGAGAATGGAAGAGTGACCTTATCTGAAGAGATGGTGGGTGAGAAGATTCCAGAACTAATGAACTGCATGAATCTTTAGATCCAGGAACTACGTCTTGAATAGAATAAATAAGACTCAATCCTCACTTAAACTGTCTAATGGTATATCAAAGACAAAGGAAGTTCTTAAAAGCAATGGCGGGGGGGGGGGGGGAGGGGATGGGCATAATACAAAGGAATGGTAAATAGATAGCAGACATCTCAAAAGCAAACGGCAGAAGTGAGAAGACCTGGAATACTGTCTTCAAAGTGCTGAGTGAAAATAACGGTCGCCCTTGAATTCCATACCCAGCTAACAGAATTCTGAGAGTGAGCACAAAATAAAGACTTTCTCAGACAAAGACGGAGAGGGTTCACATTAACAGACAACATGAAAAAGAGTAAAAGGAGGGAAGGGTAAGACGCAAGAAGGAAAGGCATGTAAAGAAACTAGCAAATGCAGCCAAGCCCAACAAGCACTGACTGGACAAAATAACAAGAGTAGAACCACTGAGCCTGATTTTTCATTAAATATTTCAGGAATTATAAGCTCAAATTCCAAGACCTGAAGCATGTCTTTGTTCAGTCTCATCTCTGACCCACCACCTCTTGCCCCATTTTCCATGTCACTTCCTTTCTTGGACCTCCAAGCCTTACTGGGGCTCCAGGGGAAAGCACTAAACTCTGACCACAATTTTCAGGGGAAAAAGCAATGCCACTGTCGTACACCCCCGTGATTACGAGGTAGACCTTTGAAGGCTGTAGACTAGTGGTCCGCAGCCCGTCATCTGAGAATCTAGCTTTGAATGACACTGTTCAAAGACTAAAGGTTCTTCCATTTGCACAATTCCATGAGGTCATTTCTGCTTTACAAAGGGTAACTCTAGCTCAATACTAGGCATCTCTGACCTTCAGATCAAGCACACCTTCCCTTATGGCTTCAAAATTCTTTCCAACCTCTTTGGAAAATGGATCATTAAATGTGGGGAGAGCAAAGAGTACATTTTCCACATTTTAAAAAATGCTAAGATCATAAAATATTTTGGAAATCGATGGCATAGAATCACCCTTATATGTACAAGAAATACAAAGGGTGACCATGTGGCCTGTTTTATTCATGATAAATGTTCAAACTCAGATACCGAAGGTTTTAACTCAAGCATCTTGGCAAGATTTCACCAAGGAGAGAATGTACTCCGTGTCTACCACACTTCATGCACGGCACTGCACCCTCACAGTCCTCTTACATGAAACTTTAGATTTTCATGAAAATATCTCTGCAGAGTTTGTGCATGTGTCAGACTTGGTGCAAAGAGAGGACCCAGGGGTGCTAGAGCACCCGGCACAATAAATATGGATAGCTGGGTTGGAGAGAAGTAGTGGGAAACAGTTATATCAAAATGCATCTACAGTGGCTACTGCCTGAGGACAGGGAAGGAAAAGCAAGGGGGTAAAGGCATTAGCACTTAGGGCCACCTGGGGTGCCTGGGTGGCTCAGTCAGTTAAGTGTCTGACATCAGCTCAGGTCATGATCTCACGGTTCGTGAGTTCAAGCCCTGCATCGGGCTCTCTGCTGTCTACATGGAGCCTGCTTCAGATCCTCTGTCCCCCTCTCTCTATGCCTCTCCTCTGTTCATTATCTCTCTGTGTGTCTCAACATAAATGAATGAGCTTCCAAAACAGAAAATAAAAAAAGGACTAGATGTACCTGTGCAGACCTCTGACTGCCATAGCAGGTCCAGAAATTTCCAATTATTTCTCATGCAGAAGACCATCAAGATGCCTGGCACCCCTGGCCTCACCTCCTGAGGAGTCTGATTCCCTGTGTAGGTGTCCATCTTACCAACTGACAAGGCTTGGTCAGGTCCTCGGGTTACCTCACAAGAGAGTTCATTCTCCTCCAGGATTGCAGCCATGAAAAGATAGCAAGACGCTATGGAAACTCTACAGGGGACAACCCACGAGCTCAGAAATCTAGTGTTCAGGAGGGCCAGGGGAGGCATCTGGACAGAGGTTTGGCAAGATATCAAGACTACCTTCAAAATGCTTTCAATAAAATCACATGTCCCAGTGTAATCTTCAGATGTCACCTGATATCAGGTGGAAGCCTGAGCAGCTTCATTAGTGGGAGATCATGCCACCCACACCAGTAAGCACCTGCACATGTTAATTGGAAACATGACAATACCCAAGTTCATGTGCCATCCTTGCCTCCATGTCTCACTGGGGATCACCGAGGTAGGTGGATAGACAGTGCTGGGAAGTAGCAAAAACCCACAGAAACAGTCAGAATCCTGACCAAAAAAAAAAAAAAAAAAAAAAAAGTCTAAAAAAGACAGTAACAGAAAGTTGTTTCATGAAAAAATAACAGTGGCTCTCCAGGTACCCTTTGAGAGCGAGGCAGTGTTTGAGAAGCGTTACAACCCCACCAGTCATGCACCAACCCACTGAGATGAACATTACTATTCTGGTCTCACAAATGATGACACAGAAGTTCACACAACAGGTAAGAGGTGGAAAGTTGGGATCTGTCAGGTCAGCATGGCTCCCAGGCGACCCTGCCACCAAAAAAAAAACCCCCCAAAAAACTGTCCAATATGCCCTAGTCGTTGTTCTTGCTCGTCCCCGGCAATGCAGACTGTGACACCCAGGGGATCAGACACAGGTATAGGTCTTCAAAGGCAAGAGCAAATTTATTAATCAAATGACAACCCTTGTTTCCTGGCACTGACCTCTTTGGCTTTCGTTTGATTCATTAGCCTGACGTCTCTCGGAGTCTAACGTCTGAGAGATCAACTTGGTGACACAGACTAGATCCTCTATGGCTCTTCTGTAAAAATGGCTACCATCAAAGCACGGGGGCTAATTAAGCTAACAGTTTCTCATTCTTTCCTCCCACCCTCCGCACCCTTTCCCTCTGCCTTGTCCTCCTTCCCTCATCTTCTTCCTCCTCCACTTTTTACCTCCTGCCCCATCTTTCCTTCCTCTCTTCCTTCACGAAGTATTTTTCCCATGGGCAGTATAGTAAAAAGGTATCTTGGCTCTATGGCCAAATCTTGAGTTTGAATCCAGATCTTCCAATAACTAACACACTATTTACCCCGTCTGTGCCTTACTTTCCTGGTCTATAAAGTTGGCATAACAATAGGACCTACCACTTAGGTTATTTTGTGGGTTGGATGAAAAATACGTGTATTGTCCTTAAAACAGTGTTGGCCCATGGCTCAGTTTATTCATTCAATAAATATTTATTAATTATCTACTATGTGCCAGGCACCATTCTAGGTTCCGGGGAGACCGCAAGGAGCAGAAACCAGACATATGTGCCTGCCTTCGTGGACTCTGCATTGGAGATAATCAACAGACACATACAGCAAACAGTATGTCACATGGAGGTAAAGGCAGTGGAGAAATTCAAAGCAGGTGAAAGTGACAGAGTGTGCCATGGGAGGTAAGGCAGATGGGGCATGGTATTAAGTAAGGTGGTTGGCAGAAGGCTGAGAAGGTGATGTTTCAGCAAGCATCTGAAGGGAGTGAGTGAGTGAGTCATTTGGCTATTTGGGGAGCAGTGTTCTGAGCAGAAGAAACGGCACGCCTAGCGTGTTCAGGGAGGTGTGGGTGGCTGGAAAGCAGAGGAGAGCGAGCAGAAAAAGATGAGGACAGACAGTTAAGGGACAGGCAGGGCTGGGATGACACGGCAGTCCCTGAAGGGTCATGAGGGCCACTGTAAGGACGCCTGATTTTCCTCAAAGGGAGACAGGAGTTATGAACTTGGCTATGGAGTGCCTCCTGCATGCGTGGCACTGAGCTGGGCAAATAGCCACGAGTGTGATGGACAAGGGTCCCGCTCTCCAGCGGCTTACGTTCCGCCACAGGAAGCAGCCAGTGTGACCGAGAGTGATGGGGGAAGGCAGCGGCATCAGAGAGGGCTCTCTCTCAGGAGCGAACGCTGTTGCCCATATCTGAAGGGACCAGCCACAGAGAACGAGCACGCCAGGCCACGGGAACATCTGGTGCAAAGGCCCTGAAGCAAGAACGAGCCTGGTGTGGTTGGCAGATGGCTAGAAGCTGGGCGTGGCTGGGTCTCAGCGAACAAGGGGGCAGGTCGGATGAGAGGAAGGTGGTCAAGAAGGTTGGGGGGAAGATCACGAGAGTCCTCCTAAGCCACGATAAGGAGTCTGGGTGCTATCTTACAATAAAAGCATCAGAGGTTTTTAAGCAAGGAAGCGGTATAATCTGGTGTGTGTTTTATGCGAATACCAGACTATTTGGTGGAGAATGGACTGCTGAGGCAAGGCTGGAGCCAGAAGCCAGTAAGGATGTTGTGGGAGTGGTCCAGGTAGGAGATGATGGTCGTCCATACCAGAGAGAACAGTGGAGAAGAAGGAATCGATTTAGAACATGTACTGGGTTCACAACAGAAAGATTAACAGGTGAGTGAACTGCTCTTCGCTTCCACCCTGGCTCAGGGCTGCGGTACTGAACATCCTGTCCCTTCTCCGATGAGACCCTCTGGGACCCGCGGGTGACACTCACAGGCTGAGCCTCTTCACCATGCTCTTCCGAGGCTTGGGAGAGGTGGCACTGGCGTCAGCAGCCGCTTCGATCTCGCAGGACAGGGCGTAGCTGGGGAAGAAGAAGGGAGCTTGTGAGGTCAGAGCCTGAGAACTGACGAAGCGACGGAAGTGCACACGGTCTGCCCGTTTTGTTTTAGAGGAAGTCTCTGACCGTTCAAGGTAAAGATACACACCATGTTGTTCCCCCACCAATCTCAGACGGTGTGGACTTCACGGCCAAGTTTTAAAAATTTATATGTGTGCTTCCTCCCCTCACCCCCACCCTGGCCTATGGACCGAGGCTGTTTAGGGCCGCATGCCTCGGAGAGGGACTGTGTGCTCTGGCAGCACTGAAGGCTGACTCCACTGCTTCCTGATCATTCTCGTCCCGCTACTAAGCCAGGGGGAGAATTACTTCTTGTCTGGTACCCTCCCCTCATCACTTCGTGTGTGTGTGTGTGTGTGTGTGTGTGTGTGTGCACGTGCTCAACTCTTTGTCTAAGAGAAATGAAAGAAGAGACTTTTGTAAACTATTTAATCTTTAACGAACAGAGGCAGTTATATTATTGGTAAAGATATGTTAAATGTGGTTTTTAAGTGCTGAAACAGCCTAAATTAAAAACGCTCCAAATTCGGACATCTATGTGCCAGGCAGATGTACGTAACTTCCATAAGCACAAGAGGAATTTATATATGACTTGAAATGTCTTTTATGAAAGCTTGTAGCTCTAAATAGATGTACTTGGTTCTGGGTAGGTGAGGAAGGGTCAGTGTGGTAAATAGTAGCTCGGTAAGTCGTTAATTACGTGTACTTTTTTTAAACCTAAGGATGCATCCAGGTATTTGCTCATATGCAGGTATTCGTCCATAAAGGAATTTTTCAAATATTAGCTTAAGCTCTAGAGGTGGTTATAAATCTGACAGAAAAAATAGGATATGTTTAGCAAGATTCTTCTAACCACTAAAAAGTCAATTATTACAATTAACAAAACGTTAATTGTTAGAGCTGATATTGTGGGCCTAGACTTTCCGATCCAGACCACCAGCCATGATATGTACGTCCCCTATGTGAGAAGGACGTACACATAGAGAGAAAATTAACTCATACAAACTGATCATCAGAGCAGAAATGTAAAGAGAGGCAGTAACTGCTTTATTTTCTACATGGCAAAGAAAAAAAATCTTCACCAACCAATGAGCACTGAATCATAGGTTTTAATGTAACAGGGATTACAAAGGACCTCAAATAATCTATCTTCCAAATGAGGGAACTGAGGCATACAGAGGTTATGTGATTTGCCCAACCATTATACAACCACCCGATGAGTCTAGGTTGGAGAGCCAAGAAGACTGGAGTTTAAATCCAAACTCCATCACTGACTAGTTGAGTTATTCTCTGAATCTCAATGTCCTCATTGGCCAAATACTTATTTGGCTTTCAGTTTTGCTCTCCCTGATGATAAACTTTCAAGGATATCCCCCAGTCTACAGCAGGGGTCAGCAAATATTTTCTGTAAAGGACCAGATAGTAAGTGTTTTAGGCTTTGCGGGCTATACGGTCTCTCTCCCACCTAATTAGCTGCCTTTAAAGCATGAAAGCAACCATAAATAAGATGTCAATGAATGGGCTGTATTCCAATAAAACTTTACTTATGAATACTAAAACTTAGATGTCAAACAATCGTCCATGTTACAATCTTCCCCTTTTTTTGAACTATTTAAAAATGTAAAAACATGTGGTGTGCCAGATATGACCTGTAGATTCCAATCTGCTAGACTACAGGGTAAAGACTAACACCCTTGCTGGGCCAACAGTCAAAGCACTGGAGTTAATGTCCTTTTCCATGCGTATCAACCAAGACTTTGAAAACTGTCCCTTGTGTCCCAGCCAACAGAATTCTCACTGTTCTTCCAAATGCCAACCATGTCAGGCCACCAAGCCTTTGCTCATGTTCTTCCCTCTGTACCGAATTTTCTTTCCCACTTCTCCTGGTGAAATCTTACCTTTTCCTTCACAGCCTAGCCCAAATATTTACCCCTTTTCGATCATCTTCCCGACCTTCCCTCATCCTGAAGAAATGTTCCTGCCTCCAGATCCCGTAGCAGTTTAGTTACCCACCATATTTCAATTTTTCATGAATCTGTCTCTCCTTCCCAGTTGAAAGCTCCCTGGAAAGCCGGTACCAATGAACAAAAATGACAAACATGGTGACGGTGGTGGTGGTGACCTTCACTTTAACAATGCTTTTCCAAATATGATTTCACCTAATCCTCACAAACAAACATTTTATAGATGAGTATGCTGAAGATCAGGCAGAAAAAGTGACTTGTTCAAGGTTACAAAGATAAATAAATGGTGGAGCCAAGAATGTGAAAGCACATCTTCTGACACATCAGTTCAGCTTTTCCTGCTATACCATTACCCTTCGGAGACGGAGGATCTAGAATCTGGTAGCTGGTCAATAAATAGTTGCTGAATAAAGGGGCAAGTGAGGAACTGGATGTAGTATTCCTCTCGCCAACGCCTTAGCTCTATCCTGACAGGCAATACATGTACCTACCTTTCCTCCTCTGTTAGAAGCTGCTGTCTCTGAAACCACTGGATGAACTTTTGGTCTGGGGTCATACAATAGCTGTTGCAGGCAGACTGTAAGAGTTTTATTTGGGCAATCACTTCGAATTCCTACAGCAGACGGAACACCAAAAAGAAAGTAAATAAAAAGGCCAACCAAATAGTGTATACATCTTTCCAACATGAAAACACACCACATTAGGATAAACAATGGAGAAAAACGTCGAGGAGAACTCTCAAGTACTGCCTTTCTTAGAAATAAAAGAATTGTGAATTTTAAGGGCGCCTCGGTGGCTCAGCTGGTTGAGCATCTGACTTTATTCAGCTCAGTTCATGACCTCACAGTTTGTGGATTTGAGCCCCGCAACGGGCTCTGTACTGACAGCTCAGAGCCTGGAGCCTGCTTCAGGTTCTGTGTCTCCCTCTCTCTCTCTGCCCCTCCACCATTCACACTCTTGTCTATCTCTCTAAAAAGTAAACATAAAAAAATTAAAAAAGAATTGTTAATTTTAACTCTAAATCCCTGAAGTCTTTGTATGTTTATTTGTCAATCCTCCCTTCTCCTTGAAAAAGCAATTTATATGAATAAAACAAGCTAGCAGAGCAACCCAAACTAGTTATTACCTAAAGCCACAGTGGCTTCCTTTTTCTCTTTTATGTTTTCATTCTAGGGATAGAAAAGTTATTTTTTAAAGTTGTATACTTTCAAAGTACATTTCACATTTCCATGACTATGTCCTAAAAGATAAAGGCAAAAATGAACTTTATGTCAGGAGGCTCCTAGGTTCCCCTTCCCCATCTTCTTCAACCCTTACCCCGCAGTAAATAAGTTTGGGTAGAGCTGAAAAGCTAAACAGTCTAGGGCCTCATAAACTCGAATGTTTGGATTTCCCGAATCCTTGGGTTTTTACTACTCCAGTAAATCCTTTAACTAAATCTTTTAAAGCTCAGAAGAGAAGCAAGTATATAATTATGTCCAGTATTATTTATACTTCTTCCGATGTTTCAATAAAGATTTTTTTTAAGTCAACAAAGGGTATAAGCTTTAGCTTTAATACTCAAAATTTTCCAAAGGTTTAACATGCTAGTCTTAAAAGGAAAGAGAGTACCATCCAGGGTTATTCCCAAGTTCAAGGACAAAGATGGGTAACTCTGGAGGGCAATAAGTAAATTTGTTTTATCATTCCAGGACATGACAGAAGAAATTCAACAATGAGCAGATTCTGTGGGCATCAACTTCCCATCCAATGACTTCACTCTTGGTCTCCATATCCTTAAGGAATATTTATCATCATGCTCTACTCTGCCAGGGACAGGAGACTTAAAGTTGCCTATGTTAGCGTATCTTGTTACCAGTGAGCTCAGCCTGGTTGGCTCCTGAAGTTTTGATTTTAACTCAATGTTATTTCTTCCTGGAAGTTTCTCTGGCTCCACAAGTTGGGGACAGATGCCCCTCCTACATATTCCTGTGATACCCTCTACTTCTCACAAGCCCTTATCTGCTGTATTATGACTTCCTTACTGTCTACCTTCCTCCTGGATTGTGAACTTTATGAGGGTAGGGGGCTCCTGGTTTTCTCTGCTGCAATCCCCAAACCTATCAGAGTGGTCCACCCATGTTAAGTATGCCAGCAATATTTGTGGAATGAATGAATGAATGAATGAATGAATGACTAAGTAAAGAACCAGGAGTGCTGGGCGGGGGTGGGGGGCAGTGAAGGCATTATTTTTCTCATTCTCCTTTGAATCATTTACATATCTCTTCAAACACACTATTTTAACTCTAAAACCATAGTAAATTTTCAAAGCTCTGTTTTATCTTTTTCAGAGCAGTGCAAAACTACCCACTATTCTATCCACAGAAACATTCAAGTTGACGTTGAACACCCCCTTCTCATGTTGACAAGAAAGGAAAAGAATAACCATCCGCATGTAACAGTGAAGATCCTCTCCTTTCCTCCCTCAGACCAAGAGTTCACCATCTTTATTAACTCTTCTATGTCATTTACTCTTATGAAGGCCCTTCTCCTTCACAGGGTGAACCTGTTGTTGCCCAAGCTAATTAGAAACAATGAGATGGGCGGGGCAGGGGGTGGTAAGGAAAGAAATGTGGGTTCTGGAGCAGCAGGACAGGGTTTGTGTCCTGGGTCCACTACCAGGAGACCCTTGGTCAAGTTGAGGAAGATAAAACCTACTTCACAGCACTCTGGGTGAGTAATACATAGGAAGGCACAAGTCACAATGGTATATGATGAATGCTTGATAGATGCTAATTGAAAACTTAAGTCTCCTCTTCTTTTTTTTTAATGCCCAGATGAAGTAAAATGGAAAACGACAGCCAAGACCTCTACTTACCCTTCTCCTTTTCTCAAAGTTTATCAGCCCACCCTGAAAGAAATTAAATTAAAAAAATAGTGACAAACCAAGCTACTTTGAAACACAGCCCTACATTGTCCCATGTCTCATTAAAATATATCACAGGGATAATAAAGTCACAATTATTAATGACACTACAATTTTAGCTCCTATGTAGGAAGAGAAGCAGCATTTGCTTCAAGAAAAACATTCTTTTAATTATAATAGGACAGGATAGGCAGACAGCCTTCTTATAAAATGTCTGATACTGGGATGCCTGAGTGGCTGAGCTTCTGACTCTTGATTTAGGATCAGGTCATGATCCCAGGGTCATGGGATCAAGCCCCACGTCCAGTTCGATGCTGAGCGTGGAGCCTGCTTAAAATTTTCTCTCTGTCTCTGCCCCTCTCCCCTGCCCACACATGTACTCTCTCTCTAAATATATATATATATATGTAATATAAATTAAAAAGAAAAAGTCTGAAATTAGCTAAAGTAGTAATGATAAGGAAGTTACAATTCAGAATCCAAATATATTTGTAGAGCCAGTAAGGGCAAAAGCTTGAGTACATGTTCCATTACGCTTTATTTCTTGACCCAAAGCAACAAAAACAGACGGTCATTGACTCATACTGGAAACCAAATTGTCAATGGTTTATCAAAAGGGAAGTCCTTTCTACACAGCCTCACAAAAAACTTAAGTTTCAATTCTTCATCCTGCGGCTCCTGTTCTCAGTAGGCTGAATTTAACTTCTAGATCACTGGTCACTCCCCCAAAATTCCCCAATGCGAATGAGTGTTTCCTGAGATAAGCCGAGGCAGAGGACGGGAAGAGATAGAGCTCAGGAAATGCAAAATGAATGCATATGCCCACAACAGCACAAGGAACTCAGAAGTAGGTTTGTGCAAAACAACTGCCCCGCCTGCTAATTCTGATGGAGTAAAAGCAGGCTCATCTCATGAGATAACCAGGGAGGAGAGGTAAACTTAGATACACGAGCAATCCTTAAATCTCATTTCAAATGTCAAATTTCTTCTCCACTTAGGATTTTATTACAGCTACTAACAAGTGGCTTAAATTTCACTTCTCTTCCCACTGAGAGAGAGAGAGAGAGAGAGAGAGAGAGAGAGAGAGAGAATGCATGCACGCATGCAGGAGACAGTACAAGAGCGCCTCGGGGCATCTGACTGCCTCCCTACCCCACCAAGTGGAATATAAAGACAGATCACCCTTCAGGCCCACGTGCCAAAGTCCTACTCAACATAAGGTCTTTCTCACACCCGCTGCTTCATGAGGCCTTGCTGTCACCCCCGCGTGTGGAACTGACAGTGGCCTGCTTTCTTCTCTCACTGCATTTCTGTTGGAAATCTTACTACTTCCACAGTCACTGCCTGCTTCGATGTAGAGCTCCCACTGAACTGTGGGCCACTTACTCTTCTTTGTATTCCTCGTGGCACTGAACACAGTGCCAGATACATAATGGGCCCTCAACAGACACCAATTAAGTGAATTTCTCTCTTGGGTATCCGAGTCACCAGGTGCACACGACTCACCTCAATGTAGTCCTGAAGAGCAGTGTCAAGCATGGTGAGGTCGGTCAGGAAGGTGCCCAGGTAGGGCACAGTTCCCTGCATCACGCCCTGAAGAGCAAGCACAGCAAAATGGTCTTTGTCGTGACTGAAAAGTTGAAGAGTTTCAACAGCCTCCGCGTGGAAGCAAATGAGCCTATTGTTGGCCAAATGGGGCAAGTGACCATTCACAGATGAAAGCGGCAGTCTCTGAATGGCCAGGTGGGCTTTGACAACATCTGGAGAAAAGTTACAGTCCATTCAAGACCTGACTTGGGGCCATTAGGGCTAACCTCCGTGAATGAAGTTTTTAAAACTTCTAAAAAAGACAGGCATTCTATCACCCAATCTCTAACTTTCAAAGTTATGAAAACAAGCCTTACAGCCAGGAGATCATACAAGTACGTTCGAGGGTGTTCACAGAAGGATTCATATTGTGTGCACGCTATTCAAGGGATGCCTTTTCTCTTTCAGAGTGTGTGGATACTCCTGGTGGTTTGGAATGGCCTCACCATCAGTAGGAGTGGAACGCCATACACTGAAGGAGACTGGATGCCACAAGACGGTGGAGTGTCACTATTAAAATGATCTCTTGGGCTAGACTTTGTGGCTCACTTCCAAAGTACAGAGGTGGCACAGGGAAAACTAATAACTTCAAAGTGGAAAATCTGGCAAAATACTACTTTAACCAAGTGACTAAGGCGAACATCACCCACGACACCACACGTCACACACTCCTTGATAGGATGTGATGAGAATGGCACTTTACCTCTGTGATAGTCCTCGCCCAAACCCATAACCTCAGCATACTCACTAGAAAACAGCACAGACACACTCTTATTGTGGGCCATCCTAAGGATAACAAGACAGTATTCCCTAAGACTGTCAAGGTCATGAGAAACTATCACAGAGCAGAGCAGACTGGGGAGACAGGACCGCTAAACACGGTGTGGTTCCCTGGCCAGGCTCCCGGGGCAGAAAGAGCATACTAATGCAAAAGTGGTGAAGCCCGAACAGAGTCTGGATTTTAGTTCACAGTAGCATGCAGGTGTTAGTGCCTTAGTGTCGACAGATGTGCCACAGTGAGAGAGGGTGTTAACAATCGGGGAAACAGAGTGAGGGCTTCACAGAAACTCTATGTATTATCTGGAACTTTTCTGTAAACTCCATAATAAAAAGTTCACTTAAAAAAAAATTGTCCCTTGGAAATGAAGGTAGAATCACTGCGACTGCAGGTGTACACAGTATTGATGTCACCAAATTTCCTTTGATATCATGTCAATTCTCCCTAAGGCCACTGAGGCACTAACCATTCTGAAGAGAAAATAAAAAGGGGCTTGCAGGGACGCCTTCCCCTCACATCATTCAGGCACATATGGAAGTTCTGGAAGAAAACAATGTCTCAGCCAGGGCAAGACCAGGCTGCTCCATGTGAGGCTGGCTAGGAGATCATACAAGTATGTTCGAGAGTGTTCACAGAAGGATAAAACTCTAAGTAAGAGTTCTTGGCCAGAACTTCCGGCAGAGGTTCACCTTGAGGACTCATTTTCAGAGGCAGTTTTGTCCTTCCCTGTTATGAGCACAAGGTCTCAGCCTGAACTAAAATAATTTTTTTAATAGCTATTTTTAACTTATCTTTGGACAACCAAAAAAAAGTCTGAAATGCTGTGAAATGTTTTACCGGCTTTATGTTACAGAAGAGTCCTATCATTCAAACTCAACGTTTCTGATTTATGTCCAACCTTCCAAAGAGGAGAAAGGTTGTCAGTCTTTCATCTCCTCTCTCTGGTTTTCCCCCTTCCATGCTAAAAGAAGAGTTTTTAAAATAAGGCTAAAGATGGTAACTATCTCTCAGTCTTAAGGAGGAAGGTATGGTGCTCCTTTCAGTACTGAAAAACTAGGGGGAAAAAAAAGGTCTGGTTAGTCCTTGGGATTAGTATGGAAAGTGGAAAATGGAGAGGGTTTCGAACAAACGAAAAGATCTGCCAGTATGTGGACCAAGTCCTCCTGGGAGAAGACACTTTCCTCAGGTCCTGGGTCACCATGTGTCCAAAGTTGACTAGAGGAGGCATTCCTGTTGGGGAACTGAAGCCCAGGAGGTCCCAAGGCCAAGGTAGCAGTAGCTTCCAAGTGCAGAAGTGGATGGAGGAAGCCAGCAAGAGGGAAGGGAGCCTACCCGCGGCAGACTCTGCCTTACCTCTAGAAGAACAAACGCTCCAGAGAACGCTCAGATTTGTGACTCTCAGTGTTTATTTGCCACTGGGTCAGATGGGAGCGGGAGTGACAATGTCTCTGCTACAGACCTCCCAAGGTTGCTGAGAATACACAAAGTAGAGGATGGAGACCGTTCTTGAAAGCGGGGGCATCCTGTAGACGGGGTGCCAGGCAGGAGCCCCACCGCCCACATAGGGCTGCCTTCTGATGGACCCTCGGGGAAGACCGGGGGCCATACGTACCATGTCCTTCTGGAGCTGAAGCCTCCTCTGAGTCCGCTTCTGGTTTTCTTTCACACTGCTGTCCAGGTTTGCAAATTTTGAGGTTCCTTCCTACGACACAGAAGCACACACAGAGGAGAGTGATGGAGAAGGCCACTAGGAAGAAACACAGGGGCCTCTAGCTTCCGGTACAGAACCTCTGCACAACCACCCGGTGCCACGCAAAATGAAGAGGCCTCCAGCAGGCTCTGGGCTGAATTTATAGAAATGTTTGGCTGGCTTGTTGCAAGTGGTCTGATTGCAGTAAGGTCTGCTGGCCTCCGATTATCCTGTTTTCCCCCTGCTTTGTAAGAAGAACCCTGACTTCGGGGATAACATCAATGGTCAACAGAAGGCAGGCAAGTCCCAAAACGGGAGACCATTTTTACATATCCCGAATTTCACTCAGAGTAATCACATGTCCTGGAAATGAAGATCGCTTCCTCAGTACATTTTGTGATTTCTTGATCTGGGCCTGAAATACATGTGCCAGCATTCTGTGAAAGAAAAGGGATGATTTCTGTGGTATTTCTTAGCTAAAGGAAACTTTTGTACCGGAAGTTTTCTGAGGAAGTCCAGTATCATGGTGCGGCACTAATCTATGAAAGCCAGACCTTCACACATTTTTCCCCCATTTTTCTCGGCCAATCCATCCTCGCAAGTTGTTCCTCAGGTTTGGAACTCTTACAAGTCAATCCTTCCTCCTGGCGCCTGAGGGCGGATGGCTACCCTTTCTCTCCTCCTGTCTGTTGTTACAACAAACTCTTCCACAATAGTGACTAAACTCCAGTTTGCTGACTGAACACAGTGTTTTGGTTTTGTGGTTTCAAGGTCTTGTTAAGTTCTCATTTTCCAGGAACTGTATGAATGGGGGGCAAATTTCACAATTCAGTTGGGCATAAGCTCTACAGTGGCTTTTCCTCGGTCAGTCTTCCTGGGGTTTATAATATCACCACGGCATGTGACCTTTCCCTGCCACATGCTGCAAAAGCATCTTTTGCAGTGACTTGGCCTCCCCGATGTCAGTGAGGCACCAGTGGCCTCTATCATTCACCTGCCTTAACCTGGGTCCAGAACCTGCAGTGACTCATGATCTATTGCAATTCTCCCTATTACAAATAATAATGAGGAGCAGTATCATTTAACAAACGCCTACTTAAGAGTTTTATCCAGGGGAATGAATGAAAGTGGCCTAAAATGTGCCATTTCCCATGCTAGGTGGTGATGAGCCCTCCCATCTTCTGAAGAATTTGCTTGGAGTGAGAAATCATTTCTGTCTGACTTGAAGGTAAGTGTCCCTTTCCTGTGTGAGTCCCTCTGGTTCCCTTCCAGTTTGTCAACTGTGTGCAGAAATTATTGAAGATATATCTAAAACTCTTAAGAAGGATTTCTGACAGGTTAAAAGACTCCTGAGAGCCACAGAATAGCAGAGAGAGAAGGGAAGAGCGCTCAGGACAGCGCTCCTTTCTGGGAGCAAGCCAACAGGCTTGCTCATTTCATGACCTCGCGTTTCTAGACAGTGAGATTCCACTCCCGGCTGAGTAACTCAAGAGACCGACTGGTGCCAGCTCTCCCAGATGAGGCGCCAATTGAACACCTACTACTTGCACCTCAAACGGTGTCAGTTTTCTCCTTCTTTGCCCCAAATCCTTCGCTCCACAGCTCTTACACCACCAATCCCTTGAAACTCCCTAGAACTTTTCACAGGTTTGCTGATGGCCTCACTCTGGCTCCTTAGGCTCCTCTGCCGGCCATGCTCAGGCTCTTAGTGCCTCCTCGTTCTGCCAAAGTCACCTTCTTGTTTTACACTACATTCACGTCTTTGGAAATGCTACCCTTAATGACTGCCCATGTTGGGATGAATTCCAGATCTCTCTTTCTTTCTCCATCAACCTCCTTCTTCCTTCTTACATTCCCTCCCCCTCTGTTTGGTATCTGTCCTCCTGCACCTCTCTCTCTTTCCCCTTCCCCTCCCTCTCTAGTGAAAATTTCTCACCTGAGTCCCACCTTCTCTCTACCTCTATCTTTGACAGAGATCGGCTGCCCTCAGCCATCCTGTTCCTGGGCCTCAGAGGGGTCTCTTCTACCAGGCTGTTCCACAGGCACTGGATTCTTCTCAATCAGTATTGCTTACACGTGGTAGCCCAGAAATTAATGGTAACTATCTGAAAGGGCCTTCACAGTCCTAACAGCCTCTGCTCCAACCCTGACTTCAGTATGTTTTGGAACTTCACTACATATCCATCTCTACCACAGCCAAATTCCTAGGCCTTTTTTGCGGTTGTTTATATCAGTTCAACCAGGGAGAGTTCTCACCAAGATTCCCAAGATCCAGGATGATTTGGTGGCATTCTGCTTTCCTACTGCTTTAAAATTCACGGACTCTACAATTTATCTGCTCAGAGTTATCAAAGTTCCAGAAATCATAAGGTGGTAACAGGTTTAAGGTAATTTTTGAGGGGTGCCTGGGTGACTCAGTCAATTAAGCATCCAACTCTTGATTTCGGCTCAGGTCATGATCTCACAGTTCATGAGTTCAAGCCCCGCATCGAGCCACACATCGGGCTCTGTGCTGACAGTGCAGGGCCTGCTTGGGATTCTCTCTCCCCCCCAATCTCTCTGCCTCTTCCCTATTCACACTCTCTCTCTTAAAACAAATAAATAAACTTAAAAAAAAAGATAATCTTTGAGAAAAATAAAAACACTTTTTCCAACAATTACAATGAAAACCTTAGCTTTTTGCTAATTATTATGATACCTCAGCCATAACAGCACAGGGGTGGACCATGACATCCACCAAGAAGCAGAAGAGAAGACAGGTCTTTAAGACTAAGATTACCCAACTGTATATCATATTAGAAACAGAGGCCAGCAGTTTTTCTCAGTGGTTCTTTTGAGAACCCAAATACCTTGATTTCATTTTTTTTTAACAACTGTGCTGAGAATTAACACTCAGAATTATAGACTTCATATGAAGAATGATCAACAAAGGTGACTGGAAAAGGACCTACATACACATATGGCCTGGCCAGAACATTACACTATCGTTAATGATAATGCACAGACCACATGAATTCATAGCCAAGTTTTTCATTTCCTTGGGATCTGAGCCATGTATAAGAAATTTAACTAAGAGCACTAGGGTAAAGTTCTACATTTAAGAAAAGTTTACAGGACCTTTAATGTCTACACATAGCTTTGCTTCTAAGGTTTCAGCCAGAAGACTGCCACTAGGCAATCAGCTGCACAGCGTTCAATTTATCTACATTGGAAGGATGACTCAGAGCTATTGGGATTTGAATATGTGGCTCCAGTTAGTCTAGCTGTGTATTACTGACAGGGAGACCACGAAGCCATCTCCTTCCAGCCAGATGAGTTTCCATCTAAAGTCTGCAAATCCAGGGGGATGTGAAGCAGGGAGTAACACGATCTCAGCAAGCACTGTTTAGTGTGCAGTTAGTCAGGTAGGCCAAATCCAGAGTCAGCATCAGCAGAAACTGCCTTGCTCATATCACCTACTCCAAGAAGGGCTAAGAGTGGGCGGGTTCTTAAAGTCATGTGACTCATAAGGCCCACCAATTCATGCAGGTGAATGTAGCTTCTGAACACTTGCGGCATGCCAGTCGCTGTGTTGGGCATTAGGGATGTAACAGTGAAAAAACAAACCCAGTCCCTGCCTGCAAGAGGCTTTCAGACTGGCAGGGAGACAGTCTGAGTACCCAGCAGAGTCCACAGTGAGACCTGAAGGAGGAGTAGCACTTAGAAGGACAACAGTCAGGAAGACCATAACAGACGCCCTTATAGGAATGACTAATGTTAACAGTCATCAACTGGATGCCTCTTCTCGGCAACCCCACCTCTGCTAGACTTGCATCCCTACTCCACGTGTCTGCTCTAAGCTTGCACATGTAGCATGTACTTCATTCGCGTTCATTTGTTAGGCATACTTTGGCTTCATATTGTGCACAGAGCATGCCAAATACTAAAAACACATTTGCATAGTGCTTTCAAATATTTTCTCTTAGTGAATCTTCAAAACAATTCTATGATGTCAGTGGACTAAATACTCTTATTGTCTCCAATTTACAGAAAAAGAGACCAAGGACAAGGATCAGATCCTCTAATCGCCCAGTTCACAGCTTCCCCCTATGGTAATGCATGTTATACGATTTTATAATTGTCTACTTCTCTGCCTCCACCATGAGACTGTAATCTCTTTAAGATCAGAGACTGCCTTCAATGTGATGCCTAGGATATAATGAATGTTCAACTAACAGTTGTTCAATGACTAATTTATCTTCTCTGTGAAGTTTTCTCTGATCTACCCTATCCCCTACTCCAAGTGGTAGGAATTTACAGTTTTATGGCTAAGTGATAAAAACACAGGTTTTAGAGTCTCACTAGGCAGGGTTCACATTCTAGCTCCACCACCTACCAGGTGTGTGATTTAAGAGGTATTATTTACCTCTCTGAGTCTTGGCTATCTGCAAAACAAGGATGATACAATCTACTGTAGATTTTTATCCACAGTAAATTTCTAGAAAGGCTGTGAAGATAGGATCTGGCCTATGTTCCCTTCTGATGATCCTTCACAACCTGTTATTTGTACCTTTACTTGACTGTTCTTGTTTAGTGCCAACATCCACCACCCAGAGGATGAATTCTTGAAAACAGGGTCTGTGTTGGTCACCTTCATATTCCTAGAGGCTGCTCCAATGTTTTACGAATATTGGACACTCAACAAATGTCTGGAGAAATAAAATAAACCAAGCTACACTTTTACCTGCCTGTAGCTCAGAAGTCAGCACTCACTTGGCGTTCAATAAATACTGCTGACAGACTGTGCAATTTAGTCCAGATAAAGGATGTGGAATTGCAGGCTTGGCCTCTGTCATTCTAGAAGATGTTTTGCTGAGAAGGGATACTCCAGGGCCTCTCACCCACCTATCTGCAGAGCAGCTCGAACAGATACACACTGGAGCACAAGTTTCACAATCTGGTTGTGTAACCGCGAAGCCAAGGACTGGACTTTCAGTTTTCTCAGCCCCAAGCTCCTTAGATTGGGCACAAAAAAAACCCCACAAAATTTCTGCCTTCTAGTCCCTTCAGGCTTTCTCCTGGGACTGTAGGAATGTAAGGAGCCCTCAAGCCACTCCCGCCTTGAAGGGATTCCAGAGCTGGAGACAATGTGACCCAGCACCCCCACCTAGAGACCCACCTTCATTAGGAGTTCCCGGCTGGTCAAATGGTTATTATGGTCAGAGAAGATATCTGAAAGCTCTTCAAACATCAGCATTCGGTCCCTGTGAGAGGGGTTAAGAAAATATTCACAAATAAAGAGTCAGTGAAAGTCCCACACCTTGGGCCCTGCTGCTCTCAGTTACCTATGGCTCCAGAGGGATCACACTGATCTCAGGATCAGTGAGGGTTGTGAGCGCAGATGAAGCCAATGGCTTTGTTCATGCAGGGTGTTTTTTTTTTTTTTAAGGTAGACATGGTCACCTATGTGAAGAAACGGATTTTTCTAACCATGTACATTATAATCATAAAAAAGGATCGTTAAATTGGGGTATCAAGTTGTTCCACTGGGACATGTTCTTAAAAAAAAAATCTCGGGCACCTGGGTGGCTCAGTCAGTTAAGTATCTGGCTCTTGATTTCAGCTCAGGTCATGATTTCAAGGTTGGTGAGCTCGAGCCCCGCACTGCACTCTGTGCTGACAGCACGGAGCCTGCTTGGGATTCTCTCCCTCCAATTTCCTCTCCTTTCAAAATAAATAAATAAACTTAAAAAACAATTTTTAAAAAAAATTTTATCTCAGAATACACACAGAGCCCCGCAGGACCTGAGAAATCATGTTGGCCAAGGTCAGGGACTTGTCTACATTGCCAATGCTAAGTGTTGAGACTAAATTTCCTGAATCACAGCCTGGTGCTCTCATCTCAGAGCCATAACAGATGGAAGCAGAACACGCTGTGGTCAGGGGAGTGGGTTCAAATCCCCGCTCTGCCACTCACTCCCCAAGTGATTGTGGGCAATTCGCTTAACTTGCTTAGGCTTCCACTTTCTTACCTATACGATGAAAATTCTAGGAATCCCTCTGAAAGACTGCTGTGAAGTCAGCAGGATCACATATGCAAAGTGTCTACTCTGCCTCTGCCAGTCTACTACATGTCCACGGGCCTCATGCTTTACTCTGCACCCCTCCAGGGTTAGTGAGTGGAGGGCTCTGAAGGCAAGGAATTAACGGGACAATATCACTCTATATGTAGCATTTCATTATCATGAGAAAGCCACCATTAACTTATTTGTTTTACAATGAGTGTAATATCACTGTTATAATAAAGAAAACCAGTAAAGCTATTTACATTTTGGAAAAAATAAGAACTTAATTACATGTGAGCCTACATAAACAGAAATAAACAGACGTCTTTTCTGTCCACTGGAAGTTATTAGCATAAAGGATTATAGGGAAAGTGATAACCAAATAAGGTATCTTAACCCTGTCCCTTGAATTTAGCAATGAAAGACATGGAAAGCTGGTATGAAAGTGTCTTCTCTAGAAACTGTGACACTAAAACATGAACCAACCAAGAAACAAACCAGACACCCACCCAACCAAGCCAGAATGTGGCTTTGAGGTTTGTTTTGTGGTGAAATAGTTTACAAAGCCAACTGAAAGAATGAACCTTCTCATATGGTAACCAAGAGATTCAGCTCCAGCTCCACTAACTTTTTCATTTGTGTTTTAGCCTCAAATTTGCTGTGCAGGAACTTTTGGCTAAGTGACTTTCCATAGCGTGCTATTTATCAACTACCACAGAAAGATAGGATCACCTTTCATTGCAATCACAGAAGAGTGCAACCAGGCACAGGTGGTATTTTAGCACCTGACCGTCCCTTTGGTTTTGTTTTTGACACCACAGTAAGGGAACAGTGATGAGGGCAAGGAGAGGGCTCTGGGGCTATTGAACATGAGGACTCTGCATGCATCTGATTTTCCCATTGTGTTTTACGAACGCCTGTCATCTAATGACTTTATAATGCCCATATCTTTCATAAGATTTATATGCAAAGGAAAACCAATTAACTAATCTTTCACCTACAGAGTCAGCTTGACTATTCGAAGTAATGAAGAAGAGAAAGAACCAAGAAATAAGTGGTGATCAAAAACATTGCATTGGACTTTGAAAAGCCTATCTGCCAGGTTTTCTTCTGGTAGATAACAGTATTATAAACAGAGAAGGAGCTCTGGAGTCTCCAAGTAGCTGTGGCTTCTACGGCTCTGTAACACCAGGCATTACAACCACCCACTTCAATTTTTTCTGCTGGCTCATCAAAGATTTATTTCATAAGTAATTTGACTTCCCCCAAGTAGACTCTCCTCTGAGAATATGAGCCCACTGGTATGCACTCATTTTTCAGCAAAAATTTATGAAATTCTGGTTTACCTATCTGGGTTTCTTGCAAGTTTGGATAGTGTCAGTCCCTTAGGGCTTAATCAGCTCTGAGTGAACTCATGAAATCGAGTACCTAGACTTTCCACTCTTAAGCACCAAACCCACCAATTCCACAGGGGCAGGCCTGCCTGGGAAGCCAGCTGGCCCCTCTCTTGGCTGCAACCGACCATACTACATACAGTATAGACTGTAAACAGTTTACACATTCTTTGCTGATATGCCTGCCTTCTTGATTAGTTCAAACCTAGGTAGACCTGTTGAATGTAATTGGCCTCGTTTGTAGCCATGACATATTCCCCAGCTTCTAAAGCTGTGTGGATAGGGAACCGGAGCTGCCTCCTCCTTCACCTTTCCCTCCTTTGCAATAAGTTCTCTGGTCTCCAGGGGAAGCTCTGGAAATAGGGGAATGAAGATGGCGAAACAATAAGGACATTATATCTTTCATTGTCCCAAAGGTTACACCAAGAAATATGAAGAAAAACAATATAAAACATGGCCAGTTAATAATGTTAGTCAGGTCCCTAGGCAGGAACATTTAGGGATTTTTAATATCACTAAGATAGCGTTTAACTCGGGGCGCCTGGGTGGCTCAGTCGGTTAAGCATCCGACTTTGGCTCAGGTCATGATCTCGCAGTCCATGAGTTCGAGCCCTGCGTCAGGCTCTGTGCTGACAGCTCAGAGCCTGGAGCCTGTTTCCGATTCTGTGTCTCCCTCTCTCTCTGACCCTCCCCCGTTCATGCTGTCTCTCCCTGTCTCAAAAATAAATAAACGTTAAGAAAAATTAAAAACAAAAAACAAAAAAGATAGCGTTTAACATGCTGAAACAGAAGTTAAGTAAGTAGATTCTTGCTAAACAGCAAGAGCTAGCGTCCTATCTACACACATGCTCCCTCACATCTTGGAACAGCTTAGGGCTTTGGAGCGTGGCTGAGAAATAACCAGAAGGAATGGCCGCACTGCTGTAACTTCATCACTCCACACCCTTCCCCCTCAGACTCTAGATGACAAGCACATCCTTCAAATCATCCCAAAGCCAATACTCTTGATGTTGGTGCACTTCGCAGGTGAGTCTGACTTCTCTGCCTAAAAACTCATTAATGATTATGTGTCAAGTGCACCCTGCCTGGGACACACAGAGGCTTTCAAATACGTTTCTCTAGTTACAGAATATGGGCTTTGAAGGCAAGGACCCATACCATTTATACAGTGACTAAGTCACCCCAGCCAAAGAAAGCAGAGTGGACACTTGGGAACTTACTTTGGGACGACGGCCCAGGTCTTTTTTAACCTATAGATGGAATTGGACTGCAGTGCCGAAATGATGGCCCTCAAGGAAGAAAAATTCTTCAGGATTCTACATTCCTGTATGGAGGGTGATTAAAACATAAAAGGCATTTTAAATATCAATAATACTGCGAGTTGGTGGTTTCCTGTTTTAGAGGTATCACAGCTGCTATGAATTCTTACCACTAAATAGGCAGCTGTATAAATACTCAACATCAAAAAGCAGCTCCTTACTCCCACCCCAGTCACCGAAACACTTTATAGGTTTTGGCACTGTATGCTTGTTTTTCTCCCTTTAATATATTTTTTGCGTTGTTGTTATAGTTTTATGGTTTCCAGCTTTCCTCGTAAAAACACGAACGGAGGTGAGTCTGCAAGGCTATGCTAGGGAAAGCAAACTTTCTTCTGCTGAAAGCACACAGATGCCCTAAAAACACACATGAAAGGTCACTATATCCTTTAGACCCACAGTGTGAGCCGGGCAGCGGCCACCGGGAGGTCAGATGGTATCGAACATCTCATGACCAACCCTTGCCCAGAGAGGTGTATATAACTTGGCAATAAACATTCACCACAAGTTGAACTTTGGCTTTCATGCTCTTAGCCAAGAGGGAATATTTTTATACACACGCATTTCGTTTCAAATTGGCTTGTGCCACAGTCATAAACATTCAGAAACACCTTGGTACTTCGCTGTTTCCAAAATAAGCCGGAGCTTTTAAAATGAAATCCATTTTGGCAGCATTTTAGAACAAAATCAAGGAGGACAGGAAATAGTCTGGATGTCGTTTTCTGGGTAAAGAGAAAGGCTCTCTGATCCTGAAACTTAAGCTACCGCACGGAGTGGATAGCCTCGGCAGCCAGTGACCCTGGAGTCAAAGTCCTGCCGCATGAATGGCGGGGACAGCAAAACAGTGAGGGAGGGAGAGTGTCCCATTCTTGGCACCGTGGGGAGAGTGGATTATGTCTTATGTCAAAGGAGATGTTTCATATGCAGGCATTTGGGGGTGTAGTCTATCCACTGTTTACAATTGAGTACACCGTGTGGGCACGGGGTTGGCTTTGTGCAGAACATCTGAAGCAAGAAATTCCAAAATGGTTGGGCAGAACTGCACATTGCTTAGAAGGTCAATTCATGAAGTAATGCTAATCCCGAATAGGAAGGAAAAACAGCATTCTCTAACTTAGCTTGTCAAAATCTGGCTACTTAAAACTATGCCCAACAAACAAACCTCCAAACATTATTTCCTTAGAGTATAGGCCAAAGTATTTTACAAAAGTCGTGCCCACTCTTTTTAAATGTCTCAATGCCTTCCCCTTATTTGAAAAGAAAGAGAAAGAGAAAGAGAAAGAGAGAGAGAGAGAGAGAGAGCGCACTCTGAATTACAGTCAGTCTGGAAACCCAAACCCATGAGAGCATGGTTCAACAAAGGTTCAGAATCCAAAAGTCATGCTCCAAAAATCAAGAAACTTGCAATAAATAAAGGAACTCAGGCACAGATATTTCATGCAAATTGTAATAAACATATGGAACACATTATTCAGAAAGAGGCTTAAGCTAAGGGTTTTAAGGAGTACAAAAGACATTTGGCCCCGTTTCTAGAAAGGGAGGTATCTTCCAGGAGACGTGGTGCAAAAGTTAAAAGAAAACACAGCAGCAAGGCCAGCCCAAGAAAATATAATCACATCAGGTCACAAATATTTTCTGTGTGTAAAATTATTATCGTTTTTTCAAATATCCTCTCGATAGAAACTGAGTATGATTAATGCAAGAAAAGTAAAATAAATCTTGGCAGGAAACCACCTATGAGTTTCATTATTTTATTAAATTACTCCACATAATTTCAAGGGACACAACGTGCTCAATATTAGGAAACTACACCACCAAGAACAAAGACCCCTGGCTTTTAAATATGTGCTATGGGATTTGGAATATACCTCAAATTGTTCAACTTGCATTTCTTATTAACACATATGTGCACAATTTATATTTAATTTGGACCAAAAGTCATTGTTTGAGCCACACTGTCATACACACAGATGCTATATTCTTGCTATAGACTTTCTAAGTAGTTGAATGGATTAAAAGATATGGCATTTATGGCCAAAACAAAAATTTTTTCTTCTCATTCTGAGAAGGCAGAAATTCCATGCTTTATTCCACTCTATCAGAAATTCTTTTTATAGCTCTTGAGAAATTAGCTCAATTCAGAATAGGAGAAATCTAAGTTGTAAGACACTGTTCTCTTACTTTTTTCATATACGAAAAAGTCTGTGGTAACCGAGCACCTAAAAATTCAAAATAAGGCAAATCCTCTAGCACAAGTATGGCCCTGCTCTTTGATCAAAGACAACAAAGAGAATGTAAAATACAAAGAGAGAGAGAGAGAGACAGAGTGTGGGTGTGAAAATGTAAACATTATGCCCTAAACAGGAGGGCTTAATGAAAAAAGTATATTAGGATGGAAAGCAAAATGGGTTTTGGTTGAGGGTTGACTCACATAACCCAGAACATGGACTAATAAGATATTTACATAATAATTGTTTTTCAAAGTTGTTGTTAATTACATAGCTTTTGCTGATGTAATTTCTTCTGTCTAGGAAAAAAAAAATCTAACTCAATCTTCAAATACCAAAAATTCTATCTAGTATTAAAGCTAAGTCCAAAAGTCATCCTATCCATGAAGCCCTCCTCAATCCCCCCAGAAGTGGTTTCTCCCTCCACCACTGCAGCTTATCTCGGAGGGCCCCGCTCCTCTTCTGCCTCAGCTGAGATCATCCCAGTATATCTCAGAGTATCTTGGCTTCCTTGTGTGACTACAGGCTCCTGTAAGATTACATTAATTGTGCCTATCCTCACAATGTCCCCAAATTACATAATATTGTAGCTTATGTGCATTTAGGAGCACATGAAATGTCTGGTGACCAACTGACTGGATACTGTTCACGTTTCCACAGTCATGAAGATACTGATAAGCGAAAGTCATGCAGTATGTAAGCAGCTGACCCAGAGCCCAGATTGACACTCAGCAGAATGTAATTCAGACCTAGGAATAAACTCTGCCCTTCTACCTTCAGATAGAAGGTCCTCAGAAAAGCCCCAGATTAATGTGAAATCTGGGCACCTCAGTCCTTCAGGAAAGAGATTCAGGATTCTGAGAAGGTACTGGCTCTTCAAGTCTGCAGAAGACATAATGCTTCCGGGTGCTGGAAGGGTGCCTAGGTAGGTGATCATTCTGCGGTGAAGAGTAGTCAGTTTGGCACTTAGACCATCAAGTTGTATTTACTGAACATGGGGCAGAACTGACACTCAGTTGGTGACTATAAGGGGAAAAGCAGGCATATGTCACCCTGGAGATGCAGCAGTGTGCAGGCCCATGAGCTGAAAGAAGTGAGCAAGGGACCGATTTTCTTTAAAGAGGAAAAATAGGAGCACCTGGGTGGCTTAGTGGGTTAAGTGTCCGGCTTCGGCTCAGGTCATGACGTCACGGTTCGTGGGTTCGAGCTACGCATAGGAGCCTGCTTCAGATTCTGCGTCTCCTCTCTCTCTGCACCTCCCCCCCTCGCACGCTGCCTCTCAAACATAAATAAATATTTAAAAAATTTTTTAAAAATAAAGAGGAAAAATAAGCTCCTATTTAAGAAAGACCATTTTTTCTTACTTTGGAAGAAGAATAACAGCAACAAAAACCCAGGGGGTCCTCACATATGTTGTTTGATTGCCTTTCAGGCAAATGGATAGACCCATTTAAACGGAGAGAAGGAATCGTCTCCAGTATCTACTAAATACAAAGAATATTTTTAAAAAGATAATTACATGAGCAATGTTAATCCACTTCTCGATGACTTTGGCTCTCTGTTGAGTTTTGAGTTCTCTGCCCCCCAGGATGGTGCTGACAACACATTTGGTGAGGGTGTTAAACTGAGAGATGGTAGCACGGATGGTAGGAGCCAAATGTTTGTTTTCCTTCTTATCCCTCTGAGACCAAATGCAGCCCAGGCAGTGGTGAGGCACTACTTTCTTGAATAGTTGCTGGAACAGAAGAGAAGCTGAGTTTAAGGACAACACAGACACTTCATATGGGAAAAAGCACATAGTCTGGGTCATCTGTGAATTGGTATTTTGTAAACGGACAAATAACCCTTTTCTACTTGACTTGCCTCGTGGTGTCTACTTCAATGGACAAAAGTAAATAATTAATATGTTAACTGGTCAGAAAAGCCCACATGTTCTTTCTCAATCTGCTCGACTGAACAAACAGAACACGACGGCCAAAAGAAAATTCAAGGGACCGACAACATTTTGACTTTCCTGTCTTGAAGGATAGGTAAAAATCTATACTACTAATCAAAAAAAAGTGGTTGAGGTGGTTTTGACCTCAAAATCATATACACGGTACGTTCTAGGCGCTCACGATCGTGAATTGTGTATAATGCATAGGGATGACCAGTGACCACCTGACAAGTGATCCAAAGTACAGTGCATGCGATGCTGTCATCAATGTCACTATTTCACATGATGTTTTAAATAAAGAAAGTAAGCATATAAAAGGAAAAACTATCCAACATCACACAGTAAAATAAAGACAGAGGAACATAAAGCCTGGTTTCCAGGTCTTTGCCTAAAAGTCATAGCCAATGAAGTTTCCGGTCTTTCTTTTACGCTATCAACCGTGGAACAAAAACAAAGCCAAATTAGTCAACTAAACGGGATTCTCATCTGTAGGGCAATTCAAGGCAAGACACGTAAGGGTTTATATAAAAGAGAGAACACAGGGATTTACTTTACGTAGACTATCTGATTTGCTTCTGATACTTTATTTGCATGCTCACTAGATGGAAACTCTGTCACTTTATTTGCTGCTTTCTTCAAAGTAGTAAGTGTACAAGAGTTTAAACCGTCACGATAATTTATAATAGTCTATTTACCAGCTGACACTGAGCTAGGACATGTGACTGATGAGATCAAATATGTACGGCTAACAAACTTCGGGAAAGTACAGGAGACACACATGGAAATGAACTGCCAGATACAGTCACATTTGGATTCAGCGAACTTATTTTATCCTAATTTATACTTTGACCGCTTCACAATCCTCCAAATAAACAGTTCAGATCTTGAAATATTTATGAGTCTAGAGGGAGAGAATACCCACGGAACAGGGCAGATTTTGTTTCCTGAGAGTTAGAATTCTTACTTCCATGTATCGAGTGCCAAGTAAAAAGCACCTTCACCCGGCTTTGCAAGAAGAGCTTAAGCCTGAATTATTCAGATGATTGATTCAAGTCCCATCTTCACTCCACATTTACAGGCATAGCCTCTCCTGGGGATTCGAAAAGACTTAAATCACATTACCCCACTGCCCTCCCCAGCCCACCAGTACTGTCGCTCCCCACATTTTAAGTAGCAGCACATCGGAAGCACAAAGAGAAGACCTACGGCGTCCATGTAGGTCAGCTGCTCTGCCACAAGGTCTTCTGGGAAGCACGTGAATTCTGCGGGCCCTCCACCTTCCGGTTCCTCTTCCTCTTCCAGGCTGAAGAAGATGGTGTTTGGAAACCCATCTGTTCACAGATGGAAAAAAAAGTCAGTCACCTGGTGCCACTGTTTATGACCTTGTTAGTAGAATCAAACTGAACTTCTTTCATTAAGAAAGAAGAGGGCTAATCCTTCAGAAAACCCACAGGGAGAAAATAGTAAGCACAATTAATCTGAGTGAAATGGAGGTCTTCTTAATCTGTTCTTAGATTCTTTATTAAGTTCAGAGGCCTCATGTTACCCCTTTGTTAAACCACTGATAGCTAGGCCAGGGACACAGCCAAGTCAAGCAAAGTCTAGAGAAGCAAAGTTGGGCTACATTCTGGGGGTTTCCCTCATCTTCGCTCCCTCATACCCTCTGCTCAGCTTAAGGACCAATCAAACTGCTTCTTAAGCCCCAACTATGCAATTCTTAATCACTGGCCATTTATAACCAGAAGCCTGGAAGGAATGGGCATGAAAGCAGGCCAGGCATCAGGTAGGAGAATGGGATATATGGTGTCAGAAATGCTGATGAAATCCTCAGAATTCTAAGAAAGTCCTTAGAATTCTCAAGATGTTTGGAGCAACTTTCAGCTTCCACCTAAAGTTATGTATGAAGCAGAAGAATCTGAAACTAAATTCACCTGAGCTTTATTTTGGATAAGATTATCAATTAGTAAATTACACAGAGCATAGACTGAAGAAGTGAGGGGGTGTGGAAATCACTATAATAATTACTTGGATCCCAAATCAGAAGCTGAAGGACTCAGCACATGGGATCAGAACTCCAGACTCCATTTTGAAAGAGTGTGGAATTGGATGAAGTTTCATTTGAACCCCAGCCCCCACTCCCCAGAACCTGTCCTAGGTTGTTTTCCAACCTCATCCCCCACACCTCCACCCCTTCACACTCCTTGCTCTCCTGTTAAATCTATTCTCAACAAAACAAAAACAAAAACTAAAAAAGCTAGTTGCATTCAGTTCTATGTTAGCAGAAATTTAAATCAGTGCGTTACTACTCCCCCGGAATGTTTACATTTTAAGCTTTTTCTCTTTTCCTTTGTAGAATACGACTTTTATGCATCTCGGATCAAGTTGAGATGGCCTTTCCTTAGTTTTCCAGGGGAGAGGGGTGCTGAGAGTGGACCCCACATCACTCCGCCTGTCACAGTACCACATGAGTACTTGATGACTCTGCTGAGAGGTATGTGATTTAAGGATGGACTCCTCCCCCTGGAGCTGAAAGGACTCATGTGAATGGGGCTGGGTTAGAAGTAGGAGGGGATCCATGCCTGCCTCCAAAGGCTGGAACACAAACAGGCATGAGCTTTAAAAAAAAAAAAAAAAAAAAAGCAAAACCTAAAACCCTATGATTTCACCACTCTGCCTCCACAAAACTCTGGTACTCTCCAATTCAGCAAAGGAATAAAACATTTGAAATCGCAAAGGTTCAGAATGGGCCTCTCATCCCTTTTGCTAGCTACTCTATAAATCTATCCCAATCACTGTGCCGTGCAGAGGCTGACCCACGCCAGCCCAAGAGGATGTGTGGTAAGGTCAGACCCCCTCATTCATTCAACAAACACTCACGGCAACCTCTATGTGCCTTGGATGTTGCTGTGTGAGAAGATTACGTAGTCCTTTCTCTCTGGGGCCTAGGCCATGCCTTCACTGCTTCCGCTTTTGACTCTCTTCCAGAGGTAAGTAAGTAAAAACTTGAAGCAAAATTTTACTTGTAAAAAACAATGTAGGAAAACTTTTGCTTTTGCCAGCATGAAATTGGGCAAAATAAGCCCATGAGAACCAAGCTCCTAAAACTCCTTTTCCGTGATGACTGCTGTGCTTAATAAACAGAGAGTTTGGAGCTTTCTTGATTAAAATTTTCCAAACTCCAAAAAAATTCATTTTCGAGCATCGCATAAAAGCCTTTCCAAAGTCAGGCAGTCTCCCTCTCCCCTGCCTCAGCCTGCCAGTCTCCCTCTCCCCTGCCTCAGCCTGCCAAATGAGTTCTGCCTTCCAGTCCTGGGTCGGAAACAATGAACGACTGGTCCCACCGGTTCCCCAATTAGGCCCGGAGCCAGGGGCAGCCCCAGTGGGGAGAGAGCTGGGCTCTAACATAGCATTTTCCACTCTGGCTCAAAGACAGGCGGGGAGGCCTGAAGGGAGTTGAGGTCCGGCAGCTGGAGGAGTGCCCCTGGTATTCAAACATTCCCGGCAGATGAAGTCATCTTAGATACGGGTACTTGGCAGTCAGCTTCTAATGATGTGATTGTACCGCCCCCCTGCCGGCACCCACCGCTCTGATCCCCCTACATAAAACATTCAACAGGTACCGTTTGGAATTTAAGGTTATTTTCTTTGGCACTCTGGCAGCTTCCCTTATCGGTGATGAGGAACCGTTTCCTTTCCCTCACTGAGGAAATCGGGCGTCACTTCAGGGAAATGCCTGTCAAAAGCTCCAAGTGGGTCAGCCGCCATGGCAACCATCACCCGGCAGGCCAGTGGGGGGATAAATCGTCACACTGAAAGCCTGTCCTAACCTCTTTCTGACTTTCTTCAAAGCCTGATATTTCCAAGCTGCCCATGACCTGCAGCAGTGGCCCTTCCTTTGTCCTTGAAAACAGGCAGTCAATTCCTCCAATAGGAAAAAACAGCCACAGAAACTTCCTTTGATGAGGCCATCCGAGAAGCTCAATGACAGTGACGTTTTCTAGCTGACAGAGAAACACTTTTTCAGGGCTTTTCAAACTTTCGTGAGGGCTGGAGCACAACTGCATTTAAATCCCCGCCCGCTGAATAGTGGTGGTTGTGATGGGTTTCCTCCATTAGATAGAAAGAGGAGCCACGAGGCAGATCATAAAAAGCAAATTCAAGTTCAGCATGGGACATGTTGACAAGAGAAGGTAAAGGACCATCAAGAGGACCATCCTCTTTATGGTATTAGAAGAAACCCGAGGAAATGCACTTCTCAGGGCCAGTTTCTTTATCTATAATGAGTACGCCACACCAGGTGGTCTTAAAAATCTCCTTCTTGGCTCTAAAACTCTTAGGCTCTGTAATTAGCACTGAGATAAACTTTAGAATTTTTACCCACCACCAATCCCCCCAGCAGCTTGTCTCTGTGAGACCAACCAAGGTCATTCATCAAGCACAGGGAGAACGTTTCTTCAACAAGGGGACTGCAGAATCAGAATCTAACTTGTTCCCTGGAATCAAGTCAGTACTCACTGTCAGTTTCCACTTCTTGCTTGTGAAACTGCTCCAGAAGATTTTGCGCTCTTCTCTCTGGATCGGAGCCTGGCATCATCCGTTTGAGATAATCCAGCAGTTTCTGTAAGCAAGGGAAGTGAGGGGGTTCTCGGAAGTCCTCTGCACACTGGTCAAGCCAGGCCCTCAGGATCGAGGCGATTGCACTGAGAAAGAGAAATGGAGAGTCACTGCACCCAACTGGATGTGAGGACTCAAAACGAGACCTGGATACCATGGCCTCACCCAGAAATACCTCACAAAACCAGGGGTCAACAGAGAATTCACCCAAAAGTTCCTGGCAATGTCAATCAAGTTAAAGCACTTGAAGACAAGCTATTATTATTATTTTATCTTATTTATCTTATTATTTTATAATAAATAAATATTATTTATCTTATTATTTCAAGTGGTGGTTGTAGAGCTAGGGAAAGACTGGTTAAGTTCCAAAACAAGAAAGGACCAAAAACTTTGGAAAAACTCATATGGGGGCGGGGGGGGGGGGGGGGGAAAGACACGCAGAAGGAGATTTAGTGAGTCCTGAAGCAACTTCAAAGCAATCTGTGCACAAGGAGATTATGTGTTTCCAGTTCTGGATTCACTCATATCAGAAACCACAAAATCAACTGTACTAACATTTTAGGAAATAACTGACAGTAGGCCTGAAATCCGTCTAATGACAGGAAGTGCCTAGGTTTGGAAAAGATAACAGCATTAATTTAATTTTACAAAGATTACCAGGGTTTCAGCATAAGTACCCCAAAAATGTGCCCCCCCAATTATCCTTTTGCTTTTCAAATTATAAGAGAAGAATATGTAGGAGAAAGAGTACCTAATAGAGAGGTAGGTCTTTGAAAGGTAAGGGACAATACCTTGAGAAGCAAAGCCACTGTGAAGGCGATTTCCTCTGATGGCTCAGCAGAGAATATCTTAGGCAAGACAAGGGTCAGGGCACAAAAAGAGACAGGGCCGTGACGTGTGCACACCCCCTCCCCCACCCCCACCATGGTACTAAGAACACGCGTGTGCTGTCTTAGGTTAGGGGCAGCTCCACATCCACTGGAAAAGACAAACAGCTGACTGGCGAAAAGGATAAAAAGTTTTGAGTGCTATCATTTTGCGCTTCATGTTCAAAGAGGACGTGCTGGGCTGGATGCACTCATGATGGCTGGAGATGACAGGCTATAAATTAATCAATCCATGTTTTAGTGACAGTGATGTGATACTTCATTTTAGCTAATGACACAACTGACCAAAATTCTTCAGCTGATTAAAAAAAAAAAAAAAGGCTTAGTGCCTCTTTAAATTATCATCTAAGTATCCTTCAAACAAATTGTTCACTTAGTTAACAACCTGTAAAGAGACTACAAGGATGGTAGTGAACCTGCAGGCTGGGCTTTCACAGGTGTGCCTAAATTCCACACATCCCAAATTCCTACCATGAAGCCGGACTACAATACAGGCATACGTACAACCAAAGCCAATTCAATGCTTACCCTTTGGAGGTGAAGTGCAAACAGAAGAAAAATAAATTTACTAATTGGTTTCACTGCTGTGTATATCATTGCTTTACTAACAAGGACACGAGGGCCTTTGGAACTATAATATTCACATGCGTATGTTGGAAATAGGTAACATAAAACCACAGAAATAATTAAAATATTCTCTAAATCTTTAGTCCAGATTAAATAAAAAGCCAAACAAAAGTTTCACTCCCTCCCAAAAGATTCGAGGAAATTAATATGGGACCTGGGATTTAATGAAAACATAAGCAAAATGAAATTAATGGAGTCTCCTCAGTGGGCCTTCAATCCTCAGTTTACCTGCAAAATCACGTGTTATGTATGAATGCTTGTGTCCCCCCATTCATATGTTGAAACACTCACGCCCCCCAAAATTGATGGACTTCTACTTTTTTTTTTTTTTTTTCAACGTTTATTTATTTTTGGGACAGAGAGAGACAGAGCATGAACGGGGGAGGGGCAGAGAGAGAGGGAGACACAGAGTCGGAAACAGGCTCCAGGCTCTGAGCCATCAGCCCAGAGCCCGACACGGGGCTCGAACTCACGGACCGCGAGATCGTGACCTGGCTGAAGTCGGACGCTTAACCGACTGCGCCACCCAGGCGCCCCATGGACTTCTACTTTTTAAGAGCCCACACATTGCATTATTTCTCCTTTCTTCACACACACACACACACACACACACACACACACATACACACACACACAAAACCATATGATGAACTGAAGAAGAAAATGATGAAGTAGCATTCTAACACTTCCTTTTTATAAGGAACAAGATGTTTTCTATGAATAATTTCTCTTCTTCCCTGACAAGCACTGAGCCCAGAACTGGGGTAGGCACACTGGTGGGGGAACAGGCTGGAACATAGGACAACCTGACATTTGCTTTCATCAGGTTGAGTCCTACATATAGTTTTGTAATTCTCAAAAGAAGCATGAATTGATTTGATTAATATAACTACTCATTTAATATTTAATATTTAATATTTTGGTGAGAGAATACTCTTCCAATGACACTGATGGAAAAAACAGACATGGAGGGACGAGAATTCACATCAACCAATAAAAATGAAAAAGAACACCCACCCAACAACGAGACTAGCAACACAATGACCCTAGTGACTCCTCAGTTGCATAACTTAAAAGAAAAGCCAGGCAGAAATCCAGAATCACAGGGAAAAGACACATAGTAAAAGATATTAACTTTTACTCCTTGGCCTCCCATAAGTATTAGTTTTCAAGTTACAAAACTGATTATTTATTGCAAAAAAGTAAATATTACAAACGTATACAGACGAAAACAGCAAAATATCACTTCCCTTCCGTTTTCCATTTCTGTGACCCATACCACAATCCCATTTCCATGACCACCTATTAACAGTCTGGAGTATATCCTTCTAGTCTTTTCAGTGGATATGTATATATACTTAAATAGATATACTGTGCATAGATCAGCCAACATGGATTTTTGTTCCCACTGAATGGTATGAAACTGACACCACTCCATTCACTGCCTCCAGATCTACCTTACTGTTTCCCACTGCGTGGACACACCATAATTAATAGAAGGATTCTTCTACTAGTATACAAATGTTTATGTTATTTTCGTGTTCTCACAACTACAAACAATTACAAAAGGTGTATCCTTGTTCACATCTCCGTGTACTTCTGCATCTCTACAGGACACATCATTTAGCGCTTACTTCCACGGAAAGTGCAGCCTCGGAAGGTCTGCAGGAGTCCTGAAAAGGGACCTGAATCCAGATTGGACTCGCCTTTAGGTGCACATTTTGTCCTCCTCAGTCTGACGTTTTTAACTAGCTCTGCTGAGCTATTCGTTCCACCCTTTGTGACAGTGCCCTTCCCACAGCTTAGCCTAAGAGGACTGTGGAAGTTACTACAAACCCAGACCCTGACTTGGCTAGAAAAAGCATTTTCACAGAAAAGAGGAGTGAAGGGGGAAGGAGGAAGAAGGAAGAGAAGAAGGGAAAGATACACACAAACAGCACAATACAACACGGGGCAGACCCCTGACCTCCTATCGTCAGGCCAGTTATCAGCATGCCAGAAAGGGAGGTTTTCTGGAAAGTCCTGGACATGTGCCCGAAGCTCACAGTAGCTTTATGTTTACTATTCCTGGGAAGAAAACTTCCCGCTCTTGATAGACTATAAAGCAGATAAAATGTGAAACATCTGAGATTTCAAAAAGGAAAGCAACATCACAAAATCATGGCAGCCAACAGGATTACTGGCCAATGCCTTTCCAACTTACCCTTCCTGGCTCCACTCCCGAGGTCTGGCTTACATAGCAACCAGAACTGATTACTGGGCAGAATGTAAAAAACCTCAATACTGAAGGGAAATCTGATTTAAAATCACAAACTTACAGGAAAGGTATGACTGTTAAGCTAGAGAAGCTACTTGGTACTGTATCAGAACAAGAAAGAAGGCTGAAGAAGGAAAACCCAATTCCCATCCAGCTGTGCCACCTGTGAACAAAGGGAGGTGGGGAGTCACTCAACTCCACTGACCCCTACCTAGAGAAGAGATATAATACCTGCCTTCATCTACCTGACACTGATCAGCTGTGACTTCACAGGACATAATGTCAAGAAGGACGATTCAAGATACCCAAAGAGAAATGTAACTTTTAGGCGTCTTAAAACTACTTGCCATAAATCGCAAAAGGAAGGGACTGAAAAAGGTAAAAATGGCTCAGTGAAAATCAGCACGTATGGAAATCCCTCAAAGAATCTGCCACCCAAACAGAAAGGATGACATGAAATACAAACTGTGTGACAACACGTGTGGCTCCAGGCCTGCTATTACAAACAGATACACACGCAAGCCCGCACACACATGCACACACGCACACACACACACACGCGCACCACCTAAGGCATTCTCCTCAGGACAAATCAATTCAGGGACATCAAACTCTAATATAAACTGCAAGACATGCTTCTTGGAAGACTTGTGAAGACTGAAGAAGTACTTTCTGAAACCAAACGCAAAGATTTCGATTGTGACATAATGTAAACTCAGTAAGGAGGAAAGGCAGTACATGACCTCCTTCTCCAAAGTAATCTTTTTTTTTAAATTTTTTTTTAACGTTTATTTATTTTTGAGACAGAGAGAGACAGAGCATGAACGGGGGAGGGGCAGAGAGAGAGGGAGACACAGAACTGGAAGCAGGCTCCAGGCTCTGAGCCATCAGCCCAGAGCCGACGCGGGGCTCAAACTCACGGACTGTGAGATCGTGACCTGAGCTGAAGTCGGACGCTTAACCAACTGAGCCACCCAGGCGCCCCACCAAAGTAATCTTTAATGGGTTACAGAGCAAAACCCCTCAGTCCCAAGTAAGCATGCTGGGTGGGTGGCCATGGGGCAAGGAGCCCAAACCTGACAGCTGAGGGGACAACCCCTCAGAAAATTGCCTTTTCTACCTCAGGCGTTCTTGGCAACCTTGTTCACCCTATCACAATGGTCTATAATGAACAGGGAGACGTGCTCAGACATCAATGTGTGGAATGGACTGACACAGCTTCTAAGACTCGTACTTCTAAGGAAACGGGCCCTTGGGGAGAATTAATTCACTAATTAATATTTTTTGATTGCCCTTTATCTTCCATTCTCATAAAAACTGTGTATGTGATGAATGTCACAAGAGGGATTCCAAAGAAGGATTTAGGAAACAATGTTTGGATGAGATCTTAGGTATAAGAAGAGTTAGTGGGGTAAAGACTCTGGGCCAATAGCATAAGCAAAGATCCTGAGGTAAGAGAGGGCAAAACACTTTCAAGGGATATAGAGTAGACCTATTTACAGAATAGGAAGAGAAGAGAGGGTTCCTGGACTCTTGTTTGTTGGGAGATTTTTGATTCTTGATTCAATTTCTGGTTATGAGTCTGTTCAAATTTTCTATTTCCTCCTATTTTACTTTTGGTAGTTTATATGTTTCTAGGAATTTACCCATTTCTTCCAGATTGCCCAATTTGTTGGCATATTAGTGCTCAGACTATTTTCTTATTATTGTTATTTCTGCATTGTTGGTTGTGATCCCTCCTCTTTCCTTCATGATTTTATTTATTTGGGTCCTTTCCTTTTTCTTCTCAATAAATCCGGCTAAGAGTTTATCAATTTTGTCAATTCTTTCAAAGAACCAACTCCTGGTTTCATTGATCTGTTCCACTGTTGGTTTTTTTTTTTTTTGATATCATTGATTTCTGCTCTAATCTTTATTATTTCCCTTCTTCTGCTGGCTTTGGGCTTTATTTGCTGTTCTTTTTCCAGCTTCTTTAGGTGTAAGGATCGATTGTATATTTGAGACATTTCTTCCTTCTTTAGGAAGGTCTGGAGCAATCTCTATACTTTCCTCTTACGACCACCTTTGCTGTATCCCAAAGGTTTTGGACTGTCGTGTTTTCATTTTCATTGGCTTCAATGCACTTTACTTCCTCTTTAATTTCTTGGTTAATCCATTCATTCTTTAGTAGGGTGTTCTCTAATCTTGAAGTGTTTGTGGAAGAGAGGGGAGGAATGGAACACTCATTTGATTTCTTAGCCAAACAGAAATCACACTTCATAACACCTGGTTGGAAAATACTAGACAGATGCCTTAGCCGAGAGGTACAAGGAAAAAGTACAGAACTGACGGCCACCGTGGGGACCTTCAGGCATGCAATGCAGTAAGAGGGCTGACTGTCTAGGCTGCTAGTATGCTCAAACCACAGATATTTAAATACATATAGGGATTTGAATGCATATGTATTAAATCATATTAAAATCCCATTGGTAGTAAAATATTCTACAATTGGTAAAAGGCTTAATGAGAAATTTTCAAAATATGAAGTCATCTCTCCCATGATGTATAAGCTCCCAGCCAAGAAATAGGATTATTATGACAAAAAGAATAACTTTGTCCATTTAGAGTTCTCTTCTCTCCCCAGAAGTCTATTTGAGATCATAATTTATTGTTACTTAATAAGATATGGGACCATTTTTTCAAAAGCAGTGAAATGTTTTTCTATGTTAGGATATTCTCCAAAAACCGGATCTTTTCCTAACGCATAAAGAAAAGGTAAGAACATCCATGTGGAGGGTGGGCCTTTGGATCAATGTGGCAGGTGACACTGCAAAGCCCTGAGGGAGGGAGCCAATGCACTTTGCCCTTCAGGGGAAGAAAGCAAAGTGACCTTGACAGTGACTCTGAGCTAGACCCCTCCACCTTGTTCTCCTAGTCACAGAGCAGATTTTCCTTTTCAGAGAAGGCTGCCCTTTAGAAGCTGCCTCTGAGACCTCTGGCTAGAAGGTTTCCCTGATGAGAAAGAACAAAGGAGGCTACAGAAAATGTGTTTCTCTTTTTTTCTGAAAAAGCCTGGAAAAGATGGAAGCATTACTATCTGGACTTGTCAAGGTCGTCTTGCAATGCTTTCTTGTACATTTCCAGCGTGTGTTTTGGTACAGAGGCTGAGCAGGGATTAGAACACGAGGAGGATAAGCGAAAGAGGAATTAGGAGTGTCAGAAAAGTAAATGCAAACAGGGCCAGAGTCAGTGCTAAGCATCAGGCAAGCCCATGGCACAGAACCAGTGAGGGGCCATGAGGCAGTTACAGAGAAAAAGCTCCAAGGCAAGGGGGAGGAGGAGGAAGACTGTGATAGAAAGGACACAGAAATACACAGTAAATATGGGTGGGGAAGGACCAAGAATAGGAAGAGACAAGCCTGAAACCAATTAGCCAAAGTCAGGAGTGTTGATCCACTCCTTTATTCCCAAACTAGATGTGTGGGCCCTGATATCTGAAGGCAAATTTATAGAAACTGAAGAGAATTATTGTGCACAGAGCTAACTCCAGATCACCAAACCTTATCCAGTGTGTCAGTGACTGCACTCCACTAGAAAAGGAAAAAAACAAACAAACAAAACTAAACTGAAAGGGTTCTGAAGTGCCCGTTGTTCATGAGCAGTACAGCCAATGTGGTAAACAGTCTCTGGAGCGCCTAACTGGGATCCTGGTTCTGTGGCTTACTAGCTGTAACCCAGCCTCTTTGTGCCTCAGCTTCCTCATCTGTAAAATGGGAATAACACATGCCTCCTCATAGAATTGTTGTGAGGCCAAGCAATAATACATGCAAAGTATTTAGAATAGTTCCTAGGACATAGTAAGTCCTCAAAAAATATTAGCTATTTTCATTATTTTAAAAAAGAAGAAGGGCAGTCTATAAGACCAAGGGCTAAAGCTAAAGGAACTATACATAAGCACCATGTTCTAGTTGATCAAGTTGTTTCCCGCTAGGGTATGAGTTAACAACTCCGATACTGCTATACACGTATAACAGAAGCTGAACAATTAAGTAAATATTGGCAGATGGTGGAAGCCACTTTTCTTGCTGTCGCAGAGGAAATATACAAATAAGCAAGGGGAGCAGACTAGAGCTATCTATGTGGTAGCAGGTTAGAACTGGAGGCATCAGCAAGAACTCGTGTTAAACATAATATAGATACAAAATGTTACACATAAATATCTGTATTTACGTAATTGGTAATTTGTGTAAACATAAATCTCCTAGCCCTGCCAGCTGCGAATCTTGGATTCTGATGCCATTCTCCAATGGAAAGAACCAGGGCTCCTTGAAGAAATGGCTGATTCTAGGTCGGGGGCAGGAAATCTAGAAGATGAGCCTAGGGCATCGTGTAGTGCCAGAAAGTAAGAAGGCCTCAAACAACCAAATAACCCCACAAATGCTACAGGTACATGTCAAAGTGCACGGGAGTCTACCAAAAGAGCTCCCAGTAGCCAAAACAGGAACAATCTGAGCAAGAAATAAACTAGCATCATATTATAACCCAAAGCACAAAAAAAGTATCCACCTACTTCATACTGATCTAGATGATTAAATAAACTAATAAATGGGGGTAACAAACGTCCCACACAGAAGTTTTCCAAATACATTGATTAGATACTTCACCCTAACAGAGGAGGCGCAAAACTCCCCAATCCTTAATTGAGGGTTGTGCATAGTGACTTCCTTCCAAATAACACAGTACGGGAAGGAAGAGTGTGGAGGGCAGATGCTCTCCATGGAGAAATCTGAGAACTACTACTGCAGCCAGGTAATCAAGGCCAACAAAGGTCATAAATCATGCTGACAGTGTGTGTCCTTGACATCATGTGATGAGAATGGCATTTTATCTCTGTAAGATTCCTCTCAAAAACTCATAAATCCAGTCTAATTATGAGAAAAAAAGTCCAATAAAGGGGCATCCTACAATATATCTGACCTCAAAACCGTTAAGGTCATCAAAACCCAGAAGAGTCTGAGAAACTGTCATGGCCAAGAGGAGTGAGTCTATGGAGACAAGAGGAGTCTATGGAGATATGACAAACTAAATGGAATATGGTATCCTGAACGGGATCCTGGAACAGAAAGAGGACATCGGTAAAAAGTACGGAAATCTGAATAAACTATGGACTTCAGTTAACAATGTAGCAATACTGGTTCATTCACTGTAACAAATGTGCTATATTAACGTGAGAATAGTAGGGGGAACTGAGGGAGGTGTATGGGAACTCTACTATCTGCTCGATTTTTACAGAAATCCAAAACTGTTGTGAAAAACATCTTAATTTTAAGAAAAAAACACAAACAGGAGAGTCTGACCTAAGTTCTTAAGAATAACCCACCTCGTTTTTATCAACGGGAAAGAAGTAGAGGCCATGGAATGTAGAGGGCAAGGCCTGGCTCTAAATCCCAGCTCTCACTTACTCCCTGTATGACCTTGGGTATGCTACTTAACCTCTCTCTGTCTCAGACTCCTCATCTGTGAGAAAGCGCTAGTAATACATAGAGTTATTATGGTAATATTAAAAGGATATACAGTACTTAACACAGGGACTATTCCTACTCAGCAGTCAATGATCTCTAGCTATTACTATTACAAAGGGACGCTGCCACTCGCCAAAATTATTCTTCAGGGACCTCAGCAACTCGTTATTCTCCCATCCCTCATAGGCCAAGAAGGGTGTTTTTATGTTATAGATAGGCCTCTAATGAAAACACTGCTGAGGCATTCTATACTTTTCACCATCAGGATGGCGTTTCCGTTGGTAATGAAAGATGCTACAAGGCCCTAAGAACAGGAAGCAGGCACTCAGATTGATGGGCCTGACCAATGTGATCTTCCTTCTTCTTTCCTCACATCCTGCAACCCATCTCCTTCCCCAGGAAGCAAGCCTGACTTCCACATTTCTAACAGCTGTCTGGGGACCTTGCTTAGGGTGTTCATTCAGTAATAAAGCCAGGCAAAACAACACAGGGTACATTACAGTAAATAATCCCAAATTAAGAGATCTCAGGATACTAACAAGCTAAAACACTAGTCGCAACAGTGATAATATAATATACCTTAGTTCTTCGTGTACTTCTGGCTGCAACCTGGTTACTGTGACAGAAGCATACATGGGGTGAAAAAGCACAAGCACCTGAGATCCTGATGTTCGGTTTGAAATGGCAAGCCCAAGAGCAAAATGGTGAGCAGCCTAGGTCTTGGAGTCCATCGGGCCTGAGTTCAAATACCAGAGTTCATTTAACCAGCTGCTTGGTTTTAGTCAAAATATATAACTTTTTTTTCATGTTTATTTATATTTTGAGAGAGAGAGAGAGAGAGAGCCAGGAAGGGGCAGAGAGAGAGGGAGAGAGAAGTCCCAAGCAGGTTCTATGCTGTCAGTGCAGAGCCTGATGAGGGGCTCGAACTCACAAACTGTGAGATCACGACCTGAGCCAAAACCAAGAATCAGACGTCTAACTGACTGAGCCACCCAGATGCCCCAAACTTTTCTTTTTAAATTTTTTTTTAACGTTTATTTATTTTTGGAACAGAGAGAGACAGAGCATGAATGGGGGAGGGGCAGAGAGAGAGGGAGACACAGAATCGGAAACAGGCTCCAGGCTCTGAGCCATCAGCCCAGAGCCCGACGCGGGCTCGAACTCACGGACTGCAAGATCGTGACCTGAGCTGAAGTCGGACGCTTAACCGACGGAGCCACCCAGGCGCCCCAAACTTTTCTTTTTCAAAAAATTTTTTTAGAAGTTTTTTAAAAAAAATGTTTGTTTATTTTTGAGAGACAGAGAGAGACAGACAGTGAGCAGGAGAGGGGCAGATTGAGAGAGAGAGAGACAGGGAGACACAGAATCCAAAGCGGGCTCCACGCTCTGAGCTGTCAGCACAGAGCCCAATGCGGGGCTTGAACTCACAGACCGTGAGATCATGACCTGAGCTGAAGTCAGACGCTTAACCAACTGAGCCACCCGGGCACCCCCCCAAACTTTTCTGAGGCTTCCATTGACACCTATAAAATGAAGACAACATCTCACAGCATATCTGTGATGGTAAAAGAAGATACAAAGCACCCAGAAGAAGGCCCCACACTAGTCAGCACACCACAAACTGCAGCCAGGGGTGGTGGCCAGGGTGATGCAGGGCAAATCAAGTGACAGAGGTGGCTGGGATGCCTGTTTGCCATTCTCCCACATTTGGAGAACCCCAGGAGATTCTTAGGTGGCTGATTTTTCTTCTTTCTGAACCACTGATTGCCAACGTTCTTTTCTACTCCTTAATTCTTAGAAAACTAATTTCTACTCCCTTCCCTTAAATGCACAATTTGATTCAAGATTTCAATGACTTTTGAAAGTATGCTTTCTATTTTTCCTTGTCCACTATGGATGTTTTAAAGACAATACCAGGCTCTTTTACACAGCATATTATTTCTCCATTCTTTCATTTTACTTTTTAAAAATATCCCTTTCACATTAGAGCCTCCTATTCTTTTCAATTTCAAGTTTTAAATATTATTTTTGCTCTGTTCTTTACCTCTCTTTCTTTGCCCCATTGTTAAAATCGGCACACTAATTTTGGGACAACTGGGTGGCTCAGTTGGTTAAGCATCCAACTTCAGCTCACATCATGAGCTCATGGTTCGTGAGTTTGAGCTCCGCCTTGAGCTCACTGCGGATCCTTTGTCTCCCTCTCTCCCTGCCCATCTCCCGCGTGCATGTGCAAGCGTGTGCGTGCGCACACACACACACACACACACACACACACACTGCACTCTCTCTCAAAAATACACATGAAAAAAATTATAATAAAAAATCACCATATTAATTTCAACTGCTTTCTTAGGGTACTTGAATTTACTGCAATGAATATTAGTTGCAAACTCTCTGAGAAGATTTTTTAGTACTTTCCACTGTAAAGTTTCTCAGGCATTAAGGAATCACAGCCAGCCTTCTTTAACTCATCTCCCTTTTCTTTAAAGTGTTTCCAATGTCTTGGATTGCTACTATTTATACGACTCTTCACTGGTGACTAAAATCTGGAGTCACTATTTACAACTTCTGGGAAAAGATTACAAGAATGACATTCACATCATCTGAATGTGCAGAGATGAGAGCAGAATGATTTCAACAGTTTAGAGCACTGCTGTGGTAAAGAGGTTGAGAAAACAAAACACAGCACTCCAGAAGGGAAGTGATGAGAGTCAATAAAAGAAAAGGAAACAGAACTATTTCTACATTACAATAGTCATTAAAGAAATTTAAAAAGTGTCATTTCTTAAGGAGTCTTAAACCTCTTTAAATTAAGTAGTATAGATAGATAGATAGACAGACAGACAAAGATAGGTGACACATACCTACATACATATTCTAATTTTAGATCCATTTCAGAGAATGAAGATTCATGGTGTCGAGGTTCTGTATGGCTAATACCCCTTCTTTACATTCTCTTCACTTCTGAATTCAATGCTGGTAATAAATCTGCACTAGGGAAAGTGTCCTTTTCCATCTGGTTCTGATTCTATTATTCTAAATAGACAGCATTTTATTGTGTAAAAGTGTCAGCAGGAAGGAGGAAAAGGGCACAGGTGGGATGAATGTGGGCAGAGATGTTTTCTTCTGTCACAGGAAGTGAGTTTCCTGATTTCCAAATAGTTGCAAGCTTGGGGATTGTAGAAATAAACATGGTATGCTTATTACATACAACAGTCTGGCGCTAACATCAGAAATCACTGTGTGGCAGATTCCAACATCCAGAGGCCTTGGAAGTTGAATTCCTTGCAACTCAAGGAATTCTTGTTTTGGCTGGATAACTCTAAAGGTTCTCGATACTGCACAAAGCCTGAACTGGGCACACTCAGGACTGGAATTAACAAGTGGGAGTCACAGCACAATCTGATACTTTTTGAAATTCATGAAGACTACTACTCAGTTGTGAATCAAGGCACTAGGAACCAATCTTTCATCTTGACTGTTCCATCTGTATGTCCACGTTTTCCTTCTTCTAAGTTCTTTTATCCTCCAAAAGGTTGATTTAGAAATACAGGGAAGATTGTTATCTTGGGATTTGGGGACGCTGTATGAAACGTAAGCCTTGCTCTATGCTTTACATTAAAAATGGAAAACCAAATAATAGTTGAGGGTTTTTCAGTGGTGATTCCCCACCCATACTACACCCCATCTGCAGAACTGAAGGCATTGCCCAAAAACAGGATGTTTACTTCTTAGAAAGTTACTGAATTCCCACCGTCTGTTTCCCACCTGAAATCACTAGAAGACAGATTCACAGCAAAGGAAAACAGTAGGCATTATGTCCTGCTCACTGTACCCCACAATACAGTGCTTTAGCTCATCTCTGTAGTTAGTATCATCACGACCAGTTATGATGTCATGAGTCATAACAAGCAACTCAAAGAAGCTGTCTATTTTGTTTTTCTATTTCATCAAAGCTGGTTGCACAGCCTCTCTGATCGAAAAAAGCAGTCCAGGATACCTCTCAAAAGCTCAGTATAATATTTGGGCCATATCTCTGTTCTGATATTCATGTTCATTTTTGAAAAGATGAAGAGAAAGCTAAATAAGTTTTATCCTCGATGTCGTTACACTTGAAAGGGCCTCAGAGAGCTTACATTCCGAGCACTTCATTTTTCAGGTCAAGAAGCTGAAACCGAGGGAGGCGAGGTGACTAGGTCATCTAGAGGGGAAGTGACAGTAATTGATGAGAGACTCAAACCTCGATTCTCCAGGCTTCTCACCCAAGGCCCTTCACCTCCTATGAGGCTGGCTTCTGGGCCACCTTGGCATTTGGTTCACCTCAGTACAAGATGGGACACGAATAAAGAAATCCCCAGATAAGCATGGTCCTATTTTCACCCAGATCTAGATACTCATAAATAAAGAGGGTTTTCACTTGAGGACTGCAGCCTCATCGCCATATAGCAGGGTTTCCTACCTACGCACTATGACACTTAGAGGCAGGGCATTCTTTGTTGGAGGGCGGTGCTGTCTTGTGCACCGTAGAACGTTTCACAGAGATCCTGGCCTCTACCCGCCCGATGCCGATAGCATCTCCCACCCACCACCACGTTAAGACAACAAAAACGTCTCCAGATATTTCCAAATATCCTCTGGGGACAAAACCAGCCCACTGAGCATTGCCAGAGACCCAGGTCTCCTACACGTGCATCCGGCATTAGGAAGCCTTCGGTCGTTGCTACATCTCAGGTGCCAGAGCTCTGTGATGATGGAGGAACTTTCAATATGTGACATATGGAAAGAAGGAGATGCTTCCCCGATATTCTCTCAGAAAGACAAAGCAGTGACCCTCTCCAGCCACAGAAATGATTAGGAGAAGGGTAACTTTAGAAAAAGCAAAAAGACAACGGTGAAATGAGATGAAAAATAATAAAAGGAGAAGTTGGGAGGGGGAGAGGAAGCAGCCGGAAAGCAGGAGAATGAAAGGAAGAAAGAGGTCAGCAGAGAGAAGGGATTTTAGCATTCCAGCATTTGTAGGACAGAGTGGTCCATTATAAGATAAAGTAGCATATTTTCATCAGGCATAATTTTTTTAAAAAGCAACTCAGTCTGAGGAAAAGGGTCAAGAACTTTCTACCAATTCATTGTGAGGCTTTAGGAAAGGACCATTGTCCCCAGATGATGGACCCCTCAGGGGAGTTCTATGTGAAGCTCTTTGTTAAGGACTCATATGCTTAAAACTGTAAAGCCCTTTAAAACAGCTTATCCTGGAGTCTCCCCCACATCACTGTTCCTGGCGTACAATCAAGTTCAAGGAAGTTTTAGAATAGGACTTTAAAATAATGAGCAGAATTCTTCACATCCAGGGTACAAACCAATTTTCTTTAACTTGCCACTTCCCCAGAAACCTATTTAATCTCAAAACACTCCCTGGGAAACAGAAAAGCTCTGGATATTTTTCAGACTGTTACTCTCCTTGGTGGCTAGCTGAATGATAGCTCCAGATCTGACTCAACTCCAAAATCTGTGGATAACGACACACTTATTTCTGCATGTGGTCACAGGTGGAGGGAACATTTGACAAGCTGGCCACTCAATTCTTACAGTATCCCTCCTTTTTTTATGCTTAAAAATATATATATATAAAGGTTCTTTTTTGGGGCGCCTGGATGGCTCAGTCAGTTAAGCAACCGACTTCGGCTCAGGTCACGATCTCGCGGTTCGTGAGTTTGAGCCCCATGTCCGGCTCTGTGCTGACAGCTCAGAGCCTGGAGCCTGCTTCAGATTTTGTGTCTCCCTCTCTCTCTCTGTCCTTCCCCTGCTCAAGCTTGCTCTCTCTCTCTCTCCTCTCTCAAAAATAAAATAAACATTAATTTTTTTTTAATTTGAAGAGGTTCTTTTAAAAAAATTACTATTTCAGTTAAGTTTTCGTGAATAAACAAAATGTACAACGAAACCCCTAATCCTATGACTCTGAAACTTAAAATGTGTAGAATCACTCAAGGATCTTCCTGAAATGCAGATTCTAATCCAGGTCTGCAGTAAGGCCAAAGATTCTGCATTTCTAGCAAGCTCCCAGGTGGTGCCAATGCTGCTGGCAAATGGACCACACTCTAAGTAAGAAGTCTGTACGTCTAAGCCATGTCCCCAGATCACCTATTTGATTATACTGGTTCCTTCCTACAAAAACTTTTCAGGGCTGTCTACTGCTTAGCAGGGATCGTCCTATTCTCTTGAGAGAATTAACCCCCTTCTCGATAGCTTCGGTTCTACAACTCCCCTCATCCTGGTACAGACACCATCATGAAGCAGCCACACCAGTTCTGTGTTGTTTCCAAAATGTCACATACACTGCGTGTCCCTGATTTGGTCCCACTGTTCCCTCTGCCTAGATGGTCCTACCACCAAAATTTTCACCCTCCTTCAGAGCCTACCTCAAATTGTCACCTCCTCCAAGAAGCCTCCCCAAGCCCTCTAAGAATAAAAGTATGTGTTCCACTTACCACATCTTGCTTTGGACATTCAAAAAACTACACTGGTTTGTCTGGTTTTCTGGAAGGTTATGGCCCATCCAATAAAATAATAAAACTCCCTAACTCAGGACTTAAAAAGATACTCAATTTTCTAAGCTTCACATCTTTGGCTTCTGAAGAAAGGATTCCATCGGTCAATCCTCTGAGGAGTTAAAATATTCCATAGGATTAACTGCCCAAACTTTTGGCTCCAAGAATGAATATTTACTAAGAGTACTTTCAAGCACCCTGGCATACAGCCCATCTACTCAAGAACATCACTCCTATAGTGGCCTGCACCCCTGCATTTTTCTTCAGTGTCTCCTACACTATTCTCATCAGATTAAACTATCACCTAGTGCTAACACACACACACACACACACACACACACACACACACACACACACACAATGAAAAAAACTCTCCTTTGCTCCAGATCATCCTCCTGCCCATTTCTCTTCTCTTATAGAAAAACTTCTCCAAACTTCTGTCCTCTCTTGACCCACACACACCTCCATCCACGAAAGCTGCACTTGTCAAGGGGACCAAAGACCAACATGTTGCAAACACAGTAGTTGCTTCCCAGGCTCCTCTTGCTTGATATCTGAGCAGTAATGGATATAATTGGTCACAGCAGCACCCACCCCCCCAAACTCCTTCTTTGCTTGTCTTTTGGACACAACTTCTTCTTTCTTCTCCTTCCCCACTGGCTGCTCTGTTCCAGGCTCCTCTTGCTGGACCCTCTACTTTCCTGACTCTAAATACTGGAGGAAACCAAGGCTCAGTCTCTGGACCTTCCTCTTCTCTATCTGCCCTTTGTTCCCAGGAGGGCATGCCTAGCCTCCTAGCCTTAAACACCGGGTATAAACTGAGGATGCCCAGATTTGTACCTCCAGTCCAGACTTCTCCCAACCATCTAGACTCATCCAACGGTCTCAAAATTAGTATGTCTAAGACGAAATTCTTGACACATGCTCCCCACCATACTGCTCCTCTTTGCCAGTCTTTCTTATCTCATAAAGCCAAGGTTCTGCTCTATCAGTTGCTTACACCACAACCCTTGGAGGTGTCCTGGCCTCTTTTTCTCTCAGATGCCCCGTCCACTTCATCAGTACAACCTCCTAGAAACACCCTCAAGACCTCTGCAGAAGCTGTTCCTACAAGTCACTCCTGCTTTTACTACTACTACTATCATTACTAATAGCACCACCACCACCACCCCACTCCTCTTCCTCCGAAAGTCCATGCTACCAGCATCCCTTGCTTGGACCCTTGTAAGTGTCCTAACCAGGCTCCTTGCTGCCGCTCTTGCCCCCGTCCCACTGCCAGAGTCTATTTTCCACATAGATGCATAAAAACCTTCAGAAATATAAATCAGGCCATAGCCCTGCTCTTCCTAGGACCTCTAAATTCTTATGTTCCTTAGTTCCTTAGAATAAAATTGAACATCCTGCCCGAGGCCTTCAAGTCCCCATGTGGTCTGGGGCCCCCACTACCTTATAGATCTCATCCTCTGGTACCTGCTCTTGCCTCATTCATCTCCCTACCACTTCTCCAACACTGCTCCCGCCTCAGAGCATTTTCCATATTTTCCCTGCCTGGATATTCACAAAGCCGAGCCCGTACCCCATTTGGGACTCTGCTCCAATGCCACCGGATCAGAAAGTCCACTCCTGGCACCCTCTGTGAATCAAACTCTCCATCAGGATCTAGCCCCCTTTACCCTACTGCATTCTTTTTTGTGGGATTCCTTGTCCCTCTGCTAAAATACCAACTTCATAAGAGCGGAGACTTACTTATTTTGTTCATAGCTGTTCCCCTTAGCACAGGGCCTGGCACATGGTAGATGCCTGATACATTTTTATTGGATGAATAAATGAATTATCACTGGATGGTCAAAATATAACTATATGATTTTACGCATTATAAGAAAAACCATGACAACATTGGAAAGGAATAAAAAAAAACTCTGCTGAATTACACTCTTTTAAGATAATAAGTCTTGACTAAGAGCTTGTAATGCAGAGAGAGGCATACTTACTTCCTGATCACCATCTTAGACTCTGATGAACTGGGGCTTTCATCCTCTTCACAGTTTGGGCTTGTCAGGTTTCCATACCTTACAGATCAAAACAAAAATACCCACTCAGTGGGGTTGGAAAGCAACTCTATTCCATTGCAAACACGAGATAACTGTTACACTTTTCAGGAGTAATTACGGAAAGAAGTATTTATGCAATAGCATCAAAAACTGATGTTGCTGGGATTTACTTATTGGGCATACTCTAACCAAAAACAGTGATTTAACAATGAATTGCACTACTTAAAACTTTCTCTTAATATTTAACATCTCTTTGAAATTCTTTGGAAGAACTTAGGCTTTTCCTCTCAGAGGGAGGGTCAGGTGTCACATTCAGCAAAGACGGCAGATTCCTTGTGGACTGGAGACACAGCCCTCTGCTCCATCTACTGAAGGACCTCGTGGCCCTGCCTGTGCCTTGTGTCACCTTCACACTCGTACCACCACACGTGCCCAGTAACGACTCCCTGGTATGCTCACGACTCTGGTCTCCTCAAGGAGAAGTCCTTGAGGAGAAGGGTTACGGAAGTAATTCTGGACCCTCCAGGAAAGGCTGAGAGAAGGGCTGAAGAACAGAATTTTTATGCAACCAGGAGAAGAGCCAGGGAACCAGGGAAGGGGACCCAGGGGGACAACTTTTTAGAAAGTGACAGGTGCTTCACAATTTTTTAATTTGTCTCATTATAAACTCAAAATTTACTAAATAACGAATCAGTCCCTAATTACAGTTAGCTGTCCTTCCCACTCCATATGTAAGCAAGACTCTTTTGTATAAATATATCACATTTTGTTTGGTTCCAAATGTACACTTTAAATTCTTGAGGAGTAGGCTTTTCAGTAACTCACAACAAATGCCCTATTTCTGCAGTTCCTCTCTTCCCCTCAATGAAGAAGCCAGAGATTTCTTGGCATTTCACAAGCTGGTACTCTGTCCCAAAGTTTTGATAAGAGAAATTCTATAATTGGTAGGTTTACATTTTTAAAGAGAACACTTTTGTCCTCTACTAATGGGATTAAAGGCCCCAGTACCCTTATGTTCCTTGTTCCTAGGATTTACAAATCCTTTTAAAAATAAAAGCCCACCATCTGGTTTGACCGAATGCCAGCCCATCTGGTCTCCCTATCACCCTATCCTGGTAGGTTCCAGTCTGCACCCTTAGGCATTGGCCCCCCTCCCCTGCACCTGTTCCTTTCTCGAGCTCATCAGCCTTATGGACTTCTTGGCCTCCTGAACATATTTTCCACAGGCCTCCACCCTCCCTAGCCCTCTTCATTCTGTCTGCACCTGCTATTCAGAGGGCTTCCAGGGCCACCCTTTGCTTTTCCTGAGATAAGAACTTAGATTAAGATGTATTCAGCCCCATATGAGCAAGGCAGGGATGGGAAATGAGATTTCTCCTAAACAAACAGATTTTTTGGCTCTCTCCGTGGCCACCATCAGCGTGAACCATGTACTCATCTTCTCTCACAACAGACTTTGTGGTTTATTGAAGTAGGAAAGATCAGGGCGGGTGAAGAGCAGGGCTCTGGGACGGCCACCGTAGCTTCCACCTATCTGACTAGAGAGATCCACAAATTCTTCTCCCGCCAGCCCTCAGGGACTAAATGTGGGACTGAATCTTTGTTTTTGTCATATTCTATCTTAGTTCATTAATTCTCTCTGGTTATCTGTGAAATACCGCATCTTTTATATTCCAACTGAAGCTACAAGAGACACAAAGGGAAAGATACGCTCCTGGTATTTCTCTTTTTCGAGCTGTTTGTACTAAAAATGTCCTGATCTTCCTCTTCTTTGTCTTCACTGTAGCTTCTCATACTTCGCTGTTCTTTCTCTACATTTTTCAGACTCAGGGCCAAGCTGCCGGTTGGAATGACGTGAGCACCTATCACGGGTCCCCTTTGAGAATGTGATGCCACAGGTCCAGTCAGATGGTGTCAAGAAGGACTAAGCAACTCACACTGGTGAGTGATGGTAGCTCTCATTAATTAACCTGGTACCATCTGCTCAGAACGTGTGCGCAGAAGACCCCATGGATATTTCTCTCAGCCATCAGCGTGTCTACAGATTCCTTATCAGGACCAGAATGACTGGTTGACAATACTCTGGAGACCAATGAGGACCATCACTAAGAAGGCAAAGCATGTGTGAAGCGTGCATAGTCCAGGGGCCCAGGCTGTTCTCCATCTCGTCCACCAGGAAATCCTTTGTGCTCTGCCTTTATAACGTACCCTGAATCCAAACACTTCTCATCACTTCCATCCTGGCTTTGGTCTAGATCAAGGCCAAAGCCACCTAACCAGTCTCTTGGATCCAGCCCAGCTGCCACAGCAATCCTGTTCAACATAAACCACATCCCATCACTGCTCTGCTCAGAACCCTCCTGTGGCTCCCGTCTTACTCTGAAGAAAGGCCAAAGTCACACCTGCCTCACAGGGCCCAAAAGGACTTGCTCTGATTCCTGTGACCTTGCCTCCTACACCTGCTCACTTTTCCTCAGCCTCACTGGCCTCCCTGCTGCTCCACTCACACCAGGCATCCTCCTGCCTCAGAATCTCTGCGCTCACTGGGGCCCTTCCCCCCATCCCCCATGCCAACAGCTCCCTCCCTCAGCTCCTGTGGGTCTCTGCTCCAGTGTCACTTTATCAGTGAGGCCTCCCCCGTCCACCCCATAACACTGCTTTATTTTCTTTCACAGTCTTCTGTGGAGACTGTGTAACCTAGTTGTTGTGTTAATTGTCCATTGGAACATAAACTCCAGGAGAACAGGATTTCTGTCTCTTTTGCTCACTGCTCTTTAGTGCTTCAAATGGTGCTGGGCTCCCATGAGGCAGGCTGATGGCTACTTGTTTGGGGGCAAATGAATCGTCTGGTGGGGCTCCCCAAGCAGACATGAAAACAGACCTCTCAACTACGAGGCTACTCAACTACTCTGTTGCTACAAAGGCACCATCTGGCTTTTTGTCTTAACCTGTCCATGCCTTCATTCCTAAAGGTCTAGGATCATAAAAAGCTTTAGGACAGCTGTGACCATTCCAAAAATCTAAAATTTAAATGCAAAAGAAATAAAGTTCTAAGATCTTAAAGCTAAGATCTTAAAAGTATAAGCAGTACAAAAAGACAAGAGAAAAACGCATACACAGTTTTACAAAGGAGACCTTCAGAAGCGAGATAAAATTAAAGAGGCTATAATCCTCTGGAATTTTATGTGGAGGGGATGATTATTTGCCCCTGCACTTTTTTTTTTTATCATTAAAGGGAATTAACGCCTTACAGAAAAGAAACTAGACCTGCACTGGAATCAAGAACTCTTTAATGTTCAAGCTAGGTCATTTGAGAGTTAGTTTTACTAGATTAAGAGCGTTTCTTTGATGTTTCCTGGACCCTCTCATAGCTTCCAATCAAAAACCAAAGTCAAGTTCAATTCATTTACTCCAGGGGAGTAAATAAAAGGGGTGTGTGTGTGTTTAATTAATGGCACTAGAATAGCTACAGACAAACCTGTCAACAATGTCACCTCCAATTTCTGCAAAGTCTCCCTAGGATTTAAGATCAAAGCTTCAACCTCTTAAGAAGGCTTGCCAACGAGAAACTGGCCTTCTTTAAATGGGAACTCATAAAACTTAAATTAAAATACAAATTGTCAGAACGACTTTTGACATGGTTTTCCCTGTATCACAAGGCGAAAGAAAGATTTACAGATGCCTCTTAAAGTACAGTCTTAAGCAATTATTTACTGCGGCCTAAAAATTACAAGAAAAAAAAAAAAACCCATAATGTTTAACTGGTTGCTGACATTTAAACAGGAAACAGTTATTTCCAGAGGGGACAGATAGTATTGTTTGGAGCCTATCTGAACAAATGAAATGTTTAATATGTGTTTGAAGAGGGGACAGAAGCATTTGTGGTTCAAAGAAATCCTAAGATAAAGTTGTCCTCAGGGACAGTCTTTCTGGTAGGAGGCACTTTCTAATTTTCGCTCCATAGCAGAAAAGTCTCAGTAATACCAGACCAGGATGGGGATAATGCTGAAGAACTTTTCAGGCTCCACTGGATTCCAGCAAGTGACCCAATAATAATGGCAGATAATACTGGCTCCTTACCACACGCCAGGTACCGTGCTAAGCACTCTATATGGATTGTTTCATTTAATTCCCGCAATAATCCTCCATGCTGCTATTATTATTATTATTATTATTATTATTATTATTATTATTATTCATACTTTGCAAATGAGAAAACCAGGCCCAGAGAGCTGAGGTAATTGGCCCTTGAAGACACAGCTACTAAGTGAAGCAGAGATTTGAACTGTGACAGACTCTAGAACCCAGTCCCTGAGTCACTACCAGAACCCACAAGCTAGAGTTATCTTATTGATTTTATGTCTCCAGTGCACCATTCTTTGAGGTCAGAAACCTCGGGATTTTCATTCATTTCCCCAATCATTCATCTTTTTACTCATTCAGTCTTCATTCAATGAGTATTTGTTAAGGCCTATGTTCAGACACTATTCTCAGCACTGGGGATACGGCCCCTGTTTTCATGGAGCATACCTGTAGTGAGGGGAGGTAGACAATAAAATAATAATTCGTTAATATATACTAAGTCAGAAAGTGAAAAGTACAATGGAAAAAATTAAAGCAGGCAGGGGTGATCAGACATTAGAGGGTCAGAGGTGGCTACTTCACACAAGGTATTCAGAGAAGGCCCAATGTGAATTTGACAATGATGTGAAATCCTCCAGAAGGTGAGGGAATGGGCCCTACAGATTTCTAAGGAGTCTTCCAGGCAGAGTGGGGAGCCATGGCAGAATGGTGTGTTTGAGAAACATCAAGAAAGCCATGGAGTAAGGAGCAAAGGGAGTAAGTAAGGGGAGAGAAGGAGATGAGGCACAGAGGTCATAGGGACAGATCATGAGGGCTTGATAGGCCATGGTAGGGGATATGCTCGCTGCTCTGTCCCCCGAGCCAGGAATGGAGCCTGTTCTTAGCAGACACTCAACAAACATTTGCTAAATGAATGAATTAATACCATTGATTGCTGTAAATGAAGGAAAGGCTGGGGAGGGAAGAGAAGGGAAGAAACAGCTTACTGGGGGTGGATGAAAGAACAGAGAGGAAGAAGGAAAGGGAAGAGAGACCTCACATGAAGCTGCTGACTCAAGGGCCTCTGGGAGTCTTTGCTCTTCTAATAAACCCCAGCCCATGAGCGTCCAAGGCGTTTTTCTTTAACTGACCCACAGGAACACAGGTCAGGTATGAGAAAAATTTTCAGAAGCTGACCTTGACTCAGGAGAATGATACGGGTGAAATAGCCAACAGATGTCTGGAACACCAAGGAAGCTTTGATTAAGACTGTGGACTGTATCCCATAGATCAGTAAGAGGGTTGTTTTTAATCACTCTAAATAATATCTTTCACTGTAGTCACTTCTCCACCCAAATCTGACCTCAAAAGTGGGTCACTGCCACCAAGCCTACCTTGGAAAGGTCTTGTTACCACCATGGATCTGGTTATTCAAAGAGAAGATAAAGGTCAAAGACAACAAGGCAAAAACTCTGTTTTCTTACAAGGGACCAGTTATGCTGAGCAGAGAAGCCAGCAATGTGCTTTCCACTCATAAGATCTGGTTCTCCAGGCACTTTTACCATGATTAGAAAAAGCTAGGGGCGCCTGGATGTCTCAGTCAGTTGGGCGTCAGTCAGGATCTCTCGGTTTGTGAGTTCAAGCCCCACGTCCGGCTCTGTGCTGGAGCCTGCTTCGGATTCTGTGTCTCCCTCTCTCTCTGCCCCTCTCCCACTCATGCTCTTTCTCTCTCAAAAATAAACATTAAAAAAAATTAAAAGAAAAAGCTAGAAGCCACAGAAAGAGCTGCTGTCCTCCCCTCTAGGCTTTTGCTGTGAAGGGCCCTCCATCCTCGTTACCCTTCGATTCTCCACATTTGCTCCAGAGCAGTCCCTGGCAGTTAAGGCCACATTAACAGCAAAAAGTACTTAGCATTTCTGTTGCACTTCACAGTTACAAAATGCTCCACGGTTATAAAATTTTCCCCTAACCCCAACCCACAACTGTCTGAAGAGGGGACCAAAAGGACAAAGGTTTTATAATCCCTGTTCTTCCAGAGAAAGAAAACCAAAAGGTCTATAATTTGTTTCCATCCAAATTTAAGATTATTTCTTAAGTGTGATGGGTTTCACACCCTTGCTGTAAGGTGTCTTCTATTTTCCGTTCCAAGACCTTGTCATCAATTTCTCCTCTCTCATCCATTTTCTGCCACCACAGCTTGGCGCCTCCTCAGTGTCTCCTCCCTCCACTTCTGGAGGGTAGCAGTTGTGAACAATCAACTGTGAATGCGTCTTGCTAGCACGCTGCCCGGGCCGTAGCCGCAATGAAGGACAGCAGAAGAAACAGGGTTGGGTCTGGGGTAGGGAACAGGCAACATTCTGACAACCACAGAGTCTGTCAAGCGGGTTGAGATTTGTCTCAGGTTCAAGATGAATTAATACATCCTTAACAAATCAGTACAAAGCTGTAGCTCACAACCCAACCACAAAAAGGTGCTATCGCGAAGCTCGTCAAGAACCTTACAAAATGTGCTGTGTAAAACCTCATACACTGAGTATGAGGGTAGGACTGTGGTATCTCATCATTTTTAGGACTACTTTTCTCCCCTATGCTTACAAAAACTCAATATAGCACTGATTTACATGTCATTCCCAAGGGCTAAGTTTTCTCCCACACACGCATGCATACACACACACACGTAAAAAAAAAAAAAAGTCAAATAAGAGAAAAGTGATAAGAAAAACATGAAACTAATTCAAAAACACTCCTTTTTAGTTTTAAAGATTCAGATATACCTTTTTTAAACCATTAAATTTACTTTAATGAAATTAATGAATTTAATTTTCAGAACCATACTTCTCTGCCCCATCATGATATATGGTAGGAGCACTGCCCTCCTCTGACTCCTAATGGCCACCTACGTGTCATGTCCCATCACCCATGCTCAGGAGCCTTTGCCTGGAGGGCCCCTGGATGAACTTGTGGAAGTCTGGGAATCCCTAAACCATATGCAAAATTTGGTGATGTGCTTTTTTTCTATATGGATGATGATCCATAGTTTCTAGCAGGTTCCTAAACGGGTTTGTGATCAATCTCTCCCACCAACTGCTAGACAATGGTCAAGACCACTGCTTTCAATTATCAAAGCTGGATTGAAAACCAGAATACATTCCAGTTACCACTCAGGATATATGTACCCTGCCTTTCAGGGGTTTTTTTTGGCAGTTTTATTTTGTGGTTTCCAAACAAATGCACATTAAAAAAAAATCTGCTGAGCAATTTGGCATCCTTTTCTACAAAAGAAAGATAACTGTGTGTCCTCCCTCTCTTGGCCAAGTGACATTAAAAAAAAAAAAAAAAAAAGGTACTTCATAGAAACATTTTGATCTCATTTCAAGAAAAGAAAGCTAGCCTGGTTCGGTTATGACCTGAGGTGAAGTCTTTGACAGCATCCCTTCAGGGTCTACTTTAACAGAACCATCACTTCCAGCCCGTTAAGCTAGGGTTCTACAATCACCACACGTTCCCACAGAGAATTCCCACAGTGCTGCTGGGTGAAAGTTGGGCCCATTTGGCAAAAATAAATAAGGATTTACTAAAGACAACCAACCCAGCAAGGAAGAGAACTTATTTCCATTTTCCCTCAAGTGATTAGGGTTGGATGTAATTCTAAAACAATACCAAATGAAATTTTTCTGGTTAACATAATGCTAGGGCATAGCTACAGAGAGAAAAGAATAAGTGTTTGTCATGTTGAGGCTAAGCCCTGTCTTTTGTTTCCTGCCATGCTTCCCAGAGCTGAGCAGGTGAGCCATGGCTGATCAGGGCACGATGTCCTGAACAGAACAAAGCTGAAGGTGAATGAGCATGTGACCCTCACTTCCTTGAGCAGCCTGTGACCATTCGATGTCTGGAATCAATCTCCCTGACAAGAACTCCTTATTTTTATCAAATTGTGAACAACTTCTCTACTAGACCAAAAAATTTCATTGATGTTGTATTAGTTTTCTATTGCTGCCACAACAAATTACTACAAACTCCATGGCTTACACATAAATTGATTAGTTTATAATTACATAGATCAGAAATCCAACACACAGTGTCAGCAAGACTGTGCTCCTTTCTGGAGGCTCTAGAAGAGAATTCATTCAGTTGTCTTTTCTAGCTTCCAGAGGCTGCCTCAAGTCCTTGGCTCATTGTCCCCTTCTTCCACCTCCAAAGCCAGCAGCATGGCATCTATCTGACCCTGTTCCCATCCTCACAGCTTTTTCTCTGATTCTCTCTTTTGCCTACCTTTCACTTTTAAGGACCGTTGTGATTACATTCGAGCCATCCAGATAATCCAAGATGATGTCTTTATTTTTAGGTCAGCTAATTAGCAATCTTAATTCTGCTTTGCCTGGAACCCAACATATTCATATTTCAAAGATTAATCCTGGACATTTTGCGGGGCGGGGGTGGGGGAGGGTCGGGCATCATTCTGCCTGCCATGGGCAGGTATGTAAATTATTACAAATGTTATATCTTCTATCATTTTATGAGGTAAATTGTTTTTCTCCACCTGATAAAGCATGAACCAGCAAGAGCACAGGACTTTTCAAGAAGGATGTTTTCAATGCTCTTTTCAATGTCAGAAGCACTGATACCCAGAGATTCTCAAAGCCCTTGTTATAATCCTCTTTTCTTCCATAAAATATTTGTATCTTCCTAATAGTCACAAGAAATAAGATCTAAGTCCAATTTACCTTCCAGAAAACTGTATTTTTTTAAACCCATGACATCTATACCATCCAAGAGTTTTCTTGCCTATGGGGCCATCAACATTCAAAATCTAGAGAAAATCTGTTTAAACTCATGTGCTATAACACAAATCTAAGAAATGGCTTTCATTTTCTAAGAAATTCTCACCCTAGCAGGATATCCAGTATGTCTGTATTTTAAGCTGAGAAAGGAAACAAAGGAATGCTAGGATTTCCTGAAAGCTTTCCTACTATATGAATGGGATGAGCATGCCGCAGCCAACTGACCAATAAATCTCAACTTTTTCATGGATGGTAGGACAAAAGACTCAATAGGTGAGCCGCTGGATTTGTTTCCACTTGATTTTGTGGTGAGTTGGAGAGGGGAGTTACTAAAGTAAATTAAGAGAATGGTACGGCCTATGTAAGTGGCAGAAGTTAGATTTAAATAACTTTCAGAAGAAACAAAAGTGTGGGAAAAATCATGCTATGAGTTTAAGAGTGACATTTAAGTGTTACTGCTGTAAGAGACCAGCACCTGGCATTGAGCTATGGTGACCACTGTTAAGATGCTGTGAGGCCCTCGTCTAAGGTTAGATTCTAGAATTTGCTCCTAAGAACTCTCTGCTCACAACCCTCTGTACTTGGACCTGAAAGAGCAGAGGGAAGATATTATAAAATTTGCTTCCCACTAAAAGAGAAGGAAGTAATGGAAACTCATGAGCACTGCATACCAGTGAGATCTAGGAATCTTGGGCAAGTGCATAGTCTAATTCCAGAACTAAATTAAAAAATTATTTTTAAATGAGGTTTAACATCTCAAAATACTTACCCAGGTTCTCATGCTAAGAAAGCATTTGAGAGCTGAATGTATTGTGTTACGAGCTTTTGAAAGAAGGTTTACTATGACCACCTCACAGCTTCTAGGGGAAAAAAAGATTTTTCTTAAAAGTGTACATGCACTCAAGAAAATGAGAATAAAGCCACAAAGGGGAAGAAAATATTTTCAAAAGACATATATGATAAAGAACTACTATCCAAAATATACAAAAACTCTTAAAATTCAACAGTAAGAAATTGCACAACATTATTTAAAAATGGGCAAAAAGAATTTCCAGTTTCCAGTCCAGCACGTAAAGAGCTTACAAATAGCCACTGCATCCTAACAAGCGAAAAGCTGACAAAACTGGAAAATGAACATCTATTCTCAGATCCATCAGAAAAGTAAGGCCACAGGGCAAACCACTGCTCCTTACTAAAGAGACAGACAGGCAGATACAATGAATCATAACTTATCGGAGCAGAAATCTCCATGGGAACCAGTCCCAGGGTAGGAAAACCTGAATTGTAATTGATGAATTGCTGGAGGTTCAGTGTGGACAAGACTAAGAGAGAGAAACTACAGGGGGACCCAGTCACAGAGAGGCTGCCACACTTTGGTGAGTTTTACCTCCACGAACTTGAACAGCTTCCCATGAAAATATCAGAGAAATGTCTCCTGGTACTTCTAACATGGGTCCCTTTCCCCCACATTACAAGTACATTATGAAAGACTGATTTCCTTTTACTGGGTACATCATATCCACCTCTCATCAAAATATTACAAGGCATGTTAAAAACAACAACAACAACAACAACACCCCATCACATTTTGAAGAGACTGAACAAGCATCAGAACCAGAGTCAGATATAGCAGGAATGGTAGAATTATCAGGTTAGAAATTTCTTTTAACTATGAACAACATGCTAAGGAATTGAATGGAAAAAATAGACAATATACAAGGACAGATGGATAATGTAAGCAGAGAAATGAAAATTTAAAATTTTTTTAAAGAAATGCTAGAAATCAAAACATTGTAACAGAAATGAAGAATGCCTTTTACGGACCCATTAATAGATGGGCATGGCTGAAGAAAGACTCTCTACACTTGAGAATATAAAAATAGATACTTCTAAAACTGAAAAGCAAACCAACAAACAAAAACAAACAATACCCCCTCCCCCCCCCCAAAAAAAAACAGAATATCAAGCACTATGGGACAATTACAAAAGGTATAATATATGTGTAATGGGAATACCAAATGGAGAAGAAACAGAAATAATATTTGAAGGAATAATGAAGGAATAATAATGAATGTGAATTTCCCCAAATTAATGTCAGACACAAAACCACCAATCCAAGAAGCTCAGAGAACACCAAGAAGAATAAATGCCCAAAATACCACACCTAGGCATATCATATTCAAACTTCAGAAAATCAAGACAAAGAAAAATCTTGAAAAAAGCCACAGCAAACAAAATAAAACAAAAAACACTTAACCGATAAGGGAACAAAAATCAGAATTATATCCAATTCTTCTCAGAGGCTAAGCAAGAAGAAAGTGAATGGAAATATTTAACATGTTGAGAGAAAACCCCACCAACCTAGAATTCTGTACTCTTCAAAACTATCCTTCAAAAGTGAAGAAGAAATAAAACTTTCTCAAATGAACAAAAACAAAAATTGAGGGAATTTTTAGCCAGTAGACCTGCCTTGCAAGAAATGTTAAAAGAAGTTCCTCAGAGAGAAGGAACATGATATAGGTCAGAAATTCATAGCTACATAAAATTCACACAAGGAAAAGCAGACACTCTGAATAGACCTATATTAAAGAAACTGAATCAATAATCAATATCCTTCCAAAACAGAAAGCATCAGGTCCAGATGGGTTCACTGGTAAAGTCTACCAACATTTAAGGAAGAAATTATATCAATCTCTAAAACATCTTCCAGAAACCAGGATCAGAGGGACTACTTCCTAACTCATTCTATAATGAGTTGGCCATTCTATAGGCCAGTATTAACCTAAAACCAAAACTAGACAAAGACATTATATGAAAAGAAAACTACAGACCAGTATCTCTCATGAATATAGATACAAATATTCTCAAAAAATTAACAAATCAAATCCAACAGTGTAAAAAAGAATTATACACCATAACCAAATTGGATTTATTCCAAGTATACAAAACTGGTTCACATTTGAAAACCAGTTAACGTAATCCATAACATCAACAGGTTAATAACAAAAAATCACATGATCATATCAACAGATACAGAAAAAGTATATGACAAAATCAAACATTCATTTGTGATGAAACTGTCAACAGACTAGGAATAGGGAAAAATTTCCTCAACTTGATAAATAACATCTATAAACATCTACAGGTAACATATTTAACAATGAGAAACTCAAAGCTTTCCCACTAAGATCAGGAACAAGGGAAGATGTCACCTCTCACCACTGGTTTTAAACACTGTACTGGAAATTCTAGCTAATACAAAAAGCAAAAACAAAACCCAGAAAAGGAAGTAAAAGTATACAGATTTGTAAGAAAAAAAATAAAACTATCTTTCTTTGCACACTGACATGATTATCTATGTGGAAAATCTTAAAAAATCAACCAAAACCTCTGGGAATGAAAAAGTGATTATAGGGGCGCCTGGGTGGCTCAGTCGGTTAAGTGGCCGACTTCAGCTCAGGTCATGATTTCGTGGTCCGTGAGTTCGAGCCCTGCGTCGGGCTCTGTGCTAACAGCTCAGAGCCTGGAGCCTGTTTCAGATTCTGTGTCTCCCTCTCTCTGACCCTCCCCCATTCATGTTCTGTCTCTCTCTGTCTCAAAAATAAAAATAAACGTTAAAAAAAATTAAAAAAAAAAGAAAAAGTGATTATAATAAGATTGCAGAATACAAGGTTAACATGCAAGTTAATTGCTTTCCTATATACCAGCAATGAACAAGTGGAATTTGAAATTAAGAACACATTACATTAGCACTTCCCCCAAAATAAAATACCTGTGTATAAATCTTTAAAAAAAATGCAAAGGATTTTACAATCCTTTACAATCCTAAACTACAAAACTCTTATGAAAGATATCAAAGAAGAACTAAACAAAGAGAGAAATGTTCCATATTCATGGATAGGAAGACTCAATATTGTCAAGATGTCAGTTCTTCCCAACTTGGATCTATAAATTCAACCCATTCTCAATCAAAATCCCAGGAAGTTAATTTGTGGATATTGAGAAATGGATTCTAAAGTTTATTTGGAGAGGCAAAAGACCCAGAACAACCAATTCAATATAGAAGGAGAATAAACAAAGTCTTAGGACTGATGCTACCTGACTTCAAGACTTACTGTATACAACTACAGTAATCAAGACTATATGGTACTGGTGAAAACAAATAGATCAGTGGGGCAGAAGAGAGAACCAGAAATAAACCCACATGAATACAGTCAACTCATCTTCAACAAAGGAGCAAAAGCAATACAATGGAACAAAGATAGTCTTTTCAACAAATGATGAGTGATAGAAGAACTGGATATCCACATGCAAAAAAAAATTAATCTAGACACAGACCCTACACCTTTCATAAAAATCAACTCAAAATGGATCACAGACCTAAATGTAAAACAAGCTATAAAACTTCTAGACAATTACTTAGGAGAAAACTCAGATGACCTCGGATATAACAATGTCCTTTTATTTCTTTTTTTTAATGTTTAATTTTTGAGAGAAAATGAATACAGGAGTCATGAGCAGTTTGTCCACCATTATATTCAGACAATGGAATGTTACTCAGCACTAAAAAGAAATGAGCTATTAAGCTGTGAAAAGACATGGAGAAGCTTAATTACATGCTACTAAGTGAAAGAAGTCAATCTGAAAAGGCTACATACCGTATGATTCCAACTATATGACATTCTGGAAAAGGCAAAACTATGAAGGCAGTGAAAAGATCAGTGATTATCAGGGACTGGGGTGGGGGAAGGGAGAGATGAACAGGCAGAACACTGAGGATTTTTAGGGTAGTGAAACTATTCTGTATGATAGTATAATAATGGATACATGTCATTATACATTTGTTTAAACCCACAGAACATACAACACCAAGTGTGAACCCTAATGTAAACTATGGACTTTGGGCAATAATGATGTGTCAATGATTGTAACAAATGTACCACTCTAGTGGGGGATGTTGGCAGTGGGGGTATGTGTGGGGGCAGGAAGTATGTGGAAAATCTCTATACTTTCCACAATTTTTGCTATGAACCTTAAACTTCTATAAAAAATAGTCTTTTTAAAATTTTTTTTAATTTTGTTAAGGTTTCATTTTATATTTTTTGAGAGAGAAAGACAGAGAGAGAGAGACAGAGACAGAGAGAGACAGAGAGAAGCAGAGCATGAGTAGTGGAGGGGCAGAGAGACGGAGACAGAATCTGAAGCAGGCTCCAGGCTCCGAGCTGTCAGCATAGAGCCTGATGCAGAGCTTAAACTCCCAAGCAGTGAGATCATGACCTGAGCCTAAGTTGGACTTACTCGACTGAGCCACCCAGGTGCCCCTATTTAAAAAAAATTTTTTTTAAATATTTATTTATCTTTGAAGGAGAGAGAGAACATGTGTGTGAGCAGGAAAGGGGCAGAGAGAGAGGGAGACAGAGGATACGAAGTGGGCCCTGCACTGACAGCAGAGAGCCCTATGTGGGGCTCGAACCCACTAATGGTGAGATCATGACCTGTGTCAAAGTCAGACACTTAACTGACCGACCTACCCAGGTGCCCGCCAAAATAGTCTTTTAAAGTACTGCGTTGACAATAATGGTACAAGTCTTTAGATTTGTCTATCCCACTAAATGGGTGCAGATTCTGGGTAATGTTCACTATTGTACCTTCCAACGCAAGGGCTCATGACAGACATGAATAACATATAAAGCATTATTTACTTGTTAGATGGTTCCTAAGTACCTACTGCCACATACCATTCCTCTCTAAGGATTCAGCTGTGAACAAGACAGACATGGTCGCTAAGCAGGGAAGACAGTCAAGAAATGAGAAAGATAAATAAGAAAGATAATTTCAAAAGTATTAAGCTCCATGAAGAAATCAAAACTAACGGTAATCTCCTAAGCACTTAATAGTTGCCAGCCACTATACTAAGAACTTCATATTATTGAGCTTAAGCCTCATAATAACCCCATATTAGGGTTATTGTTCATTCTAATGTTAGAGATAAGGAACCTGAAGCTAGTAAGATAAAGTAACTTGTCCAATGTTGCAGAGCAAGTCAGGAGTGCAAAACTGGTATCAAATTCACTTTTGACTCCTGAACCCATTACACTCTATGCTTAGCACATGAATCTCAAAACTAAAAGACGGGAAAATTGCTTTTCCCATAAAGTATCCTAAAACTCTGAAAGGAAATGGAAGCATATTTGGCATTATGACAAAATCTATGGAAACAAAATATTTTCAAGCTTCATATTTTTTTAAGTTTTTATTTTAATTCCAGTTAGTTAACATACAGTGTTATATCAGTTTCCAGTGTACAATACAGTAATTTAACATTTCTATACATCACCCTGTGCTCATCACAAGTGCCCTCCATAATTCCCATCATCTACTTAACCCATTCCCCTTCCCTCTCCCCTCTGGTAATCATCAATTTGTTCTCTACAATTAAGAGTCTGTTTCTCATTCTCTCTCTCTCTCTCTCTCTCTCTTTTTATCTTTGCTTGTTTTGTTTCTTAAATTCCACATATGAGTGAAATCATATGGTATGTCTTCCTCTGAATAACTTATTTTGTCAAGCTTTATATTTGACTGACTTCTCTGTGCTGTGGAGAAACTGGCTTCACTTAGTAAGATCAGCTCCGTTCTTGCTGGTTATTGGTACATCCTATTTTACATATGAAGGTGTTATTATTCCAGGCATCATAAAGTATGAATTTAAGATTACTATCTCCATAGTGATAATATATTTGCATAAATCCTCCAAAACTTTCTCATTTACTGTACTCTTGTCCTCCAAGAAGAGAGTCCTCTTTGGGAAGCAGCAGATTCAGGTTAGTGGATCTGGCTGGAGCACATCGAATAAACACAAACACTCTAGACACACAGACCCAGCTGTGACCTTGATGGTCCATGACCTAGTTAAACACCCCAAATCACTGGCCAGCATCCAGTTTTGTTTGGGTAATATCCACCTCCCCAAATCTTCTCTTAATTGTCTCTGTCACAGAATCTAGTTCTTACGTCCCAAGGATTGTATCAATTTTAACTCTACACATTGATTTGTATGGTGATTTAATGTTACTCTTCCCCACTAGCCATTAAGTATGAAGAATACAGGTGTCATGACCAGTTTGTCTACCATATACACAGCACCTTGTACAGTACAGGATGTGGTACATATTAAACATCTGGTAACTATCATTTGAATAGAGGAATGAACAGGAACATTGATGTTCAAGTGAATTGCTCACAACTATGTGAAGAGAGTAATGTAGTTTCCAAGGAAAATCAATTGAGGATAGCTGAGGGGTATCCCCAAATCAGCCCTTCCTTTAAAATGGCATTAACAAATCAAGGGAAGTGATAAGGTATGCTTAGAAAGAGATTCTAAATCAGAAAGAGGTAGGTTTTAATTCCAGCTCTGCCACTCACTGATTAAATGTTTCTGGGCCTCAATTTTCTCATCTGCAAACATGGGGGGTGGGTAATATAATGATAAATAAACTGAGATAAAGCCTGTGAAAATGCATGGCCAGAAAACATGGATAGAGGAAGTAAGTTCAAAGAGCCACTGAGTTAGTCTCTTCTCTGTGACCTAAGCAAGTAAATTCAAGTCAGATTGGTCTGAAAGTACCATGTTTATGGATGCCTTCCACCTTTATCCTCTCCAAAGGTCCTCTACTGGAAGAATTCACTTGCTACCAAGATCAGTTCAGATTTGCCCAGTCCTTCCCAAACTGTGAACTGAGCGCCAATAGTGACTTACCAAAAGTTTCTGGAGACCTATTCACCACTATTGTTTGTCTTTGGAAGTCTTCTTACTTCTGATATGAAAGTTACAGATCAAGGAGAATGATCAAGAATAGGCCAAAAGTAGCTAATGACAGCTGTCTGAAGAAAAATCTAGCTATGTGTATAAACATTTCATGGTCCTCAGTGAGGGTCACTAGCTGAGACAGGATTCTCCCTACATTTGAGGTTAAGTATTTTCAGTGGTACCTAACTCCCTTACTTTTTTTAAGGGTATGGTGGAAAGAATATATGTTTAAGTGGAATGTATGTGTGAAGTTAGAGAAAACAAAATCACAAAGGCCTAACACAAAGAGCTAAGCCACAATCCAAAACTTTCTCTTAGGTTAAAAATGAAGTCTGTGAGCCCTAGAATTAACTGAACCATGGTGAGAAGCACAGAAAACTGGATTCTTGGTGAACTGCTGACAACTCCAAGTAAGAGATAAAGCAAATGCATGGAATTAGCCATATATGACTTCAAGCTGCTTTCTATTGGTCAATCACAAGGACTCATGTTAGCAGAATGAAAAAACGTATATAAAAGGACTTTTTTTAATTACATAAAGCTCCATACAAGAAAAGCCACATGATTGGAAGTCTTAAGGAAAATCAAAGTTCGACTTCAAATAAGCTTTCCTCTGGGGGCACAAGAAAGACTACGGCACCTGCCTTCAATCCCTTCTTGACTTGTTAGGATTAGCACATCCTATAGTAACTTCCTGGTGTTGATTTCACAAAAGATAAGCAATCTACTATTAAGAAACTAAGAGAAATCATAAAAAGTTATATCAGAGACTCACAAACAACTATACCACAATTTACTAACAAAAAAATAGTATATCAAACTCATCTTCGGGGTAGGTAAGTTTGTGCAATTTAATTGCTTACGTCCCAATTACAGACATGAAAACTCTCAACGGCCAATTTAAGAATCAAGTGTTTCACAGAATCTGTATTTTGGTTAAAACTGAACAAAGATGAACATCTGGTCACAAGATCTACGTGAGTGGGAAATGGGAGAAATATTCATATTGAAGTGCGTACATACATGGACAAATCCACATTTCCACGAGGGAAGCAAAATAAACAAGATTTATTTCTCTGAACTTCCGCAGAACACGTTACAGTTTCATTTTTTACACCACCTTAAGTGGTTGTCTACTTGTTTTATGAGTGTAAGCCTTATCTTTTGCAGTAAAATACTAAGTTCTCAGGGAGTGCAACCAGGTTTTGCACAGCATATGTAACTTGAAGGGTCCTCTCTAAGAAAAAGATTACAATATTGTGAATATAAATGATGTAGACAGTATTGCAAGTAAGTGAGGGTCCCTGGAGGTTAAGTACCAACAGCTTCACAGTAAATTCACCACAAGGGTGAAAAACGACCAAGTCCTATATTTCTGTTTCACCCAAATAGTGTCTTGCTGAGTCCCGGGTATTTTATAGGCATTTGGCACTTGTTGATTCCATTCATTTCAGAGGCAAGCAAAGGACAGGAGTAGGAGATGAAATTTAAGGCCAAGCCTTGGCTCATCCAACAGGTCAAGATAAACCTTAACTCTTTCGTTCAGTTATACCTTAAATGATAGTTTGAACTGAATGTAATTTGAATTCATGTTGATTCCGTTATTTAATAACTGTCATCCAGTTAATCTTTTAAAAATAAAAAAATGTGGGGGCGCCTGGGTGGCGCAGTCGGTTAAGCGTCCGACTTCAGCCAGGTCACGATCTCGCGGTCTGTGAGTTCGAGCCCCGCATCAGGCTCTGGGCTGATGGCTCGGAGCCTGGAGCCTGTTTCCGATGCTGTGTCTCCCTCTCTCTCTGCCCCTCCCCTGTTCATGCTCTGTTTCTCTCTGTCCCAAAAAAAATAAATAAAAAACGTTGAAAAAAAAATTTAAAAAAAATAAAATAAAATAAAAAAATAAAAAAATGTGTACCTCCTATAAAAGAACAAAGAGAAGATTTAAAAAATCATCAAATAAACGCTGGATGTACATGAGTCACAGACTAAACACTCTAGTTCCTGTGTGTATGTCCACTGCTTATGATGAACAGCTGGAATTCACGTGCGCTTCTTTACTGGCTGTGGACATCTGTGGCCTATTATCAGTAGAGCTACCCATAAGAAAAAGAGGTTGTCAATTCCAAAGAAAACTTGTAGGAGTTTTTGATGTGTTGACCTATTTGCTCATACTGTCTGCATATACTGCATCCTTTCCATATATGTGACTAGAAGGAAAATTCATACACTTCTCCAAGCTCTATTTATAGGTGTTGATATTACACAAGCAAACAAACTATGAAAGAAATGACTTACTAATCCCACAAGTTTATACTCCAGGCTTAACATTTTTAAGAGCTTAACATTTAAAGTGCATACAAAAAAACTACAGAACTTCTTATCTATGCTGAAGTCCAGAGTTATGAGACCCAGATCAATGTATGATAAAGGATAGGCATTTTTCAATGTTCCTGAATATGAACATATGAATAAACGTTGGTCCAGATGATTTCACTCTACATTGCATCTATGAGGAAAATACCTTATTTAAGCCTTATTTAAGACTGATAGAGATGACCACATAAAAAATATTTTAAATGTCTTCATGGAAAATATTAATGAACAACTTTTAAAACCAAGGGACAAACTGGGAGAAATATTTTCAACACATGATAAGCAAAAAAATAATGTCATAATATATTAAACAGTTATAAGTAGATGATAATAGTCCCAAATAAAAATAAGTAAAGGATATGAAAAGATGTAAACAGAAAAACACAAAAGCCCAGCAAATGTTTGAAAGATGCTAAACCTCACTCACAAATGTAAGAAACTTAAAAAAACAATAAGCTATTTTTCAATGGACAGACGACAGTAGAGATGGTTTCAATGGCAGAAGTGAAAATATTCACAGGTCACAAGGGTGTGGGGAAAGCAAGGGAACAGGCCGCTCATTCTCTGTGAACAGAAATGTGGTTGGTGCAACTTTCTGAAGGACAATTTAGCAACATCTTTCACGTTTTATTTTATTTTTTTAATGTTTATTTATTTTTGAGACAGAGAGACAGAGGTGAGTGGGGGAGGGACAGAGAGAGAAGGAGACACAGAATCCAAAGAAGGTTCCAGGGGCTGAGCTGTCAGCACAGAGCCCGACGCGGGGCTCAAACCCATGAACTGTGAGATCATGACCTGAGCCGAAGTCGGACGCTTAACCGACTGAGCCATCCAGGTGCCCCAATATCTTTGACATTTTAAAATATTTATATATTTTGTCCTATCCACCACTCTTCTATGAAATGATCCTACAGAATTCTCACACAAGTACTTGGAAGGTATATATTCAAAGATACTCTTTGCAGCATTGTTTAAACATTTTAAAAACAGGGGCACCCAGGTGGCTCAGTCGGTTAAGCATCTGGCTTCAGCTCATGTCACGTGATCTCAGAGCTCATGAGTTCAAGCCCCACATCAGGCTCTGTGCTGACAGCTCAGAGCCTGAAGCTTTCTTCAGATTCTGTGTCTCCCTCTCTCTCTGCACCCTCCCCCTGCTCTTTCTCTCTCTCAAAAATAAACATTAAAAACATTTTAATACATAAAAATTTTAAAAACAAATTAAAAAACTGGAGTGAGCTTAACTGTCCACCCATAGAATAACCTACTCAATAAATACTACTAAAGCCACCAAAAAGAATATGGTAAATACATCTATATGTGATTTTGAAATGACAATAACTTACATTTCTTGAGCTTTCAATATGCCAGCCACTGTTCTAAGCCTTTCACATATGTTAATTCTCTTTATGAATAAAAAAAATCTCCAAAACAGGTAAGTAAAAAACCAAAGTTGTAGAACAGACTGTACTATGATTCTATTTATGTCATATAAAAATATGATATTTTTGATAAATATCATGTATGAATAAATATGATATATATTTATATAAATGTGTATTTATGTACATGTAGATAAGCCCAGAAAATTTGGGGAAGAATACAAAAGGAATGGTTTACAGTGATTACCCAGGAGGAATGAAAAATGTTTACTTTTTATAATTTTCTGAATTGTTTGAACTTTTCTCTATATACACGGATACTTCTATTTTTAAAATGTTAATATGTGTTATCTGCCTAATTAGATTATGGTCCAATTTTCTTCTTCCCAATTCTACAATTTTTTAAAAGCCTAATAAAAGATATTTGGGGAAATGTAGCAATATGAGAAAACATGAATGTTTCTTTTTATACCCTTCTATGGGCACAGAACACTTCAAAATTTTTTAAAAACCTAGTTAAAAGTCAGTATTCAACTACTCCAACAAAAAAAGCCTATCTCATTTCCTTTCTTATGCAGGAAACTCCAAAATATAAGGATTTAAAATGACAACTCTCATGTCTCTAAAACAATTGTTTGGCTGATGGTTTTTCTTCCTCCCAGTATCAAGTCAATTTAATAACAATTTATTAAAAGGTCAAGTTTAATTATAAATAAGGCAAAACCAAGGAGGGGAAACAGAATTATTAATGTGTAAAATATAATATACACTGCTCTGCTATCTGTAACATATGACCTAACAACATAAACCGAGGATAATATTCAGAGAGCAGTCACTGCATTGTGATTGTTAATAATATTATCATCATCATTATATTGAAGCTGCCATCCATTAGATTCTTCCTATGGATCTAATACTGAGCTCCATACTTCACACATATTAGCATATTTAATTCTCCCAACAACTCAGTAAGATTCCTAGTTAATTGCTTATTTACTAGAATAATATAGAACTATTAAAATATGGAGAAAATTTTAGGGGGGCAAACAGTAACTGCAATCTATACACAACGGAGTATACATTTATGGCAGGTACTCCCAAAGATTTCATAGAGTTTTCTACAGATTCTTCTAAGGTATATCTACCAGAAATAAACCATAACGTGGCTCTTGAAAAGTCTTTGTGCCACCTGTTCCAAAGTTTGTTCCTTCCAGTGGGTCCTTTCTCACACATCCCTCTCAGCATACCAAGTGCAGGTGAGTCTGAAACTCAGGTCTTCACCCTGCACAAGGCCTTTCTCGCGTTTCTGTCATCTCTCAAACTCCTTTGGATTCTTACCTGTCCAGCAGCAGCTCCAGCACCTCTTTGGTGGAGGCAAAGCCTCTGTATGTTGACAGAAAGATGCTGATATAGGTAAAGTCATTGTCCCCAAACGCCGTCAGCAGGTTCTCCACAAGCTTCTCCAAGGTGCCAGCTTTTATGGTCCTGATCTTACAGGTCTCATATTGACTGACTGTGTGTCCTGGAGGCAGCTGGTCCCCTTCAACCTGTACAAGAAATTCATGATTATGATCAGGCGAAATGCTCCCTAAAGGAAAACCACAATCAGTGGACCAGTGGAAGCATAGACTATCGTGTTTTCCGTGCTCTTAATTCCCCTCAAGCCACGTAAAACAATCCTCTCACCCATGGGTGTAATAGAGTGAGGAGGTGGTGATGATATTCATGCTGCTTTATTTCATAGTGCTTACACCTGCCTCTACTTAATCCCTTATAAAGAATTAGGTTGCTGGCCTATTTTATCAAGAATGTTTTCCATGACCCCAGGATCAAGTTTTGCAAAAGTTATCAATCATCCCCTTCGTACTGTTCCATGGTAAGTTGTCAAACTCATTCTTAAAGACAGCTCCTACAGTGGTGGAACAGACTCCTACTGGCTTTGGAGAGCCGATTGTTAAATTTTTAGGATTTGTATGAGCCGGTTGACATATCGCTAGGCTGAAAAATCAGGAGTATATTCGGATATCTACGGAGATGTGACCATGATCCGGTGTTCTTCAGTCCACAAGAAGCAATATCCTTCCTGATTCAGTATCATCAGCAATCAACGTAACTGACCAAGAAGTGGCTTATACCAAGCGGCCCTGGGCTAACCTCTGGGGAGTAATGGGAAGGGTGGATGGGTGTATGATCTCTGATTTCTGGAGACTTGCAACGAACAAGAAAAGACATGTGCTCATGAGAAGTAGCCATCACATGAGAATGAAATTGCAAATAATATTGGCAGGTACAACTGCACAAAACATAAGAACTGACTATTGATAAAGATATGTAAAGCTTGAACACTGAGTATGAAGAAAAACAGGGGTGTGCCTTACATCCTGCAATAAATCTGCACCTAACAAATGATACAAAGATGCAATTTTCAGCTTAACTTGTCCTTCATAAGCATGAAGATGACCTACTGAGAGGATCCTTTTCTAAAGCAAATAATCATTGTCAGTGATGCAAACAATAGCCAGGCAGGTTTTGTGAACTGTAAGTTTGAATTGTTGTATGTCAGCTTTTCCTAAATTGAAATAACCAGACATGCGAAAATTGAGGAAGAGGAGCAAAGAAGAGGGAACTGAATCTCTAAATGACGACACGGTGCTAAGTAGCATGTTTGCTTTCTCTTCACCTGGCCTGCCAGATGTTAAACCACTGGAAGGAAATTAGCTGGCAAGACTGCTTCCAGTAAGACCGAAATGGTGGCGATCGCTTTTAGAAAAGGGTTAGAATAGCTTAATGTCATTATGTCTAACTGCTAACAGGACTTAACATTAAGACTCAGGCTTCCACAGTGCATGACTTTATTTCTTTATTTCATTCTCGAAGGATACTTTCACTTTACTAAGGGAGGGATCTGGTTTGGGCAAAATACCAAATGTTTCTGCAGACCTCTTCTGCCCGTTGACTCCAATCACGGCCTGATAACTGTTCTTTATCACTGTATATGTAGTTTTAAAATAGGCCTAATAGTATCCACCTATCCTCCCGGGAGTGTCAGTTCACTTTAAGCTGAAACAATAAATGAAAAGGATATATGGTTTCAAAGTCTAATTACTTGTTTTACCAGTTAGTACAGTGCTGCAGTGCTGCCCTACGTGGGTGCTGGTAAAACACTAGTTCTGAAACAAAAGGTCCTGTGGTCAAGTTTGGGAACTACAGAGCAAAACAAGGTCAAATACATTTCTTTACTACAGAATTTCTTAAAGTCTTCAATATGCTAACATGTTATGAAACTCTAAGAGGGGGATACACAATCATGATACATGATCCTTCCAAATGGAGTCCCTTTACTCTCCCAGCATCTTGCAGATCATCAGGATGAACATACTTGGGAAAATGTTAGCTTAGTAAGTCACTGCGATGTGTTTAAACCATAATTCACTTTTGCCACTTTTCACTAAAAAAAAAAAAGACATTATAAAATACAATGTTAATTTTTATCTTCAAACATCTATATATCCCTTTGACGTCTTTCTTAATACCAAAATGTAGGGATGTTTTTTCTATGTTTTACTCAAAAGATCTGGTCCCAAACAAATGATCAGCCTGGTAATATTAAAAAGCAGCTTAAAAAATATGCTTCAGTGTCAAACGTTAACAATAATGAAAGGAATGGCTTCTCATTCTCCAGGGATATTCAAGCTCTAGTTCTAAATCAAGCTTCCTCACCTTGTGACAATGTTCCCTTACCAAACAATTTTGTAATTTGAGGATTCTCCTTTTACTCACAATGCAAATTCCACTTTACATATTTTCTTATGGAAAGTAAAAGCTATTTAAAAGAACTGATTTTTCCCTGAGCACCGATGTAGCCAAAATTTCACACACAGAGAAAAATGTTTGTCAAAGGGCCTGATGAAGTGGGTCCCCTTTCCTGCCAGAAAGCAGAGTTGGCAGGAAGCCAAGGCTCTCCCTTGGGAATGGAATCCTGTTACTCATTAACCCAGTCGCTTCCTTTTGGTCCTCCTTTTCCTCTGGAAAAAACTCTCAATATGCTTGCCTGATCCCTATACCTCCCCAATAACGGTTTTTGTCCCTCAGTGTTTGCATCTGTACATTAGGAAGAACCATGTTTGAGCTAAGAGAATAGCTAATAAAATACTTTGACTTATTTAGATTTTAAAAATTATTGGGGCACCTCGGTGGCTCAGTCAGTTAAGCATCCGACTTCAGCTCAGGTCATGATCCTGTGGTTTGTGAGTTCGAGCCCTGCGTTGAGCTCTGTGCTGACAGCTCAGAGCTGGAGCCTGCTTTGGATTCTGTGTCCACCCTCCCCCGCTCGCTTGCTCTCTATCTTTCAAAAATAAATAAACATTTAAAAAAAAAAAAAAGAAAAATATTATTCACTAAGTGCAATGAGTGAGCATGAGTGACAATATAAAATGAAGCACAGGAATTGCTCTGGTGCCTAGAATCATTCTCACAAAAAAATTAACAAGGCACGTTAAGGTGTCAGAACACTTGCTTAATGCCATTTTCTGCAGATTTGCTAAGCACCCTAATATCAACTTGCTAGAACAGAGGGAAGATTTTGAAGATGAGTTCTAATTTACCAACACTCAAGTGGAGTGTTTCTTTGTGACACAAAAATTTGGAAATTATCTGCTTGTTGCTGGAATTATTTTGAAATAAAATTATATAAAAGTGAAACAGAAAACATAACTCTGCCTTATGGTCAGACTAGAGGAAAATTTGCTAAATTTTAGGCAAATTTTTTTGCAGCAAAATACTCGACAGACATAGGACCCTTTTAAGAGTTTAGGATCTCTTCTGTGTGTAATATCTCAATACCTTTGAATCCTAGTTTAAAAGAAAAGTGAGGGAGGCAGGGACCGAGCCTTGGCAGACAAGTGTTTAATAACCCAGACTCAGAGAGCAATACACGGAGGGCTGAGCCTGCCCTCTGGGTTAGCACGCTAACAGGAAACAGCTCAATCTGGATTTAATCAGAGACCATCGTCTTACTGACAAGATCATGATACCGAGGCCACAAAAATGTTTCAGGATTTTGGAGTGGGGTGGAGGGGCAATCTCTCTGCCATTAAAAGTCAGCTTTTCCTGAGAGAACATGCCTGACTCCTATGGGGTAAATATCTACAACTCTGCCCAACTGTCCTAGCTGAGGAATTTCCATAATTATTAATTCTGGCATGAGGGATGAGAGATGAAATGTGCCATATTTCAACTCTGTTGCCAGTCACGGAGAAATACACTCTTTCGCCTTCCAAAACATAAACTGTTAACAGCTTCAGTGTTTCTAACTTGAAAAAAAAATTTCCTTCCATCAAAATAATACATCAGTCATCTGATACTTTAACAGGGGACATGCTACGTCCACAAGGTCATTAGACTAGAGACAGTATGACGTCTTTGTCCAAGCCATGCTCAACCTTCAGAACGTCAGCTCTCAAGCATCCTGGCCTGAGCAGAAATGTAAACAGTGAGTAGTTTTCTAGTCATAACTCTCTGACAAAATCTAAAACCCACATCTAAGATTTTATAGCCTTTGGAAGGTGTGCTATACTCCTGGTTTCAAAAAACCCACCATCCAGCAACAAGAAACCACCATAGGTCAGGAAAGACCATGACGGGATGCACGAAAAAGCTCTGCGTCTGTCTGTATTGTTGCCCGGATACGTATAGATGAAATGTTCTTACCATGCAGAGGAAACAAACGCATGTGTGTGTTATGGCACATGGCAGACTGTATGGCAAGGCCAGTGCATCTGAGTATTGTGAGCTCTTTACACATAAGGCATGGAGAGATGCAAAGCACCGTGTACAAAACCCTAGGGCAAGTGATGTCAACTTCAGTGTGAGCTTCTGGGCAGGTGATGTCAAGTTGAGTGTGAGCTTCTGCATTGTGTGAACTTTCAGGTATGAACTCAATTTTTTTCTAGGTTAAGTTTGCCAGGATGCTTAGATTTTAACTTCAGGTAAATAATGAATAACAAAATAACTTGGGGGGCATAAGTATGTCCCGTGTAATATTTAGGACCTATTCATACTGAAACATTATTTGTTGTTTATGTGAATTTCAAACTTAACCTGGCACACTGTATTTTTATCTTTATTTGGTAGCACGATGTTAAATGCATACAAAGAGCATAGCATGGATCTCTCTTTTGTTTATTTGGCCACACGTTAACTAACGGTACTGTGTGTCAGGCACCGTATAAGATAGTAGAGACATAAAGGTAAATAGTATGCGGTTCTGACACCCAGGTTACTGGGTCTAGTGGAGGAAACAGACGCAAAGAAACCATTATGATGCGAAATGAGGAAAAAAAAAAAACAACCCCCAAAACAAAAAAGGAGAGATAGATAGGCAGATACCATGAAGAACCAGGAGGGACCCAACATAGAGATGGCATCAAAAAAGGCATCCTAAATAGGGGATTCCGACACCGGGTTTTAAGTTATGAGTTAACAACGGTGGGGAGGACACAGCAGACAGAGACACCAGCACAAACAAAGACATTAAGAAAAGAGGTGTGGGCGTCTGGGAGGCTCAGTCGGCTGAGCGTCCAACTTCGGCTCAGTCGTGATCTCATGGCTCATGAGTTTGAGTCCCTCATCGGGCTCTGTGCTGACAGTTCAGAGCCTGGAGCCTGCTTCAGATTCTGTGACTCCCTCTCTCTCTGCTCCTCCCCCGCGCACACTCTGTCTCTCTCTCAAAAATAAATAAACATAAAAATTTTTAAAAAGAAAAGAAAAGAGGTGTGACAGGGCACCTGGGTGGCTCAGTCGGTTAAGTATCCGACTTTGGCTCAGGTCATGATCTCATGGCTCGTGGGTTCGAGCCCTGCATCGAGCTCCGTGCTGACAGCTCAGAGCCTAGAGCCTGCTTCAGATTCTGTGTCTCCCTCTCTCTCTGCTCCTCCCCTCTCTCTGCCCCCCTGTCTCTCTCAAAAAGAAATAAACATTAAAAAATTAAAAAGAAAAAAAAAAAGAGGTGTGATGGGAGGGAACATGGCTACGGGAGCAACATGGCAAAAGGAATGGACAGGTTGGCCAGAGAGTCAGCAGGGAGCTACCTGATCACAGAGGACTCAGGTCAAATCCTAAAAAGCTTAGAGTCCATTTCCTACAGTTTTAAGCATGGTCCGAGAAATCACAGTGTGGAGGAAACATGTGATGGGAAGTTTAAAGTTGAGAAAATCAGTGAGAAAGCTGTTAATACTCCAGATGAGCAATGGTAAGGGCCTTAACTTGTGTAACAACGATAAGAATAGAGAAAGTGCTGAGTGGAGGGACACATTTAGGGAATACTCAGGAATTGTCAAGACTTGGCGAAGAGCTGGATGCAGAGGATGAAGATCTGAAAAAGAATCTGGAACATTTACGTGAGTTTTAGTGTGAATGACTGGAACGATAATCATGCCACCTATATGAAAGAAAGTTGAGGAAGCGAAGTCAGATTTTCGTGGGGCAGAGGTACGGAATTCCAATTTACAAATGTAGAACTTGAGGGGTGCCTGGGTGGCTCAGTTGGTTGAACGTGTCTGAGTCTTGAGTTCGGCTCAGGTCATGATCTCACGGTGGTGAGATTGAGCCCCATGCTGACGATGCAGAACCTTCTTGGGATTCACTCATTCACTCTCTCCCTCTCTCTCTGCCCCTTCCTCTGTCAAAATAAAGAAATAAACTTAAAAAAAAAAAGAGAGAGAGAAATGTAGAAGTTGAAGTGTCTTCGGGATTTTCCAATATTACAGTCCAACAGGCAGTTACAAATCTAAAAGTTGGGAGAGGAACCTAAGATGGAAGTATGTAGACATTACATCAAGTAAAGTGGCTTTCCTCTCCCAGGCAGACTGTGTGGAACAGGAAGAATAGAGGGCTGAGAATGGCATCCGGAAGAGTACCAAAATTAAGAAGGTTCCAGGAGCAAAGGAGCCAAAGCACTAGAAGAAGCATCTGCCCAGTGACAAACTGGCACGCCACCAGGTCTCTGGTAGCACCTCTGGGGTGAGAACTCAGAAGAAACCTCCGCTGTCAGGTTTATACACATGCCAACATAACCTTCCACCTAATGATGCAAACATACAAGGTCCAGTGAGCGCCTGCCAGAACCAGCATGTTCAACTTGCAAGAGCCAATTGTGCACACTCCTCCTCAATTCTACGTCCAATGACACCACGTTGGTATTGTGAGTTCAGTCACGGTGGAAATATTTACACCATAGAAACGGACTAGTTGCACACAAATTAGGGCTTTTGTTCTGGAGAGCTGATTTATTCAGCATACCGCTGCCCAGGAGTCCCTCTCAGATTATGTCAATGGTAAATTCAGGAGACACCTTCATTCTGGTTGAACATTTTTCTCTTTCTGTGTTCCCATCCAGTTAAGGCATTTGTGCTGTCATTGTGACCTCTGATCTCAAAGGAGATAGAAATTCTGCCTCTGAACTAAGGAAAAGGTAGACATGTGAAAAGAGAAGAGGTAGAGAAGCATGTGCTTGACAAACAAACATGTTCTAAACACCTCTGATAAGATCCCCAAGAGCTGACTTGACTTGAAGCCGCATGTTCGAATGTGGTCAGGTTTCTATGACGAGTACCCTTCATCCTCAGGAAAATGCTAAGAGAACTGTAATAACAAAGGCTGTTGTTTTATCACACCGAAATCCCAGCTCCTCCACCATCCTGTCCCAGCAGGGTTCCTTAGATCACCCCTTCAGAGTCCAGGAACTCTCCTGGGGGAAACAGGAAGTTGTGTTTTCCATCTCCTAAAGACAGTAGTCCTCCTGGCTGTGAATCTGCTTGGTCCAATGTTAACCCATAACAGACTCCACCTTCCCTGACACAGATCCCTATTTCTGACATTCTGGTCCTCTTTAAAAGATTCCAAAGTCTTTATGGAGGCAGATCCAAAAATTGGGTGGATGTCAGGGAGTTTGCTACATTTTCCAAATAAAATACTTTCACTTATATGTGCTATTTTTCTGCCTGAAACAGAATGCTGATGACTGAGATGTTATGAATTAACCTGGGCTCCAAGCCCCATTTCTGAGACTAAGCCACTATGAGCCTAGGACAATAAATTCAAGCCCCGATGTCTTGGTCATCTACTCTATGAAATACAGAAATCACATGTTATTTTGAGAAGTTCAGGGACTTAGAGCTGCATAAGGCGAGAGAAGTCTGAACTAAAAAAGTGTCTGCTGCATTTACCAAATAACAAATCATCACACAGAGTTTAGTATCCAGAATAAACTTGCAAAATTTATAACTTCCTCCTTTGCCTCTTGTTCAGAGCCCCAAATGTCCAAGGTCTTCACATCCTGAGGTCACAGGTTGACAGGTGCTCTGGCATTCTGGAACTCATTCTGTTTTTGAGCAGCCCAGCCAACCTCTGTCTGAAAAGGTCAGTAGAGGGTATGAGCTTCCACGTGACCTAATATTGTCTATGAATGAAGCCTGCTATGAATGGAAAAGCTTCCCCACAGCCCAGAAGCTTTCCCAGCCCACCATAAATCCCACAGACAGTTCCATGGGGCTTTATCTCCTTCTGACATTTAAAGGGTTCCTTCACCAATCCTTGGGGCCTGGGGAGGGGCTGGATGGCAGGGGGTGCCAATTGCCTGAGTTTCCAAACTTAGTTTGATTCTTCTTCTCCATACCACATTAAGGAATCTCTGACCCTCCCCCACCTTCTTATGGGATTAGTTCAGTTTTAAGCCAAGTAAACATTTTGCTCCCACTATTATTGCCCCCTTTATAATGATAAAGCATAAAAATCAAAGCCTCATTATCAAAATGCCAGTAAATCATTATTCCCCTGGATTTCAGAATTCAAGTAATGACTGTCTAACATGCTTCTTTTCCCCTCCAAAACTAAATCTTTAAAGTCTATGTGGACTTACAAATTCAAATGTAAAATTTAACTTTACAGTTCCCGCAAAGCTCTGGAACATAGAGCCTCTGGCAAATACTCTAGTCCTCAGTGCTGCGTTTGACACAAGTGATATTCCTAGGTCATGGGCTTGTAGAAATGGCTATCTACAGAGCAAGCAGGTATCTTTCAAGCCTACTATCAGGTGATCCAATCTAGGGTGAGGTATGAAGAACAATTTAGTTTATCTTGAGTACATCTCTCCGAAAGATATACTGAAATAAAATGGCTTTTTTTTTTCCTCAGTAGATTTTACTCTTCATAATCTGTAAATCAATTCTAAGAAAACCATCCTCATGCCCTAAATGAAAAGGAAGAGAAGAGAGGGTTAATAGGTATTTATTGAGCACTTATGGGGCAGATGCTCAATCTTTACAAAAATCTTCTGGTACGAATTATTCTCACTTTACTGTAGGAACCTGAGGTTTGGAGAAGTGAGGGATTTGGCCCAAAGTTACCCAGCCCATTAGCCTAATGTGAGAGAGTCAGGGTATAAAACCAGCCCTGTCTTTCTATTACAGTGTGTTGTGTTAAAACACAAAGCAACACAATAGTGGGTATTCAAACCCCGATTTGTATACCCAAGACTATTACAATTCAATAGCCCAGAATCTCCATACTTCATAGGATTGTTGTAAGAAAGAGACAAAATTAGATAACAGATCTGAAGGCATGTTGCACAGTTGCAAGAACTATTCAGGATCCTACAGATAAAAGAAATGAAGATACTGTGTGTTATACTAAAATCCTCTTTTCGATTTTTTCCCCTACCCCAGTAACTTTCACCAAAAGTTAGGACTGACTGCATCAAATGCTCTATGGTATTATGCCTCTTACCTCCTGACATGGACTGAAACCTTTAACAAGCACTATGGGGGAAAACGTTGGTTTAGTGCTAAACACCCTCTCTGGAGGAAAACAAAAATCCCCCTCATTGTTACAGTTTCTTAAATGAGTAAATTGAGCCTAAGAAGGACAAATGACTTCCCCCAAGGGCTCAAAAGGAGCCAGGAAAACAATGTCAGTAACCTGTATGAGAAGCTGCTGGATAAGACAGCCTAAGAACCCACGGGGAACACTGACGTTCTCCTCTGATTTCCAGATTATTAATTAATTTGCCTACCTGCTAGGTTTATAAATCTCTCTGGTCAAGAGATCATTTCCTTCTATCTTTAGAGAGAAAGGAAAATGCAAGTAGAATGGCAATATGATTGACTGTGGGATACAGCCAAAGTGGCAGGTTTGTAAATGCTGACACTCAATAAAAATAAAGAAGGCAGAGCATAGAAAGCACTGATAGCTGGCAAGAACACTGATCCAATTTCTCCAAACGAACAGAAACTGAAAGAGTAACCATTTTGTTCGATAGATTTAACGTGTCAAAAATATATGTAAAAAGACAGGCGTGTCAGTTGCAAAGAAAATATCTGTCTTCTTAATAATATGCTCATCATTCCCATCGCTCATGACCCACTCTTGAAATCAAGTCAGTAGAAACAGTATTAAAAGCACTTCCATCGTGCAAAGAACCTAAGTGAGGTGCTAAGGGAATCTATGAAGGAAATAAGGGACTGTATTCTTTAAAAACCTAACAGTGGAGATTATAAAATACAAATGCGAAATTTTTCACTTAATGGCTTGGAAGCAAAGAGATGTACAGAACTTAAGACTAGTGTGTATTTTTTATGAGATAATGCCAGGTAAATAATAGGGGCCTCAGAGTGAGAATTTCAGAACTGGTGGGGGAAAAAAACCTCTTGTAACCCCAAGAGTCAAGAGAAGGAGGGAAAATCCCACAGAACTAGATTATGTTTCTAGTTCCCATTCGATTAATCATCAAGTACTTGTCAGTGCCTTCTATTTATCTAGCAGTAGGCTAGAATAATTCTTTTTAACTTGGTTGTGTTTCATAGTTCCTAAATAAACTTGAGAGGATTCATTCATTCAACAAGTATTTGCTGAGTCCCTACTATGTAGCTGCTGGCAGCCATAGATAAAAACAGAGAACCAGACAGACAAGATGCCAACTCACAGAGAAAACTCCACCTCCTCCGCAACCAAAGGGGAAAAAAGTGGTTTTTGAGCCATCACTCACTGGCTATGGGCTTGCTCTAATGGAGTCCATTCCCTGGCATCAGAGTTGTCAAGTTACCGGATCCTGAGAGTTTTATGCTGCCCCACTAGAAATACCAGACAGAGACATGGCTGATTATCACATGCAAACAGAAGCCCAGAATATAGAGAAAGCAACTCTTTATAATCAATAATACACACACACATACACACACACACACACACACACACACACACACACACACACACGGGCTTTCATTTACTAAAACAGTAATCACAGATGGACCCATTGACCAAACTGAAGTAATATATAGAGTCCTTGGCCATAGCTTCTCTGTGACACCCCCAGCAATGCTACAGTAACACACCAATAAACTGTCCAGTTCGTTTACACCAATGCATAGGTCAAATCAGTTTTACTTTCAGGCCCAAAGATACTACTCAATTTCACAAAGGTAACAAATCAGACAACAGGTTGGGAAAAGGTTCTAAAGTTTTAGTTATAGTAGTTAGTGTTTCTGAATGTAAAATACTTAAAGATTTCACGTGTGTGAAAAATGTCACTAAACAATGTACACTCAGGGATTTATTGCTCTGTTTCCTTGAACACACTAAACAGTTTCAAAAGAATCACCTGGAGTGCTGGCAAAATCACTGATTCGTGAGCCCATGTCCCAGAGGTTCTGATCAGTAAGCCCAGAATAAAGACAAAGGATCTGCATTTTAGCCAGCATCCCAAGTGATTCTAAATGCAGAAGATCCCTTGGTTACCCTGTGAAAAATATTGTGCTTGACAATGCTAACCCAGGGATGAGTAAATTTTATTGATGGGATAAAGGAGAAGCTGATTAATATAAGCTTAGGCAAAGCCATGTGACTTCTCTTAGTCTCAGTGTCCTCATCTGTAAATTGGGAAGAATGTCACCTTTACCTTCCTTAACTTACCTAGACGTTAAGAGGATGATTCAGAAAAATGTGGGATACACTTTGAACTGCTTGAGATAAAAGAACTAGACAATAAACCAAGCTATGAACACTCATGTCAATGACCTGAGATGCCTTCAAGAAAACCATGGGATCTTTCTGATGTGTTTGTATTACGAAACTCAGTGGGCTTTCCTATAAGAGGGAAAGGTATTAAGACTAGCCTATAGATTTCACTTCTGCCCTCAGTACTCTTCTGCCCGGCTGTCAATCCTACGGAACCACTTCGGCACTCACCTCCTGAGGTATCCCTATAGAACTCGCACCACTGATTCCCTCTTGGAACTCTCTGCCCCTTTGGTTTACAAACATCACTTTTCAACAACCACAACCAATAACTCTATGCACTTTTATGTATCCCATAATAACCTCACAAAGCAGATAAATTTATTATCCCCATTTTACAGCTATTTTACAGAAAATTGCGGCTGAGAAAGGCTAAGTGACTTGGCTCGGGGCAAACAGCTAAACAGTGGCCAAAGCCAGAACTCAATTCTAGGTAGTCTGGACCCAGAGTCACACCTCACCAGAATTCTTATCTTATCTCCCTCGAGGCTCTCATTTGATACTACAGGCTGATCACTGGTCCCTTGTCCTTCACTTACCAACAATATGGAAACATTTCTAACATTGCACCTCTTCTTAGTCTATGTCCTCTTTCTAGCCATCCCACACATGCATCCCCACAGTTTCCCCTAACACAAATACATTTACTTCCAACTCCAACTTGAGTTCTTGCTATTTTTCTAACTTGTCTTCTTCTGGATCATCCATAAGGAACTCTAACTCAACATGTACAAAAAGAAATCTGTTTAATTCCTCTAAAATCTCACCCCTTCTCTGGCCTCTGACTTAGTTAATACTGCAAATCAACCCCCCCCCCCGCTTCACCTTGTCTTCCCCTCAACTCCAACATCCAACCTGTCCCATTTCCTAAATAGCTCCCTATTCTATGCTACTTCCTCACGGTCCTGCCTTAATTCAGATCTCACTTCTTAACTGTGTAGGTGCAACAGGCACTGAACCACACTCTCTTGCCTCCAGTTTTGCCAAAATGTTCTTTCGAAAGCACAAATTCTACTTTTAGGATAAAGTCCAAGTATTCACTATAGCTAAACATGCCTGTCCTATGATTCAGCAATTCCATTCCTAGGTACGTTCCCAACAGAAATGATTGCGTATGTCCACCAAGAGACATAGACAGAAACACCTGTGGCCATTTTAGTTGTAATAGCCACACATTTTCTATAGTATGTTGTCAGCATCTGTTTACTTACAGGCATCCTCCAGTAGACTGTGAAATCTTTAAGGTCAAAGACTAGTCATATTTATATTTATATCTCCAGAAATTAGCCTATGACCACATCAATAAGCACTTCAGGAGTATTAAATGTTTTTAAGATGGAAATGAGTTTTTTTTTATGTAACAAATCTAACATTATGTTCCCTACACAAGCTTTACTTGATTATTCCAAATGCAGTCAAATAAAACAGTCTGTATATATAAACAAGAAAAGTCTGTATGTATATTATAAAAGCATGTAATGTTTGACCATCACCTCTTAGCTGGACTGCTAAAGCAAAAGCCTTTTTAAATTGTTCTTACGGCATCCATGGTGACCTTCTGAAAACAAATCAGATCATGTCACTCCCCTGCTCTTAAAACCTCTCAGTGGCTAAAATGAACAAATCAAGAGACTATAGACACTGGCGAGGATGTGGAGAAACGGGAACCCTCTTGCACTGCTGGTGGGAATGCAAACTGGTGTAGCTGCTCTGGAAAACAGTGTGGAGGTTTCTCAAAAAATTAAAAATAGATCCACCCTATGACCCAGTAATAGCACTGCTAGGAATTTACCCAAGGGTTACAGGAGGGCTGATGTATAGGGGCACTTGCACCCCAATGTTTATAGCAGCACTTTCAACAATACCCAAATCATGGCAAGAGCCTAAATGTCCACCAACTGACGAATGGATAAAGAAGATGTGTTTATATATACAATGGAATACTACTTTGCAATGAGAAAGAATGAAATCTGGCCATTTGTAGCAACGTGGATGGAACTGGAGGGTATTATGCTAAGTGAAATAAGTCAGGCAGAGAAAGACAGATACCATATGTTTTCACTCATATGTGGATCCTGAGAAACTTAATAGAAGACCATGGGGGAGGGGAAGGGGGAAAAAAACATTACAGAGAGGGAGGGAGGCAAACCATAAGAGACTCTTAAATATTGAGAACAAACTGAGGGTTGGTGGGGGGTGGGGGAGAGGGGAAAGTGGGTGATGGGCATTGAGGAGGGCACCTGTTGGGATGAGCAATGGGTGTTGTATGGAAACCAATTTGACAATAAATTATATTAAAAAAAAAACTCTCAGTGGCTTCCCATAACACTTGGAGTAACATGCCTTTTTCCACCAGGGCCCACGAGGCTCCTTCTGCCTACCTCCTTGACCTCACCACCAAAACCATCTCCTTCCCTCTCTAAGCCCAGCCACAAGGTATTTCAGGTCTCAAAACATAGGTACATTCATTCACACTTAATGGTCTTTGCATTTGCTCCTTCTGCCTGCCTTTCTCATGGGATCCTTCCCCTCATTCACTTCCTCTGATCAGGAGCATCTCCTCAGCTAACGCCTCACCCCCACCCCGGGACCATCCCCTGGTATCACACTACCAATCTTCCTCTGCCAGGCCAGATCACGTGATCTAGGTTCATTTCTTAACAGCACTGACTTGTTTATGTGTTTGCTGCCTATCAACTCTACAACAGCAGAGCCCTTATCTGTCTTGTCCACTAATATATCCCTGGGGTACAGAATTCGGTCTAACAATGAATAATCGTACATGTCTGTAGGAATGAGTGAAAAGCAAATTAATGTAATTAAATTGCAAATTATTTAGAAATCTGAATTAAAGGCTTAGGCAACTCCTTAGATGTACTGAAAAATATAAAACTCTATCCTCTGAACTAAAAATCTTAGGTAAACAAAGCTCTCATCATAGCAGGTAAGAACTGAATTTATCAAAATGATATTTCTGACCTTTTTTGTGAATCCCAATTAATTCCATACTTGATCATCATGATTTTAAAAATTACTGAAGTCAGTGTGCCTGGGTGGCTCAGTCAGTTAAGCATCTGACTCTTGGTTTCCGCTCAGGTCATGATCTCATGGTCGTAAGTTTGAGTGCCACATCAGGCTCTGTGCTGACCGTGCAGAGCCTGCTTGGAATTCTTTCTTTCTACCCCTCTCTCTCTCTGTCCCTCCCTCCCTCCCTCTCTCTCTCTCTCTCTCTCTCTCTCTCAAAATAAACTTAAAAAAAATTTAAAAATTACTGAAGTCATGTTTTTTTTTCTCCAGAATTCCTTCCTTTCTCATCAAGATTGAGATGCTGAATCAAACTACATGTAACAAGGATCTCTCATCATTCTCTGAGACTGACATTGCCTTCATTGTTCTATCAGATGTAAAAGCCGTTGAGCCGATTACTTGCTTTGAAAGCAGAGAGTGGGAATATGCGCTTGTCCTCATTTCTTACAATTCCAAGTGGGAGTATCAGAGAAAATGAACACACAAGCTCATCACCCAGCTACGTGATATGAGGGTAAATACACTGTGAAAAGTTTATTTGTCAGGTGTTGTACTACTAAGAAGCTTCCAATGCTTCCTGCATGAAAGACATCATGTAAAGTAAGTAAAGATTTCATGTGAAGTCTTTTAACTTCTCCTTTCTCCCATGCCAGGCTCTAAGCCTTAAACACCAAGACCATTGTTGGAGGTCTCTATTTATAATAATTTTTATTACTGACACAAAGAAGTGTTCTAAGATCTCATTCTAGAACGCTAGTGATGACGGATTCCACTTGATAACAAAGCCTACTTGCTACCTCAGTCATGAAACTTAACTGCAGGTCTAGGGAAGTGCTTCTTGACCACAAACCCCATTTTCATTCATTCTTTCAAAAATACTTGAGTTTGTAATATGTTCATAGTACTATTATAAGACACTGCGGATACAGAAATGAACACAGGCATGGTCCATAGCCTCACGGAGCCACCATTCAAGCAGAAAAGACAAATATTAAACACAAAATTTATCAATTAGCTACCTAATGAAAGTAAAGATCATTGCTTTCTAAAAAATATGGTAAAAGAACACATGAGAAGAGGGTCAGGTTTTGTGTTGGTGATCAGGGAAAGTTTCGCTGAGGAAACCAGAGACCAGGATAATCACTAGGGGTTCACCAAGTAGAGGGTGAGAGACAACATTTCAGGTGAGGGAACTGCATGTGCAAATGACACAAAGCAGGAAGAAACTGGGCACATCAGAAGGGCAGAGAGAAGTCCATGTGGTCAAAGGGGAGTGAGCCAGAGGAGAGTGGCAAGAGATAAGCTTAGCCAGAAGAATTTTGATCTTTAACCTATTTATTACCAGTGGAAAGTCACTGAAAGGTTTTAAGTGGTAAGTATACCATAATCAAATAGAACATGGGTCTACATTAAAGATGAACTGCAGGGAAGTAAAAATGGATTCAGTTGGAAAACTACTGGCGAAGGCAAGTTTCTCAAAATGTGGGCCATGCTCCACCTACACCAGAATCACCTGGGGTACTTCTTAAAAGCAGATTCATGGGCCCAACCTCCAAGCTATTAAATCCAAACCCTTGCAACTGGGGAACCTGTGGTAAGTCCCAGATTATTATAATAAAAATTAATGATTAAAAAGCACAGTAACAGGGGTGCCTGGGAGGTGCAGTCAGTTAAGTGTCTGACTCTTGATTTCAGCTCAGGTCATGAGCTGACAATCGTGAGATCAAGCCCCATGTGAGGCTCTGTGCTGGGCGTAGAGCCTGCTTAAAATTCTCTCTCTCTCTCTCTCTCTCTCTCTCTCTCTCTCTCTTTCCCTCTCTCTCTCTCTCTCTCTCTCTCTCTCTCTCAGAAAAAAAAAGGGGGGCACAGAAGCAATACTAGAGGAATTCTGATGATCATTAAATGAAATAAACCATGATTAGAGTAAAATACTCTTTTATTTGGGCAAGAATTCCCTCTTCTAAAATTTTGGTGTTACCACTCTTCTCTCTAACCCCCTTTCTTCCTTACCTGTGGCAAGGGACCAATTTTATTCTTTTCCCATGGTCATCGATTGATATTAGTTTTACTCAGAGTAGAAGCATACACAGACTTTGAATTGTTCCTGACCGAAGCAGTTCAGACCAGGTGAACACCTACATTAATCAGTGTTACCATGCAAGTTCAATTCTGTCTTGAAAAATCCGGACTGTGAAGACTGTTACCTTTGGTTTGCGTGGCCCTTTCCAGTATCAAAGCTCTTTTAGACACACAATCTCATTTGATCCCCACAACAAGCCCAATTTAAAGATGAGGGCACTAAGGCTCAAGGGGCTAAGTAACTTATCCAGTCACATTACTTGTAGCTGACAGAGGCCAGGGTCAAGCCCAGACCTCTACACTCCAAAGCCACACTGAAGGAGCAATGCCAGCCAGCTCTGTTAGGTAAGACCCCGCCCCCAGCTGCTCCCTGAAGGCCCCTCATGCACTCCTCAGTCCACTTGTGGCAAATAGGGAAGCCTACTCCATGCCAGGTGCTAGGAACGACCCACAGACTCTCAGGTCCTATACTCAAAAGCAAGGCAAAATTCCCTTGTGAGTTACTGGGAGGGGAAAGAACACCAGTGTAGGCAAATTAGGACTCAGCTGTTCCATGTCAGTACAACTATTGAAAGGCAAATATTTAGATTTCATTTTACCAGGAGAGTGGTCGCTATGGGAGATTATATATAACTGTCCTAATCAAACAAAATATAAACCTCTCATGTCAAAGAGGTGTAATGCTCATGTCACCAGTAGTAACTGTATGTTTGGATTTTCAAAAATGTATTCTCCTCTCCCATTAAAAAAAAAAAAAAGAAAAGAAAAAGAAAAAAAAAGCTGCAACATTTCCCTTTCCAGGAATGTGATTTAACTTCATAGCTAAGCTAATAATCATTAGCTGCTTATTTGCACAAAGGAGGTACTGTCTCTGTAAGAGGACACAATGGTCCTGAATGTGAGATGGGTTAAGTATCTGGCTGTGGGTGACCATTATATTATGTAACAAGCAGAGCTGTGTGAATACCTACCACAATGTCATACTGCCTTGTCATTTTAATTAAAGTGGGGGGGGGCTTCCCCTTCACACTGAAAAGCTCTCCTCGGTCAGTGGCTTCCAGAGCTTGTTAAGGTTAAAAAACTTAAATTAGATTGACCCAGGGAAATCGTGTGCATGGTTACTGTGTCCAAAATAAATACTGCAAAAGGGGAATCAGAAAAAAAAAATGCTTCATCGAGGACCAGAAGGCAACTATGGAAGAGGGTATAATGTGTGGACGGTGGCCAGGTGAGACATGGACTGAGGAGCTATGCTCTGCAGCTATGTCTTAACCGGGGAGGAAATAATAGCACTTTTCAAACCTACTTATGTGATCTGATGGGCACCTAGCAGTCCAAAGCACATACCGATGCGTTTTGCCAAAAAAAGCATGAGAGGCACAACGAGGCCACTAATGTCACAAAATAAAGCAGCGGTCAGTGTGGAAGCAAAACCAGTGGGGAGAGTTTCTAGTTTGGTCATTTGGAAGCTTAGCCACCACTTACTCCTCTGTAGCCCCAACATCTCACTAAGGCCTCTGGGACTAGGAAGGAAGAAGCCACCACCTCGAACGTTAACTTCCAGTGGATCTGGAAGGAAGTTGTTCAGTGTGTGAATGCGGAAAAGGGAAAATCAAATTTTTAAGAAAGTACAGTTGACCCTTGAACAACACAGGTTTCCACTTCTATGTGGATTTTTTTTATTAATACAGTACAGTACTGTTATGATTTTCTTAATAAGATTGCTTCTCTAGCTCACTTTATTATAAGAATATAATATACAATACAGATGGCATACGAAATATGTGTAATCAACTGTTTATGTTATCAGTAAGGCTTCCAGTCAACAGTAGGCTATAAGTAGTTAAGTGTTGGGAGAGTCAAAAGTTACACACAGATTTTTCACCGTGTGGGTGGTCAGTGCTCCTAACCTCTGTGTTGCTCAAGGGTCAACCGTACATTTAAATCACCTAATAGTGATCCTACATGGGGAAATTTAATGTTCAACACAGAAGGAATTGTTTTCCTGCTGAGGGACCTTTTAAACACTACTATTTAAAAATCTTTATTTATTTGATGGAAATGTTTCTGAAATGTGTTATTTTTCTGCCTTTAGAAGCAGAACATCCTGAGCATAATTTAACCTTACATTCATGGCTCAGTAGGCCACCAGTGTTGCAAGGGACTATGGTATCTGTCCCTAGAGACACTGACATAGTAGGACAAACTTAATGATTCCAAATACCTACATCTTTCAAGTTCACATGCACATATAATCATCTTTACTTTCTTACCCTCATTTCTTGAACAAATACGTCTTGTGTCTTCTATCTGCTAGGTGCTGTTCTAGACTCTGGGAAGACAGCAGGGGGGGAAAAAACCAACACCAAATGCATGGAACTTGCATTCCAGTGCAGGAGAGAGGCCATCAATCAATAACAGATGAAAGGGTATACTAGGCAGTTGTTAAGTGGTAAGAAGGGGTGCATGGCAGGGGTGGAGGGTGAGGGGGTACAATTTAAGTGGATAGTTACAGAAGGCCTCACTGAAAGGTGATATGGGAACACAACCTTCCACTGGGCTTGCCAGTGTTATTATCATGAGTGTGTCTGCCTCACTCTTTTCAAATGTGCTACATCTATTCAACCATAAACAAAAAACTTCATCATGACTATATATAAATAGTCAACTTTGCAAAGGATTAGGAATTAACATGGTATGTATTAAGAATGATGGTCTTTCCTAAAGAGTGAGAGCTAGTTCAGTTATGCAAAGAACTTTTTCATTAACTTTCAGTTTTGACATATACTCTAGAAAGCTGAAATAACCAAAAGCAAGAGGGTGTTCCTCTTGTTTTTTAGAAGACATAAGCCTCTAAACATCTTAAAACTCTAGCTTCCCCTGTATCCTACGATAATGAATTACTACCTGTTTCTCCCCCTTACCTAACTAACACTTCTTCTGACTCCTACACTAACCACTCTCCACCTTCTTACCTTCTGAGCGTGACATTATGTAAGCTTGGCGCTCAGCCTTATTCCATGTTCTCTATTCTTCATTCTCACTGCTTCACTCAGCTACATGTGAATGGTACCCAAACGCACCCCTCTGACCCCGAATCTCTTCTAATCAGAAAACGGCCCCAGCATGCCATGTCTAAACTTGAAATAAGCATGCCCCGCCTTCCCACCAGCACCACAAAGAAGCTCTTCTTTCCAGAATCCCTGTTTCTGCTAATGACATGACTGCTCTCTTAGGACCGCCTTTGACTCCCCCGCCCCTGACCCCCTCCCTCACTGTGCACGCAGGCACCACAGCTAGTGATACTTTCCTCTAGGTTTGTAACTACTCTACTGATAGAAGGAAGTAAAAACAGACACACTTGTGATCGCTACTGAAAAGTGCTGCAGAATTGATAGAAACCTTGGGAGAAAGTGACTATGTGTCCAACATCTAGCCCAGGCATTAGGAAAACAATGCTTTTTCAAAGTTAGTATAAACCTTCTCTAACAGGGAAGAGGATTCAAGAAAGGTAGGACCAATATTCCAGATATGAAATAAAAGAAAGCAAGCAAGTAAAGAAATCAAGGTGGTTGTACAGGACTTCCAAATTATTGGCGGTAGAAAGAAGGCCCCATGATTAAGGCTGTATACTTAGGGTAGCACAGATCAAAAACCATGGTTACATGAAAGATAACAATCCCAATGAACTGAGTCTTGTGAAAATGTCAAGGTCAAGTAAAAGAGCTTTTTTCAGCTGTATTAGGAGCAAGAATGAGGAAGGGAGCGGCTCATTGCTGATGGGGGGGGGGAAGGGCGTTATGGATTATGTTAACTGATAACAGAGAAAAGAGAACTACTTCACTCCCCTTATGCTTCTATCTTCACTATCAAGGCAAATAATCTTCAAATTGGAAAGGGTAGGACCAGCACGTTAAAGAGGAAACTAGAGCCCAAGATGGAGAAGGCGATAATATGAAAGCACTTAGCCCTCTAAGTAATTTCGTGTCTCCAGAGCCAGATAAATAACCTGAAAGGACTCTGAAAGAAACCAGGAGATGATCACGATATTGATGAATGGAATCTTCACAGAAGCACAGAATCACAAAAGTGTCTAAAGACTGGCAACAAGAAAACATAACAATTTTCGGACAGAAATTAAGGTAGACTGAAAACAATGGACTGCTTTGCCTGCCAACCATTGTTGCCAATATCCCAGATGGTCTGTAAGCAATGATCACCAGGAGCAAACATGAATCACGAGAAAAAAAATCATATCAAACTAACTTTCCATCTTATTCGGACCCCAGGCCAGTAACATGGAATGCTACAGACATGCTCACAGACTCGAAACACCATTCCATCAACTCTCTCCTCAGAACAGTGGGAACAAAAAGACTCTAGGTCAGGGAAGTAGCCTTGTTAGGTTAAAGTGGGGAGCGTGTAAAGGTGAGACACAGGAAATAACACTAGAGACTGGAAATGGACCTTAAAGGCCCTCAAATCCACTGTGATCAGTGCTCTAAAATTCTGTGAGTTTCCTACAAAGGCCAAGAGCAAATATTTGGCAGGTAGTATGGGCTCAAATTTAAATGAATAATGAATGAATGAACGAACGAATGAAGGGTTTGTGATAAGTACAGAATAGTAAGAGGTCAACATAAACACACTTCCTTATTGCCAATTCGGTCCATTGCTGGAATCACAGTACTTTTCATCTTGAGGGCCATTTAGTCTAACTCCCTCAAAATTTCTGGGTGACTAGCAACAGGACTGGAAATACTCAAGCAAAATAAAGGCAAAAGGCTGCCTGGCCCTCTGCCAGTTTCTACGATAATCTAATTCACTAGGGCAAAATCTCCAAAAAAGATTTCGGTTCAGTAACTCCTAAATATTGCACTTTTGGACTCTTTCCTGAAAATGATGCCATCTAAAGTCTACAAGTTTCAGAAACAAATGTTTGGTGGCTTTTGTGGGCAATTGTTTTTAAAACATCAAGCATATCTAAGGTATAATTTTAAAGATTCTGGCTCCAGGAGAAAAAGCTGAAGCATTAGTCACATGTTTTACATTTCTTACTCTTGCCTGCCAGATTTTTTTTTTTTAATTAAGAAAGGAAAAATGGGTCAGCCCAAAAGAATTTTTACAACTTTCAGAATAAATACAAGGCCCATGCAACCCCATAAACTTCATTTCTGGAGCCTTCCCCCCATCTCCCTCTGTGGCTTTCAGGGTCCTTTATTTATAACCCAGTCATAGGCAGAGCCCTGGTAACTGCCCCTACATCTTGTGTGTCATAAGGACACGTTTTCTCTCAGGAAGGAAGGGGACCAATGTGGTCCTGGAGTACAGCCTCTTCTGAGTTCAACAGGACATGGTGGGTGGAAGATCTAAGGGTCAAAAAGAACCTTGGCCGACCCAGCTTGGCTCCAAAGTCATTAAGAAACCACCCTGCTTCTTAGAAAGTATCACCACCCACGAGACAATTTTGAGGAAGTCCCAAGAAGAAACTAATCAGACAAAGTCACTCCGGGCTCAAGGAACACTTCAATGCTGGACACACAGGTCCAGACTTCAGATGGCGAATCTCAGCTATCCTCAGTTCATTCCTCTGGGACGGTCCTAAGTAGCCACTGCTTTTAGGGTGAACACTCTAATGCTCATGTTTACTTTCATGCAGGGTCTGGTTTGGCCGAAGAGTTCCAGAAGAGCTTCTGCCAACCAGACCTAAAATCTATATGGTGTTCCAGGGACCAACCCGTCCTCGTATAGAGCAGACCAGGCTTCACGGTAATGCTCCAAATTAAGCTGGACCACCCTAAGACAGTGGTTTTCAACCTTTTTAATGATAATTTATAGCAAAAAGATACATTTTACAAGTGACACAGTGTGCACACATATTTAAAACAAAAAGTTTCATAATAATGCCATTCTAATATTTTCCTTTCCGTTCTGTTCCAATTTTAAAATACCACTTTTTGACCCACTGAATTGATTTCAGAACCCACTAACAAACTACATCCTGCCTTTTTAAATGTAAGGCCTTAGAACAACAGACCAACAGAAATAGAATACCAGTCACAACATGTAATTTTAAATTTGCTAATAGCCACATTTTAAAAACGTAAAAAGAAACAGATGAAATTAATTTTAATATATTTTATTTAGTGCATTATATCAAAATATCACCATTTCAACATGTGATCACTGGTGGAAACTCACTGAGCTATTTTACATGATTGTCTTCATACTAAGTCTTCAAAATCTGGTATGGGTTTTACATGTACAGAATATTTCAATTTGCACGAGCCACGTGTCCAATGCTCAACAGGCATGTGTGGCTAGTGGCTACCACACTGAATAGTGTAGCCCTGGAGAGTTGTGGTCCTCAGCACCCCAGGACAGAACACACATCATTGTTGAGCAGAAGAAAGGGGTGGGGTCCACTCCCCACATGCTCTCACCTCACTGTACTATCAGGCTCCCCATGAAAGCTCCAGAGCCCTGACAAAGGATAGGAGATTTCACAAGGAAAAAGAATAGAAATGAAGCCTATTAACCAATGATACGGACTATCACCTTGATATTCTTCAAACACAAAGTCCACATGCATTCTTTTGTCTGTGACATCAGAAATACAACAGATGTCACAAAAGATTCAAACTAGAAAGTGACTTCCAGAGAATTTGTTCTGAAAAATGTATCTTGCTGATTACAAAACTGATAAATAGCATGACTGCAACCATGTGGACAAAGACAGGAGGATAAAAGCAAATGTATAAACAACTGTGTTAGAGCAATATAGGATTGATTGTTTCTCTTCTTTAAAAAAAATACATATAATGTTGTGTCACTTTTTTAAGAATAACTTTATGGGGCACCTGGGTGGCTCAGTCAGTTAAGTGTCCGCTGTTCATGGGTTTGAGCCGCGCATCGGGCACTGGGCTGGCAGCTCAGAGCCTGGATCCTGCTTCAGATTCCATGTCTCCCTCTCTCTCTGCCCTTCCCTCTCTCACACTCTCTCTGTCTCTCAAAAATGAATAAACGTTAAAAAAAATTTTTTTAAGATTGACTTTAAGAATTGCTTTAAAAGATGCTTCCTTTGGGGTACATAGGTGGCTCAGTCAGTTAAGTATCTGACTCTTGAGTTTGACTCAGGTCATGATCTCAGGGTTCATGAGATCGAGCCCCACATCTGGCTCTGTGCTAACAGTGTAGAGCCTGCTTGGACTTTTCCCTCTCCCCTTCTGCCCATCTTTGCCGCTTGTACTCTCTCTCTCAAATAATAAACACATAAACTTTAACCAATAATTAATTAATTAATTAATTTAAAAAAGGTGCTTCCTTCTGTCCAAAGCAAACATATATGCCACTGAATCCCTAGGCAAAGGAAAAGGTAAAGAAAGCACGCTCCATAAAAAGGCAAGAAGGATCAGAAGCAGTCAGAAAACTCCATCTTGCCAGACCCAATGACACTGGGACAGTCTGAATGAAAACACCTAACAACAGGTACAATTCTGAAAACTTTCACCATAGGCTTTGCATTTCATTTGAAGAAGAAATAGAAGAGTTAAGAATGCAAGACCACAGAGAAGAGGAAAATTGGAGAGGGTAAAAGAGAACAAAGGAAGTTGAGTTTTACTTGTGAAAACTGAAAAGTACACAGATAATATGTGTATATAATAACATATAATTTGTATCACATATTTTTTTAACATTTATTTATTTTTGAGAGACAGAGTATGAGCGGGGGAGGGGCAGAGAGAGAAGGAGACACCAAAACCGAAGCAGGCTCCAGGCTCTGAGCTGCCAGCACAGAGCCCGACTCGGGGCTCGAACTCACAAACTGTGAGAACATGACCCGAGCCGAAGTCGGACACCTCAACGACTGAGCCACCCAGACGCCCCTGTGTCACATATTTTTAAGTCCCTTTTGCCAATGAATCCTGGTAAGGAGAGCACACCCTGGGAAAGTGCCCTACACAACAAGCCTGCCGCAAAAATCTCAGTGAGACCTCATCATCATGTGCATAACCTTAGTGCTTATGTGCATGGAGGGTGTCAGATCCTTTTACAAAAGTGTGTTGCACAGAGCACAGCCAAATTGGCTTGACACTGGGTCAATGCAAGCTTGAAACAAATTGGAACCAACAGATTAAGACACAAGATATGTGAAAACCCTAAGTCAACTAACTTTGGAATTCAAAGCAGAATTGGGTTCCCAAAAGTCTATCTTCAACCCATGACTCAAACCTATATGTCACCACAAAACTTATGGATTAAAACTCTAAATACCACGTCATCTGGCATACCAGAGTTTGGTATACCAAACTCTAAATACCTCCATCTGTAGAGGTCACCATCACAGTTAAGTCAAGTTTCATAAGATCACGAAATGTGTAGTCAAGAAATGATAACAAGGGGCGCCAGGGTGGCTCAGTCGGTTAAGCATCTGACTCTTGATTTTAGCTCAGGTCATGATCTCACGGTTCATGAGATTGAGCCCCACATCTGGCTCTGTGCTAACAGCGTGGAGCCTGCTTGGGATTTTCTCTTTCCTTCTCTCTGTCTGCCCCTCCCCCACTCGGAGCTTGTTCTCTGTCTCTTTCTGTCTCTCTTCCTCTCCCTCTCTCTCTCTCTGCCCCTTCCCTGCTTGCTGTCTCTCTGTCTCTCAAAATTAATAAACTTAAAAAGATGATAACAAAAATGAGGCAAAAGCAACACTTTCCTTTTTCATGGTGTCATTAGTTGAAGTTTAAAACAGAAATTGAATCTAGCTTATTCAATACTTTCCTTTTTGTTTCAGAAATGGGATTTACAACATTCCCAAATGGCCAAAAAAAAAAAAAGTCATAAAGATACACGTTTTATAATAGAGATAAGGTCAAACAATTTATGAGATGCTTACTGGGTACCAAGTGTGGCTCAGACATGGTCCCAGGTGATGAGAATACAAAGACTGGTTAAATACGGTCCCCACCCCTGAAGCGCACAAATGAACAGGGCAAAGAGAAAAAAATATATAAATAAAAGGATACGTTGTGTTAAGTGCTGTAATAGAGCTTTTGGTAAAGCACTAAGGAGACCCAGATGAAAGAAAGGGTAATTATTCCAGAAAAGGGATCAGGAAGGCTAGAAGAGTAAAGACGATATTTGAGCTGGGACTTGAAAGGTAAGCAGGAGTTCATCAGTCAATCAAGGAACAGAAAAGCACTTCAGGCTGATGGTGACATGAGCAGTGACAGGAGGAAGTCAGAGCTGCACGTAAACATGGCCGTCACTATTGATAATGAAATCTGTAACTTTGGATTCTCAAGTCAGAAGGCAGCTAGTTCTTTTCTTGAGACATAGCCACATAGGGAGCTGGAGGGACAGATGGAAGGAAACCTTTTAAACCTTCCTCAACCCTGTTGCTGTAACTCTCAGCAAAACAAGGAGTTCGGGTTAAGGTTTGGGGCTGAAATCAGAGCTGCTACACGTCAGCACGTTTTGGTTCAGCCACCTGAAGTTGCACAAGCCTTTATCCCTCGGGCAGACACTCATTTGTGGACTGTCAACATTGGATAGAAAATCATTTTTGTAAAGAATATCACAATCCTCTAACACTAATCAAAGAATGTTCATGAAGAAACATCTTAATCAACTTTAGCTCCTTAAGTAATATTTGTTTCTTAAGGAGCAAAATGGCAACAGGTCCCTCTGGGATGGCCACAGCAGCAAGTTGGATGAAAGCTGGTTCCTGGGGCTCAGCTGATCACAAAGTCACTGCTTTGCACATAGAGGAATGTTAAACATGTACCTTGAGTTAGGGCACAAGAGTCCCATCTCCTTTAGCAGGACAACAGAGTCAGCAGATGCGGAGAGGATTCAGTGTTTATCGGTAATGCTTAACGTGAACAAGTTACTTGTTCAGCATCTTTGTGTAAGAGATTTAACTTTCATTTACAGCTCTGAGTACAAGGGTCAGTTAGCCCGTAAGTCATCTGGGAATATGTGCCAACAACAGGGAATGGATGCTGGGGTTCAAATATCCTGAGAGAGGAGGAAAGGATCTTCAGATGCTCAGGGGGGTCCCTATATGAATAGAAGGAAGGTCAGGTTCATGGGCAAGCAGCCAGAGACCCTGTAGGCTATTTTTAATCCAGAAGAAGGACAGGAAGGGCAGGAACAACAACAAAAAAGGAACTCACACAGGAGAAATGGAAAGCAAGAAGGAAGCAACTGTAATAAGCAAATGGAAAGGCAGTGAGAAAAAAAGATCTTAAAACTAAAATTGTATTCCTAACAGGGAAGCCAGGAACACTGTAGGAAAAGGCTGAAAGAGAGGAGAAAACACAGAAAGCAACAATAGGACTACTCAAAGAAAGGATTTTAAATGCCTCCATCTTATGAGGGTCAGAGTGGGTCGGTTGGTAACATTCTTGCCTCTGGCATTAGGTCATGAGTTCAAGTCCCACATCAGTATTTGGCCTCAAATCAAGCTTTGATTTTCCAGCAGCTCTGGAGGGCTGGAAGCATTTTCCATTCCTTGGTGCATTAACTTTACCACCCTCTGCTGCACCAAATTAAAAGTACCAGAAAGAAAGGGAGAATCAAAACCAGGAGCCATTATCTAAAAAAATAAAAAATTAATCATGCTGGAGAGAATAAGAATGAGAAAGAAGAAAGTTTTCATATGTAAAATATTCACTGCATTTATCTTAGACTCCTGTGAATATATGGGTATTTTTTTTCCCACATCCAATCTATAGAGAGAAGCCTTGTCTGCATTTTCAACGCACATAGAATATACTAGTAGTAACAATGGTAGTGGCAGAGGAAATGCTACTCCTTGCCGAACACGAAGATATCATCAAAGTAACAGCAACTGGAAAGAAAAAAGTATGGAGAAGATTCTCTCTGGAATGAGTAGAAAGGGAAGACTAAGGAACAGACCATATGTCCATCAAACACTTCAGCAGTGAGGAAAGAGAAAAAAAGAAATGACTTTAAGTTAAATGACGACAATAAGACCATCCTTGTATTAGCATAGTAATTTACATATTAAAAAGTACTTTTATAGGGGCGCCTGGGTGGCTCAGTGGGTCAAGTGTCTGACTTTGGCTCAGGTCATGATCTCAGGGTTCATGAGTTCAAGCCCTACATCGGGCTGTCTGCTGTCAGCACAGAACCCACTTCAGATCTTCTGTCCCCCTCTCTCCCTGCCCCTCCCCTGCTCTTTCACTCTCAAAAAAATGAGTAAACATTAAACAACACTTATTTTTTTAATAGCTTTTAAAAAGCACTTTTATATACATTAACTCATATGATCCTCACAATATCCATAGGCAGAAGGGAAAGCAGGTATCTTCCCCACTTCACAGATGAGGAAACTGAAGATTTAAAAAAGACACGTGACCACCTCGGGAGCAATCCGGCTCATTCCTAGTTTGGGGGTCAAGTGACCGCATCAGCTAATCAATGTGTGGCATTGACCTATTTGCACTTACCGAGCTCAGTCCAAACGGTGCGAGCACAGTTTGCTAACATCCTAAAATTATGCCCAACAAGAAATGATTAGCATAATGCTGACCAATGCAGAAAAGTGGTTTCCTACCCTTCTATTTTTTGGTCAGAAATATCAAATATAATTGTTAGGTACTAAAATATTTTTAAAGCATTAAAAGAAGCACACCAATCAATTAACTATATAGGAAAACTGAAGGAATTTTAAATGTGAAATATTGGAGCCTAAACAATAATCGCCCTTCATGGTACAAGCAGCCGGACAGAGAAAATACAATAGATATTACTTTTAATAAGCAAGGATCACTAAATACTGTCATGGCCATTCCTCTCAGATGTGCAAAATGAGAGAGTGATGTCAGGAACATGCCTTGAAGCCTTCCTAATACTTCTTAAGCAATCTGGTTTATATACAACCCTAAGCTTCAGGGGACACAGATAAGAAAGACTCCCGGGCTTCTACAAGTTTTCATGGCGGGGTTCTAAAGACAGCTCTGACGGTGGGGTCCTGACAAGAGCCCCACACTCAGTGAATGAGTGTGTGTTGTATCCTAGGCGCCACGCCAAGCACCTTACATACAAAACTCCTTCACTAATCACAGTAACCACATCAGGAAGGAAGGTAGTGCTGGTGTCCTGCCAACAGGTAAGCAAGTCAGACTTAAAGAGGGTTGGTGACTTCATGGCTCACACCCACACAGCTCACATGTGGCAGGTATAAGTTCTGAATTCAGGTCTGCCTGGTTCCAGAGCACAGCTGTGTGCTCTCTTAGTTGAAGTATAGTTGACATACAATATTATGTTAGTTTCAGATGTACAGCATAGTGATTTGACAATTATATACACTATGAAATACTCACCATAATAAGCACAGTTACCATCTGTCACCATACAAAGTTTTTACATTATCGACTAGTGGCCCTTCACCAGTGCTCTGGGACCTCCCTCAACCAGAGCTCCTGCTGAAAATATCTGCAGAAAGGAAGAGCAACCAGGAGGCGCCAGCTCCCGCCAAGGCTCCAACTGAGAAGAAAGAACCATGGGCGAATTCCCCATCAGGGCCTTGATGGCTCTGGGCCTTATTAAAACCTGGTTATGTCACGGGCACCTGGGGGACTCAGTCGGTTAAGCATCTGACTTGAGTTCAGGTCATGATTTCATCGTTCGTGAGATGAGTCCCACACCAGGTGAGCTCGAGCGTTGCTTCGGGTAAAAAACATGAGCCCCACTTTGGTTGAGCCCTGCTTCTTTCTCTCTCCCCACCCCCTCCCCTTCATGGGATTCTCTCTCTCTGTTTCTGCCCCTCGCTTACTTGCGCCCTCTCACTCTGTCAAAACAAAACAAAACAAAACAAACTTGGCTAAGTCGTTTTTAAAATAGATATGCTCATTGTGTTGTGTCATTAGGGGGAGTCAACATGTGGATACAAAACAGCAAATGTCTTCCGTGTGCTTCACAAACTAACCAAATGCTTCCGGTTTCCTGAATTTTCTATTTAGGAGTCTCAGCTCAACAAACAATTTCAAGTGCTGCAGTCTTAATTGGAAATGTCACGAGCACAAAAGCATTTTATTTTAAGCCAATATCTAATCCAGTTTCGATTATTTTTACTTAAACCCATTAAATAGTCTTTTGTTAGATAAAAATTGCCCACATATTCTAGCTTCATCACCAGCAGCGACAGAAGTTACTGGCATGACAAGGGTACATAACTAGGGAAGAGTGTGAACAGGAAGGTTCTAGAGAGCCTCCGCTGGTATTACTGAGCAAAGACATCCTACTTTTAGCAGGAAAGTCTGGTTTTGGGTTTTCCAGTTTTCTTTAGAATTATGAAACTGGAAAGACTCGGCCTTAGCTTCACTTTTATAAAAGAGGAGAATGGATATTGAAATCAGCAGGAAACAGAATCAAGGAAAAAGCTGAATTGCTCAATTCTGTGGCGAAAGGATCAAACAGACAGAAAACGTCTGGGAAGGTTACGTGGGATAAGATTAACCGTGTGGAAACGAATTCCGATGAATGGACCACACGTGGGCACAAGCAATGAAATGCTAGAAAGTGTAGGGTAAGGAGTCCATGAGGATGAAAATACATTGAGAAACACCAACAACACTGCATCCTAGCCCCTTAGAAGTCACGCCCTGCAGGGCAGAAGGGAGAAGATGGCTTTGAGGAACCCCAACCACAGGGAAACAAGCCGCAGCCACATCGGTGGCAAGGCCCAGGTATTTCTACAATGTTAAGCCAAAAGGACCAGTGGTGAATGACGTGATTCTCTCTTCACAGGACTCACTGAGCCTCCTCCCAGGTGGCGTCTTTTATCTCATGCTGTAAGCTTGCCCTACCTTTTATTCCCTCCTTCCTCCGTTTTTACTCTTTTTTAAACCAAAGACGGTTCCTAAATGGTGCAAGTTAATCACAAAAATGACACAACTGAGAGAAAAACAAGCAAAGACATGACAAAGTCAGGCTTTGAATAATTATATAAAAGAGGCCTTCCGAAGATGCAGGAGATCCTAAAAAATAAAATGTGAAGAGACATTTTAATTTAGGCCGTGTGTGTGTATGTGTGTGTGTGTGTGTGTGTGAGATAGAGAGAGGGGGAGAGAGAGAGGTTAAAATTGTGGTAGTGGTAAACTAGGAAAACATTAGATCTTAACCAATTGTTTTCTTTTACATGAGTGGAACTAGCAACCAGACTGAGCCTCCGAGAGCAGTGATGCCAGCAACTGGGACAAACCGTGTCAAAGAGGGGTTAAAGGCAGTGAACAGGGACAGGGAAAAGGCCAAGACATCCAACCATAAAATTTCTTGTGTCTCTAACATGACAATTATAAGTTTTAACTGCTGTTGTCTAAAATATAGCTCTATAATCACAGGCCTGTGGGTTCCATGTTTATTCTCTCTCTCTGTGGCCTACAGATTTAATTTGTTTAGTTTGTAGGGAAACAGAAGACTTACAGAGAGAGAGAGAAAGAGAAGAGAGAAACCACCCGCTCTTCAAAGTTCTCTGGAACCTGAGAACCAAGCTCGGCTTGCTGCCTTGTCCACAGTGAGCCTAACTGAGATTTCGTCTCTGGACAGGACATGGCAGGCACACCTGGGGCTGGTTAGGCTGCAGGGCCTTTCTGACAGGAAAGAAGGCATCTGCTAGCACATACACAGAGGAAGCCCGACTTGAAGTCTGCAGGACATTTCACCCAATGAGCAGAGGATGATGCAGACCCCAGAAAGCCCAGTTTTTGACAAGCTCTCTGAAGCCAGGGTGCCTAAGACCCATGCCTGCCAGGCCTCCCATCCCCCACTCCCGCCCTCCTCCTTCCTAGACTGTTCTCCCCTCACCCCACCCTGTGTCCTGCTGCCACCTTTCCATTCAGGTCCTCGTCCCTTTCCTCACTTCACCTCCAGTTTAGCCTCTTCCCTCTCCCACACCCCAGTCTGCTCCTTTCCAGAGCATTCACCCCTCAGCTGTCCGTCATCTTGCTAAAATATAGATCCGGCCCTGCCACTCTGCTTAAGGCCCTTCAACGACTATCCGGCATTCAGGGCTGAGCAAACTCCACGACATAGCATTCCAGGCTCTGTGACGTGGCTGAGCCTTTCTCTCTGGCCTCCTTTCCTGTCGCCTTCCCAGAACCAGGCGTCCGTCCTTCCCTCTTCCCCATGCTGAGCCTCACACAGTGGTCTCCCCTCCGGCCTCTGTGCTTTCCTCCACCCTGTGTTCCCTGTCTCCAGCACCTACTCAGTTGTTAACTCTCCACTAAAGAGTCCTCTCTTCTATGCAGCCCTCCTGGAGTGCCCGCGCCCGACCTTCCACTTGATTTACATGATCCCCTCTGGGGCTCCCCTAACACACAGATCTTTTGCATGGCACTGATCATACTTACCTCAATATATTGTAATCAGTTTAAGTTTCTGTCTTCCCTACTACCTGTAAGTTCTTTTAGAACAAGGTTGGATTCCCAAGACTTAACATGGTGTTTGACATAACATAGGTCTTTGATGAAAAAATGAATACTACTGAAGGCTCGTTTAGCTGACTCAAACACAGATGACAGAATCATACAAACAAGCATACAACAATAGCAGCAAGGAAGTTCATACTAAATGTGTTTACTAGCAGAGGACCCAGAAACTGCCAAAAACTCCAGACTCCAAATCAACTCTGGAGATAGCCACACCCATCAGCAACCCAAACTTGAGCTAGCTGAGCTTTTCCAATGGAATGAGGCAACATTTGGTATCTTCCCTCCATTTAACCAATACTTTCCTTGCTCTCTTTACAGAAAATTTTTTTTTCCATATCATGAGATAGGATATCATGGAATCCCATAGTGTAACACGGTAGAAAGGTTAATGTCTTGCTATGGCATATTTTAACATAAAATGTGTAAGACAGTCACTATGAGATTCTAACTATTTAGAAGGGGGAGGTGTAAAACGAACAGACGCCATGGACAAAGGAAACTAAAGTAAGACAGGGCAGTGACAAATTTCAGCGAAGCACGGAAGGAGAAAAGCACAGTATTTGCCATATTGCTCTCCATTTCTTTCTAAATTTAAAACTTCAAGAAACTTTCTCTTTATAATTTCACGTAAATGTCCCTGTCATATTTATACTATTATGTATTTGCCGCAGGTAGACACATTATTTGGAACCAGCTGAGTGTCCCCTGAATTGGTGAACTGAACTGGATTTTTAATTACATGCTAAATATCTCTGACACAGATCCCAAGAGATTTGCAAAGCAGTGAAAGGATCCAGCATTATAGCGCTATCTCAGGCAACTGAAATGGACTGTATTTTCTTGGTTGGGGTAGGCTGCCATATTAGTGGATTGTTTTAGAAACATGTTCCCAGGGTCAAAATGAAAAAGAGGAGTTGATTCACTTACAGATGGCTGCTAAATTTTGAAATTTACTTTCTAAAGCCTAAATTCAACATTCTGCTAGACAAAAATAATGCAACCCACGGGCCTGTTTTCCTAGATGGAAACATGGATGACCAACTGTAAACCAAGGGCTCCTCTACGGCTTATCTCCTTAAAATTCTAAAGTCCTGCCCCTGAGCTTCCCAGCCACACACAGTTGTAACGTTTGCCAATGCTTTTTAACTTGTGCCTTGCCTTTCTTTCTTCACCATTCAGCAATGAGACAAGTACAATGGGGTCTACTCCTTTTAAAAGGCACTGGGGAATGGTCTAGTTAATTCACTACTGTGAGTTTTTTTCTGAAAATGAATAATCACTACCTTTGTTTGTGCCCTGCTTTGTTCCAGAAAGAATGTTAAGAGAGCTGTAATCATTACCTAATTGATTTTTCTCGCTCCCACACGCCCTTCCTCTTCTTTATAAGCTAACATCTTCGTGCTCATTGCATTTTAAATAAGGAGCAACCCATACATTCATATTTGTCAGGACAAAATTAGTCTCTCAAAAAGGGATGAAGCTTGATCCATTCATTCAACAAACATTTGTTGAGTTTCTGCCAACTAGATGGCCATGGTTCACACTTGGCCAACCTTTTTGTCCAGTGGGAGATACAAACAAGTAAATGGACCATTACAACAGAGTGAGGTGAATGCATGACAGAGAATTAGAGGATGCTCTGGAACATGCAGAGGGGGTATCTCCTCCAGACGTGGGAGATCAGAGAAGCTGCCCATAAGTGAAGTTAGCTGAAAACTTGAGGAACTAATTGAAGGCAACATGGATAGCAATACCACCAAACCACCAGGTAGAGTCAAGCCAAACAGTGGATCCAAGTGAGAGATGACTTCTCGATTCAGATGTGACAAGTGCTTATCTTGCCACTGTGCCCATATTGGCCCACAGACTGGCCACAATTCATCCTAAACACTAGGTTCTATAACAGATTTCCGGTTCCCTTTTTTTCTAAATATATTCTGCTTTCTCCTGTCTTAATTTGTTATCTTAACCAGCCTCCCAGATACCAAGCATTTCAATTCAACCCAACAAGGGCCTATGTGGGAGGCACGGTGATAAATACAGGACATAAGGAAGGGAGGAACTGGGGCCCCACCACAAGGACCGCATAACCACAGACACAGAAAACTGAGAAAAGTCATGTGACCACCCACTGACCATTCCACACCCCACAAACCTTGCTGAGGTGACCTACCACTACCAATCCTGTTTATGAAACAAATATCCCCACTTTGAATTTATCCTAGGTTTGATGCATTTTCTGTGCCCTCTATCTGTCATATCGCAAAGACAGCAGACTGCACTCCTGACGCCAAAGCCCCTTCCCTGACAGTTGGATCCTTATCCTCTGTCCATTTGAGTACTCGTCCTAAAATGGTACATTTCCTGCTTCCAGAGAATACTGATGTTCTCTCCAATCATTTCTACATATCACTGTCCATATAAAACCGCAATACTGAGACCAAAGAAAAATAACCAGTTTTGACCATTTGCTCTTCCAAAAATCACTGAACATTCTACAAGCTAATTGAATGGTTGGATGAAATGACTTTTTAATGTCCCTTCCAATCCTGAGGTTTTATGAATCTATGACATAATTGGAGCCACTTCTCCTTGAGGGCTCTAGCTAAGAAAAGTTATCCTCAGCTAAGAAGTTATTGTAAAGGGAAAATGGGGTCAGTATTTCAATAATATTTGGTTTTTCAAAGTTTTCCAACATAACTTCACTGTCAACAGGCAAAGCTGCAGCCACATGTAGAAGTAAACCCGGCCCGGGCCATATTCTGTTGTATATTTTACAACCAAAGGCAGAGGGTTTTACTTCAAAAGATCAACGAAACATAAAATTTAACACACAAACCAAAAAAGAATGTTCTGAATGTTTTGGATTGTATGATACTTCCCATCTGAGGGTGCGGAATTATTTTTGCTATCCTTTCCAAATTGAATCTTAATTGTGTTTTGCGATCTGAGTACTAGAAAATACAAAAATTGTGCTCAGTCTTTTAGGCTTTTTGAATAATCTTTTTAGACATATAATGAGAGCTACGCCCACCCTCGTGTGCTACATAATCTCATACGTATCTTTGGTGCACCATACTTCATACATCCAAAATGGAGAATTTATCAATCAGATACATATCTTCCCAACAAGTATGTCAATTTGTGGTTCAAATTATCATTCAGGATGTAAAGAAGAGAAAGTCCCATCACTCAAATCCTGCACCACAGGTAGCTTCTAAGCAAAAAAGCACACCATAAGCATAAGTACACCATAAGCATCTTTGGTCTTCTGAGCTGATGTTCTCTTCCACTATTATGGAAATGGCCTGAAAGTTCCAGGCAGCTCCTGACAGCAAGGGATTAACCAACTGGGTTCGAATCTAACCTCTACCACTTCCTAGCTATGTGACCCAAAAATCAATTTAACTTCTCTAGACATTAGTTTCCTTATGGGGGGGAGGGGGGGAAGATATCACAACACCACCTTCCTCATAAGATTATTGACATACTTCAGTAATACCCTCACCTCCATCTCTAGTTCACCCTAACACTGGTTGCTTTGGAGAATTTTGGAAGGGCTACTGGAATGTAGGAAAACAAATATGGAGAAGCCACTCAGTCCTCAAAAGAAGGGTCTGCAATTACTATGGCTCAATTGGTTGAGTCGCATTTAATTAAGTCTGGAATTCCAAGGACAAAAACAGAGCTTCCCAACAGGACACCAAAGACAAGGAAACACATGGGATCAGAGTTGGAAAGTTCCTAAGAACAAGCTCTTGAGGTCTGGGAGGGTAGCCACAAATCACACTTTGTTGCAATGGAGGAGAAGGGACAGATTCTTCTATCCACTCTAAGAAATCTTTTCACATTGTCTCCCTCTCGATATTTCAGCTCTACTGCTAAATCCATGGTGAACCAACTCTGAACTCTGTATACATTTGAGCACACTGAGAGCGAGGAGAGAAGAGAGGCAGAGTCCAGCAACAGAAAGTGAGTGAGAATCACGACATAACTATGAACATCTCAGCGAACCATACCTTGTGTGTCTGGGGCCTATCGAGTTAACCCCTCCATTTTCCCCTGACTTATTCATTCGTTGCTGTTGTGTTTGGCTGAAAACTAAAACTGTCACCCAAGTAACATTGGTCTCCTTAGAAAGACAGGAACAACACAGCATCAGGAAACATAATGACCCTGTGAAAGGCAGCTGGTTTAGAACTTGTGAATCATTTTGAAATACCCAGACAAGCCACACCACATCAATACCACATGTAAATAAGATGCACACAACCCCCCAAAACAAAGTGAAGACTTGCCAGAACTCTGGTTCTGCTTTCCCTATCAGGTCTGCTGGGGAGGCACCGAGTGCTTTTGAAAATCATATTCCGAGTAAGGTGCCTGTTAGACAAGTGAAGACCTCTGGTCTTCAAACGGAAGATTCCTACCTTTCCAGGCCACACCCGCAGATGTGACTAACAGTTCACTGCCCTACTGGGAGGTACCTCGGTCCCAAGTACAAAGCAGGAAAGGCCCGAGTTGAGGTAGCTGGGGACGCCCGAAGCAATGAACGCCCGTGTCAGCAGACTAGGGGACCCGGAGCAGAGGAAATCACGGCCGCTGGCCATTCTGCCTTAAACTCAGGGAGTTTTAAGTTAACGTGTTGCCTCTGGTCTCGACGTGAGGCTCTGGGCACTTTGGTTTCCTGTCCTCCTTCACATCCCGCCTTTGGTGCTCAAACACTGAATTCTGTGAAACCCAAAGCCAGTAGAGATTGGATACAAGTGCCCAATCTTCATTGCTCTCAAGTCCATCCCCTATGAAGGCTGAGTGCAGCTGGCCTGAGGCCAGGTGAGACCACACTTCATCCCCTCTATCCAGCCTACCGTGATCTTCTTTCTCAAGGCTTTTTGTATCACCTCTCACTGCTGTCTCTTGAGGATTACTTCTATCTACAGATCAAGAATTCCTTCGTTCTTCCACATGTTGGTATTTGCTGGAGTAGCGATCCTTGTCGCCAAGCTTTCCATTTCTCACGGGGATGTGCTGAAGGAGCCATTAGGTGATAATAGATAACTCACATGATCTCAACCAAGATTCTAGAACCTTGGTGGAAAAAACTCTTGTTTATGGAAGCAGTGACTCTCCAAAGAGCCAGCACTCTGTGCACGCTACATATGAAGTCGTGGACACTAAGTGTGCATTTGTCTCCTCGCGGGCTGCAGAAAGGAGGTAAGAGTGGGAAATCTGCCACCACCTCCCCCCAGTAGGCAGCAGATCGGGAATGGTCTGTGCCCTGAGCATCCTGGATACGTGGTAGAGGTACAGGAGGAGAGGGGCTCTCAGCATCAATAGGGAGAGGACAGGGAGAGAAAAAGGTGCCATATGGGCAAAACTGCTTATGGCTGTCTGCACAGAGTGCTGCTTTCTGGTCCTTGTTACTGCGTGTCACTTTCTGCCACTCCACCCCCACTCTCTTTGCCAAAAGCCTCAACATTTCTAAGAGGTTCTGAATTATTGACAAACCTAGGGAAGATACTTTGGAAAACATTAAGTACAAAAACAGACCTGAACAGCTAGTGCAAACACTCGGTCATTGGCGGTTTCCTTTTGAAGGCCAAAAGAGAAGAAGACGACGAAGGAAAGAAAAAAGAAAAAAAAAAAAAAAAAAGCCTGCCTCTGCTAAATAATAATGATATTCACAGAACAAGAGACTCTGCAGCTCCAAAGTTCACAGCGTCTCCAGCTTTACTCACCCCTAGCCATCTTGCTCCTTTATTGGCAGCCTGTTGAATCTGGACTCTTTTGAGGGTGACATGGTAAACAGCTCCTTCCTCTACCTCTTCACCCCAGTCCTGAATCGAGCTCTGCCAGGGGATGGGATAAAGAGAAAGAAAAAGAGTATTTTTTTTTCCTCTCTGCTAACCACAATCTATCCCAGCTGCTTTACTGCTTACACCAGCACTCAGGGCACAAGACGGGCTGTTCAAAATAAATATTACAATCAGAGCAATACAAGACACATTGCGATAGAAGGAATGCTGAAATTTTCTTGGACCCCAGCCCTTTCCTGTGGTATCAAGATCCCTGGACTTTTCCATGTAGTTATTTTTCCTACACTCACTCACACAACTCAGGGGGTTTTCTTAAGTCTTTTTTTCCCCCTCCTTCTTTAAGACACTATGATTTAATCCTGATTAACACCTCCCCCCACTTAAGTGAAAAGAAAAATAATTCGTTGGTACAAAGTCTGTACTACTTTTATAAGTGGCTCAGTTACTTGAGCATACTACATTTGAAACTCAGGCACAAACAAGTGTCTAAAACGCCAGGAGCCCTGACTCCCTTGGAAGTGAAACGCTCCCCGTGTCTTTTTCTCCTCTTGCTGTGCTGGGACCCAAAAAGTTAGCGGGGTTGGAGGTAAAAAGTGTTTATTTCCGGAAAAGAATCTGGCAAGTGCAGAAAAAGCAACACATCATCATGCAGCCGCAAGTAAAAGGCGTGCGCGACCCCCTGGACTTCCACGTCCCCAGCTACAGCCCGAGTGGTGTTAAAGAGCCGCCGGGGCGCGGGAGCGCTCCCGGGTTCACCCCGACTAACAGTCTTCTGTCCTTAAAAGTTTCCCTTTCCCGACAAACATCTGCCCCACACACACCAGAGGCAACTGCCGACAAAGTAGGTGTCGTTGAAAAGAAGACACGCCGAGAGGAAAGCGTACAAAGCGGAGCGAGGCAGCCTCAGCTCCCAAGTAGGGGATCGGATGGCCCCGTCCGCTCCGAGAGAGTCCAAAACACACCCGGAGAAAGCGGCAGAAGATTCCCCACCAGAGAAGCCTCGGGAGAAGGCAGAGCTCTCTTTACCATTTTAGCTTGCCAAAGCAATTTCATTCTCAGTTTTCTCTTCGGTCCGCGGCCGCGGCATCCTGCGCCCCGCTCCGGGCCCAACGCGGTCTCGGCCGGCGCGCCCGCCGCGCCCCCAGCCCCACCGCCCGCGCGCCCGCCGCGCCCCGAGCGAGCACAGACCCGCGCGCTGCCCCCGCCGCCGCCGCCGGTGCGCGCGACTCGGGCCACAAAGGGAGCGCGGCGAGCGAGGGCGCCGCAGACTCCTCCCCGCGCCGCTCCGCCGCTCCGTGATGTCAGGCTTTCCTGTTTGTGCTCCGAGCACACTCTCCCTTTCTCAAATCCCATGCATAAAGTTAGCATGCAGTAGTTTCTCCGGCCCCGAAGGCGATCGGGACACAAGCCTTTCAAGGTGCTCAGGTTTCCTGGACGGTCACCAGGTGCCAAGAAAGCACCCCGCGCGGTGTGTGTGTGTGTGGGGGGGGGGGGGGTCCGGGCGATCCGAGTGTGTGTCCTCTTACTTTGCTAAGAGATAAAGGGGGAGCGGGCAGAGCCAAAAGGATGGGAGGAGAGGGTCGGGAAAACTTTTGTTACCTACTGAATTTAGGTTAAATCAGAGCTGCCCCCAAAGAGAGGGGCAGTACTAGAAGCCAGGAAGTTTTTCATTAGGGCAAAAAAGAAACGGTCAGAGGATATTCCAAAACCCATGCCCAGGGGCCCTACCCGGTCGCGCATCAGCACGCTGCCAACAGGAAATTGCTCTGGACTTCTTTCTGCCACCCATTATGATAAGGCTCATCCACAGTAACTGGCCATCGTGGGTGGGAAGGGGACAAAGCAGAATAGGGTTTTGCTGGGGCTGACAGCGTGGAAAGTGGGCCATCAGTGGCCCTGGAGGTTCTGTAAGTCTTTGTGAGACAGCCATCAGTTGAGTTGTCCCTACTGTAGGGACACAGCGGGATAGTAACAGCAAGGACAGAGCCCTTCGCGAGGAGACTGTTAGAGGGAGTTTTGTCATAACAGAAAGATCTACTACCAGGACAAAAGATTATAACATCTCTTAGATCCAGTTTTAATAAATCAACAGCATAATACCAGATGATAATATAATCAAAATGGCACGTGACAGAATTCCATGCCAATTCCAAAAACAAAAATCCTCAGAGCTCACATCTTATACTAGTTGAATTTAATCACCTTTCAATTTGTTTTTAAAGACCTCTCACTAATTGCCATGCTAAGGCATAAGGCTAGGATTTGGTTCATAATAAATATATCATGAACTGCAAAGCTAGAGAGTCATGTGTACCGATGTTCCCAGGAGAACAGAATAAATGACAGTGAAAACACATCAAGGAGAAACAAAAGGATTTGGGACATTCAAGAACATCTTGAAGTCACTCAGCCAAGTTCCTCTTATACAACGAGAACCTACCCAGCTCAGTAACTGTGGAGACAGTGAATGCTTTTTATGAAACTGAAGTGATTGTTTCTATAATTTAAAAAAAAAAAAAAGGAACAGCACATAGACCAGATCCTCCTTGTGATCAGCAGGATAGAGTGTCCCCAGTGTCTAGAGGAAAATCATGTGGACGCCCTACCTGCCCCTCCTTCTTATGCCATCCTCAGGCCCCCTGGCCCACCCTTAGAGGACCTACCTATTCCGTGATCTCAAAGACCTCAAGATGCACCTGAGGACAGTTAAGCCAGCCATTAGTTAATTTCACCACCACTGTAACCTGATTTGGGCTGTAAATTTGGAGATTACTGAAAAATTTTCACTTCAGGGACATCAAGCAGTTTCTCAGCCTTGCCTGTCCCATGCAGCCTTCCCAGACAGGGCAGCTTATAATTCATAATGCTCCACTCCGGTTTCAGATCTTGTCACCCTCTTCTCCACCAATTCCCTGGCTGGCCACCTGGTGTATAGAGTGAAAACACAGGCTTCAAGGCAAGTGGATCCAGCTTCAAATCCACACTTACGTTGAGAGTGAAGTTGGAGGCACCTGGGTGGCTCAGTCGGCTAAGCATGCAACTCTTGACTTCAGCTCAGGTCATGATCTTACAGTTCGTGGGTTCGAGCCCTGCATCAGGCTCCTCACTGACAGTGCAGAGCCTGCTTGGGATTCTCCCTCTTCCTCTCTCCACCCCTTCCCTGCTTGTGCTCTCTTGGAAAAGAAGCAAAAAGAAAAGAAAGAAAAAGAAAAAGAATGACCTTGGGCGCTACCTCCCTGAGCCTTAGTTTCCTCATCTGTAAAAAGGGACAAACATCTACCTCCTCACAGAGTTCGAAAAAGGATTAAATGAAATATGTATGCAAAGTATCTAGCAAATGGTAAGTAATCAAAAAGTTCTATTCCCTTATTATTGCATTTCTTCCCAAACTGTATTTTTTTCCAGACTCACTGAAAAGTTATATATGTACGCAGTGTGGGGAACCCTGAAATCATGTCTTCTTACTAAATTGCATTATAATTTCAGAGAGGTTTTCCAAGAATAACTGTTTTTATTTATATCTGATAATGTATGTGATGTTGTTCAAATGCTTAACCACACACACACACACACACACACACACACACACACAGGTCTGGTTATACTAGATAGTGCATTAAGTGTTGCATTTTACAATTTTTAAAATATTCATTTAAAAATATTTCACCTGTAGGCAGCTCAGACAGTATTACCTTATTACACATACCTTTGGGTTAAAATACTCCTGGCAAATATGTGGGAAGGATAAACCAGTAAGCCATTTATAATTAAGTTTGAATTTATTTACCAGATTAGCTTGCCCATGATCTGGCAGGGTCCTAGAGGACAGGTCAAGTTTTGTTAAAAGGAGATCAGCAATGTTCTGTAATTTTCAGTGTATGAGTCTTTCATCTCTTTGGCTTAGTTTATTCCTAAGTTTTTATTCTTTTTGATGCTATTGTGAATGGGATTATTTTCTTAATTTCATTTTTGGACTGTTGGTTGTTCTTATATAGAAATGCAATTGATTTTTATACTCTGATCTGGCATCCTATAACCTTATTGAGTTCATTTATTCTAAAAAATTCACTTGTGGACACAAATAAACGAAAATACATCTTGTGTTCATAGATTTGAAAACTTAATTATTGTTAAAATATCCATACTACCCCAAGCAATCTACAAATTCAATGCAATCCCTAACAAAAACGCAATAGCATTTTTTACAGAAATAAAAAAAAAAAAATCCTAAAATTCATATGGAACCAGAAAGGACACACTAAAAAGCCAAAGCAATCTTGAAAACAAAGAACAAAGTTGGAGGTGTCACATTTTCCAGTTTCAAAACATATTAATAAGCTATAGTAATCAAAACAGTGTGGAACTGGTATACGATAGACAAATAATGGACCAATGGAATCTAACAGAGAGCCCAGAAATAAACCACACATATACAGTCAAGTGATCTTTGAAAAGGGTGCCAAGAACAAACAATGGGGAAAGGACAGTCTCTTCAACAATGGTTCTGGGTAAACTGGATATCCACTAAACTCCTAGAATGCATAGAGAAAAAGCTTCATGACATTGGTCATGGCAATGGTTTCATGGATATGACACCAAAAGCACAGGCAACAAAAACGAAAATAGATGAGCAAGACTAGATCAAACTAAAAAGCTTCTACACAGCAAAGGAAACAATCAACAGAATGAAAAGGCAACATATCATATAGAAGAAAATATCTGCCAACAACATAGCTGATAAGGAGTTAAAATCCACCAGAAATAAGAAACTTATACAAATCAACAAAACAAACAAATAAAATAATCCAGTTTAAAAATGGCCAAAGGACTTGAATAAACATTTCTCCAAAGAAGAGATACAAATGGCCAACAGACATATGAAAAGATGCTCAACATGACTAATCATCAGGGAGACGCAAGTCAAAACCACAATAAGATATCACCTCACACCTATTAGGATGGCCATTATTCAAACAAACAAAGAAAAAAAACATTGGCTGGGATGTGGAGAAAAGGGAAACTTTGTATACTGTTTGTAGGAATATAAATTGGTACAGCCATTATGGAAAACATTTCAGAGTTGACTCGATAAACTAAAAATAGAACTACCTCATGACCCAGCAATCCCACCCCTGGGTGTTCATCCTAAATAACTGAAACCAGGATCTCAAAGAGACATTTGCATTTCCACGTTCATTACACACTATTCATAATAGCCGAGACGTGGAAACAACCTAACCGTCCATCAATGGATGGATGAATGAAGAAAATGTGATATGTACATACCTACAACAGAATATTACTCAGCTGTAAAAAAGGAGGAAATCCTGTCATTTGCCTACAACATGGATGGACCTTGAGAACATAATGCTAAGTGAAATAAGCCAGTCACAGAAGGACAAGTACTGCATGATTTCACTTACGTGAGCTATCGAAAATAGACTCCTAGAAGCAGAAAGTAACGGTGGGTCTTGTCAGCGACTGGAGGAAGGGAGAAATAGGGAGTTGCTGTTCAATGTGTATAAAGTTTCAGATATTTAAGATGAAAAAGTTCTGGAGATCTACTGTATAACATTGTGCTTACAGTTAACATTATGTACACTTAAAAATTTGGTGTGTGATCTATTCTTAAAGCATAGGATACTGCTAGGAATAGTTGCCTATTTGGTTGCCTATTTCTGTTGCCATATTTGGTGGTCACTGATAAGTCCGTAGCAATACAAGGATTCTAGGATGTCACAGGAGAGAAGGAAGATATATAGAAGAACCCCAAATTGGAGGACGAAACTTGCTTACTTTACAGTTTCACCAGAGCCAATAGAGAGCCGGTTAAGAGCAAATATAAGCAGGGGCACCTGGGTGGCTCAGTCAGTTAAGCGTCCAACTTCAGCTCAGGTCATGATCTCATAGTTCATGGGTTTGAGCCCCCCATCAGGCTCTGTACTGACAGCTCAGAACCTGGAGCCTGCTTCAGATGCACTCTCTCTCTCTCTCTCTCTCTCTCTCTCTCTCTCTCAAAAATAAACACTAAAAAGAGCAAATATTAGCAGCAGATTCTTTAAGAGAATGTATCTACAAGTGGAAATACGTAGTTTACATATTCTCTTCATTCATGTATCTATTCACTGGCCTCTCTGACACCACACTTTCCTAGATTTTATTCTACCTCTCTGGCTGCAAGAAAAAGTGAAAAATACAAAAGCTATGTATACTTACATAGGCAGCATGCCATGGAGTAGTACTTATGTGCCTGGCTAAATGAGGGGGCATCTGAGAGTCAGAGTTTGAATCTGAGTTCTAGAGGCTTCCAACCAAGTGTCTGACCCTCACTTCTCACAGCATGAGTGTCCTCATCTGTCCCCTTCAAGCTCATCATGAGTGTTAAATAAACTATACTATGTAAAACACCTAACATAACAAACTATGCTGTATAAAACACCTAATCGAGTTCTTGGGATTTAAGAGGCCTTGAATAAAAATGTATCTCCTTCCCTCCCTACCCCCCACATGTTCCTGGCATGTTCTTTACAAGTTTGCTTGTTTCCTTGTTTTCTTGGATAGTAAGTTGTAATGCATGACAGAAAAATAAAGGCAGTGCAAGTATAATGGACATTGTACGTGGAAATAAGTACTGACACACTTGTCTTGAAACTGGCAATATCAGCATAAGATGGTAAGAAATGGGAAGGCCTTGGTTTTGTCCTCAAAGTCAATGCCAGACTATAATGTCCTATGACCAGTCAAAAGTTTAGGGGTGCCTGGGTGGCTCAGTCGGTTGAGCATCCGACTTCAGCTCAGGTCATGATCTCGCAGTTTGTGATTTCGAGCCCCACGTCAGGCTCTGTGCTGCCAGCTCAGAGCCTGGAGCCTGCTTCGGATTCTGTGTCTCCCTCTCTCTCTGCCCCTCCCCTGCTCATGCTCTGTCTCTCTCTCTCTGTCAAAAATTAAAAAAAGTAATAAAACATTAACAAAAATTTTTTTTAAAGTTTACAGGAAAAACGGTCCTAAGAAAGCAATAGCAACAACAACAAATATGGGAAGAAAACAAAAAAGTGAGAGGTCAGGATTCTCCTTCCACTCCTTAGGAGTGCTGGGTGCTTATCACCTCTACTTGCCCACAGCCCTTACCTAAACAGATGAGTTTGAGAACCTTTCCCACTTTTGAGCAAAATCGATACTAGCCATTGTGCAATATTTTATTTACAAACCATATCTTCCGCAATATGTAGTTCCCTAAAACTTTTTGGTAGGGGACATAAGCACACGAATCTGCCAACTCTTGACTCCTTTCCTCCAACAACATCTATGTATTGTCAAACTGCAGACACCTTAATCCTTTCAACAACCCTATGAAATGCTTCTTCCTCTTCTCCAGTCTCGCAGGCTGTGTTGTTCATCAAAGACCTTTCCATAGTCATCTCCCCACAATCAGCAGGGTATCCTGCTATGGTTGTTCCTAGCTCTGCTAACTGGTGTTGCCCCATTCACCTACTCTTTGCTTGAGCTTTCAACCTTGCCTTGCAAAGGGTAAGAACCGGTCATGCTTGGTCAAAGATGATTTGCTTCCATTTTCTGAGGTCCCCAAGTAATCTTACTAATTATCATAGGGATACCATAAGTTAACATTCTCAATGCTCTGTTATTAGGTTTTCTTATTTAGGCAAGTGAATTACAAGCCAGTTTTAGACAGACTCATTACAACTAAAGAAGAGGCTGCCATAGGAGGCAGAAAAGTGGAGACAGAAGAAACACAAACAAATAGCACCAGACAGATGGCAGGCCAAAGGCAAAGGACTCCCCTGACCATTACGGCAAACATTTTTCAATTAATAGTTTACCAATTGCTGGCAGTTACTCTTAATTGATGTTGATGATGCTTGCCTGAGGAAGAAGTTGGTTATTGGAATACTATTTGTAACTTGGGCTAATGAGCATGATTACCTCATCTAATTATAGATTTCTGTAAAAGAAAAAAGGACAACAGAGGTTTATTCACGTGGTTGAAAAGATCAAAACATGCAACAGTCAGCTCAGACATAACGCCAGGTCTGTGTGATATATAATCAAACATCCTGCAAAGTGGAGAATGGGGGACCTGATGCCATGTAGGGCTTTGACCAAGATTCTGGAAGGAGCTTCTGGGCAATTAGCCTAATCGTACCTTGTTTCAGAGCTAAAGGAACATCCTTTTTCTGTAATAAAGGTAATGGAATAGTACTGAAAGCTCGAATGAACTAGAACTGCTGTAACATAGTGGCTAAGAGTGAGGGCTGCAGTCAGAAACACCTAGATTTGAGTCCTAGATCCATCACTCCTCTCTGAAGCAAGGTCTTTAACATCTCTAAATCCATACAAAATAGGGATACAAAACACCTTCCTCACTGGCCCATACTGAGAAGTAAATGAGATAATACACATCAAGACTTTAGCACAGTATCCAGCATGGAGGTAAATTCTGAGCTAACATTGTCCGTTGTTATTCATCAGGTCAACAATTTGCAAAAGCTAAAGGAGACTGATTATATTACAACTCAGACCCATACATCAAGTAACTCAAGATTTTGCAGTTTGAAGCTAAAACTTCATGATGCAGTGAACCTAGAAAGAACTCAAAGCCCCCACAAACTGTTCAGTCATTGAGTACCATTTACTGAGCTGCTACACAGCACAGAAAGATACTGTGCCTGGTATTCTTGCCCACCTCCTTCTACCTCCACATAGTGATATTTTCAAATCGCCATAACATCCCCTCCTATTCTTAAATCCCTCTGATAGCTCCCCATTGTTAAGGATAAAAACCGAAATCCTTTTCATATTCCACAGGGTCTTGCCTAGGCTGGCCCCTGCCTACCTCTCCTGACTCCTCCCATGTACTTTACATACATGCTCTGGGCTCCAGCAACCCAGCCATCTTTCAATATCTTGACTATATCTGGTCCCGGTCCATGACAGAGGCTTTACACATGTGATTCTCCTTTTGGGGGGACATCCCTCCCTCTTCTCAAAGCTCTCCCAACTGGGTTAAATTCCCCCTATTATGTGCTCTCATGGCACCATGTTCCTCTCTTTGTCACCACAGCCGTAATTTTACATTTCATTGTATGATCTTTTGATAAATATCTGTTTCCCCCAAACTCCATGAAGGCAGAGGTAATTAAATTCTTTCTCATCATTGTTTTCTAGTACCTCCTACAGCACCTAGCACATGATAGGTAAATAGATGTAAATAACTATGACCGATTGCTAGATACAGACACATAAAGCCACGCTGTACATTCAGTAAGTGCTTTGTAATTGCTGCTGAGTGATATAAATAAATCTCAGATATTGTCTCTACCTTAAGGTTGCTTATACTCTGAAAGCAGAGAAAAGACATAAAAGGATAAAATGAAAAATTACCCATAGAGCCACAGATCAGCAAATACAGATTAAGAGAACAGGGTCCACTGAGCGATGTGTCACTGAGGGGACACCAACAACCTCGATCAGGAGGCACTCATTCATAAAGGACTCACAGATAATTATAGTTTTTATTGAGATTGTGTTAACCACCACTTTGAAGACAAAGAGAAACATGAACTAGGAGGAAGAAGTGGAGGACTTTCAGTAGGAGAGATGGCAGGTCAAAGGATGGTATTTGGTTGGAGAAGAGACTCAGACAGTCAAGGGACATGAGGTTTGGATAAGGTACCCAGGTGGCAGAGATTCTTGCATTTTTTGTAAGAGAATATCGAAATGATACAACAGAGGGTGAACAAGGCGATTGTAATACTTGTCCACAGGTGAGTCGGGGATCGGTGGGGAGACAGCTCGGAGGTAGAGCGATGTGATAGGAAGCAATAAGGTAAAGTACATGCCAAACAGCTAACACTGAGGCTGAGGCCAGGGCTTTGAACTATAGAAATGAATCAGGGTTGACGTTTTGGAAAAACGAATGTTGCAGCTTAATGATAGGCAGCGTGTTGCAATGAAATGAGAGGGGAAAGAACAGACCTGCAAGGCTTTAAGAATGGCACACTGGGATTGTCGAGGGGACATTAAAATAAAGAGAAAATGGGAAGGACTTTCTGCTTTGGGGAAAAAAAATATTACCAGTTCAGATCTGGGGGGAAAGAAAAAAAAGATATTGAAGAGTGATAGGAAGGAAAGATAAAGACTAGAAATGAAGAAAGTAGTTGCAAGTTAGTAATGTATACAGGAAGTTGTCTGAAAGCATGACTTCACATGATTCCTCCTCAGTGGAGAAGCAGAATCTAAACAGTGTCAAGATGCACCCACAACTAAACACCAAACAAAAAGAACCAGAGAGAAGAGCAAGAGGGAAAGAAAAAACAAGTAGAGCTTGAGTTATGGAAACTAACGCTGAAGGGAAGCTCATTGTGACTAAAACTTCTCAAATACATGAAAGTCAGACTTGGAATACAGTCAGTGGACTGTAGAATACTTCAAATGATAAGCAGTTTATCTTCTGTCATTAGCGCAAGAAGCTATACATATTTTGAAGAGGGTTTTCCCTGTGTAAAAACATACAATTTTTTTTAAAAAAACTTATCACCGGTTATTCTATTCTGTGACACTCTTCAATAAAATGTAACCAAAGTTAATTGAAAGTCTTACTGTGGTCAGTTACATAACACCAGGATTGCTGAATAGCTTAAATGCAGTGTTTTCCCAGAAATATTTGTCTTTTGGACGAAACCAAGAATGGAAAGTTTCTGCCTTAAAGGAGAACTTTTGAGAAGGTGGAAAGAAAAGAAAACCATATATAACAGAAATATGACTTTTAACAACAATTAACCAATATGCTGCAAATAGAGGAACTACTCACACAGAAACAAAAACACAAAGAAAAGTGAATTTTACCGCTTTAGAGAGTTGATTGTGGATTGTATATCAATTAGATAATGTCTTTTTAAAAATCAGAAAATATCTCACAGATTGCCTTTGCCAGGAACAAATTTAGGCACATCTTTGGTTCTTATTACCTTCATGTTAAGCTGGAAGAGTCAATTCAGGCTAACCCATACCGATTCTGCTTTGTGTAAGACATGAAGTGAGGTCTACAGGACGAAAATGTGTTTCATTTGGGGCAGGAGAGGCGGTGGAGTTATTACCTTGGTTTATTCAGGATTTTCTAGATAGGCGAATAGCTGCTGCTCTAGAAAGCTGTCCATAGCCCTCACTCCTACCCTGGTTTTCCCTCAAAGATAATGTGCATGCATGTGTACATGCCTGTGTGTGTTGCAGAATGAGGAGTTTGGGGTGGATGTAGGGCAAGGTGGAATATTCGGTGGTGTACGTGTGTTGTAGGAGGAAGAACTGGTAGGTTGGCCTTCATCTTGAACTTTAATCACAAAAGATGATTTCTCTCCGAAATAACAGAAGGGCACTGTAAAGAAATGACGGCACAATTGTCAGTTACGTAGCAACCTTATGACAAAACAAGTAAGATACTTTGTTCCTGTAACCAAATAGGTCACATATTTTACATTATACAAAGGAATTTCTCTCCTGTGACTGGCCAGGACTCCATCCTATGAAATTAGCGCACCCTGTGTCTCAGGAAACCACACCACCCTTGGCTGAAGCCTGTATGATCTTAGCATGAAGACCAGCAGGTGTTCTTGGCATACGAGCCCAACTTGCGCTAAGTTTGCGGCCTTCCCCACCTGAAAAGGCTTGCAGGTAAAGTGCGGGTTGGGTGAGCAGTGACAAATCCCTCAATCTGATTAGTTCTTAAATCTATACCAGACTCAAGCTGCCCTAAGAAGGTACAATATATTTAGCAGGTTAGCAATTGGGACATAGGCTTGGATGCTTGTAACAGAGTTTATAACACTTGATTGATTGATTGATTGATTGATTGCAAAAAAAAAAAAAGAAAAAAAAAGATGGTTTTATTAAAGCATGGGGACAGAGCCCATGGGCAGAAAGAGCTGCCAAATTTATAACATTTTAAACAAGAAGGACTTCTATTTCTCTCTTGTAAAACAGTCCAGAGATAGGCAGTCCAGGCCTGGTGTGGCAACTTTGCTCTGTGAGATCATAGTCAGAGCCAGGCTTTTTCTATCTTACTGTTTCACCGTCGAGGATGAGGCCCTGGTCCACATGGTTCACTGTCATGATGAAATTCTGGGAGGTCCAATTTTGTCCTAGAATCCTTGGAACCTACACCCACAGTGAATTTAATCTCTTTCCAGGACATAGAACTCATTGTAAGGCCTTCTGTACCTTCTTAGGCCTGTGCCTATAGGGCTCAGGGAATTGTCCCCAGAGAAAATGATCTCTAAGGTGAGACATGAAAGCCGAGATAGAATTAGAAGTAGTAGAAGAATGGGGTGCAGGCAGAGGAGAGACCAATCCAGGCAGAAGGAACAGAATTGGAGAAGGCCCTAGACTTAGAGGAATCACAGATCAAACACTAGGTCACAAAACATGCCAAATAGGTTGTTCGTTTTTCCTTATGAAGAAGAAGTGCCTGCTGTGTCTTCACTTTGTGAGCACTAATTCATCTTACTAGCATAATGTACTAACTGGATGCATGTCCCTTGGAAACATGAGGCATGCTTTTGTTTTATTTTATGTAATCCCATAATCCCTCAAATGATCCTCCGTGAAGGGTCAGGTAAATAAATAACTATTTTAATGACTTTAATAGAGCACATCCTATGTGTAAAGCACTGAATTGCACATACTGGCCCTGGATCTAAAGTAAGGGAGGCAAACAAGCAAACAAACAAAGTAAGCAGGCGAGAGGGGAGGGTCTGATTACGGACTTCTGTGGAACCATCCAGACTAAATTCCAAGTCAGAATGCTAGCGTTACAGTTTGTCCCACTTAGAACGGCCATCCTAGCACACCCCAGGTAAAAGTCTGGCACATATCTGGGGGCAAGAATACAGGCTGGATGGAAGGGCATCTTTCAAGCCCCACCTTGGAAATACTCAGTGTTAGCGCTATATCCGATCAGGGAATGGGAGAGAAGACCAGACAGTGGGCTCTCTTTTAAGGGAAGAAAGAGCAACTTCAGATACTAAAGACTGTGAGCCTCCTGAAAACTTTAAGTATGAATGAAATTCCCAGATGGCGGGGAAGGGGTTTAGGGAAGCAGGGCAGAAGCGAAGAGAACAATCCGAGCAGGGGGAAAGGTTTGACCCTAAACTTAGAAGTCAAATGTGAGGTCATCACAGAGCAGGCAGAGAGAAGGAGGCCACCCAGCCCAGCCCAGCCACACCACCTGGGCACGTGTGCCCACTGCACCCCTTGCTCACTGTCTCCCCACAGCATTCCCTAAGTCGTACTGACAGAAATAGGTAACTTCATCTAGCGTAGACTATCCAAACCTCTCTGTGCTAGGGTCGTTTATTTGAGGTTTACATGCCTTGGGGTAGGTCGAGATTATGTACGGTTTAGTCACCATGGCATGAATATCACCAATTTGAAGGCATCAGTGTTTTGGTGTTGATAACTGGCTAGCGCTTTCCGTCTCTACAATTTGCAGAGTGATTTTACACGAATCAGTTTCCTTATCTTCACAACAACCCCGGAAGTAGAAGTACTATCGCCATTTTATAACCTAAGAAACTGAAATGTCAAGACTACGGAGACAATGGAAATGCAAGAGTCATGTCTTCGGCCCAAGTCTTTTGACTCCAAACATCATGCTATTTTCAAAAGAGTACACGTTACACTTACTGTGATGAGCACTGAATAACCTATAGAACTGATGAATCACTATGCTGCACACCTGAAACTCACACTATATGTTAACTACAGTGGAATTAAAATTTTTTTAAATAACAGAAAATAACAAAATAACATAAAAATATGCCTTTTTGTTAGAACATTTGTTTGCCTCTTTGCTGTTGCTTCTATTATTTAGGACTTTTGGCACCTTATAAAGTACAATAGTTCTTCATACCCATTAGTAATCAGAGGTAGGTACATTCACACTGTTGCCGGTACTAAGAATTGTGTCCTTCCCGGCTCTTTCATGAGTGTCTAATCTTTTTCATTCCCAGTGCCACTATCCTGATTCAGGATTGTACTGCCTGGCATGATGGCCCCATTTGTTCATTCACACAAACATGCAGGCAGCCGCTATGCCCCAGGTACTGAGCTAAGTGTTGGACATGCCGTGGGGATCAACACAGAGTCTCTGCTTTCAAAGAACTTACAGTCTAGGGAGGAGAGAGACAGGTAAATAAGACCTTACCAAGAATGTGAGAAGGCTATAATGGAGCAGGCACATGGCAGGGCCCCTGGCATCAAGTAGAGGCGCCTGTTCTAGAGTCACGGAGTCAGGGATGTCTAAAACTGAGACTTTAATGGAAAGGAAGCAAAAGTCAGCTGATGAGAAAGGAGAAAAATGCTCAGTTCAGGAAGAAGAATGGCATGAATGTTGAGAATAACAAAGCAATTTCACAGACGAAACTGAGTATGGTTTGATCTGCTGGAAGGATGAGTACAGTGGAGAAGGGTAGTTAAGAGGCAAGGTCGACGTCAGATTAGGAGAGCTTGGGAGCCATGTTGAAGAGTCTGGACTTGATCCTGGGGCAGTGGAGACCATCGAAGGGTTCCACACAGCAGCGTTACATGAGAGACTCGTATTTTGTTTTTATTTATTTTTTAATGTTTTTGTTTATTTTTGACAGAGACAGAGCGTGAACGGGAGAGGGGCAGAGAATGAGAGACACGGAATCTAAAGCAGGCTCCAGGCTCCGAGCTGTCAGTACAGAACCCGATGCGGGGCTCAAACTCACCAACCGTGAGATCATGACCTGAGCCCAAGTTGGACCCTTAACCAACTGAGCCACACAGGCGCCCCAAGAGATTTGTATTTTAAAAAGATCAGACTGTGATAGGGAGAAAGGATTCGAGGGACATCACCCCCATAGAAATACAATGTGAGCCACTTACATAATTTTAACTTTTCTAGAGGCCACATTAAAAACGTAAAAAGAAACAGGTGAAATTAATATTTTATTAATTAACTTAATTATGCTAATTTTCACATTATAGTTTATTTAACCTACAGTGTTAGGGGTGTGGACAGAAGTGTATTTGGGAAGAGGAAGAGAAGAAATCTGTTCCAGGTAAGGACTCACTTAACTTTAGTCCATTTTACACACTAGCATCAAACTAATCTTCCTCAAATACAGCTCTCATGAAGATACTCCCTTGTTTTAATTTTTCCCATTTTTTACCTTTTGCCTGCCAAATAAAGCCCCAACTCCTTAGCCAGCAATGGACCCTGCCCTCTCTCCAGCATCTCCGTCCTCCCCTCTGCACAGCTGGACCTCTTCGCTCCCACCTGCAGACCCGACATCCAAGGGCAGTCGTGACCTTCTGCAGAAGGAACGAGAAGAGTTCTGCTCAGCGCTCTGGAATGGAGCAACTAGCCACTCCCACTGCTGGGAAGGCCCCATGTTGCAGGTCTGACTCCCGGCTTGGAAATCTGCCCGGTCCCTTTGGGGTGGGGGCCCCGCTTCTTGCTTTCCATTCCATTCTTTCCTCTTTCCAGAGCTTGGAAGTCTGCCTGTAAACCTGAGTGTGGCAGCTGGAGCCTCCTAACTGCTGACACACTTTCTTATTCCCTCACTCCTGATCACATTTCTCAGTGCCACCTGTTGTATATGTCCCAGTACGAGTACCTCCCAACCTGGAGATTTGTCACCTACCTCGCAATACCAGCTCTCCTGACTGCCTGTCATCTGTTGTCGTATTCCCACGCCGATCCCTTCCAATGCCTTGTCTGTCAGCCCAGACTCCTTCTCCTCCTGCCCTGGCCCTGTGGGCAGGTCTAGCCTCTGCCAGTTCACCATCTCTGGCAGTGAACCAGGCTCTTTCTAGCCATGTGGTGAGCTGGACAATTGACTTTCAAGGCCTTGCAGATTAACGCCCCACCTACCACTGAAGCATCTTTCTCCCTACCCTTCTGTACCCTTTACTCCAGTCAAAATAATTTAATCATTGTTTGTTATTCATGCCTCATGCTAAATACCTCCCTGATAGAGTCCTGCCAACCGCTCAGCCTGGAAAGGGCCTTCTCCCATTCCATCCCCATTGACTGAGGAATTCTTCATAAATACTAAGTCCAAAAATATGACAATCATAATCTCCTCCCCACCCTGACTGGAAATTACATTTCCCCCCTCTGAACTCCTGTGGCTCATTATCTGGGCTTCAATTATGGATTTTATTGCATTCCTACTTGTTTTAAATGTCTTATCTTTCTAAGACTATAAATAAACATCTTGGGAATAAGATCCATGTCTGATTACTTAGCAAAGCAAAATAGCTAGGAGAGAGGGAAAGCGGGAAAGAGAGATTTGGCTTAATTTTGCAAAATGAGTAATGGTCCATCAAGGATTATAACTGAAGAAGCTCACACTTTCAAGTGCCTGCTTAGCATCCTTAATCAAATCATTCCTGAAACATAGGGGATAAGGGCTCCTTGTCCCTGTAGACTTTAAGGAAATTCACTGAGAATCCCTTAGCTAATAATATTATTCTATATATATGTTCCTTATTTTCTTTCCTTTTGCCTCTCTTCTTGGAGTTATTACTTTTAATCTCCTCCCACCCTCCCTCCCTCTTTCTTTCTTGGTCTCCCCCTCCCTCACCCCAACGTTCCATGGGTCCCCAAAACAGAGCTGGGATAAATTCATTCACCCGGCTCAGATCCCTTCCGTCCTTCTTTCGGGCACTTACCAGGTCCGCAAGTGCGATTAAGGGGGCACGGCAGCTTTCCCCACTGACACAAGGAAACTCAAGGACCCAGGGAATACAGCTACTCCCTCCACTGGCTATCTTTTAAAAATTCAATGGTAGTGGGGAAGGCATGGACTCACAAGTGTTTCTGTTTATGATTAAGGTGGGCAAAGTGACATCTAGCGCCCTGCAGAAAACTCAGCCTCTTGTACACCGTATGGCAGGTGCATCTAGACACGGAGACCTGACTGCATCCTCATTTTGCCAAGGTCTGTGCCACAGTGTGGTGGGAATGAGTTTAGCAGATTGTTCATCATTATTTGTACTCACTTCCCAGCTTTCTTCTTAGGAGCTCCAGACACTTTGGAAAATATGACAACAATCTCACCCAATCCCTGTACGGTAACGACAGCACACTATAAAATAAAATAATTATAATCCACCCACCAAATGTCTGTACTACCTGCAGTATTCTCTAATATTGGACATCTGAGTGACTTTCATGTCTAATTTTCCTGTTCAACTGTAAAAATATATAGTGTCAAATCCTAGGCCACGATCGGGGGTCCTATGAGGCTAGCCAGACGTCAAAATTTTATGAAGAAGCATTTAACAATGCTGAAACGTGCTTCCAAGTGCTTTTAAGTGGTTAGTCATTCCCCTCTGCTTCCGCATCTGGATGGTGAGTTCCATTTCCCTGATGAAGCTATAGGTGCTGAGTTTCCATTAGAGGCATCAAAGCAGACTCTCTCTTGCCTCACAGATCTGATGGGGAACAGAGTTGGTGATTATCTCTTAAAATACCATGTGCCTGAGCTGGCATGAAATGGCCAAGCCTTATCTTCCAGATGCTTTGCAGGAACGGAAGCCCGGGTGTCCTTGTGGCACGTATATGGAGACGTAGTGCCACCGGTGAACAGTCCTCATAATTAGAACCCACATCCTCTTCTAGCCCAGCACACTTTTAAAGTGTAGGACAAGAACTACTCAATTGATTGGCTTTGGAGCTGGATGGATCCGCTAGGAGATGACGTGAGCATCATTTCTTTATGTATCAGATGTCCAGCAGCTAAAACCCAGAGAGCTCTTTAAGAATAGAAACAGAAACCAGCCACACAAGTCTGCAAAAACATTATTTTTCTTCCTAGCCAAAATAGATATTTATAATCTTGAGCGTTTAAGTGGGCATAACCTTTTTAAAGCACAATTTGGTAGTACTTACCAATATTAAAAACATACATTCCCTTTGAACGAGTAATGTCACTGCTAGGAATTTATCCCGTGTATGTCCGTGGACTATTTCAACAAAACATGTGTACAAGGATGGTCCCTGACGTATTATTTGTCATGGTTTTAAAAATACATCAAAATGTCCATCAGTACAAGGACACATCCATATAATGGCTTACTATGGGCTGGTTAAAAGAATGAGATGGATCTGTGTGTGCCAATATGGAAAGATTTCTAAGATCCATCATAAGGAGCAAAGGCCAGCTATAGAACAGTGTGTGGACACAGTGTGATCCCTTATGTGTTAAAAAATGCACACATATGTGGAGATGGGCACATAATTATACTCAGTCACTCATTACACTCATTCTTGTGAAAGAATCTCAAGACATGGTTAGCAGTGGTTAACTCCGGATAAAGGACTTGAGAAGGGGTGGAAAGGTGGCTTAACAGGGTAGGGTACATTTGGGAGAGAGATCAGGGACCAGTTTAGGTTTCTTATTTGTATTCCCCACTATTAAAAATATAACAAATACTCTATTATTATTCTACAGGGTTTCTAAGTTAGTGTCTTCAACAGCAATTGAGCGTGTGGCCAACGAGGGAAGAAAAAGAGATTTTGGTAGAGCGATCAATAATACCCCTGGCCAGCTGAGCTGAAGAGGAAGCATTCTTGTCCACACAGAGGAGGAAGTTAGCCCCTGCAGAAAGTGTTTAACTGTGCTTTGGAGCGGAGGGGGAAGTGGAAAGAAGAAGAGTCATAATTTCCTCATCCGGATTTTTAATTGAATTTCATTCTTTTCTACTTATTGTACTTTAGAAAAGGGACTTTGATAAGAGGAACTAGCCCTTGCCTGAGAATATGAGGGACGAAAGTGTCATCTCAGGTCCCCAGAAAGATTCAAAAGGCACGCTCCTGGCCATCCCCCACCCCGCTGGCCAATCAGAAGCCTAAAGAGAGGTATTAGGAAGGAATATTGACAAAGCTACTTAGCAAGAGACCTCGAAGGATGAAAAATATAAACCAGCCTTAGAGAACAGATCTTCAAGAGCTGCTGTTGCCACTGAACAACATGACTCCTATGTTTTCCCAGGCCTGGGGAGAAAAAGAAAACCTTATGCTTCTGCATACAGTCTTGAACTTGTATTCATCAATCCACTTCATGTTCCTGGTTGGCGTGGCATATGCAATTGCTTATCCCAGCAGTGTGAAGAGATAAGGCAAGACTGAGACTCAAAAGAGTCTATCGTATGGTAAGTCTCACCTGTCACACAACGTTTGTTTGTGACGTACGTGGAGGTTTTCCATTGGCCCAAATCCACCTCCGGGGCTTTCATTATGGAGCAAGTTTGTCAACATTTACCTGAGTAAAATATCCACTGACACTGGCTTAGATACGAATCTGATAAAAGAGCATGACTTTAACATTATTTTCTACCTGAGGCTGATCCCAGGATCACCAGTCCCAGGGTAAGCATGAAATTTTCCCCTCTTCTCTCTCAACCATCCAGTCATTCAATATTAGGGCAGAAAAGGGTGGGTCAGCAACTTTACAAGCATTGTTGGATAATTTCCAAATACTGGAGCTTCTTCAGGGAAATGAACTCCCCCCCCCCCCCCCGCCCCAGGGCAGGTTACTTCAGCTAGTTACAGCACAGGGCTAAGGAGGCTGAGGTCATGAGCTTATTTACCCTGAGGGCCAATTAGTTTCTATCTGTTTCATGGCCACATCCTGCATCCCTCAACCCAAACATCTGTTTCAAAAATGGATGCCCTTGATGGCGAGGGGTACTGATCCAAAGTAAAATAGATGTGTTAGTTCAAATTTATCATGCTCCTGGAAAAATGACACAGAACATGTCAACAATGTTAAAATTAACATCCCCTAGTGTCTGTTCCAAAGAGATCAAGAACATTAACACCAAGCAGACTTCAATGACCCCACACAACTGCTAGACTGGTCATCAGACAGCAAATAGCTGCATATCCAGAGAGATCCCATTTCTTCTTCAGAAAGCTGTCCTACTGACAACAAACCCATTTTCCCACTAAGATAATTCTTAAATAAAATTATTTCCTTTAGCATGTAAAGGCTGTCCTACTTGTTTACAGGTATTCCCCCGGGGAGGAAATCAGAACCAAATTCTATACCCTTTATATCTCACTAAGTATTTTACATAAAAACTAAACTGAATGAACATTTTAGTTCTGAGTATTTTTTGATCTGAGTATTTGATCTGAGTATTTTTCACACTAATTAGATACTGATTTTTTTCTTCTATTAATTGATAGTCCCTGGAATTGCCCCAGTTCTTCCCTTTCACCCACACACTATGCATTAAATACCTTCCCCCCCACCCCAGTTGGGTCACAGAACCCAACAATGATACCTTTCCAGTACTCATAAAAAGAAACACATTTACAAACTCTTTCCTCAGGCTTTTATCTATCTCCTTGTTTTTGAAGTTTCTCCAATGTAATGTGCACACATAAACAGTATCTGAAATACCATATGCACTCATATCTGAAGCACATATAAAGACCTAGAATTAGCCTTGGGGACTTCTGACATACTCCCCTTGACCTAGAATTAGCCTTGGGGGCCATCTTACATACTTTGAAATCTGAGTACATCTGCAACCTTAAGCTCTCTGATCTCAAGATAAGCAAAGTTTGCAATGCCACAAATAAGAATCACCACTCTTAATCCCTGATTCCAGAAAATGGGCAGCCACACTGCTCACTTAGAACATGAGTCTGTCCACTAGGGGAGGAGGGAGTCTTGCCTTCTCTGTTGCTTTCAATTACCTACAGGTGTCCCCTGAAAGACTGGCAAAAGAAGTCTACTGGAGGCTCCTAGATCCACAGTGCCAGGTATACAGTTCTGCCAGGGGGCTGGAATTTGCCCTCAAAGAAGCACTGAAGCCAGGCCTCAGGAAGAGCTATAACTAATAACTAATTCGCTGGAGGTTGAGCCTGTTTTTAACGATCTCAGAAAGTATGTCACCCTACCCAGAGAGACTCGTGCTGACCACGTATATCTTTATTCAAAATCTAAGGCATGGTTGAACCATGAAAGCCATACATCAAATGAGACTGTGTACAGAGAATCTGAGCTATGGAGTCCACACCCTCTTCCCTTTCTAGAATTTCTATTCTTTCCAACATCTTTCAAGAATCTTACCCAGTTCTTCATGGGCTATCAAGCTATCCACAGTTCTTCTGTTTACCCCCGAAAGACCTGGAACATACTCTCTAAAATAAGATGCCCCCAAATCTCTCCAAACCATGAAGCATTATATATGAACACCATTTTATTTAATATATCTTACATACTATGTGGTTCCTCTTCCTTACTACTTGTTTATGAGGTCACTAGGAAAACCCCCATTCTCTTGACGTCTTCCCTCTTTTATTTATCTTCGATATCCCCCCTTCTCCCTCCTTAGCTTTTCCCTTCTTCTCTATCCTATAGTACAGGGCCCCTTTTCTCCTTTACTATTTAATCCTAAACACAGGCTCTGCCAGAGCTATTGCTGCATCATGCTGATTTGCACCAGCTGTGCCTTATGGTGGTTAACCCCATGCTTATAACAGGGGCTCCTTAGATCTTCCTCTGAGAACAAGACTCCACATATACATCTAAAAGTCAAAACTAGTGGGGTGGAAACGGAGCCAAGAATAGATTCTGCTTTGAACTACTGATCACATTAAATAAGAAAAAAAAATGGAACTGGAGGAAAGAAAAATGCTACCCAGAGTTATAGCTTAAGGATTTTTTTCTTGGACACATGTAACAAACTATAAAGATAATCTACTCCTTCAAACGTCCCACTTTTAAATTTAATGTTAATTCTTTCAATATTAATGAGGGAAAGAGGCAGGTCAAGGCAGAGAGTGAAGGAAGGGAACACTGTCATCATGAAAAATTCAAGTGACAATAAAAAGTATACTCCCAAATTAAAATAAAGCAGCCAGGAGCTTTATCATGCAACCAGAGTTGGCAAAGCTTAGGATGCTTGAGAATCTTACAAAATTGTGAAAAACCAAGTGCATGAAGCAACAGTTGGGAATTCAAGTTTAATGATGTTATTCTCTAACTTTGGGCAAATCATAATCTCAGATCATCAGTTTTCCTATCAACTCCCTCTCTGAGGAGTCACTGGCAAGGTCACCAGATGGTTTGTGTATACTGAATTGTCTGCCCCGTTTATTTTCCATTATGGAACCATGTGTAATGGTCCTGTGTTTGAACACGATCAGATATTGTGAATGACTGTCATTAGAATGTAATGACTCTTCTTCATTTCTGCCCCAGTGCAACTATGTTCCAGAGTCTCCAAACCAAACACTATTTGTGCTAGTTCCATAGGATAATGGACAAATGCCATTGGTTTTGTTAAAAGAGAAATCTTGCAGATTGTAAAAATTTTTATTACTTTCAAAAACTCTAGTTAACCTCAAGATCAGGGACACAAACATTAATCCATCTGATGCAAGAGGACACCAGCAGTCCAAGAAAAATATGACAGCGTTAACTTTTTATTACAAAGCTCATCTACTTACAAGTTAGGTTCCCAAAGGCTATCTTCAAGTCTGTTTTTCTGTTAAGGCCAGGAGGACATTAAACAACCCACTGCTAGTAATCTGTTGATGGCAGGCAGAAATGTACTGCAGCTCAGGATAGCTTCAATCCATCTGTGGACGTTCTTAAGTTGAAAATATGTAAGAAACAGAACTTTTTGTACTCATTTTATTCACCTGAAGCACTTAGAGTAAGTTTCTGTCCACTAAAAATAGCAGCGGCATGATTTCAGGCTCCCCAGAAAACACAGCATTCCATCACACTTCAAGCACTGAATTATCAGTTCCTAAGCACCAAGAACATTGGCACAAAAATGGAGACTGCCACCCACAGTGGCAGACAAAGGTCTGGATATTTTGGTGGGCAGACTTTCCCCAGGAGGCATGAAACTTCTATGGCCCTTCACGATCTGCCCCTGACCTCCTTTCAAGCCTCATCTCCCCCTACCACTTCTTCTTTGAAGCCTATCTTCCATCCGTATTGAAGCACTCTTCGCCCCCCACCCCTTCTAGCCTCTATGCCCTTGCACATGCTTTTCCCTCTTCGTGTGCAAAGGACTTCCCTCCCCACCCGCAACTCTTGGTGTAGTTCACCCTGTTCACTCTCCATGTCTTGCTTTATACGTCACGTACTCGTACACATCATTAATTACTCTTAGCTTTCCCTAACCTCCCAAATTCAGGCAAAATAGGCCTCCTATGTGACCCCTTACAACCCTGTATCTCCCCTTTACTTTCCTGATCACATGTATGATGCCTTTATGTTTGTTTTAATCTGTATTCCCCCTGGACTGTAAACTCTGTAAGACATCAGTCCTGTTCATAGTATTTACTCAACAAATATTTATTGAACAACTGAACTATGAACAAATATTTATTGAGTAAATAATTCACTATTCTTTATATACTAAGGTAGAAATTAATTTATTTTAGATGTTTTATTTAATGATATCTGTCACTTTATTTTTTTACTTATTTACTTTTGCTTTCATTTTCAGAATTGTAAAACATACACAGAAATAGAAATAGATATAATCATGCTCATTATTACGACCATCTGTAATTGACAAATGTTAACAGTTTTGCATATTAATTTCACTCTATTCAAGACTTTCCAAAGGGCCAAAACTCAAATGGTTCTGTAGTTAGTCCTGAGTTAACGACAGAGAGAAAAATGGAAATAATATTATCAAGCACTTGCTATGTGCTAATCATTGTCCTACATGGTTCATACATGTTGTATATTCAACCCCCTCCCAAAGAATATTATCCACACTTTATAGACGAAGAAACGGAAGCATAGGGGATTAACTACTGCCCAAGATAATACATCCAGTGAATGTTGCTCCCACATTCAAACCAAATGCTAGCTAAATCCAAAATCCAGAAGGCTTTCCTCTTTATTGCCTAAATCCTCAAATCCTATCATGTCTGGAAGGAGCTTGCACTTTTTGAGCAAGAAATAACACTTTCACATATGATAGGTACCCAATCATTTAAAAATGTCAATTAAGTGCTTACTATGGGTCATGTGCCACTATCTCATAAATGTGCAGAAAATTAAGTGAATCGGGGCACTGCATTCACTAGCATTCTGGTTAATTTAGCTAAAGAATAAGAATTAAGTGGTGGCATAATGCCACGGATGTTTCTTCACTGCAGAAGAAACATGCAACCATGGAAGCAGTGAGAAAATAGCATTAAGAGACTGAATAGGCCCCCGACTGGTTAAAGATGACTAACAGACACGCTACATTCTGACTAGATAGCCCCAGAAAGTTTCTCCTATTTCTACAATGACTGGTTGTGACATGAAAAGATTTTACAAGGTGACTAGATATTTAAGAGTCATATTTTAAAGCTGGCTGTCACTTATGATTTCTACAGTGTCCGGTGTTTTTGTGTTCACAATTGAAAAAAAATGAAACCTAGTGATGAATAATGTGGCTCTTTTCTCCATATATCTTCTCAGCTCTCAGTTCAAATTTTTTTTTTAAGTTTATTTATGTTGACTGGGGTGGGTAGGGGCAGAGAGAGTGGAAGAGAGAGACTCCCAACCAGGTTCTGCTCAGCGTAGAGCCGAACGCATAACTCGAACTCACAAACAGTGAGATCATGACCTGAGCTGAAATCAAGAGTTGGACACTTAACCCACTGAGCCACCCAGCCGCCCCTCAGTTCAAATTCTTACGGTTGCTTAACGGTCAGCACCTGCATGGCTCTATAGTTCCAGTGTGACCTAGTTAAGCCTCTGCATCTTCCTCCATGTGGTCCCTGCCTCCCTTCAGAAAAGGGGATGCCACCATCGGGCGCCTGGGTGGCTCAGTCAGTTAAGCGTCTGACTCTTGGTTTTGGCTCAGGTCATGATCTCACAGTTTCATGAGTTCAAGCCCCCTGACAGGCTCTGCACTGAGAGCACGAGCCTGCTTGAGATTCTCTCCCTCTCTCTCTCTCTCTCTCTCTCTGCCCCTCCCTCACTTGCTCTGTCTTGATCTCTCTCAAAATAAACAAACAAACAAACTTTAAAAAAAAAAAGAAAGCAAAGGGATGACACCTTGCTCCCTGCCCAAAAGGGATGGTTTGTCCTTCTGTGTATACTTTGTATCAAGAGGCTTGCTACATTTCTGCCGGTAAGTCCTGTGCATGTGGGAATCGCTGGCCTTCTGTGTCAGTGTTGTCAGTACTTTGGACTTCTCTTAGCAAATTGTAATACTACTGGACTCCCAGTTGAAATCCTGGCTCCGGCTTTTGCTTTCACAGATCTACCACCCGCAACAACGCCTTAAAAATAACATCTCCTCCCACCTTGATATGGCATGATTCTTCCATCACAATGTTTCCAGTCTCTGCCATTTTTAGCTTCCCTAATCAACATTTTTACTCTCAAACAATTCGGATCTGTTCTTGGGCTGCATTCATCCTACTTAAGATGAAAGTTTTGAGGCAACAGTGAGTTCGTTTGTAAACACGATTTGACCATAAGGGTGAACAAGAGTGGGAGGAGAGGGTATTCAGCTTACTGAGGACTCCTTTCATCAAGCTATTTGCTTTTATTGTCACTGTACTTTTACCAAACACGTATGTTGTTTATTTCTCAGAAATCCAATAAAATTGTAATGGGCTCCTCTTATTGGCAAGTACAAGCCACAGGATACCACATACAGTTCTGGGCCTTGGGTCTACCCTTTTATATCAGAGAAAATATCACCAACCAACCCCCACCCCCACCCCCCGCCCCTGCCAAATTCTGTCACTTGGGTGTTCTCAGGTGCTCTTATCAACATGTGAGGTGGTGGTTTATCTGTCCGTTCCTTTGTTCATTCATTAGTTCATTCAACCAACATCTCAACACTGCAGTGATGTAATCTGAATAAGACAGACACAGTTCTTCCTGTTAGGAGCTCATTGTATACTAGAAAAGATTCTGAAATAAGCATTTGCCATATAATGTGACAAATGTATATAAAGAGGACACCAAGGGCTTTCTAAAAAAGAGTAAGGGGAAAATGACAAGGGCACACAACATGGTCTGTGGAGATGGAAGACAATTCCTAGAGTCTGAGGAATGAGTAAATGCCAGCTAGGAAAGGGGAAGGAAGGGCACTCTAAACAGAGAGAACAGCACGATGTGTAAAGACATTTACATGGGCTACTGACATCGGAGTTAAATTCTTTAAAGGGTGCTCATCTTTTACAATCAGCAATGCCCCACCCCTCAATCTTTACCTCACTGAAATTTTCTTCATCTATAAAGTTTCCTGACAGTCCTAGATCAGGATTTCCATTAAGTAAATCAGGTGAATATCTCAGATTCCAGGTCACAGAAGAAGAGTTCATAGCGAAGGATTTCAACTGTTTCCTCTCCTGGGCCCCTGAGAAAGGATGGGCCTTTAAAATAGTCACTGCGGTGGGAAGACAGGCAATCTCTCCCCAACACTCTACATTTATAATCCAAGAACAAATTTAAATAATGTCATTTCTTCCTCGCATTTGCATCCTAAAAGGGGAAATGGGATTAAAGGACTGAAGACACTTCCTTTCCCTTTCATAGGAACAATTTCAGTTGGTAAGCTCTTCTCCCCCATCCCCTGCCTGTTTACTGCCTCATGCCAAGCTTCTCCTGACACAATGGGGTTTTCAAGGGTATAAAAAGAGATCCTGAAGTTTACAGTGAACACATTGTGGAAAACAATGGCCTGAAACAAAACTGCTTTGCAAACTTTTTCTTGGAGATTTAAGATCCCCATGAATGCAAGCCCCATGAATGAAAGACTTTGAGGCCCTCAAGAAACTGGTTTCCTTCCTTCCTTCCTTCCTTCCTTCCTTCCTTCCTTCCTTCCTTCTTTCCTTCCTTCCTAAATTTACCTAGAGTTTCCTGTACTCTCTGTATCAAAATGCAAAGAAATGTTCATGTCTGGTATAGTGAACGCAGGGTTTGTTCTAGAACTGGGAGCCAAACAGAGCAGGCTAAATTGGTTACAAAGTGTCTATGAGATTTTTACAGGAGAAAGCTATCTTCATATCAATCCTGTCTTATTTTATCATCTTAGAAGGGTTTGCTTTCCCACTCAAATCATCACCTGAGCAACTTGAATCAGCAGCCAGTATAACACAAGCTTTAGAACCCAGCCTGTCCTCTCTGATTCTTGACCACTGCCCCTGAGGGGCACACCTCACACACAGGGTAAGGGGGGAGGAAGCTGACTGGTTCTAAAACACACACATCTGACCACTACCCCAAAATTATTTGTGTATCTCAACACAATGCTATTCAGTTGGGTTGACTGTCTTCCTGCCTGAAGGATCACGCTGTAGGAACTTTAGTGAGGGTAGTCTCATTAGAGTCAGGCAATCGTGTCCATCAGTTCAAGTTTCTATAGTCATTTAACCACATAGAAAGGCTGCTGGAGTGTGGGGACTTCCAAAATGCGGGGAAATCCTAAATTCTGATAGCAGGAGTAAAAGCAACTACTGTACAACTGATAGGCCAATATAGTGTAACACTTTGTACTCCGCCCTCCTCACAGATTCATTCCCCAATAATAGAAGTCTACATCTATTGCTTATTATGTAGAAGGCACTATTCTAAGCATTATACACATTATAATTCAATTCATTCTCACAACAATCTTATTAGAATATCATTTTTATAGATGAAGAAATTGAAGTACAGAGAGATTAAGAAATGTGACAAGTTCACATAGCAAGTCTGGTTCCAGAGTCCACGTTCTTAGTCCCTCTGTATATTTTCTGTATTCAATATTTATTAAGTACCCACTATATGCCAAACACTGTAAATATTATTGGGCATATATAGGTGAATATGACAGAGGCTCTGGCCTTGAGGAGCTGACATTCTAGTTTGGGAGACAGCAATATATAAATACAAGTTCCTTTCATTTGATGGGTCTTACAAGGTAGATAAGCAGAGGTGTTGTGAGACCACACAGCGTGGTCACTAACCCTGACCAGAGGGGTCAAGGATATCTTCTGTGAAGAGGTGATACATAAGCACCTTTTCACACCAACACTGAAATGTAACTACAATGAAAGTTTTGATATCCAGAATGTCCCCATCCCCCACCCCATGGTTTAGACTGTGAAACTTATTCAAAATGTCATGTGCCGTAACTCAAATGGTCTTACACTGGGCAACGTGGGGCTCTGGCAACAAGAGCCGATGGATAAAAATAAGAAGCTACAAATTTGGTAGATTGGAGCTAGAGGGACCCCTTGATAAAAAGTGTGTGCCCCGTGGTAATAACCTGTTTGGTGAGCAGTGTCTCAAGGGCATAGGAAAACACTGATGTGATTCTGACAGGTTTTAATGTCCAAGGAAGCAACAAGAGCTCAGGAAATGGGTGAAAAAATCCAGCTTCCAAACAATCAGACTGTTCACAATTGGGCCCCAATCAACAGCTTGGGGTATGTAGAGCAGAGCTCTGCTGTGCAGAAATGAGAGCTACAAAGAGTTTAGCAGAGTTTTAGGGCTCCATTTCAATAGGATGAGGTTAAGGGCCGGGTGCAGCCTCCATGAGACCCTGGGATATTATACGAGAGAACAGAGATGGAAGCCCAGGCACACACACGGGGACAGCACTCTGAGGAATGAAGAAAGCTATGACTCGGTGGGTATGTTGGTGTTTACTCCCACCAGACGTTGCAGAGCCAAGCTCTATGAAAGCAAGCCTGGTAGCATTTATTGAGCTAAGGACGCCCTGGCCAGGATGAGTTAAAGTCTGGGCAAGGAAACCAAATGTAGAATCAGATTGATTTAAACAACTTTAGTAACTGAGAACAAACTGAGGGCCGATGGGGGGTGGGAGGGAGGGGAGGGTGGGTGATGAGCATTGAAGAGGGCATCTTTTGGGATGAGCACTGGGTGTTGTATGGAAACCAATTTGAGAATAAATTTCATATATTAAGAAGAAAAATAAACAACTTTGGTAGACAACTTCATGAGGAAATAAGAGTATACAAATGAAGAGAGACAAACTTGAGTTTGAATGTTACTCTGCCACTTACCATATGTATCTTTGAGCATATGCCTTAATCTCTAATCTTCAAAATCCTTATGAAATATATACCTTTGGCTGTGACCATTAAATATATTAATGGATATGAAAGTGCCAACTATATATAATTCTTGACCCAGGGAAGGTGCTCAATCAATATTTTCCCTCCCCTACAAACCCCAATTGAATATTATTCAGTCTCAAAATTCCATTTCCTGCTACTGATGATACATCTACTTTATTCATTCCAGCAAAAATACTTCAAGGCATTTTTATATATTAATAACTTCCTAAGCAGGACATTTCTATCCCATTGCCTCACACTAAAATTTGTGGCAGAGCTTAAAAGAAATTCATTCAGAATCCCAAAGAAGAACCCTAATTCTGTCATCGAACCATAGCCTTTAGGCTCAACAAAGAGCTGGCTCTAAAAAGATTACTGCAATGCACCCCTACTGCTCATCCAAATTGTCATCTACTTTTGTATTTTAATTCTCTCTCTTCCTGTCCCTCAGATAAGTGTGATTTAATCTCCAAAGCATGCACGATGAACACATTACTATTTCTTCCTCCAAGAATGTGATGTTACAATGTGGGGCCCCATTCCTGAGCTGGATAGAGAGGAAGAGGTCAGATGTCCAGTCTCCATACAGTCATTCACTAGTTTCATTTCACACAGAGAACATCTCTGTTCCACAGCCACAGATAACATTGCTTATCTTGGCAGCCTTCTCACAAATGTAAAACATTGGATACAGATAAGTCCAGTGGCATGGCAGATGACTCAATGAAAATTCAATCAGCAACGACCAAAAAAAAAAAAAAAAACCACCACTACTTAGTGCTATTTTATGGTGAATCAAATGAATCACCTCTGTACTCACAGATGGCAATATTTTGGTGGATGTTACAATTTAGAGAAACAACATATTACCATATTACTGAGAAATAATGATTATATGGTCACATAAATACTATGAAAACGATTCATCAATTAATCAGGTTTTTATTTCAACCTGTGTCCAGCAGTATGCCATTTATAGCGCTGTAGAATTAAAACTAATGAACATGATCTTAAGGACAGACTGTTTAGTTGAAGTGAGAGAGTCCCCATCCTGAAAAAAGAACAACCCCAAATAATTCCCCCATTGAGCACAGATTAGCACAATGTAGATAAAAAAGAAAGAGACCAAGGTGAACTAGAAGGTTTCAGAGTGTTCGAGCCATCCTTCACATGTCTGACAGAGTAACATTTCTAAATAACAGATCCTTTTTTTAAAACATTTTTTAATGTTTTTATTTATTTTTGAGACAGAGAGAGACAGAGCATGAGCAGAGGAGGGGCAGAGAGAGGGGGAGACACAGAATCTGAAGCAGGCTCCAGGCTCCGAGCTGTCAGCACAGAACCCAAGTGAGGCTCAAACTCACAAACCACAAGATCATGACCTGAGCCAAAATCAGATGCTTAACTGACTGAGCCACCCAGGCACCCCCTAAAAAACAAATCCAACCATGCCACTAGCGCCACCTAAAACCCTTCATTGACTTCCCAAGGCCCACAAGATAATTTCTGAATTTCTGAGAGCACATAAGACTTTTCATTACTTGGTCCCTCTCAGTTTCATCTCTTGCCATCCCTTTTGTGCTACAAATGCTCCAAACTGCAGTACATTCTCTCTAATACTGCCTTTTACACACTCTTCTGTCTTCCAGGAATATTTTCTCCCATTCTTCTTCTAAAATCCCATTTGCTGGGATAATTTATGCTTTTCCTTTAAGAATGAACTCAAGTATTGGTCTATTATGTGATGAAGAAATAAACTTTTATTGTGTGAAGCCACTTAAAATTTTGACTGTGTTTGATACAGCATTAGTGTTCCTCTAACTAATACAGGTTTTATTACTTTAAACAACACACAGACTAACAGAAAAAATCCAGGGCTGTCTCAAGAGAGAGAATCTACAGGAAATTCCACTGCATAAAACTAGGACCCCAACATGTGATTCCCTCCATATTAAGGTGAACTAAGAAAGACATGCCCTCCATGACAGCACCAGGAAAATTACTTATCTTAAAATATGAATAGGGGCAGGGGTGGGTTGGGGAGGAGGGAATCATTTCCCCTTGGAACTAATACCACAAATATACTCATCCACAGGCTTCCAGCCTGTATTCACATGGAGTAGTCTGAAAAACCTCAAGCTAAGAATTTACTTTAAAGTGACTTCTGGTTGGTAGTGTTCCCAGAAGTAAATGCAAATTCTCTATAGAGAAAATTCCCTTCATTCCAAGAAAAATGAATCCACAGTTGAAAATCATAAAACCCACAAAGAAAGAAAACATCATGTGCAAAAGCCAACAGAAAGAACACATAGCATAACAAGACCCACATTTATCAGCATTGCCGACTCAGAATATTATATTTAATATTATTTTTATTATATTTAATATTGTTAAGAAACACTCCTCCGTGAGTCTCTCATTTCTTCCTGGCTTGCTTTGTATGCCAAAAGATCAAGGTCTGGCTGATCTTTACCAGACCATTTTTCAGGCCTGTGTTTGCAGCCTACTGTCAACTTTAAAGGATAAGGTAATACCTCCCCCCCAGGAGAAACTGCAGGCATATTCACTATCTACTATAAACTGGAAAGTTTCCCAAAGTCAGTGATCTTTTCCTAGAGAGGCGGTTACATAGGCCCTGCAGGAACTGCAACATAAGGAACCAAAACAAACATGCTGACATTCTGGCTACTGTTTCTTCTGTGCATAATAGTCTTTTGTCTCTGAGACAAGAGTCTCGTGTCTTTTTTCAGTATCTACACAACATTGGCAAGCTAACTTGCAAATACCATACAATTTCATAGCCTTTACAGTTCTTGACAAATAGTCTTTAAAAATAAAAATATGGGGGCGCCTGGGTGGCGCAGTCGGTTAAGCGTCCGACTTCAGCCAGGTCACGATCTCGCGGTCCGTGAGTTCGAGCCCCGCGTCGGGCTCTGGGCTGATGGCTCAGAGCCTGGAGCCTGTTTCCGATTCTGTGTCTCCCTCTCTCTCTGTCCCTCCCCCATTCATGCTCTGTCTCTCTCTGTCCCAAAAATAAATAAACGTTGAAAAAAAAATTTTTTTAAATAAAAATAAAAATATGAATAGAAAGCAAGACACTAAAAAAAATTACTAGAAAATTTTAAAACAGAACAGAACTTCTAGAAGTAAAAAACAGAATAATTGAAATTTAAAATTCAGTGTTTGAATTAAAGAGCAAATTAGATACAACTGAAAAAAGAATTAGTGCATTAAAAGAATTTAAAATTAATCAGAATACCACACAGAGAGAAAAAAAAAGATAGCAACTCTAAGAGAGAGGTTAAGGGCCATAAGCAAAGAATGAGAAAAAGAAACATAAATCTTGGAGTTACAGAAGTAGAATGAAGCAAAAACAATTGTTTATTTGAAAAGAAAATTACAGAGATCTTTTCAGACTGATGAAAGATAACAATCCACATATTTGGGAAGCCCTATGAATTCCAAGAAGTTAAATAAAAAGAAATTCTCACCTCAATACAGAAGAATGAAACTACAAAATAGCGAAAAATGTGGAGAAGGTTTAGATAGCTATAAAAGACATTATATCCAAAGGAATAAAAATTAGACTTTTAGCTAGTTTGCAACAGAAACAATGGAAGGCAGAGGACAATGGATTATTTGTAATGTACTTAAAGAAAGTAACCTAGAATTCTATACCCACCTAAACTATCATTCTAAGAGTAGACTCCAAATAAAGGCATCTTCAGACAAAAAGAAAAAAGAAAAGAAAGACTTTTGCTATAGTTAGATTCTCAGAAAAGTCAACGCTAAAAAAAAAGAGAGAGGAAAAAGAAAAATTATCTAAGATGGAGTTGAGATATACCAAGAATTGATGAGTAAAATAATGAGATTCTATTTTATAACAACTAGATTGAAAAAATTAAGAAATCTGACAATTGTAGAAGTTGGCAAGGATGTAGAATAAGATAAATGTTATACACTGCTAGTGGGAGTGTAAATTGGTACTTATTTGAAAGCAGTATGGCAATAACTTGCAAAACAGAACTTGCACATACCCAACTACAAAATTCACCTAATAGGTAATAACCTAGAAAGATTCTTACACATAGGGCACTCTTATACCATGGAACAGACATGTATAAGGATCTTCATAGCAAATTGTTCATAATGCCAAAAAACTAAATAATTAAAATGTCCATGAATGTAACTGTGAATAAATAAACCATTGTATAACCACATAATGGAATATTATTCAACAGTGAAAACTAATGAATTACTACTAAAAATCTTAGAAACATGTGAGTGACAGAAGCGAGTCACCAAAGAAGTCAGATCTATATCATATATATCATATATATAACACTATATACCTAGCTTACATAACTAAATAATATTATTTGGAGATACATATATATTCAATAAAAACATTTAAACAGCTAAAGAACAATCAAACATAGATTTCAAGAAAATAGTTATCTTTGCAGGGAAAGGAATCAAGGGGACAGGATTGGAAGAATCCACATACGAGTTAGTTGTGACCTCACAAGTGTTTGTTTTAATATCATACTCTATAACTTACATGTATATTATTTTGTAGATATCAAATATTACAATGTAAATAAATTAACATTTAGCAAAAAAAGAAAGGAAAAGAAAAAAACTCCCTTAATATTAGTTATGAAAATCTTACAGCAAAGTGGTATAGGATAAAATACTGGAAGAGTGGAAGAGTCAAAGTGAAATATTGAAACATGCCCTTTAAAGCTGATAATTAGACAAGATATTCACTAAATATCATAAAGCTGTTGATACTCCTAAATTAATCAACAAACTTATTTCAATCCCAATTGGGTTCCCAGCAGACTGCTTTTTCTTTATATTCTCAGAATTTGACAAGCTCATCCTAAATTCATATTGAAAATATAAGTTCCAAAAACAGCCAACACAATTTTGAAGAGCAATAATTCAGTGGAGGGACATGTCCTATTAGATATCCATGTTTCCTTTAAAGCTAAAAGGCTGAGGCAGTATCACATCAGCAGAGAGAGAATGTAAAGAAACAGGATACATGAGAACATTGCAAACTAAAGAAGAAATTATGGATGTTCAAAAATGGTACTAGGATAATTAATTATCCATATGGAAAAATTCATATTAGAACAAGAAGATCCCATTTCAAAACAATCAGATCAGCCAATATTTAAAGGTCTGATAATATCAGTAACTGGTGAGAATATGGAGCAAGGGGAATTCTCATATGCTGCTAGTGGGGATATAAACTCATGTCCTCGTCTTAGAAATCAATCTGATAATAACTAATAAAACTGAATATTTTCATACTTTATAATCCAGCAGGCCAGTTGCAAATATCTATGCTAAATAAATGTATTCTACAACCTTGTATTGAAAAAAAATCCTAAAGATTAATAAGAGAATAAACAAATTTGATTCAATCAATAGAAAATAAAAAGCAGTAAAATGTGAATAAGTTAGAAATACATATATCAAGCACAGAAAACAGGTAAGACAGACACCAAATATTAAGTTTTAAAAAAAAAGCAAGCTATAAAAGTAGATACATAATATAAATCTTATACAAAACTTAAAAGATATAAATCAATACTACATATTGGATATGTGGATAACAGGTATATATTATATATATTGAAATATGCATAAGAATGATGAAAGCTTAATTCAGGAGAGGGATTACCTTGGAGAAAGGGGGAGAAGGATAAAATTGGGGGGCAGAGCCAGCCTTAGGGTGAGGCAAGCAAGGCACGTCAAAATATAAGGACGCATCAATTTTCAAGTTTGCACAAGTGCAGGACACAAACCTAAGAGTGAGTGCTTCCTTAAGTTTTGTGCCCTCAGCACCTCATTTATCTGACCATTGTCTTGGTCTTATTGGGTGGGATATGTAGAGACTTCAACTGCTCTCTGGGGAGTTTTATTCCTTAAAAAAAAACAAAAACACAAAACTTTTGGGCAGCTATCCCTACAGACAGGGTTTACATTTGCTTGGGCAGTATTCACATGCTTAAGACTGTAGTTGTTCTGTTACTTTCTTAAATTAGAACTGCCACAACATATGGATATTAGAGATGTGGATTCCAAACACACAAGTGCCGTGAGGACTTGCTATAATGATTTCTCATGGAAGTTTCTTTTCCCTTTTACATAATAACCAGGAAAAAGACATGTGACTAAGCTTGGCAGTTGTAAGAATAAAGAGGCAGTGGGGAAAAGACTGGAATTTATACCAGGAATAGTACCCTGAGCAGCTCTTGCTGACTTGGCTCCTATCTTTTTTCCAAGCCAAGTTTCCTCCCTTCCTTCCTTCCTTCCTTCTTTTTTTCTTTCTTTCTTTCTTTCTTTCTTTCTTTCTTTCTTTCTTTCTTTCTCTTTCTTTCTTTCTTTCTTTCTTTCTTTCTTTCTTTCTTTCTTTCATGTTTTCTTTCCTTATTTTATTTTAATTGATTTTATTAAAGTTTATCTATTTATGTTGAGAGAGAGACAGCACATGTCAGCAGGGGGAGGGGTAGAGAGAGGAGGAAAGAGAGAGAATCCCAAGCAGGCTCGACACTGTAAACACAGAACCTGACATGGGGCTTGATCTCACGAATTGTGGGATCATAACCTGAGCTGAAATCAAGAGTTGGATGCTCAACTGACTGAACCATACAGGCACAGCTCCAAGTCTAGTTTACAACAACCTCTCATCAATTCTTTGAGCCTCCCAATACCTTCCAATAGTTTCTCATTTTCCTTAAATTAGTCAGAGTTAATTTCTGTTGCCTGCAACCAGAGAGCCTTAACTGATACACTTAGCCTCATGCTGCCAAACAATGAATTGATATGATTCCACACATTATGATTGATCCTTAGGAATTAACTTTCTCACTATGATTTGATTTCCCATTTATGATTGGTGGGATTCTACAAGGAAAATGTCTACTTGGGTATTTGAAGCCCTACCTGTCAGGGCCATGTTTTGGCTAAATCACTGTGGAGTTATTAATGTCCAAGAGACACACTCCTGACCTACTGTTCACTGGGCATCAGTGTGCCAATTGCCCCTGAATAAAACTTTGCCAAACTGACCTGTGGTGTTGACTACATGAAGAATTAGAGTCTCAAGTCTAAGAAAATCCACATTGTACCAATTGAGTCATTTAGAGTTGCCTTACCTCCTCTGTCTTTAGAACTTCCCATATCCGCGCATGGTCCTCCACCAGCCAGTGTCCTGCACTCTCTCCCTTGGTGGAAAGTTTGAATTTAGACACCACTTGAGTAGGCTCTCCCACCGGTTTCTCCTCCATCTTGAAAGAGCCAGGCAGGAGGCATTACGGACCTGCGTGGAAGAATAAAGTGTGATCCAGGTTAAAGCGTTAATTACCATAAAAGAAAGATACGAAGGCAAATTATCCTGCTTGATTTGTGGATAGCGAGACCACAGAAGACAGTGTCACAATAGGCATCAACTTTTACGGCCACTTTTCATATTTTAAATATTCATTATTGCTATTTTAAAGCAGGCTTCTTGGGGGAGGGATGCTTTTTGAGAAAGGATGAAGTGGCTTTCTGCCCAGTAAACCTATTTGTCACTCTGCCCAGTAAACCTATTTGTCACTTTGCTCTGGCCCCCTCAGGATGGGGGATGGAAATGGGCAGGTGTAAGACAAGCCTGAGTGGAGTCTTCGTGTTTCCATGTCATGTATTGCACGTGGAAGAGACTCTGGTGTCAGAACTTTTCCTCTTCAAACATCTACTGAGTACTTGTTGATACGAGGCTCCGTGCTAGGCATACACAAATAATTTGGTAGTTTTGCTCTGAACCTTAAGAAGCTTAATGTTTCAGGGCAGAAGAAGCTATAAACAAGTAATCACAATATGGTGTCTTACATCATAGTGTGATAAATGCCATAATCATCATCTTTTCCAACTGCAGTGGAAGCACGGAGAAATATTCTCCTCAATAGTTATTGACTACATCACCTTCCTGAGCCTCGGTTTCATCAGCAGTTGCTGTAAAGACAATATTTTAAAATTGACACCAATTCTATAAAGCCTAACTTCCTTGACATCTTTCCACCCACCACTGGCTTGTTTGGAATCACATCATGCCTGCTCCGTGCCATCCTGTCCTAAGGAATCGCCTTGCCTCCATTCAAGTCCCACTGAATCTATCCTTCTCAGGATCCTTTTTTTTTTTTTTTTTAAGTGTATCTGATAAGGATGTTCCACCCACCTAAAACTTTTCCTACAGAATAAAATCCCAACTCCTTACAATGGCAACCACAGACCTTTATGTCTGGCTTCCCCACTTCCCTTCTTCCACCACACTCAGCTGCATCCTCAGCCACTGTTCCAGCCATTTGAAGATATGTATGGATCTCAAATATATCTAGTACCTTTAGCCTTTGTTTGTGACATCTCCTCCCACCCCTGCTCCAAGAGAATAAAGACCTTTCCTCCTTGGTTAGTCTCCCTATATACTTTGGACAGATTTCTATTGTGCCTCCTGTCACACTTTATTATATTTCTTTGCTTTCAACTCTATTTCTACCTTTTGGTCTTTTAAGCATCTTCACACTAGAGATGGTGTCATATATAAATACTAGACAGATGTTTGATGAATTCGCTAATTCAGTAAATCATGAGAATCCAGAGAAAATGAGGCAACAGACCCAATATATTCAAATAACAGATGTGAAAGTCAAATGACCTCTTTTCTTTCACTTTTTTATGGATTTAGTGGGCTGTATGCTCTTCATAAGGAAGAGCCAAGTCTAACGTTCATCATGCATCCCCGAGCAGCTGATAGTGCAAGCTGAAATTGCTCATTAGTTAACGACAGACTAGTTTTCATGGAAATGTCTTCAAGGAATTAAGCATGTCTGCAAAAAGCAGGTCTTATGCTCACATAACCTACTGTCCAAATAAAAGTAAACAGAAATTGGCCTTGATAAGACGAGTAGGGTTGATTGACCAAGGATTTGAGAAAAGCATCTTCTGCAGTAGACTACTTCTCAGCCTCACATGCTCCACCTGGAAGCCACGGAAAGCAAGCCATCTGCTTGCAGAGAGCAGTGATGAGGAAACTGCTAACCAAAACCATCGTGCAATACGTGGAAACACGGAGCACTGAATACAAACCTACTAGGAACCAGGAAACAAAAGCTTTGTAATTAATGAACAAAGTTCATCTGAGAGGACATGCTAATAAATGATGCTGACACATACATGCAAGGAAATAAACAAAGGAAAGTCATGTGGAGGTTTCAGTCCAAAAAAAGGAAATTAAAATAAACAAGCAAAATGGAAACAGGCCAGATAAGTAGGGAAGGAAATTCCATCATTGTTATTGGAGATAATACTGTAAACAACAAATAATAAATCAAAACAAAGTGGAAAAGCTACATAAAATGGCTTTGGCTGTATCCTTTGCATATCACGGAAACCTAAATGGACAAAACAGGCAAACTACAAAATCTCAGGGTGAACAATGGAACATCTGTAAGTGTAATGTATCCCAGTGACCCCATGGCTTTCACTCCACTGCTGCCCACAGCTGCTTTCTCATCGTTAGAGTGTGGGTGAGAGTTGGCAAATTTTCAGTGTCAGAGACTGAACTCCACTGTGTACTGACTTCCCACAGATTGTTTCTTGTCCTGTTTGGGAAGAAGATGCAATTCTGGGTTTTAAACCGTTACAAAGCACTGGGTAACTAAGGATGGAAGCAGAGAGGCAGCCAGCTCCTAGGAGGCTCTTCAAGCATTTTGAGATCCTTCACCCCATCTGAGACTTGAGGTCTTTTCACCCATCCTCAGTATATCTCCTCACTCATTAAAAAAAAAAAAAAAGACCATATATGCAACATATATTGAGCTCCCGTTGCACACCAGCCACTGTGCTAGGATTTTTTGCATTATCTCTAGTCCATATAATAACCCTGTAAGATAGACTTCACCATTTTCCGGCAATGAAAAATTAGATACAATGCATCTAATATACTGGTAGAAAGTCATAGAGTTCCTAAGTTTGTGCTTTCTCTCCTAGGCCACTTCAGCAGAACTTCAACCCTCACCCTCCACCCAACCATAGCTGGTAGAATGAGAACTCCCTCTCCTGCCCTTTCCCCCACGGATTAAAGTGTCAGTGTCTTAGCTAACTGGTCCAATGGTAGCCACTTAAGAGATGGTCACATCTGATGAGTACCCAGGTAAAAGTGGAAAAGATACAGAGAGGGAAACATCCTGGAAAAAAAAAAACAGAGCATTCCTTTTTCTTCTTACTCCCATCCCAACTTCTTTTTTTATGAACGAATCTCTAAATCCAACATGGGGCTCCAATTCACAACCCTGAGATTAAGAGTCACAAGCTCTACCAACTGAGCCACTGGGCATCCCACCCCCATCTCAACTTCTGACCAGGGCAGGCTTTATAGGTGTGACCATGCTCAGAAGAGCCCTAGGTTTGATTGAATGCTTTATCATTGCCTTGAACTTCTTAATTTTTGGACAAAGAGCCCTACATTTTCATTTTGCACTAGGCCCCCAAATTATATAGACAATCAAGCTGCTGATCCACCTTTTTCCTCTTCAGATCTAAAGTTCCACTCCATACCTTCTTTAAACAACTCACACATTTATAGGTTTCCAATTTCCCTAAAATGAGCTGGAAGTCTGTAGAGTGGGGCCGTTTTTCATTAGAATTAAAACAAGAGGCATATGTAAACCCTCTACCTCTGACACGCTGCATATCTTAGAGTTGAACTCCTGCCTTCCTTTTAAAAACACATGGTCAAGGCTTACAAGGCCACCTTCCATGCAAATACCGCTAATATAAGCCATTCAATGATTAAGATGAAATCACTATAAACCTAAAGGCAGAATCTTCAATTCCACTTAATAGTTGGTCGAAAATATCATAAGCCTATGAGCTTTTTTGGAACTCAGTTTTGAAAAACTGTCATCCTAAAATACTTGATACCCAAAACAAACAAAAAAATCTTTAAACCACTGGATGATGACATCACTCTAAGTTTGAGATGGAGTCGAGAAAAGCAGCTGTATGTATATAAAGGCAAATATCTGGTCAGAGAGCAGAGAGAAGCAAAATCGAGCTGAAATTTTTAAAAAGAAAATTGCTAGAGAAATGCCTTTTCTAATTGTAAAAGGGTCATGACGGTAAACTGTCTCTACTTCATGAAACAGGAAAGTGAAATAAGAACAGGGAAGACAAGTCTGGTGCAATGGAAGACAGATGCTTTCACTTGACACTGAGAAACAATTTGCAGATGAGAAAAGCTATGTGAGGGTTCCAGAGGTCACTTTGCTTCAAATCCTAGAGCCCTAATTTTCCCACCAAAGCCAAAACATGTTGCATTGTGTTTTGTTTTGTTCCGTTTTGTTTCCAGTTTGGTTAAATTCAAAGATCATTCTAACCAATACTTACAAATCGTAGTTGTCTTATAAGAAATTGATAGCAGTTACAAGTTGGTGAAAATAACTCGTCATTATAATCATATAATCAAAAAATAACCACATGATTATTATCAATGAGAAAGTAGGCATTTCCTTACATTAACTTCTTTACATTTTGTGCTTTTAAGGTCTGTATTTTTCCTTTAAAATATTTACTATACTATGCTTATGGTAAAATATATATATAATATGTAATACCACTTCTCCCATTCCTTCAAAAGTAATCACTGACTGGAGGTCATAACATTTTCTATGGTCATAACAAGGGACCCAGTTGATGGCTCCATATCCTAAACAGTCATTAAGTGCCAAAAGCAAATAAGCAGCCCCTCAGCAGCTAATCTTAAAAACACAAATACTAAATGGTAATCTAAAAACATAAAAATTTGCCATTACTAGTGTCTGTTCTCGCCATTTGATAAAAATTATCCGTATTTCTCATGGATGCAAACTTTCTGAAGCATGGCTTTAAAAATAAGGGCTAGGGCACAATTTCACTGAAAGCTGTATTTATTTTACTAATCCCCTTGCCAGACTTTGTTTGATAAGTCAATCTCTACTTTATTGAATTTGACTTTCCCCCCTATCTCAGTAAATAATATATGAGACATCCCTCTAAACCATTATCTTTTTCCTTCCCTCTCTTCCTTACATATTTTTGGAAGGGAATATTCAGAACCTATTTAATATTCAGAACCTTACTGGAATGGTTTCGTGTTTCTAGCCTTTATCTATTAGGGCCCTGCTTCTCTTCTGCCCCTACAGATTCCCTCATAGGCATTAATAATACAGTATCTCTACTTAATTCCCTTTACACACATAAACCCTTGCTCTGCCTGAAGAAATCTTTTGATTTTGTAACTTGATTCGGATTTCTTCTAATCTTGAAAATGTCTGGTATTTGCCCTGTTCCAGTCTTTTCCCATGATTACTTGAGTTTCTGCTCTTTCTTTCCTCCTACTTCTCCTTTCTCCCATCTTCATTCTTCTTCCTAATGAGCTCATAACCTATCCAGATAAGACAGGTTTCTTTATCTGTGATTATCGCCAACTCTTCCACCTGAAAGTCTATGTATCAAGAACAGTCTTTGCATTTTAGTTTTATTTAAAGGGTTCAGAATGGCATAGTACCAAGTACACTGGAATTCTAGTCAGAAGACTGTTGTTCAAATCCTAAGATTACAGTAAGTCCTCTATGTAATCCTTGGGCAAACCATTTCACTGTTCTCAGCCTCAGTTTCCTCATCTTTAACATGAATAAATAGACTATAAGACTGCTGAGACCTCTTACTGATATCAAATAAAGTACACACCTCCCCCCAAATGTGGAAAACAAAGCTAATATACATTGAAGTATTTTTCTAGAACTGAGGGATTTATACTACCAAACATAATGGTGGAAAGTTCTGATTTCTATGGGCCACTCACATATTATACTTATTCCTACATGATGCATGCATTCACCACTCAGAAGTCAAACAAACAGTATGATGTTATCATAGCCCCTTGGCATTCGTGGATTTAACACCTGAGGTGTGACTCTTTAAGAACAACTCGAAATCCTCTGACATGTAGTCAACTCTAAGTTTGCTGAGGCTTTGTAAGGTTGATGTTTGGGTGAGCTCAACAATGCTTAGCATTCAAATCCTGGCTCGGTGGCAGACTTCCCTAATCATGATTGCTGTTGTGGTATTCATAAACTGGGGCATCCAAGAAGGTCTTAAAGATACAGCCTTCCTAGTTGTGGGGTGCATCATAGTGGTCCTTTCCTTCTGAAAACACAGACAAAAGCATCTGTCTAGAATCCAGGATTTCCATGCAGAAATGGAAACTGGAGCACAGAGAGACACCAGACAGGAAGAACTCCAGGGAGCCATGGCATACAGAGATTTCTAGCGCTGAGCAGCATTCGTCCTGGGGAAGCAGGCACATCAGATTGCTTCAAAGGAATACTGAAGGCCGGTTGTGTTTGAAGGGACAGTTTATGACAACGTATTAGAAGGGAAACAGGTCTTCGTTATCTCTCCTCTCTGGAAAATCAAGAGCATTCTAGTCTCAATTAGGCAACTCACTTATATTCTGCATATTGCTTTCTTTTGCTCTTCTCAATTTACTCTGGTCTCCCCTGCAGGACTGCCAGCTCTTTGAGAGAAAGACTGGCCATAAATGCATCAGATTCCTTCAATTTTTTAAAAAAGCTCAATCACCCTTTCGAAAAAAATTTTTTTTATTTTCCTTCCATTAAGAAAAAAACAACACTTCACTGGAATAACAGTTTAAGCATTTACTATTATGATGTATTTTGGAACAAATGTCAATCATTGGGCAACCATTTTCAAAGGAATTTTAATTATGTGCTGTCTTACTGAATACTGAGCAAGGTTGCACAACACTCTGTGGAATCAGACATGACTTTCTCTGAGAGCAACTGTCTCCTGTTAAATGTAGAAAATTGAAGAAGTGCAAGACATTCCTGCTTCATTCAAGTTGATAGTTTTTAAAGGCTGGTCCAACTGCGCTTCAGGCTTGGTGTGCTACCCTTCCCCCCCCCCCCCCGCCCCGACACATACACACACTGATAGTACTTGGCAGAAGTTTTTAATAATAATTCAAAAAAAAGAAAAAAAGAAAAACCCCAGACAGGGTTTGTACTACCCTTGTGAACCTCCCTGGAGAAATGCTGCTCTTTGCTCAGCAATTCCTGCTCAGCACAGAAAGCCGACACAAGGAAAACAGCTGGGCTCCCTTCCTGGTCTCCATTCAGTGTGGGCAGTCTGGAAACAGATCTGCAGAGGCAGACGTGGGGGAGGGAGGGAGCATACCTAAACAGAATAGAGGCTGAGATCATGAAGAATCCCTCAGCATTGTAAGAGAGACAGAGAGAATTCTAAGAGACTGAGTTTTTTATGGCCCGCGTTTTTATGACAATAAAAGCTCAGCAATTATGTTGCTTGAAAGTTTAAAATAAGATGAAATCGTAAATCACATGACGGTCCCAAGCTCCAACATTTCACAATTCTGTGGACTCCAGCTTCAACTGGCTGAATGCGGGCAAAATGCAAAAGCCATCAGGGGAGCATCCCAGTCACAGGCTAATTTTTATCTTCGAGTCAAAGGAAGTCAGACTGATTCAGACCAGAGCCATCCTTTAGGTACCAATGATACCAACAGCAATTCCACAGCAATGTGGCATTCACCATGCCGGGCACAGGGCTTGCACACAAGCATCTGTTCACCCTAAGAACAACGTAGGGAAAGCTCAGATCCCAAGAGTTTAAGGAACAAGCCCTAGAGTTTCTGTCAAGCTGTCCTGCCCCCAGAGCTGTGTCTTTACCGCCATACAGACAGCCACACTTGAATCGTTAATGTTCCACTTACAAAACCACATCAGGTAAATGGTGAAAAACCTGAATTCCCAGGAATCTGAGGTCTTGAAAGGATGCAGAGTAATGCAAAAATCTGAAGATATTACATTCAGGGAAGGAAGTCTGTTGAGTTTATCAGTTAACACACAAAATCATTTTAACTGACTTCCAAGTAGATTGGCCTTTCCACATCTCAGGTTAAAGAGCAGTCTGTTCTCAATCTTTTACTTTACCAAAACCAGAAGTCTAATCTATTTAATTACAGTCACTTTACTAGGCTATAGGATAATGGCAGGTCCCGATGGGGCGGGGGTGGGGGGAGGGCGGGAAATCTCTTTCAAGAAAACACTTCTGGGAGAGGCATGCACAGTTAACTGGCACTAGGCCAATCCTTATTCTCTTTCTCAGTCTCTAAGCAGCAAGGACACCATGACTTTTACATATACCATATATTCTTTCTTTTTCCCACATATTCTTAATTACAACTTTTCTTTCATTAGATCAGATAACATCTTGCCCCACACAGATGACTCTGATTAGTTTCACGTAGCAATGGTTAAATCTAGTTGGTACTGCTAAATACCCAGACACCAATTTGCTAGACTAACTAGGTACAAGAAGCTTTATAATCAGGGCAGCATCTTCATTTTCATCTAACTATGTTGTTCCTTCCCTGATCTTGACCTCTTAAATCGGCATAAATACCCATAAGTGATGCTAAGACCAAAGGAATGGGTCCAATGTTCATCCAGCATGGGGGAGGGAGGGATCTGTGTGCCTTGTGTTAGGGAGAGTTCTCCTACTGGTTCACATTTTTTACTTTCTTCCCAGTTTTTTTGATCTGTACCCACGATATAACATGGTAAACCTATCCCATGTGGGATCAAAAACTCAATGACCCAGATGTACACAGAAACATTAAAGAGACAATGACATGGAGGAGAAACCACTAGAGATGTTGCTTCCTGAGTCTTGGCTCTTGTATAGATCTTGTGGGCTTGTCCCCTGGTGACCCGTGTGCCTTGAGCAAACACAACAAAAAGTCAAAGCCATATCTTATAGAATTCGAAGAAACCTTCCCCAAAGGCTTGAGCTTGCCATGGCATAATGACATTTTCATCAGTAAATACAGCTATGTTGGTCATGGTTCATGCATATTGGAAAAGATGCCATCGTTACTTTCAATAATTTTCATTCAATATTTTCAACTGTTTTCAAATAGTCTTTTAGCAAACTATAAGGACGCTCAACTTCTCTATTTCTTCCGTGGTGTATATTGTGTGTGTGTGTGTGTGTGTGTGCTTGTTTGCTTTTGTTTTTTGTTTTTTGTTTCTGTCTCATGTCAAGCTCTGTAAATTTACACCATAGACAAATAGTCCTGCATTCGTGTGTATATGTGTTGGCCAAGAGGCATCTATTGAATTAAGCCATTAAGTCATTAAGGATAGAACCCTCACATTATTTTGCAGTGAAACAACAGATCTTAAGCCTAGATGAGACAACTGAAAACCAAGTCCCAAACAAATTTCCAAACATAGTTGAAAACGGCTCTGCATAGCAACGAGTCAGGAGTATTTTCAACTCAGCCTGCAGAGAAGGCCTTGCTGGAATGGATTAAACAGTCACTGAATTTGAACCTACTTTTTCTTTAAAATTGCAAATATTCCTAGCACAGCCAAGCCTGGATTTCTCATCAGGCCTGCAGAATAGCACCAGCCATCCGTCACAGTCTTTTCAAAGGCTGCATGAAATGCCTTGTATACATCTGCAGGGTTTCTGTGTTTGATCCCAGATTACGTTTTCGCTGAGGTTAAGGGTTAGAGCCTTGACAGATGTGGCCGTGGTCTGATTGGCCCATTTTGTCAGCCCTTTTACATACACATACAGCATGTGATAGCCAAATTTGTGAAACGTCTCCATTTTGATACCAACAAATGAGGGGTGGAAGGAATGTGGGGCTTGAGACCTCCGTCAGGTGTCGATTTTCATGTCAGAGCCACTATGAAATCCACGGCAGCACCTGTCTGAGGAAAAATAGGATCATTTCGTTCTGTGTCACCATTTCATTCCAACTAGATTGTAGTTTCTTTTTTTTTTTTTCTTTTCTTTTTTCCTTCTTAAACTTTCACAGGACTTTTTTCTCATTGCCTTCCTCCATTTTTTTTTTCCATTGCCACAGCTTGACCTTGCTATCTCCAATAAACCACAATAGGAACAGAATGAGATTGCGTCTTGGATTCAGACCTCTTACCACAATAGCAATTGTGCAAATATACTTAGCATCCCTGGCGTCCTAGCTGAGGGGTCAATGGGCCAATGCAACTTACTGCAGTGAGATGGCAAACTTCCAGGGAATATGAGGGTCAAGTTGCTTCAACCCCACTTGGCATCATGCTACCCAAAGGAGGAGAAGGGAAGTTCCTAACATTTTATTTAGCTATAGACTAATTGTGCCAGGTGTGTATGAGGCAGGGACACAAAAGATAAATAAACATATGTGTTCCTTCTATCTGCCTACATGCTGGGCCTTCTTAATCCAAACCACTGCAAAGTCTATAATCATATGAAGAGAAAAAGAAATATTTTGGGACACCTGGGTGGCTCAGTCAGTTAAGCATCTGACTCTTGATTTCAGCTCCACTGTTTGTGAGATGGACCCCAGTGTCAGGCTCTGAACTGGCAGCCTGCTTAGGATTCTCTCTCTCTCTCTCTCTCTCTCTCAACCTCTCCCTCTCCCTCTGCCCCTCCCCTGCTCACATGTGTGCACCCATTCTCTCTTTTTCCCTCTCTCAAAATAAATAAATATTGTTTTTAACATTTCAAAATGATAGGCTACATCTCACTGATACATTTCAAAATGAAAGCATAAGTGTCAGACATGCACAAGTGTGTTAAAGCAAGAGCTCTGGGAGTTGAGTATTAATTCCCCATTAGAGGACACTGACACTCAGCAAAGTTGAGTAAACTGGCCAACATCACACAACAGAATGCAAATTTGAAAACAGATCTGCCTGACTCAGAACATAGCTTCCCTTTCCATTCTGTCATGGCCTTTCAAAAATTCCACAGAACTGTGGCCCTGTTAAATTTCGGCTTCGTCACTTCAATGCTTAAAGAGAAATACTAACTTTTGCACTCAGGTAGCAGAGGAAGAGCTAAGAGGGGTATCTGAAATTTATGTTTCCTTATCTATGCTTCCTTATCTACCAAGCCGAGAGTTAGCTTCTTCCTCCCTCCTTTTGTGTCCACTTTGCCAACTCTTCCACTTTCTCATGTGGCCCCAGCACTGCCCTTCCAGGGCTAACTAAACAATTATTTCCCTATATTTAAAAACTGGCAGTGCTTTGGACTCTGTGTCTCCCTCTCTCCCTGCCCCTCCCCTGCTCACGCTCTGTCACTGTCTCTCAAAAAAATAAAATAAAGCATTAAAAAAAATTTTTTTTTAAGTAGCAGAAAACAGAAGCAAAAAATTGACATTGTCAGTTCTTTCACTTTTTATTCACATATGTAAATTCTTCTACAAATGTATGGTGATCTGTAAGTCTAAGTTTTTTTTTTTTTTTTTTTAAGACTCTCTTTAGAATAACATATGGAACCTATTACAGTACTCACTGACTCCTTCATTTTTGCTTCTGCTCTGGAGGGTGATGGGTTTAGGATTTACAGCTCAAGTAAATGCCATTCTTGGGTTCATTGCCCCAATTTGATTGCGGTTGACATTGATTCTGGATACCAGAGAGATTTTAATGGCTAACTTTATTGTAGACTGAACAAATGATTTACATGCCAGTGAAGCTTAAGCTGGCTCAGAATCTCAACTTCTATATGCTCACTCCATATCTACACTTCAGTCTGGACCACAAGACAATGTGGCGTGTTCGTCTTTTATTCTTTTGTGTGGCCTACAAAGGAACCCCAAGCTAGTTACTTTAGAAGTATAACATCTTGAGAAGGCTGAAGTATAGTGAAATCAGTCCAAATAATTTTGAGGTCTTACTTGGGAAGTCAGTGCACTAATCAAGTCAGTCTAGAAATCTGTCAACAGGCTGCCTGGGTGAAGGTTGATTAAATCTGTCTCCCTCTGTTTCCTTGCCACAGAGACCTCCAGAGTTGTTTAGATTCTACTCCAGTTCCTACTGGACCAATTCATCAAGAATAAGTGCTGTATTCCCTAAATTAAAATCTGGCAACACTAGCCTTCCACGTATAACAGGCTGTCATAGCTGGTCTCACATAACCAAAAAGGAAATTGAAATAGAAAGGCAGGACTTTAGATACACTCAAGGAACACATTAGCAGTGACATCAATTTTAAATATAAGAGTCCCTGATGCTTTAGTTTGAGCCACTGAGCCAATCTAACACTCTCCTTTTTCCCACCCTTACCTCAGGGAGAAGTGGGAGTGAAGAAAATAAACTATACTCCTTCATGATCCTCTCTGCGGGGCCAGACCTTGTACACACTTTCCTCTGGGCCCAGCTTGGGACTTCTAGTAGACAGCCCCTGTCTCTCTGTCTTAGCCAGTTTGTAATGGGGAAGTTAATTTGCATCACAGGCAAATTTTGTGCCAAAACAGTTAAAATCTTGCTCTGTTTAAATTATAATGACCTTCTAGGGCTATGCACACAGATATTGAGAAAGTTGCACAATGTTGCTCATAGCGAGTAATGAAACGATTTATATACCTGTTCCAAAAAGAAAAAAAAAAAAAAGATCCAGAAAGAAAGAAGGAAAGAAGGATCAGTGAGATCCCCCAAGGTGAGAAAGATCCACCCCTTCTCTAGTCCACGATGCTCCTGGTGAGCCTGACAAGAGCAACTGCACGCACCCCACTTATTACCCAAGACTATGCACTGATGTGCAGGAAAAAAAATTACAATTCAATTTATATGTTTATCTCATCTTGTCTTTGTTTTTCCATTTTGCACATGTTCTATAATACATAGAAATGTTAGAATAGTAGTGCATATATACAATTTATAAGTAATTGTATACATACTGAAGGCTATTCAAAAATATTGCACTGAGAACATATTCGAAATCACTGCCTTCCACAAATACAGCATCTGCTTCCATACCCTGAACTACTGTAATAGCCATTTAAGATTTTTGTGTCCTAGGAAAGGTTTGCCTCTGCGAAGGTTACAAAATTTCTTTTAGAAGTTTTATAGTTTTAGCAATTACATTTCGGATTATGATCCAGTTGAAGTTAATCTTTGTGTGTGATAAACTAACAGTTGGCGTCTTTGTTGAAAATCAGTTGACCATACATACAGGAGTCTACTTTTGGACCCTTTATTGTGTTTCATTGATCTATGTGCCTGAACTTACACCAATAACACACTGTCTTGATTAACCTTAGCTTTATAGTAGGTGTTGAAATGAGTAAGTGTAAATCCTCTAACTTTATTCTTCTTTTCCAAAATTGTTTTGGTTATTCTAGGCATTTAGATTTTCATATAAATTTTAGAATCAGCTTGGAAATTTCTACAAGAAAGCCTGCTGGGGCTTTTATTGGGATTTCATTGAATCTATAACTCAATTTGGAGAGAAGTGACATTTTAACAATACCGACTCTATAGCAATACTGATTTTACTGGGATTTCATTGAATCTAAAAATCAATTTGGAGAGAATTGAAATTATAACAATACTAAGTCTTCCCAGCTATAAACATAGTAAATCAATCCATTTAGGTTTTAATTTCTCACAGAAATATTTCTAGGTTTTTTATTATTTTTTTGTTTGTTTGTTATTTATTTTTGAGAGAGAGACAGAATGAGGGCAGGGGAGGGGGAGAGAGAAGGGGAGACACAGAATCCGAAGCAGGCTCCAGGCTGTGAGCTGTCAGCACAGAGCCTGACACAGGGCTTGAACCCACAAACTGCAAGATCATGACCTGAACTGAAGTCGGACATATAACCAACTGAGCCACCCAGGCGCCCCAGTATTTCTAGTGTTCAGGGTAGAGGTTTCACATATTTCATGTTTTGGGATGCTACTGCAAATGATACTGTCTTATTTTTTATTCCAATTTCTACTTGTTCATTGCTAATACACAGAAATGCAATTGATTTTATATCCTGAGATCCTGCTAAAATTACTTATTATTCTAGCAGGGTTTTTTGCAGATTAGTGAGGATTTGCAGCATGCTTGATCATGTCATCCACGAACACAGATAGTTCTACTTGCTGCTTTCTAAATTATGTAGCTTTTATTTCTTTTCCTTGTCTTATTGCACTGGTAAGAATGCCTAGTACAATGTTGACTAGAAGTAAAGAGAGCGAATGAACATCCTTATCTTGTTCTTGATCTCAGGGACAATCATTCAGGTTCCACCAGTAATATGTTAGCAATAATTTGGGTTTTTTTAACAGCTTTATTGAGATACAATTCACATCCCACAAAATTCAACCATTTAAAGTACACAATTCATGGGTGCCTGGGTGGCTCAGTCAGTTAAGCATCCGACTTCAGTTCAGGTCATGATCTCATGGTTCGTGGGATCGAGCTCCATGTCAAGCTCTATGCTGACAGCTCAGAGCCTGGAGCCTGCTTCAGATTCTGTGTGTCTCTCTCTCTTTCTCTGCCCCTCTCCTGCTCACACACTCTCTCTCTCTCTCTCTCTCTCTGTCTCACAAAAATAAATAAAATGTTAAAAAATTAAATCAAAATAAAGTACACAATTCAGCAGCTTTAGTATATTCATAGAGGTGTGCAATCATCAGACTTTCATCAGACTGTGGAGGTTTGTTTTTATTCCTGGTTTGATGGAAGATTATTATTATGAATGGATGTTGAATTTTTTCAAATGCTTTTCTTGCATTGATTGAAATGACATAGAGTTTTTCTCCTCTATTGTAGTAATAAGATGAACTAAATTAATTTTTAATGTCAGTCAACCTTGTATTCCTGGGATAAATACCATTTAGTCATGATGTATTATGCTTTTTACATATTTCATTTTTGGTTTGCTAACATTTTGCTAAAGATTCATGATTCATTTTCATGAGGGATACTGGTCAGTAGTTTTCTTGTAATGTTTTTGTCTGGCATTGATATCAGGATAATGCAAGCCCCATAAAATGAGATGAGAATTATTTCTCCTGCTATATTTTCAAGACAACTTTACGTATGATTGGTGGATTTTCTACATTGGCAGGTCGATGCAATTCACCAGTTAATTCATCTGGGCCCACAAATTTCTTTCCGGGAAGGTTTCTAATTGTGAATTAATGTCTTTAATTGATACTCAGATTTCCTATCGGTTTCTGAAATAGTTTTGCTTTTCAAAGAATTTGTCCATTTTATACAAGTTGTTGTGCTCTCTGGCATCAAGTTGTTTATAATATCCCATTAGTTACCCTTTTCATGTGTGTCAAATCTTAGAGATACCCCCCTTTTCACTACTGATATTGGTAATATTGGTGTCCTTTTTGTTCCTTGATCAGTATAGCCAGAGGTTTACTCATTATGTTGATCTTTTCAAAGAATCAACTTTTGATTTCATTGATGTTCTTTATTATGTTTTTGTTTTCTATTTCATTGTATTATTATTTGTTTCCTGGTAATTTGGGGTTTAATTTGCTCCTATATCTCTATCTTTTTAAAAATTTTTTAATATTTATTTATTTTTGAGAGAGAGAGAGGGAGACAGAGTGTGAGCAAGGGAGGGGCAGAGAGAGAGGGTGACACAGAATCTGAAGCAGGCTTCAGGCTCCGAGCTGTCAGCACAGAGCCCAACATGGGCCTTGAACTCACAAAACATGAGATCATGACCTGAGCCAAAGTTGGACGCTTAACTGACTGAGCCACCCAGGCGCACCTCCTATATTTCTATCTTAAGATGGAAGCTCAGACTATTGCTTGTAGAGTTCTATCCTTTTGTAATATAAGCTTTTAAATCTATAGAGTTCCCTTTAAGATTCATTTCAGTAGATAATGCAAGTTTTCTTTACAGTTCAGCCCAAAATATCTTCCAGCTTTTGTGTAATTTCTTCATTGAACTATGTATTATTTAAAATCATGCTGCTTAATTTCCAAATGTTTTGAGATTTTCCAGGTATCTTTCTATTACTTATTTCTAATTTAATTTATTGTGATCAGAGAACATACTACATACGATTTCAATCATTTAAAATTTCTGGAGACTTTTTAATGACTGAGCATATGGTCTATCTTGGTAAATGTTCCATGGGTATTAGAAAAGAATGTGTATTTTGTGTTTGCTGTGTGGAATGTTCTATAAATGTCAATTAGTCCACACTGATTAAAATGTCATTTAAATCTTCCATATCCCTGTTTGTTTTCCATCTGCTTTTTCTATCAATTACTGAAAAGAGTGCTGAAAACTGCAACTATAATTGTAGATTTGTCTTTTTCTTTTTTCAGACCTGTTGGTGTTTCACACATTTTGAAGTCAGTTATTAGGTGGATAAACATTTAGAATTGTTATGCCTTCTTAACTGACCCCTTTATCATTGTGAAATATCCCTGGTAATATTCCTATTCTGAAGTCTATTTTTTCTATTAATGTAGCTAAAACACCTTTATCTTTTCCCAACTTTTCCTTTTAAATCTGTGTCTTTATATAGAGACAAATTTTTATAGACCACATATAATTGGGGGCTTTACCATCTAATCTAACAATCTGGCTTTTTGTTGCAGAATTTACACCATTTACATTTAATGAAATTACTGATACGATTGTGTTTAAATCCACCATCTTGTTATTATTTAGCTATTTATCTCATCCATTCTTTGTTTTTCTTCTCATCTTCCTGCTTTCTTTTGCTATCTTTTAATTCCATTTTATCACCACTGTTGGTTTGTTTAACTATATCTCTTTATTTTCTAAAAGTTCATCCAGGATTTACAATATGCACCCTTATCTTATTTCTGTCTATCTTAAAATAATATCATACTGGCTCATATACAATGTAAGAATACTGTGAAAATATACCTCCATTTCCTTATCTTGTCCTTTATGCTACTGTCATACATTTTGCTTTTTCATGTTATAAATCCCAAATACGTTATTATTATTGCTTTAGGCAGTTAATTATCTTTTAAGAAATTTTTAAATAATAAAAAAAACTTCTTGATATTTACCCCCACATTTTCATATTCCTTTATGTAGATTCACATTTTCTGCAGGTATCATTTTCCTTCTGCCTGAAGAACTATATACAGTATCTTGTAGTGCAGATCTGCTGGCCACAAACTCCTATAGCTTCTTTTGTCTGAAAAAAGCTTTTATTTTATCTTCATGTTTTACAGTTATTTTCACTAGGTCTATAATTCTAGGTTGACAAAATTCTGTCCAGCACTTTAAGAATATACAGTATCTTCTGACTTGCATAATTTCTGAAGAAACGTCTATTAAAATACTTTCTAAAATGTATTTATTTATTTATGTATTGAGGCGGGGAGGAGAGAGAGCGCACATGAGCAGGGCACAGGCAGAGAAAGAGGGAAACAGAGAATCCCAAAGAGACCCCATGCCACCAGCACAGGGCCTGATACAGGGCTCAAACCCACAAACTGTGAGATCATGACCTCAGCCAAAACCAAGAGTTGGTCGCTTAACTGACTGAGCCACCCAGGCTCCCCAAGTCTGTTGTAATTCTTATCTTTTGTTTCTCTACATATAATGTCTCTTGTTTCCCTCTATCTACCTTTAAGATTTTTCTCAGAAACAGTAGTATGCTGTGGTTTGATTATGAGGTTCTTGGTGTGGTTTTTGTAGTATGTATTTTGCTTGTGTATGTTTGCTGAGTTCCTCTGATCTATGAGTTTATAATTTTCATAAAATTTAGAAAATATTTGGTAATTATTTCCTTAAATACTATTTCTGTTCTTTTTTTCTCTCTCTTGCTTTCATAATTCTAGTTTACATGTTAATCAATTTGGTATTTCCCCACAGGTCTGTTTTTCTTAATCCTTTTTATCTCTGTATGTAAGTTTCATTTTGGATAAGTTCCATTGCTAGGTCTTAAAGAGGTTCTATTACTTTCTCTTCAACTTCATTTATCTTTTGTTTAATGTCATGTCTGTTCTACTGGTAATCCCTTTATCAAATAAAATTTTCATTTCAGATAAAAGTCGCCTTTAGTTTCTTTTTATGTTTTCCTTCTTTCCTTATCATGTCTGTATTTTCAATTTAATCATTGATCCTATTGGGTGTATTTATAATACCTGTTTCATGTTTTTGTCTGCTAGTTTTATTATCCATCATTTTTAAGCTCGTTGATATTAATTGACTTTTCTCCTGCTTTTTTCTGTGTCTTGCAACTTTTTTTTTAGATGCTAAACATTACAAATTTTGCATTGTTGAGTGCTAGGTTTCGTTTAATTCCTTTTAAAAATGTTGGACACTGCTCTGTCAGGAAATTAAGTCTCTTGTGGATTAGTTTGATTCTTTTCATGCTCATTTTAAAGCTTTTTTAGTGTGAGTCTAGGTTATCCTTTATTCTGTGATATTTTAGCCTCCCAACTAACACTCAAGTTTTACAAGGTCTCTACTAAATGTTCTACATATGGAATGAGATCTCTCTGCTCGTGTTGATAAAAACGCAAATTATTCTTGGTCCTTTGTGACCTCTACAATTGTTCAGCTTACATATACCTAAAAATGTTTCATTGCCAAAAGTTTCACCCTACACTTATTGAGATTTCTGTTTAGTCAGACTCGAGGGGACCCATGTTTACATTTCTGGTGCTCTTTCTTATCATAGCTCCCTCCCCTCCAATATTCTGTCTTAGAAATTCTGGGTGCTTCATCACCTCTTAGCCTTTTGGCTAAGATCAAGTGTAGTACAAATTCTGGCTGCTTCAGCCCACCTGAAATCTCTGTCTTCTCAATTCAGCAAACTGCAGGGTTCTGTTTAGTAGGTCTTTTTAGCACTTCATCTGATAGTATTCAACAACCTAATGTTTTTGCTCTTGGGAAATTTGTCTGACCATCAGTCTCAGTTTCTCTAATATATCATCATCATTGCTGATCTTTTCTCCTTGTACCATGCCCAATAACCTCTTCTCTTTCTGGCTGTTTCCACTTCTCTAAAATGTAGAGATAGTTTTCATACTAGAGTACTACATAGAAGATTCCCAATGACACTAGATGTCTTTCTAAAAAATAGACTCCTCGGGGCGCCTGGGTGGCTCAGTCGGTTAAGCGGCCGACTTCGGCTCAGGTCATGATCTCGCGGTCCGTGAGTTCGAGCCCCGCGTCAGGCTCTGTGCTGACAGCTCAGAGCCTGGAGCCTGTTTCATATTCTGTGTCTCCCTCTCGCTGACCCTCCCCTGTTCATGCTCTGTCTCTCTCTGTCTCAAAAATAAATAAAACATTAAAAAAAAAAATTAAAAAAATAAAATAAAATAAAAAAAAAAATAAAAAATAGACTCCTCCTTCAAGATTCATCATAATTAAGAAAAAATATTCTACACTGTCTTTATTTTTATTGGAGATGGGAGATTCTTCTTCCCAATCCCCTATGCCCCACACTCCTTCAACAAGATCATCACCACCACTACGATACAACTAGTCCCAGCCTGCACATAGGTTAATACACAAACTCTTTTCTATAACACCGGTTGCTTAGAACTTGAAATGCATTTTTTAGACATGTTAGAGACTTTTTTAAATGGTTTGTTATATGTTAGAAATTCTGTGAAGGATCTATACCAACTCAGGGAGAAATCTTTCTAAGAGAGAAAATAGCTAAGCATGTTCTGAGCACAACTTAATGACTATGGCTTCCACCTGTTCTCTTTTCCCACAAATATTGAGATGCTGCCTCATGAGCACAAAGACCATGGTGTCCTGACATACTTAAACATCATAAAAGCCATTTATGAAAAGCCCACAATTAACATCATCCTCAATGGGGAAAAACTGAGAGCTTTTTCCCTGAGATCAGGAACCCGACAGGGATGTCCACTCTCACCACTGTTGTTTAACATAGTGTTGGAAGTGCTAGCATCAGCAATCAGACAACAAAAGGAAATCAAAGGCATCAAAATTGGCAAAGATGAAGTTAAGCTTTCACTTTTTGCAGATGACATGCTATTATACATGGGAAGTCCGAAAGACTCCACCAGAAGTCTGCTAGAACTGATACATGAATTTAGCAAAGTTGCAGGATACAAAATCAATGTACAGAAATCAGTTGCATTCTTATACACTAATAATGAAGCAACAGAAAGACAAATAAAGAAACTGATCCCATTCACAATTGCACCAAGAAGCATAAAATACCTAGGAATAAATCTAACCAAAGATGTAAAAGATCTGTATGCTGAAAACTATAGAAAGCTTATGAAGGACATTGAAGAAGATATAAAGAAATGGAAAAACATTCCGTGCTCATGGATTGGAAGAATAAATATTGTCAAAATGTCAATACTACCCAAAGCTATCTACACATTCAATGCAATCCCAATCAAAATTGCACCAGCATTCTTCTCGAAGCTAGAACAAGCAATCCTAAAATTCATATGGAACCACAAAGGCCCCGAATAGCCAAAGTAATTTTGAAGAAGAAGACCAAAGCAGGAGGCATCACAATCCCAGACTTTAGCCTCTACTACAAAGCTGTAATCATCAAGACAGCATGGTATTGGCACAAAAACAGACACATGGACCAATGGAATAGAATAGAAACCCCAGAACTAGACCCACAAAAGTATGGCCAACTAATCTTTGACAAAGCAGGAAAGAATATCCAATGGAAAAAAGACAGTCTCTTTAACAAATGGTGCTGGGAGAACTGGACAGCAACATGCAGAAAGTTGAAACTAGACCACTTTCTCACACCATTCACAAAAATAAACTCAAAATGGATAAAGGACCTGAATGTGAGACAGGAAACCATCAAAACCCTAGAGAAGAAAACAGGAAAAGACCTCTCTGACCTCAGCCGTAGCAATTTCTTACTTGACACATCCCCAAAGGCAAGGGAATTAAAAGCAAAAATGAACTATTGGGACCTCATGAAGATAAAAAGCTTCTGCACAGCAAACAGTCAACAAAATAAAAGGCAACCAATGGAATGGGAAAAGATATTTGCAAATGACATATCCGACAAAGGGCTAGTATCCAAAATCTATAAAGACCTCACCAAACTCCACACCTGAAAAACAAATAATCCAGTGAAGAAATGGGCAGAAAACATGAATAGACGCTTCTCGAAAGAAGACATCCAGATGGCCAATAGGCACATGAAAGAGGCTCAGTGTCGCTCCTCATCAGGGAAATACAAATCAAAACCACACTCAGATATCACCTCACGCCAGTCAGAGTGGCCAAAATGAACAAATCAGGAGACTATAGATGCTGGAGAGGATGTGGAGAAACGGGAACCCTCTTGCTCTGTTGGTGGGAATGCAAACTGGTGCAGCCACTCTGGAAAACAGTGAGGAGGTTCCTCAAAAAATGAAAAATAGACCTACCCTATGACCCAGCAGTAGCACTGCTAGGAATTTACCCAAGGGATACAGGAGTACTGATGCATAAGGGGCACTTGTACCCCAATGTTTATAGCAGCACTCTCAACAATAGCCAAATTATGGAAAGAGCCTAAATGTCCATCAACTGATGAATGGATAAAGAAATTGTGGTTTATATACACAATGGAGTACTATGTGGCAATAAGAAAGAATGAAATATGGCCCTTTGTAGCAACATGGGTGGAACTGGAGAGTGTGATGCTAAGTGAAATAAGCCATACAGAGAAAGACAGATACCATATGTTTTCACTCTTATGTGGATCCTGAGAAACTTAACAGAAGACCATGGGGGAGGGGAAGGAAAAAAAAAAAAAGAGGTTAGAGTGGGAGAGAGCCAAAGCATAAGAGACTCTTAAAAACTGAGAACAAACTGAGGGTTGATGGGGGGTGGGAGGGAGAGAAGGGTGGGTGATGGGTATTGAGGAGGGCACCTTTTGGGATGAGCACTGGGTGTTGTGTGGAAACCAATTTGACAATAAATTTCATATATTGAAAAAGAAAGAAAGAAAGAGAAAGAAAGAAACCAATTTGACAATAAATTTCATATATTTAAAAAAAGAAACTTAAAAAAATAAAAATAAATAAAATAAATAAAAAATATTTTCAGGGGAATAAAAAACAAAACAGAACAAACTGAGGGCTGATGGGGGATGGGAGGGAGGGGAAGGTGGGTGATGGGCATTGAGGAGGGCACCTGTTGGGATGAGCACTGGGTGTTGTATGGAAACCAATTTGACAATAAATTTCATATACTTTTTTAAAAATGTAAAAAAAAAAAACAACAACAACACAAAAACCATGGTGTCCTGGACTTGGTACTAAAGGTTGGATTAAAAGTGGCATCTCAGCAAATTGCTAGCCAGTTGTTTCATTAGTTGACTGAAGGACAAAAGCACAAGCCAAATTTTCCACTGATTCCGTTCAACATCCCTGCCATATACTCAATGTCTGATTGCCCTGAGGATGCAGAGCTTATATATTGATTGTTGTCTCAGAAGCTTACAAGAAATTCCTTGCCAGAATAATTGGGTATCAGGAGGGGGAAGAACCCCTTATCATGTTTCTAGTTTTAAAATCTCATTTTTGAGTATTGAACATGTGTTACCTCATACGATCCTCACAAATCTGCAAAGCAGGTATTTGTACTCCCACTTTTCATTAAGGAAAGTAAATGTCTGAAAGGTTAAGTCCGTGACTCAAGCTCACATAAAAGCTTGTAGTGATGGAGCCAAAATTCAAACCCAGTTTCATATAACAGCCAAATGTGTTCTTAATCACAGGGTTAGTTTGCTAAGTCCACATTCAGCTTTCCACAGGTAGAACTCCAATATCCACAATCCTTTCAAGTTCAATTATAAATTCTCAAAAAAAAAAAAAAAACATATGAGAGACTAGGTAAACCAGGAATAAAACTAACCCTGCAATTTATTTTTTTAATATGAAATTTGTTGTCAAACTGGTCTCCATGCAACACCCAGTGCTCATCCCAAAAGGTGCCCTCCTCAGCATCCATCACCCACCCTACTCTCCCTCCCACCCCCCATCAACCCTCAGTTTGTTCTCAGTTTTTAAGAGTCTCTTATGCTTTGGCTCTCTCCCTCTCTAACTTCTTTTTCCCTTCCCCTCCCCCACGGTCTTCTGTTAAGTTTCTCAGGATCCACATAAGAGTGAAAACATATGGTATCTGTCTTTCTCTGTGTAACTTATCTCACTTAGCATAACACTCTCCAGTTCCATCCACGTTGCTACAAAAGGCCATATTTCATTCTTTCTCATTGCCATGTAGTATTCCATTGTATAAACACATTCCATTGTATATAAACCACAATTTCTTTATCCATTCATCAGTTGATGGACATTTAGGCTCTTTCCATAACTTGGCTATTGTTGAAAGTGCTGCTATAAACATTGGGGTGCAAGTGCATCAGCACTCCTATATCCCTTGGGTAAATTCCTAGCAGTGCTCTTGCTGCTAACCCTGCAATTTAAATTTTTTTTTAATGTTTATTTATTTTTGAAAGAGAGAGAGAGACAGAGCGTGAGCATGGGAGGGGTAGAGAGAGAGGGAGACACAGAATCTGAAGGAGACTCCGGGCTCTGAGCTGTCAGCACAGAGCCCGATGCGGGACTCGAACTCACAAGCTGTGAGATCATAATCATAACCTGAGCTGAAGTCAGCCGCCCAACTGACTGAGCCAGCCAGGTGCCCCTGCTAACCCTGCAATTTAAAGTTCATTCTGGTCTCATAGTATCATCATCTTTCTTCTTTCGTTTAATTGAGGAATAATTGACATATAATGTTATATTAGTTTCAGGTGTGCAATGTAATGATTCAATATTTGCATATGTTGCAAAATGATCATCACAGTAAGTCTAATTAACGTGTGTCACCATACATAGTCACAAAATATTTTCTTGTGATGAGAACTTTTAAGATCAACTCTCTTAGCCTCTTTCAAATATAAAATTCAGTATTATTAACAATAGTCATCATGCTGTTCACTACATCCCCATGACTTATTTATAACTGGAAGTCTGTAACTTTTGACCTCCTTTACCCATTTCACCCATTCCCAGCCCCCTGCCTCTGGCAACCACCAACCTGTTATCTGTATCTATGAACTTGGTTTTTGTTTTGTTTTGTATCTAGATCCCACATATAAGCAGAATCATATGGTATTTGTTTTTCTCTGTTTGACTTATTTCACTTAGCATAATGCCCTCAAGGTCCATCCATGTTGTTACAAATGGCAAGATCTCCTTCTTTCCATGACTAAGTAATATTCCATTCTCTCTCTCTCTCTGTCTCTGTCTCTGTCTCTGTCTCTCTCTCTCTCTCTCTCTCTCTCTCACACACACACACACACACACACACACACACACATTCTTTATTCATCCACCAATGATGAACACTTACATCATTTCCATATGTTGGCTATTGTAAATAATACTACAATGAACATATGGTACGTATATCTTTTTAAGTTTATGTTTTCATTTTCTTGAGATAAATACCCAGAAGTGGAATTGCTGGATCACATAGTAGTTCTATTTTTAATTATTCGAGGAACATCCCTACTGTTTTCCACAGTGGCTGTACCAATTTACATTCCCACTGGCAGTACAACAGGGTTCCCTTTTCACTACATCCTCCCCAGAATTTGTTATTTCTTGTCTTTTTGATAATAGCCATTCTAACAGGTGTGAATTGATATCTCATCATGGTTTTGATTTGCATTTCCCTGATGATTAGTGCTTTTCATGGGCTTGTTGACCATTTGTATGTCTTCTTTGGAAAATTGTCTATTTAGATCCTCTGCCCATTTTTAAAAATCAAATTGTTTGAGATTTTTTGCTATTGAGTTGTATGAGTTCTTTATATATTTTGAATATTGATCTTTTATCAGATACATGATTTGCAAACATTATCTCCTATTCAGTATGTTATCTTTTCATTTCATTGATGGTTTCCTTTGCTGTGCAGAATCTCTTTAGTTTGATGTAGTCCCACTTGTTTATTTTTGCTTTTGTTGTGTGGTTTCAGATCCAAAAAATCATCACCAAGACCAATGTTAAGGATTACCACTTATATTTTCTTCTAGGGGTTTTATGGTTTCAGGCATTACATTAAAGTCTTTAATTAATTTTGAGTTAATTTTTGTGAATGGTAAATATAGTGGTCCCATTTAATTCTTTTGCATGTGGTTGTCCAGTTTTCCCAACACCATTTATTGAAGAGATTATCCTTTCCCCCACTGTATACAGATTGCCTCCTTTGTCATAAGTTAGTTGACCACATATGTGTGGGTTTATTTCTGGGCTCTCTATTCTGCTTCATTGATCTATGTGTCTGTTTTAACGCCATTAAAATATTGTTTGGATTAGTATAGCTTTATAGTTTGAAATCAGGGAGTTTGATTCCTCCAATTTCATTCTTTCTCAAGATTGCTTTGGCTATCTGGGCTCCATATAAATTTTAGGATTGTTTGTTCTATTTCTGTGAAAAATGCCATCAGAATTTTGATAGGGATTGTACTCAATCTGTACATTGCTTTGGGTATTATGGACATTTTAAGAATATTAATTATTCCAATCAATGAGAAGAATCTTTCCATTTATTTGTGTCTTCCTCAATTCCTTTCATAAATATCTTACAGATATCTATAATAGCTTATGGATGCTATATAGTCTTTCATCTCCTTGATTAAACTTATTCCTAGGTATTTTATTCCTTTTTGATGAAACTGTAAATGAGATCATGTTCTTAATTTCCCTTTATGATAGTTTGTTATTAGTGTATAGAAACATAACAGATTTTTGTATATTGACTTTGGATCCTGCAAATTTACTGAATTTGTTTATTAGTTCTAACTGGTCTTTTTTGGGGGGGAGGTTTTTTTGGTGAAGTCTTTAGGATTTTCTAATTATAATATCAGGTCATACGCAAATAGTGATAATTTTGCTTATTCCTTTATGATTTGGGTGTCTTTTATTTCTTCTTCTTGCCTAATTGTTCTGGCTAGGATTTCCCATATATTAAATAAAAGTGATAAGATTTTATATCCTTGTCTTTTTCCTGATTTTGGAGGAAAAGCTTTCACCTTTTGACCATTGAGCATGATATTAGCTGTGGGCTTGGCATATATTGCCTTTATTATGTTATGTTCCTTCTCTACTCACTTTGTTGAGATTTTTTCATCATAAATGGATATTGAATTTTGACGAATACTTTTTCTGCATCTATTGACATGATTGTATGATTTTAAGCCTTAATTTCCCTAATGTCATGTATCATATCAATTGGTTTGTAGGTGTTGAACCATCCTTACATCCTTGAAATAATCTCACTTGATCACGGCATCACCTTTCTATGTAACGAATGGCTGAGCATTCTTTTTTTTTTTTTCTTTTTAGAGAGAGCAAGAGAGACCTTAAGTTGGGAAAGGGGAAGTGGGGGGGGGAGAGAGAGAGAGAGAGAGAGAGAGGGAAAGAGAGAAAGAGAGGGAGAGAGAATCTTAAGCAGGATCCACACTCAGCACAGAGCCCAATGTGCGGCTTGATCTCACAACCCTAGGATCGTGACCAGAGCTGAAATTTAACTGCCGGATACGCAACTGACTGAGCCATCCAGGCGCCCTGCATTCATCTTCTTTCATAA